>NC_071998.2:125330339-126754339 GCF_028885655.2 Pongo abelii
TTGAGGCAGTTTGGCTGGGTGTCGGTGAAAGCCGTCTTGTTGCCTGAGATGAATCCCACATGCCGGGATTCACACTTCCCCAGAGAGCTGGATTCCACCGTGCCCGCCAGGGCTGCGAGGACGAGCGTCTGCACCTGCTTCCCTCCTGCCGGATGAACTGCGGCTTCTCACGGCTGTGCTGCTCGCATGGTAGGGAATACAACGAACAGGGAAGGAGGGGGGATCTGGAATTCAGTCTGTGCCAATCAGACATCTCTCTCCAGGGATCTGACTGTGCCAGAGGCTGCTAAGTTTGGTCACTCCCAGGCTGCGGCCAGACCCACCGAGACCACTGACCTCCCACCTTCAAGTCCAGCAAACCTGGACACCAACCAGCATCAGTGCCACTGAGACGAGAAGCCTGAGGCCAACCAGGGAACCTCAGGGGTGGAGCTGAAACACCCCAACCCTGATCAGAGCAGATTCCAGGAAGGCTGCTGGGAGAGCCCAGACATCCCTGCAACCTTGGCCAGTGGGGGACTTGAACCCCTAGGGCCAACTCCAGATGAGCCCCACTGTCCATCGCACTGCTCGAGCCTGACCCCAGAGCACCCTCTTCATCACCCAAGTCCAATCCATCCCAAGCCCACCCACTCCTCCTGCGCTCCAGCGGGGCCGTCCATCTCTCTCCATTCCCACTTCTCTCCCCACCCCCCAGCCTGGACACCCCCATCTGCCTCTGCCCCAGCCTCTGGGGCTCCAGGCCTCCCTCTCCAGCGGTCCTTGTAGTGCGGACACAGTGGAGCTTTCCAAAGTCAAATCTGAGCACACCACGTCTGCACGAACCCTGCCCAGCGTTCCCTGGCATACCCAGGATGAAGCCGGCCCTGCCTCCCTGCAGCCTTCGAGGCAGTGGCGCAGAGTTCCTGCCACCCCCCAGACGTGCAGGGTGGTCTGCACCCCCTGGCCTCAGCACCCGCTGCTCCTGCTGTCCTGGGCCTCCACCCTCCCTGCTCACTCAACAGCTCCCACAATGGCCACACTCCTCCCGCTCCCCTCAGACTCTGCAGGACTCCTTGAAGGGCAGACCGAGTCTCAGCCATCTCTCCCTTGCCCCAAGGGCCAATCACTCACAAGTGCCAGGTCCTCAGCTCCCTGGGCACAGGAAAGCCTGGGGAAGGGCCCCACCTGATGACCCCACACAGCAAGCGACGTGATGAAAACCCCCACCCGCCATGTCTTGAAAATACAAGTCTCGTAAAAAGGCAGTTTCCCAAGCGGAGGCTGGGGGATGGCACCACGTTTGGTGCTTGCTGGGAGCCAGGGACCTTGGCCCACACGAGGCCACCGAGACTCACAGGACCACCCCCACAGCCCGTTCTACAGAGGAGCCCACAGAGGCGTGGCAGTGGCGATCACAAGGCTGTCCACGGCACCCACAGCCCTGTGGTTGGTGCACCTGGTCCCTTTGACAGACACATGTGGGGCTGCAGAGATGGGGGCGGCTCCTTCCCTGGGCCCAGCCTTGCTGGCCCAGCACCTCCAACTTTGAAGCCCAGCCCCAGCCTCTGGCCCAGCTACCAACAAGAAAGCTGCCTCTCCTCAGGCCCCAGGGGCAGGCAGCAGAAAGCCTCGGGCCTGTCACCTGCCCCACAGCCTCTCGTGTCAAATGGTCTCGTCTGTCCGTCTGCAGGGCAGCCCTGACCTAGCAGGCCACTCCTCAATCACAGTAAATGCAAACGGCTTCTGTACTCTTGCTTTCGTCTACAGCCTGGCTCTCCCTGGTTAACAGATGTTTCGTTTAAGCAGCTAAATTACCACAAAATACACCCAAAGAGATGACAGGCCGATTTCTCCCAAGGTTCATTTGCATGAGAAGGGAATGGTGTGTGAAAAGTCTATCTTGTCCTTTTTGAAAGAAATATATATATATTACAGGTGCAAGTCACAGTATCTCAAGAGCACGCGGTGCCTCCTGCGGGGAGGGGGGACACCAAGGTCTGGACCGGGAAGCCCTGGGTTCCGCTCCCACCACCGCTCCCCCCGGCGAATTCACGCAGAGTCCGTGTGCCCTCTGAGCCTCAGTCTCCAAAGCTTGCGGATGGAACAGTCGTAACTACTGCTGTGAGGCGCTGTCGAGGGCAGGGAAAGACCTCTGGGGGCCAGGCCCACTTGGCCCCTCGGTGTTTAACTGATCATCACCATCTGGGTCGCCGCAGCAGCCCAGGGGCAGCCGCAAGCAGGCACCATGGGACCGGTGACTCCACTGTGCCCCAGGAACCCAGGAACCCAGGAAGGGGCCACATGTTCTAGGCCAATGACTCTCTAGCCTAGAAACCGTTCTGGCCAGGCCCACGGCCCACCCACACGCAGAGGGGCAGCCCAGGAGCCGGCCCGCCCACCCAGGCCACCAGACAGCAACACCAGAGAAAGGCTGGGGGGCCTGAGCTGCTCCACTGGGGAGGTGAGTCGTGACTGTGACACTGGCCTCCTGCCCAGGCCACTCATTTCATGCTGCAAAGGACAACCATGGCCAGCACGTGGAGGCTGCTGACACGCAGAGTCAAGGCCGGCGCGGGAAGGAGCAGGGCAGGACAGGGGCCCCAGGAGCCGGTCCAGGGTGTGGGCTGAGCCAGTCACGGGTCCCCAGCTGTCAACAAAGCCCACAGCCTGGAGCCACCTGCACCACCCGGGTCCTGACTCACAATGGGGAGGCGGCCAGGGCTTCCCCCAACAGAAAGGGCATCCCCGTAGAGTACACAGACCTCTGCAGGCAAAAAAGACCCCTGGGGCTGCGGATCCCCGAGCCCTTGGTCACTTCAAAGGGCAGAAAACCACCTCAAGGAAGTGGACGGCATGGCCCGGATTCACCAGAGACGCAGACAGGCACAGAAGGGAAGTCTTCTGCCCCTGGTCACACAGCGCGGATGCAGACCAAGCCCCAATTCCTGTCCCCAAAGGCCATTCTGATTCACCCACAGCCACACGCACCCACACACACCCCAAAGTCCCAAGAATTCATGCTGCCAAGAATTCGGGCCGCACAGATCAGCCAACCCATAAAACACACACATGACTGCTTCGAAAGGTGAGGTTTATGGCCTGGATTTATTGACGCGGTTATTCACTCCCAGATAAGGCACCTGTCCTCACCAGGCACGCCCCTCTACTCCCGCTAACTAAACAGTCAGAAATTGCTGGGCACCCGTCCATCCGACCCTTCTCTAAGAACATCTCCAGGCTCGCAGCCCAGGCGCCCCAATGCTGGGGCAGGGCAGGGGTGGGGGAGGCTCCAGGAACACATTGCGTCATTAGCTAATGTAGAAAAACGGAGATTCACCCAAAGAAAGCAGTGGAGAGCCCATGTCATTATTAAAAGCAAACACTGTCTTTGCCGCTGGCTCCCGCAGACACATGTAGCCAAGGGGTGGCCCGCCTCCTGCAAGCCTGAGCCCCGCTGAGAAACATCTCCTTAAGAAACAGCAGAAGAGGGAACTTGTCACCCAGAGCACAGAACAGACAGTCGGAGTCATCGGCAGGGCCTCCCGCAAGAGTCATCACACACGCAGATCCGAAGGCAGGGGCGGCTCTTGCCACTCACTCCAGCAAGGGGAACCTGACTGCAGACACCTGCCCAAGCCCGCCTCCCACCCACTCCTGGAGGCGTCAGGCAGAAATGATGGCCCCCTTTTACAGATGAGGCAACCAAGGCCCAGGCATGATGCAGGTGGCCCGAGATCTCACGTGCCCACTGGACCCATCTTCCTTCATCACTTAACCGGAGTTAGGCACTGGCTACTCGCATGATAAGGGGTCTCTCCCAAGTCCGTGGAGAAGCTCCCCATCACCACCTTGAAGATGCCAAGGGAAAGGTGGGAGGCGGGCACTGGGGAAGCCGTTGCCTGGCTCACCAACCAGCCTCCCTCCTGGAGAGAGAAGGGAACGGTAAGGAATCCCCAGGGAGCCCTGCCTCGGTACCGAGTCAGCGGGCAGTGAAGACCCAGTGCCAAGGAGGGCCCAAGGAAGGTCCACGGGCACAGGGGATCTGCAAGCCCCCTGTCTGCACACAGATGCAGAGACCTCTGTCCGGCATCTGGCCCGCCTGGGCCAGCGCTCAGCCTGCGCAGGGCATCACCTCCCTGCATCCTCACACCCACTCTGCCCAGGAAAAACTGGCGCTGTACCGCGAAACTCGGAGTTCAGAAATGTGCCAAAGTCCCACAACCAGGAAAGAACAGGCTTCCGGTGTATGGTAACATCAGCCTCCCTCCCACGCCCCCCAGGCGGGACTGGAGAGTTATCCTGTCACCCCGGCATTCCTATGCCGCTGGCCTCTGGTCCTGACCCTGGAGGTGAGCCCTCCCCGGAAGGCCATCTGCAAAGGGCAACGGTGCAGAAAACCACCCCCAGAGAGGAAGGAGACCCAAAGAAGCCGGGGCGGATGAGCTGACAGTGCCCAACCCACGCGCGCCCTACAGAGAAGGACGATGAGCTCTCCCTCCCAATTCCAGTGATCAAGGTGGCGGGTGAGGAACCCTAGACACCCCGCGCAAGGGTGACGCCCTCGCCCTTCGTCCCTAGGACATTGCCAGTGTGTGGCTACCCACGCCTACCCACCCATCAACACCTCCATCATGAGAAAGGACACCTGCGTGTCCCTAAAGAGGAAGACAAAATGCAGGGCCCCCCCAGGCCTTGGGATAAGCATCGAATTCCCACTCAGCTGACTGCTGGGAAAGAACCGCAGGGCAGAAAAACAACACGGCAATTCAGGAGGAAAATGAGCACGCGGAAGCAGGATCCAGCAGGTCAGAGTCCTGACCCCAGATCACCAGGCCAGGAAGGTGGGGGCTGGGGTGTTGTGAACCTGTTCCAGAACACTCCCTTCACACTCACCTGGTGCACTGTCACGCAGGGCTCAGCTAAAAGGTCACTTCCTCCAGGAAGCCCCAGACCCTGCCCCACCCACCCGCTGGCCACATTCCTGGCAGGGCCCAGCATCTCCTCACACTCCCTCCACACTGCCTGTGTGGTATCTGCCTGTGTCCTCCTGGGCCGCAAGCAGGGCTGCCAGGCCCGGGGTAGCGGTCAGTAACGCTTGCTGGGTGAGTGAATACCCAGGCCCACCACAACTCCGGCTCCCTTGCACAAGGGCCTAGACAGGGAGGTGGTCCCAGAACGGCCCACAGTGCCCCTCCAACCTCCAGCCTCTCCTTGAGGCAGCCACTCGCCAGGTGGGAGCGGACGTCAGGTGAGGTGACCAGGGCACAGGGCAGCAGCAGTCACATCAGCAGTAGCCTCTGTTTGCTGCCTGCTTTTGCGCTGGGCCAAGCACACACCTGCACCCTGTGTCAGGTGTAACCACTCCACATCCACCCGGAGGACGGGGAGTGCACCACCTTCCTACTGTGTAAATGGGTAAACTGAGGCTCAGAAAGGTGGATCAGGTTGCCCAAGGGCATGAGCAAGCTACAGTTTCCAAGCTGGACTTGGAAACAGCTCCCTTAACGTGGTCCTCTTCCTCACTGTGCCATTCACCCACTCAGAAAATCCACACACTCCCTGCGCCCTGCGCCCAGCACTGCGCCAGAGAGAGACAGGTCACGCCCTGCGCCCAGCACTGCACGCAGCGCTGCACCATGGACAGACAGGTCAGCACACAAGGCTTCTGCTTCCAGGACTTCCAGACAGGACACTCACTTTTCTGACTGGCCCCCGAAGTCTTCCAAGAACCTCCAATCTCTCAGGCCAACAGTTTCCCTCAAGGTCTGTACCTTGTGGTACCATGGGGAGCGGGCCTCACCCACCCTCCTCCTGCAAGGCCTTCCACGTGATTCATGCCCCTGGCAGAACCCAGCGTGCATCATGGCCCAGAGCGGGTGTGGTCCACCTCAAGGCCCTTTTTACAGCCTTTTCCTGCTGACGCCAACCAAGGCAGGTGAAAGCACTAACAGGCCATTTCATAGAATGAAGGTCTCATTTCATCAACTCCTACCCCGAGGCAGAACCCATCCCCTTACTAGGAAAGGCAGGCACCCCAGCCTGCCCCGGCACCCCTCCATATCCATGGCCTCCCCGACCAGGAGCTAGGAGGGCTGGACACAAACCCACATCTTCGCTCAGTGCTCAGAGGGCCAAGCCTGTCGCCCACGGCAGGAACCTGCTGGGTCAATGTTATCTGCCTCTCTCCTTCCCTGCCTGGCCTCCCACACTTGGCTTACCTCCCATCTTGGGGTCTGTTTCTGGGGGGCCCAGCCTCAGAGCCTTACAAAACAGGATTAAATAAAACTTGCCAGCCCTGGGCAGAGACTGTCACTCACACGAACCCCTCAACTTTCAAAACACGACATGTATTGCAGAAAGTATTATCAGCAGCAGCAACAGCCCCAGTTTACAGATAAGGAAACTGACGCTCAGAAGTGATGTGGCCAAAATCACACAACTGAGAAATGACAAAGGACACAAAGTCTAGTTCCCTCCAAAGTCTCTGAGCCCCCAGCCTGCCTGGCATGGCCAAGGGAAGCCCACATGGGGCTGCTCACCCAAGAGCACAGAGGCACAGTGTCCTGGGTCCAAGAGAGTGTTGAGCTCTAAGAGGATATTTAAGTATCTCATACCTGCACGTTCACCTTCATGCCAGTGCAGTCACAGAAGAGGACTTTCAATATTTGTCATGGAGAGAGGGACCCAGGAAGGCAGAGGGGTCTCCTCCAATCCTCCCACACTTCTTCTGTTGTCAGGGGACTTTTAAATATGCTATGTTAGCCAGGCGCCGTGGCTCACACCTGTAACCCCAGCACTTTGGGAGGCTGAGGCGGGTGGATCAGGAGGTCAGTAGTTCAAGACCAGCCTGGACAAGATGGTAAAACCCCATCTCTACTAAAAAAAAAAAAATACAAAAATTAGCCAGGCGTGGTGGTGGGCACCTGTAATCCCAGCTACTAGGGAGGCTGAGGCAGAGAATTGCTTGAACCCAAGAGGCAGAGGTTGCAGTGAGCCAAGATCGCACCACTGCACTCCAGACTGAGTGACAGAGCGAGATTCCACCTCAAAAAAAAAAAAAAAAAATGCTATGTTGGCCGCCTCTAGGGTCATCCTCCCACAGGGGGATCCTTTCTGCAGCAGTTAGGATGGGGTCCCCCAACCCCTGATGGAGGAGGCGACAGTGAGATCCTCTGAGTGGACTCTGGGACCAGCATCCTCCGGCCGGCAGTCCAGGGGGGGCAGTCCCCCCAGCCCCGCCCAGCCCTGCCTCTCCTGGCCTCACCTTCGATGGAGGAGGAGACAGTGAGACCCTAGATTGGAGCCCTAGTAAGAAGATGGGCTCTGCCTCAGGGGGGCAGTTGATGAAATGAGGCCTTCATTCCCCACAAGGGAAAGGCTATTTATTTTAATTGTGGTAAAGTACACACAACATAAACCTTACCGTTAGTGATATTTAGTGTAATACATTCATAATGCCACAAACCTTCCGCACTATGGAGTTGTGGAACTTTTTCACGCCCGGCAAACAGACCCCCAAGCCCCTGAGCACTCTCTCCCCAGCGCCTCATCCCGGAAGCTGCGCATCTGCTTTCTGTTCTGCGACGGAGTGGCTATTTTGGACGTTTTAAGGGAATCACGCAGGATTTGTCTTTCAGGCCTGGCTTCCCCGCCTTAGCATTACATTTTCCAGGTTCATCCACAGATATTCTACTGCATGGATGGACTCTGTGTGGATCCCCCATTCATCCACTGAGGAAGCCACTCTTTTTATCCCCATCCTACAGAGAAGGAAACTGAGGCTCCTGGAAGGTCAAGCTCAAAAGCACACAGTGTCAGCAGCTCCATGACTCCAGCCCTAGGTCCTAACCACACTGCCCTGTGCCTGGACACCCCAGGGATGAAGTGTGTGCCTCTCCTACAGCCAGGGACTCTGGCCAGAGGGGAGCGACGATGCAGTGAGGCTGAGGTGCCGGGAGTCGCGGAGCCCAGCAGGCCCAGCTCCAGGCCCGGGCCACGCCCAGCCGCCCTGCCCCAAGCCTGCCTCCTCCCAGCTCTGGAATGAAAACAAATAAAACCAAGAGGGACTTCAGGCAGAGTGAGGCCCCGCCAGCATCCCACGCGGACCTCTGGCATCCAGTGGGTGCCTGGTGTCCATTTGAGGAGCAGCCCAGCAGCTGTAGACGGAACAGCTCAGATCTGAAGGGGGTCTTGGCTTTCACCAAAATGACTGTGGGATCATTTCTCTCTCCTGTCCCAGCAGAAAGATGAGCTGGGGCCTGAGGCAGGGAGGCACAGATGGCCCAGTCACAGGGGGCAGGAGGGTCTCAGGATGCGGCGCTCATGAGCATGAGGGACTAGAACCTTCCGCCACCCCAGGGGGCCTGGGACACAGAATGTTGCCAGACAAGGATTGTCTAGGCACCTTGTGCACCGGGGACACATGGCAATGGCCCCGGGGCCAGTCACCCTCCATGCATGACAGCTGTCACTTACCCAGGCAAATGACATGACAGGCGGTCCATCCCCATCCATGACAGCTGTCACTCACCTGGCACCTCTGGTTCCTGACAACAGTCGGAGGTGGGACATTGGAGCTGCAGGCAAGTGTCCAGAGCCTGCCCCTCAACACGCAGCCTGCAGCCCCTGCCGGACGCCAACCACAGACACGCCAGAGAACAGAACAAGGCAGAAAAACCAAAACACAGGCCTCAAAACGGGGGAGCAGCCGAGCTCAAGGGGGCAGCGCCTGAGTCAGGAAGGCCACGCCAAATCCAGGTGGCTCAGTGCCTCAGGCCTCTGCCCCTCGGCTGGCAAAGGGGATGGGGCGTCCACCTGCCCTGGGGCATACAGCTCCCATGCCCCCTGCCTCTGAAGATGTCCTACGTGTATGAGACAAATGTGATGGTCCCACAAATGTGGCTGAAAACTGGACACGCGTCCAAGACCAGGAGCGGGGAGGCACACGGTGTTCGAGGGTGAGGCCAGGAGAGGCAGGGCTGGGGAAACTGCCCTCCCTGGCCCGCCTGACAGAGGATGCTGGTCCCAGGGTCCACTAGGAGGATCTCACTGCAGCCTCCTCCATTGCGGGCTGGGGGACCCTCTCCTACTCCAGCCACTGCAGAAAGGATCCCCCTGTGGAAGGATGACCCTGGAGGCAGCCAACGCCGCATTTTTTAGTCCCTAACAACAGAAGACAGACAGGCACCCCCTCCCCACCCCTGTGCAGATTTCAAAGAACACAGGGCTCAGAGGCCTTCAGGAAACTTGGAGACCGGCTCCCCAGTCCTGGGAAGGCCACGGCCCACAAGCACCTGGCGGGTCAAGGAAAGATACCATGTTTTCGCGCTGCCTTTGAAACCAAAAGTACAAAACAAACCAACAGAAATATTGATGACTTCAAGGCCAACCTGGCCGAGGGGGACAAGGAGTGGGTCTGTTAAAATGATTTTTCTTCATCCTTACACAAACTCTTTAAAGACTGACAAATGAACCCCACAAAACAGAAACACTGTTTCTAGCAGCATCAGGATTGCAAAACCTGCAGCTGCCAGGCACCGGGAGACCTAACTCGGGTGCGGCCACTCAGTCTGGCCCGAAGTTCAAGCTCCCACTGCCCAGTCCTGTCCCCTCCGTGGTCCTGTATTTGTCATTCTTGTTTATCTTTTGGATTCAGAAGCCAAACAGTGTCTGCAGCTCCAGGCGAAGAGTCCTTCAGAGCATGAAGCTTCAGGGGACCAAAAACCGGGCACCTGAGCATGGGGCTTGCCCTGGTGAAGAAGGGGGTTCATCAGAGCTGACGAGGTCAGGGCAGGGGAGTTTGCTGGGTTTAGGGTCTCCTCCAGCCAGCTCCTGACCCCAGTGTAAGAGCAGGTCTGCAGGTCCTGGAGCGCACCCCAGCCATGTCAAGTGAGCACGTGGGGAGGGGCACTGAGGCTTGGGAAGAGCTTCCGTGCCAGGGGTGGGGGTGTCAGAGAGGCGAGCTCATGGCTCCACCCTGCAGGGGCTGGGGGACATGTCAGCCGAGCGCTTCCCACTTGCCAGGCACCGGGCTGAGACCCGGGTCCTCAGCCAACCCTTGGGAGGGGCTCCTAAAATACCCCCTTTCACAGAGGAGAATGCAGGGCCCAGAGAGGCACCATGGGTCTGCCACAAGGTGCTGAGCCAGGATCTGAACGCGGGTGTCAGAGGCTCAACGCTGTGCAGTCTCCACCCTAGGAATGTGTGGGCCGCTCAGTGCCCAACCACACACGAAGCCAGGCGCAGAGGAGATGGGTCCCCAGGCAGGGGCTGCATGAGGACGACTCGGCTGCCAGGGCAGCAGGAAGGAGCGGACGCCGCAGCCGTCCGGAACTCGGACAGAGGATGTTAACAGGGCGGGAGGACGAGCAAATGGAGACTTCCTGCAGCAGAGACACAGAGCCCAGAGCCACGGCCGCCGGCAGGACAGGCAGCCAGGCACTAACCCGGGCCTGGCCCCGCCTCCGGCCATGCCCCAGAGCCCCACCACTGACCTCTGGCCCACGAGGACCTCCTGCTGTCAGCCTGCTGACTTTGCCAGGGCCCTGAGCTCCCCAACAGGCCCCAGCTGAACTCACTCAGCTGAAACAGCAATCGGGGAGCACAGGTGCTAGTGGTGAGGGGAAGGCGGCACCAGCTGCACACCCCGCCGCCCTGTTACCTCGTCAGGGAGCCTGCCGGAGTCACCTGAAGGCAGCCCTGCCTTCTGCCTGCCTTCTCTCTCTCATCTGAAAGTGCCGTCTTCCTCTCTCCATTCATCCTTATTCTGTGCACCCTCCAGAAAGCCAGCAACACCAAGCACAGGGTTTCTGCCTCTGCTGCTCAATGCCACAAGCCAGTGCACGACAAACAGAGTGGGGTGGAGGACAGGCTGGGCCAACAGCCACCCGGGAGCAGGAGGCCCAGGACCGGAAGCCATGTGGCCAGAGGGCAGAGCTGGTCAGCCCTGGGGCCATCTCTGGACTCAGGCACCTGCTTCTCTGTCTCCCAACCTCCCACCAACCCACGGGGCCATTTTGCTGGTGGAGGAGGGAAGCGAATGGCACTCCAGAGGCAAGAGACCTGCACGGCTGGCACAAGGCCTCAACCCCCACACAACTGCATGACCTCAGACTGGCCCGTCACCTGTCCCTCCTTCATCCATTAACCAGGGCAGAGCCTCCCCCACCTGATGCTGCCCAGAGTCTTCCAAGGACCAGGGGAGGTGCCAGTGCTGGGCGGTCCTGAAACAAACCCACCCAGAATAGAGAAAGGGCGTGTGTCAGGGCAGAGGGGCCCTGGCAACCAGATCTTTCCCCAGGACACTGGGGTGCTGCCCCCGACTCTGACACCGCAGAGGCTGATCACCACCCAGCTGCCCGGCCAGCCATGGGGCATGGCCACCTCTCTGGAACCTTCTATCACGCATCTCCCTGGGTCTCAGACTCATCTGCTGCTGCAGGGAAACACCATCCCCTGCAAGGCAGAGGGAAGGACACCAAGCAGGTGGCCCAGTGCCAGACAGGTCGAGCTCTGCAGTGAGCGGTGGCTGCTGCCTTATGTCTCTAATCATCAGAGCTGGTGGCATGCAGCTTCCTCTGCCCCAACTGCTGCTGGAACGTGGATTTCAAAAACTGCAACACCCTTTCCAGCAATGATCCAGATGAAGCAGTGTAGCAGCGCCTCCAGTCTGTGGCCACACAGAGCCCTCTCTGTAGAACAACCACGTGTGTCCAACCCTTAGCTACCAAAAGCTATCTACTTTTCAGGGCATCTCAAGTGCCACCTCCTCCAGGAAGCTCTCCACCATCACCCTGCCCCCAGGGATCTAAATACCGCATTTGCTGAGGACTAGCACAGCCTGCTGTTGACCCTGCCAACAGTAAAGCCTGCACGTGCCCCATCTTCTGCCCAGTCCAACCCAGGAGGCCCTGGGGAGAAGCAGGAGACGAGGTGAGGCTCCTTCTTCAGCATCCCGCGTCGCCGGCAGGTTCTTCCTCACTCATGGTCCTCATGTGACTATTAACAGCTCCCTTCCCCATCTCAGACTTAGGTGTTGCAGGACCATCTGGCTCACCTGATTCTGCTTGCCCCAGAATGCCTCCTTCTGCAGACAGGCACTAGCGACCACAGCCACCCCCCCCCCCACTATACCAGTGCGGTGTCCAGGTGTGCCCAGCAGTGTGCCCAGGGCTTCACCTTCCACTTGGCGGCCAGAGGGGAGGGGAAGAGAGGTGGGTGGTGAGGCGGCAGTCTCAGGAAGAGAGCCACTCCCTCAGGCCGCCCGCTGCACTCTGCTCTGATACTGAGGGAGGGCAGGCGGCGGGCGAGGGCCAGTGTCCTTCTCTGGGAGTGAGCCACTGGGCTCGGGGTGAGGGTGCCGAGTCCTGAGGCTCAGTGGGGCCTGCTGTGGGGTAGAAACTGCGCTGGGCACCAGGCACACACTTTTTGCACCAAATCTTTCCAAGAGTCTGCAAGGTGGCCACCGTCACCCCATTTCAGACAAGGAGGCTGAGCTCGAGGGACACGGCCACCAAGAAGATGCTAAGCGTGGCCGAGCAGGCGAGTGTGGTCCCCACTGCCGCCCCTGCGGGCCACTCATCATGTCTCCAAGCATTTCCAAGGATCTCTTTCTGGCAGTGTCATTCCAGACACGAGGAGCCAGGCCTCCATCAGGAAAATGGGGCTGAGAGCAAAGCCCCCTCTAGACTGCCCTAAGGGTGGGGGTGGGGGTGGGGGTCATGGAGGCGCTCAACCCGCCTCCTGGCACGAAGAGGGCCTGGGAGAAAGCTTTGCTCTTACTGAGCACTTCCTGTTTGACCAGCCCCTGCCAAAGGCTTTAGATACAAACGGAACAGTAAATGCAACAAACTGTGCGACCCGGAAGGGGAAAGCCCGGGGGACCAAGAGCCCTTGTCAGGGGACTCAAGCGGGCCTGGGGGCAGGAAAGGCTTCCCAGGACAGGCCTCTAAGCAGACGGCAGCAGGGAGCCAGGCAAGAAGGTTCCCCTCCAGGGAACTGCAGGGGAAAGGCCCTGAACCGGGAGGCACAGGAAGGTGGCCAGTGTGCCTGAGGCTGGGGCACCGAAGGCCAGGGAGACTCGGCAGGGGCGACGGCAGGCAGGGGGGTGCCTCCAGGGCAGGAGCACCAAACTGTGCGTGGCTGCGGCACACGTGGCCGCAGACTAGGCTGGTGGGGCAGGAGGCCGCAACAGGGGCACCTGGGACGGGGCACGGCCGACCAGGCTGGCCAGGCAGGAGGCCACAAGAGGGGACCTAGGACGGGTCGCAGCAGACTCTGGCTGGCGGGGCAGGAGGGTGCGGCAGTCTCTGGCTGCCGCCTGGGTTTGTACATCCTGCAAGCTAAGAAAGGTTTTTACGTTTTTAAATGGTTGAGCAAGGTGGTGCGGGAAGCATAAGAATAATATTTCATGATATGTGAAAATGATAATACATTTCAAATTTCATTCTACAAAAATCAACTTCATGGGAGCATCGCCACGCTCCTCCGTTTACAGACCACCCAGTGCTGCCGTCGTGCTGCAAGGACAGAGTTGCATAGTCGTGATAGAGACCGTCTGGCTCACGAAACCTAAAATATTTACCATCCAGCCCTGCGCTGGAACATCTGCTGCCGCCTGCTCTAGGACAGAGACGGCAGTGGCCGGGCTGGGACACCAGGAGAGACCGCCGCCTGCTCTAGGAGAGAGACGGCAGTGGCCGGGCTGGGACACCGGGAGAGATGGCAGTGGCCGGGCTGGGACACTGGGAGAGACCACCGCCTGCTCTAGGAGAGAGACGGCAGTGGCCAGGCTGGGACACCGGGAGAGACCGCTGCCTGCTCTAGGAGAGAGACAGCAGTGGCTGGGCTGGGACACCAGGAGAGAAGGAGGTGACTTCAGGAGCAGTCAGGAGGGAGGCCTGCTGGGGCCTCAGCTGGGGGCTCGGGTCTGGGCATCTGCATAAAGCCAGGGTCTTCCACACTGGCCCCACCGGGTTGCCAACGCTGTCCCTGTCCTGGGAGTCCCACCCTTCAAACTGGGAAACCACAGCCCACAGACATGGCCTGGACACAGGGACGAACATGTGTCCCCACAAGTCTCCTCAAAAGAGGGCATCATACTGCCCACCACCCAGGCCAGAACCCAGCATCCTTCCAGGAAGACCAGGAAGATTTCCTCCAGGAGGAGACAGCCTCATGACCTGTGCCTCATAGCAAGAAAGGGCTCAACAGAGGCACAGGGGTGGGGCGGATGCTCACCCACACCAGGCCCCCAAGAAGGTCCTGCCTCCAGGAGTCCACCGCCCTGATGCCAGGGCCCCAACCCATCTCCAAGGCCCAAACCGCAGGGAGATGCAGGTCACTCTCACGGCGGCCTCCACACCTCACACCCAGCATTCCTCCCGGTCTCATCCTACCCCACACCAATGCCAGGTTGTTTTTTGCAATCACAACACTCGGCAGAGAACTCTCTCTCTTCGCCAACGCCAGGCTATGCCCTCCTTGCAGCCTAGGGTCCTTCCTGCTGACCCCAGGCCTGAGCCTGGAATCCCACTCAACACAGCCTTCAAGTCCCACTCCCAGTCAGTCCCTGTCACTAACAACCAGGGCTCCCACCCCACCCCATGCTCCCTGGCTCCTGCCCAGCAGGAATGCCAGTGCTTGCAAGATGAGAGTTTCTCACCCTCATTTTCATTACTGTCCCTCCAAGGAGCCTTTTCAGATATTTTTCCTAATCTCCCTCCCTGAAAGAAATTTTAATACTGCAGATGCACTGTTTCTGTGGGTTTTTTGTTCTTTCTTTTGAGATGGAGTCTCACTCTGTCACCCAGGCTGGAGTGCAACGGCGTGAACTCAGCTCACTGCAACCTCTGCCTTCTGGGTTCAAGTGATTCTCCTGCCTCAGCCTCCCAAGTAGCTGGAATTACAAGTGTGCACCACCACACCCAGCTAATTTTTTGTATTTTTAGCAGAGACGGGGGTTTCACCATGTTGGCCAGGCTGGTCTCGAACTCCTGACCTCAGGTGATCCGCCCGCCTCAGCCTCCCAAACTGCTGGGATTACAGGCATGAGCCACTGCACCTGGTCTGTCTCTGTGTTTTGTGTGGCATGCACATCTGTAGTTTATTTGTGAAAATAAGATTTCTTCTGACTGCAGCAGCTCATGCCTGTAATCCCAACACTTTGGGAAGCCGAGACATGAGGATCACTTGAGCCCAGGAGTTCAAGACCAGCCTGGGCAACATGCAAGCTCTCATCTCTGCAAGAAATTAAAACATTAGCTGGGCGCGGTGGCACACACCTGTAGTCCCAGCTACTTGGGAGACTGTAGTGAGAGGATCCCTTGAGCCCAGGAGTTTAAGTCTGCAGTGAGCCACGATCACACCACTGCTCTTCAGTCTGGGCAACAGAGTGAGACCTTGTCTCTAAAAATAATTCATAATAAGAATACTTCTTCATCCCCAAAGATTTTATTTTTGCCCCCTCAAGAGCAGTAATGCCCCTGTTGAAAATGCATAGGTTACCAGCATGGCCAACGTGTCAAAGGCTTATCTCTCCTAAAAATACAAACATTAGCCAAGCGTGGTGGCAAAAGCCCATAGTCCCAGCTACTCAGGAGGCTGAGATGTGATAATTACTTGAACCCGGCAGGCAAAGGTTGTAGTGAGCCAAGATTGTGCCACTGCATTCCAGCCTGAGGAACAGAGGGAGGCCCTGTCTCAAAAAAAAAAGCATAGATTAAGTAAAATATATTATTATAATCAGTGCTACACATTTCTTTTTGCTTTTTTATTGCAGCCACCAAAATTCTGAAAATACAGATGTGGCTTACATTATATTTCTGTCTGGCAGCACTGATATAGACAGAAAACAAACACCCATGTCAACATGTATAGACATATATGGACACAGAGACACATACATAAATAAATACATATACATACATACACCAATTCCCCAGGTGTGAACACTGAGAGTGCCTGGAAACAGGAACACCCCAGCAGCACTGAGCACACCTCATCCCATCTTGCCTTATTTTGTGTGTGTGTGTGTGTGTGTGTGTGTGTGTGTGTGTGTGTGTGTTTTGTTTTTGTTTTTTTTGAGATGGAGTCTCGCTCTGTCACCCAGGCTGGAGTGCAGTGGCACGATCTCCGCTCACTGCAACCTCCGCCTTCCGGGTTCAAGCAATTCTCCTGCCTCAGCCTCCCGAGCAGCTGGAACTACAGGCACATGCCACCACCCCTGGCTAATTTTTGCATTTTTAGTAGAGACGAGGTTTCACCATATTGGCCAGACTGGTCTCAAACTCCTGACCTCAAATGATCTGCCCACCTAGGCCTCCCAAAGTGCTGGGACTGCAGGCATGAGCCACTGCACCTGGCCCTGATCTTGCCTTCTAAATACCCCTCTCCACTACCAAGGAACCAGAGTTCCTTGGACAAACAGTTGGTTCCTAAGCTGGGACAATGGAAATGCAAGGTGAGCCTGGAACATCTTGTTGACCAGCCTGGGTTACCAGCCAGAAAGTCAGGCACGGTATTCACATGTCCTCTGCAGCTCGAAGAATGATGAGGACGAATCAAAAGACACAGGGAAGCAAGCTGGTGTAACACAGTTCCCACTGTTCAAACCTGAGACTATGTGAGCATCAATATATATAAATAATGATGGTAACAGGTTATATGCATGGAATAAAATAGGAAACCATAATCCAAACTGGAGACATGGCAGGAAGGGACAGAATGAGGGAGGGAGAGAGGGAAAAGAAAAGCAGAGATGGATGAGAAGAAAAGGAAGAAAAGATTGAGAGAGATGAGCAGAGAAGGACAAGAGAGGAAGGAAAGGAGGGAGAAAAGGAGAAGCAAATATCAAGATATTTATATTGCCTCAAAGTATCTTCTTTAAGTATGTGTTAACAGCAAACGGAAACAAAGTAACTGTACAGTGAAATCAAGCAAACTCCACCTTCACCAAGTAACTAAACAGAACATCACCCGCAATGGGGCAAAGCCAAGCCCCGCACCACCTGCTAGGAGGCAAGAAGGATGGAGCGTGGAGGCTGAGCTAGACCCCTACAGGTGCATGGCCTGACCCTGCTGATGGGGGAGCATTCTGTAACCAAAGGAGGCTGTAACCTTCCAAAGAGTCAAGGTCATGAACGTCAAAGAAAGGCTGAGGAGCAGCCCCAGGTTGACAGAGGGGGACACAGCAACAGGCAGCCCAAAGTCCTGAGGCTGCTCTATGCTGTGAAGGGCATTTGCTAGGACAATTGTAGAGAAGTGGACGGGTCACGGATTGCTGCTGTTGGCTGGACGGAGACAGTGGTGCTGTGGTTACAGAGGAAAATGCCCTTGTTTGTAGGAAACGCACTGATGCCCCATGCTTACCCTCAAATGGTTCAAGAAAAAGTTACCTGCGCTGTACTCGTAACTTTTCCTACGACTGAGATATTTTCAAATTTTTTTAGAAAATAAAATCTATCCCCCAAAAAAGAAAAGATGCCCTTGTCTTCCTTACAACTGGCATTCCCTCCTCTGCTCCCAGCAGCCCTGTGTTGTGGACCTCGGCTACACCAGCCAAGCCCCTTCTGCTGGCACTGGGGGCCCTTCGGGTACTTTCGTGTCGCTTTTCAGTCACCAATCACCTCATCAACATCCACCGGGGTCCTTGCGTGACCAGAAGCCTCATGAGAGCGGGGACAGCCCCAGCCTGTTCTCCCTCCCCTTGCAGGCACAAAGCCTGCGTGGCACACAGCAGGGTTTTATTATTATTATATTTATTTATTTTATTTATTATTATTATTTATTATTTATTTATTTATTTATTATTTCTCGAATGAAGGCACACGGTTCTGAGGGACCCAGAGAGGAGGAAGCCCAGCCGTGGCCCTGCCTTGGAGGGGCTCAGACCTGGAAGGGGGGCAGCCACACAAAGGTGCTCCAGACACACTCGGTCTCTCGTTAGGATCATCCTTCACACTCTCCAGCTGTCCATCTGCTGAGTTTTGCAGAACAAGCAGCAAGGGTACCGTGTAATGAAACAAAGAGTGGAGACGACGAGGCCAGAGAGAAACCTGGAACAGTGGAGTGAGATCGAGGTTCAAAGCGCGTGGAGGACAGGGTGGGGAGAGGCTGAAACCCAAGGAGGCTGTCAAGGGGAGGGAGCCCCTATACCAGCTCCTACGGGAAGAACCAGGCTAGAAGGAGATAAGGTCTTCCAGCAAGGGCACAGCTCATGATGGCACACATCAAAAAGGCCTGGGGGGGGGAGGGCATGCCAAAACTATAGCCAGGCTGGCGTGTCCGGGAAGAGGCAGGGAGCACAAGGAGTTGAGGTGGAGGTGGGGGACAGACTCTGGCAGGCCCAGGGCCAAGCCTTTGCATGGTGTCCCAGCAATGGCTGCCTGATCTGTTTTATGGGGAGGAGGCCACCAGGGCAAAGTGGGCAAGTCAGAGGCTGGGCGGCGGGTGGTACCTTAAGGGTGCAAACTGCAGATGCTGGCACAGGCAACCTCAGGACCTCCCAACCGAAGCTTCTCCAGACATACCCGATCTCTTGTTAGGGTCAGCAGATTGTGGCCATACCCAATTAGTTTAATTAAACCCACGGGGCTTCCAGGCACTTCGGATAAAAAACAAAATAAAATAAAGTAGATCCTGCCAGCTTCAGAAGAAATAACCAGGTGGGCAACTGGGATCTCTGTGATCACCTCCTAGCACCCGGCTCTGCACACAGAAGGTGCTGCATAAATGCACATTGCTATGATGCTCCATTAGGGCAAATAACCCAGCCCAGATTAAACTCAAAGTGGGAGGGACGCTCCAAGTCCTCTGAAAATAGGATGTCACCATGAGAAGCCAGGGCAAATTCTGGAAGGAAGGAACATCATAGAGGCAGGCCTCCGGGCTAGACGGCCCCATATGCCATGACTGGCAGGGAGGTGGGCGACTCCTCGCCGTGTGCCCTCGAGGGGCCCTGCAACTCACCAGCCAGGGATCACAGGCACCCACCCCCCACCCCAGCCACCCCATGAAAACAGACACACACCATGACAACCCAAAACCCAAGAATGAGGCCAGGGACATCCCTCAGAAAGTCCACAAGAGAGTAAGCTAGCTTAGGAAGGCCTGCAGTCATCATTTATTTAAACAGTTCTGGGAGGGAGACTGCAATCTCTATATTGGTTTTGCCACTTACTGCTCTGGGCAGGAGTGGTGGGGTGATGGGGAGTCACTCAACCTCTCCGAACCTTGAAGGCCTCACCTATTAAACACAGGTGGCAACCCACCTAGGGCTGTGCTTAGGCCACAGCAGGGCAGGGAAGAAAGGGCAGATGTGATTTGTCTATGACCCAACCACCAAGAGTGGAGATGACCTCTTCCCTCTCCCATCCCCACCCCTTAAGAAACATGAGTTTCAGCCAGGCACGGGGGCTCACGTCTGTAATCCCAGCACTTTGGGAGGCTGAGGTGAGCAGATCACGAGGTCAGGAGTTCGAGACCAGCCTGGCCAACATAGTGAAACCCCGTCTCTACTAAAAATACAAAAAAGAGCTGGGTGTGGGTGGGGCACCGTGGCTCACGCCTGTAATACCAACACTTTGGGAGGCCGAGGCGGGCAGATCATGAGGTCAGGAGTTCGAGATCAGCCTGGCCAACATAGTGAAACACCATCTCTACTAAAAATACAAAAAATAGCTGGGCGTAGGCTGGGCACCGTGGCTCATGCCTGTAATCCCAACACTTAGGGAGGCCTAGGCGGGTGGATCACGAGGTCAGGAGTTCGAGCCCAGCCTGGCCAACATGGTGAAACCCCGTCTCTACTAAAAATACAGGCTGGGTGCAGTGGCTCACGCCTGTAATCCCAACACTTTGGGAGGCCGAGGCGGGTGGATCACCTGAGGTCAGGAGTTCAAGACCAGCCTGACCAACATAGAGAAACTCCGTCTCTACTAAAAATACAAAATTAGCCGGGCATGGTGGCGCATGCCTGTAATCCCAGCTACTTGGGAGGCTGACGCAGAAGAATCGCTTAAACCCGGGAGGTGGATGTTGTGGTGAGCTGAGATAGCGCCATTGCACTCCAGCCTGGGCAACAAGAGCAAAACTCCATCTCAAAAAAAAAAAAAAAAATACAAAAAATTAGCCGGGCATGGTGGCAGGCGCCTGTAATCCCAGCTACTCAGGAGGCTGAGGCAGGAGAATTGCTTGAACCCGGGAGGTGGAGGTTGCAGTGAGCCGAGACCACGCCACTGCACTCCAGCCTGGGCAACAGAGCGAGACTCCATCTCAAAAAAAAAAAAAAAAAATAGCTGGGCGTGGTGGAGCGTGACTGTAGTCCCAGCTACTCAGGAGGCTGAGGCAGCAGAATCACTTGAACCCAGGAGGTGGAGGTTGCAGTGAGCTGAGATTGTGCCACCGCACTCCAGCCTGGGCGACAGAGCAAGACTCCATCTCCAAAAAGAAAAAAAAAAGTGAGTTTCCCAGATAACAAACACCAGCAATACAGAGAAACGAAGTCCCTCTCCCAACCCCTGTGTGCAGCCAGATGCAGTAAAGTGCTTTCTCCACGTGTGAATGTACAGGCAGGGCCGTCACAGCCAGCGTGAGGGTTAAGGGAGCACCTGCAGCCATCCCTGTGCAGGCAACAGCCGTACAAAGGTGGCCCACCCTCCACGGGACAGAGGAGTGGATGGCAAGATCAGCCTCAGCTACACAGGGCAATATGTACCAGTGTCCAGGTGATGGTCATTTCCTGGGCACTGTGCTAAGAGTGTGCCTTCTGTGCTTGCCCTTAGCAAATCCTCACAGCATGGCTAAGAGGGGACTGCTATGACTGTTCTCATGACAGAGATGGGGAAACTGAGGCTCTGGAGGTCACTGCCTACCTGGGAGGGAACAGTGCCAGGATTCAATCAGAGTGGAGAGCCACACAGACACACACCCATCTGGTCCTCCTACCATCCAGGCCCCTACACACCCTCCACCAGTCCAGCAGCAGGGCCCCTAAACACCCCTCTACCGGCCCAGCAGCGCGACCCCTAGACACCCGTCCACCCACCCAGCAGCAGGGCTCAAAGGGCCTCTATCAGGGTTCGTATTGCTGCCTGGCCAATGGCTCCAGAGACCCCAGGAAGTCTCTGGCTTGAACTTCCAGTGCAGGGGCTGAGCCAAGCCACCTGCCACAGCCACGGCCCCCTCCTCTTCCCATCTTCCCAAACCACAGCTGGGGAGGGGCAGCCCCCGGACCCAGCGAGTCCACCAGGCAAGGCTGGGCTCCTCCCAAGCCTCCTCTGTGCGGACCCAGCTGCCCTGCCTCTGCCCTGAGCCCCAGCCTGCAAGCAGCAGGGAATCCTGACCGAGCAAGTCAGCCCGGGCAGCCCCTGGAACTCATACCAAAGGCAGCCGCCTTGGTTCGAGGCCCAGCCCTGCTCCCCCACAGCTACCCTTCTCCTCAGTTTCTCCAGCCATAAAATGGAGTCCAGACTTCCCAGTCCCCGTGGGGCTCTGAGAACAGAACTGGGGAAGCTCTCTGCAGCGGTGACCGCCACCTCCGCCACCTGCACCTGACCACTGGCATCCTGCGGGAAGAGGGGCTGGCTCCCAGGGAGGCCCCTGAGGGCTCCTGCTAAGCCGGTCCAGGCAGTGCTGGGTAATCATTACCCAGTGGGAAGGCGGCCCCTTCCCCTCAGGGCTTGCCTTTGTCAGCGCCCCCCAACCCAGCAGAGAAGGGCCCGGTCTCCTAGGAAACGTAGTCACCGCCAAAGGGCAGAGGCCTCGCAGCCCAGCCTGGAATCGCTGGTGACTCACTCTCCCTCCTTCCCAGGAACCACGTCCTAAGTCCCAATGGTGAATGGTCTCTCTCCACAAGGAGTTGCCACTGCGCGCGGTGAGGGGCTGCTGAGCTGGCTGGAAGGTCGCGCCTCGTCGGCGCTGGCTGGACCCGGCTGGCACCCCCTTTGCCTCCCCCGACTTTTTCTAAGCTGTTCCCGTAAAGGATTCCGCGACCCCCGGAGAACAGGACGGAAGCCTCGATTCTCTCAAGTCTTAGCCAAGCTCCCTTTAAGAGACCAAGAAAAGCAGCTCCGTTCGGCGGGGCAGGCATTTTCCTGCCTGGCCCTGCGGCCGCACGCGTGCCTCCGCCGCGACAAAGGCCACACTCAGCGCCCGAAGGAGGGGTGGGGGTGTTGGGAAAGCGATGGGGGCCAGGACTGGAGCCAAGTGGCCCTAGGGATCCTCGAGGCGGCTCGATCCCGGAGCCAGGACTGGCGCCAAGTGGCCCGGGTCCGGGTCCGGGAAGAGGCGGAGGCCGGCGAGGGGGCGGTGCCCGGGGCGAACCCAGCTCCCTCCGGCCCCGAGGGCTCCCGCCCCGCGCCCCGGGCCGGCGCAGCGACAGCGCACGCTCTTCCACCGGCGTCCGGCCTGGAGGCGCGAGGCCCGAGGATGCGACCCACGACGCGCACACCCGGCTCGGCAGGCTCCCTGGGGAATGAGGGGACACTCGCAGGGCCCCGCAGAGCGAGCGCAGCGCCGGAGCCTCCCCCATCCCAGGCCGCGCAGACCGCGGAACCGGCGCACCAGAGCAGTGCGGGGCGGCGGCGGCGCGACCCAGGCTGGAGGGACTTTGGCCAACTTCGCGCCTCCAGAGGTCGCGTCTCGGAGGCCCGGGGCGCACCCTCCAGCCGCCCGCCCGCGTCCCGGAGCCCGGCCGCCCCAGCCAGGGCGCCTGGGCCGCCGCCGCTGCGACCTCCGCGTTCAGTCCGCGCGTCCGGCAGCGCCAACGCCGCAGCCCCGGGGCCCTCCCGCCGCGCCGGGCGCTCACCTGGGACATCTGCGGCCGGAAGTTGATGTCCTTGAGGTCGATGGAGCCGGGGGAGAGGTTGTGCAGCAGCTGGCACAGAAGGACCCCGTCGCGCAGCGCCTGCGCCAGATCGAAGACCACGGCCGAGGGCCAAACCACCCGGTGGTTGGGCGGCAGGACCTTGCAGTCGATGAGCCAGCGGCCGCACTGCCGCCACTGCTCCATGGCGCCCGCGGGCCCGACCGGCTCAGGGCAGTGCTCGAGCCAAAGTGCAGCGGCCGCGGGGCATCCCGCCCGCGCGCGCGGGGCTCAGGGCCGGGGCGGGGCTTCGCGCGGGCTGCCCCAGGTCCCCCGCTGCGCCGCCGCGCGTCCCCTCCTCTTCCTCCTCCTCCTCCTCCTCCTCGGGCTCCTCTCGGGCCGCCGCTCCCGCCCACGTGCGGCCGCGGGGCGGGCAACGGGCAGCGCGCCGGATCTCCCCGCTTCACACACGCAAGTGCCTGCGGGCCCCGGGCCGGGCTCCACGCAGCCAGTCGCCGCAGCGCTCCCCAATCCGCGCCGCCGGGCGCCGCATTCTGCGCTCGGGGCGCCCCGCGGCCGCCGCCGCTCCTGCCCCGCCCGAGACAAAGGCCCGGCGGGGTCGCTCGCTCCGCGCGTCCCGGGCCTGGGCCGCCCGCGTCGCCGCCGCTTTGTTCGCCCCACCCGCAGTCCCCACGCCCGGCGCTGCGACTCGACGACTCCGCGGCTAGGCAGCTCCGCGGCTCCGGGGCGCTGGGGGCGCAGGGGGCGCGGCCACGGCCGGGCGGGGCAGGGGCGGGACCGGAGCACTAGCCTGGCACCTCCCCGCGTCCCAAGCACCGCCCCCGCCCCCCCACTTCCTGCCCCGCTACCGCCCGCGAAAGTTGCGGTGGGCGGGGATTGCGGCGCAAGCCCAGGTCCAGCCGACTTTCTCCAAGGGCGCTCGGACTTTGGGGAGCCCTTCTCCCTGGGGGAGCGACCTCGCCCGTGGAGTGATGGCCGGGCGTCCCCCCGGGTGCCTTTGGTCCTCCGTGGAGGTCAGGAGGTGGTCCCTGTCGGGCCGGGCGCCCTCGCATGGCCGTTCGGAAACGACAGACTCGGGAGGGGGCACCGGGCTGGGCCGAAGCTTTCTGAGCCCCCTTGGCCATCAAGCCGCCCCGGCAGAATACCCGAGGCTGAGGCTGAAGGCACACGGGCCCAGGACTCCCAGAGCCCTCTTCCTGTCCTCCGCCCTGGCCGGGGTCCCACAGGAAGACCCCCGACCCTGCATAAAGGCCAGGATTCTCCAGCTTTTGGCCAGAGTCCTGGCCACTCGCAGCTGCCCAGCGGGCAGTTCCTGGCGTCCAGGGCGGAATGCGTGACAAGAATGAGGGCAGGAAGGTGCTCTCCGGCCCAGGGTCCCTGGGTGGTGGGGGCGCGGTCTGTCCAGCTGGCAACGTGTGACGGTAGGAGGGGCTTCAAGGACAAACAGATTCTGCAACTGAAATTATATGGATCCTGGCTCAGCTGCCGGGAACCGCGGGTTTTCACTGCTGATTCACTGGGGGACACCGGGCAAGTCCAAGCCCTTCTCTGAGACTGGCTCAGCCCGGAGGCTGGGGTGCGGTTTCTGAGGGCTCCCACCCTGGACTCCGGTGGAATCCTGGGCCTGTATGAGCTGCGGCAGCACTGGGCAGCCCCCCGACCCCTTACCCCGTGGCTTCCCTGCGCAGGGGCCGGAACGGGGATGCGAGCCCAGAGAGGGTCCCCTGGGCCCAGGGCCTCCGATGGGGGTCCTGTCGTGGAAATTGGCCTCTGCAGAGAGTCAGACTCACACCTTCTCCACTTGAGGTGGAAGCAGGGGGTCCCAGCTTAGGGTCTGGCCCGTAGAGAGAGGTCAGGAAGAAGCTGGCCCCTGCAGCAGTAAACTCAGGCCAGGTGGCTGGTGAGCCGGGGGCTCCTGTCTCTTGCCCTTCCCCGAGGAAGCAGCAGTGGGCACCTTTAGGGCAAGGGGGAGAGCCTTCCTCACCGAAGCAAGATGGGGCAGCAGGTGGACCCATCAGCATCTCCCTAAGAAATCAGAAAGCCAGGAGTGAAACCTGAGCGGGGCCCTCCAGCCCCATCTGAGAACCTGCACTGATCCCTCCTCGTGCAAAGCCTCATCCCCTCGTCTCCAGAGTGGGGAGACCCGGCTCCCACCAGACTTGCTTGTGAAGAATGGACGGATAGATTATCCAGAGGCTTCCCACTATGCTGGGACAGAAAGGGCTCAGAGAGGAAGAGCTACCCACTCTCCGAACCCCTCACCTGGAGCACGGCGCATTGATGCACTAAATGTCTCTTTCCCCAGGTGGCTCCCTCAGCAAGAAGGGGGCCTCTTTCCTCACTGTCCTGGGCGTGCCTGCTCTGGCCAAGAGGACCGGCCAGGTCTGGGACCCAGGCAGCCTCCCGCCAACAATGCCATGGGTACCTGCTGCCCCCTGGTGGTGCTGTCGCCACGGGGCACCTGGCTGCACCCAGGAGGGGCTGCACAGAAAATCTGGGGTTGACCCTTGAGAAGACCCAAGTCAGGAGACACAGACTTCACCACAGTGGCCCTGAGCCACTCAGGCCTCCCTGGTTCCCAGGTCCTGATCTGCACAGGACATTCACCAGCCCTGTGCACCTCCCAGAATCCTTGGAGGCTCTGAGGGCAGGATGGATGTGAATCAATGAATAAAAGTTTGGTGGGGCCAGGTACAGCAGCTCACGCCTGTAGTCCCGGCACTTTGGGAGGCTCAGGCAGGCAGATGGCTTGAGTCCAGGAGTTCAAGACCAGCCTGGGCAACACAGTGGGTCCCTGTCTTGAAAATAAAATAAAAGGTAAAGAAAATGGGGCAGGAGCTCCCTTTGTAACCTTTAGTGTGAGTGTAATGAGCAGGTCAAGATTGTGTGGACTCAAGGCACATGCCGGGAAGACTAATAGAGGGGACGCTGTTCCGGAAAATCCTGCCACCATCCACGTCCACTTGGACTCAGGGCTGTCCGCCAGGACTGCCGGCTGCACACCTCCACGGGGCGAGAGGCCCATCACACCTTGGAGATGGGCTCCAGGGGGAGCTGCTTACACAGACTGCCAGTGAGCAGCTGCCAGTCCAGCCCAGTAGATTAAACCAGGGAGCGGGAAGTGCCAGCATGGGCCACATACCCCAAGTATGGGGGAGGGTCACAGGCAGTGGAGGAGGGTACGAGGCAGGGCACACCCAGGGAGGGGGCGGCAAGGCTTCCAGGAGAAACTGAGGTTTGAGTTGACAACCAGAGATTGATCATGGTTGCGGTGACTACGAGACGGTGACATGGAGGATGGAGGGACAGACATGGGAGAACTACTTCTGCCTGGAGTGGGCTTGGGCAGGAGTTGATTTTTACACCACAAAGGAATTCAGCGTTGCCATGATCTCAGGCATTGAACAATAAACCGCAGTGTCCTCCTGAGCTCCTGTCTCATTCTCCCCAGCAGCCATGTGGACAGCGAGTCCCAGCAGTCCACCTTCCTGTTCTGTCCAGCATCTGCCCACTCCTGGCCCACCCCCACCAAGCCCCAGGCCCCCTCTCCTTGGACCCACTTCCACCCTTCCACCTGTCCTCCGCAGCCAGCAAGGACCCAGTCAGCCCTCAGTGACACCCTGTCTCTCTTCTGCACGGATGGGCGCCCTCTGGGCTTCCCCCTCACTGGAGGTAAAATCTAGTAAATCACTGTAACTGTGATTTTTAAATCCAATTTATTCTTTCACAGAAGCCACAGATGCGTTAAACTGATCCAAAGACAGCTTATAAAAGGCAATGTAATCGGAGGCTGGACAGTGGTGGCTCATGCCTGTAATCCCAGCACTTTGGGAGGCTGAGGTGGGCACATCCCTTGAGTCCAGGAGTTCAAGACCAGCCTGGGCAACATGGTGAAACACTGTCTCCACCAAAATACAAAAATTATCCTGGCATGGTGGTGCACGCCTATAGTCCCAGCTACTTGGGAGGCTGAGGTGGGAGGATCACTTGAGCCCAGGAGGCAGAGGTTGCATCGAGTCGAGATCGTACCGCTGCACTCCAGCCTGGGTGACAAAGTGAGACCCCATCTCAAAAAAATAAAAAATAAACAAAAGGCAATGTAATCTTATTTATTGACTTGTGGCATATTTTAACACTATCGCTATGTGAATTAACGTCACACTACGTAACGTTCCACTACGTAAGATTGCAGTTACATCGCACATTGTCACTTTCAAGTCGTTATATTTTAACAGCATTCATAGTTGCAGTAACCAATCCTGTGTCTTGAGTCTGAGTGGCTGGCCTAGGTGATGGTCACCTCCTTTAAACCACAAGCCACTCCATCACTTCTAGTCACTGTTATTGTACTGAGTGGTCCAACATAAAAACCAACTCACCAAGCACATTGGTGAGCTGCCCAAGGTCACCCACCAACACAGGAAAAAGCCAAGTCCAAATGCCAGGCCTTATTGACACCTGCGTGCACCCCCAAATAGAGGCTGCTGCTGAAAGGGCTTTCCACGCCTAGAACTTTCTGCTTTCCCTTAATGCACTGATGTGGATGGGGAGGTGACGAGGGAGGGAAAATGATCTGATGTCTAGAACACGTGGATACTGAGTCAGCAACAGAGCGCAGTGCCTGGAGCCCACAGGCACACACACCCCCCACTGTGGTACCGAAATGAGCCCTTAGTACAGGCAGGAGTAGCAAGGCTGAGAAACAGGAGCCGAAGGGTCCAAATCTGACTTAAAGGAGGGAAGGGCAGCTGGAAGTATCTCCACGCATCCTGGAGGTCCTGGAAGCCTGGTGACTCTTGGATCCTCGGGGTCCCAGAGAGGAGACCTTTGGAGGAAGGAGTGGGTAGACAGGTGGCTGCCCTTATGTCGGCTGGGCTTCCCCTCTGGCTTCTCTGCCCAGACAGTCACTCGCACCACGAGTGATGCTCCACCTACCACTCAGCATGTCCTTCCTGCACCCAGGCCCTGAGCCAGGACCACCCACACCCTAGGAGGCAAGGACTGTCATTGTACTGTGCTACAGATGAGGTCGGCTCACATCGCATGAGTGACTTGGCCAAGGTTATGCAACTGGCAGAGTTCAGATTCGAACTCAGGTCCACCTTCTCCCATGCCTCCAGCTGAGAGGTTTGCTTTTGTTTTCTGCTGATAAATAATGATTTCAAGGGCAGTGGCACAGGACAATCTGAGTCCACGACTGGCCCAGTGCCCCCCTCCTGGGTTTCTGCAGAGCTGCCCTCATCAAATTGGTGTCCTCATTCGCTGGGCAGCCCCAGGGTCTGGTTTCTGAACAGGAATACATGTGTCCCTTAGCGCGTTACGTGCCACAGTGGAAGGGCTTGAGAGTTTACCTCTCATTCAAGACTGTTTCTTTCCATACAGGCCCTCCCAGAGAACCTCCATACAGCCAGACTGGGCACTTTCTCAGTCCAGTTTTCCCCAACAAAACACCAAGACCTGCTGCAAGGTCTCAGTACTTCTCATCAAAAGGTCCAAGGCTCAGGGGACCCTCATTCCACAGCCAGTGTCCCAGGGATAGACTGAAGCTTCTTCAAAGGAGCTCCACCCAAGGCTGGAGTCTGTCCATCATCCCTCCATCTGCGCCTCCATCCATCCCTCCTATATCTTGCTACCCACTCTTCCATCCACCTATCTCTCAACCCATCCTTCCATCCATGCCACATTCCTCCACTCATCCCTCCATCCATCCCTCCTTCCATCCATCCCTCCTACATTCCTCTACCCATCCCTCCATCCATCTCTCCCTCCATCCATCCCACATCCCTCCATCCATCTCTCCCTCCATCCATCCCATATCCCTCCACTCATCCCTCCACCCATCCCTCCACCCATCACTCCATCCATCCCTCCCTCCATCCATCCCTCCCTCCATCCATCCCTCCACTCATCCCTCCCTCCACCCATCCCACATCCCTCCACCCATCCCTCCACCCATCCCTCCACCTATCCCTCCACTCATCCCTCCACCCATCCCTCCACCCATCCCTCCATCCTTCCCTCCATTCACCCCTCCATCCATCCCTCCCACATTCCTCCACCCATCCCTCCCTCTATCCATCCCTCCACCCGTCCTGGAATCCATTCTTCCACCCATCCCTCCTACATCCTTCCATCCTTCCCCATCTATCCCTCAACCCATCCTTCCATCCATTCTTCCACCCATCCCTCCCTCCATACATCCCTCCGTCCATCCATCCCTCTACCCATCCTTCCACCTATCCCTCCATCCTTCCACCAATCCATTCCTCCACTGTTTCCTCCATCTATCCCTCCATCCATCCATCCCTCCACCCATCCTTCCATTCATTCTTCCACCCATCCCTCCTATATCCCTCCACCCTTCTCCCATCCCTCAACCCATCCCTTCACCCATTACTCCCCCATCCATCCCTCAACCCACCCCCCCATTCATCCCTCTCTCCATCTATCCCTCCACCCATTCTTCCGCCCATCCATTCCTCCACCCATCTCTCCATGCATCCACCTATCCCTCCATCCGTCCACCCATCCATCTCTCTATTCGTCTCTCCATCCACTAAATTCATCTCTCCACCCCTCCCCCACCCATCCCTCCATTCATCCCTGTATTCATCCCTCTGTGTATCCCTCTCACATCCCTCCACCCATCCTTCCATCCTCCACATAGAAAATACTGACTGAGCTCATGAGGAAGGGTAAGTGAATGTTTTGACTCTTCCCAGCATGACGGGATAAGGGAATTATTCTCATGTCCAAACCACATGAACACACACATTGTGCAAATTCCATTTGTAGCTACATCATGCAAATTCAGCTGTCACAATTTCTGGGAAATTATAGGTGTAGAAAAAGACCATCTGGCCCACCATGGAGTCAGAGTATGCCCGACTGAATTGTTGGGTGGGGGCCTTTACATTTTGTTTGAAAGGGCAAAATATAGATTTTTTACTTTTTGTTCAACTTTCAAAATTAAATCAAATGCCATAATCCATGGATCGTACCCTAAACTGAAATCTCTGAAATCTTACTGCCAAGTGGCCATTGTTTGGACACCTTCCAGTGACTATTTAGGAGACCGGGGCAGTTTTCTGTGAGCACTGCCTTGAGTCTTTGAGCTCATGAGTTCAGGGTCACCTAATCAAGGCTTTAAAGAAGGGGAAAACAGTCTTCCCTTCCGTGAACATGAACAGACTTCATGCACGTGTAGGCTGGAGGCTGGGCAGCGTGTGGAGGTGGACTTGAGATCTCTGCAGGAGCCCTCTCATCACAGCCCAGCAGGCCAACGCAATGCAGAAGAGGGAGGCAAGGCCCAGACCAGCTAGGAGGATGAGCCAAGCCCCACATGGCCAGCTGTGAGTTATGGGAATGGGTTATGAGTTATGCGATACAAGGGGGAGGCTGGGGAGCCTCCTGAATGTGTTCCTTGGCAGACTCAGCCTGCTGAACTCTGGAAGCTTTGGCTGTTATTGAAAGGGAGGCAGCACACCCTGGTGTTAGGAAGACACAGCCAAGACACACCGGGCTCTAAGCCTGTCCACACCCTTAATGGCATTCAATGCCACCCTGTCCTGGGCCCCTCCAGCTGTCCTCTAGCCACAGCACCTCCTGAGGGGCAGTAAGGGCACTGTCAAGGAGACATGCCCACCCCTACCCTGCTAGACAGCATCCCTGCCAGACCACAGCTCACATACTCCAACTCTGGGACATTTCTGCCACCCCCAAAAGAGACCCTGTAGCCCTTAGCTGCCCTCCTCAACCCTGCCCACCCTCAGCCATGGCAACCACTAAGCTGCTTCCTGTGTCTATGGATTTGCCCGTTCAAGACACTTCATCTCAATGAAATCAGCCAACGTGTGGCCTTTTGTGCCAGGCTTCTTCCCTCCAGCACAATGCCAAGTTCCATTCACCATGAACGTGCACCAGGAAGGATGTCATTCCTTTTTATGGCTGACAAATAATTAATAGTAAGTGGAATCAACTTTAGTAATACACTGTACTTGATCCAGTATATTTGAAATATTGTCATTTCAATATGTAATCAATGTACAAATGTATTAGAGAGACATTTGACATTCTTTTTTCTCACCAAGTTTCCAAATCCAGCATGTGGTTTGCACTGACAGCATATTTCAGTTTGAACCCTAAATTTTCATCAGACGCATTTGATATGTGTTTAGGTTTCACAGAATTCACAGTTGAAAAAGTAGATTTGCATACCCAAATTGTTTCACATAAACTTAGAAGTTTGCCAAAAATGAAATTGAGTATCAATTTTTAAATTAATTAAAATTAGAGGCCAGGCATAGTGGCTCACGCCTGTAATCTCAGCACTTCGGGAGGCCAAGGCAGGAGGATTGCTTCAAGCCAGGAGTTTGAGACCAGCATGGGCAACACAGTGAGATCCCATCTCTACAATTTTTTTTAATTAGCCAAGCATGGTGGCACACACCTGTGGTACCAGCTACTCAGGAGGCTGAGGTAGGAGGATCGCTTGAGCCCAGGAGGTCGAGGCTGCAGCAAGTAATGTTTGCACCACTGCACTTTCACCTGGGAGACAGAGCAAGGCCCTGTCTCAAAAAACAAAAAACAAATTAGATAAAGGTTCAGTTCCTCAGTCAGACAAGCCTCATTTCAACAGCTCAGAAGCCACACATGCCTGGTGGCCACTGATATCTTGAACTTGGACTTGGGTCCACCTGCCTGAAGCCTGGTTCTGCCCCACCAGCATGACCTTCTGTCTCCTCTCCCATGAGCGGCCATATTGCAATCTGCCCCACCCGTGGCCATAGGGGTTCTGGGAGAGCGGGGATGTAAACAGTTCCGCACTGAGGCTGACCCCCCATATCAATACAAGAATGCAAGGATTGCTACTGAAGAGACTTTTCTCCATCAGCTCAGAACTGGGCCAGCTTTGCCTGTCCCTGGGAGGCTCAACAAAAGCAGGCCTTGGAGGCTGCTCAGATGTACACACATACATGTACGTGTGCATGTGCGTTCGCTGGGAACTGGGGAGAGAGTGTGGGTGATACTTCCCCAAGGTTTGGCCAAGCCTTTCTGGGCTCTTTTCTCCACCTGACCCCCATCTCCACCTGCAGGAAGAATGACCCCTTTAAATGTGATCGTGCCCCCTGCTGCTCAAAGCCCACCTTTGTGTCTACAGAAAACCTTACACACCTGTATTTATGGCAGCATTGTTCAAAACAGCCAAAATGCTGAAACAACCCAAAAGTCCAACAAAACAAAACACGGGGCCAGGTGCAGTGGCTCACACCTGTAATTCCAACACTTTGGGAGGCCAAAGCAGGTGGATCACCTGAGGTCAGGAGTTCGAGACCAGCCTGGCCAGCATGGTAAAACCCCGTCTCTACTAAAAACACACACACACACAAACCAATAATAACTAGCCAGGTGTGGTGGCGGGCACCTGTAATCTTAGCTACTTGGGAGGCTGAGACAGGAGAATTGCTTGAACTCAGGAGGCGGAAGTTGCAGTGAGCCGAGATCGTGCCATTGCACTCCAGCCTGGGCAACAAGAGTGAAAAGAAAACAAAAACAAAAAACACAGATAAACATATGGTGGAATATTACTCAGCCTTGAAAAGGAATCAAGTTTCCTGATCCATGCTACAACATGGATGCAGCTTGAAATTTTATGTTCAGTGAAAGAAGCCAGACACAAAGGCTACACGTTGTATGATTCCATTTCTATGAAATGTCCAGAACAGGCAAACCCAGAGAGACAGAAAGTAGATTGCGAGGTGCCAGGAGGTGGGGAGGGGGAGTGACTGCTCATGGGTACAGGGGTTTGGGGAGTGATGAAAATGTTATAAAATTGATGGTGGTGATGGCTGCACAACTCTGTGAATACATTAAGAACCACTGAATTGTACACTGAATTGTGGGTGGATTGTACAGTATGCAACTTATATTTCAATAAAGCTGTTTGTTATATTTCAAAACAAAACAACAATCTTGGGTCCCCCGTCCTCTGAGCACATCCAGCCTCCTAAGCATGATTCTCAAGGCCCTCTGCACCCCTCACAGCCCTCTCAGTCTAATTTATGCCACTCTCCAGACCCACCCCAAATCCTACAACACTCATGCTCTTGAAATTCTCTCCGCACCAAGCTGCGTCTGGCTTTGTCCAGCAGTGGGCCCAGGGGAGGTTGGTCCCCCAGGAAATGTGTATGCCTCCTAAAACCCAGCTCAGCCATCGCTTCCCTCAGGGACCATCTCCTGGCCCCGCCAGTGCCCTCTGTACCTTGCTTAGAGGTCCTGCAATGTCTGCCCGGGTGTGGGGTGGCCTCCTGGGGGCCTGGCCTGTGGGCTTACCTCCCAGCACCCAGAACAGGGTCTAGCATGTCTCTGGGCAACAGAGGCTGCCACCGTGGCCCCTTGCCTCCTGGGGAGGTCTCAGGGGTCCCAGAGGGTGCTGTGTTGTTTCTGAGCACAACTGATGAGAGTTAGATACCAGCATGAGTTCATTCTCCCATCCATCCACCCATCCATCCACCCACCCTCCATCCACCCATCCACCCACCCATCCATCCATCCATCCATCCACCCATCCATCCATCCATCCATCCACCCATCCATCCATCCATCCCTCCATCCATCCATCCATGCATCCACCCATCCATCCACCCAACCATCCATCCACCCATCCACCCACCCATCCATCCACCTACCCATCCATCCACCCATCCACCCATCCATCCATCCTTCTACTCACCTACCCATCCACCATTCCATCCTCCCACCCATCCATCCACTCAGCCCTCCATCTATCCATCCACCCCCTACCCATCCACTCATCCATCCATCCATCATCCATCCATTCATCCACCCATTTATCCACCTATCTACCCATCCACCCATGTGTCTATCCATCTACCCAACCATCCATCCACCATCCATCTGTACATGTAACCATCCATCCATCCGTACATTTATCCATCCATCCATCCATCCATCCATCTGTACATTTATTCATCCATCCATCAATCCATCCATCCATCCACCCTGTGCAAAGCCTGGGGAGATGCAGAGCCAGTCTAGGATTGTCACAGTGTCAGGAGGGAGGTGTCAGATGTGTCTGAGAAACAGAGGCTGCCGCCCTGGCCTCTTGTCTGCTAGGGAGGTCCCAGGGGTCCTAGAGGGTGCTGTGTTGTTTCTGAGCAGAGTTAGACACCTGCAGATGCCCTGAGCCCTCTCCCATCCCACCACACACCCTGAGCTTCATGTTGATGCTGTGTGGCAACTGTGCTGAACCTAACAGAGGTCTCCAAGGCAAGTGTTCTCCCAGGGTCACCAGGCTCAGCCTGGCTCCAAAGGAGTGGGTTTTGCTTCTAGGGCCATGGTGAATTTCTTGGCTCCATCCCGTGGGAGAATTTGAAGGTCTGATTGCAGCTTCTGTGGGGCCCAGGGGTGGGCTCAGGCTGGAGATGTTGATCTCAGACCCCAGTGATGGCTGTGGTACATCCAGGATGGGAGAGGCTAGTAGGAATGGCCTCCTGAAACTGGGAACCCCTTGAGAAGAACCCCAAGGTCTGGCCTCCCCAGCCTCTCACACATGCTCGGGGCTGACTGTCGGAGAGCCAGGGGTTTCCCCAAGTGGGGGCTCCACCCAGTCACTCTGAGGCCCTGGGCAGGCGAGTCAAAACCTCTGGCCTCTGGCCTCTGTGTGAAATGGGCACAGCAGGTACCCAGGGCCCTGAGATGGCTGCATGCCCAGCGCTGAGGACAGCTGACCCTCCCCTGGCTCAGGGCCCATGCAGTCTCCTCCAGGGTCGGAGCTCAGAGCTCCGTGCTCACCTGCCGCGACGCTAGGAAGTCCCTCCCATAGCCACCTCCACTTCCCTGAATGGTCCAAGCTCCCACGGGCTTACTCGGCAGAGGGTGGACCCGCTTCTCTCAAACACCAGTGGGGCCATCCAGGGTCCCAGCGCCCTGCCACAAAGAAGGCAGGCAGTGGGGAGGTGGATGCTCAGCCCCCACAGGTCACGTGCAGCCTGGACAGCTCCCCTCTGTGTCTGTCACCAGGAACCTTTGGCCCAGAGTGTGGCCCAGCTGGCCTGGCTCCTCCCAGGCCCTGGCTGCCTCAGATGTGAGCCTGGAGGTGGCCACTCTGAGGCCCCTGCTCACACCCTCGCCACTGCCACCTGGACATGGGGCCGTCCCACGGCGACAGGTACATGCACCAACACAGGTGTGTCCTCCTGTGGAACATTTAACTTGAACTGCACCAGGCACTGCATTATTATTTCTCCTCCCCCAGCCCACGGCTTCCCTTCTCTGACCCTCCAGGGCCAAAATGCAGATCATGGTCCTCATGATCTGTCCACCTTGGCAGCCTGGTGTGTAATGAACCCAGCCAGCTCTGCACCCAGGTGCTGATCACTGATGTTCTGTCTGCCTTGGCAGCCCGGGGTGTCATGAACCCGGCCAACTCTGCACCCAGGTGCTGACCACTGATGATCTGTCTGCCTTGGCAGCCCGGGGTGTCATGAACCCGGCCAACTCTGCACCCAGGTGCTGATCACTGATGATCTGTCTGCCTTGGCAGCCTGGGGTGTCATGAACCCGGCCAGCTCTGCATCCAGGTGCTGATCACTGATGTTCTTATGGTGCTTACGACAGGCCTTTGTCAATGGCCGCCATCCCCACATCCCCACACCCAGCTGTGTCCCCAGCCCTCCTGCTACCATGGCCCGAGAGGGTCAAGCAGTGCTGCCAGCCGCGCCCCAGGAGGGACCTACTGGCTTTCTGGCCCCACCGCCTCTTCTCCAGGTGAAATGGACCCTGCTATGCCCCAGTAGCCAGTGGCGTCCTGCCCCCTCCCCTCCGCTCCCACCACTTAGTGCCTGGAGGAGCCCAAGGACGCTGACCCCTGCATGCTATTATGGGCTGGCTCACCTTAAAGAACCCCATTGCTGAGGGCAGGTGGGCATGGAGAGTCCCTAGCACAAGGGAGCAATCGCTAAAACCTTCCCCAGTGGTGAGCTGCGATGAGACGCCCATGGGAGGGAACATACTGGTGGCTGCGATGCCTCAGACTTTTGAGCAGCTGGGGGTTCATCGTTAGATGGGTGGCCATGGATGGCTGTTGCAGGGAGCCCTGAATGCACTGAGGAAAGTCAGCGAGCAGCTGAGGGCCATTAATCACCCTTTCCAGTGAGGCAGGAAAGCCAGAGGACCTCTTTGGCAGCTTCTATAAAGAGGCTTTCAGCTCTGGTGGCTGCCAGGGAGAAAAAGCTGAGATCTGGCCCAGCCCAAGCTGAGGAGCTCTAGAGAAGGGCAGATTCACAAGCTTAGCAAGTCTTTTCGGTCAACAGCAGGACCCTGACTGGGACCCAGTGTGGCCACAGACTCAGGTCAGGGACACCTAGGGCAACACACCCAAAAGTCATACTCCTCACGACCCCTCTGAAACCTCTGGGCCTGGCCCGGTGTAGTGGCTCATGCCTGTAATCCCAGCACTTCGGGAAGCCAAGGCGGGCGGATCACCTGAGGTCAGGAGTTTGAGACCAGCCTGGCCAACATGGTGAAACCCTGTCACTACTAAAAATGCAAAAAAATAGCCGGGCATGGTGGTGCACGCCTGTAATCCCAGCTACTTGGGAAGCTGAGGCAGGAGAACCACTTGAACCTGGAGGCAGAAGTTGCAGTGAGCCAAGATCGCACCATTGCACTCTAGCCTAGGCAACAGAGTGAGACTCTGTCTCAAAAAAAAGAAAAGAAAAAAGAAACCTCTGGGCCTGTTAGAGGCTGGCATGGGCCCCTTGCTGGAAGCTGCCCTGAGGCCCCTTCCTGGATGCGGTGCCACAGGTCGGCTTCAGGCAGACGGCACCTTGGGCTATAGGTCTGTTCTTTGAACTAAAATTTAGGAATCTTGGCTTTTTTCTTTTTCTTTTTTTTTGAGATGGAGTCTCGCTCTGTTGCCCAAGCTGGAGTGCACTAGCATGATCTCGGCTCATTGCAACCTCCGCCTCCCAGGTTCAAGCGATTCTCCTGCCTCAGCCTCCCGAGTAGCTGGGATTACAGGCACCCATCACCACATCTAGCTAATTTTTGTATTTTTAGTATAGACAGGGTTTCACCATGTTGGCCAGGCTGGCCTAGATCTCCCGACCTTGTGATCCGTGCGCGTTGGCCTCCCAAAGTGCTGGGATTATAGGCATGAGCCACCAGGCCTGGCCTTTTTTTTTTTTTTTTTAAGACAGGTACTCACTCTGTTGCTCAGGCTGGAGTGCAGTGGCATGATCACAACTCACTGCAGCCTTGACCTCCTGGGCTCAAGCGATCCTCCTACCTCAGCCTCCCTAGTAGCTGGGACTACCGGCACACACAGCTATTTTTTTAGGTTTTGTTTTCAGTTTTGGTTTTTGGTTTTTGTAGAGATAGGGTTTTGCCATGTTCCCAGGCTGGTCTTGAAGTTCTGGGCTCAAGTCATATGCTCACCGTGGCTTCCCAAAATGCTGGGATTACAGGCATGAGCCACGGCACCTGGCCTTATTCTCATTCTTGAAGAGCTATTTTAAAAGTATCCCACACCATAGACATAGCCATTGAATTCTTTTTGGGGCACCATCCTGAAACCCCAGAGACTTTCACTGGGCTCCTCCTCCCAGGGGACCCCAAGGGACCACCCTTTGTCCCATTCCCTAAGACAAGCAGTATCTTCATTGCTTTTTGCCACTGCCTGGCCAGATAGCCAATCCCAGATTCTCCCCATTTTTTTCTGCACCAATTTCTGCATTAGGGTTTACACTGGGTTGAATGGTGGGCTCCCAAAAGATACATCCACATCACATCCCTGAAACCTGTTCGTGTGACCTTGTTTGGAAAAAGGGTCCTTGCAGATGTAATTAACTAAGGATATCATCCCAGATTATCTGAGTAGGCCCTAAATCCAATGATGTGTCCTTGTTAGAGATAAACAGAGGAGAGACAGACAGAAGAGGGGGATGCTCAGTGACCACAGAGGCAGAGACTGGAGTGATGCCAAGGAAGGCCAAACATTGCTGGCAGCCTCCCGAAGCCGAGAGAGGCACGGAACAAAATCCCCCCAGAGCCTCTGGAGTGGGGGAGCCCTGCCGACCTCTTAATTCCAGACTTCTGACTGCCAGAACGAGAGAATAAATATGTCATTGGAAGTCACCAAGTTTGTGAAGTTTGTTACAGTAGCCCCAGGAGGCCAATACGGAGCTCTTACCTGCAAGTCAGAGGATCCAACACCCCACGAACGGATCAGGAAAGAATATCAGTAGCTCACAGTATCTCTAGGAAGCTCACAAGCCCAGGCTTGGAAATGGGCAGGAGCCGTGCAGTGCAGAGAGCAACAAAGAACACAAGCTAGTCCAGGAGAAGCCCCTGCAAGCGTCCCAAGGCCAAGACAGCCAGATGGAGGCCACCACCCAGCCAAAGAAGCCACGCAGTGTTGCTGTTGCCACATACCACTCCTTAGAAAGGACTCACTAAGGGGCCAGGTGCGGGGGTGCACACCTGTTACCCAAGCACTTTGGGAGGCTGAGGCAGGAGGCTCACTCGAACCCAGGAGGTTGAGGCTGCAGTGAGCTGTGATCGCACCACGGCACTCCAGTCTGGGTGACAGAACGAGACCCTGTCCCCTAAAAAAGAAAAGAAAAAAAGAAACGAGTCACTCAGAATAGCACACATTCAAAGGGAGAAGGCTTAGGCTGCAATTTTATTTATTTATTTATTTATTTATTTATTTATTTATTTATTTAGACGGTGTCTCGCTCTGTTGCCCAGGCTGGAGTGCAGTGGCTCAATCTCAGCTCACTGCAACCTCTGCCTCCCGGGTTCAAGCAATTCTCCTGCCTCAGCCTCCTGACTAGCTGGGACTACAGGCGTTCGCCACCACATCCGGCTAATTTTTGTAATTTTAGTAGAGACGGGGTTTCACCGTGTTGGCCAGGATGGTCTCAAACTCCTGACCTCAGTGATCCACCTGCCTTGACCTCCCAAGTCACCGCACCCAGCCTGTTTTTTGTTTGTTTGTTTTGAGATAAGGTCTCACTCTGTCCCCCAGGCTGGAGTACAGTGGTGTCATCACAGCTCCCTGAAGCCTTGACACCCCAGGCCTTGACCTCCAGGTGGTCCTCCTGCCTCAGCCTCTTGAGTAGCCAGGACTACAGGTGTGCAATACCACCCTTGGCTTATGCTGCAATTTTGATGAGAGAAGTGTCAAGGCATTTGACGTGTTTAAATCCAAAGCAGTCCATCCTCTAGCCATGAATTACTTATATTCCTTGCACATGCAGAATACACCCACCCCTCCCCACAAAGCTGCATCTATCATGACCTCCTGCGCTTGTGATATAATTAGGTCCAGGTGCAAATGAGAGGCCTCAGGTGCAGCTTACCTGTTACAGTTCCTCTCCAATGCGGACGGAAGACTAAGAGGCTGATTGTCTGCCCCACACCCAATGACTGCACACCCAGTGGACACAGGACAAGCTGCTATAGACCCTCCAGTTCGAAGAGTGGGAACACAGGCTGGGGGGAGCACATAGCAGCCCCAAGTCCATCATTTCTCAAAGCCAGTGGGGCACTTTGCCACTTCCTTCGTGGAGCCCCCAGGAATGATTCCTCATGGTTCTTGGCACAAATTCTTTTTCCTTCCTGTAACTGCGACATGGTGTCCCGCACAACATGGCATCTGTGTTGGGCGTCACATGGTATTGGAGGGCTGTGTTGTGTTTGTTGTTGAGCCTAACTTCATTCCTGCCTTAGAAGCTTGGGGGCAAAAGGTCTCCTTTCATTCTGTACCTTCTCTGTCCCATTGGGGCCAAGCTAGCTGTGTTGATCCTAGTCCAATTCTCTTAAAATCTTTGTAGGAAGTGGGGTATGTGACTGGGATAAATGAAAAAGCCACCAAGTTCACCGTTCCTAATGAACATCAGCCATTCTTTTTGAATCACTGTTCCTTAAGTGGCTGCAAGCTTCCTGTGAATTTCCTGAGCTGCAAAACAATTTTACTGTAACAATTTTTGCAGATTTTTTCATTTGCCTTTATGAAGGGGCAGAATTGGGAGTTCCTTGCTCCACAATTTTTGCTGATATCCTTGAGCAAGTCATGATTAACTTTTTAAAAACTGCTTTATTGGCTGGGTGTGCGGTGGCTCATGCCTATAATCCCAGCACTTTGGGAGGCCGAGGTGGGTGGGTCACCTGAGGTCAGGAGTTCAAGACCAGCCTGGCCAACATGGTGAAACCCCATCTCTACTAAAAATCCAAAAATTTTCTGGGCATGCTGGCACACACCTGTAATCCCAGCTACTCAGGAGGCTGAGGCAGGAGAATTGCTTGAACCTGGGAAGTGGAGGCTGCAGTGAGCCGAGATTGCACCATTGCACTCCAACCTGGGCAACAAAAGCAAAACTCAAAAACAAAACAAAATAAACAAAAAACTGCCTTATTGAGATATAATTCACATAAGATTCCTTTATTTAAAGTGTATAATTCAAAGCTTCCTAGTATATTCACAGACCTGTGCAACCATCACCCAATTGAAGTTTAGAAGATTTTTATCTCTCTAAAAGAAACCCCGTTCCTATTAGCCATGACTCTCCATTCTCCCCCACCCCACCCAACCCCAGCCTCTGGCAACCGCAAACCCACTGGCTGTCTCTCCGAATGTGCCTGCTCCAGACAGTTCACAGAAACAGAGCCATATAATCTGTGTACTTTGTGTACATTGTTTTCAGGTTTACTGGCATGTTCCAGCCCTTCACTTCTTCCTAATCCCTGGATAGTATTGCATGCATGCATCCACACTGACTCCTGAGCAGTTGTGAATGTCTGGCTGGATGGTTAGGATGGTTAGGATGGTTAAGGACTTGGAAATGAATGGATTGGGAGCAAGTGTCCAGGAGTTCTGGGACCAAGTACCAGATGGACAGCTGTGGGTATAGCTGTGCCGGGCGGGTGTCTCTGAGGCCTGTTCGCTTCAGAGGGGCTCTCGGTGCTCAGATCTCCACAGCTGCCCCTTCTGCAGGCATCATCCGCCTCTTTTGCCAGCTCTCCCGTGCATGTTTGATGGGCTCCAAGTGTGGAGTGGGGGAAGGGTGGAGGCTGGGCATGGACGGCAGCATGGACCTCCCCCTCCAGAGCTGACCTGCGCACTGTCACTGCTGGACACCTGACCTGCTGATTAAAAAAAAAGAAAAATGAACCCAGCCCTGAGCTCCTGGTAAGACACCATCACCTGGGGAAGCAGACAGCCAAGTGGCAGCAGGTTGATGCCATTGGACTTCGTTCCCCATGGAGGAGAAGGGGGCTCGGCCTCATTGGAATAGACACGGTTGCTTTTCCTGCACGCAGTCCTTCTGCCAGCCCTGCCATCCACGCCAAGATGCTTTGCCAGCTGCCATGGTGTCCCACACAACATGGCTTCCAAGCAAGAAACTCACTCCTGAGCAAAAGAAGTCACTAGACTGACTATAGGCCCCTTTCCCGAAGTGCCACCTGATAAAAGGAATGGACAGGCCACGTGGTTAGCGTGCTGTTACCAAGTGAGGACAGTGACGGCACCTCTGGAAAACGCCGTCATGGAGGTTCGAGGGCCTCATCTGCAGATTAAAGTGTATGCTTTGAACCAGAGACAAACAGATCACGCTGTCTCCCCAGCAGCTGGACGACATGTGTCCAGGAACCGGGGCTTAGAAGGGCAGTGGCTCCTATGACTGGTACTTCTGATAAGCCTTTAACTTGGCAGCCTGCCCACCCACAGTGGTGGGATCTGATGGCTCCGAAGTCTTGGTTCTCAAGCAAGGAATGTTTCCACCGAGGAATTCAATGATGGTTCCTCTGATTTGGAAAATGAGACTACCACCTGGCAATTTGGTGTCCTCATTACACTGCATCAAAACACCGAGAAGCAGGGCCAGGCACGGTGGCTCACGCCTATAATCCCAACACTTTGGGAGGCCAAGGCAGGAAGATTGCTTGAGTCCAGGAGTTCGAGACCAGCCTGGGCAACATGGAAAAACCCTGTCTCTATAAAAAGAAAATTAAGTAAAAAATTAGCCAGGCATGGTGGCGCATGCCTGCAGTCCCAGCCACTAGGGAGGCTGAGGCAGGAGGATCGTCTGAGCCCAGGAGGTGGAAGCTGCAGTGAATCGTGATTGAACCACTATACTCCAGCCTGGGCAACAAAGCAAGACCCTGTCTCAAAAACAAAACCAAACCAAGAAGCACATGACTTTACTAGCTGGGATGATTGATGCCTAATGCCAAGTAGAAAGTGAGTCGCGGCTCTACACTGAGGCTCAGTGTATGTGGGAGCCCAGGGGATTTTCTGAGGTGCGTTTTAGCATTTCTACCCAACAGTAGAGGCTAACAGAAAGCTATAGCAACTGAACATAAACATATAAAGGGCAGTGTAATCGCGGGTTCATGCCCCTGGGGATCGAAAGCATAAGTCAGCCTGCTGGCTAAAGAACCCTGAGCAGATGAGATTCTGCTGGCTGGTGGAGGAACCCTGGAAATGCCCACTGCGTGATACACTGTGGCCTCGGGACTGTGATACACCGTGACCTCCGGACTGTGATACACTGTGGCCTCGGGACTGTGATACACTGTGACCTCGGGACTGGTTGCAGGAACAAGGCTTGTAACAGCTCCATAGATTCCCTTGCCTATTAAGTATGTGTATGTTTGTATCTAGCTATTCTTTTTTTTTTTTTTTTTTTTTTTTATTAAGATGGGAGTCTTACTCCCCTCACCCAAGCTGGAGGGCAGTGGCCTGATCATGGCTCACTGCAGCCTCAAACTCCCAGGCTCAATGATCCTCCCACCTCAGCCTCCCGAATACCTGGGACCACAGGTGTGTGCCACAACACCTGGCTAATTTTGGTTTTTGGTAGAGATGGCACCCATGTTGCCCAAGCTGGTCTCAACCTCCTGGATTCAGGTGATGCACACGTCTTGGCCTCCTAAAGTGCTGGGATTACAGGCCTGAGCCACCGCACCCGGCCCAAACCTATTCTTAAATTAAGAAAGTTTTTGTTCTTAAGATATCAGGACATCAGGGCATTTCCAGAAGTACTGGGTCTGTTTAGTTACTAAGCATCATTAACTTGATCCCTCAACCATAAGAGTGCTTCACCTCCTGGGAATGTAACCCAGCAGGTCTCACTATATTTTTCTCTCATTCAAGATGGAGTCACTCTGGTTTGGACACTTCTGGCAGCTTCATGGGTCCCTCCTCTAAGCATCTAGGTTTTCATCATTCCAGCCTCTTCCCTTTGTTCCTTATCCCTAGGGGTGGTGGTAGTTGCTTCCTGCAGGTGCTACTTTAGGATATTTTAGAGTTATTTTTTTCTTCTGAACTTAACAACTTTGTACTTAGCGAACAATTCCTTATATTTATTTCTCCCAGTTCAAATGATTGGTGTGGTTTCTCTCTTCCAAATAGACTCTGAATATAAGTTCCATAGCAATCATATGTATTGCAAATTTCTTCTCACGTTCTGTGGCTTTCCTTTTCACTCTTAAAAGGTATATTTTAATAAGCTTTAACAATTTTAGAAGAGTTTGTTTTACAGAAAAATTGCAAACATGGTACAGTGTCCATATAGCCCCAATACCAATTTTCTCTATTGTTGATGTCTTACTTTGGTGTGGTCTGTGAGAATTAATGAACCAATATTGATACATTATTATTAACTCAAGTGCATACTTTAGTCAGATTTCTATAGTTGCTATCTTTTTTGAATTTAAATAGTGAGGTTTCCATTCATAAAATTTCTCCATTTAAAGTTTTTGTGCCGGCCGGGCGCGGTGGTTCATGCCTGTAATCCCAGCACTTTGGGAGGCCGAGGTGGGCGGATCACCTGAGGTTGGGAGTTTGAGACCAGCCTGACCAACGTGGAGAAACCCCGTCTCTACTAAAAATACAAAATTAGCCGGGCGTGGTGGCACATGCCTGTAATCCCAGCTACTCAGGAGGCTGAGGCAGGAGAATCACTTGAACCTGGGAGGCGGAGGTTGTGGTGAGCCAAGATCGTGCCATTGCACTCCAGCCTGGGCAACAAGAGCGAAACTCTGTCTCAAAAAAATAATAATAATAAAATAAAATAAAGTTTTGGTGAAGTCCTGAATACTCCTAGGTATTTTTTAATTTTTAATTTGTGTGGGTACATAATAGATACATATACTTATGGGGTACATGAGATGTTTTGATGTAGGCAGGCAATGTGGAATAACCACACCATAAAGAATGGGGCATCCATCCCCATTTCTAGGTATTTGATATATTTTGAAATTATTGTAAATGGTATCTTTTTTTTTTTTTTCAGACGGAATTTTGCTCTTGTTGCCCAGGCTGGAGTGCAATGGTGCAATCTCGGCTCACTGCAACCTCCACCTTCCAGGTTCAAGGGATTCTCCTGCCTCAGCCTCCCAAGTAGCTGTGATTACAGGCATGCACCACCATGCCCGGCTAACTTTTTATATTTAGTAGAAACGGGGTTTCACCATGTTGGTCAGGCTGGTCTCAAACTGCCGACCTCAGGTGATTTGCCCACCTTGGCCTCCCAAAGTACTGGGATTACAGGCGTGAGCCACCACGCCTGGCCTGTAAATGGTATCTTTTAAACACTTGTTTTCTGCTTTTTGCTGTCATTTAGAACAGGAGTTGATTCTGTAGATTAATTTTCCATCAAGCAACCTTGTGTCAACCTTGTTGACGAAAAAAAAAAAAAAAAAGCTGTAAAATATTTAAAGAAGTTTATTCTGAGCCAATGAGTGACCATGGTCCAGAAAGCAGTCTCAAGAGGTCCGGAGAAAGTGCCGTCGAGGTGGTTGGGTTACAGTTTGGTTTTATACATTTTAGAGAGACAGGATATATAGGTACAATTATAAATCAATACATGGAAGGTTACATTGGTTCAGCCTAAAGAGGTGGGAGGTCTTGAAGCTGAGGGGGGCTTACAGATCATAAGTAGAGTCAAAGAATTTCTGATTGACAACTGGTTGAAAGAGTGAAGCTTTGTCTAAAGACTTGAAGTCAGTAGAAAGAAATGCTTGAGTTGGCTGGGTGTGGTGGCTCAAGTCTATAATCCCAGCACTTTGTGAGGTGGAGGTGGGCGATCACCTGAAGTCAGGAGTTCGAGACCAGCCTTGCCAACATGGTGAAACCCCATCTCTACTAAAAATACAAAAATATGCTGGGCATGGTGGCACACGCCTGTGATCCCAGCTACTTGGGAGGCTGAGGCAGGACAAATAGCTTGAACCCGGGAGGCAGAGGTTGCAGTGAGCCGAAATCGCGCTACTGCACTCCAGCCTGAGCAACAGAGTGAAACTCTATCTCAAAAAAAAAAAAAAAAAAAATGCTCGAGTTAAGGTAAAGGGGGTTATGGACACCGAGGTTCTTATTATGTAGATGAAGCCTCCAAGTAGCAGCCTTAGAGATAATAGAGGGTGAATGTCTCTTCTCAGACCCTAAAGGTGTTAGACCAAGCTTGTCCAACCTGTGATCCATGGGTCACACGAGGCCCAGCATAGCTTTGAATGTGGCCCAACACAAATTCATAAATTTTCTTAAAATATTATGAGATGTTTTTGTGATTTTTTTTAAGCTCATCAGCTATCGTTAGTGTTAGTGTATTTTATGCATGGCCCAAGATAATTCTTCTTCTTCCAATGTGGCCTAGGGATGCTACAAGATTGGACCCCCCTGGCCGGGTGTGGTGGCTCACGCCTGTAATCCCAGCACTTTGGGAGGCCGAGGCGGGCAGATCACGAGGTCAGGAGATCGAGACCATCCTGGCTAACACGGTGAAACCCCGTCTCTACTAAAAATACAAAAAATTAGCCGGGTGTGGCGGCGGATGCCTGTAGTCCCAGCTACTCGGGAGGCTGAGGCAGGAGAATGGTGTGAACCCAGGAGGCAGAGTTTGCAGTGAGCAGAGATCGCGTCACTGCACTCCAGCCTGGGTGACAGAGACTCTGTCTCAAAAGAAAAAAAAAAAGATCAGACCCACCTGTATTAGACTCTCATTTAATTTCTCCTAAATCTGGGAAACGCCTAGAAAGGAAAGGCCAGGCTCCTAATGGAGGTTCTTTACAGATGCAAATTTCCCCCACAGAAGATGGCTTTGCAGGGCCATTCCAAAATATGTCAAAGAAATGTATTTGGGGGCTGGGCACAGTGGCTCATGTCTGTAATCCCAGCACTTTGGGAGGCCAAAGCCGGTGGATCACCTGAGGTCAGGAGTTCGAGACCAGCCTGACCAATATGGTGAAACCCCATCTGTACTAAAAATACAAAAATTAGCTGGGCGTGGTGGCGGGCACCTGTAATCCCAGCTACTCAGGAGGCTGAGGCAGGGGAATTGCTTGAACCTGGGAGGTGGAGATTGCAGTGAGCCAAGATCATGGCACTGCACTCCAGCCTGGGCGACAGAGAGAGACTCCATCTCAAAAAAACAAAAAAAAGAAATATATTTTGAGGTAAAATATTTTCCTTTCCTTCAGGGTCTGCTATCTGTCATGTGGTGCTATACAAGAGTCTGGTTGGAATTTGGTATCTTGTTGCCATAAAGAGTCTGTTTTGGCTGGGTGTGGTGGCTCACGTCTGTAATCCCAGTACTTTGGGAGGCCAAGGCAGGTGGATCACGAGGTCAAGAGATGGAGACCATCCTGGCCAACATGTTGAAACCCCGTCTCTAGTAAAAATACAAAAATTAGCTGGGCGTGGTGGCGCACGCCTGTAGTCCCAGCTACTTGGGAGGCTGAGGCAGGAGAATCGCTTGAACCCAGAAGGCAGAGGTTGCAGTGAGCTGAGATCACGCCATTGCACTCCAGCCTGGCGACAGAGCACGACTCTGTCTCAAAAAAAAAAAAAGTCTGTTTTGTCAGTCTCATGACCTCTATTTTAATGATGCTGGCCGGTGGTGCCTAAACTCCAAAAGGGAGAGGGGAGAATGAGGCATGTCCAGCCTCCCTTCTCGTCATGGCCAGGAATGATGTTTTTCAGGTTTCTCTGGGGTCCCCTTAGCCAAGAGGGGTCTGTTCAGTCCACTGGGGGGCTTAGGATTTTATTTATTATTTTTTTTTATTTTTAAAGCTTTTTTTTTTTTTTTTTTTTTGAGACGAAGTTTCACTCTTGTCTCCCAGGCTGGAGTGCAATGGTGTGATCTTGGCTCATTACAACCTCCATCTCCCGGGTTCAAGCAATTCTCCTGTCCCAGCCTCCCGAGTAGCTGGGATTACAGGTGCCCGCCACCACGCCCAGCTAATTTTTGTATTTTTAGTAGAGACAGGGTTTCATCATATTGGTCAGGCTGGTCTCAAACTCCTGACCTCAGGTGACCTGCCCGCCTTGGCCTCCCAAAGTACTGAGATTACAGGCGTGAGCCACCGTGCCTGGCCCTTAAAACTTTCTGAGATAGGCTCTCACTCTGTCGCCAAGGCTGGAGTACAGTGGTGCAACCACAGCTCACTGCACCCTTGACCTCTCGGGCTCAATCATTCCTCCCACTTCAGCCTCCCAAGTAACTGGGACTTCAGGTACACACCATCATGCCTGGCTAATTTTTTGTATTTGTATTTAAAAAGGGGTTTTACCATGTTGCCCAGGCTGATCTTGAACTCCTGGGCTCAAGCAATCCACCTGCCTTGGCCTCCCAAAATGTTGGGATTACAGGCGTGAGCCAACATGGCTGGCCAGGATTTTATTTTTGGTTTGCAACCTAAAAGGAAGAAGCTGAGGAAAAATTAATGTAAGTAGAGAGTTTATTTGGGCCAAGCCTGAGGACTGCAACCCGGAGCATGCATTCAAGTTGCCCTGAATATCCACTCCAGTTAGTAGTGGTTACTAGATGATTTTTAAAGGAAAAGAAGGGGAGTTCCTGAATTGTTTACCAAAAATTTACATTAAAATAACAAGCTATTGATTGGCTATCCATTGTTTTTTATACACATATTCCAGGAACATGAAGACAATGGGTGGAGCAGCTAGCCAGGAACAAAAAAAACTTTTTTTTTTTCCTTTGAGACGCAGTCTGTCCCTGTCACCCAGGCTGGAGTGCAGTGGCACAATCTCAGCTCACTGCAACCTCCGCCTCCCGGGTTCAAGCAATTCTCCTGCCTCAGCCTCCCGAGTAGCTGGGATTACAGGCACCCATCACTACGCCTGGTTAATTTTTTGTATTTTTAGTAGAGACAGGGTTCCACTATGTTGGCCAGGCTGGTCTCCAACTCCTGACCTCGTAATCCACCCGCCTCAGCCTCCCAAAGTGCTAGGATTATAGGTGTGAGCCACCTCACCCAGCCCTGTCTTATTAATTTTAATAATTTGTCTGAGATTCTCCTGAATTTGTACTGTTAATTGAAAAAAGAACCCCACAATATCCATAAATACTCTGTTGCCCAGGCTGGAGTACAGTGATGCAATCATGACTTGCTGCAACCGCTGCCTCCTGGGCTCAAGCGACCCTCCTGCCTCAGCCTTCCGGGTAGCTGGGACTATAGGTGCCTTTCACCACGTTCAGGTACTTTTTGTAGAAACGGGGTTTCACCATGTTGGCCAGGCTGGTCTTGAACTCCTGAATTCAAGGGATCTGCCCGCCTTGGCCTCCCAAATTGCTGGGACTACAGGTGTGAGCCACTGCGCCTGGGTGACTTTCTTTCTCATAAAGGGTTACAGCCAGCAAGGCGGCCATCCCACAGGCTGGAAAGTGTGCCTCTGAAGGAGGAGGGGTTGGGGCAGGAGCTCCATGCTGAACAGGCTGGCTAAACATACACATTCAACAGGTTATAGGAGGAGCTATGAATATTCATGAAGGTCCTGACAACATGCCTACTGAGCAAACATGCATGTAACATACAATTCACGTTCACCTTGGGGTGGAGACTTAGCATCAAAATGTATTAAAATTAGGCCTTATAGGCCGGGCGCGGTGGCTCATGCCTGTAATCCCAGCACTTTGGAAGGCCGAGGTCTGGCCAATATGGTGAAACCCAGTCTCTACTAAAAATAAGAAAAAAAACAAAACTAGCTGGGCATTGTGGCGCACACCTGTAGTCTTAGCTACTTGGGAGGCTGAGGCAGGAGAATCACTTGAACCCAGGAGGCAGAGGTTGCAGTGAGCCAAGATGGTGCCACGGCACTCCAGCCTGGGCAATAGTGGGAGACTCCATCTCAAATAAATAAATAAATACATACATACATAAAATAAAATTAGGCCTTATAGTCAAAAGGTCTTTCCAGGACACAAAGGCACACAAGTATGCAGCCTCTCTAAACCAGCCAGAACCAATCCATAGTCAGTGGTCCCACCCGGAGAAAGTTGCTGAAATCAGTCTCTTGTTCAATGAAAGCTGTAGTTGGCTGGGCATAGTGGCTCACACCTGTAGTCCCAGCACTTTGGGAGGCCACGATGGGGGGATTGTTTGAGCCCAGGAATTTGAGATCAGCCTAGGCAACATGGCAAAAACCCATCTCTACCAAAAATACAAAAAGTAGCTGGGTGCAAACTCCACCTCCCGGGTGGACCTACTGGTACACCTACTGGTGCACACCTGTAGGCCCAGCTACTTGGGAGGCTGAGGTGGGAGGATTGCTTGAGGCTGGGAGGTTGAAGCTGCACTCAGCCAGGATTGCACCACTGCACTCTAGCCTGGAGGACAGAGTGAGACGCTGTTTCAAAAGAAGAGAAAGCTAGTTATGGTGGGTGAATGGGGTCAGTTAGCATCTGGAGCTGGATGAGTTGCAAATTGTTTTAATGTTGTTTATCTTGAGGTCAGTACTTACTTAGCAGCTAGAGAAAAGGAACAACCTCGTGGCAGTAAGAATAGAGTTTACTCTTTAAGTGTAGAGGTGTAGGACTTAACCTGTGCCTGGCATGGCCCTAAATCTTATTAATTAATTTATTTGTTTATTTTTGGAATCAGAGTCTCACTTTGTCACCCAGACTGGAGTGCAGTTGTGCAATCTTGGCTCACTGCAACTTCCACCTCCTGGGTTCAAGTGGTTTTCCTGCCTCAGCCTCCCAAGTAGCTGGGATTACAGGCATGCGCCACTATGTCCGGCTAATTTTTGTATTTTTTGTAGAGATGGGGTTTCACCATGTTGGCCAGGCTGGTCTCGAACTCCCAGCCTCAAGTGATCTGCCCGCCTTGGCCTCTCAAAGTGCTGGGATTACAGATGTGAGCCACCGTGCCCAGCCACAGGTCTTATTTATAATTTGGTATGTTATCGCCATAAAGAGTGTGTTTTTCAGTCTTATATTTTTTCAGTCTTACATATTTTAACACAAATGCTAGTGCCTTGTGTCTAAGTCACAAAAGGGAGGAGCTATAATGATATGAGTCGGCTCTCCTATCCCGTCGTGGCTGGGAACTCAGTTTTAAGTTTTTTCTGAGGTCCCCTTGGCCAAGAGGGGATCCGTTCAGTCAGTGAGGAGTTTAGGATTTTATTTTTAGTTTATATTCCGTTCTTTTGGCCAAGATTTGCCAGAGATGGCATTGATGACCAAACTTTTATTTTGTCCTATATAGTTGCTGGGGCTGTGTGCTACCTGCACTGGGTCCATCTTGTCCCTTGGTGGGACCCCTATGGCCAAGAGACTTAGAGCCAAAAGACTGAAAGACAGCTAATTAAATGTTTTAGGACAGATAGGAAAGGAGATGGGCAGGCACTCATTCACCCTTAAAAACCTTTTGTGCAGCCGGGTGTGGTGGCTCACGCCTGTAATCCTAGCACTTTGGGAGTCCGAGGCGGGTGGATCACGAGGTCAGGAGTTTGAGACCAGCCTGATCAACATAGTGAAACCCTGTCTCTACTAAAAATACAAAATGAGCCAGGCATGGTGGCACACACCTGTAACCCTAGCTACTCGGGAGGCTGAGGCAGAAGAATCACTTGAACCCGGGAGGCGGAGGTTGCAGTGAGCCGAGATTGCACCATTGTACTCCGGCCTGGGCGACAGAGCGAGATTCCATCTCAAAAAAATCAAAACAAAACAAACCAAAACAAACAACAACAACAAAAAACAATCTTTTGTGCAACATAAGAGCCAAAAACCAAAATCCAAAACATGATGTTACAAAATTGACTTATCTCTAAGTTTTATGTATTGAGCTATCAGCTATTTAGGTATTTGTGAACCATCTTTGATTCAGAGGGTCTGAACAAATTTTATCCTGCGAAACCAGCCCTTACAATCTCATGCGTTTACCTCTTCTGCAATTGTCCCTGGGCCTAGGGGGAGGGTGCTTGATATCAAATCAGATTGGGGCCAATGGGATTTTAAATCATTTTCAGATTCTGGGGATATCAGGTAGCCAAAGAGAAGTAATCTTCATTTTTTACTTAATTGCTGTAGCTATAAAATAGCTCAAAAGGAAAAACAGTTTTTTGACTCTGGAAAACAAAATGTAAGTAGATGTTTCGAACAGAAATGTGTCCTATTTGGTTTTGACAACGACAGGAAAAGGAAGCTTACAGGTAACTAAATACTCAAATTATTTAGTTCAATGCATAGAACAAATTATATTAGCTCAGAGGCAAATTTTTTTTTGTTTTTGTTTTTTTTTGAGATGGGGTCTCACTCTGTCACCCAAGCTGGAGTGCAATGATACAATCTCAGCTCACTGCAACCTCTGCCTCCTGGGTTCAAGAGATTCTCCTGCCTCAGCCTCCTGAGTAGCTGGGATTACGGGCGCCTGCCACCACACTGGGCTAATTTTTTATATTTTTGGTAGAGACAGGGTTTCATCATGTTGGCTAGGCTGGTCTCGAACTCCTGACCTCAAGTGGTCTGACCACCTAGGCCTCCCAAAGTGCTGGGATTACAGGCGTGAAAACCGCACCCGGCCAGATAGAGGCAAAAGTGTTAAATGGGTCTTTGAATACAGGCCTGTTCTTGTGTCTCTTGAAAGCAGTGTAACTTCAGTTGCTGTCTTTTCTCAGGTCGGAAGACTGGGAGATCATGTAAGATTTAAACGCTTTCAAATTTGTTGAAACTGATTTATGGTCCAGCACGTGATCAGTTTTGCTAAACGTCCTGTGTAGGTACTTGTAAAGAAAGTGCGAGGCAGGTGGATCACAGGTCAGGAGTTCGAGACCAGCCTGGCCAATATGGTGAAACCCTGTCTCTACTAAAAATACAAAAATTAGCCGGGCGCGGTGGCAGGCGCCTGTAGTCCCAGCTACTCAGGAGGCTGAGGCAGGAGAATCGCTTGAACCTGGGGTGTGGAGGTTGCAGTGAGCTGAGATCATGCCACTGCACTCCAGCCTGGGTGACAGCGTGAGATTCCCTTTCAAAAAAAAAAAAAAAGAATGTGCGTTCCACAGCTGTGGGCTTAGTGCTCACACTAAGCATCTTCCTTGGATGTCTGCTATGCTCATTTTCTTTTTTTTCTTTTTTTTAGAGATGGGATCTTGCTCTTTCATCCCAGCTGAAGTGCAGTGGCATGATTATGGCTCACTGCAGCCTCGAACTCCTGGCTCAAGGGATCCTCCTGCCTCAGCCTCCCAAGTAGGTGGGACTCAGAGGTGAGCCACCACACCAGGTTCCATTATGCTAATTTTCTTAATTGGCATTGGAGAAAACCAGAAAATTAGGGGAAAAGGGTAGATACTAAAAGAGTGTTATTGGAGTATGATTGGAGGTGGAGTGAGAAAAGGAAATAGACCTAGCTTTCATGGGGCTGTTGAGGAGTCCAAATGAGCAGCATAGAGGCCTGGCTTGGTTGGGTGAGATGGAGAAATTCAAGACCTATTTTTGAGATAGTAAGCCCGGACATTTAATTAATTAAAAATAATTGTATCAATTATTGAGAGTAAGAATACTAATAAAAACAGTAACAGCAGTGGCAGAAGTAACCACACAAGCAGAAATACGAAAACCACCAAGATGATAAGAACATACAGTCCGGCAGTGTCTTACTAACAGGATTGTGGGCGTCCCCACTCCTTCTCTTCCTCCTGCTCCAGCTCCTCCTCCACGTCTTCCTCCAGCTCCTGCTCTTTCTTTTCCAGCACCTCTTCAGCCCCTTCTCCTCTTCCAGCCCCTCCTCCCACCTCCGCTCCCAGCCCCTCACCATCCAGCCCCTCCTCCTCCATCTCCTCCTCCTCTCCCAGCTCCTCCTCCTGCTCCTCCTTCTCCTCCACTCCTCCTTCTGCTCCTCCTTCTCCTCCAGCTCCTCCTCTCCCAGCCCCTCCTCCTCCTCCAGCCCCTCCTCCTCATCAGCCCTTTCTCCTCTCCCAGCCCCTCCTCTCCCAGCTCCTCCTCCTCCTCCAGCCCCTCCTCCTCTCCCAGCCCCTCCTCCCAGCTCCTCCTCCTCCAGCCCCTCCTCCCCAGCCCCTCCTCCTCCTCACGCAGACCCTCACCATCCAGCCTCTCCTCCTTCAGCCCCTCCTCCAGCCCTTCTTCCTCCTCCAGCCCCTCCTCCTCCAGCCCCTCCTCCTCCTCCAGCCCCCCTCCTCCTGCCCCTCCTCCTCCAGCCCCTCCTCCTCCAGCCCCTCCTCCTCCTCCAGCCCCTCCTCCTCCAGCCTCTCCTCCTCCTCCAGCCCCTTCTCCTCCTTCAGCCCCTCCTCCTCCAGCCCCTCCTCCTCCAGCCCCTCCTCCTCCAGCCTCTCCTCCTCCTCCAGCCCCTCCTCCTCCAGCCCCTCCTCCTCCAGCCTCTCCTCCTCCTCCAGCCTCTCCTCCTCCTCCAGCCTCTCCTCCTCCTCCAGCCCCTCCTCCTCCAGCCCCTCTTCCTCCAGCCCCTCCTCCTCCAGCCTCTCCTCCTCCTCCAGCCCCTCCTTCTCCAGCCCCTCCTCCTCCTCCTCCAGCCTCTCCTCCTCCTCCAGCCTCTCCTCCTCCTCCAGCCCCTCCTCCTCCTCCAGCCCCTCCTCCTCCTCCAGCCCCTCCTCCTCCAGCCCCTCCTCCTCCTCCAGCCCCTCCTCCTCCTCTTCCAGTTCCTATTCCGGGCGGCTCCAGCCCGGCCTCCCGGAGCGATCGATGGCTCGGGCTCGTCGCACACGCCTGCCCAGCATCTGCGCTCGGCTCGCCAGGCCTGCGGCGCTGCCATGGAGACACGGCCCAGCGGCCCCAGGCTCCGCCCCGGGAGCCCCGCCGCGCGTCGCCCCGCTGCGCGCATCTCCGAGGCCCTCGACGAGCGGTGACTGGTGCGGGCGACGTGGGGGAGCCGGGGATGCGGGCAGACGATAGGGGGGTGGAGGATGGGGCGACCCAGAGCGCGCGGGGTCTGGGGCGCGGGGATGGGGGCCGCGGGCCACGCGACGGGGACCCCAGGGTGCGCGCAGGTGGCGGGGACGCGCGATGGGGGCTCGGGACGCTGAGGCTGACCTAGCGCGGGCATCGCAGGAGGGGAGGTCCCTGACGCTGCGTAGCTGGGAAGGCGTTCGGGAGTGGGTTGCGATGCTTCCCTGTTCGTTTTCTCCTGACATCGTTTTTATTTGGGTCCAGGAGCCTCCCGGGAGCTGGATGCTCGGAGCAGCAAGGCGGCCCTGGGGGCCCCTTCCGGTCCCGGGGCTGACGCCTGGCGGCGTCTCCGGGAACCCGCGCCGTTTCAAGCGCCGCTGGCTCCTGTTTCACAGATGGAGACCCTGAAGCCTCAACAAGCAGCCTCCCCAGCACCACCCAGGGACTGAAAAAGCTGGCACTGGGCGCCCGTCTCACTCTCCACCCAGCTCCCAGGCTGCCCCACGGGACGTAAGTAGCTCGATCTAGGCCGCTGACCCCCAGAGAGTTGATGCTGCGCTGCAGACTGCCGCTGCTGCCGGGGCGCTTGACTTCCCCTCTCCTGACAGCACGTTCGTTCCTTTGCAGCAGCACCTTTGGGGAGAGACGAGACCTGAACAAACGCTGGGGCCGGATCCCCAGGGTGGGTCAGAACAGCTGTTGCCCTGAAAGCTGGCCCGGACCGATGCGTGCAGGGCGTGCCACCGGAGCTCCTTCCAGCTTGCGTCTGGGGCCACCATGTCCCTTCCTCAGGGCGCTGGATCCATCTCTTCAAGCTCAGTGGTCCAGGCCATGGTGGCAGAATCACCCCCCAGGGTGTGACGCCTCGTCCCTGTCAATTCCACACAGCTGCACCCGGAATAGCTGTGGCCGGGCGCCGCTCTGACCTGTGTGCGGTCCCCTGAATGGGTCTCAGGTGTCTTCAGAATGGCAAGGCCGCCTCATTTCCTCACCACACAACCCTCCTGAGGACGTTGCCTGCAAATGGGCTGAATTCCTAATTTCTACCATTCAGTTAAACGAGGGATCCTTAAACCTCAAAGCTGGTTAAGCTGTCCGTTAATTTAGTGCGCGTGGGCCGTCTCAGAACAGCAGGGTTCCCAGGAGTCCAGCGGGACAGGGGAGGGGATGAGTGGCCGCGTCCCCCTGGCAGAGAAGGCCTTGTCTGAAGGTTACGCCCGCCTCCGGTACAGGGACACCTCCTTGCTCATCTGGCAGCAGCAACAGCAGAAGTTGGAGTCGGTGCCACCTGGGACGTACCTGAGCAGGAGCCGAAGCATGTGGTACTCACAGTATGGAAATGAGGCCATCTTGGTCCGAGACAAAAACAAGCTCGAGGTCTCTAGGGACACAGGGCAGTCCAAGTTTTGCACAATTATGTAATTCCGATGTGAGCATCTGAACCCAGGACCACACTTTGAGGAAAACAGACCTGGGTTTCATTCAGTTGTCTTGTTGCTTTCCAATCCTTGCTGGAAGATTTTGAATAATGAATGTGAAGATCAAACTGTGGTGTTAAGAACCCAAGAAGTGCAGAATTGGCCCCCGAGCCCCTCAGCACAGCCGCGGTGTGACTGGTGCACAGGACACTTCCCCTCTAGAGTACCCTCCGTGGTCAGCTGTTGCGACATTCGAATTCTCCAGGTGCTGCTAGGGACAGCATAGGCCTGGGCACTGCTAGATGCTTGGTTTAAACCAGGCCAAGAGTAACCCTCCCATCCCCATTACAAACCACCTTTTCAAGTTTTTATAGGTTTTAGTTTTTTGTTTTTAGCATAAATGGCAGAGTAGCAGCAGCATCTCACCAGGAGCTTTGTCGCATTACATTTTGTATTTTGCTTTTTTGAGACGGGGTCTCACTCTGTTACCCAGGCTGGAATACAGTGGCACGATCACAGCTCACTGTAGCCTCGATCTCCTGGGCTCAGGTGATCCTCCCAAACTCAGCCTCCCAGGTAGCTGTGGCTCCAGGCGAACTACTGTGTATAGAGACAGGGTTTCCCTATGTTGCCCAGGCTGGTCTTATACTACTGGGCTCAAGCCTCCCAGAGTGCTGGGATTACAGGCGTGGGTCATCGCACCAAGCCCGCATTTGTATTTTGAGTTACCAAAATGATCGTCATGTGTGAAGCATCATGGTAGCTTCCAAGCATTTGCGGCCTACCGGCTAGCACATCCAAAACACATTCAGGAAACCCGAGAGCTGTAAGTTGCACATGTGTGGCCTACAGTGACTTCCATGTAGTAACAGGGCTGAGCAAGGCAGGCTCTCCCTCAGACTTAAAGCATTCAACCTCTCTGCCCCCAGGCCGACACTGACATGTGTTCACTGTTGCTGCCACAGCTGGCCACCTGTGTGTTCTGTCCCCATGAAGCATTCACCTTCTGCTCTCACTGACATCTCCTTGGCTACACAAATGTGCAGGTGTCTCTTGTCAAAGCTAATTTTTCTTTTCTAAATAAACATCCTTTAATACACTCCTCCCCTTCCTCACATTCTTATTTTTATCCTTGTTCGTAATATCCTACTTGGCTTCCCACTTTTTATAGCAGTAATATCTCATTGATTGCTAAAAACTGCAATACAGAAAGGCATAAAGCAAAGCACAAGTGCTCTCCCTGGGGAGGACCCAGCCGGCAGCTGGGGATGTGTCCCACGGCTCCTCAGCGTGCACACACGGTCACGTGATTCTGACGGCCTCATCCTGCAGCATGCCTCTTGTATCTGCCATTTTCTTTCTTGCTCAACTGTACAGACTGGGCATTCACTTAATGCTTTTTTTTTTTTTTTTTTTTTTTTAAAAGACAGGGTCTCACTCTGTTGCCCAGGCTGGAGTGCAATGGCACAATCTCAGCCCACTGCAACCTCTGCCTCCTGGGTTCAGGCGATTCTCCTGCCTCAGCCTCCTGAGTAGCTGGAATTACAGGTGCCTGCCACCAGGCCTGGCTAATTTTTGTATTTTTAATAGAGACAGGGTTTCACCATGTTGGCCAGGCTGGTCTCGAACTCCCAATCTCAGGTGATCTGCCCGCCTCAGCCTCCCAAAGTACTGGGATTACAGGTGTGAGCCACTGCACCCGGCCCACTTCATGCTTTTAACCTCTGACTCGCAGCTCTCTCGTGAGCCCACAGATGGGCACAGTGACAGCGTCGAAGTCATCTGTGCAAACAGCATGTTCTGAATGTGCCTGTACTCTGTTCATGCTTCTCTTTGCAGCTGTGCAAGTTCATTCGCAAACATCCTAGAAGTGGAACTGCTGGGTCAAAGTGCATTCCCTAAATGTCCTGCCAGAGGCCTGGTCGGCAGCAGCCTCCTGCACAGCCCGAGTCCTTTCTGCGAGATTCCTGGCTTGTTTGCAGCCTGCAGCTGGAAGACTTGAAGTCAGACTTCCAAGATTGCCGCATGGAGCTGCAGAGGGAGTGAGCATGGGGCTGGAGGACCTGCCCCGCCGGCTGACACTCCCACAGCAAGGTGGGCCCGCCAAGGAAGCACTCCACATCCGCTAGGTAGGGTTTGTCTACATCTTTTCAGTTCTTCAGTTTAAGTCCTGCCCGGGAAGAAAGCAAACTCCAGAGGCAAATCTGGAATGCCTGTGTGCCACCTTCTCACCGCACCACAGACTCCTCTGAGGATGGGTTGTGGCGGGGTTGGCCCCAAGCATGGGAGGCAGCGCTGACACGCAGAATGGGGTCTGAGGTCACGTTGCAGCGCTGGCAGGATGTGTGCTCAAGGGCCAGTCTCTGCAGGGGTCAGGGCGTGTGGGCCACGCACAAGCCAGCTGGCACTAAGCCGCTTAGGCTGCAGGAAGACACCATCTGCCTGGGACGGACAAGGCCCCATGTCCGTCCTCAAGGAGGCTGGTCTGGATGAGAAGGGTCAGTCTGGCCAAGAGTGGCACCGTGCCCCCTGACCCCATCTGGGGTCGGGTTGGACAGGTCCTCAGGCCTAGACGTGGGCCCAGCCAGACCTTCTCCCCTGGCATGTCTCTTCCAGGCCTAGTTCCAGAGCTGTCATTCTTCAGTGAGCCGCGCTGCACGCCAGCCTCTGCAGTCTGGCAGTTAAACCTCACTATGAAAATCTGCTTTTGGGATTTTATTTGCATTTCCATTAGACTGAGCACATCACAGGAAGCCACTTCAGGATAGACTGAGGTGCAGAGGGAGGGGACAAGTGGCCAGGTTGACTAGAAGAGCACAGAACCTGGCCGTCTCGAAGAGGGCAGCTTGTTCCAGGGAACCAATGAACTGTCAGTAAAGGGGATTGTAGCTTCCTAATGAGACAAGAAATGATGCTCCCTTCATCCTGCCAGGGCTCAGGACAAGAGCTACTTAATGGTTTGGTTATTATTATTTTTTAAGAGATGTTGTCCAGGCTGGAGTGCAGTGATGCAGTCATGGCTTACTGCAGCCTCAAACTCCTGGCCTCAGGCCATCCTCCTGCCTTGGCCTCCCAAAGTGCTGTGATCACAGACACGAGCCACTGCATCCTGCCTTTAAATGGTTTTTTGGGGCCCCTTTTGGATGCTCTGGGTGTTTTTGCCAAGAGTTACAGGATGTCAAGTGTGGGGAGCTCAGCACCCTCACTGTGGACCAGTGAAGGCTGTTCCAGACCAGGTGCTTCCAGACATTTCCAGGCTCCAGGAGAGAGGCTGGGAGCCCCCACAGAAAGCACAGCAAAATGCAAAAAAAAAACCAGTCTTTTTTTTTTTTTTTTTTGCTTTTTATTATGAAAACAAAACAAATGCCCCAGGAGAAGGGTCCATGATTACCAGAAACATCAAAGAGTACTTTCTACCATTTTTATTCTGTTGTGTTGAGGCCAGCATTGCAATAAACAAGCTAAACTACTTACATTGGACTCATTTTCAGTAACTGACATTTACAGGAATATACTAGAAACGGCACTAAAAAGTTTAAGAAAAGTTACGGTAAACTTGCATGCACATCATACAGAAAAGTAACATTTTAAATATAAAAAAGAAAAACTTCCTGGAAGCATTATGCCAGTATTAAGAAACAGCGCTACTCTGGATGTGACAAATTCTGTATGTGGGTGTTACTCTTTCCCAAAAGACTGTCAGAGGCGTGAGTGCTGCAAAAGAACAGAAACAAACACAAAAGAAAATGTGTCTTACAGTTTGTAAGCAAGATGACACCGCCCAACACAAAGAGGGGTCTGGAGTTCAGTTCACGCCCGAAGCCTGCCCCCTCGGCCTCCAGGGGTCATTCAGAGCGTTCTCAAATCCAATTCCAACACACGACTTGTCACTGCTCCTCTCCCCTTGAAAAAAGCATGTTAGAAGCTGCCCTACAGGTCTCAGCAGTGGGACAATCTAACTGAATCACCGCAGCCTTCTAATACAGAAGAAACGGACGTGACCGTCACCCTCAGCCCGCCGGCGAGGGCATTGAGGAAGTTATCAATCCTTCGAAACTCTGAAAAGAAACCAGTGTTGAAGTCTGGACAGAAAGCCTTAAAAAAGTAACAGCACCAATGCAGCTGCTCAGTGTACCCGCGGTGGGCCGTCAGGGTCAGCGGCTTCTTTCTAGATGAAAGGAGCAGAGGCGAGCCGACGCCACCGTCACAGACAACCAGCCGAGAAGGAAAGGCCCCACGATGCTCCTGCTGCACTGCCCCCACGGCTGACCGCTCCCGACGGCTCACACAGGCAGCAGCTCACTGCCCTGTGGCTTGAGGGGCATTGCAAGGAGCGCCCCCCAGCCCCAGGCACCCCCGGCTTAGGGTGTGCGTATCACCCAGCCCTGTGCTGGCAGCACGTTACCAACCAGCCTGCGTGAAGACCTGTCATCTGTCGTGTGTGAATTCCTTAAATTCGGTTTAAATAGTCCATTAAAGATCTGTTTAGAAAATACCTTTGAAAAACAAGGGTAACTTTAAAAAATGGAAACTTTCAAATCCATTTATATTTTTATTATAAACAAAACTTAATTAAAAGTTTAACAAACTGGCTGAAAACTCACCAAGTGTCAGACTCACCAGCAATTTAAAAAATGATAATTTACCAGCATTTCCTCATCAGAGTTCCCTCTCCGGTAAGGGTATACCTACATCTGTAAGGATCAGTGGACTCTGAATCAATTTTATGTTTTTTTTTTAAATTACCATGTATTGGGATACTAATGATAGTCCCTATATGCATCCAGAAATGCTGGCAGAAAGCACTGGCCACCATACAGGACAGACCACACCACAGCTCCATACCCAGCGTCTGCCTGAGGCTCCCCCACGCCAAGGTCCGGGAGAATGCCTGGTTTCAGTCATTTCCGGACTAACTGTGACAACGCGTGAGCAGGGAGCACCATGCGAGTCTCCAGGAGGGAATCCTCCTGGGGCCCAGAGACTCCTCCACCCCTGGGGAGGGCAGACAGGCTCGGGAGGGCCTGGCCAGGCCCCTGGAGGCTGGCAGGGGGCAGGCATGCCCCCCCGCAAGCCTGGGAGGCTAACCCTGGCATTCCTGGCTGCAGCCGCCATGCTCATTGGTGGGCCAGTTTGGGGCATCCCCGTACTCAAAGGCCATATGGCAGCCTCTGGGAAAACAAAACCAAAACACCTTCTATTAAACTCTGTATATTATTATTTTTTACAATAGAAAGTTAAAAATCAAGACTTAGATTTACTATACATTTTTTCTCTCAGATTACAAAGTTTATATTATATAACTGGGGTTCCCTAAATTGATTTCTTTTAAAACAGTCTTAAAGAGACCAGAAGTGAATACAAAAGAACTAAACAAAATAAAAAATTAGAATGTGCTGTAGCTGAAAGCTGTCTATACCTGTAAGCCTCCAAGTTTCATACAAAAAAAAAAAAAAAAAAAAAAAAACCACAAAGAAAAAAACCAAAAAACCCAACAAACCCAGGGGCGAGCGCGCGAACAGACGTGGGTGAGCACCGCGCGGTGGCAGGAGTTAGCACCTGGAGACGACAGGCCGCCACCAGACAGGACCCGGGCCCAGCACACCACTGACAAGGCCTGCATCTCTGCGATTGTGTGAATGCATTTCTTCTGCGGTTTTTTCTTATTTTTTTTTTTTTAAAAATGACCAATGATGTTAATAAATAACTATTTATATACACATAAGCTCGGGAAGTGGTTCCCAAGGGCGGCACAGCAGCAGCAGCAGGGGCAGCGCTAGCCAGGCGGGGACTCACAGCGGGCTGGACTTCCGTAGAAAATTGCCGAACCTTACAAAAAAAGTCTCCTTTTTTTTTTTTTAATCTTTTCTTCTTTTTTTTTTTTTTTTAAAGTTGAGGTAAAAGCTTCAGTGTATGGAAACCTGCAGGCTGCACACACAGCCGCTCTGTTCCCTCCGAGGAGCTCCTGACATCACCATAAGCGGAGGACGCACATCCCACCCGACCACCCCCCAAGGGCTCCACGCTCCGGGCTGGGGCTGCGATGACCCTTCGCTTAGGCCCAGCCTGGTCTCCACAAGCAGGCACATCTGTCCTCAGCCCCTCCAGAAAGAGGTGGCCGCGTCAGACACGAGGGTCAGAGCTCGGGGCCCAAATGACAAGGACGATGCATGTTGACAAAGCTAACAGCTTTCAAATACAGTACCCATGTCCGAGACATTTCCTTGGAAAAAATTCTTTCTCGAGCTATCGACCAGGTTGGGCCTAAGCAAAGGGATTCCATAAGGTTCTTCAGTACGAATCTCACACGGTTTTCTGGGGTCATCGGGTTAGCATTTGAAGTTGTCATCTCCAAGTGACTGAATTCAGTGATGAAGAAGAGACTTTCTGCAGAGTTCACACCTTCTCATCAAGTCTAACGCGCACACACAAGATAGATCTCTGACCTATGAAAGCAAAAACTGGAAGATATCATAACACTGAATTAAAAAGCAGACCTGCACACCATGGAACAAAAGTAGTATATGAACCACAGAGGGGTACGGCAGAGTCTCGGCGTGTGCGACATCCATCTGTCCTGTTCTGTCCGAAGCCAGTTCACTCTGAGTCGCTGCTGTCGGAGCTGGACCCGCTGGAGCTGCTGCTCCCAGACTCGGAGGAGCTGCTGCTGCTGAGCCTGGATGGGCCCCCTGAGGGTGCTGAGCCGGGCTTCTCTGCGGAGACATGGGCAGGGAGATGCGCTCTGCACACCCGCTTCTTGACCCGCTTGGCGGCATGTCGTCCATGCCAGTGTGCCACCACCACACTGTGTGCCACGATCCACCCACTTCCTGACCCAGTCGTTTAGTAAGTATTTATTGAAATTAATCAGGTCAACAAGACTATCTGAATATACTTGAGACAGAAAAAAATGAATGCAGACTACTAACAGGAAATGATGGATGCAAGAAAGGCTGCCCATCAAAACCATCCACCAGTCACATGGCCACCAGCAGCCACAGGAACACCAGCTGCTGGCATTTCTGGAGCGCTTACTCTGCCTGGGGCATCTAAAGAGTGACTACAGGAGACAGACCCCTTCAGCGGGCAGGGCCATGGGCCCTGTCTCGACACTGGGCAAACCATGTCGCAAGGCCATGGCCCCCAGCTAGAACATGCTCCAGTCCAGACACGACCCTACTGTTCCCCCATATGTGTGTCCCGGAAGCCAGGGAAAGAGATGTGTGCTCTAACAGGGTCCAGAAAAAGGAGGCAAGGGCTCAAATGCTCGCTCCCCTGAGCAAAGGACCTGGTAAAGCACAGGGCATGGGGCTGGGCCTCCCGCCTCTGCTACCTCAGCCTGCCGTGGAACTGATGCCACTGCCAGGGAACAGTCAGAAAGCTCACAGTGAGCCCAGCTCACTGGCTGGGCTGCCTGGTCCAGCCCCACAAGAGCCCTCTCCTGGGGGGTCCTCTGTCTGTGGTGCCCTGGAATGGGCTGTGTTCACAAACACCCCACATGTGCACACTTCCCTGGGGGGTTGGAGTAAGACCCCCAGTGACAGACAAGGAAATGGAGGTTTCAGGAGCTCAACAGCTCATCTGAGAACATGGAGCTCATCAGGAGGTAAGCCACACTCAGATGCGGGCCTGCTCGATGCTCAAACCCCTACTGCTGACACCCCCCACCCCCACCAAAGAGGGGTGGCACGGCGGCCGCCAGCAGTACCTTTCCGGGCGGGCTTCTTGCTGCTGCTCAGCTGCCCACTGACGTCCTGCAGACGCTTTTCCAGCTCCTTCTTCTTTTCCTGAGCTAGCTCCTCTTTCGACTTGGCTGCCTGTTTCTTCCCGCTTGCTGCTGTCGGGGAACAAATGGGCACTCAGACTGCAGAGGGGACCGATGGGGCAGGAGCCAGGGCTGCATCCAGGTGGCCAAGGCCCCAGCCCTGCACACTGGCATCCATGCCAGCTGCCCAGCTTTCATGAGTCTGGGAGCTGACAGATGCAAAGCTGTCACCAGGGCTTCGAGTGGCAGAAATGACTGGGATGAGACAGACCCACCACCACCCACATCTGCTGAGCCCTCAGGGTGTGCAAAGCCTGGATCCTAAGGTGACAGAGGCCATTCCTATGGTGCCAACAGGTGCACGGACAGGATGTGGTTTGGCCAACGTCCCTCATGTGCAGGGCAGAGCCTCTGATTCATGGACCTGCCTCACCAGGGCCGCTGCTCTCCATCTGCCCGAGCAGGAGGCCCAGTCTCCACTGCCTGACACTCCTGAGTCGCTCCCTCCAAGTTGACCCGGTGACTTACTGCGGGTCAGATGCACCGTGACCACGCAGACATTCCATCCAGGAAAAGGAGCGAGTGAGGCCCATGCACACCCGAGGCGCCACATGCAAGTTCAAGTGCGCCCTGCACTCACTTGACAGCCTATGGGGGCTGCCACAAGGGCTGCCTTGGGTCTGCCCTCCCTCCTACTCTGCCAGACCTGCAGACCCCAGCAGTGACTCGTTCCTGCCACTGACTTCAGGGAAGCCTGGGCCGGTGCCCCAGCGTCCGTCCTGTGAGGCCTCTGGACTTGTGACCCCAGTCGAAGGGAGGGTGTCCTTGTTATAAGAGAAGCTGGTCTGCCCTGCAAGGGACCATGAAAGGTCACCTGCAGCCAAGGCCCCAAATGGAGGGGAGCCTCAGGAAGGCATGCAGTGAGGACCCCAACTGGGCCCTGAATGAATGGGGTTTGGGGCCAGAGCCCAGCCCCAGGGTCGCGCCTTCTCTGGACAAGGTTAAGGCCAAGGCACGCAGTGCTGCCCATGTCCCCAAGTACAGGGAAAGAGGGCTCTGGCTGGGTGGGGCTCAGGCCTGGGTTCAGCCCCAAGCCCACTGGCCCTGGCTGAGCACAGATATCCTCAGGGCATCTGTGGTGGGACGAAGGAGCCAAGACAGAGTGGCAGCCCTGTGCCCACGCTCAATGCACAGGGTCTGGGAGGAGTGACAGGAGGGGCAGGCCAAGGAGGGGAGAGGAGCTTCAAGCACCACGCTCCACGCAGGCAACTTACAGAACGGTTTCCTTTGCTTTTTCTGTAAACAAGACTTGACATATCTCTCCAGTTCCCGCAAAGTGGTGGGTTTCAGAGTCTCAAAGTCAATTTCTATCTCGTCAGGGTTGGAGTCCCTGAGCGAGGGCTCCCGAGATTGGATGATGTGCACCACCCGGCCCAGCTTCTCCCCAGGCAGCCGGTTGATGTCCAGGCTAAGCTGGCGCTTTTCATCGTAGCTCATGGGCAGGCCCTCCTCCTCTTCCTCCGAGTCGTAGGAGGCAGATGCCTGCTTGCCGCCTTTCTTCAGCTGTCTGGGGCAGAAGACAGAGCAATGTGGTGTTGAGTCTCTGTCTACCTGCCGTGGGAGCCCACTGCACATACCCCTTCTTCCCAACAGCAGGCTGCTCTCTGGGACCAAGCTTTCTTCCCAAAGTGGTGCCCCAAGGCAGAAAATCCAAGGTTAGAAAAGTTGCTCCCAGCTGCGGGGTTTCCAGACCTTGGCCAGGAAGCAATTACAGAGGTTAGTTCCTCTCTACACCCCACAGGCGTCTCAAACTCCACAGGTCAAGAAATGATCTCTGTATTCAGGTAATCCAAAAGAAGGCAAAAAAGGGGGAACAAAGGAACAAAAAACACAGAGGAAAGAAAATAATAAAATGATAGACCAAAATCCAATTATATCAATAATTATGTGAAATATAAACGGTCTAGGGCCAGTCATGGTGGCTCACGCCTGTAATCCCAGCACTTTGGGAGGCCAAGGCGGGTGGATCACGAGGTCAGTAGGTCGAGACCATCCTGGCTAACACGGTGAAACCTCGTCTCTACTAAAAATACAAAAAATTAGTCAGGCATGGTGGCAGGCACCTGTAGTCCCAGCTATGCGGGAGGCTGAGGCAGGAGAATCGCTTGAACCAGGGAGGCAGAGGCTGCAGTGAACCAAGATCTTATCACTGCACTCCAGCCTGGGCAACAGATCGAGACTCTGCCTCAAAATAAAAAAAAATAAAAAAATAAAAAAAAAAGAAAGAAATATAAATGGTCTAAACACACCAACTAAAAGGAAGAGATACTCAGGTTGGATTAAAAAACAAGACCCCACTTACACAGTGTCTACACAAATGTCACTTTAAATATAATGTTCTAAGTAGGTTAAAAGGAAAAAAGTGAGAAAAAATATACCATGCAAACACTAGTCAAAAGAAAGCTGGTGTGGCTATATTAATTTCAGACAAAGTAAACTTCAGAAAAAGGAATATTTTCAGGAAAAAAGGACAATGCAGGGCCAGGTGCGGTGGCTCACGCCTATAATCCCAGCACTTTGGGAGGCCAAGGCAGGTGGATCACCTGAGGTCAGGAGCTCGAGACTAGCCTGGCCAAATGGTGAAACCCTGTCTCTACTAAAAATACAAAAATGAGCCAGGCATGGTGGCGGGCACCTGTAATACCAGCTACTCGGGATGCTGCAGCAGGAGAATCACTTGAACCCTGGAGGCGGAGGTTGCAGTGAGCCGAGATCGTGCCTCCTTCTCAAAAAAGGAGAAGAGCAAGACTCCTTCTCAAAAAAATTTAAAAAATAAAAAATAAAAAAAAGGTTTCAAGTCAGTAATCTAATCTTCTACCTTAAAAAGTAAAAAGAAGCCAAGTCTAAACTAAGCAAAGGAAAGAGTAAAGATCAGAAATAAATAAAAGTAAAAATGTTTTTTAAAAAACATCAATGAAATCTGTTTCTTTGAAAGATCAATAAAATTGGTATGTCTCTATCCAGATTCACCAAGAAAAAAGACACAAATTACCAATATCAGGAATGAAAAGGACACATCACTACAGGCCCTACAGACAATAAAAGGATAATAGAGAAATACTAACCAATAAACTTATGTCCATAAGTTTGACAATCTGAGTGGAACGGATTAACGCTTAGGCATAAACCTCTAAAACTCACTCAAGAAGAAACTGATAATCTAATAAGGCTATATCTATTAAAATAATTGAATTCATGATTAAAAACCTTCCAACAATCAAAACTCCAGGCCCAGATGGTTCTGCTAGTGAATCCTACCCAACATTTAAGTATTAATATCAATTCTATACATTTACTCCAGAAAACAGAAGAGGAGCAACACTTTTCAAATCTTTTTTTTTTTTTTTTTCTGAGGCCGAGTCTTGCTCTGTCGCCCAGGCTGGAGTGCAGTGGGGTGATCTCGGCTCACTGCAACCTCTGCCTCCCGGGTTCAAGAGATTCTCCTGTCTCAGCCTCCCAAGTAGCTGGGATTACAGGTGCCCGTCACCAAGCCTGGCTAATTTTTTCTGTTCTTAGTAGAGAAAGGGTTTCACCATGTTGGCCCAAATTTCTGGGATTACAGGCGTGAGCCACTGCACCTGGCCTCAAATCACTTTTTAATTGCCTCTAATCACTCAAATATTATACCCCAACCAACACCTTTTTTTTTTTTAAAGAGAGAGAATCCTACTGTGTTGCCCATGGTGGTCGCAAACTCCTGAGCTCAAGTGATCCTCCTGCTTTGGCCTCCCAAAGTGCTGGGATTACAGGTGGGAGCCACCACACCTGGCTGCAACTCATTTTTGAGGCCAGCATTATACTGATACTAAAAACAGACAAAGATAGTACAGGCTGGGTATCCCAAATCCAAAAATCCAAAATGCTCCAAAATCTGCAACCGTCTGAGTCTTAACGTGACGCTCAAAGGAAATGCTCACTGGAGCATTTCAGATTTTCAGTTTTGAGATGCTTCAGATTTGAGATGCTCAATGGGGAGTATAATGCAAATATTCCAAAATCTGAAAAAATCCAAAATCGGAAGCACCTTTTATTTTGGAAACATCCTTATTTTAGATAAAGGATACTCAACCTGTATAAGAAAAATGGACTTTTGCATCCGCCTCCAAAAAGGAGAGAGGGAGGGAGGGAGAAAAGAAGGGAAGGAAAGACCTATCCCGACCATTCCACTCGCTGTCTTCGTTAATGGCTGACCCAGCTGTCTCAGCCCAAACCCAGGACCCCCATGCTCCTCTCCTCCTCCCTCCAAGCACCAGGGCCTGGCCATGCCGCCTCCCAAATTAGTCTATCTCCAGAGCTACACCAATTTCTTTTGCCTGCACCACCACGATAACCTCTAAAGGGGTATCCTTTCTTCCATTCCTGATTCCCACTAAGCTATTCTCCATAGCGGCAAGGATCTCATCGTGTTGAGCTTAAATCCTAACTCTCCTTCATTTGCTTGAAAAGGAAACATGAACACCTCAAACAAAGCCGGCTGATCTCAGCAGCCTCAACTCACCTTTTTTCCCAACTTGTTCTTTTTCAGTGGTGCCAACTTGGCCCTCATTCCCAAAAGGAACACGTCCTACTGGCCCGTGTGGCTTTGTACCCGCTGTTCCCTGTTCTTGGAACTCCCTCCCTGGCCCTCTGCTGCCAAGCTTGCTCCCACACAGCTGTTGCCTCCCCCTTGGGAAGCCTCCCTTCCACCTGGCCAGGAGAGCTCCCATCCCGGTCCTGAGCTCCTTCCCTACTAGCTCACATTGCTTTGTGGCTCCTCCGTGTCCCTAGCAGACACTCCTCAGGGTGGTGCCCAGCCACAGCAGGGGCTCCCGAAGGAGGCTGAATGCAGCTGTGCACGATTCCACCATCCCTGCCCCCTGCCTATGGGCAAGTCCAAAATGGGGCATTCAACTCCCCCAGTCAAGATCCTTGGCCCAGACCAGAAAAACATCCCAAAAGCTTCATGATGTGGAGACCAGGCTGTGCCAGCGCTTCAATGCCCAGAATCCAGGCCAGCCCCACAGACAGCTGAGTAGCACCACCTGGGCCCCCGGACTTCCCAGCACAGGTCTCATCAGGCCCTCTGTCTCCCCGCCCCCATCACCCTGGTTTCCAGGTGGCCAACGCACAAAGCCCCCAATCCCAGCACTGCTGTTACGTGAGCCCCCATGGCGCACTGAGCGCTGGGCTTTTGGAGCCCGAGCAGGTCTGGAGCCCACCTGCCGGCCACGGTCGTGCTGTTGGCCTTCTTGGCAGGAGCCTTCTTCTGCTGGGCCTGCTTGGCAGGCGGAGCCACCTTGGCCTTCTTCTCTTCCTCGGCCTTCACTTTGTGCTTCTCCTTCTCCTTCTCCTTGTCCTTCTTCTTCTTCTCTTTCTCTTTCTTCTCCTTCTTCTTCTTTGGTTTGTTTACTGGGGCCTGAGACAGGGCGGCCAGCTGCTCGTGCACGGCCTTCAGCTGGAAAAGAGCGGGCGGCTGAGCAGGTGCTGGGCACGGCCCACACCACTGGGGCTGCGTGGGGCCCTGGGACTGGAGGAGGCTTGGGGCGATGTCGGAGCTGCCTCAGCTGGGCGAGGAGGTGAACCAGGAGCACCCGGGCCCTGCTCTGCCCCTCACTCCTGTGACCCCCAGTGAGTCATGAGCCCTCTCCGCCTCAGCTTCTTCACCTGCAGTGGGGAAGAGCTGCCTGGCCACAGGCTCAGCACTGCGCAGGTGGCACAACAGGGACTCGGTCAGGGCAGCTAACTTTTTAAAAAACATCTATTCTACTTTCAGCTCTGGGATCCATGTGCAGAACGTGCAGGTTTGTTACATAGGTATACATGTACCACAGTGGAAGGCTGCACCCATCAACCCGTCATCTACATTAGGGGGCAGCTAACATTTTTTATTACCATTGTTCAGATAAAGAAGGACTCTCCAGAAGTTTAAATGCCCACACAAAGGAGATTTTCATCAGTGACTTCTGGGAAGCCATTTGATAACACGCAGGACTCTGGGGTTAAAACAATCCACTGCCAGCAACCAGCATTCATCCAGGGCCGCCCTGCAGCTGGCAGTGTGCCAAGCACCTCGCCCTCCCCACTGCAGCCACCCCCATGGGAGAGGACAGGCCCCTTGAGAGGCACTGCCCACGTGAGGCCACGGCCTGTCCCTGCCTCTGGGTGGTCTGTGCAAGGAAGACAGCAGGCGGGTGGAGGAGCTGCCACCTCACAGCCGTCTTCCCTGCTGTGTGTCCTTGCCACTTCAAAATCAAATGTCCAGCCCAACTCTGGGGACTGCAGGGCCATTGCTGTCCTTGCAGCCCTGATTCATGCTGCTCCCCTCCTGACTCGACAGCCCTGCTCTATTTTCTCCCAATCCGGGGTCCCAGAAATCATGCATCTGGCTGGCTGCCAGAGGTCTAGGGACAATTCACATCTTTCTCAATTTCACCTCAAGACAGCTCAGAGTGGGTGACATTTGTCCCATACTGCAAACGAGGAAAGCAGAGAAGGGGGAGGAAGCACAGCCTGGCAGCGGGGCTGGGGCTGGGCAGCTGCACGGCAGGGCCCTCAGGACCCTGGAGCCCGCACCCCACCCCACTGCGAGTGACTGCTTGGAGCCCAGGCACTACTGTGGCCTCTGCAAGTTCCTCACAGGCCTTTCTGGAGCAGAGCAAGGCACACATAACCACACATGACCACTGAGCTCCCACCTGAGGCCCGCCAGATCTCCAGAAACATCCCAGCCACGTGTCCCCGCAGCCACCCATGTGTGCTGTGGGTTAGGCTCGCACCACCCCAGACCTGGGGAGGGCACTCCGAGTGTCTTTACAAGGAAGCACTACCGTGGCTGCTGAGGGACACAGGGCAGAGGAGGGAACCATGCAAAGGGACAGACCTTGGGCTGCTGTGCCAGCAATCCCGCCTCAGCCCCTGAACCCCACCCAAGCGTGCCAGTGCCCACCTGCTCCTGCAGCTCCGCCAGCCTGGTGGCCCGCTCCTCCTCCGAGTCTGAGCTGCCCGAGTCCGAAGAGCTCTCCTCACTGCTACGGCTGCTCTCAGCGCCCTTGCTCACCATGGGGGCCGCGGGGGCAGGCAGCGCCGGTGCCTCCACTGGCTCATCCGGCATCTTGGCAAACCTCATCTCAAACACGTCCTGCGGCAGAACAGAGGCTGCCCTGAAGACGTGGATGCCCATGGGGCTGCCCCTTGGTGCGGGCCCTCAGGGTTTCTGACGTGCCCCTGGGGCAGCACCCACAGCTGTTACGAAGGTCGGGCTAGGAGGAGACAGGGTCCCGCCTGCCTGGGGGGCTGTGGTTGCTTCCAACTTGCCCTCCCTCCCTCCCCAGGCAATTCCTGGGGACAGGCCTGGGAGGAGGGGACACAGGTGCTGGCCCACAGCTCCCTTCAGCAACTCCATGAGCCCTCTCTAGAAGATGCACGCATCCTTGTAGCCTCCTGGCCCAAAGCTCCCGGGGGCTGCCCCTGCTGTGAAACGGGAAACAGTGTCTTCCCTTGAGCTTGGACAGGGTCCTCCACAGCCACAGGAGTCCAAGAGTGTTGACCTCTTCCCATCGCTTCACCCCAGAACTGACGGCAGCATCACATCTCATGAACGGTTAACTCCAAAAGTTGGCCCAAAAGGCCAAAGTCTAGTCCTATCGATACTTTATTTACAAAAAAATATAAAAATTAGCCAGTCATGGCAGCACATGTCTGTGATCCTAGCTGCTTGGGAGGCTGCAATGGGTGGACTGCTTAAACCCAGGAGGTCGACGCTGCAGTGAGCCGAAATCATGCCATTGCACTCCAGCCTGGGTGACAGAGTGAGACCCTGTCTCAAATATATATATATACACACACACACACATTTTTAAGTTTTACTTTTACTAATTTTTTTTTTCTCTCAAGACAAAGTCTTGCTCTTTTGCCCAGGCTGGAGTGCAATGGCATGATCTCAGCTCACTGCATCCTCATCCTGGTTTCAAGTGATTCTCCTGCCTCAGCCTCCTGAGTAGCTGGGATCACAGGCATGCGCCACCACTCCTGGCTAATTTTTGTATTTTTAGTAGAGCCGAAGTTTCATCATGTTGGCCAGGCTGTTCTCGAACTCCTGACCTCGTGATCTGCCTGCCTTGGCCTCCTAAAGTGCTGGGATTATAGGTGTGAGCCACCATGCCCGGCCTACTTTACTTTTTGTAGGGACAGGGTCCTGCTCTGTTGCCTAGGCTGGTCTTGAACCCCTGAGCTCAAGTGATCCTCCCAAAGTGCTGAGATTACAGGGGTAAGCCACCACACCCAGACTTCCTATCCAAATTGACTTTGGAAAGCCTTTGGACCAGGACTTGGCCCTCAGTCGCCCCTCTCAGCAAACGTCCCCCTCCCTGGGGCAGCCCAGCCTCACTGAAGACAGGGAGACACAGTGATGTGGAAATGAGAGATTTCTCTTTGCCAAGCTCAGAAACCTGAATCCACAGTGTCTACTCACGTGACACGCCTCCACTGTTCAGGCTGGACCCAGCTCTGGAGAAGCCTACTCCAGGCTCTCATATCCCAGGCTCTCCTCTCAGGAGATGTCCCCAGAGGCAACCCAACCCACAGAGCAGCGATCCAGGCCCCCGCTCGGCCGACAGCCTTGAAGGCCATTCAGACCAGGTCGTTTTGCTGTTGGGCTCTAACCCCACAGCTCAATTGATAAAACTGCACAATTGCTAAATAGTGCTCAGTCATGGAAATCCATCAGCCTCAGGGTCTCACTCTGTTGCCCAGGCTAGAGTGCTATGCAATCACAGCTCACTGCAGTCTCAAACGTCTGGGCTCAGGTGATCCTCCCATCTCACTTTCCCGAGTAGCTGGTTCTACAGGAACACACCACCACACCTGGCTCGTTTTTAAAATCTGTTGTAGAGACAGCTCGTCTCAAACTCTTGGCCTCAAGTGATCCTCCCACCTCCGCCTCCCAAAGTGCTGGGATTACAGGCGTGAGCACCATGTCTATCCAACAGCACCTGTTGCAGGAGCAGGGGCAGAGCTGCCGGCTTCCCTGCTTGGTCTGCAAGCCTGGGTTTCCGTCCTCTATGCTCAGCTCCCTCGTTAAACTCAACCCAGTATTTACCAGGCTCCAGAGGACTGGGCTTTGCAAGGTCTTTTGGGTTCAAGACACAGTGAGCGAGGTCTCAGTATAAAACCAGGGTTCTGATGGCTTCCTCTGGATGTAATGGGACCTCCAGGACCACTCTGCCATCATCCCCCACAGGACCCAGTGCACAGAGAGGATGGCAATAGCAGCAGTGCCTGGGAGAAGACCTTGAGCAGGCCCTGTGCACGGGAGGGTGGGAAAGGCAGCAGGACCTGCAGGGGGAACGAGTTTCTCTCTCTGCCCCTTTTATGGGTCCTGTGTCATCCACAATAATACCATGGGCTGCTCGGGGATTTCAAAACAGTCTGTGCAAGGACTGAGAACATCTTAACATGACATTCTGGGTCCCGTGAAAAGGAAAAGCATGCTGGAAAAGAACACGTACCCATAATTCTCCCCTTTCCTCCAAAAATCAAGTCCTTTGATTAAATAACATTTATAACAGTGGTGCTGTTATTTATAAAAGCAAACCACCTGCCATCACAATTAGAAAAGGTAAGAATAGATTCTGGCACATCCACCCACACCAAAATATGTGTGCAGGACCTGGACTTTGGCAGAAAAATGCACATGCAGGCAAGAGCACACACACACACGCACACACGTCCACATACACACACAAATATCTCTGTGAGGTTTGTGCATGTTCACAAAGTCCCTGTGCTGAGAGCTAGACCAAGACACTTCTGTTTTCCCTTAAGACATCTCACTGCTTCCTGCATTTTCTCCAATCTGCCTTTTACTTCTGTTGTCAGAAAAGCAAAATGCTACACAAGCCACTGTCACCTAATTCATCCACCGGCTGCACTGACAGGCTAGTGTCCAAGCCTCTCCTTGCCACAGAAGACTTGCTGGAAACTATAGTCGGGGAAGCCACAAGACAAAGGGCATCTGCCATCCCATCTGGTACACCCACCAGCCCCTGGAGGGAAAGGCTCACTGCTGCGACACCCCCACGGAGCCCCAGTGGTCCCACCTGCTCGCTGGCTGCCCTGCCCCAGTAGCAGCTCCTGGAACCCAGCTCAGAGCCTGGCAGGCACCTGGTTTGGCACTCGGGAAAAATGTGTTGAGGGAATGAGGCTCTCTGAGGCCTTCCACGGCTGGACATTCACCTGGGCGCCCACCCCACACCAAGGCCAGGATGCCCACAGCACCGAGCTGAGCAGCCCCACCCGTGCCCAGCCTCGGGTTACCTGGAGCTTCCGGGCCATGGCCACCACCTCGTGGTCTGGGGGATTGTATTTGTAGCAATTCGAAAACATCAGCCGGACATCAGCAGCAAAGCCCTGTGCATCTGGGTACTCTCGGCCATCCATCTTCCTCTGCAACACACAGTGACAGGGGCCAGTGAGCGTGGCCCGTGGCCTCAGGACTCTCTGCCACACCCCACGAGATGAACTCTGGAGCCTCAGGAGCCACCGCCAGCTCCAGGGCAGTGCCTACTGGCCTGGCCGGCAGGACACCCCAGCTCTCCAGGACCTCATACGAGGAAACTCAAAGTGAGGACATGAGAGGGTGACTTGATGGCTTGGCAGGGAGGGTCTGGGACTCCAGAGACATATCTTCCGGTTGGAAGAAAAATGCACTCAACAAGAAATCCCAGGTTCCCGTAGGTGTCCCTTGGCCCCTTCCTTGTCCAGAGCTTCCCTTTACACAAAGTGGGTAAATCTTCACATGCCGACATGCCATCAGCAGCCCCAGGGGGCATGAGGCTGCAGCAAAGTCAGATTCCACCAACAACAGGGGGCCTGCTCAGTCTACACAAGAAAATGTAATTTTTTCCCTCGAGGAAGCCAATAGCTGTTAGCCAGCTTGCATCTTACAGAAGCACCCCGGTATCCCAGGGGCCTAGCTGGATCTAAGGGACTCCACGCTGTGTCCAGCGGCAGCTCCTGAACCCCACAGGGGTGGAGGCAACGGGGACGTGTCGGCTGACACCTACCCACGTTTACTTGGCCACACAGAGACCCTACAGCAAAACCCACCGCAGGTCCCACCTGGCTTTGGCAAGCAGAGAACTGAGGCCAAGGCCTGGGCAGACAGCGCCAGGCAGCAGGGGTGAGGAGGGGCACACAGTCAGTCCCCAGAGCTGGGAGGTGCAGGTGGCTCTGCCGGGGAGTGGACAGAGGCAGGATCGTCGAGGGACGCTTCAAGGTGGCCACTGGGAACACACTAGTTGGGGCAAAAAGAGGTCACGCTGTGCCCAAGGGAGTGAGATTCCCATCCCGGGATGGCTTCAAGGAGAGGGACCTTGTCGGGGACCTCGAAGGACGACACACGCAAGGGCAGGGCGAATCTACCCCGACCGCTCCGTGGGGTCCAGGCTGCATTCATCCAGGTGCCAGTGAGATGGAGGGGCCGGGTCCTAACCCGCAGAGGGCGCCCCCAACTCAGGGCCTGCACCCTATGCACTCAGACATGTGACCCATCCAGAAGGAAGGACTGGCAGAAAGAACCCAGGGACACAGTGGGACCTGAAAGCCTCTGATGTTGGGAGAAAAGCTTGTTTTCCGTTTTAGCATGTGCCGGGACAAACCATCCCCAAAAGCTCCATCTGTAAAATCTATAGGTCCTGAGGCCTCTCTCCCTGATTCACTGCCCCTTTTCCACAGCATCCGGGCCACACTCACGGGCAGCAAGTGCTGCCACCGCACCTGGCTTCTCCCCATGCCAGGACAGACAGAGGTGGGAAGCTCCGAACAAAGCAGATCATGACTTTAAAGTGAACTAATTTTCTAGAGCTTCTTTATTATGGTTTCAAGGGCAAATCAAACCCTTTGACCAAAACGGAATTAAGCTGAGCTTGAGTCCAGCCCAAACACTGGATCCCCCAATGATGTGCCAGAAATCCCTGTTAACTGTGCTATGGTAGTGACACACAAACCCCAGCCCTGGAGGCTGCAGCCGAGGCTCCTGGCAGCTTCTGGGCTGCGTGGCTCCGGCCCTCAGCTTCCCCCTCCCATGGCAGTGGAGCCAGGCGGCCCCGCTCGTCACTTTTACCTGACCGTGCACCGGGCTCTAGGGCCTGGGCCAGCCAGGTCTGTCCTGCCCCTGAGGTCCAGTCAACCAAGGAAGAAAAGGCTTTCATCAGGAGATCCTGCCTCGGGTGGGCAGAATGACTGCGACTGGCTCCCCAGGATGAAAACAACTGCCCAACAGGGCTCCCAGCAGCTCTTCCCAGGGCCGCACGGCAGTTGGCGGAGGAGACGGGCCACACCTCTGCCAACTGCCTGCACGTCCCTGGGAGCTGGCTTGGAGCTCCCCCAGAGGGAGGGCAGGTACCAGCCAGGAGTCTGGAAAGGTGCTCAGGGAAGACCCGGTGGAGCTCACCCTGCCTTGGGGCGGCGCAGCTCAAATGCCGCCCCCACCACCACCCCCCATAGGGACCAGACTCACTCTGACCTGCTGTGAGGCACACAAGAGCCCAGGCAGAGGCTGCCGCCTTGAGAAGACTGGCACGGGGGAGGCCATGCTCTCGGTCTCAGCTCTGCCACCCGCCCAGGTCCCGCTTCCGTCTGGTGAGGGGGTGGGGCTTGGAGGCACTTAGGGGACAGAAGCCAGGCCATCCCCACTGGCCGCCTCACTCCTGTCTGCCGTGAGGCGCCTGTATCCGGGGCTTGAAGGAAGCAAAGTGCAGCTTTAAAACTTTACCAACTATGAGTGGCCCAGCTCTAGGGGCCCCCTGACCTGATGATACACAATGGGAGGTGGGAATGAAATCAATGAAATCACCAAACGGGTTCGATGGGAATAAAGAACAGAGCCACAGACTCCGGGACCCACAGGCAGGGCACGCCTTCCTCACTGAGCCCTGCCAGCCTCAGCCAGGGCTGCGGGGGCCAGCCCGGAGGGTGCACTTCTACGGCAGGCGAGACCCTGCTCCCCAAGAGCCGCCACTCAGCCGGCACAAGACATCAGCACCCACGGCAGAGCCACAGGACGTGGGCAGAGCAGGGCCTGCCGTGCGGCCACGTACTTTCACGGTGCTGAGGTCCATCGGGTGCTTGATGATGTCGTGGTAGTCGTGCAGCTCCAGGGCCTCGGCGTCCACCGGCTTGTAGAAGGGCCAGGCGTAGGCCGCGTGCTTCTTGGATAGCATCTCCCTGAGGATGCTGTCGCAGTAGCGCAGGTGCTCCGACAGCTTGCCCTTCTTGCCTGCGTGCTGGGGCACCTCGCCGTCCTCCAGGTCCTTCTTGGGAGGCTTGATGGGGCGGCCACCACTCTCCCGCCGGGCCACCACTTTGGCCTGCTTGGGGTCTGACAACGGCGGGGGCGACTCACTCCGGCTGGCAGTGATGGCTGACGTCGTGGGAGTGGTTGTGTCTGCTTTCCGCTTCACGCCCTTTTTCTGCGACAGTGAAATAATCAGTGAACCCCGGAAACCAGCCTGTGGCCCCGAAGACACATGTCGCTGCAGCTGCGTTTCTGGGGCACTGTCTGCCTGCCTGGCGCTGGGCTAAGCGGCCACATGCACGGCCCCACAGGAGAGGACACCAAGGCTCAGGGGCCATGTCACTGGCCCAAGGTCACACAGCTGGCAGTGGTGAGCCTGGGACTCTCCCTCAGGCTCAACTCTGAAACCCGCCCTCACCTGGGCATGGGGAGACACCTCTCTCCCTTAGCCCCGAGGGCTCAGGGATCCCGGGCGGGCTCGCACCTCACACCCCAAGCCGTGTGAGGTGCTGCATGCAATTCACCAGACACCTAACAAGCACCCAGACCAGGATCCGGGGACCTCGGCACTGCAGAGACCTGGGAGGAACTCCCTGCTTTGAGACCAGCAGGAAAGTTCCAGACAAGGGCCTGAGAGCGGGGGCTCCGCGGACAAACACAAGTTTTGCGGGACAACAGGGAGGCAGGAGAGCATTCCGGACACAGGGCAGGGGGCAGCCCAACCAGGAGGCATGAAGCAGCCACAGCAGCTCTGGGAACAAGGGACTTCAGGGAGTGAGTGGGCAAGTCTGGACTCCATCCCAGCAGCAATGGGAGCCACCGAAGGCTATTTCAAGCAAGGAGAGGAGGGAGATGACCCACAGAGCCTTCTGTGGGTGTGTCCTGGGGACAGAGCCAGGCACCAGGCAGACGCGCATGTTTAACGTCCAGGCCTCGTGGGGGTGTGCAGGTCTCTCTGGGTAGCCTGCAAGGGCCTCAGCACCCAGCACCCCTGGGCATCACCTCAGCGTTCCAGGGCCAGGGCTCAGTGTGCACCCTGAGACCAGCTCAGCCGGCTTCTAATCTTAGCCCAGCGGGAAAGGAGCCAGCGGGAGCCACGGCTCCCAGCCCACGGCACCTGCCGTCTAGAGAGCCACCCACAGTCACTGCCCAGCCAAGCCGCCGCCCTCAGACTGGCAGGGGCCGGAGCCGGCTATCCATAAACACTTGACAGGCACCCACGGGCTGCCAAGCGCCAGGCGCGTGCCGCAGAGGGTGGGTAGGAGCAGGGACAGACTCGTCTGGCCGTGGCAAATGGGACATGCTCCAGTAACAGCCCCCACTGGGGGAGGCGGCTTGGCCAGGGGCCACCCATAAGTGCAGGCAGTGAAGGCCACGGGGAGGGGAAGCAACGGAGGTGGCGTTTTACCTTGGGCGAGCCATTTAACCCCTCTGAGCGCCCGCTTCCTCATCTGTAAGATGGGGGAAATACTGTCTGCCCCAGAGGGTTGCTGTGAGGATCAAATCGAAGAAGATAATACACATAAGTGCCTGGCACCGGCCCTGCCCAAAGCAGGAGACTCACCAGGCCTCGCTAGCCCCAAATCTTGCAGGGAGCACCCACTCCCTGCTGAGACCGACAGGGCCCGCTGTGAAAAGCTCCCAGCTAAGTGGGGAGCAGGACAGGCAGGTCCCCATGCTCCCATGTGGAGCCCACAGGCGGGGCCAGCTTGGGTGCTGGCACCTCACAACGCACCCAGGTGGGTACAGCTGGCACCACTCTCCTGAGTGTGAGAAGGGGAGGACCGGGACCCCCCCCACCCTGGCGTCTCTCCCACAACTTCCCCACCTTGACCGAGCCTTTGGCCAGGGCTTCTGGCCAGAGAAGCTGGGGTTCAAGTTCAGCCAGGCCCTCCCTTACCAGCTGTGTGACCTTCAGCTCCCTAGGCCTAGGTCTCCTCATCTGTGTCAGTAACAACAGCCTGACCTCCCAGGGCGCAGAGAGAACCACTCCCAAGAGCCGGCACTCAGGGAAAGGTGGGAGCCCCCCCGCCCGCTGCTCCTGCCCTGACCTCAGGAACCCTGGCTGGGCTCAGACACCCCAGCCATCCGGACTCAGGGTGCTCACCTTCACGACAGGCGGCGTAGGAGGGACCACAGGGACGATGGGTGTGGCAGGAGGAGGTGGGGCGGCAGCTGGGGGGACTGGGACCGACGTGACGTTTGCAGTGATGGTTGGTACAGGGGTGGCAGCGATGACGGGCGTCTGGGAGACGGTGGGGGGCACACTCTGAAAGGGGGTCGCTGGGGAGACAGAGGACACGGCCGCCACTTGCTGTGTACCTTCAAGACAAGGAAGGGATGTTCAGCACACCAGGCTCCACTAGTATTTCCAAAAGCTTCCAGTGCCACCCCTGCAGCCAGAACACGGGTGCCAGCTCTGTGCTGCCAAGACCCCCGGCCAGAAGAACACTCCATGCTGAGATGCCCCCCATCCTGCATCTTGGTCTGGCTCATCTTGGCTGAGGGCTCCCTGCGTGAAGTGGAGGCCCCCCGCCACAGACCACAGGAGGCGGAATGAGGAAGCCAGGGCAGTCCCATGGCCTGGCAGTCAAGGGCCACCCTGGAGTCATGGAAAGCTGGTACTGAACTCGGTTCCCTCAGTAACAAGCTGAGTGACCAACGACGTGGCTGTACTTAAGCCCCCAGCTTCTCCCATCTGCAACACAGGATGGCCCGTGGCACTGGCCATCCCGCTCGGTTAGCCTCTCCACCCAGACACGCCCGCATGCCAGGTTCCCAGGCCAGGTGGGATCCCGGGGCTCACGGCACTAATCACCACCATGCTCCCTGACAGGGAGACGCGGTCTCACTTGACCAGGGAGCCAGGCAGGTGATAGTGACTCTCAGGTCACAGAGAATCAAATGACTGCAAAAGAGACAAAGCCCTAGGAGGGGCACAGGCCCCAGGCATCGTGGAAGAAGTGACCTCAGGGCTGGAGCTGGAAGGGGGAGCAGGATTTGGGAGGTAGAGAGCAGGGACAGGTGATCCTCCTAGACCATGAGCTCCTCCCCAGCGTGGGCTCAAAGGCAGCCGGCTATGGCGTTAACATCTTCTGTATCCCCGGGCCAGCTGCTCCTCCAACGTCACCCATAGGCCACACTCAGCCAAGACCCGGCACCCACGAGCTCTTCACGACAGATGGGAAACAGCTCAGATGGCTAAAGGACTCGCGTCCCAGCCCATCCACCAGTGGGCCTCTACAGAGAGGCCCAGCCCCTCACCCGCCCCGGCTCCCTTTACCTGCGCTCTGGGCTCCCGCAGCCGGCTTCCGGCCTTTGCCCTTTGGAGCAGGGGGTAATAATTCAACTTCCTCTTGGGGCATCTGGGCCACTTTTTGTAGAAAAATTTTCTCTAAGGCTTGGGCCATTAGCACTATGTCATCTGTGGGCTGAAGACACAGAGAGTCCAGGTCACGTGTCAGGAAAGGAGCTGTGTGCTTGCAAAGGACATTATTAGTTGTAGCTCAAAAAAATATTTAAAATTTGTTAACAGATTTGGCAGTGCAGGAGAGAACAAAATGAACATATATATGTATTTTTTTTTTTTTGAGATGGAGTCTTGCTCTGTCGCCCAGGCTGGAGCGCAATGGCACGATCTAGGCTCACTGCAATCTCCACCTCCCGGGTTTAAGCAATTCTCCTGCCTTAGCCTTCCGAGTAGCTGGGATTACAGGTGCCTGTCGCCACACCTGGCTAATTTTTTTGTATTTTTAGTAGAGACAGGGTTTCGCCATGTTGCACAGGCTGGTCTTGAACTCCTGAGCTCAAGTGATCCGCCCACCTTGACCTCCCAAAGTGCTGGGATTACAGGTGTGAGCCACGGCACCCAGCCAGGTGATGCGCTTTGGGCCTGCCCAAGAGCTGCTGCAAAGCACCCAGGCCCACTGCGTTGCACAGCGCCCCAATCCTTACTGCAAGTGGCGTGCTGGGCCCGCATCTTCTTACCTTGTTATAAATGTAACAATTTGTAAACATGGTGTTGAAGTCCTGCATACATTCACTTGCACTCCAATAATAATTATTTTCTAGTCTCTTCTTAATAGTCCCCATATCCATTGGGTTTTTTATTATTTTATGATAATCCTAGGAAAGAGATTTTCAGAGGCATTACCAGAGGATTCTACATAATTATTTTCACAATTCCCAAGTGGACACAGCCCGGCCTTCCCAAGTAGACTGAGGACTGGGGCTGGCCCTGAGGCACTTTCTGGTCTCTGAAGGCAGTGCGCTATGGTGAGGTGAGCACTTGGCCAGCTCCAAACTCCTGCCCAACCTCTCTCTGGACCCCAAGCATGTGCAGAGGGGAGCCCACAGAGCTAGGACAGACCCCAGGACAGGTCTACATACTGGAGATGGGGCCAAACCTTCCAGGGACCAAACCTGCAGGTGACCAGGGCCCAGCAGAGCCCAGAGCCCAGGCCACCAAGTGCCAGCCCAGGGCTTCCTCTGCAATGCTCAGGGTTTGTCTATTTGGGCCCAGGTCAAAAATGAGCATGCAAATGAGGGCACATCACCTGGAAAGCAGGCCTCAACATACACTCGGCCTCTAACTCCAAGTGGGCTCCCCAAGCTGGCAGATGGGCCATCCTGCAGGAGCCAGTGAGGCAGAAGGCCCCAGTGAGCCTCAACTCCTAAGCCCCATCACCGTCCGCCCGCTTTCCTCCCGAACGCGCGTGGCTTCTCCCTGTTTCCTGCACCTGGGGCAGCCACCCTCCACTCTCCCACGCCCATGTGGTCCCTGTGCGCCTTTGTGCTGTGGACCTCCTGAGGCACAGGCTGTCCCCAGCTTAGCAGCAAATTCCCAAGGCCAGAGGCAGTCTTTCCAGGAGTGGGGGCAGCAGGAGGGGGACAGAGGATGGCAGCAGCAGAATGTGGCTCTTGGGGAGGCAGCAGCTACGCACCGGCAGGTTCAATTTGATTGCGTCCACGGGCTGGTAGAAGGGCCAGGCGAACTGGTGTTTCCAGAGCGTCTTCACCACCACATTCTGCATGTACTGCAGCTGGTTGGTCTTGCGGCCAGGCTTGCTGGGGTTGGAGACCTCCGGAGGGGGTGGGTTCACAGGGCCCGGGGCCGCCGGGATCCCCGCGGGGGCGACTGTCGTGGTGGTGGACATCCTCCGGCAGCTCACTCACTTTCTGTCACAGCAGCGGCTTGGAGAGGCCCTGGCTGCTTCTACGCTCCCTGAGAAGGCGCAACGTCCCATTTCCGGGCCCAACCAGGCAACAGCTGCAGAGGAGGAAGCACAACAGAGAGGCAGGCCAGTCACCCGGGGGACCCCCCACTCTCCCAGCCTCAGCGGGCTCCTGAGGGCACCTGTCGGGCCCCAGCAGGGCCTGCTCCACTCACTCACCCCTGTTGCCCAGCCACCCCGGTGAGAGGCTGTCGGGAAAGCTGCTCAGGCGAAGCGCCACCAGCTCAGAACGACTCTCCAACCACTGCTCTCAGGTACAGGAGGGAAGGCCTGGGCGGTGGAGGGAGCTCAGGCACATGCCACTTGCTCCCAGGTGGGGGCTTGGGGAACACACTGGGAGGCAGGTGTGCCAAGGCACTCAGCCACTGGCAGCCTTCTGCCCACCAACCACCCACTCATGGGGTCGACTCGTTGCTACTGGGCTCTGACAGCTTGGCCACGACAATGTACTGAAGAGTGACCCATGCGTGGACAGCCACGGTGTGGGCCCAACACAGTCAGGGGAAGTGGGGCCGGCACAACACAGACGTTTGCAGACCCAAACACGGTGCAGGGAGGTGGCGCCCTTGAGCAAGGCCAAGCAGTGAGGTTCTACCGTAACCAGGAGAACGAGCCCAGGTTTGTGATGGCGGCGTGGTTGTGACCCGGCCTGGCTCTCGGCCAATCAGAGAGGCAGGAGCAGTGGCTCAGACCCTGCCGACCTCTACACCCCAGCTGACCACGGGGAGCTCTGCACATGCCAGATGCTGGGGCTTCCCTGGCCCCGACTGGCTGGCCACAGGCAGGGCTGGCAGAAGCGACCGCCACCCTGCGTGTCCCAGGAGGGCAGGGACAGTTGAGGGCGCCCATAGGAACGCTGCACAGTGGAGAACGCATGCAGGCCTCCAACCATGGCCAGGGCCCTGCGGCGTGGCCCCGTGTCTACCTGTAAAGGTGTGGGGCAGACTTGAGGAGCTCTAACCCAGCACCTAGGACTTCAACTTCAGCCTCGTACCTTGCTGCCATTTAGGCCTTTCCTGCAGTCGTATAACTGACAGTTAGACAGGTCGGGGCTGGAGGCTCCTCTCGGAGCGCAGGCAGCAGCTCTGCCACGGGAGGAGCCGGCTCCGGCCCCAGAACCGGCCACTTGTAGATGCTCGGGGCAGACAGTCAAGACTAGGGGAAGTTTGTGAACTGGGTGACATCTGGTTGGTCCCCTGAAATCTGCCACATTGGGCAGTTACACCACAGCCATGGGCAAATGCTGCAAACCAGAACCCCCTCCCCAAGCTGGATGCTCAATGTTGTCAGCACCCTGCGTGGCAACCTCACTTCTTCCAACCCCACCCCAGAGTGGAAAGGGCTTCAAACTACACGCAACACAGCTCACCCACCAAGCATGCCAGCACGAGAGAACATGCCTCAACTCCAGGGGCGCCCACCTGTGCCAGGGTCTCATCCAGGGAAGTCCCTCACACCCACCCTCTTCTACGCCCTCCTGAGGTGAGTGGGTGCCTCCAAGCCTCTCCATCTCACCGACCCGGTGCTCACAGCCCCAGGCTGCAACCCTGGAGGGGAGGGCAGCTGTGCCGGTTTCTGTATCCTCACCCCAGACAGACAGCTGCTGTACTGGGCACAAGCCTGGGGTCGCCCCAAATGCCTCTCTTCCTGCTGCCCCACGCCAAAGCGTGGCAGCACTGCCCCTCGCCACCACCACTTGCTAGGATTTCCATGAAGCCCTCCCAGCAGGGCTCCCTGCTCTGTCCCGCAAGGACTGCCTAGCCCGCACCGCAGGGTGATCCTGTTAAAACCAAGTCGGCTTAAGTCACTGGTTGGCTCAAAACCTCCCAGGGGCTCCATGTGACTCACAGTGAAAGCGAGTCCTGCCCCACCCTGGTTGGTGGGGCCTGGGGTGACCCAGGGTGACCGAGTCCTGAGTCCTGTGTCCTGTCTCCTGTGACTTGCGGCCCTCCCTCAAGGCCTGGACAGCAGCAGGCTCCTGCCCTTCCAAGGCCTCCAGGTACCTCCCAGAACACCCTTCCTGCTGGGCCCCCAGGCAGCACAGACGCTGGGGCCAGCCACACAACCTGGTCCTTCCACTTCCCCATGAGGCTCCTGAGGGTGGAGGAGTCAGGCACAGAGAGAGCTCACACCAGTGATGGGCACCAAGCACCACACGCAGCTCCGCTGAGACTGCCGGGTAGCACCCTGACTGACGGCCCAGGCTGTGCTGCTGCTGCCTCCCAGGGCCCAGATGTCGGCTCCCAGATGTCAGTCAGGTGGGGACATTCCTAGTATCCACTGCTGCTGCACAGGCCCAGGGGCCAGGAAATGGGGCTGAAACTGACCTTTGGGGATGTGGGGGTGGTCAGGGCACAAAGGAAGGCTCCCAGGCTGCAGGCCAGCTTCCTCCAAGCATGAGGATGGACAGTCACAGCTCAACATGGGGGCCTGCTTATGCTGCCGTCGGGACCCCACGCCTGGCCAGATCAGGCCCTCTAAGCCACCCACTTCCAACCACCTGACTACTGTTCCAAACCGGAGGCTGAGCAGGAGCCCAGCTCCAGCCATGGACACCGGAGTGCATGCCTCGTCCTGGGTGGGGAGGGCAGCCCCGCCCAGCCATGGACTGTGAGCTTGAGCAAGGCAGAGGGAGGGGCGCCCTGGGCTCTGGTTGGCACCAGCCCATGAGCCACAGCAGAGCCGCCCAAGGCCCAGCCCAGGAGCCCTCTTGCTGCTGCCAGGGAAATCCTGACCAATGTGGTTAAAGCTCTGGGGCTGCACCTGGTGCCAGCATGCACTCACTGAATGCCAGTGGTCACTACAGGTCCTGAGGGTGCAGCTTGCCTCCAGCTCCGCTACCTGGCAGAAACACACTGACCCCAACAAGACCTGGAAGGCTGAGGGTGCAGTGTAAAAAGCCTCTGGCACACACTGGCAGGCGACTGCCCCACCCTCGGTGGCGAGGCATGGTGACCTCACCTCTCCTCTCCTGGAACACAAACCCTGCCCTCTGAGACACCTACACCCCACACACTCAGATTTTTGCAAAAACTCAAGGACAACACGATGCCATGGTAAGTGGCCCTGCCTCCCCCAGAAGCCCCTGGCATAGAAGCGGAGCCCCCAGGCAGCCTGGCACCAGCCAGTGGGAGAGGCAGGGAGGGAGGGCAGCCAGAGGGCAAAGGGGTGGCATCCCCCTCAAGCCCCCTCCGCTACCAGGTGCTGGGACCCACCACCTGACAAGGACCACGCCTGGCAGGACGAGACCAGGAGGCGACAGTCAGGTGAGAGCCCGGGGTGACCCCTCCCTGTGGGAGAGTGTGCGGTTCCCAGAGTCCCGGGGGGAGGGAGGGCTGAGACGGGCTCAGTGCCTCAGGTCCCCGTCCACAGCACATTCACACCATGTCATCCCCTCTGGGGCCGAGGGCTGGTCCCGTCTGCAGGCACCTTCTCTCCAAGTGCAGTGGGTGGACAGGCGAGAGCCACAGCCAGGGCCTGGCTCTGCCACCCTCAGTGTCTCAACTGTCCAGGCAGAGAAGATGAAGAAACCAGAAGGCATCTGTGCAAGGGAGCCCCACACAGACACTGGAAAGAACCAGGGCAACCTGCAGACCAACTTGTAAGACCTCCCCTAGGGCGACGGAAATGAGATGAGGCAAACGGCTTCCCAACCAGAGCCCATGCACCTTCCACGTCTGTGCAGGGAGCTTGGGGCCACATCCCAAGATAGGAAAGACAACTGAGGCTTCCACAAAGAAATTACAATGAAACAGACACTGGCCAGGCCAGCTGAAAATCAGTGATGGACTACGGTCCAAATCGACATGGAGGTTCCAACAAGAGAAGGACGGTGGTGGGGTCACCCTACCCCAGCCTCCGAGTGCCCCAGAGGACGCACAAGCAGGACAGCCACCCTGTTGCAGTGCGGTGCTTTCACACCATGTTCACCCCACCTCCGCCCTCTGGCCCAGACGTCGGTGGCTCCTCTGCAGGGTAAGGTGAGGTGAGGTGAGGTAGGAGCAGACAGTGGAGAAACACCACAAACAGCACAGGTGGTCGGCCAGGGCCACGAGCCCTTCAGCTCACCGATGCCAAGACCCCGCAATCCCCACAACAAACCTGCAAGGTCAGAATGATTGCGCACATGTACAGACGACTAAGCTGAGGCCCCTTCCTCCTTCACCTCTGGAGTGCCACCTGAGCGCAGAGGCTTTGGGACACAAAGCACTCAGCAGTCGGAAGTGGAGGCACAGCCTAGGATCAAGACCCTGGGCTTCCTGTCCCAGGCTCCTCAACCTGCAGGCGGCCACACAGCAAGAGGACCCTGGGAAGTTAAAGAACGAGGCGCTCCTGCTTCCCCCACCCCCAATGGCCAGCAAGGACACAAAGGCAGCCAAGGGCAGGGCCAGCTGCCAGCCACAAGGGCCCTCCAGAACCCAAGGTCCAGTGGAGACTCCGAAAGGGCTGATTGCAGGGCCCCCAAGGGGTCCGCACACCAGACACAGAGGCCATGCCGAAAGGCGGTAAGGGGCCCCCATGGGGTCCGCACACCAGACACAGAGGCCATGCCAAAAGGCGGTAAGGAGCCCCCATGGGGGTCCGCATACCAGACACAGAGGCCCTGCAAGAGGGAGGCATGGAGCGCCCGCGGTGTCGGCACACCAGGATTCACAGCTCGGCTCTCCACCCTGGCTGACCTCGCTGTGAAGAGATGGTTTGTGCTGAGAGCTTAGCAAGGCCATCGTCTACCGAGTGCTTCCCACCATAGCCCATGGGCAGGCATGAGAGTCATGCCTCCCACAGGCCATAGCTTCACTCATGCAAGGACGTTCTGGGGGCTGGGACGTCCTAGCCAGTGGCTAGAACTGGGTGTGACCATGGGCCCCCTTGGCTGGGGAGAAAAGGAGGTGCCCCTAGATCCCAAGTCCCCTGGGGCCGCAGCAAAGGGAGGAGGACCTTGCATCACTCCAGGGTGCCACGTAGACGAACAGAGGTAACACTGGGAGCATGGCTGGCAGTGTTGGACATTCAGAACACGTCTGCCCAAAACAAACATGGCCTTCATTTCTCCCAGCTCCCAGAAACAAGTAAACAGAAGGATCATGTCTGGACACCAGGGACCAGCTCCTGTTACATCCCTGTCCCCCCCAGGCCGGAGCCTGACCATTCCGTGTCACCTGCCTCTACTCCTGTAGTGACTGTCAACTTTCTGGATTTCAGAAAGCCAAACCCGCGAGGGAAGCCTTTCCCCGGGGGGTGGAGGTGTCTCTCCTACACACACCCCTACCCCAGGGTCTGAGATGACATCCCAAATCAAACCTGGTATTCTGCAGAGATACACAAAGGTTCAAACTACAGACAGCCTTGTATCAGCTATAAAGGGGGGCCAGATTTTGCTGCAAAAGAAAAACCCCGGTATTCCCTCGCTCAGCCCACTGTGTCACCAAGAGGGAGGGTGGGCGGGTGGCCGAAGAGGGCTCCATTTTATAGTCTAGGAAGGGGTGGCCTGGGACCTACAGCTGGTGGGGCAGTGGCACTGGATCTGAAGCAAAGCTGGGCACTGGAGGGCTGTGCCTTGGGCCGGTGTGCTGGCAGCGCCTGCTGGAGGAGCCAAGGGGCACTGATTCAACACTGACTGTATTTCCGGAACCAGAGTTAGTATCGCTGGTGTGGTGGCATTGTGGTTATAACCTTTCGAAAGTCTTCATCTTTCAGAGATTTGGACTGAAAGTTCTATGAATGAAATGTGTCTGGAATTTGCTTCATGATAACGTCGGGGGTGAAAATAAGTGGGGTCTGGAGAAACGGGCCAGCCCAGAGCTGCCCTCCCCCGCAGAAGCTGCTCAGAGGGAAGAGGGTGCACCTCCCTTCTCCCCGGGCCCCCAGCACCCCATTCCTCAATACACACTCTGCATCCTGCATCCTCACAGCAACTGTGGGGTCCAGGGTTCTGCCTTGCACCCATTCTCCACCTTCATGCAATGGGGAAGAAGCCGAGGGGACTCCTGTGAGGAAGTGGGACAGGGGTGGGGCAGATGGACTCAGGTGGAGTGACTCGGGCTGGAGGAAGGCAGCGGTGCCAGAGACCCCAGTGCCTTAAAGTCTAGACACGAGACACACAAAACCTTCGTACCGCAATCCCTCCTTCACCCCTCGCAGCTGCCCTGTGGGAATGTGCAGCAGAAGGGGCTGTGGTCTCCTGGGGGTAAACCCTTGCTCCTTTTCTTGGGGACCCTGGACACTGGTGGGGCTGGAAGCCTGTCTGCTAAAATGTGAACCTGAAGGGTCTGTGAGCATGTACAGTGCAGGAAGAACTCATTTCACCCCTCAGCCTTCCTGTGGTGAAGGTGCTCCCACACAGCCTGCTGGCAGCCGCCTCGCTCCGGGGGCTCTTTGCTGTGCGGGCAAGGCCCCCTCAGGAAGGCAGCTCGGCCATTAGCTGCCTGTCACAGCAGCAGCAGCCTCGTCCTCAGCAAACGCACTCCATCCCTGGGTCCATGGCAGGGAAGCTGTGGGTCCTTGGGGGACAGGCCTGGGGAGCCAGATGTGCCACTGCTGCTCTCCCCTGGGCACTGCAGGACAGGGATGGAGCTCTGTCTCCCAGAGGAGGAGGCGGAGGCTCAGAGACCCTCCCTGGGGCCCACCTCCCCGGGTCTCCCACTCAGCTGCCCACAAAACCCATGCTAGAGAGCCCACAGGCACTGCCTGCCAGGCCCAGCAGAGACAGAGGCAGAGGCCAACCTTGCCAGTCGGGTAAAAGTCGGAGTGAGCAGGCAGCCTGCCTTAGACACAAGAGGATCCGAAACTGCCCAGAGAGGAAACTCAGACAAACCACAAAAGTCCTCGAACACCAAGCGAAAACCCAGCAGTGAATGGGTCTGGTGAAATCCTCAAGAAGGACCCAGGCCACGCACAGTGGCTCAGGCCGGTGACCCCAGCACCTTGGGAGCGGCAGGAGGATCCCCTGAAGCCAGGAGTTCGAGACCAGCCTGGGCAACATAGTAAGACCCTGATTCTACAAAAATTTAAAAAAATTAGCCGGGCCTGGTGGCGCACCTAGAATCCCAGCTATTCAGGAGGCTGAGGTGGGAGGATCACTTGAGCCTGGGAGTTTGAGGACGCAGTCAGCTGTGATCGCACTGCTGCACTCCAGCCTGGATCCCAGACCAAGACCCTGACACACACACACACACACACACACACACACACCACACACATGCGCGCGATCTGGAATGCCATGGAGATTTCCAAAGTAGCCAGCGGGCAGGGCAGTGGCCAGGCTCCCCTAACACTGACTAGCCCCCTTCCTGGGTCCCACTCATGCCCTATCCAGGAGGGGCTCTGTGCTGGACATGGAAGGAATGTTGGTGAGGTGGCCCGAATCCTACCTATCCTCACCCTTGCTGTGTGGCCCCAGGCAGGCCCACCTCTGGCCCTGAAGCTGTGGGTGGCCCCCTGAACTCTTCCCAAGGTCCCTGGACTCTGCCTTCCTCTCCATAGGGCACAGGAGGACCTGAATGAAAAGCAGAAATTCAGCCCCCTTTAGGCTGGCCCAGCCCAGAATTTATCAGAAAAGATGCTGAGTCCAGGGCTGTTTCAGGGCTGTGGACAAACGGGGAGGAAATGGGAATCTGTCCAGTTGCCACCAAAGAAAACACCCAGAAAAGCCAGTAGCAGCCTTCTTGACCCCTCCTGCCATTCCATGGCCCTCCTGGGGAGCAGGGACCCAGAGGGGCAGGAGCAGGCATGCCGCCTGGCCAGCACAGCAGCCCAGCCTTCAGGCACTCCACAGAGGGAAGACAGAGGGGTGTTGCCCCCAACGCCACACCCTGGGGCAAACCAGCCAAGGGGCAGTGGCTGGACCATGGGGGCATCTCTAGCCTGGCCTGGCCCCAGAGCAAAAAGTCCTTATTTGGGGTCTAGGGATGGGGAGTCCCAGCTTTCAGCAAACAGGCAGGGTTGGGAGGATGGCTTACCAAGGCCATTCCGGCTATAGCATGGGTCGGGAGGACCAGTGGCAGGGAGGGGCAGGGCTACACAGCTCTGCAGGGGCTCAACCAGGCCTGCCAGCTTAAGGGTGGGAGACAGGAGCACTGGAACCAGAGGTGGAGGTGCTGGAGGAAGCGAGGGGAGGCCTTTCCCAGGGGCTCCCCATTCCCCATGGGTCTCCAGCCCTGGGATTTCCATAGCTCTGGGCCTCTGTACTCAGGTCCCTGTGTCCCTGACTGGGTGGCCCCCACTGGGGCACTCCAGCCCGTCTCCTGGACTCTGCCCTGCGTCAGTGGGGGTCAGATGAGCCCCATCTTCCGTAAGTGGAGGGGATGCTCACAGGTGAAGGGGCACAACGTCGCCCAGGCAGAGAAGGCCAGAGCCAGCTTGAACAAAGCTAGACATCCACGCCAGACTCACCGCCAGCACCCCACGGTCCCAGAATTCTCAGGATAATGCTGGGAGCAGTGCTGTGATCGGCTGTGGCAGGAAGGAGCTGAGTCTGTGAGAAGGGATCCCAGCCTGCTGCCCCCACAGCCCCATCTAACCCGGCCAACCTAGCACCTGTCCCCAGGCGGCCAGAGGGGCCTCCCCGGCCCACGTGGTGACCAGCGGCCACCCTCCAGGACTCGGGAAACTGGATCTGTCAGGGCAGGGCTGCCTTCAGTGACAGACGGAGCCAACTGCTTCCTTCTATGGAGCCAGGGGAGAAGTCGGGGGTTGAGGGCCCCCTGTAGCCCTGAAGGAGCCCTGCGGAGGGCAGCTGGGCATCGTGGGCCCCACCCAAGCAGGCATGGCCAGCCCTGGCGCCTACTCCCCAGGGGTATCTGCCCAGTGCCGTGAGCCCCCCATGCACAGCGCACCTGCTCTCTTGCAGCTGCCTGGCCGCCTGGAGGGTCCGGCTCTACAGGCCCAGCCCTGTCCCGGGGCGCTTCAGCGGACTGGGGGGGCTATCCTGAGGCATGGCCCCAGACACCCTGGGCAGGTGCAGCTGCCAGCACTGCCTCTCCCATGACTGTCCCCTGCACCCCAGTTCTCCCTACTCTGCACCCACCAGTGCCTTCTAGACCTAAGACCTCATATGCCTCCTGCTTTCTGAACCCAGGGCCTGTGCTTCTCCATGGCCCCATGGCCCCGGGAGAGCGGCCTCTCTGAAGGTTTCCCTTCCTGCCATGACGCCCCCACAGCCTTCTGGTCAAAACCCGTCACCTCTTCCAAGCTCCATCCCCACTCGCCTCTCTACCCACTCCTCAAATAGAGAGGACTCAAAGGATGCTCTACCCCCGCGGGACCCTCATGAGGGACGTGAGGAGGCCCGACCCTCCGCACACGCTGGGAACAAGGAAGCTGGCCCCACAGACACCGGTCAGGCCCTCCCAACCCCAGGCCACCGCCACGTAGTCAGGGTCTCCCACGGGCCTGGGAAGGGCAGGAGAGCCACGACTCAGGCAGGGGACTCTCTTCAGAGGGGCAGTGAGTGAGGACAGCATCTGGCCCTTTAGAGGGAAGGGGACACCGTGCTCTTAGAGGGACACAGACTCAGGGTCAGGCCCTGGTGCTCCATACTTCCTAAAACAAAGCTGCGGCAGGCCCACCTAGCATCCATCTGTCTGCTCCATCTCCTCTCAGCCGGCCTGACAAGAACCAAACTCACAAAACACCCCGGCCCCAGGAGACAAGCCTGGCCTCACTGCTGTCCCACTCAGCCATGCCGAGCCAGGACAAGGGGCCAGCAGGGCCGCAGCTCTCAGACCATCCCCTTGGTTATCTCGTCTATGTCCTCTGCCCACCCCCAACCACAAACGCCCAGGACTGCAGGATGCCCCCAGGCCTGTTGCCAGGACAGACTGGAGGCAGAGCCAAGAGCAGAGCGCGGGCGCGCAGCACATCTGTCTGTGAGTCCACAGCCCACGGAGCCACCGTGCTTGACCCTTGCCTCCTACCCAGCCCCTGGCACCAGCGAGGGCCTGGTCAGCATACCCAGGGCTCTGTTCTGTGGTGTGGGCAGATGGGGGTGGGTGGCACCCTGGACCCAAGGCTCACACAGCTGCCCCTTTGCATATTTTGCTCCTTGTGGGATTGTCAGGCCAGGGCTCCAGGGACGCATGGCACAGGGAGGGCATCCTCTCAGCCGCTTATAGTAGATTCTTCCTTCTGCCACGACAGGTTAGAGCTACAACACTCGGCACTCCTGCAGGGGCCGGGCACCTCACACAGATGCATCTGTGCCTCATCTCGGTCAGTGCTCACACGGAGGCTAAGGCCGTCCCGCCCCAGAGTCCCACAGCTCCCAGGTACCGACTCGGAGCCCCAGGTCCCTCACAGGTGCACTGAGGGCGCTCCCTCTGCCCCAGACTCCAGGCCTGGCCAGCAGCCGCCTCTGCAGATCACACCCAAGTCCACCAGGCGCTATGCAAAACGCTGCAGCTGGTGGTTATCAAGCCACACTCAGAAAGATCCAGCCGGCGACTCCTGAACATCACCGCACCCTCAGCGGGACACTTTTCCAAGTGGCTGGAGAAGTTGTCTCCCATAACACCGTGTTAACTTCTGACGAACTCAGTACCTTGGGGGCCTGTGGCAAGGAGGGGGGCGGGGGCACGTTCCATGCCCCATCTTCCCAACACCAGGCTCTGAAGGCCCCGCGAGGAGGCAGCCTGTGAACTGACTCTCAGGGAACAGCCACAGACTGGTGTGAGACGCAGACAGCCAACAGCACGGACACGACAGGGTCCAAGCCTCCAGCCACACACACAGGTCCTGTCTCCACTGCGGGCTCAATCAGGAGTGGCCAGAAGACTTACAATTTAAACCGCCAACACGTGAATGGCCCAAAGTGACACTTTCCCTTTAAAATAAGAGCTCTCGGTCAGGCATGGTGGCTCACACCTGTAATCTCAGCACTTTGGGAGGCTGAGATGGATGGATCACCTGAGGTCAGGAGTTCAAGACCAGCCTGGCCAACATGGCGAAACCCCATGTTTACCAAAAAATTAAAAAAAAAAAAAAATAGCTGGGCGTGGTGGCGGGCACCTGTAATCCCAGCTACTTGGGAGGCTGAGGCAGGAAGAATTGCTTGAACCCGGGAGGCGGAGGTTGCAGTGAGGGGAAATCACGCCATTACACACCAGCCTGGGCACCAGAGTGAGACTCTCTCTCAAAATAAATAAATAAACAAATGAGCTCTCAAGCATCTTGGCCGAGCATGGTGGCTCACGCTTGTAATCCCAGCACTTCAGGAGGCTGAGATGGGTGGGTCACTTATGGCCAGGAGTTTGAGACCAGCCTGGCCAACATGGTAAAACGCCATCTCTACTAAAAATACAAACAAACAAATAAGCAAGCCCTCAGGCCTCCCAGATGGCAGGAGCCCAGGAACCGGAGCAGGGAGGTCCGGGCACAGGGACCCATGATTTCTGTGCCCATGATTTCACAGAAAGGAGAACAGGCAAAGAAAGCCCTATGCTCCGCCACCAGCTGAGCACCTCTACAAGGTGGCAGTACCAACAAAAACACAGGAGCAAGACCATTCTTGGCAAACGATGACCCAAATGCACCTGGCGCCCCATCATGCTTTGCCACCTGTGCATCTCCTCTGCTCCAACAAGGGGGCGGAGCCACAGGGGTCAGGAAAGCCCAAGGCAGACCCACAAGTTCCAAAACCTTTTATGGCAAGAAGCCTTGCATTCTACCTTGATTCATCCAGTTACCTTCTAGCTTCAACCAGATACTGGCTTCGTGATATAGGGGACCTGCCAGCTAGGCGTGGTGGCTCACGCCTGTAATCCCAGCACTTTGGGAGGCCAAGGCAAGTGGATCACGAGGTGAAGAGTTCGAGACCAGCCTGTCCAACCCAGTGAAACCCCGTCTCTACTAAAAATACAAAAAATTAGCTGGGCATGGTGGCAGACGCCTGTAATCCCAGCTACTCGGGAGGCTGAAGCAGGAGAATTGCTAGAACCCGGGAGGTGGAGGTTGCAGTGCGCTGAGATTGCGCCACTGCACTGCAGCCTGGGCGACACTGCGAGACTCCATCTCAAGGAAAAAAAAAAAAAAAAAAAAAAGGAACCTGCCTAGGACAGGAACCCCGTCAGGTCAGTTATACTTTGATGACTGGTCAAGGAAGCAAGAGGAGGATCCTATGACCAACTGCGTTAACTGCTTTGAAAACCAAGAGACCCGCAGCACGACTTCAGGCATGCCCCCACCTCCCAGGCAGCAACGCTAGGAAGGGTAGGCCCCGGTTCCCCACACCCCGCCCCGGTACCGTGTGTTTCCACAGCCAAACACGGCTCTTCCCATCGAGAACTGGGCATAGCTGTTGGTTTTGTGCCAATCACCCCACTTGGGAAACCGTGAGCCACCATGCCTCAGGGAAAGTGGTGGCACTTCCTGGTGGCACCAGGAATCGGACAAGGCCATTACTGCCGCCTGGCGCACAGGGCTCCCGCGGTTGGCATCTCCAGAGCCTGGAGGAAGAGGGCAGAGGAAGGTACCACCTGCCGCAGCAGGCCTGGCTGCTTCGCTCTGCACATCCCCACTTTCACTTTCTGGGTATGACTACTTCGGAGTGTAGGGTAGGCAGTGTTTGCAAGTCCCGTCCTTCATTCAAAGCTCACTTCCGAAGCAGGCGCGAGCTGTTGTCAAACGAAAGTAATTACTCTACTTTCTAAAAACAAAACAAAAATAAAAATGGAGTGACTGTCCACTCGGAGAAAGCTTTTGAAATCCCTCCTCCCCGGATGTCCCAACGGCAAGGCTCAGGCTGGAGCTGCTCCCACAGTCTTTCCAGGCACCTGGTGCCCCGCTGAGGCACTGGGCCTCTGAGGCTACCGGGAAGGTCAGAAAGAAATGCCCCTCGCTCGCCTGCAGCCCGTCCTGTCACAGCGTGTGCCTTATCTTTCATGATGTGTAACCACCAGCACTCATCAAGGCCTCAACAGAGAAAACGGCAAACACAGACCTTTATTTGCAAATGAGAGGCTGCATCAGGGCTGCCAGGGAAGGACCCCGGAGGGAGGGCTCCCTAACCCGAGGCCAGCCCCTTGCAAGGGTTCAGACCTTCCTCAGACCCCGTTGGAAGCCAGTAACAAACTACTTTCCCCAAAAAAATGCCATACAACTTTGCATAGATTCCAGGATCTCCCCAGGGCTACTACATGGACCCAGGAAAAAAAAAACCCTCCATATTAAAGAAAAGAGTAAGGGGAAAAGCCTACAAAAGGGCAGGGTAAAAAGAAAACTCTTTTCCTCTTCCGTTCCTTCTCACAGGGGAGGGCAGGGGAGGACGGGACACACGAAGCTGCCTCTTGCAGTTCCAGCCCAATTACTCTGTCCACCAATGCACTACAGTCTCCCCTCCTGGTTAACTTTTGCAGACAATGACCAAGTTTAATGTAAGGGAGGGAAATCGCAGTATCTATTTCTCAGCAGAAAGCTTTCAACCAAAATTAAGGATCGCAACCACTCAAGGATTGGGTCCAAGGGAGGAACCCACACGATGGACGCCGGGTCCCTGCCCCCGGTGGCTCTCGGCGGGGCCGAGTTCTGGGACGCCCGCCCTCGAGGGAAAGGAGGCCGCGCGAAGCCCCCATACCGGCCCTGCCCCCAAACGAGCAACCGGTGGAATAAGACTTCCCGCACGCCCCAGCTTTATTCAGAGAGCCCACCAGGGCCATGTGGGTGTACAAGGTTCGGGGTGCGCATTTCTCCCCGGATGGGCTTGTATCACGTTGTCACTCCGGCGCCCCCCAAAAGTGGGAAGGAGGGGAAGCACCCCCGTCCCTCCCGCTCCAACTCGCCCTCGCCCGGATTAAACGATTTTCAGGCTGATTTCACAACGGGAACTGGGTCTCCCCCCGGTTTGGGTGCAATAATCCGGCAACTCAGGGGGGCTCAAAGTCAGCTCTGGGCCCGTAACTCTGGGAGGAGGCCACGCAGAGCCCAGGCCCGAGCCCGGCCTTGCCCCCCGCCCCGGCCGCGGCGCGCGGCGACGGTCCCCAGGCGCGGGCCCCAGCAACGGCTCGGGAGCGAGGCCGGCGGGGCAGGCGCGGGGAAAGTGGCGCCGCGGAGCGCACGGCCGCAGGCCGGGGCCGCCGCGCGCACCTTCCCCCTCCGCGTCCTCCCTGGGTTCCCCCTTCGAAAGATGGCGGGCGGAGGAAAGGGGGAAAAAAATCCCTTCCGTGAGGGAGGGCGCGCGGAGGCCGGGCTGGCGCGGGGCGCGCGGGCCGCGCCAACTCCGGGCTGCGCGCCCCGGCCGCAGCGACGCCCCGAGTCCGGGACGGAGGCGGCCAGGCGGGAGCGGGAGGAGGGGAGCGGAGCCCGCGCCGCCGCCGCCGCTACCGCCGCCGCGACCCCGGGCGGCCGCCGCGCTTTGTTGCATCGTGGCCGCGCACAAAGGCGGCGGCGGCGGCGGCGGCGGCCCCGGGCGCCCGGTTCACCCGGACGCGCCGGCGGACTGCGCGGGGCGCTCGGGGCCGCGCTCCCCGGCCCGGCCCGGCCCGCCGCCGCCGCCCGCGCCGCCCGCCGCCCCGCGCGCGCAAGGAAGCAAGAGAAAGGCGTACTTGGCCTCGCGGCTCCGGCGGCCGTCCCCTCCCGGCCCGCGCGGCCGGCTCCTCTTTGGCTCGCCGGCCCCGGCAGCATAATAGACGCGCCGGAGCCGAGCAGGGCTCATGCGCTGCGCCGCGGCGCCTGGCGGGAGTCGTAGTCCGCGGCCGGGCCCGCGCCGGGGCCGCCCAGGGGAGGCCGCGGGCGCGCGGACTACATGTCCCGGCCCCGCCGGCGCCGCGCCCCGCCCCGCGCGCCCCCGCCCGCCCCGCCGACCCGGCCGAGAGCGGGCCTGGCCCGGGGGGCGCGCGGGGGCGGGGCTCGGCGCCCGCCGGGCAGGGCAGCAACGCTGGGACCCCGTGGGCGGTTCCCCGCCCGGGCCCGCGCGGCTCTCCCCACCCCGTGTCGGGGACAGCGCCTGGCGGCGGATTTTCCGGTGCCCCAGGACGGCGTGGAAGAAGCGGGAACGCAGCCAGCACCGCAGCCCCCGTCCGGGCAGCCCGAGGCCCACGGGAGCCACCCTCGAACCCCGGCCGAGTACGGGCGGGGCGGCGCGCACCTGCCGGGAGCCCGTGTTTGTAAACAAACCGCGCGCCTAATTAGTCTGGCGGGAGCGCGCGGGGCGGGGGGCGGGGCGTCGGTGCGCGCGGGCAGGTCGGCCCCGCCCGGGGAGGAGCCGCGCTCTGCCGCGCCCTCCGTGTCCCCATCTCCCCCACCCCTGACTTGCTGGGGCGCGGGCGCCCAAGTTTGCTGTTGCTGGAGAGGGCGCCAAGTCCCTGGAGCTGGCGAAGAGTTAGGGGTGTTCCCAGCTCTGCCTGGGGACCTTCTCGCACCAAGCCCGGGTTTCTCCATCTGCCCAGTGAGGGGCAGGAACTAGATACCAGGTTCCCAGCCTGAGATTCCGGGAGAGGGCCACCCCTGGCCCTTTTTCTGTATCTTGAAAGGTTCAGCCCGTGGACACGTTTTGCATCTTGTTTTGGGTGATGACGACTCGGGTTTACAGATAAATCAAGTTGTGGGGTTTTTTTGTGGTTTTTTTGGTGTTTTTTTTTGAGACGTTAGTTTCGCTCTTGTCACCCAGGCTGGAGTGCTGTAGTATAGTGGCTCGATCTCGGCTCACTGCAATGTCCGCCTCCCGGGTTCAAGCGATTCTCCTGGCTCAGCCTCCCGAGTAGCTGAGATTACAGGCACCCGCCACCACGCCCGGCTAATTTTTGTATTTTTTAGTAGAGATGGGGTTTCACCATGTTGGCCAGGCTGGTCTCAAACTCCTGGTGTGAGATGATCCGCCCACCGTGGCCTCCCAAAGTGCTGGGATTACAAGCGTGAGCCGACGCACCCGGCCACATAAATCAGTTTTAATCCAGTTGTAACTTAAGGTGGTTACACGTTGTGTATATTAGACCCCAATAAAAACGTCAAAAACAAAACAAGGTTCCTCGGTGCCTGCTGAACCTGCCAACTGCAAGGTCGAGTTTCCTTGTGTGGGCTGCACCCACCCCAAGCCCCTGGGGTCCCCAGGTGTATTCCAAGTTGAGCAGCAGCTCCACTGCCTGAAATGCACACATCTATGCAATATTCACAAAGTGAGTACCAGCACAGAGGCAATTCATCCCCATGCACACCCAGAAGGCAGGTGTTCTGTTCCAGGCTGACAGGTAAGGAAACAGGCTCAGTGAGGCAAAGGGTCTTGCCCAAGGTCACAGAGCCAATTTGCAGGATGTCTGAGACCCCAAAGCCCTGGGGTCTTAGGAAGAGTTTGCAGGGGAAGCCAACACCTTTCCTAACCCTGTCCCTCTGTTTATGCCGGGAGCCCAGGACCTTTTCATACTCCAGGGCAAGGCTCTAGGACAAGGTTCCAGCCTTGCCTTTCTAGTTGGCAAAATGGACAAAAGGCAGTCCTCAGGCACAGGAAGGTCGGGGAGGGGGAATATGGGAGGTGAGGATCTGCAGGCAGGTCCCTTAGAACTACTATCCTGGTTGTGTCCCCAAACCCGCAGTGCAGTTCTTCAACCTACAGGCTTCTGTGTTAGCCACCTTGGAGGCTGCAACCCATTCCTGCTGTCTGCATCTCATCTCCTTGGGTATCTCGAGCATTCTGGCCACCAGGATGGCCACCTCACCACTTACGCAGACCCCACTGCACTCCTCCCAAGGCCAGAATAAAAAGCCTTTCCACCCGGTCTTGACCTCGAGGAGCCCAGGTACATGCACACAGCAGGCTGCCCTGACCAGCCAGCGTGTCTGAGGCTGCTGACCAAATGCCCCCAACCCTTATGGGCCTCCCACTGCCCTAAGATGACCCCCAGGAGTATGGCAGGAACCCAGGCCCTCCCTGGGCACTGGCTCTGTTGGAAGCACCAAGGTCCCCTTCTTTCCCTTCCCACTGCTCACCCACTCGTGAGTGGCCCGGATGGCTCCATGGAGCCAACTTTCCTGAGGCTAGAGAAGTCTCTAGGAAGCAGAATCTGTAAGGGAACAGGACAGAAACTCTCATTTGAGCATCTCAGCCCCTGTGCTACTATCTCTGAAGACTAGTTTAGGGGCCACAGTGGCAAACAGCTGAAAGCCAGCAGGGCTGCCATTGAGAAGGGATTTGGGGTGGCTCTGCAGTCCCCTCCAGCCCCCAGCAGCCCATCATCCTCTCCCTTCCTAGCCTCAGGCTCTTGGAATTTTAACCTCTGGTACTGCTGAATTTCCCAAGTGAAGCCACTTAATCTCCCCGACCCAGGTTTCCTCCCCTGTCACAGGAAGATAAAAATAGAACCTGATCCCGCAGCTCTGGGAAGGGAGGGGGGCATGTGCAAAGGCTGGGGCTGTGATCGGTAGCAGGCCGCTGCCTTTGCCTCCTTGGCCATCACTCACCTCTCTACCTTCACGTTTTACTTCCTGAGCCTCCTTGTGGGCTGTCTCACGGCTCCATGAGAGCAGAGCACTTTGTCCATGAGGTATCCCTAAATATCCTTCAACAGTATCTGGCACCTAGTGGCTGCTCAATACATAGTTGTTGAATGAATAAATGTTCTCTTCTGCACCTCTGTCCTGCCCTCCAGCCTCCATCTGCAAACCTCAGTGTAGCCCAAGCTCTACCAGTGAAGCAGCCACATGCTCACATCTAAAGGAGGCCGCAGAGCCGGGCCCCAGCCAGTACAGGAGCCAGGGCCTCAGCTGCCTCCTCCTCCTTCACCCACAATGCCCCTTAAGGCAGCAGTCCCTAGCCTTTTTGGCAACAGGGACCAGTTTCATGGAAGACAATTTTTCCACAGATGAGTGGGGGTGGATAATGGTTTTGGAATGAAACTGTTCTGCCTCAGATCATCAGGCATTAGATTCTCATAAGGAGCTCACAACCTAGACCCCTCGCGTGTGCAGTTCAGAGTACGGTTTGCGCTCCTGTGAGAATCTAATGCCGCTGCTGATCTGACAGGAGCCTGGAGCTCAGGCGGGAATGCTCGCTCACAAGTGCTCACCTCCTGCTGTGCGGCCCCGTTCCTAACAGGCCACCGACCAGTAACAGTCCAAGGCCCAGGGGTTGGGAATCCTGCCTTCAGGCACAGAGCAGTTACATTATGGCACTGAAGTTTATACATCAGTTTCTTGAGAGTTTCATTATCACGTGTCGTTCCCCAGTATTGACCAGCTCTCAGCATAACTTTTTAAGAAAATGAATTTCTGTCTCCACCAAGCAGAGGCTGGGCTACAGAGAACTCTGGAGGGTGGAGGAGCAGAGGTTTTTAATGATACAATTTAGTGCCTACTATGTGCCAGGCCCTGTGTCAAGAGCCTTATGTACACCATTTTACTGAATCCCGGAACAGTTCTATGACGTAGGGATGATTATGTCTACTTTACAGGTGAAAATGGAGGCACAGTGAGGTTAAATTACTAGCCTGAGCCATGAACCCAAATGTGGGTTCATATTTCATTTACAAAATATATTCCAGAAGACTGCACCTTGGTAGGGGAAGGTGAGGCATTAACTTGAGGAAGCAAATGCCCAGATCTAGGTTCATTAAACTTCTCTTAGAAAAGGGTAGGAGGCCGGGCACCATGGCTCATACCTGTAATCCCAGCACTTTGGGAGGCCAAGGTGGGTGGATCACCTGAGGTCGGGAGTTCGAGACCAGCCTGACCAACATGGAGAAACCCTGTCTTTACTAAAAATACAAAATTAGCCGGGTGTGGTGGCTCATGTCTGTAATCTCAGCTACTCAGGAGGCTGAGGCGGGAGAATTGCTTGAACCCGGAAGGCAGAGGTTACGGTGAGCCAAGATTGTGCCATTGCACTCCAGCCTGGGCAACAAGAGCCAAACTGTCTCAAAAATATAAAAAGAAAAGGGTGGGGAGCCCCATGGAAAGGAGGGAACTTGGAGTTGAGCCTTCTCACTTTCCTGTTCTCCCCGTCCCCAACATGGAAAATTGTTTGCACAAAAATAATAGTAAAGTCCTTAAAGGCATAGAGTGGAAAGGTCTCTGGTATAACCTGAGAGTGCCGGTGAACAGGGAGAGAGAGCTGTGCTGCAGCTGCATAGATGTGGTTGCAGAAAGACAGTCAAAAAGAGGCAGGCAGGACAAGAAAACAGGTGGGCCAGGCTCAGGGGCTCACACCTGCAATCCCACAGTTTGGGAGGCTGAGGTGGGGGATCGCTTGAGCCTGGTAGTTGGAGGCCAATCTGGGCAACAAAGTGAGTGCCAGTATCTACGAAAAATAAAAAATTTAGCTGGGTGTGGTGGCACACACCTGTGGTCCCAGCTACACAGGAGGCTGAGGCAGGAGAGTCGCTGGAGCCCAAGGAGGTTGAGGCTGCAGTGAACTGTGTTTACGCCACTGTACTCCAATGCGTGGGCGGCAGAGTGAGACCCCTGTCTGAAAAAAAAAAAAGGACAGAACAGGTCACCCCCGGTGAGTCTTAGTCTTCACATCGGTAAGATGGGTACAATAAATACTTACCTCTGCTGGGTGCAGTGGCTCATGCCTGTAATCCCAGCTCTTTGGGAGGCTGAGGCAGACAGATCACAAGGTCAGGAATTCGAGACCAGCCTAGCCAACATGGTGAAACCCCATTTCTACTAAAAAAAAAAAAAAAAAAAATTAGCTAGACATGGTGGTGCGCACCTGTAATCCCAGTTACTCGGGAGGCTGAGTCAGGAGAATTGCTTGAACCCAGGAGGTGGAGGTTGCAGTGAGCTGAGATCGCGCCACTGCACTCCAACCTGGGTGACAGAGCAAGACTGCGTCTCGGAAAACAAAAAACAAAACAAAACAAAAAAACAGGCCGGGCACGGTGGGTCATGCCTGTAATCCCAGCACTTTGGAAGGCCAAGGTGGGTGGATCACCTGAGGTCGGGAGTTTGAGACCAGCCTGACCAACCTGGAGAAACCCTGTCTCTACTAAAAATAGAAAATTAGCTGGGCATGGTGGCTCATGCCTGTAATCCCAGCTACTCGGGAGGCTGAGGCAGGAGAATTGCTTGAACCTGGGAGGCGGAGGTTGCAGTGAGCTGAGATCACGCCACTGCACTCCAACCTGGGTGACAGAGCAAGACTCTGTCTTGGAAAACAAGCTTAGACAAAACTGAGGTAAGAGTTAGTTCCTTGAAAGATAGATCTGAGGAAATCAGCTAGAATGAAGCTTAGAGAAACAGAGACAAAAAGCATAAAAATTGGAAAATTCAGTTAAGAAACAGGAAAGGGATGGTTATACAAAGTTAGTTCAGAAAAGTCACCAAATGAATGACAGCAATTACACTTAGATGGCAGCAACAATCCCTGGGGAACAGGGAGGATCTGATTTCCAGAGTTGCCACATTATAATATTTGAAATGTCCAGTTTTCAACAAAAAAGCTACAAAGCATGCAAAGAAGCAAAGAAAGTTTGGCCCATACACAGGGACAAAAAAAGGAATTAATAGGAGTTCATCCTTAGGAAGCCCGAGCATTGGACTTACTACACAAAGACTTTAAATCAACTCTTAAATATGTTCAAGAGCTAAAGAAAACCATGTACAAAGAGCCAAAGGAAACTACGAGCATGATATCTCACCAAGTAGAAAAGAGAAATAAAGAGAAATTATAAAAAGGAACCAAATAGAAAGATTAGAGTTGAAAGGAGCAATAACTGAAATTAAAAATTCCATCTACCGCCATACCACCCTGAATGAACCCAATCTCATCTGAAATTAAAAATTCACTAGAGAAATTTCATGCATATTTGAGAAGACAGAAAAAATAATCAGCAAACATAAAAATAAGTCAATTGAAATTACGCAATTGGAGGAACAGAAAGGAAAAAAGAATAAAGAAAAAAATTAACAAAGCCTTAAAACTGTGGGACACTATCAAGCATACCAATATATGTACAATGGGAGTCACAGAGGAAAAAGAGAGAGTAAGGACGAAAGATTATTTCAGTGAATAATGGCCAAAAATTTCCCAAATTTTTGGTGAAAGATATGAATCTACATATCCAAGAAACTCAAAAAGTTTTTTCAAGGTGAGATAAACCCAAATAGATCCATACCAAGCTACATTATCATCAAACAGTTGAAAGACAAGAAGAAGGCTGGGCATGGTGGCTCACACCTGTAATCCCAGGACTTTGGGAGGCTGAGGCGGGTGGATCACCTGAGGTCAGGATTTCGAGATCAGCCTGACCAGCATGCTGAAACCCTGTCTCTATTAAAAATACAAAAATTAGCCAGGTGTGGTGGCGGGTGCCTGTAGTCCCAGCTACTCAGGAGGCTGAGGCAGGAGAATTGCTTGAACCCAGGAGGCAGACATTGCAGTGAGCCAAGATTGCACCACTGCACTCCAGCAGCCTGGGCAACAGAATAAGACTGTGTCTCAAAAAAAAAAAAAAAAAAAAAGACAAGAAAATCCTGAAAGTAGGGAGAGAAGCAACTCATGTACAAGGGATCCTCAATAAAGTTAGCAGTGGACTTCTCATCAGAAACCACAAAGGCCAAAAGGTAGTGGGATGATATACGCAAAGTGCTAAAAGAAACAAAAAAACTTGTCAACCAAAAATTGTATATCTTGCAAAACTATTTCTTAAGAAGAAAGGAGAAATTAAGACATTCCCAGATAAACAAAAACCAGATGTTTACTTCTAGTAGACCTGCCATTTAAGAAATGCTAAAGGGAGTCAGTGTCAGGCTGGAATAAATGAACGCTGGACAGTAACTTGAATCCATGTAAAGAGATAAAGAATAGGCTGAGTGCAGTGGCTCATGCCTGTAATCTCAGCACTTTGGGAGGCCAAGGTGGGCAGATCACAAGGTCAAGAGTTAGAGATCAGCCTGGCCAACGTGGTGAAACTCTGTCTCTACTAAAAATACAAAAATTAGCTGGGCATGGTGGCGTGCACCTGTAATCCCAGCTACTCAGGAGGCTGAGGCAGGATAATTGTTTGAAGCCAGTAGGTGGAGGTTGTAGTGAGCCGAGATCACACCACTGCACTCCAGCCTGGGTGACAAAGTGAGACTCCGTCTCAAAAAAGAAAAAAAAAAAAGAGATAAAGAACACCAGTAAAGGTAGTTACATATGCAAATTTAAAAGTCACCATTAATAATACATTTTTGGTTAGTAACTCTTCTTTCCCTTTCAAATGATTTTAAAAATAACTACATAATTATAAATATATGTCAATGCACACACAATGTATATACAATGTAATTTTTAATCAGAACAAGATGGGGGACGAGCCAATATAAGAGCAAAGTTTTTGGATACTGTTAAAATTAATCAGAATTCTGTTATGAATTAAGATGTTAATTGTAATCCCTAGGGCAAATAATTTTTAAAAGACAAAATATATATTAAAAGAGAAGGAAATCAAAATGGTACACCTCCAAGTATCCAACGCAAAAGAAGCAGTGAACGGGGCAGGTGCGGTGGTTCATGCCTGTAATCCCAGCACTTTGGGAGGCTGAGGCAGGAGGATCACCTGAGGTCAGAAGTTCGAGACCAGACTGGCCAACATAGTGAAACCCTGTCTCTACTAAAAGTACAAAAATTAGCCAGGCGTGGTGGCAGGCACCTGTAATCCCACCTAACTTGGGAGGCTGAGGCAGGAGAATCGCTTGAACCAGGGAGGCAGAGGTTGCAGTGAGTGGAGATCATACCACTGTACTTCTGCCTGGGTGACAGAGTGAGACCCCCGTCTCAAAAAAAAAAAAAAAAAAAAAAAAAAAGAAGAAAAAGAAGCAGTGGAGGAACAGGGGCATAAAAAAAGTTAAGATATTTGGGAGTTGCTGCAGCCGCCGCGTGACGTGGCACAGTCAAAGCCTAAAGGCTAGAGCTGGAGCTGCCTTGCCAGTTGCCTAGAAGGTCCTCTCCCAAGAATTCGTGTCCTGGAGCTTCATTGGCACAGTGGCCAGTGAGATGTTCCTACCTCCCTCTTTCTTCCTCTGCTCTTTCTCTTCTCTCTTGTTCAGTTTGCCTGGGAGCACATAAGGAGAAAGCAGGGGGCTGCCCCAAACCGCTTCTGCTTCTGCTCATTGCAAGTGGCACTACCACCATGGGCCTCACCATCTCCTCCGTCTTCTCCTGCTTTTTGGCAAGAAGTAAATGCACATTTTGCTGTTTGGATTGGATGCTGCTGGCAAGATGACCATTCTGTATAAACTGAAGTTAGGGGAGGTAGTCACCACCATTCCTACCACTGGTTTTAACGTGGAAACAGCAGAATATAAGAACACTTGTTTCACAGTATGGGATGTTGGTGGTCAAGACGGAATTAGGCCTCTCTGGAAGCATTACTTCCAGAATACCCAGGGTCTTATTTTTGTGGTAGATAGCAATGATCGTGGAAGAATTCAGGAAGTAGCAGATGAGCTGCAGAAAATGCTTCTGGTAGATGACTTGAGAGATGCAGTGCTGCTGCTTTTTGCAAACAAACAGGATTTGCCACATGATATGGCCGTCAGTGAAATGACAGATAAACTAGGTCTTCAGTCTCTTCATAACAGAACATGGTATGTTCAAGCCACTTGTGCAACACAAGGAACTGGTCTGTATGAGGGACTTGACTGACTGTCAAATGAACTTTCAAAACGTTAAATGAAATCGGATATCTAACCAAGGACTTGTTTGATAAAATTGGTCTAGGCTTCTAACAACAAAATTAGTTTGTACCTTGGGTATTAAACAGTATCTGGGACTGGTTTGGGTAGAATATTAAACTTATTTTGTTGCCAATTATTGTTTACCAAGTATAATGTTGCTATTTAGCAATGTGCTTGGTTTTAAAGAAATTCTCCTTGGGAAAAAAGTATCTTCTTTTAATTTTACTTCCCATAAGCCTAAATGCCTGGACATAGCTATTGTGAAACCCTTAAATAAATCAATTTTGATTGTTAAAAAAAGGGATATTTAGAAAACAAATAGAAAAATAACAGAAGTAAATACTTCTGCATAAATAATTATATTAAATTTAAATGAATTAAATTCTCCAAGTAAAAGGCAGAGACTGACAGAATGGATTTTTTTTTAAAACCAGGACCTAACTATATGCTGTCTATATATAAGATATTCACTTTACGGTCAAAAAATAAAATAGGTTAAAAGTAAAAGTACAAAAAAAGATATTTTATGTAAACAGTAACTAAAAGAGAGCTGACCTGGCTGTACTCATATCAGACAAAATAGACTTTAAGACAAAAATTTTTATAAGAAACAAAGAAAGACATTACATAATACTAAAATACTCAATAAATTAAAAATATATAATAATTATAAACATCCATGCACATAACAGCAAAGCTCCAACACATATGAGCAAAAACTAACAGAATTGAAGTGAGAAACATTAGTCCAACAATAATAGTTGGAGACTTTAACACTCCATTTTCTCTTCTTTTTCTTTCTTCACTTTTTTTTTTTTTTTTTCCAGGTAGAGTCTTTGTTGCCCAGGCTGGAGGGATCTTGGCTCACTGAAACCTCTGCCTTCTAGGCTCAAGTGATCCTCCCACCTCAATCTCCCAAGTAGCTGGGACTACAGGTGCACACCACCATGCCTGGCTAATTTTTGTGTGTGTACTTTTTGTAGAGATGGGTTTTGACATGTTGCCCAGAATGGTCTCCACCAACTCCTAGGCTCAAGCAATCCACCTGTCTTGGCCTCTGAAAGTACTGGGATTACAAGCATGAGCCACTGCGTGTAGCCAACACCCCACTTGCTTCTTGTTGTTGTTGTTTTGTTTTGTTTTGTTTTTGTTTTTGTTTTTTTGAGATGCTTGCTTTGTCACCCAGGCTGGAGTACAGTGGCACATCTCGTCTCACTGCAACCTCCGCCTCTTGGGTCCCAACAATTCTTCTGTCTCAGCCCCCTGAGTATCTGGGACTATACGCATGAGTCAACACAACTGATTAATTTTTGTATTTTTAGTAGAGACGGGGTTTCACCATGTTGGCCAGGCTGGTCTTGAACTCCTGACCTCAAGTGATCCACCTGCCTCAGCCTCCCAGAGTGCTGGGATTACAGGCATAAGCCAAAGCACCTGGCCAGCCCCCAAAATTTATATGTTGAAGTCTTAACCCTCAGTACCTCAGAATGTGACTGTATTTGGAGATAGTGTCTCTAAAGAAGTCATTAAGTTAAAATAAGATCATTAAGGTGGGCCCTAATCTAATATGACGTGTGTCCTCATAAGAAGAAAAATATCTAGACACAGACAGTACAGAGGTGAAGACGTAGGGAGAAGATGGCTGTCTACAAGCCAAGGAGATAGGTCTCATAAGAAACCAGTCCTAGGCTGAGCACAGTGGCTCATACATGTAATCCCAGCACTTTGGGAAGTTGAGGCAGGAGAAGTGCTAAGGCTAGGAGTTCATGACCAGGCTGGGCTATAAATTAGACTCTGTCTCTACAAAAAAAGTTTAAAAATTAACTGGTCATAGTAGGACATGTCCGTAGTCCCAACTACTTGGGAGACTGAGGTGGGAGGATCACGTGAGCCCAGGAGTTCAAGGATGCAGTGAGCCTTGATTGCAGCATTGTGCTCCAGCCTGAGTGACAGAGAGAGATGGAAGGAAGGAAGAAAAGGAGAGAGGGAGTCCCTGCACACGCTGTCTTGCCTGCTGCCACGTAAGATGTGCTGTTGCTCTTCCTTTGCCTTTCGCCATGATTGTGAGGCCTCCCCAGCCATGTGGAACTGTGAGTGCATTGAACCTCTTTCCTTTATAAATTACCCAGTCTCAGGTATGTCTTTATTACCAGCATGAGAATAGACTAATACAATGTGGTACTGGCACAAGCATAGACATATAGATCAATGGAACAGAATCGACAGTCCAGAAATAAACCATATATCTGTGGTCAATTGATTTTTGACAAGGGCACCAAGACTATCTAATGGGGAAAAAATAGTCTTTTCAACAAATGGTGCTATGATAACTGTATATTCACATGCAAAAGAATGAAGTTGAAGCTGGGTGCAGTGGCGCACGCCTGTAATCCCAGCACTTTGGGAGGCTGAGGCAGGTGGATCATTTGAGGTCTGGAGTTCAAGACCAGCTCGGCCAACATGGTGAAACCCCGTCTCTACTAAAAATACAGAAATTAGCTGGGCATGGTGGTGTGTGCCTGTAATCCCAGCTACTTGGGAGGCTGACACAGGATAATTGCTTAGAGCCTGAGACACAGAGGTTGTGGTGAGCCGAGATCGTGCCACTGCACTCCAGTCTGGATGACAGAGTGAGACCCTGTCTCAAAAAAAAAGAATGAGGTTGGGCCAGGTGAGGTGGCTCATGCCTGTAAGCTCGGCACTTTGGGAGGCTGTGATGGAAGGATTGCTTGAGTCCAGGAATTTGAGAACAACCTGGGCAACATGGTAAGACCCCCATCTCTATCAAAAAAAGTTTTTTAAAAAAGAATGAATGTGGACCCTTATCTCACACCATATATAAAAATTAACTCAAAATGGATCAAAGACCTACATATAAGAGTGAAAGCCAGCTGGGCGCGGTGGCTTATGCCTGTAATCCCAGCACTTTGGGAGGCCGAGGTGGGCGGATCACGAGGTCAGGAGATTGAGACCATCCTGGCTAACACAGTGAAACCCCGTCTCTACTAAAAATACAACAACAACAAAAAAAATTAGCCTGGCATAGTGATGGGCACCTGTAGTCCCAGTTACTTGGGAGGCTGAGGCAGGAGAATGGTGTGAACCTGGGAAGCGGAGCTTGCAGTGAGCTGAGATCATGCCACTGCACTCCAGCCTGGCCAACAGAGCGAGACTCCATCTCAAAAAAATAAAAATAAAAATAAAAGAGTGAAAGCCAGGCTGGGCGTGGTGGCTCACACCTGTAATCCTAGCACTTTGGGAGGCCAAGGCAGGTGGATCATGAGGTCAGGAGTTCAAGACCAGCTTGGCCAATATGGTGAAACCCCATCTCTACTAAAAATAAAAAAGTTAGCCAGGTGTGGTGGCGCATGCCTGGAATCTCAGCTACTTGGGAGGCTGAGGTAGGAGAATCGCTTGAACCTGGGAGGTGGAGGTCGTGGTGAGCCCAGATTGCGCCACTGCACTCCAGCCTGGGTGACAGAGCGAGACTCTGTCTCAAAAAAAAAAAAAAAAAAAAAAAAGAGTGGAAGCCATAAAACTCTTGGAAGAAAACATGGAGGAAAATCTACAAGACCTTGGATTTGACAATGGATTATTTGGTAGTAAAGTAAAAGTTTAAGCAACAAAAGAAAAAATGGATACATTTGACTTCATCAAAGTTAAAAACTTTTGTGCATCATATCAAGGAAGTGAAAAGACAATCCAAAGAATAGGAGAAAACATCAACAAATCATATATTTGATAATGGCATAGTATCCATAATATATAAAGAATTTATACAACTCAACAGCAAAAAAAACACATGAAAAGATGCTCAACACCATGAGTCATCAATGATGTACAAAATCAAAGCCACAGTGAGATTCCACTTAACACCCAGAAGGATGGCTGTAATTTTTGCAAAAAGGAAAATAAATGTTGGCAAGGATGCGAAATAATTAGAGCTCTCATGTATTGCTGGTGGAAATGTAAAATGGTACAGTCACTGTGGAAAACAGCTTGACAGTTTCTGAAAAAGTTAAACATGGAATTACCATATGACCCAGCAATTCCATTCCTAGGTATACACCCAAAACAACCGAAAACAGGTGCTCAAATAAAAACTTGTAAGAATAAGAACTGTTCATAGCAGCATTATTCATAATAGTCAAAAGGCAGGAAAAAACAAATGTCTATCAGCCAATGAATGGATAAACAAAACGTGGTATATCCTTATACAACAGAGTATTAGTCATAAAAAGGAATGAAGTACTGATACATGTTACAACATGGATGAATCTTGAAGATATTAGGAGCTACATGAAGGAAGCCAGAAACAAAAGACCACATCTTGTATAATCCCATTTATAGGAAATGTCCACAAGAGAAAATCCATAGAGGCAGAAGGTGGATTAATGGTGGCTCACATCTGTAATCTCAGCATTTTGGGAGGCCAAGGCAGGAGGATCAGTTGAGCCCAGGAGTTAGAGACCAGCCTGGGCAACAGAGTGAGATGCTGTTTATCAAAAAAAAAAAAAAAAAAATTAGCCAGGCATGATGGTCCATGCCTGTGGTCCCAGCTACTCAGGAGTCTGAGGTGGGAAGATTGCTTGAGCCTGGGAGGTTGCCAGGGGCTGGGGAGAAGGCAAATGGGAGTGAGTGTTAATGGGTACTGGGTTTCTGTTTAGGGTGAAGAAAATGTGCTGGAATTAGGCAGAGGTGATGATTGCACAACATTGTAAATATCCTGGAAGTCATTAAATTATACACTTTAAAATGGTCAAAATGGCAAATTTTATGTTATGTGAATTTTACATCCATAGTAAGATTTTTAAAATTTATTTTATTTTTAGGGACAGGGTCTCACTCTGTCACCCAGGCTGAAGTGCACTGGCACAATCATGGCTCACTACAGTCTCAACTTCCCAGGCTCAAGCAATCTTCCAACCTCAGCCTCCTGAGTAGCTGGGACTACAGGCATTCACCACTATGCCTGATTAATTTTTTTTTTTTTTTGAGAGACAGGGTCTCACTATGTTGCCCAGGCTAGTCTCTAACTCCTGGGCTCAAGTGATCCTCCTGCTTTGGCTTCCCAAAGTGCTGGGATTACAGATGTGAGCTGCTACACCTGGCCCAATAATGATAATTTTTAAAAGCTGCTGGCTCACCCTCATTCTGATGGCTAGTTGTCTGGAAGAATGCAGAAGGGAAGGAGATGGTTTCACCCTTGGGAGACACCACCAATCCAAGGCTCTTCAGAAACAGTGGGGCCCTGGAAAGGTTAGCAGTGGGGAGGTGGAAAGAGGTTAAAACACAGAGAGAACAACCAGTGGAAAAGAATGCGTCACCTACAAAAGAATGGCAATGGAGCCGGGTGCAGTGGCTCACGCCTGTAATCCCAGCACTTTAGGAGGCCGAGGTGGGTGGATCACGAGGTCAGGAGATCGAGACCATCCTGGCTAACACGGTGAAACCCCGTCTCTACTAAAAATACAAAAAATTAGCTGGGCATGATGGTGGGCGCCTGTAGTCCCAGCTACTCAGGAGGCTGAGGCAGGAGAATGGCGTGAACCCAGGAGGTGGAGCTTGCAGTGAGCCAAGATGGTGCCACTGCACTCCAGCCTGGGTGACAGAGTGAGACTCTGTCTCAAAAAAAAAAAAAAAAAAAAAAAGGCAATAGAATAGAGCAAGGCTGTCCATAGCAGAAAAGGAAGCCAGAGAGAAAATAACTACCTACCTAGAATCCTCTAAATAGTGACACTATTGTTCATGAGGAAGGGCAAAATAAAGACTTTTTCTCAAACTGCCATGAGAGCCCTTGGCAGAAACTGACCTCACTCTGCGGCCCACTCAAATTGACACTTCAATAAACAGATGTTGAACCCTGAGAAGGAATCATGAGTGAGGAAATCAGAAGACGTGTGGGTAATTGCAGATGAGCTTGGACTGCAGATACCATATATGGTAGGTAGAGACTTCAGGTTGACCCCAAATGCCCATGCACCCCCTTTCTCAATCATTGAGTCCCCGATTTCTACTGGATGTGAGGCCTGCCCAGATAAAGACCACCTTTTTCAGCCTCCCTTGCAGCTGGGAGTGGCCAATAGGGTAAGAGTAGACTTGGTGTTTGTATCTCTGGGAATGATCCATCATTCTCTCCTCCCCTAATACTGCTGGAATGGGGCCAGAGGGCCATGCTATAGCTTGAAGGTGTCCCCTAAAAGTTCACATGCTGGAAACTTGTAACAGTATTAAGTGGTGGGGCCTCTAAGAGGTGATTAGGTTCCACCCTCTTGAATGGATTAATGCCAATATCACTGGAATGGGTTTGTTTTCACAAGAGTGGGCTCCTGATAAAAGGATAAGTTTGGCCCCCAGTATCTCTCTGTCTTGTGTACTTGACTTGCCCTTCCACCATGGTATAAATGCAGCAAGAAGGCCCTTACCAGGTGCCTGTGCCATGCTCTTGGACTTCGCAGCCTCTGGAACCATGAGCCAAATACTTTTCTGTTCCTTAAAATTATTCAGTTTGTGATATGCTGTTACACAGCAGAAAACAGACTAATGCAGGCCATTGTCTTCAACATGATGCTATTGCTCCTCTGTCTTTAGAAGAGGAGAAACCCCTGCCCAACTGGCCCCGGCTCCTTCCCCATGGGCTTGCTTGCTTTTCTTTTTTTCTTTCTTTCTTCTTTCTTTCTTTCTTTCTCTTTCTTTCTTTCTTTCTTTCTTTCTTTCTTTCTTTTTCTTTTCTTTCTTTCTTTTTTTTTTTAGGGTCCTGCTCTGTCACCCAGCTTGAAGTGCAGTGGTGTGATTATGGCTCACTGCAGCCTCACCCTCCCAGGCTCCAGCAATCTTCCTGCTTCAGCCCCCCAAGTAGCTGGGACTACAGGCACATGCCACTACACCATCTCTTTAAAGCAAATCTCCTTCTGTTTTTTGTTTTGTTTTGTTTTGTTTTGTTTTTGAGAGAGAGTCTTGCTCTGTCGCCCAGGCTGGAGTGCAGTGGCGCGATCTCGGCTCACTGCAAGCTCCGCCTCCTGGGTTCACGCCATTCTCCTGCCTCAGCCTCCTGAGTAGCTAGGACTACAGGCTCCCGCCACTACGCCTGGCTAATTTTTTGTATTTTTAGTAGAGACGGGGTTTCACCGTGTTAGCCAGGATGGTCTCGATCTCCTGACCTCGTGATCCGCCCACCTCGGCCTCCCAAAGTGCTGGGATTACAGGTGCGAGCCACTGCGCCCAGCCTCAAATCCCCATCTCTTAAAAAAAAAAAAAAATCCACAAAGTTCCAAAAAAACAAACCTTGAATTTGTGCACTGAGTTCTACATTGAATCCACACAAGTAAAGTGATGTTATAGGCATTATACTAGCTATTTTAAGTAATCTAGAAATGATTTAAAGTATATTTAAACCAAGTGGTGGGGCAAAGTGGCTCATGTCTGTAACCCCAGCACTTTGGGAGGCCCAGGCAGGAGGATCGCTTTAGTCCAGGAGTTTGAGGCCAGCCTGGCCAACATAGAGAGACCCTGTCTCTACAAAAAAATGAACAAAATTAGCTGGGCATGGTAGCACATGCCTGTGGTCCCAGCTACTCAGAAGGCTGAGAAGGGAGGATTGCTCAAGCCCAGGAGGTTGAGGCTGCAGTGAGCCAAGTTTGCGCCACTGTACTCCAGCCTGGGCAACACAGCAAGAACCCATATCAAAATGTTTTAAAAAGTATCTGGCCGGGTGCGGTGGCTCACGCCTGTAACCCCAGAATGTTGGGAAGCTGAGGCGGGCGGATCACCTGAGGTCAGGAGTTTGAGACCAGCCTGACCAACTTGGAGAAACTCCGTCTCTACTGAAAATACAAAATTAGCCGGGCATGGTGGCACATGCCTGTTATCCCAGCTACTCGGGAGGCTGTGGCAGGAGAATCGCTTGAACCCGGGAGGTGAAGTTTGCAGTGAGCTGAGATCGTGCCATTGCACTCCAGCCTGAGCAACAAGAGTGAAACCCCATCTCAAAAAAAAAAATAATAATAAATAGTATATGGAAGGATGTGCACAGGCTCTGTGCAAAGAGCATGCTACTTTATATCAGGGACTGCAGCCTCTGCATATTTTGGTACCCACAGGGTCCTTGAACCAGTCCTCTGCAGGTGCTGAGGGCCAGCTGCCCATGCAGCTGTGAAGGGCATGAGTGTTAGGTGTCCGACAGATCGGGGCTTGAGTTCTAACTCTGCCCCTTGTTGTGTGACCTTCAGCAAGTTACTTCATCTCTGTGAGCCTCAGTTTCCTCCTGTGTGAAGTGGAGATTGTAATGGAACTCACAGTATAGGAGTTCCAAGAGATAAGGAGATGGTGTCTGTGTGGCGAGGTGGAGAAGCACAGCCAGGGCCACCCAGGTCACAGTGCTGAGAGGTGAGCAGAGGCATGGCAGGACTGTGGGCATCAGACCTGATGGCCCAGGGAGTCCCGGCGGTGGCAATGTGTGAAGGACAGACCCTTGGGGCTCACTGCCTTGGGTATGAGCCCTCTGACCTCAAAGACCCCATTAGGAGCTAGTGTCACCCTTGACTTCCCCCAGCCCCGCTCCCCACATCCAGTTGGCCACCCTGTCCTGTGGTTTCTACCTCCTAAATATCCCTCCAGTGTGTCCACTCCCTCTTTTCCTGTGTACCTGCAGTGGCCTCTGGGCTTCTACAGAGTGGCTGGAGGGGATATGTCGTTGCTGCTGACAGTGTACCACAGCTGCACAATGTCCCCAGCCTGGCCTGCAGTTCCCACATGCTCCAGTCTGCCCACTGGCCTGCCCACCCTGTCTGGGCTGCTCTGGCCCCTCCCATATCCTCAGACTTGCCAAGCTCTGTCCTGCCACAGGGCCCTGGTGTAGCCTGTTCTCTCTGCTTGGAACATGCTCTTCTCTTCTGCACTGCTCCTCCTGGCTTCTGCTGCTCAATCTCCCTGGCTCCCTTCAGGGAAGCCTGCCCTGGCCACACCCCACCCTTTTGAGCTCTTACGTGCACAGCCACACCCCACCCATGGCAGGACTCACCCCACTGTGTATCTGCGGTCACAGGCACGAGGCTTTGACCACATCTCATTTGCCTTGGCCCCGGGGCTGCAGCTCTGTAGCTATCTCAGCCCCCTGTGTGTCCCCACTGCTTGGCACCGATGATGAGCTCAACACAAGAGGCTTCATGCACAGCCCTGGCCAGGCAGCGAAGGGAAGCATGAGGAGCAGGTGAGGTCACTGGACCGACACACGGGCTCATTTCGGGAGACTCTTGAAGCTCTTCAAATCGGTACTTTAAATCTAGGTCAAATTGTACATCAATACCTTCTGTTAAGAAGGGAAAGATAGACCGGGTGCGGTGGCTGACACCTGTAATCCCAGCACTTTGGGAGGCCGAGGCAGGTGGCTCACGAGGTCAGGAGATCGAGACCATCCTGGCTAACACAATGAAACCCCGTCTCTACTAAAAATACAAAAAATTAGCCAGGCGTGGTGGCAGGCACCTGTAGTCCCAGCTACTCGGGAGGCTGAGGCAGGAGAATGGCGTGAACCTGGGAGGCCGAGCTTGCAGTGAGCCGAGATGGTGCCACTGCACTCTAGCCTGGGTGACAGAGTGAGACTCTATCTCAAAAAAAAAAAAAAAAAAAAAAAGAAGGGAAAGATGGCCTGGCCAGGCACAATGGCTCATGCCTGTAATCCCAGCATTTTGGAGGCCGAGGCGGGCGGATCACGAGGTCAGGAGATCAAGACCATCCTGGCTAACAGGTGAAACGGTATCTCCACTAAAAATACAAAAAAAAAATTAGCTGGGCATGGTGGCGGGCGCCTGTAGTCCCAGCCACTCGGGAGGCTGAGGCAGGAGGATGGGGTGAACCCAGGAGGCAGAGGTTGCAGTGAGCTGAGATGGCGCCACTGCACTCCAGCCTGGGCAACAGAGTGAGACTCCATCTCAAAAAAAAAAAAAGTGTCAAATACATAGAAACAGTAGAACAGTGGTTACAGGGGTTTGTAGGTGGGGGAGATTGAGATGGAGGCCAAAGGGTACAAAGTTAAAGTTACGAAGGATGAGTAAGTCTAAAGACCCGAGGTCCAGCGTGATGACTATAGTCATCAATAATAACGTATTGTATACCGGAAATTTACTGAGAGTAGATTTCAGGGACTCTCAACATGCACACAGAGGGGGCAACTATGTGAGATGATAGACATGCTCATTTGTTTGACTGTCGTAAGCATTTCACAACATTACATTGTGCACATTGTTATTATGCTTACAAACAGGGTCACACTTTGTTATCCAGACTGGAGTGCAGTGGTGCGATTATAGCTCACTGCAGCCTCAAACTACTGGGCTCAATAAATCCTCCTGTCGCAGCTTCCCAGGGCTCTAGGATAACAGATGGAAGTCACTGTGCCCAGCCTGCACTTTAAATAGTCTATATTTAAGTATTAATTATGGCCAGGTGCGGTGGCTCACGCCTGTAATCCCAACACTTTGGGAGGATATGGTGGGTGGATCACTTGAGGTCAAGAGTTTGAGACCAGTCTGGTCAACATGGCGAAATCCCCATCTCTACTGAAAATACAAAATTAGTCGGGCATGATGGAACATGCCTATAATACCAGCTACTCGGGAGGCTGAGGCAGGAGAATCACTTGAACCTGGGAGGCCGAGGTTACAGTGAGCTGAGATCATGTCATTGCATTCCAGCTTGGGTGACAAGAGCGAGACTCTGTCTGAAAAAAAACCCCCAAACTATTCCTTAAATAGTACATCAGGTATATATGAAATAGCATATATTTAATAATAATAAAGAAACTGACATGGATATATTGCTATTTTTTTTTTTCTAGACAGGGTCTCACTCTATCACCCAGGCTGGCATGCAGTGGTGCAATGAAAGCTCACTGCAGCCTTGAACTCCTGGCCCAAAGTGATCCTCCTGCCTCAGCCTCCCAAAGTACTGGGATTACAGGAGTGCAGCACCACACTCGGCTGGTACATTGCTATTAATTAAACTCAGGTTACATTTGGATTTCACCAGTCTGCCTGCCAATGCCCTTTTTCTGTTCAGAATCCAACCTAGGGCACTGCTTTGCACTGAGGTGTGAGTTCCCCCCCATTTCTGACAGTTTATCAATCTTTTCTTGCTGTTTATGACCGAGACAGGTTTGAGAAGCATGGATGAGGTATTCTGCAGAATGCCCCCCCATCTAGGGCTGTCTGAGGTTTGCTCCTGATCAGTCTAGAGAGAAGACCGTGAAGCCAAGTGCCTTCTGCTCACGTTCATCACAGCAGGGACCCATGCAGCCCATGAGACCTCATCGCCCGGGGTCACGCCCACCAGTCACCTGCACTGTGACGTTGCTGTTCCCCCACTCCAAACTCTGTTCTTTGGGAGAGAGAAGAGAGGCACTAAGCACATTGCACTCTCACGGGGCAAAGGTTTTAGCTCCACCTCCTGGAGGGGGACAGTACTACATGTCACTTGGGATTCTTCCATTCTTCTCTAAGGAAGATCTGTCTCTCCATCATTTATTCAATCACTATGAACTGATGCATATTTATGTCATACTTTGGGTCATAATCCAATGCTACATTATTTATTTTGTTGTTCTAATCATCCCAGCTTTGGCCACTGGGTGCTCTTTCCAGGTTGGCCCCATGTCCCTGTGACCTGCCCCGTCCTTTTGTTTCTTGAGCAATTCCCTACTTTCCATCATTACTTAATGCTCCAGGCTTGTAACAAAAGATGTCATACTGATTGGGCGCAATGGCTTACACCTATAATCCCAGCACTTTGGGAGGCAGAAATGGATGGATCACTTGAGGCCCAGAGTTTGAGACCAGCCTGGCCAACATGGCGAAATCCTGTGTCTACTAAAAATACAAAGAATTAGCCAGGTGTTGGAGCACATACCTGTAATCCCAGGTACTCAGAAGGCTGAGGCACAAGAATCGCTTGAACCCAGGAGACAGAGGCTCCAGTGAGCCAAGATTGTGCCACTGCACTCCACACTCCAGCCCGGGAGGCAGAGTCACACTCTGTCTAAAAAAGAAAAAAAAAAAAGATATCAGCCCGACTCCCCAGCTGATTCATTTAGTCTTCTGGCAAGTCTTTGTTAAGCACCTGCTGCATACCCACTGCTGTAACAGCACCGGGAACATAGTTGGTGTTCATAAAGCCTTCCTCCAACCATATCTTCAAACAACAGCCCATCAAGCCCGTGCTCTGTCCCCAGAGTTGTACCAGGCTTAGGAGATTCTGCAGAACATAGCAGATGAGACCCCTGCCCTTGCAGAACATGCACCTGAGTGGTGCAGAGAGACCTAAAGTCATAATGACAGCAGCAGCTGTGTGCGGTGAACCCTGCTGAGGCTACCGGGGGGCCAGTGGGGAGAGCTTGGAGCCCTTTGTGGCTCCAAGGCAGAAGTGGTAAGCCTGGGCTCTACCCTAAATCTTTGGAGCAAGCTGCTGCTGCAATCCTCCCAGTGACTGCGTGGCTCTAGATAAGGCACCTTTCCAGGACCTTCTCTCATTTCACGGGGGCCAGAATGGGACCAGGCCATCTATTTCCACATCATGTGGATGGAGAAACAGAGGCTGTGTTCAGGACACCAGAGCCCGGGGCCCTCGGCTAAAACCCTCTCCCCCTGGCAGGGCCCAGCGTTCCAGACTGGAAATCAGAGAGGACAACATCCTAGATACAGGGACTAGCACTAACCAGGAGTTCACAGCAAGGCTGTCCCTACCCCTAGACACACTGTTATATGTAAATGCTTGTTCCCCAGTGCTGCAAAGAAATAGCACTTCAACATAAATTTAATCCTCTCAGCAAGGCCTTTTGTACTTTCTGCAGAAAGGGTGCTCATCGCAGATGGAATAATGGCGAGAGCACATCCGAACAAAGGAGGGAAGCAATTTTATTCCTCACACAATTTGTCCCTGCTACTGTGTCCTGTCTCCATTGGCTGGAGCCAGACCGCACAATCTAAACTAAAACCAGATTGGCTAACAGTTTAAAACTTTTCGGCTGGGCGCGGTGGCTCTCATCTGTAATCCCAGCACTTTGGGAGGCCGAGGCGGGCAGATCACGAGGTCAGGAGATCGAGACCGTCCTGGCTAACACAGTGAAGCCCTGTCTCTACTAAAAATACAAAAAATTAGCCGGGCGTGGTGGCGGGCGCCTGTAGTCCCAGCTACTTGGGAGACTGAGGCAGGAGAATGGCATGAACCCGGGAGATGGAGCTTGCAGTGAGCTGAGATCGCACCACTGCACTCCAGCCTGGGAGACCAAGACTCCGTCTCAAAACAAAACAAAACAAAACTTTTCTAAATAGGTAAAAGTAATGGAAGGATAAAGGAAAAGAGGAAGTTGCTTATGAAAGGACTTAGAAAAGTAATAATATTCCCAAATAAGGAAGGGGCGTGGGCTGTGAGCTGGGACATGCCTGTGACCACGTCTAGCATAGATGTCTTGGTTAAAGTACAAGGACATAGAATATACTACGTGCCTGTGAGCATGTCTAGCATAAAGCTAGTCTTTAAAAGAAACTATTATTTCTAATACTTATGATTTATTTTTAACAAGAAGGGAAACTTTGAAGAGGAACTTTTACTCTTTCTACACACTTCATCCCAAATTTGACCCCGGCTCGAGTTTAGAGGGGGGCGGTCAGCACAGCCTGCCTTGCAGTTTGACTTAAAGATGAAGCGGGAGTAGACCCGGGATGGGGGCATCCCGGGCTCTGGTACACAGTAGGCGCTCAGTGAGTGTGCTCCGGCCTGGTGACGTCTCTGGACACTGAGGTGGAGGGACCCTGCACACCAGCCTGTCATAGGGAATTGCCCAGGTACAGGATGGCAAAGCTGACAGATAGATGTACCAGTCTCCCTGCCTGCCAGGCAGCTCTCGGCCTGCAGGCACCGCCAATCTCTAGCGCCTGAGCAGGGAGCAGGGACTGGTCAGCAAAGCCATGCGCAAGGGAGGCTGGTGATGTGTGCAAGGTGGGCAGGTAGCCAGGCCTCGGTGCCCGGGGAGGAAAGGCGTACAGGGAGCCTGGGATTGGCGTCGGGTAAGGCGCTGACACCCTGGAAATGAGTGGAGGATGGCAGAGCCTCAGGCATTAGGAGCACTGCCTCCCTCTTCACCGAACCAAGGAGATGGGGAAAGGAGGGGAAAGACAGGAAGGTATACACTTCTTCATTGATAACTGGGGAAATGGAGGCAAAGGGGGCTGTGGGTGGGCCTCAGGACCTTTAGGAACCCCACCAGTCTGACTTGATTGGTAGCTGCATGTGTGCAGACAGTGTTAGTGCATACCACAAATGCACAGAGGGACAGGCTGAGTTGCATTTTCTCCCTCCCATCCTGGAGTTGTAGCCAGGGCTCACATCCCTCAGTCCCCGGACTCCTTTCCCTCTAGGTTGCTTTCCCTCCCAGTTGCCTGCCTCTGGTATTTGTTGCTACTTACAGAATCTTTAGGACCAAAGGGCTGAATGTGGGGCCAAGCATCTGGTGAGCAACAAGTCACTGGCTCTGCCCCTTCCGCTTTTGACAGGATGTACCCGGGGTGGGGAGACGGTGATCCTAGACCCGCTGTCACCTGTGGGGCTGTTCACCACATGAGGGCAAAGAACGAGTTGGTCCCACTGCTCATAGTTTATCCCTGCCACTTGGCACAGGGTATAGCACAAAGCAAGCCCTCGAGTAATGCTTGTTGGATACATGAATATACCACAGCCTAGATCTGCATCTTGGAGAGAAGATTTTGGAATGTGCTAGAACCAACAATTCTCTGAGACAGGAAAACCCCTGACCATCAGCAGGATATTCTGACTTGGTTCTGACAGCTTCCTCCGGCCCTGCTAGGCAGCTGAGCGGAAGAGAGTAATGAAGACATCTTTTTTTTTTTTCCTGAGATGGAGTCTTGCTCTGTCGCCCGGGCTGGAGTACAGTGGCCTAATCTCAGCTCACTGCAAGCTCCACCTCCCGGGTTCAGGCCATTCTCCTGCCTCAGCCTCCCAAGTAGCTGGGACGATAGGCACCTGCCACCACGCCTGGCTAATCTTTTTTGTATTTTTAGTAGAGACGGGATTTCACCATGTTAGCCAGGATGGTCGTGGTCTCCTGACCTCGTGATCCGCCTTCCTCGGCCTCCCAAAGTGCTGGGATTACAGGCATGAGCCCCCACGCCTGGCCAATGGAGACATCTTGAGTTCACACCGGAGGGGCTGGACTTGGATCCCAGTTCAGCACCATATCTCTCTGTCCCTCAGTTCCCTATTCTTTTTTTTTTTTTTTTTTTTGAGACAGAGTCTCACTCTGTCACCCAGGCTGTAGTGCAGTGGCGCGATCTTGGCTCGCTGCAAGCTCCACCTCCTGGGTTCACGCCATTCTCCTGCCTCAGCCTCCAGAGTTGTTGGGACTATAGGCGCCTGCCACCACGCTTGGCTAATATTTTGTATTTTTTTTAGTAGAGGCAGGGTTTCACCATGTTAACCAGGATGGTCTTGATCTCCTGACCTCATGATTTGCCCGCCTCGGCCTCCCAAAGTGCTGGGATTACAGGCGTGAGCCACTGCGCCTGGCCCTCAGTTTCCTCTTCTTTCAAATGGTGATGATACCTTGTTGGAAGATTAAACAAGATCATGTGGGTAAAATGTCACCACGGTGTCTATGTATATTACAGCCAGCATTGAATCTGGGACCAGTCTCACCCAGACTGCATATTGGCCACCTAATGTCCTGTCAATCCATCCATCCACCATCCATCCATCCATCCATCCATCCATCCATCCATCCATCCATCCAGCATCTATCCATCCACCATCCATCCAGCATCCATCGATCCACCATCCATCCAGCATCTATCCTTCCAGCATCCATCCACCACCATCCATCCATCCATCCATCCACCATCCATCCATCCATCCAGCATCCATCCGCCACCATCCATCCATCCATCAACCATCCATCCATCCATCCACCATCCGTCCATCCATCCATCCAGCATCCATCCATCCACCATCCATCCATCCATCCACCATCCATCCATCCATCCATCCATCCATCCATCCAGCATCCATCCACCACCATCCATCCACCCATCCATCCATCCATCCATCCATCCAGCATCCATCCATCCAGCATCCATCTATCCATCCAGCATCCATCCATCCATCCACCACCATCCATCCATCCTTCCAGCATCCATCTATCCATCCATCTGGCATCCATCTATCCAGCATCCATCCATCTATCCATTCATCCAACATCCATCCATTCTAACATCCATCCATCCAGCCAGCCAGCCAGCCATCCACCACTATCCATCCATTCATCTATCCATTCATCCAACATCCATCCATTCCAACATCCATCCATCCATCCATCCATCCATCCAGCCATCCACCACTATCCATCCATCCATCCATCCATCCAGCATCCATCTATCCATCCAGCCAGCATCCATCTATCCATCCATCCAGCATCCATCCACCCATCCATCCATCTACCATCCATCACCATCCATCCATCCACCACCATCCATCCATCCATCCAGCATCCATCATCCATCCAGCATCCACCCATCCATCCATCCATCCACCATCCATCACCATCCATCCATCCATCCACCACCACCCATCCATCCATCCATCCATCCAGCATCCATCCATCCATCCATCCAGCATCCATCCATCCATCCACCATCCATCCATCCATCCATCCATCCATCCATCCATCCAGCATCCATCCATCCATCCATCCATCCATCCACCACCATCCATCCATCCAGCATCCATCCATCCATCCGTCCATCCAGCATCCATCCATCCATCCATCCTGCATCTATCCATCCATCCAGCATCCAGCCAGCCAGCCAGCCAGCCACCATCCACCATTTATCAGCCATCCACCTATCCACTATTCATCCATTTATCTATCCATTCATGTATCATCCATTCACCATCCATCCAACATTGACTGACACATGCAGGCATTTATTGGGATGTTCATTAAGTCTTAAGCCCATTTTTACATGTGTCTTTCTTAGGCTAACTCGAGGTATACCCCCTCCCTTGTTCGACATGAACGAGCACCTGCAGCTAACATCATATTGAAATTTAAAGCCTTTTCTCTAAGATCTGGAAAAAAACAAGGAACCCACTTTCATCTTTTTTTTTTTTTTGATGGAGTCTCACTCTGTCACCCAGGCTGGAGTGCAATGGCGCAATCTTGGCTCACTGCAACTTCTGCCTCCCGGGTTCAAGTGATTCTCCTGCCTCAGCCTCCTGAGTAGCTGGGACTACAGGCGCCCATCACCATGCCCAGCAAACTTTTTTGTATTTTTAGTAGAGACAGGAATTTCACCATGTTGGCCAGGATGGTCTTGATCTCTTGACCTCGTGATCTACCCACCTCAAACTCCCAAAGTGCGTGGATTACAGGCATGAGCCACCACGCCCGGCCCACTCTCATCACTTTTATACAACATAAAACTGGAAGTCCTGGCCAGAGCAAGGAGGCAAGAGAAAGAAATAAAAGGCATCTGAATTGGAAAGGAAGAAGTCAAATTAGCCTTGTTTACAGATTACATGATCTTATACTTAGAAGAACCTAAAGACTCCACCAAAAAACTGCTAGCACTGAGAAATCAATTCAGTAAAGTTGCAGGGTATAAAAATAACATACAAAACCCAGTAGCATTTATATATATCAACAGCAAACAATCTGAAAAAGAAATCAAGAAAGCAATCTCATTTACACCAGCTACAAAGAGCATATAATAATACCTTGAAGTAAATTAAACCAAAGAAGTGAAAGATCTCTATAAGGAAACTATAAAATGCTGACGAAAGAAATTAACACACACACAAAAATGGGAAGCTATCACATGCTTATGGATTGGAAGAATTAATATTGTTAAAATGACAGTTCTACCCAAAGCAATGTACAGATTTAATGAAATCCTTCAAATACCAATGACATTCTTCCCAGAAATAGAAAAAACAATCCTAAAATTCATATGAAACCATAGAAGACCCTGAATAGCCAAAGCAATCCTGAGCAAAGAGAACAAAGCTGGGCCGGGCATGGTGGCTCACGCCTGTAATCCCAGCACTTTGGGAGGCCGAGGCAGGCGGAATATCTGAGGTCAGGAGTTTGAGACCAGCCTGGCCAACAGTAGAAACCCTGTCTCTACTAAAAATACAAAAATTAGCTGGGCGTGGTGACACACGCCTGTAATCCCGGCTACTCAGGAGGTTGAGGCATGAGAATTGCTTGAACCCAGGAGGCGGAGGTTGCAGTGAGCCAAGATGGCGCTACTGCACTCCAGCCTGGGTGACACAGTGAGACTTTGTCTCAAAAAAAAAAAAAAAAAAGGAACAAAGCTGGAGGCATCACGCTACCTGGCTTCAAAACATACTACAAAGTGGCTGGGCACTGTGGCTCACGCCTGTAATCCCAGCACTTTGGGAGGCTGAGGTGGGTGGATCACCTGAGGTCAGGCGTTTCAGACCAACCTGGCCAACATGGCAAAAACCTGTCTCTACTAAAAATACCATCAAATTACCTGGGTGTGGTGGTATGCACTTGTAATCCCAGCTACTCCTAGGGAGGCTGAGGCAGGAGAATTGCTTGAATCCGGGAGGTAGAGGTTGCCGTGAGCCGAGATTTCACCATTGCGCTCCATCCTCAGCAAGAGAGCAAGATCCTGTCTCAAGAGGAAAATAATAAAACATACTACAAAGCTATAGTAACCAAAATAACAGGGTATTGGCATAAAAACAGGCACATAGACCAACGGAACAAAACAGACAACCCAGAAATAAATCCACACATTTACAGCCAAATTATTTTCAATAAAGGTCCCAAGAACATACAATGGGTAAAGGACAATCTCTTCAATAAATGGAGCTGAGAAAACTGGATAATCATATGCAAAAAAATGAAACTAGCCGGGCGCAGTGGCTCATGCCTGTAATCCCAGCACTTTGGGAGGCAGAGGCAGGTGGATCACCTGAGGTCAGGAGTTCAAGATCAGCTTGGGCAACACGGTGAAACCCCGTCTCTACTAAAAATTCAAAATTAGCCGGGTGTGGTGGCACATGCCTGTAATCCCAGCTACTCAGAAGGCTGAGGCAGGAGAATCACTTGAACCTGGGAGGCGGAGGATGCGGTGAAAAAAAAAATGAAACTAGACCCCATCTCTCACCATATACAAAAATCAACTCTAGTAGATTAAAGACTTAAATGTGGCCGGGCACGGTGGCTCACGCCTGTAATCCCAGCACTTTGGGAGGCGGAGGCGAGCGGATCATGAGGTCAGGAGATCAAGACCATCCTGGCGAACATGGTGAAACCCCGTCTCTACTAAAAATACAAAAAAAATTAGCTGGGCGTGGTGGTGGGCGCCTGTAGTCCCAGCTACTGGGGAGGCTGAGGCAGGGGAATGGCGTGAACCCTAGAGGTGGGGCTTGCAGTGAGCTGAGATGGTGCCACTGCACTCCAGCCTGGGCAACAGAGTGAGACTCCGTATCAAAAAATTAACAACAACAACAAAAAAGACTTAAATGTAAGACCAGAAACTAGGAAACTACTTGAAGAAAACATTGGGAAAATGCTTCCAGACGTCAGTCTGGGCAAGGATTTTTTGGGTAAGACCTCAAAAGCATAGGCAACAAATGCTAAAATAGACAAATGGGATTACGACAAACTAGAAAGCTTGTCACAGCAAAGGAAATAACAACAGTAAAGAGGAAACCTACGGAGTAGGAGAAAACATTTGCAAACTATCAATCAGACAAGGGATTATTAGCCAGAATATATAAGGAGCTCAAACAACTCAACAGAAAAAAACCACAAATTATTTTATTTTAAAATGGGCAAGGATCTGAATAGACATTTCTCTAAAAAAGACAAACAAATGGCCAACAGGAACATAAAAAAATGCTCAATATCACTAATCATGGGAGAAATGCAAATAAAAACCACAATGAGATAGCATCTCACCCCAGTTAAAATGGATTTTACCAAAAAGACAAGGAAGAACAAATGCTGGCAAGGATGCAGAGAAAGGGGAACCCTCCTTGTACGCTCTTGGTGGGTATGTAAACCTGCACAGCCGCCACAGAAAACTGTATAAAGTTTCCTCAAAAACCTAAAAATGTACTACCATATGATCTCGCAATCCCACTGCTGGGTATATATCCAAAAGAAAGGAAATCAATTTATCAAAGGGATATCTGTACTCTCATGTTTAGTGCAGCCCTAGTCATAAGAGCCAAAATACGGAACCAACCTAAGTGCCCGTGAATGGATAAACAAATACAGAAAATGTATATATGGGCCAGGCGCGGTGGCTCACGCCTGTATTCCCAGCACTTTCCGAGGTGGGCGGATCACCTGAGGTCAGGAGTTTGAGCCAACATGGTGAAACCCTGTCTCTACTAAAAATACAAAAATTAGCCGGGCATGGTGGTGTGCACCTGTAATCCCAGCTACTACTAGGGAGGCTGAGGCAGGAGAATCGCTTGAACCCGGGAGGCGGAGGTTGCTGTGAGCTGAGATCGTGCCAGTGCACTACAGCCTGGGCAACAGAGCGAGACTTCGTCTCAATTAAAAAAAAGAAAATGTGTATATATTACACAATGGAATATTATTCAGCCATAAAAATAATGCAATCCTATCATTTGCAGCAATATGGATGAAACTGGAGTCCTTGTGTTAGGTGAAGTAAGCCAAGCACAGAAAGACAAACATCCCGTGTTCTCCCTCCTATGTGGGAGCTACAAGGTGCATCACATGAAGACAGACAGTATATTGGTGGTTACCAGAAGCCAAGACGGGTAGGGAGGAGGGGGATATAGAGAGAGGTTGATTAATGGATACAAATATACAGTTTGATATGAAGAAATAAGACCTAGTGTTGGAGAGTTCAGCAGAGTGACTATCGTCTACAATAATCTATTGTATATTTCAAAATAGCTAAAAGAGAATAATTCAAATCTTTCTAGCATAAAATACAAATATTTAAGGTGATAGATATTTTAATTACACTGATATGATCAATGTGGTCATATCATGATATAAATCAATATATGAATATATTAATTCATATAATAAATTTATATCAACATGTGAATGTGTTAAATTATCATATGTACACTGAAAATATGTACATCTATTATGTATTAAGAAACATAGCCCAGGTGTGGTGGCTCACACCTGTAATCCCAGCACATTAGGAGGCCGAGACGGGCGGATCACCGAGGTCAAGAGTTTGAGACCAGCCTGGCCAACATGGTGAAACCCCGTCTCTACTAAAAATACAAAAAAGTTAGCTGGGCATGGTGACGGGTGCCTGTAGTCCCAGTGCAATGAACTGAGATCACACCACTGCACTCCAGCCTGAGTGACAGAGCTAGACTCAGTCTCAAATAAATAAATAAATAAATAAGAAAAATAAATTTTAAGGAAGATGAACCAGCAACATTTTTGGAAGTCTACTTGGTGGTGTTTATCAAATTTAAATGATTTCTGGGAAGCTGGACTAGAGACACACTTCTCCCTATTTCTCCTGCTAAATACAACTTAAAAAACTGACCATTGTATGTACAACAAACACAAGAAGACTGTGACAGGCAGAGAGAAGACAGCTAGCCTCACAGAATAATAACGAAAATGTCCAAGTTTCATCTAAAAACTACCTGAGGAGTCCTAGAGGGCAGTGAGCTCCCTGCGGTTCGTTTGTTTGTTCTTGCCTCCTGCCTCAGATGAAAAAGCCAGAAACTCAGACATGAGCAATGGGCACAGACACAAAAGCTCCCCCAAGGTCGGGCGTGGTGGCTCACTCCTGTAATCCCAGCACTTTGGGAGGACAAGGCGGGCGGATCACGAGGTCAGGAGATTGAGACCATCCTGGCTAACATGGTGAAAACCCGTCCCTACTAAAATTACAAAAATTAGCCCAGCATGGTGGCACTTGCCTATAATCTCAGCTACTCGGGAGGCTGAGGCAGGAGAGTCGTTTGAATCCCGGAGGCGGAGGTTGCAGTGAGCCGAGATTGTACGACTGCACTCCAGCCTGGGCGACAGAGCAAGACTCTATCTCAAAAAAAAAAAAAAACGGCCGGGCGCCGTGGCTCATGCCTGTAATCCCAGCACTTTGGGAGGCCGAGGCGGGCGGATCACAAGGTCAGGAGATCGAGACCATCCTGGCTAACACGGTGAAACCTTGTCTCTACTAAAAATACAAAAATTTGGCCGGGTGTGGTGGCAGGTGCCTGTGCTCCCAGCTACTCGGGAGGCTGAGGCAGGAGAATGGCGTGAACCCGGGAGGCGGAGCTTGCAGTGAGCCAAGATCGCGCCACTGCACTCCAGCCTGGCTGACAGACTCCCTCTCAAAAAAAAAAAAAAAGAAAGAAAAATACAATACCTAAATTTAAAACTCAGTGGTGGTGACTCAGCAGCAGAATGCAGGGGACAGAGGAAAGAACAGTAAACTGGAGAACAGAATAATAGAAATTACCCAATTTGGCGAGGTACAGTGGCTCACGCCTGTAATCCCAGCACTTTGGGAGACTGTGGTGGGCAAATCACCTGAGGTCAGGAGTTCGAGACCAGCCTGGGCAACATGGCAAAACTTCGTCTCTACTAAAAATACAAAAATTAGCTGGGCGTGGTGGCACACGCCTCTAATCCCAGCTAGTCGGGAGGCTGAGGCAGGAGAATTGCTTGAACCTGGGAGGTGGAGGTTGCTAAGATCACGCCATTGCACTCCACCCTGAGCAACAAGAGTGAAACTCCGTCTCAAAAAAATAAAAAAGAGAAAGAAAGACAGAAATTACCTAATTTGAACAACAGGGAGAAAATAGACTGGAAAAGCCGGGCGCGGTGACTCACGCCTGTAATCCCAGCACTTTGGGAGGCCGAGGCAGGTGGATCATGAGGTCAGGAGATTGGGACCATCCTGGCTAACATGGTGAAACCCCATCTGTACTAAAAGTACAAAAAAAATTAGCCAGGCGTGGTGGCGGGCGCCTGTAGTCTCAGCTACTCAGGAGGCTGAGGCAGGAGAATGGCGTGAACCCGGGAGGCGGAGGTTGCAGTGAGCCGAGATGTTGCCACTGCACTCCAGCCTGGGCAACCGAGCAAGACACCATCTCAAAAAAAAAAAAAAAAAAAAAAAAAGAAAGAAAGAAAATAGACTGGAAAAATAAATAAATAAAAATAACAGCCTCAGGGGCCTGCGGAATAATAAAAAAAGCTCTAACACTCATGACAGTATAGTCCTAGGAGACGAGAGAGGGCAGGGCTCAGATGCATACAAAGAAACCATGGCTGGAAACTCCCCAAATTGGGGAAAAGACGTAAACTGAGCTAGAGATTCAAGAAACTGACTGTGATGGTGAATATTATTCAACTTACTCAACTTGATTGGATTGAAGGATGCAAAGTATTGTTCCTGGGAGTGTCTGTGAGGGTGCCGCCAGAGGAGATTACATTTGAGCCAGTGGACTGGGAGAGGCAGACCCACCGTCAATCTGGGTGGGCACCAAACAATCCGCTGTCAGCATAAAAGCAGGCACGGGAAGAGCAGACTTGCTGAGTCTTCCGGTCTCCATCTTTCTCCTGTGCTGGATGCTTCCTGCCCTTGAACATTGGACTCCAAGTTCTTCAGCTTTTGGACTCTCGGACCCACACCAGTGGTTTGCCAGGGGCTCTCGGGCCTTTGGCCACAGACTGAAAGCTGCACTGTCGGCTTCCCTACTTTTGAGGTTTTGAGACTGAAAACCTCAGCCAGGACTGGCTTCCTGGCTCCTCAGCTCGCAGATGGCCTATTGTGGGACTTCAACTTGTGATGGTGTGAGTCAGTTCTCCTAATCAATTCCCCTTCATACATTCATCTATCCTATTACTTCTGTCCCTTTAGAGAACCCTAATACACTGAGGGAAACTAAAATGGGTTAAACTTAAAAAAAACAAACAAACCCTACACCAGCTGGGCGTGGCGGCTCATGCCTGTAATCCTAGCACTTTGAAAGGCTGAGGCAGGCGGATCAAGAGGTCAGGAGTTCGAGACCAGCCTGACCAAAATGGTGAAACCTCGTCTCTACTACAAATACAAAATTAGCCAGGGGTGGTGGTGTGCACCTGCAATCCCAGCTACTCAGGAGACTGAGGCAGGAGAATCACTTGAACCTGGGAGGCGGAGGTTGCAGTGGGCCAAGATCACGCCACTGCACTCTAGTCTGATGTCTTAGTCAAACTACCAAAACTGGCTGGGCTGAGCACAATGGCTCATGCCTGTAATCCTAGCACTTTGGGAGTCCGGGGGGGGCAGATCACCTGAGGTCAGGAGTTCGAGACCAGCCTGACCAACATGGAGAAATCCCATCTCTACTAAAAATACAAAAATTAGCCAGGCGTGGTGGCTCACGCCTGTAATCCCAGCACTTTGGGAGGCCGAGGCAGGTGGATCACGAGGTCAGGAGATTGAGACCATCCTGGCTAACATGGTGAAACCCTGTCTCTACTAAAAATATAAAAAATTAGCCAGGGTTGGTGGCGGGCACCTGTAGTCCCAGCTACTCGGGAGGCTGAAGTAGGAGAATCGTTTCAACCCAGGAGGTAGAGGTTGCCGTGAGCCAAGATCACTCCACTGCACTCGATCCTGGGTGACAGAGCGAGACTCCATCTCAAAAAAATAAACAAATAAATAAAAAATAAATAAATAAATAAATAAATAAATAAAAATACAAATATTAGCCGGGTGTGGTGGCGCATGCCTGTAATCTCAGCTACTCGGGAGGCTGAGGCAGGAGAATCGCTTGAACCCAGGAGGTAGAGATTGCAGTGAGCTAGATTGCACTACCGCACTCCAGCCTGGGCAATAAGAGCGAAACTCCATCTCAAAACAAAACAAACAAAACAAAACAAAAAAACCCAACTGGCTGGGCACAGTGGCCCATGCCTGTAATCTCAGCACTTTGAGAGGCTGAGGTGGGAGGACGGCTTGAGGTCAGGAGTTCAAGATCTGCCTGGGTAACATAGCAAGACCCAATCTCTACAAAAATTTTAAAAATTAGCCTGGTATGTGGTGCGTGCCTATAGTCCCAGTTACTGGGGAGGCTGGGGAGGGAGGATTGTTTGGGCCCAGGAGTTTGAGATTGCAGTGAGCTATGATTGCGCCACTGCACTCCAGCCTGGGTGACACAGTAAGACCCTATCTCTAAAAATTAAATTAAATGGAAATTTTTAAAAACTACCAAAAACTAAAGACAAAGAAAAAAATTTTTTTTTTCTTTTAGAGACAAGGTCTCACTATGTTGACCAGGCTGGTCTCAAATTCCTGGCCTCCAGCAATCTTCCTGCCTCAGTCTTCCAGAATGCTAGGATTACAGGCATGAGCCAGTATGCTCAGCTAAAGAAAAAAAAAAATTGAAAACAGTGAAAAAGAAAGAACCCTAATCAAAAAATATTGAAAAAAAATGGAATGATAACAGATATCTCATCAGAAACCACAGAGGCCAGAAAAGGTGGAACAACATTTCTTTTTCTTTTTCTTTTTTTTTTTGAGACGGAGTCTCGCTCTGCTGCCCAGGCTGGAGTGCAGTGGCATGATCTTGGCTCACTGCAAGCTCCGCCTCTTGGGTTCATGCCATTCTCCTGCCTCAGCCTCCTGAGTAGCTGGGACTACAGGCGCCCGCCACTATGCCTGGCTAATTTTTTGTATTTTTAGTAGAGACGGGGTTTCACCATGTTAGCCAGGATGGTCTCGATCTCCTGACCTTGGGATCCACCCGCCTCGGCCTCCCAAAGTGCTGGGATTACAGGCGTGAGCCACCACGCCTGGCCGAAAGTGGAACAACATTTCAAATAAAATTATTTTTATCTTATTTATTTATTTAGAGACAGAGTCTCGTTTTGTTGCCCAGGCTGGAGTGCAGTGGCACATTCTTGGCTCACTGCCACCTCCACCTTCTGAGTTCAAGTGATTCTAATATCTCAGCTACCTGAGCAGCTGGGACTACAGGCGTGCACCACCACATCTGGCCAATTTTTGTATTTTTAGTGGAGACGGGGTTTTACCTTGTTGACCGGGCTGGTCTCAAACTCCTGATCTCAGGTGATCCGCCCGCCTTGGCCTCCCAAAGTGCTGGGATTACAGGCATGAGCCACTGTGCCTGATCTTTTTTTTTTGAGATGGAGTCTCGCTCTGTTGCCGGGCTGGAGTACAGTGGCGTGATCTTGGCTCACTGCAACCTCTGCCTCCTGGGTTCAACTGATTCTCCTGCCTCAGCCTCCCGAGTAGCAGGGACTATAGGCGCGCACCACCACGCCTAGCTAATGTTTGTATTTTCAGTAGAGGCGGAGTTTCGCCATGTTGGCCAGGCTGGTCTCGAACTCCTGACCTTGTGATCTGCCTGTGTCGGCCTCCCAAAGTGCTGGGATTACAGACGTGAGCCACCGCGTGTGGTCTTTTTATTTTTATCTTATTAAATTTTTTGAGACAGGGTCTCTGGCTCTGTTGCCTAGGCTGGAGTACAGCTGCTTGATCGTGGGTCACTGCAACTTCGACCTTCCAGGCTCAAATGATCTTCCCACTTCAGCCTCCCAAGTATCTTGGAAAACAGCTACTTAGCCATACCTGGTTAATTTTTGTTTTAAATTTTGTTTGAAGAGATGAGGTTTTACTATGTTGCCCAGGTTTGTCTTGAACTCCCGGGCTCAAGTGAGCCTCCTGCCTTGGCCTCTCAAAGTGCTGGGATTACAGGCATGAGCTGCCATGCCTGGCAGAACAATATTTTTAAAGTCCTGAAAAAGAAAGGAACTCCCAACCCAGAAATGGTCAATCCAGCAAAAATATTTTTCAGGAAGGATGAGGGAAGAGCAAAAGAAATTGTAAATATCTAGGTAAATAGACTATTTCTGTGTAAGTTCTTTAAAATGTGTATGATGGTTGAAAGAAAAATACTACTACATTGTGTAGTGGGATTTTTTAAATGTATTTAGATCTAATACATAGGACAATTACAATATAAAGGCAAGAGGGTAAAGAGACCAATATGGTCTCATACCTGATACAAAAATTAACTCAGATTGGATCATAGATCTAAATGTAAGAGGTAAAACTTAGAAATTTTCCAAGAAAACACAAAAGAAAATTATTGTGACTATGGATTAGTCAGAGTTCTTTGATATGATACCAAAAACACAATCCATGAAAGAAAAAAAAATTGGCTGGGTGCAGTGGCTCAGCCTGTAATCCCAGCACTTTGGGAGGCCAAGGCAGGCAGATCACCTGAGGGCAGGAGTTCGAGACCAGCCTGACCAACATGAAAAAACCCTCTCTACTAAAAATACAAAATTAGCTAGGCGTGGTGGCACGTGCCTGTAATCCTGGCTACTTGGGAGGCTGAGGCAGGAGAATCGCTTGAATCCGGGAGGCGGAGGTTGCGGTGAGCAGAGACCATGCCATTGCACTCCAGCCTGGTCAACGAGAGCAAAACTCCGTCTCAAAAAAAAAGAAAAAAGAAAGAAAAATTGATAAATTGGACTTGATCAAAATGTAAAAAGCTTTGCCCTATAAAAGATACTGTTGGCCGGGCGCAGTGGTTCACACCTGTAATCCTAGCACTTTGGGAGGCTGAGGTGGGCAGGTGACTTGAGGTCAGGAGTTCAAAACCAGACTGGCCAACGTGGTAAAATCCCGTCTCTAGTAAAAATACAAAAATAAGCCAGATGTGGTGGTGCACACCTGTAATCCCAGTTACCTGAGAGGCTGAGGCAGGAGAATTGCTTGAACCTGGGAGGCAGAGGTTGGAGTGAGCCGAGATTGAGCCACTGCACTCCAGCCTGGGCAACAGAGGGAGACTCCGCTTCAAAAAAAAAAAAAAAAAATACTGTTAAGAGGATGAAAAGGCAAGACACAGACGGAATGGGAGAAAATGTTTATAAATTTCATTTCCTACAAAGAACTTGTATCCGCAACATATAAATAACTCTCACTACTGAACAATAAGAAAACAAGCCAATTAAAAAATAAGCAAAAGTTTGGCTGGGTGCAGTGGCTCACCCCTGTAATCCCAGTACTTTGGGAGGCTGAGGCAGGTGGATCACCTGAGGTCAGGAGCTCAAGACCAGCTTGGCCAACATGGTGAAACCTCATCTCTACTGAAAAAAAAAAAAAATACAAATACAAAAATTACCCAGGTGTGGCCGGGCACGGTGGCTCACGCCTGTAATCCCAGCACTTTGGGAGGCCGAGGCAGGCGGATCACGAGGTCGGATCATAAGGTCAGGAGATCGAGACCATCCTGGCTAACACGGTGAAACCCAGTCTCTACTAAAAATACAAAAAATTAGCCAGGCGTGGTGGCAGGCGACTGTAGTCCCAGCTACTCGGGAAGCTGAGGCAGGAGAATCGCTTGAACCAGGAGGCGGAGGTTGCAGTAAGCTGAGATCGCGCCACTGCACCCCAGCCTGGGCGACAGAACGAGACTCCCATCTCAAAAAAGAAAAAAATTAGCCGGTATGGTGGCTCACACCTGTAATCCCAGCTACTAGGGAGGCTGAGGCATGAGAATCACTAGAACCAGGGATGTGAAGGTTGCAGTGAGCTGAGATTACGCCACTGCACTCCAGCCTGGGTGACAGAGCAAGAGTCCGTCTCAAAAAAAAAAAAAAAAAAAAACACGTTTGAACAGACACTGTACCAAAGAAGATACAGAGGTGGAAATAAGACAATATCACGAGTCAAGAGAGAAATGCAAATTAAAATCACAATGAGATACCCGAAAAAACTGGAAGCAGGGGACAGATGCCTGTTATTGTCTTAGTCCATCTGTGTAGCTATAACAGAGTACCTGAGACCGGGTCACTTATAAAGAAAAAAGATTGATTTGGCTCATGCTTCTGATGGCTGGAAAGTTCAAGATTGGGCATCTGCACCTAGTAAAGGCCTCAGCTGGTGTCCACTTATGGCGGAGATGAAGGGGCGCCAGCATGTGCAGAGATCACATGGGAAAGCAGAAGCAAGGTGGAGGGGTTCTCTTAACACCCAGCTCTCACAGGAACTAAGAGAGTAAGAACTCACTCACCCCCGAGGGAGGGCGCAGGCCTATTCATGAGGGATCTGCCCCCATGACCCAAAAGCCCCTCACTAGGTCCCCCTCCAACACTGGGGATCAAATTTCAACGACGAACATCCAGACTATAGCAGCTATGTTAGCAGCATGATGCACAACAGCCGGAAGGTGGAAATAACTCAGTTGTCCATCAACAGATTAATGGATTAAAAAATAAAGAAATGCTGAAGGCTGGGTGCAGTGGCCATGCCCGTAATCCCAGCATTTTGGGAGGCTGAGGTGGGTGGGTCACCTGGGGTGAGTTTGAGACCAGCCTGGCCAACATGGTAAAACCCCGTCTCTGCAAAAAATACAAAAATTAGCAGGGCGTGCTGGCACATGCCTGTAATCCCAGCTACTCAGGAGGCTGAGGCAGGAGAATCGCTTGAACCCAGGAGAGGGAGGTTGCAGCGGGCCAAGATGGTGCCACTGCACTCCAGTCTGGGTCACAGAGTGAGACTCTGTCTCAAAACAAAACAAAACAAAACAAAACAAAACAAAGATTAAAAAAATAAAAATAGGCTGGGCATGGTGGTTCATGCCTATAATCCCAGCGCTTTGGGAGGCCGAGGCGGGCAGATCACGAGGTCAGGAGATTGAGACCATCCTGGCTAACACGGTGAAACTCTGTCTCTACTAAAAAAATGCAAAAAAATTAGCCGGGCGTGGTGGTGGGCGCCTGTAGTCCCAGCTACTCAGGAGGCTGAGGCAGGAGAATGGCATGAACCTGGGAGGCGGAGGTTGCAGTGAGCCGAGATCGCGCCACTGCACTCCAGCCTGGGCAACAGAGTGAGACTCCATCTCAAAAAAAATTAAAAAATAAAAATAAATAAAAATAGGTCAGGTGTGGTGGCTCATGCCTGTATTTCCAGCACTTAGGGAGGCTGAAGCTGGTGGATCACTTGAGGTCAGGAGTTTGAGACCAGCCTAGCCAACATGATGAAACCCTATCTCTACTAAAAATACAAAAATTAGCTGGGTGTGGTGGCACGCGCCTATAGTCCCAGCTACTTGGGAGGGTGAGGCAGGAGAAACACTTGAACCTGGGAGGTGGAGGTTGCAGTGAGCTGGGATGGCACCACTGCACTCCAGCCTGGGTGATAGAGCTAGACTCCGTCTCAAAAAAATAAATAAATAAATAAGTAAAAATAATAAAAATAAAAATAAAGTGGTATATACATACATTGCAGCATTATTCAGCCACCAAAAGGAATGAAATTATGAATCATGCTACAATTCTGATACAGAGATGAACCTTGGAGACATGATACTAAGGGAAATAAGCCAGGTACAAAAAGTCAAGTATTGTGTGGTTCCACTTATGTAAAGTACTTAGAATAGGCAAATTCATAGAGACAGAAAGTGTGATAGAGATGATCAGGGGCTGGGGGAAGGGGAAAATAGGAAGTTAGCGTTTAGTGTATACAGAGTTTCTGTTTGGGATGATGAAAGTGTCCTGGAAAAGGATAGTGGTGATGGTTACACAATAATGTGGATGTGCTTCCTGTCACTGAATCACACACTTAACACTGGCGAGAAGGGTGGTATATTTCATGTGTATTTTACCACAATACAAAATGTTGGGAAAAACCCACTATGAGAATCTGCTACCCACCTATTAGAGTGGGAGGAACACCTGGACACCTAACACGTGCTGGAGGGGGGTGCGGATCAGCAGAACCCGCCCCCACTGCTGGGGACGTGCAGCAGCACTGCCACTCAGCAAACAGCTCTGCAGCCTCTTAAAAAGTTAAACAGGCCGGGCGCGGTGGCTCACACCTGTAATCTCAGCACTTTGGGAGGCCGAGGCAGGCTGATCACCTGAGGTCGGGAGTTCGAGACCAGCCTGACCAACATGGAGAAACCCCGTCTCTACTAAAAATACAAAATTGGCTGGGCGTAGTGGCTCACGCCTGTAGTCCCAGCTACTCGGGAGGCTGAGGCAGGAGAATCGCTTGAACCCAGGAGGCAGAGGTTGTGGTGAGCTGAGATCGCACCATTGCACTCCAGCCTGGGCAACAAGAGCGTAACTCCATCTCAAAAAAAAAAAAAGACAGAAAAAAAGAAAATTAGCCAGGCGTGGTGGCAGGTGCCTCTAATCCCAGCTACTTCGGAGGCTGAAGCAGTAGAATTGGCTGAACCTGGAAGGCAGAGGTTGCAGTGAGCTGAGATCGCACCACTGCACTCCAGCCTGGGCTACAGAAAACAAACAAACAAACAACAACAACAACAAAAAACAAACAAACTGAAACATGCAACATGAAAGATGAATGTCAAAGGCATTGTGCTGAATGAAGGAAGCCAGTCTCAAAAGGTTACATATTGCGTAACTCCATGTTTGTCATTCTGGAGAAAACGACACTGGAGGGAGGTAGCGTGGATCAGTGACAGCCAGGGGTTGGGGGCAGGGGGTGGTCTGACTTCCAAGGGGCAGCCAGGAGGGGTTGGAGGTTTGAACTCTCCTATATTCCTGATCATGGTGGTGGTCCACAAATCTACACATGTGTAAAACATAGAAATGTATAGTCCCATCCAATTTCATGTTTACAATTTACTTATTTAAGAAAAAAATGTTTTGTAAAGAACTGTACCTGGCTGGGCACATTGGCTCACACCTGTAATCACGACACCTTGGGATGCCGAGGTGGGAGGATTGCTTGAGTCCAAGAGTTCAAGACCAGACCGGGCAACATAGGGAGAGCCCTGTCTCTACTAAAAATAAAAAATTAGCTGGGTGCGGTGACATGCACCTGTGGTTCCAGCTACTCAGGAGGCTGAGGCAGGAGAATTGCTTGAGCCTGGGGGGTTGAGGCTACAGCGAGCTGTGATCACACCACCACACTCTAGCCAGGATGACGAAATGAAACTTTGTCTCAAAAAATAAAAAATAAATAAATAAAAACTGTTCCTTTGGCTGGGCAATGGTTGCTCACGTCTGTAATCCCAGCATTTTGGGAGGCCGAGGTGGGTGGGTCACCTGGGGTGAGTTCGAGACCAGCCTGGCCAACATGATGAAATCCCATCTCTACTAAAAATACAAAAAATTAGCTGGGCGTCGTGGCAGGCACCTGTAATCCCAGCTACTCAGGAGGCTGAGGCAGGAGAATTGCTTGAACCCGGGAGGTGGAGGTTGTGGTGAGCCAAAACCGCACCACTGCACTCCAGCCTGGGCAACAAGAGGGCAACTCCATCTAAAAAAAAAACAAAACTGTACCTTTGAGGGCTCGCCGGGTCTAGCCCCCTTATTGCATAAGAATCCTTAAAATCCCAGACGGGTTGGGCTTCCCATTTTACAGCAGAGAAAACTGAGGTGTAGGGAGGTGCCTAGGTATGTCTGACTCCAAGTTAAACACATGTTTTTAACCACTGTGCATTTCAGAGCCTCGTAAACCTCTGGCTCCATGTTCTCATCAGGATCCCTCTGCTGAGAGCTCAGCGCAGGCAGCAGGGCTGGACACAGGAGATGGGGACAAGGCCCATGCTGTAGAAGGGGCAGATCTGGGATCTCACCCCAGACAGACCATCCAATGGGAAGGGTCAGCGATTGTGGGACAGAAAGAGGAGACAAGAGAGCCAGGCTAGCAGCGCCCAGATGGACAGACACGTAGTCTCTGGGTGCGTTGCTGGAGGAGCATCCCACGATGGCTGGAACTGTCTGGATGCTGTGCCAGGCAGGCCAAAGTGGCCGGTCACATCGCAGCTGCTCTCAGCTCCTCTCGGCCACCACGGGCTCTGCCGAAGTGGCAGCCCTGAGCCGGGACACTCCCCACTCCCAACAGACATAGCTGGTGAGGAAGGCACTGTCCCTAGGCGGCCTCCACAGGCTTGTGTGGGATCCTCAGGAAGGGGATCTGGGGACCCTGGAGAGACTGAGGCCCTTGAGGGATGAGCTGAAGCTGGAGGAGGGGACGAGGTGCAGGCAGTGCAGTCCCAGGACCACGGCTGGCTCAGCGCCAGAGGAAGGAGATGCTGGGAGGGAGGCGCTGAGACTTCAGCTGAGGGGAGAGCTGGAGATGGGGAGGGGAGGCTGTGAGGATGGACTTGCGTCCAGGTCACATTGGGCTGGGCCCAGAGCAGTTTCTCCAAGTGTGGCCAGGAGCTTACAGGTGGTTGGTTAGAACTGTAGATTCCGGTCGGGTGTGGTGGCTCCTGCCTGTAATCCCAGCACTTTGGGTGGGTGCATCACGAGGTCAAGAGATGGAGACCATCTTGGCTAACATGGTGAAACCCCCCACTACTAAAAATACAAAAATTAGCTGGGCGTGGTGGTGCACACCTGTAGTCCCAGCTACTTGGGAGGCTGAGGCAGGATAATCGCTTGAACCAGGGAGTCGGAGGTTGCAGTGAGCCAAGGTCGCACCACTGCACTCCAGAGGAGGTGACAGAGTGAGACTCCATCTCAAAAAAAAGAACTACAGATTCCTGGGCTCCTCCCCAGACCTACCGGGGGGCCAGGGAACCTGCATTCCACCAGTTCCCTAGGTCACTCTGTTGCATCCTGAAGTCTGAGAGGCACTTTGCCTAAGTGAGGAGCCTGGAAACGTGGCCCAGCCTGTCTGCAGCAACTTCTGCAAGGGTTCCCTCTGCTGCTGCCCTTCACCACTTCCCGCCGGTCCTGCTCTCACCCGACTGGCCTAAAGCTCATGGTGTCTCTGCCCCTCACAAACAGCCCTGCAGGGCGGAACCCTGCCCACACCACCCGCCTCATTCGGGGTGAAAGGCAGAGCCTGCAGAGACAAGTGTGTCCAGGCCCCTCCGAGACCCGGTCAGCCTTTGGGCACTGGGGTCCAAGTTAGGGTCCATCCTTCTAGACTGCTACCCCAAAATGATGTTATTTTATTTTATTTTATTATTTTTTTTGAGATGGAGTCTCGTTCTGTCGCCCAGGCTGGAGTGCAGTGGCGCGATCTCAGCTCACTGCAAGCTCCGCCTCCTGGGTTCACGCATTCTCTTGCCTCAGCCTCCCAAGTACCTGGGACTTCAGGTGCCCGCCACCACGCCCAGCTGATTTTTTGTATTTTTAGTAGAGATGAGGTTTCACCATGTTAGCCAGGATGGTCTCGATCTCCTGACCTCGTGATCCTCCCGCCTTGGCCTCCCAAAGTGCTGGGATTACAGGCGTGAGCCACAGCACCCGGCCAGGATGGTTTCTTTCATCCTTGGGCCTCCTTGACCTTCCCCAGCTTGGCACGAGGCAAAGGCCTCCAAGTCAGCCCAGTGTGGGTGGCTGGTCTCTGTGCCAGCTCAGCTGTCTCCTGGCCTCACGCCAACAAAGGCTGTGAGCATCCCCCACTCACCCCATCTGCATCGTTCACCCACCCTTCCCTGTAGCATGCTGGGTGGGGGTGGGGGTCGGCCCTACCCATACCCACCTCTCTGGCTGGATCTCCCCTGTGCCTCCAGCCTCACCCCACTGCCCCCACGCCCTGGCCTTTGCTGACACAGCCCGTCCTCACCCCAGAGGCCTGTGTGATGCCTGCAGGGCAGCCTGGCTTTTCTGGCGCCTCTGGTTGAACACCACCTAGGAAGGGTCCCTTGATTTTCCACCAACTGGTCAGCATGGCCTTCCATTCCAGAACCTGGCACTGCATCCTGCAACTGTCGCCTGCAGGTCTGGCTCCCCCAGATGGAGCCCTCCCTGAGGGCAGGTACCAGGTGGGCCCACTTCAGACCCACGGCACCTGGCAGTACCTATATGCACACCACTCCAGGGATGCGGGTGACAAGGTGAGGGCCGGGAACTGGGTTGATGGGAGAGATTTGTAGTGGTCTAGCAGCCCTGTGTATCACTCTTCTATTGTGGAAAATGAAGGAGGCTTGTTATTTCTTTCATCACAAAGGCAGGATACCTGCCTGAAGAGCATCAGTGCTCCCCAGGGAGAACTGAGAGGCCCCCCTCCTACTTTCTTTTGTGTGTGTGTGTGAGACAGAGTCTCACTCTGTCGCTCAGGCTGCAATGCAGTGGCGCGATCTCGGCTCACTACAACCTCTGCCTCCCAGATTCAAACAATTCTCATGCCTCAGCCTCCCGAGTAGTTGGGAGTACAGGCACCTGCCACCATGCACGGCTATTTTTTGTATTTTTAGTAGAGACAGGGTTTCGCCGTGTTGGACAGGCTGGTCTCAAACTCCTGACCTCAGGTGCTCCGCCTGCCTCGGCCTCCCAAAGTGCTGGGATTACAGGCGTGAGCCACCGCTCCTGGCCTTGGTCCTTCCTACTTTCATTCCTTGTGGGCTCCTGTGGAACCATTTCTTCTGCACCCTCCAGAGCCTGCCTTCCTCCCCGCATCTGGCTTTGTTTTCCAAAACTGGTCATTCTGTGCCCATTCTCCCATTGCCTGTTTCTTCCTCTTAACAACGTGTCGCTGCCGTTGCTCTGTGGCAGGACTGCCCAAGCTACCTTATCTTTTTGGCGGCCGCGGACTGTTCCAGAATCCCGATGTCCCATGGCGTATTTTCCTTTTCCTCTACAGATGGACATTTGTCTCCAATGAGTTCATCATTATAAATATTGCTGCCATGGACATCCTGGGGCAGCCTCGGGCCCCTCTGCAGGTGTTTCTGAAGGAAAGATTCCTGGGAGGGAACTCACAAAGGGTTGTATATTCTAAATGGGCACTGGGGCCAGTGCTGTAATCCCAGAACTTTAGGAGGCTGACGTGGGAGGATACCTTGAGGCCAGGAGTTGAGACCAGCCTGGGCAACACAGTAAAACCCCACCTCTACAAAAAATTAAAAAAAAGTTAGCCGGGCATGGTGGTGCACACCTGTAGTTCCAGCTCCTCGAGAGACTGAGGCAGGAGGCTCACTTGCACCCCAGGGGATCGAGGCTGCAGTGAGGTGTGACCATGCCACTGCACCCCAGCTTGGGCAACAGAGTGAGACTTCATCTCCAATAAACAAACCGACAGGCACTTGGGGTCCATCTTTTATTTCTGTCTTAGAGACCACGGTTGTGATTTAAATGACCTCCACGCTCTGGTAGTCCCTGCCTCTCTGGTTTCCGACAGCTTTAACATGAGACCCCAAGATGAGGAAATCAATGTCTGAGGTCAGAACTATCCAGGACCAGCCACGTCCCATGGACTGCACCTCCTCTGCCGGAATTCGAGCCTGCTCACGCTTCCCATAGCCCACCGTGCTGAGATGGGCCCCATGTGCCTGCCTACCTGCCTGCCTCTAGCCGCTGGGGGCGTGGTGGGGTGGCTGCTCCCTGCCTCCAAGGCTGTCCCCCAAGCTCTGTGGCCACTGGAAGACAGCTGGGAGTGAGGCCCAGGCTGACCGCCTTGGAGAAGCCTCATCTGCCGCATTCGTGGAGATGCTCAGGCCTCAGCTGGTTTGCGGGGAGTTAAAGACGGCAGAGGTATAGGGCAGGGGCGGGCAGATGAAGGGGCCGCGAGGGTCCTTGCGGGGGCCAGGAAGGAAGGGAGCTGCTGGGAGCCAGAGCCCAGGCCAAGGCCTCCACCTGAGCCCAAGCCTCTCCTCTGCGTCAGCTTTCCTATTTCACGCAGCTGCTCCCCGCCTAGGGAATTCTCCGCGAGCTTGCGGGAAACGGGAAACGCAGCAGGGCCAGCCCTGCATCTGCAGCTTCTTACTCTCTTCCTCAGCTCCCGCCCCCAGGGCCCAGCCTTCAGTGCCTCGGGCTGGCGAGGGCCGCCCCCCTCAAGGCTGGTACGCTCGCCTAATCCCATGTCACCCCTTTCCTTAGGTTACTTATCCCTGTGGAGACTGTGCTGCCTCTTAACCAAGTCAGGGAGCGCTTCTATTTTATCCCAAAGAAACACTTCATCACTGTGAAATCCCAGAAACAATGGGAATGGGCAGCGGGGCTAAAGTGCAGCCAGGGGTGCGGGAGGGAAGGAACTGGGAGCGGGTGTCGGCGTGGAGGGCGGACTGCAGAGCTGCTGTGGGGACAGCCACTCAGGGATGACGTCCACACTTAGAAGAGGGCCAGTATGACTCCCAGGAACACGTGGAGCCTATGGAGGTCTGCAGAGCAGGGGCAAGCCCCAGCCTGTATGTACTTGTTATGTGACATTGGGCAGGTCACTGAGGCTCTCTGGGCCCCTCATTTTCCTCATCTGCCAGATCGTGGAGGTCTTTTAAATCATTTTCCTCACCTGTAAAGATCAGAATAGCTCCCACATTTGGGACTGAATGAAATGGTATCTAAAGTTCTTAGGTGGGCCAGGCGTGGTGGCTCACACCTGTAATCCCAGCACTTTGGGAGGCTGAGGTGGGCAGATCACCTGAGGTCAGGAGTTCAAGACCAGCTGGACAATATGGTGAAACCCCGTCTCTACTAAAAATACAAAAATTAGCCGGGTGAGGTGGTGCAGGCCTGTAATCCCAGCTACTCGGGAGGCTGAGGCAGGAGAATCACGTGAACCCAGGAGGCGGAGGTTGCAGTGAGCTGAGATCACACCACTGCACTCCAGCCTGGGCAACAAAGCGAGACTCTGTCTCAAAAATAAAAATAAAAATAAAAATAGGCCGGGTGCAGTGGCTCACGCCTGTAATCTCAGCACTTTGGGAGGCCGAGGCAGGTAGATCATGAGGTTAGGAGATGGAGACCATCCTGGCTAACACGGTGAAACCCTGTCTCTACTAAAATACAAAAAATTAGCCGGGCATGGTGGCACGTGCCTGTAGTCCCAGCTACTCAGGAGGCTAAGGCAGGAGAATGGAGTGAACCTGGGAGGTGGAGCTTGCAGTGAGCCGAGATGGTGCCACTGCACTCCAGCCTGGGCGACAGAGCGAGACTCCGTCTCAAAAATAAATAAAAAAATAAAAATAAATAAATGAAGTCCTTAGGCGGGTGAAAGGCACACAGTAGGCGCTCAGGAATAACAGCTGTGGTGGTTTTTAATAGCTCAGACAGATGGAAATAGTTTGGTATGATGGGGAAGCATGGGTGGAGTACTACTAGCAGCCGCATATAGAGCCCTTAAAAAATGACTCCTACAAACCACCACTGCACTAGCTACACTCCTCCAACCCGGCCCTGCCAAACAAAACTAAACAAAACAAACTAAAGCCTTTGAAAAATCCCCTTGGCTCTTTGGGCCGCTGATTTCCACCTGGTCTGTCCCAGGAGCTGTATCTTTCACAGTGGTCTTTGCCGGGACCCTCTGTAACCAGTGGAATTATGCTGCCGCCACCAGCGCCACCGAGAACCCGAGGTGGGGAGGGGATTTGCAGACTGCGCCAGGTGCAGCCTGGCTTTGGAAACAAGGGCCGCATTCCTTGAATTCTCGCTGGGAGACCCGCCCAGCTTGGCCTGACCCAAACTGGTGCCTGCATCGCTTCTGGGCACGCGCAACTGAGCTCCCAGCACCACCTGGGGGAAGAGGGGGGCAGTCCCTGGGGACACCCTGGCCTGGAGTGGGGTGGAGGGTGGAGCAGGCAGGCAGTCATAGGGACTTTTAAGCAAGTTTAACATAGGTTTAAATCCCAACAAGAGGCGGAAGCGAACATGCCACGATTCATTCATTGTGAGGGTCTTTATTGAGCACCTGCCATGCGTCCCTCCTGGCAGGCACCGAGGTGGACAGGGTGTCCCTCTCTCATGAGCCCACAGTAGCGAGGGAGGTGGACAAGGGAGCGGCCCCTGGTGAGGGCCAGGATGCTGGCAAGGATGGAGGGGCCTTAAGGAAGGGACAACCCAGGTGATCAACCATCCGGATTTCTTTGGGATTGAGGGGCTGCCAGGGGCAAGGACTCCGGTTCTGGAACTGGGGCTGTGCCAGTCAAAGTGGAGTGTTGTCACTGGAGACAGGGGCAATCTAGAGGGGTCACCTTAGAGGGTGGCCAGGGGAGCGGATGTGATGAATGGAGAACGAGGCTGGTGGGAAGGAGAACGGAGTGGAAGGAGAGAATTTGACACAAAGAAGAAACCACACAGTCCGTGTCAACAACAAGATGGGCTCCTCCGTCTACCCTGCTCTTTCTGTACCAGGAAGCTAAGGCCGGGGGAAGAAGAGAAGGACAGTGGTACAGTGAGGACTGGAAGTGGCTTTCTGGATACCTGGGCTGAGCGTGGACAATCAGCATAAAGCTGTCAGGTGAAGGCCCTGATGGGCCCTGATGGGCCCCTGGGGAGATCCCGGGGATGGGGGATGGTGACATGAATCCCCCAACTGGCTGCCCTGGCATAGTTACCAGGGGAAAAGGAATTCAACCTAAAATTCCACTGACCTGGCTGGCAGGGAGCCATAGGATCTCCAGGCAGCAGCAACAGCTCCCTGCACGGTGGCCAGGTTGAGGGGGCCCACCAGCCTGGAAATCTGCTCAGCAGCTCCGGGAAACCCTGGGTCCTGGGCATTCCCCCGTCCCTCGGCTTCCTCCACCCTCCCAAATCAACTGCCATTGGAATCTGCTGCCCCCCAAAGCTCTGGGCTGGCCATGAAGGGGCCAGTGCTCCCAGGCTGCCTGCTTCGAGGACGCCAGCACTCCTGCCACGGGCCGTTTGTCCATCGTTGCCGGTGGCCCTCCCTCTCAGAGTTCGGCAGTCCACTGTCCCCGAGGAAACACTAGTCACTAGGTGACAACACGGTTCTTCGAAAGCCCCAAGTCCTAAAACAGGCTGGTGTTCTGCATTTCACCCTGCTGCAACCTCAGAGCCGTGCCGCCTGCTCCTGATCCCAGAGGTGCCGTCTCTGAAGAGGCCACCCCTGGAAGCACTGAGAGTAGACTGGCGGGTGTGCGGGTCCTGCCTAGAGCCAGGGCTCACTTCCCTGGTTGTGGCCACTAGCTGTGGGTCCTTGGGCAGCTTCTCAACCTCTCTGAGCCTTGGTTTCCTCACTGTAAAAAGGAGATAATAAAAGCATCATGTCACAGGCTTGTTGGGAGGGTGCAAGGAGGTACCAAATGTAACAAACTGAATACAGAGTTGGGTACACAAGTGCTCCTCAGTGCTACATGTCACCCCCACCCTCCTGGGCCAAGTGCCCAGAGTGCTGTGATGAGGGTCAGACTCAACTCAGCCAGACCCAGGGGACACTGACCCAGGAATTACAATGGAAGATGTTTTCACTGTGGAGGAGCTGGGGGCCGGAAGACTTGCCAGGTTTAGGGAGGCCCAAGTGGACACTGGCTGGTCAGGGGTGCCCTGGGGAGGAGAGACTGGTGGAGGGACCTAGGCCAGTGGGGAGGGTGGCCAGCAGGCCTGGACTGTTGGGCTGATCAGAGATCCTTGAGTGCAGGTGGGGAGAAACCTTCTAGAAATGTTTGTTTGTTTATTTATTTATTTATGAGACAGAGTCTCGCTCTGTTGCCAGGCTGGAGTGCAGTGGTGCAATCTCAGCTCACTGCAACCTCCACCTCCTGGGTTCAAGCGATTCTCCTGCCTCAGCCTCCCGAGTAGCTGGGACAACAGGCACCTGTCACCATGCCTGGTTAATTGTTTGGTATTTTCAGTAGAGATGGGGTTTCGCCATGTTGACCAGAATGGTCTTGATCTCTTGTTCTTGTGATCTGCCTGCCTTGGCTTCTCAAAGTGCTGGGATTACAGGCGTGAGCCACTATGCCTGGCCAAAATGTTGTATTTATAAAAATTGTTTAGAGAAGGCTGGGCGTGATGGCTCACGCCTGTAATCCCAGCACTTTGGAGGCCAAGGCGGGTGGATCACCTGAGGTTAGGAGTTTGAAACCAGCCTGACCAACATGGTGAAACCCCATCTCTACTGAAAATACAAAATTAGCTGGGCGTGGTGGCGCATGCCTGTAATCCCAGCTACTCGGGAGGCTGAGGCAGGAGAATTGCTTGAACTCGGGAGGTGAAGGTTGTGGTGATCACCCCATTGCACTCCAGCCTGGGCAACAAGAGCAAACTCCGTCTCAAAAAAAAAAAAAAAAAAGAGAAAATCCCGTAACCCCATTCAGCAATTTTTGCAATCCACCCCTGCAGTCATAGCTAAAATTCTGAAACCATATAATGCCGGCAAGGAAGAGAATTTAACAAAGGCAAGTAATTTGCTTTACTAAGTTTTAAATCCTCCTATATCCTACCAAACTGTTGTCAGGCTCAGGAAAAACTATCGCAGGTGAAAATAGAAGAGAAAATAAGAATCACAGAAGAGGAACAAACACGATGGAGATTTTCAGAACATTAACTAGGCTTTGGCCACCAGGAGTGACTTAGTAAATGGAACTGTTTCTCTGACCAATTTTTTTTTTTTTTGTGACGGAGTTTTGCTCTTGTTGCCCAGGCTGAAGTGCAATGGCGGGATCTCGGCTCACTGCAACCTCTTTCCTGGGTTCCAGCGATTCTCCTTGCCTCAGCCTCAGGTGATCCTGACCTCAGGTGATCCACTCGCCTCAGCCTCCCAAAGTGCTGGGATTACAGGCGTGAGCCGCTGGGCCCGGCCGGATTTTCTCATTTTTACTAGAAGGCTCTATCTCCTGGGGGTGGGGTGGGGTGGGGTGGTGAGACCAATTCACCTGTAAGTGGAAGCTGGGAACTTGGTTTGAGTTCTGAGAGTTCTGGGGTCTAGCGTCTTATCTTGCTTTGCCTGGAGGGCTGAAGGACTGGAAATACTTCTGTTTTGGGGCTGGAACTAGGACTGCAGTTTGGGAGGCGGTGCTAGGTTGGAAGAGGAGGCGGGGTCTGGTAAGCACTTTAGCCAAATTGAGCAGTGGGAATTAGGGAATTGAGGGCAGTGGGAAGCTGGTTCCTAGTTTTAAACTGGGGAGTGACAGATCAGAGCTGGATTTTTAGGAGTTTCTCTGTCTGGAGGTTTAGAAAAGACCCAGGTGGGAGGTAGGGCTGGGGTGGGGAGGGAGAGAAGTGGACGATCTGAGAGCTGAGGCGGGGTGGAGGGAGAGCAGCGTGTCACGGGCTCGGGATTCCGGCCCAGGCGGCCAGGTGGACGGAGATAGAGATGCGCTTCTTCATCCGAACTGGGTTTGCTAACCTGTGACTGTCACTACTCCATGCTCCATGGCACCTGGCCCAAGGGATCAGGCCTCTTGGGCACACAGATCCATATGGCGCCCTGAAGGACCAGACAGGGACCTTGCCTTCTCTGTGTCCTTCCTGGGAAGGGGACTCCAGACCAACTGCCAGTCTTCCGGTTCCACCTCTCTGACAACCGCTCACCTCACCCTCCTTGGCATTTTTATTTCAAATGCTCTATCCCTTTGTTTGCATGGGTTCCCGTGTCATATTCTGTGTTCCCATTTTTAATTGGAGAATAAGGGACTATGTTATTCTACCCACTGGCCTAGCTGAGGGGATAGGGAGGCCGTGCCTACCTCCAAAGCTCTAAGAAGTGAAGCAGGCGGAGAGAATGTGCAGTCGTTGAGGCCAGAGGACCGGGCCTCAGCTTCTCCTCAAGCCCCTGAGTCCTCCTCTGGAGACCACCCCCTTGTACCTGGAGGTGAAAATGCCCGCCCAGGAGGGAAGGGCTGGCCCCCGGAGAGCCCGCAGCGAAGTGAGTTTGCGCACTGCGGAGCGGGCGCGGGTGACTCCAGAGCGGCTCTGCCAGTCCGCGGGGCTGGCGGGGAGCAGGTTCGTGCACCGCGGGCTCTGTGCATGCAGAGGCGGGAAGAGCCCCCAGCCCGGCAGCCGGCCCCGCGGGAAGGCGCAGCCCGGGCTTCCGAACCCTGTGAACTGGCAGGTTCCTGGTCTTCCAAATGGGCAGGAATCGTCCTGCCCGCCCGGGGTGGGAGGCCACATGGGGGCACTGCGCCCGGGCGCGGCTCCAGGTGCTTTCCAAATGCCCACTGCCGCTCTCATCCGTACCAGCGATGATCAAGAACGGGCCTGGTCGCCCGGGGAGGTGCCCCGGCCCGAATCGACTCCGGAGACAACGCCGGGCGACGCCACCTGCGCAGGTCCCAGAGGGCCGCTTGTGTCTGTGTGCAGGGCGTGCTGTCTGTGGAAACGCGAGGGCACACTAGCACTTTCCTGTATGTATTATTATACTTCAGTTTTTAGGAAGTGCATTAGAAGGGCCTGTACCAGTCAAATTCGGGGATTAAAGCTTTTAAGCGGGAAGCGCGCGCCCCGTGCTGTCCCTTTAAAGCGTTGGGCCGGCCCGAGGCATTCTGGCCGCTGCCGCTGCCCGTAGCGCTCCTCGGAGAGGCCGGCTTTGTGCGCTCGCCCCTCCCCCCGGACACCGCCCCCTCCCCTCGCGCACGCGCACTGCGCCCCCGCCGCCTGGCGCCCGCCCGAGCTGCCGCCTTGTCGAGCTGAGTCCGCGCTCCCGCCCAGGCGGCGGCCGACGCGACGCCCCGAGCGCCCGGCCCCGCCGCCGCGGCCCGGCAGGTAAGCGGGCAGCCGCCCGGCCCGGGGAACACAAGGCGGGCAGCGGGGCGGCGCCAGGAGCTGCCAAACCGCACCCGGCCGCCGCACGTGTTCCCCGCCGGGCTTCGGGCCAGGCCCAGCCCCGGGCGCTGCTCCCGCTGCAGCGGCCCCGCCCGGGACCCCCGGCTCGGCCCCTCGGTGGGCGGCCGCGCGCGCAGTCCCCTCCACCCGGTCCGCCCCCACTCGCGCCCCCACGTCCGCCTCCCTGGCGGGCCGCTGACAAGGCCAGAGCGCAGGCACTGGGGCCTCTTTCCCGCAGGCAGCGTGCCCGGCCTCACATCGCCCCTCTCTCTCCACTGCCCCTTCAGGGAAGGACCCCAGAGCCACCAAGCCACTCAGTCCCTGGACGTGGTGCGCTTCCCCTCGTAAAAACGCCCCCAGCCCGCTCCCGCCGCTCACCCCAACCCGAGGCAGCCAGGCTGCAGCTCGCTAGGTGGGGTCCTGGGGTGCGGGTCCTCGGTCCTGAACGGTAGGCCCACCGTGCCTCCTCGCGCGGTGCCGCAGACCTGTCCTGGCCGGTCTGCGAGAGCCATTTTGAGCGGTTACGTTCCCGGACCAAACTGAGGTCGGCCTGTTACATCGCTAACGACACTCCCTGCTGTCTCGCTTGCAAGTTTCCACTCACCCAGGTCCGTTTACCCATCTTCTCAAATGCTAGTTTAATCTGTGACCTGGGCAGGTGCTGTGCTAGCCGGTGGGGAAGACAGGTAAGCGAAGGACCCAGGCGGGGAGCCTGTCCAGGATCTGAGATAGGGAGAGCCAGGTTCCCACCTCTGTTGGGCCGGCCACTTGGCTGGTGTTTAAGATGCAGATTAATTCCTATCTGTGAACACAGTATGCTCTTCAGACTGCATGTCACAGGCAGATTCCTGGGCTCCACCTCAGGGACTGAGGGACTCAGGAATCGGCCTGCGGCATGCAGTCCAGGAGGGCATACTGAGGTTTGGTTGCTAGGCTTCAGGTGGTCAGGCTTACCTGGATGAAAAGCAGTGGCTGCTAGGAGCCAGGCAGCACCTGGTCTAGGGGCCAACTCTTCATCACCGTGCCTGTAACCTTGGCCCCCTCTTTCCTCAAGATCAAGTCTCCAACCTTCCTGTTCCCTCAAAATGATTGTTCCACAGAGACACCTGGGTGTTCATGAAAATGCCAAGCCTTGGCCCGGCGCGGTGGCTCACGCCTGTAATCCTAGCACTTTGGGAGGCTGAGGCGGGCGGATTGCCTGAACTCAGGAGTTCGAGACTAGCCTGGGCAACATGGCGAAACTCCGTCTCTACTAAAAATACAAAAAATTAGCCGGGCATAGTGGTATGTGCCTGTAATCCCGGCTAAACTGGAGGCTGAGGCACAAGAATTACTTGAACCCGGAAGGTGGAGGTTGTAGTGAGCCCAGATCGTGCACCTGGACTCTTTGGACTGTGTCTCAAAAAAAAAAACAAAAAACAAAAAACAAACGCCAAGCCTAGACCCCACCGACGTAGAAACTTGGTGGGCGTGTTGGGTCAAGAAATTGCATTCCCCCCATCCCCCAATGGAGTTTCACTCTTTGGCCCAGGCTGGAGTGCAGTGGCGCAATCTTGGTTCTGCCTTCCGGTTTCAAGTGATTCTCCTGCCTAAGCCTCCCGCGTAGCTGGGATTACAGGGACCGGCCGCCACACCCGGCTAATTTCTGTATTTTTAGTAGGGACGGGGTTTCTCCATATTGGTCAGGCTGGCCTTGAACTTCCTGACCTCGTGATCCACCGCCTCAGCCTCCCCAAGTGCTGAGATTACAGGCGTCAGCCACTGTGCCCAGCCATCATATTCTTAAAAGTCAAGTTAAGGTTGTTTTGTTTGTTTCTTTTACATGTTCATGTTTTTTGAGCCCAAAGGGTGGGGCAGGATGGGCTTGAGCTGGGAGGGGCTGGGCACCTTTTTTGTAAGACCGCCTATCTGTTGTTCCTCCCCTGAGGGTGTTTCCAGGCATCTAGACTCTCCTAGGTGAGTTGATGCTGACAGGAGCTGTTCGGCCTTCTGAGCTGCCTGTTTTGCCTTCTGTTCCTCTGGTGTTTCGTTTGGGTAGGGCATGGCCACACTTCACTCAGCTCTTGCCCTGGCCTGGCTATCTCATGCTAGGACCTTTGCAGTGGACTTTGCAGCTTTTTGCTTGGATTTCCTTAGTTACTCTTTCTCCCTGTATTTGTCCAGCCTGCCAAGGAAAAGGCAGCAGTTGGGTTAAATTGGCATGGCCAGGTTGCACTAATGACAAGCACCACGTAGCTGGCATTTACCGAGGACCGGTTTTGTACTAGCACTTTGTCCCCTGGGCAGCGCTACATGGCCTGCCCCTCCCCTCCCCATCTCTTGTCCTGTGCTCGGCCCTAGATGCAGCGTGATCCATCTTTGCGCAGGGAATCTTTGCTGCAGGTGAAATGGAGCGGTGGCCACACCTGTTCTCTGCAAAGTGGGTGTTGTAGTTTCTCTGCTTTCCTCTTGGATGAAGACTTTGAGACGTGCTTTTTAATGCCTTCCATTTCACGTTAGTGTTACAATCAGCCTGTGCAAGATTTCAGTTCCAAGCTCCAAGCTAGAATTTACAGTGTGTAAACTCATTAGATTAATGGTAGTGCTAGCTTCCGGGATTCCGATGGCCAGTGGTATTTGCAAGCATGTCTCAGTGGCTTTCCCTTTTAATAATGCTGTCCCTCCTTTCTGAGTAACCTGTTGTGCTTTTATGAGATGTATTCAAGTAATGAATCTATTCCCATGGTAGAGGAAACTAGCTGCTTACTGTACAGATTTGGGGTAATTTTCATTGTCAAGGTGAAACCGATTGAACTGCAGTCTTTTTTCGTTCCCCTGCAGTGTGAGTCCTGCTCGTAGAATATCGTTGGTGTACTTGAGGCTGCTTTTCCAGAAGGCAGGATGTGGGAATTCCAGCAGGCAGAGCTGGCTCTGGCTTGCTCTCATCTCTGTGTTTTGTAGCTCCTCACTGAGCGCGCGAGCCCTGTGAGCTGTTAGCATGCTGGAAGGCAGCCTCGCGCCTGCAGCCTGTGCATGGAGGCACTGGAGCCCAACCATGAGGCGTAGACCACGGGGTGCCTGCACTTGTGTTTTCAAACATGGCTGTGAACGTGATTGCGTCACTTAGGGTGCATTTTAGGATTTGGATGTGCTCCCAAACTTCTACACCCTGAAGCTCAGTCTTCTGTCATTTGGCGTGTTAGCTTTCTGTCAGGAAACCTTTTGCTGTTCTTTTTTTAATGTGTCCAGGGCTCTTTGAAGAAAACTGCATTTTGTTTGCACAAACTGCTGCATTCCTACAGACTTCTGGATAACAAAATAAGAAGCATCCTTGAGAGTGGGGTCTTTCATTATGACAAAAGGGGAGAGCGCAGGGGTGTCAGCGGAGCAGCTGGAAAGTATTAGCAAGGACTTAGGGGAATTAATAGGGTCCTCAATTTGGAATGGTTTGTTTGCTACAGGGCTCAATATGGTAGTCAAATGTTTTTCTTTTTATCCTTTTTCTTGGAAATCAGTTTTTAAAAATATGGTTTGTTTCTTGGCCCCCTGTTCTGCATCTCGCTCAACAGACTACCTCTGTCACCGGGTCCCTCCATCCGTGTCTCCTGTGCGGCCAGCGTCAGAGCCATGGCGACGGAGGAGAAGAAGCCCGAGACCGAGGCCGCCAGAGCACAGCCGACCCCTTCGTCATCCGCCACTCAGAGCAAGGTGCGTGCCCAGGGGCCCCTTGGACGCCTTCCGGGGGCAAATACGCTTAGAGATTGTCAGAAACATTTCAAGCTCATAAGCCTAGTCTTCCCTACTCAGTTAAATGTCACTGCTAATTTTTATTTACTGACCACATATCTAGCGAATGCTTGTTGCCTGCAGTGTCAGGGATCCCAAATCTGTCACCTGGAGGAGGGAGCCTTTTATCAAAAATACAGATTCTTGGTCCTGATTGTAAGAGTCTCTGTAGGACCCAGAAAACATCTCTTTATATTTGCCCCAACGCTGGCTGCGATCCTGACGCACAGGCAGATCTGCAAGCCCTCCTGTAGACCTTTAGCAAAGGGAGCAGGGCTTCAGTGTTCGGGGTCGGGGGGGTGGGGCGCTGGACCAAGGCCAGAGCTGGTGGGGGCCACCTGTGCTGTAGCAGGATCAGAGGTGGGATTGAGGTGGGGGGATGAGCTGGTGGGGGCCTCCTGTGCTGTAGCAGGATCAGAGGTGGGATTGAGGTGGGGGGATGAGGTGGATTGAGGGGGGCCTCACGTTTCTGGCTCGGCTGGTGCTGTTGGTACTGAGTTTGGAGACTACAGAAGAAGAGGTCTTGTGGGGAAGTAGTGGGCTCAGATTCAGATGTGTTCCACTTGAAAGGTACTGTCCACATACACATAGAGATTGGTGGAAGGCACTGGGCATGTGGATTTGGAGCTCTAAAGATCTGAGCTGAAATTAAACGGTGGGAGTCAAAATCCAAACTGGTCACGGGTGGAACGCACAGTGGTGGTGACTTTTTGCTAACTGGTCTCTCCCGCAGCCTACACCTGTGAAGCCAAACTATGCTCTAAAGTTCACCCTTGCTGGCCACACCAAAGCAGTGTCCTCCGTGAAATTCAGCCCGAATGGAGAGTGGCTGGCAAGTTCATGTACGTAGCACTGAGGCCCTTAGCTGCTGGGAGAGGCGGTCTGAGCTGCAGACAAAAAACTGGCGAGGGGATGGCTTGCTTCCTCACCTACTGCTGGGGGGACGTAGCAGGCCGCTGGGGGGCCGTAACAGGCGGGTGTGTCTCCTCCTGGAACTGTGACCTCAATGCTGGTTGAAATTGCCCGTGGGGGCCAGGCGTGGTGGCTCATGCCTGTAATCTTAGCACTTTGGGAGGCGGAGGCAGGCGGATCACGAGGTCAGGAGTTCGAGAGCAGCCTGGCCAATATGGTGGAACCCTGTCTCTATTAAAAATACAAAAACAGATTAGCCGGGTGTGGTGGCACATGCCTGTAGTCCCAGCTACTCAGGAGGTTGAGGCAGGAGAATCGCTTGAACCTGGGAGGTAGAGGTTGCAGTGAGCTGAGATCATGCCACTGCACTCCAGCCTGGGTGACAGAGCCAGACACCATCTCAGAAAAACAAAAGAAGAAAGAAAAGAAATTGCCCGTGGACCCTGGGAGGGAGAGGAAGGGGACTGGTCCTCTCGGGCGTGTGGCCGTGCTGAATGGGTTCTGAGCCATGTGGTTCATGCTGATCACCTGGGACTCATGGGAAAAGCTCAGACTTTGGACTCTGGATGACTGGACAACTGTATCCTGCTCTTAGCCTCAGATCCTTTTGTTTTCTTTCAGCTGCTGATAAACTTATTAAAATTTGGGGCGCGTATGATGGGAAATTTGAGAAAACCATATCTGGTCACAAGCTGGTAGGTTTCAGCCCTGTGCAGTGAAGTTGACTGTTGAACAGGGTGGCTCTAGTGATCAAGGGGTCAGGGCTGCTTCGAGAGCTGTGGGTTCAGGTTTAAGTTTTCCCCATTTTTTTTTTTTTTTTTAATAGTTATTTGCATCTTGAACTTTTAACCCAAATACATTTGACTTCCATGGAGGAGTGTCTGTGAGGCTGGCAGAGCTGCAGAAAGCCTGCTGTTTTCCTCCTGGGCCGTGTGTCTTTTGTAAGGTTAACTAGTGAGAAGATTTCCTGAGGGCAGTGGGGATGTTTGGGATTTTGACCTTTTGCCGATTGGTCCTATTTTGTCCTGTCAAGTTACTGACCCTGTTTTTTCTCCCCAAGGGAATATCTGATGTAGCCTGGTCGTCAGATTCTAACCTTCTTGTTTCTGCCTCAGATGACAAAACATTGAAGATATGGGACGTGAGCTCGGTAAGTGACACTCAGTGCTTCTCTCCAGGGGAGACCGGCTGCAGGGCACGGGGCAGGTGTGGGGGAGTGAGTTGACTGCTCAGTAAGCAACACTCAGTGCTCCTCTCCAGGGAAGACCGGCTGCAGGGCACGGGGCAGGTGCGGGGGACTGAGTTGACTGCTCAGTAAGCAACACTCAGTGCTCCTCTCCAGGGAAGACCGGCTGCAGGGGCATGGGGCGGGGTCGGGTGGAGGAGGCCGAGTTGACTTCGGGGAACGGTAAGTCACTGGCGGGACATCAGGCGTGCTTTGAGCTGTCAGACATTGATAAGTGTGACCTGATGCTTATGTTTGGGGAAATAAGCATTGGAATAATACTAATAATACTCTGTTTTAGGGAAAGTGTCTGAAAACCCTGAAGGGACACAGTAATTATGTCTTTTGCTGTAACTTCAATCCCCAGTCCAACCTTATTGTCTCAGGATCCGTAAGTGTGGCTGGGGCGTCTTCCCTGGGGGAGGTGGTATCGGATGTGGGAAGGCTGTTGAATTTGCTTATAGCTACTGTGGAGAAGGCAGGTGGGCCCTAAGTCCTTTCTGTGCTGTTTGTGGGGAGGATGGGCTGATAGCAGGTCTTAGGTTCCGGGGAGGTTTGTCCCCTCTCCTTCCTGTAAAATCACTGTCATCTCTTTTGTGTTCAGTTTGACGAAAGCGTGAGGATATGGGATGTGAAAACAGGGAAGTGCCTCAAGACTTTGCCAGCTCACTCGGATCCAGTCTCGGCCGTAAGTCCCTCTGACACAGGTGGGGTGGTGTCCGGCACTACGTTCCTCTGACATCGGATGTGGCCAGCTGTCTCCCTGAGGGGCGTAAGCCTGGACATGGCCTGTGCCTAGCTGAGTCCTGCTGTCATGCCACGGTCTAGAGCAATCAGGTTGGAGGCTGGGACTTGAGAAACGAGTCCTGTGTGCAGTGGAGGGATGGCGAGGGGGTGGGGAGGTGTCAGTGGGGTTCCCTGTGATAAGCACCAAGGGGCCCTTTGTGCAGACTTGGGGGCAGTGGCCACAGGCGTTCAGGAGGTAGTGTACCCCAAACTGATGCACAGGACAGGAAGGGCGGCCAGGCTGGGAAGGGCACTGGGAGTGGTGGGAGCATAGGTGAAGTGTGAGTTTTGAGTGGAGTTAGCTTTGTTGGACGGGGTGGGTGGGGATGACCCAGTCCTGGTGGGAACCGTTGGAAGCTGGAGCTCTCTGGAGAATGGGCTTTGCACAGGAACACATCCTGCCATTTTGCTGTTGCCATGCCACTGTGCAAACCAAATGACTGAGAGGCCAGGCACGGTGGCTCACGCCTGTAATCCCAGCACTTTGGGAGGCCGAGGCTGGTGGATCACTTGAGGTCAGAAGTTTGAGACCAGCCTGGCCAACATGGTGAAACCCCGTCTCTACTAAAAATACAAAAATCAGCTGGACGTGGTGGTGTGTGCCTGTAATCCCAGCTCCTGGGGAGGCTGAGGCTGGAGAATCACTTGAACCTGGGAAGCGGAGGTTGCTGTGAGCCGAGATTGCACCACTGCCTGGGTGACAAGAACGAAACTCTGTCTTTTTTTTTTTTTTTTTTTTTTTTTTTGAGACAGAGTCTCGCTCTGTTGCCCAGGCTGGAGTGCAGTGTTGCGATCTCGGCTCACTGCAAGCTCCACCTCCCAGGTTCACGCCATTCTCCTGCCTCAGCCTCTCCGAGTAGTTGAGACTACAGATGCCCGCCATATGAGCCCAGCTAATTTTTTGTATTTTTAGTAGAGACGGGGTTTCACCGTGGTCTCGATCTCCTGACCTCGTGATCCTCCTGCCTCGGCCTCCCAAAATGCTGGAATTACAAGCGTGAGCCACTGCGCCCGGCCGAAACTCTGTCTTTAAAAAAAAAAAACACAAACCAAGAACAAATGGCCGAGAGTTAAACTACGCAGTATCATAAACCGCTCCATTTCACCAAGTGGCCAGAAGGTTCTTTTGTTAACAAAGTGCATGAGGTAGTTTCTCGGCCAAGCCTGCCCTTCGTTGAGAAGCAGAAGGAAGGGTGGTGCAGCGTTTGTCCCATGCTGCCCGCCCGTGTGCCTTTCACTTTGTGTCATCTTGGCGGTGAATGGGTTTAAGCATTTTTACCCTTGCAAGGCTTTGCCTGAGTGAGATGGCAGGCGAAGCCCTGATGCTGACCGGACAGATAGTGTGTCAGGCCTGGGCGGGGCTGCGGGGTCTGAGCCCCGCACATAGCCGGGCCACAAGGCCCTCGCGGGCCCAGTGTCACCACTGTGGGGAGGCCGTTTGCTGTGGGGATGGCATCATGTGGCCTTGTGCTTGTGGCTGTGTGCTTGTGGACCCAGCCCCTAGGTGCCAGTCCGCTGCCCTCCAGGACACCTTGGGTCACAGTCAGCAGAGCTGACCTTCAGATTGGGGCTGACAAATGAACACTTGTGAAGTAACCTGAGAAAGGGGTTCGCTGGTGGCCTTTGAGTTGGAAGAAAGAATTCTGTGAGCATCCTGGAGGCCAAAGATAGCGCAGGTGGGACTCGCGGGTGATAGGTAGGATTTTAAAAGTCTTTTTTTCCTACAAAAGTCACATTTGCTCATTAAAAAAAACAGGTTGGGTGCCATGGCTCCCACCTGTAATTCCAGCACTTTGGGCGGCTGAGGCAGGAGGATCCTATGAGACCAGGAGTTTGAGACCATCCTGGACAACATAGTGAGATCCTGTCTCTATACAAAAAGCAAAAAATTAGCCAGGCGTAGTGATGCGCACGTGTGGTCCCAGCTACTTGGGAGGACAGAGTGGGAGGATTGCTTGGGCCCAGGAGTTTGAGGCTGCAGTGAGCAAGATGGTACCACTGCACTCCAGCCTGGGTGACAGAGTGAGACCCCATGTCTTAAAACAAAAAAACCACAAAGGTGAGCAAATGTAGGAAGTAGAAAATGAATTCCCTGAGCCACCCCTGGGGTCAGCTGCCAGGAGGTGGAGTTGGTCCCTCTGTGGTCTTCTACTTTGCTTTTTTAGGTGCATACTTTCCAGGGTAGCTCACTCTTGTCCTTTAAATAACTGGTACCACACCACAGCTGCTGCTCCGTAGCTGTCTCCACTTCACAGCTGCTGTTCCATAGCTGTCTCCACTGCAGAGAGGTTTGTGTTTTTTTTTTTTTTTTTTTTGTGACAGAATCTCACTCTGTTGCCCAGGCTGGAGTGCGGTGGTGCAATCTTGGCTCACTGCAAGCTCTGCTTCCTGGATTCAAGGGATTCTCCTGCCTCAGCCTCCCGAGTAGCTGGGATTACAGGTGCCCACTACCAAGACTGGCTAATTTTTGTATTTTTAGTAGAGACAGGGTTTCATCATGTTGGCCAGGCTGGTCTCAATCTCCTGACCTCAAGTGATCCGCCCGCCTGGTCCTCCCAAAGTGCTGGGATTATAGGCGTGAGCCACTGCGCCCGGCCTGGGGCACCTTTGATGTCTGCGCACATCTATGCCCTTGGATTGCTGGTGTGGGCCTGCTGTGTGAGCAAGGACTCTGCCAGTCACCTCTCAGTGAGTGCTTATGTGTAATTCTCACTTTGACAAAAAGGAGTGCAATGAGCATCCTGTTTGCATCTGTGGCAGTTTATGCGGGATGGCTTTGGAGGGGAAATGCAGTAGTCAGGATATGTGTTTAGCTTTTTGACAGGTACATTTTGGAGCTTTAGAGACTTCGAGGCGTGTGGCCCCCTGCTCACTGTCTCCCATCCCTGTCCCCTCTCTGGCCAGGGTTTGCCCTCTCTGGCCAGGGCTCCTCGGCTGAGGGCCACTGCTGACCCCGTCATCCACAGCCCTCGCGCCCTCCTTGCACCCGGGACCTGTGTTTTTCCTGCTCTGGAGCTTCTGCTACTGCTTGTCTGCCCAAGTTGACTCCACAGAGCGCTTGGAGTGCTCCTTGGCTAGGGGCTTTGCCATCCCCTGCTGGGTTCTGGCTGATTACCTTCTCTCTTTCTTTCTTTCTTTTTTTTTTTTTTTTTAATATTTATTTATTTTGAGACAGAGTCTCGCTTTGTTGCCCAGGCTGGAGTGCAGTGGTGTGATCTCAGCTCACTGCAAGCTCCACCTCCCGGGTTCACGCTGTTCTCCTGCCTCAGCCTCCCGAGTAGCTGGGACTACAGGTGCCCTCCACCACGCCTGGCTAATTTTTTTTGTATTTTTAGTAGAGACGAGGTTTCACCGTGTTAGCCAGGATGGTCTCCATCTCCTGACCTCATAATCCGCCCACCTCGGCCTCCTGAAGTGCTGGGTCTTTTTTTTTTTTTTTTTTTTTTTTTTTGAGACAGGGTCTCTCTCTGTCACCCAGGCTGGAATACAGTGGTGCGATCTTGGCTCACTGCAACCTCCGCCTCCTGGGTTAAAGTGATTCTCCTGCCTCAGCCCCCCGAGTAGCTGGGACTACAGGTTCATGCCACCACACCTGGTTAAGTTTTGTATTTTTTTGTAGAGACAAGGTTTCACCATGTTGGCCAGGCTGGTCTCGAATTCCTGGCCTCAAATGATCCATCCACCTCGATTTCCTAAAGTGCTGGGATTACAGGCATAAGGCACCGCGCCCGGCCTCCCTTATCTACTTCCTCACGGTTAACTTCTGGCAGCCTTCTGCTGGAGTGCAGTGGATGGGCTGGACTGCCCCTTGCACCTGAATGTGGGTGGAATGGCAGAGCCGGGCCATGTTTGCCAGTGGGTAGTATTTGGATGTGGTTAAGAAGCTGAACAAAGCAAAGCATGGAGTTGGCCTTGTGAGTTTTGGGGACTTGTTTTGTCTTGTTACTGTTACATCCATGGTAATAGTCTCAATAAGAGACTGTTTTGCACATTTAAAGGTAGGGATGAATGTGGTTAGATGGATCACTGTGAGTTAGAAAAGTACTTTGAGAGGCTGCTGGCCAGATGGTTGCAGTTAAGCAGCTGGCACGGTGAGAGCACCCTGTCAGAGCAGAAACAGGTACTCACCCCTCTGTGTCTGCTGGAGAACATCTAGGGCTGCAGCACCCAGCATGCCCAGCATAAGAGGCTGCCAGCCGCATGATGGCCCAGAGCTCAGGGCTGTGTGAGGTACCTGCAGGTTTCGGAGACCTGGTACAAAAAAAGAAAGTAAAGTGTCTTGTAGTAACTTTTTGTGTTGATTGTGTTGAAATAATATTTTAGATACCTTGGGTTACATGTTACCAAAGTAATTTCACTTGTCTTTTAAGCTTTTCTAGTGTAGCTTCTAGAACAATTAAAATTACACGTGTGGCTGGCAGGCTCTTGCAGAGTCTAGCCTAGTGCTTCTCCGGGCGTGCAGCAGCAGGCAGCATGCCCCGGGGACCTGTTCGAAATTTATGTTCTTGGACTCCCCCACCTGGACTGGTCAAATCAGAAGCCCTGGGGATGGGGCCTAGCAGTCTCTGCCGTAGTAGCTCACAGGTGCCTTTGATGCATGTGGATTTGCCTTTGGGGACACATGGCAATGTCTGGAGACATTTTTGGTTGTCAGAGCTATAGGCATCTAGTGAGCAAAGGACAAGGTTGCCACTGCACAGGGGCAGTACCACCCTGTCCCCCCCCCGGACGAGTCTGGTCTAAAATGTCAGTGGTGCCAAGGCTGGGAAACTGCTTCTACTAGAAAGTAGAAGCAGACAACCTCAGTCCCATCCCCGAATCATTAAACCACGGCTTCCTTGTGTGGCTTGATTTCACCCAGGAAATGTTTCAGCACCCATAGCCTGAGACAAGATAGTTTCCAAAGGTGCTGTTTGCTTGTGAGAAGGCTTATCCTTGGCTGGGTGCAGTGGCTCATGGCTGTACTCCCAGCACTTCCGAAGACCAAGGTGGGAGGATCGTGTGAGCTCAGGAGTTCGAGACCAGCCTGGGCAAGATAGGGAGACCCTGTTTCTCTTATGAAGAAAAAAAAAAGGGGTGGGCGCGGTGCCTCACGCCTGTAATCCCGCAGTTTGGGAAGCCAAGGCGGGTGGATCACTTGAGGTCAGGAGTTCAAGACCAGGCTGGCCAACATGGTGAAACCCCGTTTCTACTTAAAAAAAAAAAATATATATATATATATAAAAATTAGCTGGGAGTGGTGGTGCGTGCCTGTAATCCCAGTTACTTGGGAGGCTGAGGCACGAGAATCGCTTGAACCTGGGAGGTGGAGGTTGCAGTGAGTTGAGATCGCACCCCAGCCTGAGTGACAGAGTGAGACTCTTTCTGAAAACAAACAAACAAACAAACATAACTCAATCTTTTTTTTTTTTTTGAGATCAGGTAAGAAGCAGCCGTGTCCATGACTTGAAAGTAAGTTTTTGTCTGTTTTCCTTCTCCTTAATTCTTAGGTTCATTTTAATCGTGATGGATCCTTGATAGTTTCAAGTAGCTATGATGGTCTCTGGTAAGTGAAAACATTTTACTTCATTAAGCAATGAGTATTTAACTAAGGGCCAGCTCTTGCACCATTCCTGCATCTGGGGGTACAGCAGTGACAAAAAGACCCAAGTCCTTAATTTCCGAAGCTTCTCTTCTGGCCACGCTGCAGACATGTTAGCAGATACGCAGTGCAGTTTTGCGGTTGGCAGCACAGATGGTGGGGCGGCATGCCTGGGAAGATGTCCTTGTTGTTAGGGTGGGTCACGGAGGGCCGCCTCCATCGGACTTCAGGTCCGTGTAGACGCTGATGTGTGCTGTTCACATGCTCGTGGAAAATGGGTATTTGGACCCCTTGAGGTGAAAGCTGTGCTGCTCCGGGAGGATGCTGAGTGGTGCCGTCTTGCCCAGTGAGGACGCGTCACCATCCCGGGCAGGTGAACGCGAGCAGATGGCAGCATAGGGAAGGGCAGGAGGAAGAGTGACAGGGTCTCCTGCAGAAAGCCCACCTAGGTCTCAGCAGGCGTTTGTAGTGCTTGGACTTGGTAATCTGTGTCCAGCACTCCTCAGGAGACACAAGGGAAGTGGAGAAGTAGAGGTTAACTCAGCGAAACGTCTGATGGGAGCGAGTTGGGGGAGTGGAGTGTTTGGGTTGTGTTTTGGGTGTGGGACGGACACATCATAAGCTGTTCAGATTGGTCACTGGGGAGGAGGGGGATGGTGGCAGCCACTGGCGGAACTGAAGATCTTACTAGGACTTCCTGCAGGGAACCCTCAGGTGGACACGCACACTCGAATTCTGTCCTGCAGGGAACCCTCAGGTGGACACACACACTTGAAATCTGTTTCCCAGTGTGACTCCCCAGTGACTGTTGGCGTGGGGATCCCCAGGGGGTCACAGTATGTAGTCGCCATGCATGACCCCCCATCGGTCTTGAGAAGACGGGTCTGGTGGGAGAGGGTTGTAGTTGAGTTGCACCCAACCACCGGCCTCCCATGGGCTTCACAGCACACACTTCCGGGCCATCGCCTCGTGAGGTTCAAGCTGCAGTTGCAGCACTGTGATGGCGTTTGGGGCTGAGGTCACTGGGATGTGCTGTGGCAAAAATGAGGTCATCTGGAGCCCCACATTGGCCAGCAGTCTCCACGGTTAAAGCCATCATTTACACTTGACCATTTACTAGCTTATTGTAAAAGATACAATTCAGGAACAGCCAGAGGGAAGGAGTGCACAGGGTGAGCTATGGGGGAGCATGGAGCTGCCAGGGCCTCTCTGGTGCCACCCTCCCGGCCCCTCTGTGTGTGTCACCAACAGGAAAGTGAGCACGGGACAGTCTCAGAGTTACTCATGGACCTGGCTCTAAGAACTTTCTAAAGAAATCAGAAAAAGTATACCAAGGAAATCAGGAGGGAAATGGGAAACAAATGAGAACATAGATGATAGAAGATGTCTTCTTTGATGAGGCTGGTAATGAAAACTTTTTAAGTCCCATGATGGAAAAAGCAAAATAAGCAAGATGAGAACTAGGAGGTGGGTGGAAGCACTGTAGGGGGAGGAAACGGGAGTCAGAAGGCTCCGTCCAGGCTGAGCAGTGCCTCGGCTCCTAAACGGGCCCTGGGTATGGTGCCTTAAGGACCAGTCACTGCTGAAGAGGCTGGAAAAGGGGACCGAAGGCCTAAAAAGAACATATTCCCTGTGACTTTATATCTGAATCCAGTTAAATAGCGAACTTTGAAGCTTATCCAGACGATTCCAGACCGCAGACGGGAGGGAGCTCCCTGGTTCATTTTTTTGGATTTAGCATGACCTTGCTACCTAAGCCTTGATTGCTGGTCCCAGAGGAAGGCCACAGAGGGCAGCCCACTGGTGAATGTTGATGCCAGGATTCCAGAGGAAGTGGCAGCCTCCTGAGCCTACTGTGCACAGAAAGGAATTCCCACAGCCAAGTAATTCATTCATTATTGAATAATGAAAGGATTGTAACGTAAACATCAGGAAACCTATTATCTAATTCTACCAACAGATTAAAGGCGTTAAAGGTCTCTGTTATTAATTAGTAGAGGTCAAAAAGGCGCCTGATTGATAATATCCAGCAGCCAACCCTTCAGCAAGATAGAGCAGTATTGTTGGCCACTTATGGTAACTAATAATTTTCACATGTGGTGACATGCTAAGACGATTTCTGTGAAAATCAGAAGTGGGACAGGTGTGCCTGGTTCCCATGTTACTCAGCATTGTTGGGAGTGTCTCGTTAGTGTAAGAAAATGAAAAACCAGTCCTATGAAAATTGAATAGAGATACACATCTTTGTAGATATGTTTGCATGTTTTAAAATATTTAAAAGCCACCAACACTGCTTTTCAAATACCCATTTAGCCCTGTGATGTGGGTACTGTCAGCCTTGCTTTTCAGGCAGGGACACTTCCCATGGTCTCTCAGTTGGTCTGCAGGACCCAGACCCTGTGTCAGCTCTGGAGTCTGGGCCTGGAACCCTCTGCCCTGCTGGCTACGTGGTGTGATCTCGCGTTTAGTGCCATCAGTGCTTGAAAATTGACTGTTTTTCTATATACTAGGAATTGCCAGTTAGAAGATGGGGAAAATGTTTCCATTTTAACAGTGACAAAAATGCTAAGATGTATAGGAATGTGGCTAGCGAGAAAGAGCAGGAGCCATGCAGGAAATGAGAAATGGAACTGAAAGGACACACGGGGGTTAGGTCTTGAGGGTTAGGAGATGAGGTGGCTCTGGAGAGGCCCTCCCGCAGTGATTGCGGAGCTAGAGGACATGAATTTGAGATCCATGGGGCAGCAGGATGGAGCTGTTGCTGAGAGAATTGAGAAGATGCAGAGTTGGGAGGAGAGTTGCTGCTTCTGGGTTTGAAAACCCTGGGTGAAGTGTCTGAGGTCCAGTGTGGTCTTGTCCCCGGATTATTGAAGTGTGGGCAGAACAGGAGGTGGGTGTGCAGAACAGGAGGTGGGTGTGCAGAACAGGAGGTGGGTGTGCAGAGCAGAGAGCTTCGGGGCCCCAGAGGCGGCTTCTTCATGGGTGAGAGATGGGAGGGACTGTGCATGGCGGCCATGGGGTCTCGTGCTTGGGGAATGGTTTGTCCACGTGTGCCCCAAGCCTGTTCCCCGCTGCTGGCGTCTGTGCAGTAGAATTGTGGGTGCTAACACAGTGGGCTCTGCTTCCAGAATGCGTCTGTATTGGCAGAAATCACAGAAACCCTGAAATTGGAACAATGTAAATGCCTGGCTCGTCCCTTCTGGGAATAGTCCAGAAGACTGCTTACAATACTCTTAAATTTTTGTTTTGAAAGAAGCCCTCTTATTGCTTGCATGTGTTTGCATGAGCGTGGGCAGAGCCTGCGAGAAGCACTGGGCTGCTGCTCCCCCTCTCCTTGGCCAGGGAGAGTGGAGAGAGCAACAGGCCTCCCCCTCTGTGTTAGGGGTAAACCGCGGCTTGTGTAGGAGAGATCCAGAGGTACCCCACACATGGTCTGCACGTGTGTAGCGTGTGTGGACTGTTGATGTTTGTATGGACGGTGTTTAGTCTTTGTCCCTAGAATATAAGAGAATGACTGTTAAACAGGTGAAGCGTAACTTTTAAAAAAAGATAGGGAAAAGTGTGCTAGTCCTAAAACTTAGATCTGACTCCCAGCAGCCCACGTGAGATCGTAACTTGTCTACTTACACTTTCTTGTTCTCTTTGCTTCGAAGTCGCATCTGGGACACCGCCTCGGGCCAGTGCCTGAAGACGCTCATCGGTGAGTGTGGCTCTGTGTGGAGGCTGGGTCTGTGGGGAGGGCCTCCCCTGCTGAGTTCCCTGCCCCTGTTCTTCACCAGCTCCTCCTCCCTCCTCTGCCCTGGGTCTGCCCCTGCAGGAGGAACCTTCCTCCTTGTCCGACCGTTCCGCCAGCTCCCCCTGAACACCCTCTGGCTCTCTCGCTCCTTCTGGTGAAGTTTTCCTGCTGTGGCCTTTCTTCTCGGGCCAGTCTGGGGCTCTTCCACCTGTGCTGTCGGGCCTCCCTCCGGCTGCTCACTAGAGTCCTCTGGGCACCCCCATTGCCTCCTGGCTTCGGGCCCCTGCTATCATGCCCGCCTCTTGGATCATTCCTTGAGTGACGGGCTGAGCGCCTGCCCATCTGCTGGGGGTGCTGCAGAGGTGCTGCCCTGGGGGCATGGAGGACAGGCCTGAGGTCTCCACCCCTTGGCGGGAGGAGAGGAAGGAGGGACATGGCGTGGCCTGGATGGGAAGGCCAGGTGCTGGGCAGGGTGTGGCCTGAGGGTCTGTGATGGCCCGGGGTTCCTAGCTGCCCCTTGTGGAGCCTGCAGAAAGGAGCGGAAGGGTTTTCATCTGGGGAGTGTTCATGTTTAAGAAGCCTAGGCTAGATGTGTGGGATGGGGCGCACCTTGAGGAGGGAGCTGGGTGGTGAGGATGGGGAGATGGACCCCCTTGTGGGGGGGCACCCCGTTTGTGCTCTTCTTCCCCCTAGTCTGTCGTAGCCTGCTGGCCTAGCTGAGACCAAGCCCCACAGACTGAGAGGCTATCTGCAGCAGGAATGTGTTTCCCCGAAGTCCAGGAGGCTGCAGTCAGGATCGAGGAGGCCTCTTCTTGGCTTATAGACGCTGCCTTACCCTGGCTTCACACCGGTGTCCCTGGTGCCTCCGTGTGTCCAAATGTCCTCTTGTAAGGACACCACCCTTGGGCCTCATTTTCACTCTGTCGCCCTCTTTGAAGGCCCCGTCTCCAGTACACTCACCTCTGAGGCTCTGGAGGCCTGGGCTTCAGCATGAGTCCCCTTGCCACAGCGGTCTTTGTAGCTTCCTGCCTTGTGGGGCCAGCCTTTTGCCATGCATCTCTCCTGATCGAGATCACACTGCACTTGGTGTCCCCTGAACGGGCCACCTGTGCTCAGTTGTGTGCGCCGCTGTTGTGTGAGCACACATAACCCTCATGGCCACCCGTCGGGAGGGGTGTTGTCCTCATCCTCACGGCCACCTGCGGGGAGGGGTGTTGTCCTCATCCTCACGGCCACCTGTGGGGAGGGGTGTTGTCCTCATCCTGCAGAGAAGTTCATTCACTAGCCCAAAGCTCCACAGCAAGCAGGTGCAGGGACCGGGATTCCAGCCTGGGCACGGGTAGTTTTGGGCGCTCCTGAGCCCAGGGTGGGGACGGAGGGGTCGCTGCATAGCAGTTTTCCCATCGGCGTCTCCTCAGGTCTAGCGAGTTAGACCCTTCTGGACTTCACTGAGACAGGTCGGCTGATGCGTTCATTGTCTGTGAGGCTCTGGCCGGGCAGCCTGGGTTAGGCACGTGGACACATTTGCCATCAGCTGTGTTAAGGGAGCCCGGCCCCCCGGCCCTCACTGTGACCTCGGCCTGCCTGGTGGCGTGATGTGGTGTGCCCCTGAGGGAGGGACCGCGTGGCCTCACAGCGTCTCCCGTGCCTTTTCATTGTATGTGACCGGGCTGAGGGAGCGGAGACGCCAGGTGCCTGGCGAGGCCAGGCGTCCCCATGGTGGTAATGCTGAGGGCCGTGTCCTTCCTGGTGCTCAGGACACAGCAGCGTGTGCACATGCTCGGGGGTGGTGGGGGGGTCTCTGATGGGGCCCAGGGGTGGGGCCTGCACCAGGACACACCTTCATTGAGATTCCCTCCTCCTCACTCGGGTGAGAGGAGATGCCTTCCTCTGGTTGTGAGGGTTGTGGGGTTGCCACGTCCTGAAAACTCTGACCTGTACATCGACAGCTTCTGGGAACCTTGACTCTTTTTCAGCTGTGTGAGAAAGAGCGGCTCTGCTCTGCCCCCAGGCTGCGGAGTCCAGCTGATAGGCCTGGGACATTAGCTGTGGGTGTGACAACAGACAGATGGGTTCTGCGGGTGCGAATGCCCCTTGCGTGGATACATTCTTAAAGGAGAATTTCCGAGGTGATTTCCCAGCCCTCGTTGCTGCTGGTGGAGTTGTCCCTCTGTTGAGTTGGGCATTCGCCAGCCTCATCCATGCCCTGTGAGGCAGGCGACTCCTGAGAGTGCCGGTGGCTCAGTACCCCCAGGAGGCCTGTGTTCCTGTGTGCCTGTGTGCCTGTGTTCCGAAAGGCCTGCTGTCAGGGGAGGCCTGTGTTCCTGTGTTCCCGTGTTCCGAAAGGCCTGCTGTCAGGGGCCCCGAGGCCATGGGCTTGAGGTGTCAGGAACCTGCTCATGGCTGGTGTGCGTGGCTAGGCTACCCTTCGGGGCACCGAGGGGTGGTGGTGCTGGCACTGGTGGTGGTGGCCGACCTCACTCAGATGTCGCACGTGGGGGACGGGGAGCGGGTCCCACCTCCTGTCCCTGCCCAGCTGTCAGCGCCCGCCCCGTGTCACCTGTCCGTTTTTATTGCAGATGACGACAACCCCCCAGTGTCTTTTGTGAAGTTCTCCCCGAACGGCAAATACATCCTGGCCGCCACGCTGGACAAGTGAGTACTGCGTGGGACTGTGGCGGCGGGCATGTGGCCTCCCCAGCCAGAGACACCTGCTTGCCAGCGTGAGCCTTTGGAGAGCATGTTGTGGGCTTGGCACGGGATCCAGGCTCCTGGTGGAGCTTCGGCTTCTGGGCAGTGGCCTGTTAGGTCGGAGGGCAGACCCCTGCCCATCTCTTCCCGAGGCTGAACCTCAGGTCCGACTAAAGGAGGATTTAGGGTCAGTTTTCTGGTTGAGCGACTATGGCCAGGGCAGGCCTAGCCAATCCCGCATGAAGGAGTCGGCGGTCCGGGGGCCTCCAAGGCCCTTTCTGGTTCTGACCTCTGAGCGCCTTGATTTTACCTCTCACAAAGCCACTGCCCTCCCGGGCTGTTCTCTAAGCTCCAGCTTTCCCATGCGTGCACCCTCAGCCCTGTGGGTCCGAGCCTGGGCCCCGATCCTCTGAGGGCTGTGTGGTTGGGTGGTAAAACCTGTTCTGGATGTTTCCAGAACCAAGAGGACTTCCTCACCCTTTTGAGGATGACCCGAGTTAGGGACGATAACACCTATCAGCTTCCTGTTAAAGTCTCTCTTGGAACTACAAATACTTGCGGCTCTCACACTGTGCTCTCAGACGCCGAGTCACTGGACTTTGAGCCTGAGGGGGCCCCTCACCCTGATGGGGAAGGGAATTCCAGCCCCGCTGGCTTTTGCACCTGGCCCTGATGGTGGCCGTGACGTAGTGGCTGCAGAGTTGGGCATGGGGACAGAAGGAAGCCTCCAGACGTGCCGCCTCACCCCTCTCTCTGTCTTGCAGCACTCTGAAGCTCTGGGACTACAGCAAGGGGAAGGTGAGCTCCTGCAGGCTTGGGCCCCCATTGTGCGCCATCCCTGGGTCATGGCCTCTGGTGGGGACACAGCTGGCCCCGGTGATGACAAAGGAGAGGAGCTCAGAGAGCCATCTCCGCTGGATTTGGTGTGAACTGAAAGACCTGGGTATTTGTAGTGTGGCAGTCTGCAAGTTAAATCTTCGATTGTGTGGGTTTGGTACTTGTACTTATTAGAAATAAGTGTAATGAGTAGTGAAACGCCTTGCTTAGAACGTAGAATTATACAAAATCAAGGGGAATCATGACTCTGTGACCAGCCTGTCCCCTCCTGTTTCAGTGCCTGAAGACGTACACTGGCCACAAGAATGAGAAATACTGCATATTTGCCAATTTCTCTGTTACTGGCGGGAAGGTGAGTCTCATAACCTTGAAGCGTCTCACCCGTTCCCAGCTTACTTGCCCGAGAGGTCACGCCTGTTACAGGTTGCTTTATACTCAGAGACGCTTTTCTCTGCCCACAAAATGATTTTCCGTTTCAACCAAAGCGCACTGTGCCAAGTATGGGGGACATCTTGTCCCGTTTGTTTCTAGGTCCATCTCCTTAACGGAGGCAGGCAGCCTGTTGTCGGGCTCTGCTGGCAGTGCTTGGCCGACACCTTCCGAGGGCGTTGGGACCCAACGGATGGAGCTCTGTGTGCTCAGAGTGTCCCTGGGTGGGTGCGCTGGCTCCGAGGCCGTTGTCCACCGGCCCCAGCAGGGAGCGGAGTGTGTTTTCCTGCCCACCCACACTGGTCTCGATGCTCCTGTCTTAGACCGGGGTGACTCGGGCAGCATGTGTGTGACACACAGACTCAGAAAAGGGTGACCTGAGAAGCATCTTCCATCCTGGAAGCCTCTCCTGGGGCAGGCAGGTGCCTGGCTTCTGTGAGCGAGGCCAGTGCTGGGATAGAGTAGGCGGGGCTGTCCCCCTGGGAGATGAAGCCTCAGGCCTGGCTGGAGGGCAGGCAGGGCTTTTAGGTTGAGTTCAGCGAGGCAGCCACCAGCAGGGTGGGCGTGCGACGGGGCGTAACTGGAGATTCTGCCCCTTCCACATGCACGAGCTCTGACCTGCTTTTCCTTGCCCTGTTTTCCCTGCTTGTTGTTACCTAGTGGATTGTGTCTGGCTCAGAGGATAACCTTGTTTACATCTGGAACCTTCAGACGAAAGAGATTGTACAGAAACTACAAGGCCACACAGGTGAGGGCCTGCGCTCCTGCAGTCACTGGCTGCCTGTTGATGTGAGGACGGTTCCTGCAGGTGAAGCGTGGTCTGCCCATAGAGTGCCACTGTCTTCCCCTTCCCACCTCGGCCCTCCGCTGGCCCCGTTGAGGAGCCGCTGCTAACAGCTCTTGCCCAAGGCATGGAGCTGGTCACTGGGCTGCCGACTCAGACCCAGGGCTCCTGGCTTGAACCCTGTTTCTCCCTGTTCTGCCAGGCATTCTGGTCCGGAAGGTGTGTGTGGCTGTGGGACTTTAGGTGGGTGCAGCCTGTCCCACTTCACGGCGAGCTCTGTTTCCTGGGCCGGGGACAGTGAGGTCATCGCTGCCCCATTCTGGAAGCTCTGGCTCCTTTCGGATACCTGTTCCCTCTCCCAGAGAGACCCCCAGCTGCATGCAGGCCTAGTGGGCTCCACGGCGGTGCTGGTTCCCAAGTGACCTGGGGTTGCCCCCTCTGTGGGTCCTGGCTGCCCTCTGTAGCTGCCGCTGCTTCCTCGCCCTCTGGCCCTGCATTTCCACGTCTCATGGAGCCAACGAGAGCAGGGGGTTCGAGCCCTTGTGGAAATCTGGGGAGGTGCTGCTTCTCCCTCCATGCGAGCAGCTTCACCCAGCCTGGGGTCAGTGCTCACGCTCCACGGCGGGCCTGGGCCTTCCCCCGGGTCCTCGCTGGCGTTCTGGGGTTCCTTTGGTTTACGTAGAAGCTGTAAACTTTGATGTGGCCGACCTTGCACCACCAGTCTGTTAGATCTTACTGCCCTGCTTGGGTGGTGGACTTGTCCTTGCTGTGACAGAGCCAGCCCTGTGGGGTGCTCTGGGGCTTAGCATTGGGGGAAGGTGGTGGGAGTGGGCGGCTCAGGGTCCGAGGAAAAGAGGGACATTGTCGATAAAGGACTGAGGACCACGAGGGGTCCGACTGCAGTCCTTGTGCGCGCCAGCCTCTGAGCCAGTCCTGCTGCCACGCTCCTCCTTGTGGGCGCTGAGCTGCTGCTGGTGGGGGCGTGTGGGGCTCCTGGTCTGCAGGCAGGGCTGGCACTCCCTGTGGCCTCCTGCCCCTGTCCCCCAACCGCCTGTGTTGCCCTGGTACTGGCTGCTGTCCCCTTGCTCCCCTCCCCTGGGCTCCTTGTGTCGAGGGTGGGCAGTGGATGCTTGTCCTATGACCTCCCAGGTGACGGGCAGGTGCTACCGCATTTCTGGAGAAAGGTGGAGCTCAGCCTGGGATGGCGCCCCCAGCCCAGGCGCAGGGATGGCTCTGGTTCTGACTGTGTCTTTGTTTTCAGATGTCGTGATCTCAACAGCTTGTCACCCAACAGAAAACATCATCGCCTCTGCTGCGCTAGAAAATGACAAAACAATTAAACTGTGGAAGAGTGACTGCTAAGTCCCTTTGCTCCTGCCCGCGAGAGACTGTCGGGATGTTGACCCGGATTGGCAAGAAACAGGGTGTCTTGGAGGTGGTCCCCGGATCTGCGCCTGGGAGTCAGGACAGGGCCTGATTTGAGCCTCCTCTTTGAAGATGATCTGGCCGAGCGGAAGGTGTGGACCACCGGAAAGTTCTAAAAGTTGCTGGTGACATTTCTTGCCAATTCTAACACTGTCTAGGGAAGAGTTCCTAGTCTATTGTGTTCAAACAGAGTCAACAAAAGTTTTTAATTTTTTATTACAGAAGGGTGAAGTTCAATTTAACATGCGTTGTGTCTTTTCAGTAAACGTTCTGTATCTTTTTGATATTCCATGACCCAGTGCACGCTGTGGCCTGTCACCGCCACCGTGGTCCCGCCAGCCTCCCCTTTGGCCCACGCCGGCCGCCCCCATTCTCTGCTGCGTAGATGCCCTGGCCCAGGGCCCTGACTCCTCCATTCCTGCCAGTAGCTGTTCCTAGTGTATTTTCGTCTTTCTGGAAAACAGCATTGTGTGGTTGTTTTCCGTGTAAAGAGCCGTTTGTGTCTTGGGAGCTTGTGGCCCACACGCCGATAGCACGTTCATCGCACACGATGCTCGATGCTCCCGTTTGTCTCAGTGTCCCTGCAACAAGCAGCACCGCAGACTGTAATAAAAGGTGGGGTTTTGTGAACGGTTGTGGCAAGTGCGTCCTTGTGAAGCTCGTCCCATGTGGCTTTCTTGGAGAAAGGCTCCCCTGGGGCAAGAGGGCGGAAGGTTTCTTCAGAAAGGAGGTGCTGAGGCTGGCTGCACCTGCTCTCTGAAGACGCCTTCCTCTCTAGGTTCATTGTTCAGTGTTGCTGGGGGAGGAGCGGGGGTGGGGAGGTTCTTAGTTGCGAAGGAGCCAAGCTCCTGATGGACTCTTGTTGGGATGTGGGGGATGCCTGTGGCATGGGAAGGCTCCCTGAGTCCCTCACTCCAGGTCAGATGCCAGTGGGACTTATGCGCCCTATGAGGGCTGCAGGGCCAGCGCTGCCCCTCGGCCTCCTCGAGGGGTTGGGTGCTAAGCGCGAGCCTCGCCGTCCCTGCCGGAGCCCTCACCCGCCTGCCCCGCTGCCTCTGCTTCTGGCAGTGTGGCTTCCTGGTGCTCACCTGCACAGCAGTTTACAGCAGAGGCCGAGCAGGAGCCTCTGGGGAGTGAGGCTGAAACCTGAACCTGCCCGTGGAGACAGCTGTGGTGAGGGTTGCCACACACAGTGAGGGTGGAGCAGGGTGGCCGAGGGCACAGGTGCCTGGGTCTGTCCCACGGGGCAGGGCTTTGGGGCTGTGATGCTCTGGGAAGCCAACTTGGGTCCTGGGTCTACAGAGGGCCCTGGCCCCGGAGCCCAGCCAGCTCTGCCTCTCTCAGGGCCTGGAGTCCTGGGTGAATCCTGCAGGTTTTTGGTTGCACCGGCCCAGGGAGGAAGCAGGGGGTTTGTCAGGTGGGCTCTCCTGGGGGTCCTCGAGTGGCAGGGGTGAGGAGGGGATTATCCGAGGCATCTGGAGATGTATGTCCCGTGGTTTCCCCTGCTCCTCTGTTTCGGATGAGGTGTACGGATGAGTGACCTGCACTAAGAAGTGAGTTGCCACAGTGAAAATGGGTTGGTTTTTTTGTCTTCGACGCTCAGGGTCTGGGCGCCTCGCATTTGCAGTCTGTTGTGACAGACACGGGGAGCTCCGCGTGCCAGCCTATGGCTGCCCTGCTGTGGGGGTCCTGGGGCCGGTGAGGCCCCTTCAGTCTTGTTCTGGGGGGACGGCCCACTCCGGGGAGGGGGTGTGCTGTGCTGAGCGCTGTATCCCTGAATATAGTTTATTTTTTCTACATTTGAATTCTGTTGTAGATTTATGTAAAAATACATTCTTTTTGAAAATAAAAATTTTCATGTCTTCTAATTTAGTCTTGTGAGAATTTCTTAACTTAAAACGTAGCTGTCTCTGTGGGGTGGGAGGGCAGCCACCCTGGGGCTTTGTCCCCGGTGGTGGGGGTGGTGTCTGGTGAGCCAGTGTGCCCCACAGGACAGTCCTGGGTTTTTACAGTAACCTGAGGAAAGTCATCTATTTGTGCTAATTATTCTATGTATTTTGTGTTGGTTTTTCCACTCTTAGGTTTATACCTGTGTGCTAATTACTGACAGTGTTAGGCAGGTAGCACGGATGAGGAGGGGCCCTCCAAAGTCCTGCTGCCAGCACCGTGTTGGGGAGTATCTTCCAGCGTATGCGCTACAAACTAACAGGAGCTTTCAGATGTGAAGAGCGCTGCGCCCCCAGGTTCCTGTCCCTGCTGCAGGAACTTCATCGTTTATTGGCTCCTCCTGTTATCTCAGTACAAATCCCAGACATTCTACGTTGTGAGCGCTGAACGCGTGGGTATCTCAAAATAAGTCTCCAGAAGCGTTATCACCACAACGCCATTTTCACACCAAAAAAGGTCTCCAACCCCCGCCTTTTTTTTTTTTTTGAGATGGGGTCTTGCTCTGTTGCCCAGGCTGGAATACAGTGGTGTGATCACGACTTACTGCAGCCTCAACCTCTCGGACATGAGTGATCCTCCCACCTCAGCCTCCCAAGTAGCTGCGACCACAGGCACATGATACCATGCCCGTCTAATTCTTTTATTTTTGAGACAGGGTTTAACTCTGTCACCCAGGCTGGAGTGCAGTGGTGCCATCTCAGCTCACTGCAATCCCCACATCCCGGGTTCAAGCGATTCTTGTGCCTAGCCTCCCAAGTAGCTGGGATTACAGGCCTGGCTGTTTTGTGTATTTTTAGTAGAGTTGGGGTTTTGCCATGTTGGCCGGGCAGGCCAGCAAATTTTTGAATATTTAATTTTGCAGAGACAGGGTCTCACTGTGGTGCATAGGCCTGTCTCAAACTCCTGGCCTCCGGTGATCCACTTCTGCCTCCCAAAGTGCTGGGACTGCAGGGGTGAGCCATTGTACCCAGCCCCCCTAAAATTATTTAATTGAATATCTGATGTTCAGATTTCCCCTGTTGTCTTAGTATGTTTTAAAAAAGTGTGCCTGTATGTGCACATATACAAGCATATACACACGTCACATGCACGCGTACACGTATATATATGCATGTAGTGCACACCTGTGCATGGGTGCACACAAGTATATTTGTGCAGCAAACCACAGCATGTGTATGTGTATGTAGATGTACCTGCAAGGTATGTGTGCATAGGGTTATGTGTGTGCACATGCACAAATGCATGTATGTGCTTGCACACATGTATGCCTGTGTATGGAATCGGGAACCAGACAAGGTCTTCACCTGCATCTGGTTAGTTTACCTCAAGCCTTTTTTTTTTTTCTTTTTTTGGAGACGTCTTGCTCTGTTGCCCAGGCTGGAGTGTAGTGGCAGGACCTCAGCTCACTGCAACCTCTGCCTCCCAGGTTCAGGTGATTCTCCTGCCTCAGCCTCCTGAGTAGCTGGGACTACAGGCACCCACCCACCACGCCCTAATTTTTGTATTTTTGGCAGAGTTGGGGTTTCACCATGTTGCCAGGCTGGTCTCAAACTCTTGACCTCAAGTGCTCCGCCTGCCTTGGCCTCCCAAAGTTCTGGGATTACAGGCGTGAGCCACCGAGCCCGGCCCCTCAAGTCTTTTTAAATCGCCAGGTCCTCCCTCTTTTTTCTGTGCCATGTATCGTTGAAACCAGGTCGTTTATCTTGTGGCCTCCTGGTCTGGTTTTGCTGAGTGCATCTCCGTGGGGCTGTTCAGCATCTTCCTGTCTCCTGTGTTCCCTGTAACCTGGCAGTGGGTGAGGCAGCCGGCCACGCTCCATGCACCCACCACGGTGGGTGGTGCTGTGTGCGTGTTCAAACAGCTGACTCATCAGCAGATTGGTTTTATTTGATAAACATCTTTCCAGTCCTTACTTGAGTCCTATGTTAAAAAACATACAGGAGTTTGTGCCCAGGACAGATGTGATGGATGGGGACACACACAGAGGCCAGGCGAATGCTCTCACCACGCTTGCCATTCTCACTCTCTGGGGTGCCTTTCTGGTGATTTCCATCTATGGGAACCATGCACAGGTGGGATCAATCTGTGTCATTTAGGAAAACAAGCTGTGTGCCACATCCTGGCACATCCTGCTCTTCAGCCCATGAAGGAAGCTCTCAAAACACTGTGGTGGGGTAAGCTGTTGGCCGTGTGGATTCACCATCCCAGCAAGGAGCTACCTTAGGGTCAAGGATGAGTTCTGAGAAATAGAAAAGACTCAGTGAAGAGGAGAATCAGGTATGGTTACCCAGAGGAAGGGCAGAGGATGCTGAATCCCGGTAGAGTGATGCCCGCTCCTGGGCTGTGGGCTGAGATGGCATTTCACACCCTCGGGGGAGACCCTGACCCTCACCACCAAGCCCGACGGGTGCGGGGGAGCAGGGGGTGCAGGTACTGTTAAAGGTGAGATCCACTTGGCAAAAGATTTTATGTAACTCAACTAATGAGGGGACCTGTAAGATGTTACAACCGCTTGAAAGTACCACACTTATGCAGGCAGATGAATGCTAAGACAAATTGCAAATAGATTCAAAACTGGCAAAAGGTCAAAATCCACAGTAATAATCACATCCCACTGGGCAGGCACATTCAGCTTCCTACAATTTTGAGCTGTGAACAGTGAACAGCAAAGACCAAAGGTGGAGAGGACCCGGATGGCTGCTTAGACTCCTTAGGTTGAGCAGAGGTTTTTTCCTTATGGCTATTTCAAGGTCTCTCTGTTTTTCCTGATAGTCGACTCTTCTGTCAAAAGCTTGGTGAGCAGGAGGGAGGGTTCCCATAAAGCCTTTTGGGGAAGGAAATACCGGAATATGGGGTGACTCCGAGGGGAGGGGCTGTAACAGATGAAGGCCGCTTGGTAGCTTCATTGTCGGGGTGCAGGGGGCGAGCTGGGCTGCGGTTTCCAGCCTCCATCCAGGCTGAGCCCTCACCTGGATCGGCCCACTCTCTCCTAAGGGATGCAGCCAGGCTGTGGCTTTAACGTGGCTGGTGTGCTGATTGCGCAGGCCTGAGCCCTGGACCGGCTCGCACTTGGCCTGCCTATTTTCCGCATCCCAGGCCTCAGTGCCGGGCCCTCCAGCTCCCGGGGCCTGCGCCTCCCGCAGCCTTGGTTGTCTCAGCAGGTGGCACCGCGTCCTTCCCCGGAGGGGGACTGACACCCTGCAGTTACCCCGACCCTGCCCTCCACGGCTGTTGGCACATCTTCTCCAGAACCCAGGGCTCTCAGCCCCTCCATGGTGCCCGCACCCGGCCTCCGGCCTCGCCCCGCCGCAGCCGCGAAGGTCTTCCCGCTACCATCCTTGCCCGCTGGGCTGTTCTCAGCGTGGCCGCCGGAAGGACGTCCTTTGATCTCATTCGGTCCAGTCCCTCCCCTGCGGGAGGTTCTCCAAGGACTCGCCCTTGCTGAGGGTCGAAGCTCAGGTCCTTGCACAGGTCCCTGGGGCCCCGGGCCAAACGGGTCGTCCCCTGATTCCCCTCCTGGCTCCTGGCTCCCCTCCAGCCCCGGGGCCTTGCGGGGCCCTCCCTGCGTCTCAGGGCTCCGAGGTCCTCGCGCCTCCTTAGATCTGGACTTGGGTGTTGACCTCCCCGTCCGCCCTGCTCGCTGGAGCGGGTCTCCACTGGGCTCGGGGCGGAGGCTCTGGAATGGCCGGGAATGCGCTCCGGGCGGGCAGCGGCTTCGCTGGGTAGCTGCCGTATCTCCGGGCCGTGCCCAGTGCTTAGTTTTCTGTGAATGAATCAATGTTGAGCGGAAACTTCGTCAGGCTTTGAACGAGGCCCTGAACGTTTGCGATGTTGGGGACGCGCCCGTCAACCCGCCGAGCCGCCCTGTGCCTCATGCGGCGACCGGGGCGCCCTCGGGAGACGGGCCCTGCCGGGTGTCGAGACGCGAACACGACCCAATGCCAAGAAGGGGCGGTGAAGATTAACGGAAAAGCCCCAAGCAGCGGCGGAACGGCGCACCCGTGCACAAGTGCGACCCGCGCCCGTGTCCCAAGGAAAGAAGATAAAAGAAGATAAAAAATGCCCCGGGCTTTGCGGTGGCTCACGCCTGTAATCCCAGCACTTTGGGAGGCCGAGGCGGGCGGATCACCTGAGGTCAGGAGTTCAAGACCAGCCTGGCCAACATGGCGAAACCCCGTCTCTACTAAAAATACAAAAAATTAGTCGGGCGTGGTGGCGGGCGCCTGTAATCCCAGCTACTCCGGAGGCTGAGGCAGGAGAATCGCTTGAATCCAGGAGGTGCAGGTTGTAGTGAGCCGAGATCGCGCCATTGCACTCCAGTCTGGGCGACAGAGTAAGACTCCGTCTGAAGAAAAACATAAAAGAAACAAGAAAACGATGGTTAGATGCCACGAAGTAGGTGGCAATGCCTTAACCGTATGCGTGTTGTCAGGCCCGAGGGCCTCTTCCATCCTTGTCAAGGGGAGTGCTAACCTTCTCTCCTTTCATACAACACACCCTAAACGCCCGTGCGCAACGTATTTAAGGACCAAAGCTCTATCCGCCTTTCGCTGAGGGCGACTTCTTGTTCGCTATCCATGGAGGTACATTTGTAAAAATGCCAGGGTCCAGTGGGAAACCACAACTGTTCTATTCAATCCTCTTTATTAATTTGAACGTGTAAGAAAAAAATCTACCATTTTTCGTGCCCTAATATATTCATAAAAGCAGCCAATTAGAAGCTGAGGGGAACAAACGGAAGTCCCGAGCGTCCTTCAGAGAAGTAGATTCCCCCGGAAACAAAACAGGGCGGGCGCGCACCTCCTGCGGCAACACGCCTAGCCCACGGCGGAAGGCGGGAAGAACTGTCTACGGAAGTGGAAGGTTGGTAACGAATCAGAGAACAAGGATCGGAAGATCCGTTCCACGGACTTCCGGACGCGGCCCTGCCCGGGAATTGCGGGTGTTCAGGACCCTGTGGTGCGCGGGAGGCCGCCTGCGCATGCGCCGCGTCGGCTCAGCCGCGTTCTCGCAAGCTCTGCGGGGTGTTGGGTGGCGAGTTCGAGCCCTAGAACGGTCGAGTGCCCTGGAACCGGTTTCGGCTCTGGCGTCCGCGCGTGTCCTCCGGCTCCAGGTTACAACGTCAGTATTGGCGCCTTGGCGCGGTCCCGTCCTGCTCTCGTCCTCCGTTCCGTGGACCCCCGGGCGGTTGTGGCGCCCCGCAGGCCGCGCCCCTCCCATCGCCTCGATGGGCAGGGCTCTGCGAGGCTCGGGGACCGGGGACGCGCGGCCTTACTGACAAGGAGCGCGAGGGTCTGCACAGCCTGGGGCACCACCCGGCCTGGTGAGGATGATCGCTGTGCGCGCGATGCACATGCGCCCTCAACACCTCTGCACATTCATGCACGTGTCCATACATGGGGGCACACACGTCCTTACACGTATGTACATACGCATGTCTACACACGCCCATGTCTACACGCGCACATGTCTGCACACGCACGTCTGCACACGAGTCACACGTGCAAGTGCACGCATGGATGGTGGACACGCGTTTACACACGTGAATATGTGTATACGCATGCAGACACATGTGCCTGCCCACATGGATGTGTGCACAACAAGCACAGAGGTCCTCAGTGGCCCACTCCTGGTGGCCGTGTGCTGTGGGCTGTGAATGGCCATACTCATTTCTCAGAGCTTTTGAGTTGTGTGTGTTTCCAGTTGTACATATTAATTAGAAAAAACAAAAGTGAACTTGTAGGTTAAGGCAGGTCCTTAAATTTCCTTAACTTCCTCTCCCTGGAGACCTGGTGGGCTGGGCTTGGCACTGCTGCAGAAGGCCAGCCACACCCTGAGTCAGGTCTTCTCCAGAAGGTTCAGGGTAAGCCCTGGATTACAGATAGGAAACCAAATGCATGAGGAAGACACTGCTCACCCTGCAAAGACGGTCAAGGTGTGGGGCGGGGAGCAGCAGCCTGGAGGTCAGAGCCAGGACCTTGGGGGCTGAAAGTGGTGTGCCTGGCTGGTGATCTTCAGCAGTGGGAGGCCTGGTGTCACCCTGGGGCCCAGACTGTGAAGGACTGGTGGCTTTGGGGATCTGCGTGATCCAGGGGGCCCAAGTATCTGCCCAGCTGGCGTTCTGTGCACTGCCCACCTGCCTGTGTTGTCACGAGGATGGGGTTTCCTAAAATGCAGATTCTTGTCTCTTCCCTAGTCTGAGTCCAGGGTCTGTGGTCAGGCCCAGGAATCTGTATTCACTGAGGCCCTTTGGGTCCTGCCGTCATAGCAGCCTGTCTTTACTTTGGGTGGAGGTCGGAGGTCTGCACGTCACCCAGGAGACTTACCAGTGGTAACCCAAGAAGAGGGAAGATGGCAAGGGGGTCTTTGCAGGGTTGGGAGGGCCAGGCTGGAAGGACCTGGGAGGCCACAGCACCCTCTCGGACTCGGTGCAGAACCCGTGGAAGCAGCCTGTGATGCACCGATGGAGGCGGCTTTGCCCCATGTCTGCTGGTGCCTCTGGAACTCCGGCTCTGACAGACGCCGCGTTTCCTGCTGACCACTGCATCCGAAGATGAGCCCAGCACTTGCACACAGGGCACCCCAAAGTGTTTGTTGAACAAAGGCATGATCAGTATTGGTATTGCCCTGAGACTCATGCCCTCAGCCTCGATTTGGGCACATGCTCATGTCAACCGCTGGAAGTCCCTCTGGGGCGCACAAATCCCTCTGGGGCGCACAAATGTCTCTGGACCAGAGGAAGAGTCGGCCTGGCTCCATGTGCCTGGCGCCTGGGGCAGAAAGGTGGACGGGGCAATCAGAGTGGTCATCCTCGGGGAGTCCACTTTGCACTCCACTCGAGTCACCAGGGATATAACTCACTGGATCCTAAGTCTCGCTTTCTGAGTCTCCTGTGTGAAATCAGGCTACATCCAGAGAAAGGTCCAGAAATAAGAAAAGGTGGGATCGCCTACTGACCCTCCCATTTTTTTGCACACGGAGACTGAGGGAGGGGAGGAACTTGCTCAAGGGCACCACACAATTTTTTTTTTGAGATGGAGTCTCAAAGACGGAGAATTCCTCCAACCACGAGGAATTTGAACGCTTATCCTGAATTGTGGAAAGTGAATGTCTCATGGAGTTGGGGTCTGTCACCACCTGGGGATCCACAGTCAGACGTGGCATAGAGGATGCCCTCCCAGATCCCGCTCTGTCTCCCAGACTGGAGTGCAGTAGTGCCACCTCGGCTCACTGCAACCTCCATCTCCCAGATTCAAGCAATTCTCTGGTCTTAGCCACCTGAGTAGCTGGGATTACATCCGCACACCACCACACCCGGCTAATTTTGTATTTTTAGTAGAGATGGGGTTTCACCATGTTGGCCAGGCCGGTCTCTAACTCCTGACCTCAAGTGATCCACCTGCCTCAGTCTCCCAAAGTGCTGGGATCACAGGCATGAGCCAACGTGCCCGGCCCACCCAAGTTATTGCTAGAGTGGTGGGGTAGGGACCCAGCCCTGGCAGAGCCCTGGGCCATGCGTGCTTTTCCCCTCAAGTGTCGAGGCAGATAGAGCTGCTCCATAGAATACAAGATGCCCCATTGAGATGGAATCTCAGACAAACGAGTCATGTTTTATTTACTGTAAGCATATCCCAAATATTTCATGGGACACACTTATACTAAAACTTATTCATTGTTTATCTGAGCTTCAGATGTAATGGAGTGCCCTGTATTTTTACTTGCTAAATTTGGCAGCCCTAGTAACGGGAGCTGGAAGGCTTTTGTTATCTGCCCTCAAGCAGCATTTCCTGGCATTGGCTCCAGTGACCGTTTGTCTCTTGAAATGTCCCGTGGACAGAATGGAAGAAAACTGGGAAATATTGTGTTAAGTAAACTTGCACGATTCCTTTTTTTTTTCTTTAAAGAAAAGCCTAGCCGGGCACGGTGGCTCACACCTGTAATCCCAGCACTTTGGGAGGCCAAGGAGGGTGGATCACGAGGTCAGGAGTTCGAGACTAGCCTGGCTAATGTGGTGAAACCCCATCTCTACTAAAAATTAAAAAATTAGCCGGGTGTGGTGGCAGGTGCCTGTAATCCCAGCTACTTGGGAGGCTGAGGCAGGAGAATTGCTTGAACCCCGGAGGGAGGTTGCAGTGAGCCGAGATTGTGCCACTGCACTCCAGCCTGGGCAACAGACTGAGACTCTGTCTCAAAAAAAAAAAAGAAAAGATAAAAGCCTATTAGCTGGCAGGAGGGCTTATGAAAATGAGGCCTGGGGGATGTGTCATTTACTCAACTGTCTTGGCTAATGAATGGGATCTCTAGGCTGGTGAGGTTGCGTTCTGTGTTTTTTTTTTTTTTTTTGAGATGGAGTCTTGCTCTGTTGCTGAGGGTGGAGTGCAGTGGTGCGATCTCGGCTTGCTGCAACCTCTGCCTCCCAGGTTCAAGCAATTCTCATGCCTCAGCCTCCAGAGTAGCTGGGATTACAGGCATGTGCCACCATGCCCAGCTAATTTTTTGTGTTTTTTTGTAGAGACGGGATTTCACCATGTTGGCCAGGTTGGTCTCGAACTCCTGACGTCGAGTGATCCGCCCACCTTGGCCTCCCAGAGTGCTGGGATTACAGGCGTGAGGCACCGGGCCTAGCTGTGTTCTATGTTCTGTAAAGGAAAACAGTGCAGGGAGGAGAAAAGAGGGGCCTGGGAAGGAAAGAAAACAGCGGGAAAGGGGAGGGCTGAAGACAGAGCAGGAGGAAGGCTGAGCGGCCTTAGCTCTTTGGCCTAATCCAGACCAGTCAGACTTCACTCTGGGCGCCTCCCAGTGGCAGCCACTTGATTTGCAGGCAAAGAGCTTTGAGACCCGCTCTGCAAATCCAGCCTTATCCCTGTCCACATGGGTATGGCCCCGGAAAGCACTCAACAAATATGCATTGAATGAATGACTTCAGGCAGTGATCCAGATTATTCAGAGCAGAAAGCCGCTTGGGCTCTGATTACAGAAAAGTACTCCCCACTCATCCGGATGCAGGGATACCTTCCAAGACCCCCAGTGGAGGCCTGAAACTGTGGGTCGTACTGAGCCCTAGAAATACAGTACTGTTTTTTCCCATACATACATACCTATGATAAAGCTAGGCACAGTAAGAGATTAACAGTAATTACTGATGATAAACAGAACAATTGCCATAATATACTGCTGTAATAAAGTTACTGTGTGTGATCTCTCTTTCACAATATCCTAGTGTTCCATGCTCACCTAGTTTCCAGCCACTATTGACCATGGATACCTGAAATTGCAGAAAGCAGAAACTCAGATAAGGGGGGACTACTGTACTCTTTTTTTTTTTTTTTTTTTTTTTTTTGGAGACAGAGTCTCGCTCTGTTGCCCAGGCTGGAGTGCAGTGGTGCGATCTCGGCTCAGTGCAACCTCCGCCTTCCGGGTTCAAGCGATTCTCCTGCCTCAGCCTCCCAAGTAGCTGGGATTACAGGCATGCACCACCATACCCGGCTAATTTTGTATTTTTAGTAGAGATGGGGTTTCTCCATGTTGGTGAGGCTGGTCTTGAACTCCCGAACTCAGGTGATCCGCCCACCTCAGCCACCCAAAGTGCTGGGATTACAGGCGTGAGCCACCATGCCCAGCCCAATTTTGTGTTTTTAGTAGAGACAGGGTTTCACCATGTCGGCCAGGCTGGTCTTGAACTCCTGACCTCAGGCAATCCTCCTGCTTCTACCTCCCAAAGTGCTGGGATTCCAGGCATGAGCCACCGCGCTCGGCCCTGTACTCTTATTTCTAGGCTCACATGGCTTTGGGGAGTCTGCGTTTTCCAGAATGCTGATGACATTTCTGCTCCAGATCTGGGGAAGTGTTGGTGAGTCAGTACTCAGCAGGAGAGAAGGCTGAGGACAATTTGGGCCCCCACAGGTGGCCATTCTCCCTCCCCAGAAACCCGGCCATGTGGTTGGCCGAGGCTGCCCGCTCTTTCGAAACTCCAAGCTCCGGGCACCCACAAGGAAGGAAGGACGAAGTGAGGGTGGAGTGAGCGCAGTGAGAAATGCTCCTCCCGGCCGTCAGCACCATCCTGTGGAGTTGGCGATGTGGTGGTGGGATCAGAGCTCAGTCTTTACAGGGAATGTGCCCTGGAGACACATCTTACTGGCAGCATCTGTGGGCTGCCTGGGGTGGGGTGAGGCAGGAATGGGGTCGCCTGACCCCTGCCCTGCCCACCTCTCACTCACACACCTCCACCCACCTGCTGGCTGGTCTCAGAGGCCTTCCTAGGTTCCCCGGAGGCTCTCCGCTGGGAGCCGGGGGAAGTGTCAGAGCCAGGGTGACATTCCCAGGAATAGCCAGAGGCCCCAAGGACTCGTTGCCTCTCGGAACGGAAGGACTCGGTGACCCAGGAACCTTCTGGGGCTGTCACAAGTCTTGGAATAACTACTGGGGCCCAGAAGGTCAGCTTCAAGGCCACTCCTAACGGCCACCACGCTGACCAGTGGCTTTTAGAATGGGCTGGTCCTTTGGAACTGCCCCTGGCTGGTGGGTGTCCCTGCCTGCCAGCCCCCGTCCTGCTGGCCTTGGCCTGGGTGGTGGGCTGGCCCCAGGGTGGGGTGTTCCTCCTACCCCTGCCTCTGCTTCCATCACTTTTTTTTTTTTTGAGACAGCGTCTCTTTCTCAGGCTGGAGTGCAGTGGCGCCATCTCGACTCATTGCGACCTCTGCCTCCTGAGTTCAAACAATTCTCCTGCCTCAGTCTCCCGAGTAGCTGGGATTACAGGCGCCCACCACCACTCCTGGCTAATTTTTGTATGTTAGTAGAGATGGGGTTTCACCATGTTACCCAGGGTGGTCTTGAACTCCAGACCTCAGGCAATCCGCCTGCTTCAGCCTCCCAAAGTGCTGGGATTACAGGCTTGAGCCACAGTGCCTGGCTGCTTTGATCACTTTGGGAACAGTATTCCGGTGTCAGGCTGCTGGGCCCGGGGGCTTGGGTGTCTGCCCCAGTCAGTCACCCCTCTTAGGGTGGGACACCCAACAGGCATGGAACACAGGGGACCTGTGTCTTTTAGGGCGCAGGGCTGGGCAGTTCCAGCAGTGTCCGCCAGGGGGCGGGGCTGCACCGCTCAGGGTGGAGCTGGAGCCACCAACCTGCATCCTGGCTGGGGCTCCCGGCTCTCACCACAGCCCTCTCCGCCTGGCTTCTCTGGGCTTGGGCAAGGCCCCTAACTGTTCTGTGCCTCAGTGTCTTCCCCTTGAAGGGACTGATCTGCAGAGTGCCGGCCCCGGGGTTGAGCTTATGGTGAGGGCTCGGTGGCAGTCAGCCCTGACGGTCCTGTTTACCCCATGGAGAAACTGAGGCTGGAGTGTCCATTGGACATCGGAGGTGACACCCTCAGGTGCAGCTGGCAGCGGGGCCCCAGGAGATGCTGGGGGGTGCCTAGATTTGTGGGGTTCTTGGTATGCGCCCAGCACGCAACGGTTCCAGTTAGACCTGACTCTCTCTGGCACTGTTTTTTTCAGAAGGTCATGTTTTCTGTGTGATACACAGAATACCTGCTCACTATAGAGGCATTTAAAGCCACGCCGAGCCGGGCGCGGTGGCTCATGCCTGTAGTTTCGGTTACTCAGGAGGCTGAGACTGGAGGATCACTTGAGCCCAGGAGTTCAAGACCAGCAAGGGCAACATAGCAAGACCCCATCTGTAAAAAAAATTTTAAAAATTACCCAGGTGTGGTGGCATGCACCTGTGGCCCCAGCTACTCAGGAGGCTGAGGTGGGATGATTGCTTGAACTTGGGAGGTCGAGGCTGCAGTGAGCTGTGATTATGCCACTGCACTCCAGCCTGGGCGACAGAGTGAGACTCCATCTCTAAAAACAAACAACAAACTAAACGACATGGAGAAAGAGTACAATAAAAACTAAAATGAGCTCTAATCTTACCAATCAGCACGTGATGGGCACCACTGGCACTTCTACGGAGGAGAGTCATTGGCATTCCTGTGGGTTTTCTATTTCCCATTGGGTCCAGAGTGTGGAGCAGCTCGGGGAGGCCCTGGAAGGGTGAGGGAAGGACGCAGCGTGCCTTTTTGTGTATTCCAAGGTTTCCTGGGATCGGAAGACTCTGTCAATGATGTGCAGGGGGAGCAGGAGGGTCCAGAGAAGGCCCTTTTGGTGCAGTGTATCGAAGGCCCAGAGGGTTTACAATGGGATGTTTCCCTGCGTGCAGATGCCTTCCCCGTCACGTCCTGGGTTCCTGAGGACCAGGCACTTTGCCCGAAGTACACAGTTACTGTGGTTTCTTTTTGCCGCCCCCCCCCCCCGCCCCCAGCACTATTGTGAAATGGATATTGGCCTTGAAGTAGATGGTGTCTTAGGAAGGAGAAAGAGCATTTCCCTTCCCAGTGCCTGTGGTAGCCTCCGGGCAGAGTGGTAACCGCCCTGCCTGGCAGGCCCAGGACTCCCTGGATTTCTCTGACTGCAGGGGTGCCCCCGTGGCCTCCCGGTCAAGCCTGCTCAAGGGGCTGCCGTTCCCTGCTTCTGCAGAGGGTGACGACCGTCTAGGGGGAGAAGACCTCTTCTCAGGGCTCGGGGGCCTCTATTAATAAAGTGACTGCTGACCCCGGACGTACGGGAGGGAGGAGGGGACGGAACGTTCCCAGGGTTGGCGTTTGGCCGGAGACACTTCTTGCCTGACCCAGCTGGCCTCCTGAGCACTCCGGTTCTGCCCTGGCCCCCGAGGCTCCGATGGGCCAGAAGCCCTGCATGGACCAAGTGCTGGGGTTCCCCTTCCTCAGGGACATAAATCTCCCTGGACTGGCTCCCTGAGAGCGTCCTGAGGACCTGAAAGAAGGAGGCACAGGGCCTCAGGCCTACGGGACCAGGCGTGACTCAGCCATAGGCCATCCACCCTCCAGGAGCTGGCTCACAGCTGTTCTGGAAACTTTTCAGGCTGCACACGGTCCGGCTCTGCCTCTAGACCCCAGAGGCAGCCCGCAAGAGGGCTCTTGCTCTAGTTCTCTCTCGTTCAGTTGTTTCCACGGGTGTTTGTGAGTGTGGGCTGGGGACAGGCAAGAGGACAAGTCCTCTCCACCCTCAGAAGCCCGGCCTGTGCTGCAGAGACAGGAGCATGTGGTGCAGGCCAGTGAGCCCAGCTTGTGTGTCTTGGTTTAGCCACTCACAGACTCCCGTGCAGTTCTCTGGGGCTGCGGTCCTCGGTACCCCAGGAGGGGAGGCAGGCAATTTTAACAAGTCATTTTAAGGACAGCAAGACTGGCGAGAGGTGGCCACTGCTGTTGCCCGGACGGACAGGTGAGAAACCCAGGGCACAGAGAGGCCACCTGCTGGCCCCAGGCCACACAGGGAGTTCGGAATGACTTTGGGATAACTCCACACACACCGTGGCAGCCCCTACTTACGAGAACTTTGCGGCAACCCTGAGTGCGGGTTAAGCAGAAACAGAGGCCAGGCTTCAGGGACGGGTGGTGCCACCAGGAGGGGCTTTTCTGGTCTGAGAGGCCGAGGGGGCCGGGGCCTTCGGGAGGGAGGCCGGGGCCTGCGCGGTCACCGCTGTGCCAAGGAAGAGGGCACTCCAGGCAGGGACCTGGCCCAGGCAGCGGCCCCGGGAGGGCTGCTGGTGAGGCTGCGGGGTTGGGGCTGGAGTAGGAGGTAGAACCTTCTTGGGATTGGCCCAAAAGATGTCACAGCACCAAAGTGTGGGCCAACCTCGGGGGTCCCTCCAGGTGACATTTCAGTGTCCCAGCAGAGGCCACCTCGGAGACTTGGTGGCCCCGCGAGGCCCTAGCGCACACTGGCGGGGAGAGGCTGCCTGTTCTCCCTGCGGTAAATGCCCCAGGCCGACAGGCTGGGCCGAATCCTGTGGGCCTGGGGTTGCTTTGGTGGGTGCCCTCCCCTGCCTGGGCATTTGGAGCATCCCAGAGGCTGCAGGGATTTAACTCAGGGGTGGGTCTGGTCCCTGTGGTTGGAGCCCCGAGACCCTCTGGCCAGAGGAAGAGCCCAGCATTCCCAGCACCCATGAGAGGACCCGAATAGCCCGTCTTGAATCATACCCGCTGCCTCCGCACCCCTCGCCTGCCTCCTGCGCCCCTCACCTGCCTCCCACACCCTGCACCCCCGTGCACCATGCCGTGTACTCTAGGGCTGGGGAGCCCTGGGTGGCCCTGGGGTCCCCGGCATCTAGACAGCCTGACTGCAGCCCCTCACAGCAGCCCAGCTCCACACCTGACCCCTAGGGACCATCCACTCCTGCCTGGGATGGACCCTGCGGGCAGAGGAGAAACAGGAGTCCGCCTCCCACTCCCATCAGTTCACGTCCTGCCCCCAGCTCTCTAAAGGGCAGCGCTTTTCAAAGTGTGTGTCTGTGGAGCCCTAGACCAGGGGTCGGGGGTTATGTGTGCCGCTCCGTGGTGGTGGAAGTTTGGGGAGCACTGGGTGGGCAAGGGGCTGCAGATTTCTTCCATGCAGGACTTCTGTTTTCGCCAGAGCTTCGGGCAGCTCTAAGCAGATGATTTCTGGATTTGAGCCATGCAGGTTTTGGGAGCTGGGGAAACTCGTTTAGGGGTGGGCAGAGCTCGTTCCTGAGGAAACAGCATGGAGGACGAGTTGGAGTTTTCCAGGGACGAGGGGAAGGAGAGGGCTCTGGTAAGAAGAGGCGGCTCTGCAAAGGCCCTGAGGCTGGGAAGAGCAGTCCCTCCCCAAGGACGGCTAGGCGGGGGCGGGGCCCAGGCGGGGGCGGATCCAGGGAGGAGGAAGGTGATGGGGTCAGATTCTGCAGGATCCAGCTTTCTCCCTTGCCTGAGAGGTGGTTTGGGCAGAGGTGGGCAGCATGGAGGAGGCGGCCCAGGGAGTCCCTATGGTTGCCCGGGTGGAGTGTGGGGCTGGCCTGCCCCGGTGGGGATGTACGCGCTCCAGGCACCCAGCAGCCCCTCACCCAGCCCATCCGTCTTGCCCCGGGCCCCCGGGTGCTGCCATCTGGAGGGTGCTCTATCTGGGCCTTGCCCCGGGGAGGCGGCCAGCCCAGATCCTCTGCAAACAGCTCGCCCCTCCCAGCTGCCCCCATCCCCTGATGGCCCCCACTGTGGGAGATGCTGCTTTGGAGGGGCAGGAAGTGCCGCTGTGTTGGAAATCTGGGGGTGCAGGTCTGGAGGTGCACGCTGGATGTCCCTGCCCACATGGGGTCTGTCACGGTGCCGGGTTCTGAGGGGCTGAGGGGGCCCAGGGTGGGCTGAAGGACCCAGCGCGGTGGGTGACAGAGCAGGAGGCGCTCCCAGAGCTGTCCTTCGTGAGGGAGGTGTGGAGGTCACTGGTGGGGGCTTCTGTTGGTCCCTCCTGCTGTGAGGGGCGCGGCATCCACTTGGGGGCAGCTCCTGTCCCGGCTCCCACCTGGAGGCAGGGGAGGCACTTTGTCCAAGATCATGGGAGGGTCGGGGTGGGTGTCATCTTTCAGGCCACAGGCCCTGGCCCCAACGTCCCGGGGAACAGTGAGGACACTGCCCAGAGCGCCTTGACCCAGACCCAGGGACCCTGGCCTTGCCCCGTGGCCCCGGCAGCCTCTGCTATTTCTGGTCCTGCTGAGCTGGGGCTGCTCATGGCTGCCGCTCCCTGTAGGCACTGCACACGGTTGCTGGCCGCAGAGGGGACCCCTGCATATGCTCCAGAAGTGCAGGGTGACCGAGCACCTCCTGTCAGCTGGCCTCGGGCTAGATGCTGAGGGTGCAGTGCGAACCCTAAACAAAGGCAGGAAGGGCCCTGGCATGGCCCCGTGGAGCTCTGAATCCAGTGTGGTCGGCATACAGCGGTGTCAGGGACACAGACACAGGGGTCCCGCTAACTAAGGCTGGGTCCCGCTTGGTCCCTGGGAAGCAAGGACAGCTCTCTCTGTGGGGGTCCAGCGGCTGCTGTGACGAATGAGCACATGCTGGGAGGCTTCAGACAACAGAGAATGATTCTCTCCTAGTGCTGGGGGCCGAAGAATCGGGGTGTCTCAGGGCTCGGCCCCCTCAGAGGCTCCAGGGGAGGGTCCTGCCTGCTGCTTCCGGCTTCTAGAGGCTCTAGGGGTTCCCTGGCTTGTGGCCACATGATTCCCATCTCTACCTCTTATCTTCACACAAGCCTCCACCTCCCCCATGTCACTCCACTACTGCCTATGTCTCTCCTCTGCCCGGTGTCTCCTCTCCCTCCTGTGTCTCTCCTCCTCCCCCCGTGTGTCTCCCCCCATGTCTCTCCTCCTCCGCCGTGTCTCTCCTTTCCCCCTCGTGTCTCTCCTCTCCCCCCCGTGTCTCTCCTCTCCCCCCGTGTCTCTCCTCTCCCCCCCGTGTCTTTCCTCCCCCCCCGTGTCTCTCCTTCCCCCCCGTGTCTCTCCTTCCCCCCCGTGTCTCTCCTCCTACCCCCCGTGTCTCTCCTTTCCCCCCCAGTCTCTCCTCCTCCCCCCCATGTCTCTCCTCCTCTCCCCCATGTCTCTCCTCTCCCCCCCGTGTCTCTCCTTTCCCCCCATGTCTCTCCTCCCCCCATGTCTCTCCTTTCCCCCCCATGTCTCTCCTCCTCCTCCCCCATGTCTCTCCTTTCCCCCCCATGTCTCTCCTCTCCCCCCATGTCTCTCCTCTCCCCCCCGTGTCTCTCCTTTCCCCCCCATGTCTCTCCTTTCCCCCCATGTCTCTCCTTTCCCCCCATGTCTCTCCTCTCCCCCCCATGTCTCTCCTCCTCCTCCCCCATGTCTCTCCTTTCCCCCCCATGTCTCTCCTCTCCCCCCCATGTCTCTCCTCTCCCCCCCGTGTCTCTCCTTTCCCCCCCATGTCTCTCCTCTCCCCCCCGTGTCTCTCCTTTCCCCCCCCATATCTCTCCTCTCCCCCCCGTGTCTCTCCTCCTCCCCCATGTCTCTCCCGCTGTGTCTCTCCTCTTCTTCCCCCCGTGTCTCCCCTCTGTATGTCTCCTAAGGACAGTTGTCATTGGATTAAGGGCCACCTGGACAATCCTGACAATCTTCTCCCCAGTAACTTAGCCACATGTGGGAAGATCCCCTTTCTAAAGAAGGTTCCAGCCACAGGCTCCAGGGGCCACTGTCAGCCCACGACGCTCTCCAAGCTTCAGTTTCCACATCTGTAGAATGGGGATGCGGTGAAGCCTGTCGGGCTGGGCAGTGAGGTGGAGTAATGGCACCGTGACTTTTGTCAGCCCCTCTTCTGTGCCAGCCCAGACCCTCCTCCTTTGCCACCCGAGGTGAAACCGCCCCTTCCAGGAGCCAGGACTGGGGTTTTGGCCCCTGCTGGGCAGCCTATCCCTCCTGTGTGTGGGGAATGGGGAGATTCTTGCTGGGGATGGGCAGGGGCTGGGGTCTTTAGCCCCCGATGGAGGTCTGCGCTGTGACATGTGGAGCACGTGATTCCAGGGCCTCGTGGACCCAAGAAACTGGGCTTTTTAGTGCTTCCAATGCACCTTCTGTCAGCCCCGATGAAACGCACAGGTGGCATGGCACCCACCATCCACGCCAACCCCAGCTGCACCCCTCGGGCCCTCACCCGTCCTTTCCGCCCCTCGAGCACCCCCAGTTCTTCCTGCTTCAGGGTCTCTGCCGCTGCCTCGTCTCCTCCAGCCCGCTGGGCTGGCTGTGCTGTCCCCACCGGGTGCCTGAGCTGGATGTGGTCGCCCCACCTTTTGCAGGGCCCTGAGGCAGCGCCGACTGCTGAGGCCCCACTCCTGCCCTGCCCAGGCCTGCCATGCCATCCAGAGGGCACAAGAAGAGGGCCTCATGGCAAAGGTGGCACCGAGGGGCTTCAAGTTCACAGCTGAGGGATGGCAGGGGAGAAGGAGAGGGCTCCAGGTGGGGGCGACAGGAGTGAAGGTGAGAGAGGAGGCGTGCCCGGGCCTGGCATGGATGCCCACCAGGCATGGGGGTTGCTGTGTGAGTGTGCTCTGCCCACTGGTGGGTAGGGGCAAAGCACACTTCTGTGCCAGGGCATCTCCATGGGCCGGTGGTGTGCCTGGCCTCTGGGGAGGCTGAAATGACCCAGCCAGCCACAGCCGAGGGCCTTGCCAGGTGGGGCAACTGCCTGGGCACTGACCCTCCCAATGCCTCTTTCAGTTTGGTGCCACTGGCCTCATTTCAGATGAAGCAATGTCTCCTTAGAGAGGCACATGCACCCCCAGTGTCTCCCAGCCAGGCCCTCCTCTCTGCGTGGGGTCCGTGGTGAAGACGGGAATGGTGGGGGCTGGCGGCCAGGTCACAGCTGTCCGCACACACAGTGCCTTGGCCCGGAAGATCCTGCCGTCGGCCTTTCTCGTTAGCAAACAGGCCCGCAGCCCCTCCGCCACTGCCAGTCCGTGTGGCTGCCTGGCTCCCTGCAGGGCGCCTTCGCTGGCTAACGGATACCCGCGTGCTCTCATTTCTTCCTGCCTGGGTCTCCTATTTATTTAGCCTGGAGTAACCCCTGCTGTTGCCTCTGCTCAGCTGGGAGCTAGCATCCTCTGTGCTTGGCCCCGCGACCTTGGGATTCTAGTCCCCGTGTTCCTCTGTCTTTCCAGGCTGCTGTCCAGGGTGGGCCCAAGGGACACATCGTTCAGGCTGCAGTGTGGACTGAGCACCCGGGGCCGGTGCTGCTGAGGGTTGAGCGCTCTCCCCTGCTTCCTGTTTCCTCCCCTGCAAACTGGGGTGAGCCCACCTCTCTGGAGGGGCCAGGCTAGGAGCAGGAAGGCCCTGTGTGCACAGTCTGCATGACACCAGCACACACCGTGGGCGCTGGAGAAGACCAGATGAGGTGATCCGTGGGCGTGGGCTCCTGGAGGGGCCAGGTGCATGCCGCGGACAGTTTTGTCTGAGCTGAGAGCGCATTTCAGGTTTCTAGGGAGGCCAGGAAGCCCTCGGGAGGGGCCGTCCGGATGTCCCACAGTGGGAAGAGGTGGCATGGATGGGCATGGCTTCTAGAAGGAGGAGTCTGGGGGTGAGCATGTGAACAGGTTAGGAAACTGCAGAGCTCAGGAAGCAGCCTAGCAGGTGTCAGCCAGGAGTTCTGGGAAGTCTTCTCCAAAGAGGTGAGGCTCAGCTTTGATCTGAAGGACAAGAAGGAGCTGGTGACACGGAGATCTGGAGAAGGGGAATTCCAGATGCTGGGGCCAGCACGTGCAAAGGCCCTGGGGTGGGAATGAACCAGTCCTTGGTGGATGAGCCTAGGAACAGGACGAAGCCGGTGGAGGGGGGGCTTCGGGAGCCCAAAGACACCTCCTTGTGCAGACAGCTCCCCATCTCAGCCTTGAGGAAGCGGCCCCGCCAAGCCTGTCTTCCTCCGTGGTCCTTGTGGGTGGTCCTTCCCACGCTGGCCTTGTCCTCCATCTGCCTCAGCCAATGGCTCCCTTGTGCACTTGACCATTGTCGCCTTTGGCCCCTCACTCCCCCCAGTACCAAGCAAGTGCCCTGACCCTCACACTCCAGGCCCCTGACGTCTGCAATCCCACCTTAACCCCACACCCATCGACACCCCAACTTCCAGCATCTCTCACACCGTCTCACCTCACAACCCAAAACCCCCAGGGCCGGATGAGCCTCACCCCCGTGGTGTCCTCTCTGTGGCTGTCCCGCTTGGGAGCTGCCTCCTTTGACTGCATCCCTGTGCGGTGAGCTCCCATTCCACCCCGCACCCCTCTGGCCGTCCCGCCGTTCCCTGGCTCATCTCACAGAGAAACCTCTGGGGTGCATGATGCCCTCACAGCCCCCACTCCCTCCCCATTCACCCACAGATCTCCTCCACTCCAGCCCGGCTCCCCCTCCCCTGGGGGCCCTGTGACCTCCGCATGAGGGTGCGTCTCCTGCTGAGCGTGGCCTGCTCCTTTCACCTTTCCTTCCCTCTCGAGGTCTCTGGGCAACCCCCTCCACCGTCCCTTCTCCGTCCCCGCTGGGCTGCCCTGTTTTTCCACCAGGGTGTCTGCCATTCAACGTGTCCCGTGCCCAAGTCCGATGGCCCCTTGCCCACCGCCCAGGCCAGCTCCCCTGCTCCGTCCAAGGTGCTCAGGCCCCAAATCCCGGACCCTTGCTGGCTTCCTTTCGCTCACATCTGCCCGCATTCATGAGGAATCCCTGCTGGCTCCTCCCCGCAGGCCCAGGATCCATCTTCTTCCCCAGCATGCACCCACATGCCAGGGTCTCTTCCTGGTCTCCTGTGGCTGCCCTGGTCCTGGCCTGGTCTCCTATCCACCAGGCAGCCAGCCCAGGTCAGAGCCTGGAGCTCCTCTGCCCCAGCCAGCCAGGGCTCAGCAAACCCCGGATCCTGCCTGGCTTCTGAGGCCCTGTGGGGCCGCCCGCTGTCCCTTGGGCCTCCACTGCCTCCTGGCTCCTCCCTGGATGGCCGAGCTGGCTCCACTCCGTGATGGCCCCTGCCCTCTTCAGCCTGGGCCATGCTAAGGGCATCACATGCCCACTCCCGCCCTCACTTCTCTCTCCACACCTGCAAGACCTTCCCTGGCTGCCTCAGCATCCCTGTGTCCCATTGGCCCCCTGTTCTCCACAGTGGGGATGGGTTCCCATGTGCACAGCCGTCTCTCTGCCCCGGTCTCCTCCCAGCACGCAGCCTCCTCGAGGGCTGGCTGTTCATGGTGGAATTCCAGGGCTGCAGCAGGGCCTGGCTCAGGGCAGCAGCCAACAGGAGCGTGGGGACTGGGATTGGGAGGACGGGAGAAGGAGAGGAAGTAAGGAGAGATGGAGGCAGAGTCCCCCATCAGAGAGAGCAGGGAGAGGGGGTGAGGTGGCCTCCCTCTGCCCCTGGACCGTGTAGGAGGGCAGGTCCCCCGGAGTGGCAGGTCCCCCAGAGTGGCAGGGACTTAGCAGTGTGCACTCCCCACTGTGCCGCCTGTAGGACCCACAGAGTTTGGGGGTCACTGGGCACACACGCTGAGGCAGCGCTGAGGGTGGACATCCTCTTGCTTTCAGGGGCCTCCCGGAGGTGGCCTGTCTTCGTCTGTGAGGTGGGCACGGCATGCGCACCAGCTGCCACTTGCCCACGGGTCCTGCTGCAGCTGGGCCCAGCTGGAGAGGTGTGCAGGACGCGGGATCCCTGTGCCAGGACCTGAAGTTTGAACAGCAGTTCATCAGGTGACACAGGGTGGCCTTGATTTCAAAGGCCACTGCCTGGAACTGAGATGGTGACAGGGCGCCGGCCTGGGACGGCCCAGTCACAGCCACACTCCAATTTTGCCCTCTGAGGCAGCGGGTGGGGTCAGGTGTCGCCACCCTGGTTCTAGGTGAGAGCTGCGTTCAGGGGTGGAGTCACTCATTCAGGAAACTGCCGCAGGGTTTGCAGACAGGACTCCCAGGCACCAGACCACAGCCCCCTTCCCAGCTCTGCAAGGAGTTGTTGAAAAGCAGTAATGTTTAGTGTTTTATTGTCATCAGGAAAGTGAAACAGATTTGTTACTCAAAATATAGAAGAATAGGCTAGGCATGGTGGCTCATGCCTGTAATCTCAGCACTTCCGGAGGCTGAGGTAGGCAAATCCCTTGAGCCCAGGAATTGGAGACCACCCTGGGTAACAGGATGAAACCCCATCTCTACTGAGAGATTAAAAAAAATGAGCCAGGCGTGGTGGTGCACGCCTGTGGTCCCAGGTACTCTGGAGGCTGAGGCAGGAGTCTCAGCTTGAGGCTTGAGCCCGGGAGGTCGAGGCTGCAGTGAGCTGTGATTGTGCCACTGCACTCCAGCCTGGGTGGCAGAGTGAGAGTGAGACTGTCTTAAAAAAAAAAAAAAGAGAAAAGAAAAGACAAAGGGGCTTAGAGGTATAGAAAAGTAAAAAAGAAAATCAATTGGACTACCCCTGTCAATATTTTATAGCAAATTTTTGCTGCTATTTTCCCCATGTGCTGTGTGGTGTGTGGTGTGTGGTGTGCTGTGTGTGGTGTATGTGTGGTGTGTGTGGCATGTGTGTAGTGTATGTGGTGTGGTGTGTGTGCTGTAGTGTGCTATGTGTGGTGTGTGATGTGTGTGGTGTGTGTATGACGTGCATATGGTGTGCTGTGTGTGGTGTGTGTGGTGAGGTGTGGTGTGTGTGGTGTGTGTGATGTAGTGTATATGGTGAGGTGTGGTGTGTGTGGTGTGTGTGGTGTGTGTGGTGTGTGTGGTGAGGTGTGTGTGTGGTGTGTGTGGTGTGATGTGTGCTGCATGTAGTGTGTGGTGTGTATGGTGAGGTGTGGTGTGTGTGGTGTGTATGGTGAGGTGTGGTGTGTGTGGTGTGTATGGTGAGGTGTGTGTGGTGTGTGTGGTGTGTATGGTGAGGTGTGGTGTGTGTGGTGTGTATGGTGAGGTGTGGTGTGGTGTGTGTGGTGTGTGGTGTGTGTATGGCATGTGTGTGGTGTGTATGGTGAGGTGTGTGTGTGGTGTGTGTGGTGTGTATGGTGAGGTGTGTGTGGTGTGTGTGGTGTGTATGGTGAGGTGTGGTGTGGTGTGTGTGGTGTGTGGTGTGTGTATGGCATGTGTGTGGTGTGTATGGTGAGGTGTGTGTGTGGTGTTTGTGGTGTGTATGGTGAGGTGTGTGTGTGATGTGTGTGGTGTGTATGGTGAGGTGTGTGTGTGGTGTTTGTGGTGTGTATGGTGAGGTGTGTGTGTGGTGTGTGTGGTGTGTATGGTGAGGTGTGGTGTGGTGTGTGTGGTGTGTGTGTGGCATGTGTGTGGTATGTATGGTGGGGTGTGTGGTGTGTGTGTGTGGCATGTGTGTGGTGTGTATGGTGAGGTGTGTGTATGGTGAGGTGTGTGTATGGTGAGGTGTGTGTATGGTGAGGTGTGGTGTGTGTGGTGTGTGCACATGTGTTTGAGGGCGTGTGGGTGTTTCTGCCACTGGGTCCCCCACCTCACTATTTTCTCTCTCACACCCTTTCATGAGATCTTCTGCCATGTGACTCAGTGGTGTGTGGTTTGTGGTGTGTGTAGTGTGTCTTAGCCTGTGATACCAGCACTTTGGGAGGCCGAGGCAGGAGGATCCCTCAGCCCAGGAGTTTGAGTACAGCCTGGGCCACATGGTGAGACCCCTGCCTCCACAAAACATTAAAAAAATATTAGCTGGGCGTGGTTGCTCGCACCTGTGGTCCTAGCTACTAGCCTGAGTAATAGAGCTAGACCTCCCATCTCTAAAAAAAGAGAAAAAAAGCAGTAACCACAAAGTGTTACATTTTATAAAACAAGAGAAAGTGTGTGAACTGCACCTGGCTGTGCCCCTCCCACTGAGGAGCTGTTTGAAGGTCTCTGCCTTGGAAACCCCCACATTAGACAAACACCCTCGCCCATTCCTCTGATCAGGGAGGCACGAAGTAAAATTCCTGGGCCAAGGGGCTGCCCATGTGTCAGATGTTTTGTGTGTGGGTAAAAATTGCTACTGTATTTCCTTCTAGAATGGTAGTGGGGAAACTGACAGCCTTTTCCCTCCCGTGTCATTAACATAAAAATCATTGCCAATTTAGTAGGTGTAAAGAGATGTCTTTGTCCTTTTAATTGTTACATTTGGAGCTTTGTGCAGTTACACATTTGACGGACTTGTTGGCTGCATTGTGTGAATTGGTGTTCCTGGCCATAGCCTGTTTTTCTCCTAATGGGATGGCCGTCTTTCTTAAATGCATTTGCAGGGGCTCTTTGTATTAATAATATAAAATCTTTTTCAATTGCGTGGATTCCAAATGTTTTCCCAAGATCATCTTTGTCCTTTAGTTCTGTCTTGGTCTACATAATTTACATTTGCAGTTGAACTTTCACTTTTTCCTTGATGGTGGTCTCGAGGGTGTGTGTGTTGGGTGGTTTGAAGGGTGAGGCCTGGGAGGGGGGCGCTGGGACAGTGGCCCCGGGCCAGGTGCGGTCGCGGAGTGGCTGGGGCTGGGGGTGGCTGCCCTTTGAGGCTCTGCTCTGCAGTCTTGGACGCTTTCCGGCTGAGGGTTGCGTGTTGGTCCAATGAACTCTTCCTGGAAGTGCGTTTCGTGGTAGGATGGTCCAGGGTCACCCCCGTTGGCTCATGTCAGCCTAAACAGGACATTCTGTTGCAGTAACACAGATTATGCTTTGTTTGTTGGAAAATCGGCAAGATATGCAAGTGCGTGTGTGAGCTTGTGCAAGGAAATGGGGCAAGAGTTACCCAATTAGCAGCTTTAAAAAGCTCATCCTTAAAAATCCGCTTCCTTTCGCGTCTGAGGGGCTGGGCACCTCGCCGAGGGCTCAGCTCTCTGGTGTCATGGGAAGTCCTTCTGAGGGGGTCACAGTGAGTACAAGGGGAGCTAGCCCAGCGCAGCAGCCCACGAGCATCCAAGGCAGACAGGACCCTGGATCCCCATGCCTCTGTTCCCCCTGACCTAGCCCCGCTGCCCCCCAAAAAGCAGGCAAGCCAGGGGCTCCCTGAGCCTTTTCCAGTGCGTTCCATCAAGGGGCATGGAGGTCACGTTTGCTCTAGACAAGGTCACACCTGAATGGTGCCAGAAACCTGCTTCCTAGCACAGTGTTCTGGGTAGTGGGCACTGCTGAGGCTTCTCTTCGACCCATTTTACAGATGGGGATGCTGAGGTCAGGTAATGGGGCCAATGTGCCTGACACCCAGAGCAGACCTGGGAGCGAGAGGCCCAGGCAGGGCAGGAATCCCTTCTGCTCCTGCCCCAGTGCTTTCTGCCCCACCGTCACAGGACTGCGGGGAAAACAGCGAGATGCCGGTCCTGCCATCTATCAGCATCCTAAGAAAAGGCCGGGGAGCTGACTTCTGCCTGTGGAGGAACCCCGACTTCTCACTACTGAAATGAGGTTGGTTTGGCCGGGCGCAGTGGCTCACGCCTGTAATCCTGGCACTTTGGGAGGCCAAGGCGGGCGGATCACGAAGTCAGGAGTTCAAGACCAGCTTGGCCAACATGGTGAAACCTCATGTCTACTAAAAATGCAAAAATCAGCTGGGCGTGGTGGCAGGCACCTGTAATCCCAGCTACTCAGGAGGCTGAGGCAGGAGAATCACTTGAAACCGGAAGGCGAAGGTTGCAGTGAGCTGAGATTGTGCCCTTGCACTCCAGCCTGGGAGAAAGGGCAAAACTCTGTCTTAAAAAAAAAAAAAAGAGATGAGGTCGGTCTCTGTTCCCAGTTTCTGCCTCTGTGGGATGGGACAGACCTTCTGGGATAGGGTCACAGATACTGAGAACATAGTCGCTGGCACCCAGCAGGTGCTTGGTTGGTGGTGACGATGCTGTAGGACAGGCGAGGGATGCATTTGTACATGTTGAATACCTCCTGGAAGATGGCGCCAGGGCTCTCTGCCTGGAGAGGGAGGAGTGATTTGATGGTTCTCCTGATGCACCTATCCGGCAAGTGCCCTCCTTCCCAGATGTGCAAAGCTTCAGCCATCTGGAAAGTGGTCAGTTGGCCAGCTCCCTCAGGATGCGCTGGAGCCAGTCCACCTTGCACCTCCCAACCACCCGCCTGGGTGATGAGGATCGTGGCCAGGCCCAGGTCCTCGGACTCCTGAGGACCAGGAAACTTGGAACAGAGGACCTGCCCTGGGGTCCTGAGGCCTGGTAGCAAGTCCTGGCTCCGTCTTTCTCCAGCTGGGCGTTCCGTTGTCAGAGCCTCAGTGTTCCCATCCATAAAATGGGCCTGATGAACACAGTCTGTTTGTCCCACCCCCTTAATGAGAACCGTGAATGGCAGTGTCAGTTTCTGAGGTCACCTTTTAGGTGCCATCCAAATGCAGAGCCTTCTGACCCCGAGTGTTTGTCCTGTCCCTCCTGTGTGTCCATAGCTCCTTCTTGCCTGCTGCCTTCTGCTCCTCCCAGGTCCCCGGGGAGGTCACAGACGCTCCTCCAGCTGTCTGCAGAGTCCGGGTCTTGGATTATGGAAGCTTGGGGTGGCCGTCTGGGAGGACACGCTGGCTCCCATACCCATGTGGCTGCCTCATTTCCACCAGCTGAGCCAGCAGACACGCGGCTCCGGGCCAGCGCCCAAAGACTTTCCATGGCCGGGGGCAGGGCGGAGGCTCAGGGAAGCCGGCAAGGGGCTCTGAGCCCACACGCTGCTGCTCACGTCCAGAGCCCAAACTCGGGACACGCTGGCTGTGGGGGACACAGTGTCCTCAGGACGGAGGCCCAGAGCCTCTGACCTGCTGGTCAGAGGGAGGGGGCTAGAGGCAGGGTTGTCTCCAGCCTTTCTAGACAGGAGACGGGTGACCCCAAAGTCCCCCTCGAGCCAGCCACAGCCAGCCTTGGAGCTGGAGTCCTGACCCCCGACCAGGTTTGAGGCTGAGCTAAGAGGACATTATGGGGGCTCAGAGCCCAGGGGACCCCCCACACCTCAGGCTGGGCAGGGGTTGGCAGGGCGCCTGACCTAGCTCCAAAGCTTCCAGGTACTTGGAGGGTTTGATTTTTCTTCCCATCCTCCCTGCCCGGAATTCAATTAATCAATAGAAGAAATCTCTGCGTCACACCTCTCTGAGCCCCGCAGGCTCCTACAAGATTGATTAACACAAACATCAATTTCTTGGGCTGTGCGCCTCCAAAAACACGGTACTTTTTCAGATTGAATTGCTACTGTGTGCCCGGTGTAAATAAGGGAGAGGGAGTAATATGGAAGATTTGTGACTGTGTGCGGCGTGGCTCCGCTTCCCGCTCCGCCGGTGCTATTAGGTGCTGCAGTGCGGGGTGGAGGGAGGGAGGGACAGAAGGAGAGTGGAGGGACAGAGAGGGGGCAGACCACTGGGCAGGGCGAGAGAGGACAGAGAGAGAGGGAGAGAGAGAGATGACAGGGAGGGAGACACATACACACAGACAGGGAGACAGACACAGAGGCAGATACAGCGACAGAGGGAGAGTGGAGAGGCAGAGAGGGCGGGAGACCACTGTGGGGCTGAGGGAGGACAGACAGAGAGAGAGAGGGAGAGATGCACACACACAGAGACAGAGAGACAGAGGGAGAGTGGAGAGGCAGAGAGGGCGGGAGACCACTGCGGGGATGAGAGAGCACAGAGAGAAAGCAACAGAGAGAGAGGCAGAAATTGAGAGTGGTGGAGGGAGGTGGGGAGCAAGAGAGGGAGAGAGAGAGGAAGAGGAAGAGAGAGGGAGGTGAAAAGAGAGCAAGGAGGTGCGGAAAGGCAGGCGAGGGAGTGGGCGTCCGGTGCAGGGTGGCTGGGAGGGATAGCTAATTGCTTATTCATTTTTCCTGGCAGTCTGAAGGGGGTGGCAGCTGAGAGGGGGGTGGCACTGCTGGTCTTGAAGCAGCTGCTGGTGGGGTGGCCGAGGTGGCCTTGCCATGGGAGGACAGGCTCTCCTGCTCCCTGCCTCCTTCCATCCGGTGCAAAGCAGGGCCTGATGCAGCGGGCCCAACCCAGGCACGTGGTGGGAGTAAAGGACCCAAAGGCCTTGCTCAGAGGCCGGGAAGGCCAAGTCCGGAGCAGGGAGACTAGAAGCCCCAGGTGAGGCCCAGGGCACTGAGCAGAGTGGGATAGGGGCTCCTCCTCGCAGCCACACACCCCCCTGCTGGGCTCCCTGTGGCTAGTGCCCTCCCCAGTGTGTCCCCAAGGCCCTGGGCCTCTCCATCCTACCATGCGCCTCTCCATCCGCCATCCCCCTCCCACCTCCCCACAGCCGGGTTCCAGACCAGCGCTGTACAGGAACCAGAATGCATGTGAGCCACACAGCAAAGTTTCAATTTTGTAACAACCATGTACAAAGGGAAAACGGGACAGGTGCCATTAGTTTCAATAATGAGCTTTGAACTCAATGTACTCCAAATGTAGTCATCTCAACAGGTAATCAACACAGAACAATGCCTCCTGCAATCATTTTTCGTGTCGAGTCTTTGGGACAGGGCTGTATTTCATACGCACAGGGTCCCCTTAAGGGCCGGCCACCTGTGAGCACTCTGGGGCCAGCGAGGCCAGCAGCCCCGTGGTGGATGGTGCAGCTCTGGGCCCTGGTTCCAGCCCCTATGTTCTGACAGTAAATGCTGAGGCCTCTCTGAGAGTGGATGCTGGGTCCTGGTGACAAAGCTGCCGGCGGCTCGCGGGTCTCCCCTTTACCCGTGAAGGGGCTGGCACAGTGCCCAGCATGGAGAAGCTCGTGGCAGAGAAAGAACTGCATGTTCCAAGGCAGAATTTCAGCCAGTTCAGCTCCAAGCCACCCGCTCTTGCCCCACTCCCTAACTGTGGAGGCCCCGGGAGCCTTCTGGGGACTGAGCACGGGCCCCGGCAGGTCCCAGGCCTTGAGATTACTTCCATCCTTGCTGCCATCGGCTCTTGACCCTTGGTCCCTGGGCCGGCTCCTGTTGGGCGGCTTTGTGGGGCCGGGTTCTGGGTGTGGAGCGTGGCCTGGACTTCCCAGTTGTCGGAGTGGCTGGAAGCAGGGCCACTGCTCACAGTGCTTCTCCTGCCTCTTCCCAAGGCTGACTCCTGTCCTTCTGTTCTCTCAGAATGGGGCTTGCAGCTTCGGGCAGGCGTTCACCAAGGACTCAACAGGCAGGGCCCTGACCCTGGAGCTTGAAGTCTGAGGGTCCTATCTTCCCTCTGGAGGTGTCCCCCAAAGGGGGTGGTGGGGTCTTTCCTTTATGTATAACTTTTTAATTTAGCAAAACACAGATTTTGTTGTATTTTTGAAAGGGTCTCACTCTGTCAGCCAGGCTGGAGTGCAGTCGAGCAATCACAGCTCACTGCTGCCTCAACTTCCCAGGTTCAAGAGATCCTCCTGCCTCAGCCTACCAAGTAGCTGGGACCACAGGCGTGAGCCACCATGCCCAGCTAATTAATTAATTATTTTTTTTTGTAGAGACAGGGTTCCTACCATGTTGCCCATGCTGGTCTCGAACTCCTGGGTTCAAGTCATCCTCCTGCCTCAGCCTCTCAAAGCACTGGGATTATGGTCGTAAGCCACTGTGGCTGGGCCAAAACACAGACTTTAGCAGAGTTTATAGGAATCAGCGCCATTGTGGTGGTTAGAGAGGTGATAACGCCACAGACCAGGCTCCCTTGGCAGAGAACGTGACTTTTGCCACCTCCCTGCTGTCCAGTGAGCCAGGAATTACTGTTTGCGGCCAACGGGAGTGGCCACTGTGGCTGAGAGAGGGCAGCAGTTGCGGGTGGGAAGAAACCATGCTGGGCTGATGCCAGTGTCTCTGGACTCTCATTCCAGTGCTCTTTGTACAGCAGCCCACCCTATCTGGGGTCCCTTCCCCAAGGAGCTTCCCAAGAAGCTGAAACCACCAGCCCCATGGCATGGAGCTTTGAGAGTGCTGTCAGCAGGCACTCAATTCACTCACTCATTTAGTCACTCACACATTCATTTATTCACTCACTCATTTAGTCACTCACACATTCATTCATTCACTTATCTATCCTTTCAGTCATTCATTGCTCATTCATTCACTCATCCTTTTAGTCATTCATCCACTCATTCATTCATCCTTTCAGTCATTCATTCACTCATTCGCTCATCCTTTCAGTCATTCATTGACTCATTCATTCACTTATTCATCCTTTCAGTCATTCATTCATTTATTCATTCATTCACTCATTCATTTTTCACTCATTCATTCACTCACTCATTTTTCACTCATTTTTCACTCATTCATTCACTCACTCATTTTTCACTCACTTTCAGGATTACAGGCTTGAGCCACCATGCCCGGCCCACTCATTCATTCTTTTGTTCAGTTGTTCAACAGGTGTTCATAGACTTTGATGCGTACCAAACACTGGGCCGATCTTTCAGATGCAGTGATGCAGGAATGATTATCGCCAGGTTTATATGAAAAAACCAAGGCTCAGAGAAGGTCAGAGACTTGCCTGAGGTCACACAGCCAGAGAGCAGTGGGGTAGGAAGGACTGAACCCAGGCAGAGCTCATCTGAAAGCCCCTTGACCTGCCTTCTTAGAGTTTCACCCCCGCACTGGATTGTCCCCAACCAGCAATCATTGGGGGTTCTTGGCAGGGTGGGGACAGCACGGGTCTCAGCGGGAGCACCAGGAGGAGGTGTGGCGAGTCGGGATGGTGGGGGACACACCATGAGGTGGGCTGGTGGGGGACACAGCGGGAGGTGGGCTGGTGGGGGAGATGCAGTGGGGGTTCTCTGGGCTTCTGCATCTCTGCTCTGGGGTCAGTCCTGGTGGGAGCTCAGTGGGAATGCAGAGACCTGGTTTACCATGAAACTCAGTCTCCTGGAGGAGCAGGCAACTGCCCAAGGCATTCAGCAGCTACACCAAGCTGGGGCTTTGCGGGCTGTACCCTGGGACCTGGAGCCCCTCTGTTTCCCCCAGGACTTGAGCCCCCTGGGTTCACCTTGCTGAAGCCACCCAGAGAGGCCAACGGGAGGACTCAGGAGGAAGACTCTGAGGCTTCATCTCTCCTGGGGCCTGATTTGGACAGCCTGAGGTTTAGATCTGTTGCCGTCTCCTCTTGCACAGGGCTGCTCTTATGGCAGAATGACCGAGCTGCCCCCGCAGAGCTGCAGCGAAGCTGCGGGCACAGCTGCCTCCTTAAATGGCTGGAGCCCCCACTCTCTGCCCCTCGCCCCTTAAAATGAGCTCCTGCTGAAGTCAGGCCCTCGGCAGAGCCTTGGGTGGAAAGCGAGGGCTTCCGGGGGACTGTGCATTTTGAGTGGCCTCAAGTGAGTGAGTCAGCTTCTGCAGCGGGCTCGGGTGGCGGGCACTTGAGTTAAGTGTGGCTAATTTGGTACAAGAACACGACGCCACCGGCAGGTTCTGCATCTTGGAGAAGCTTGGGGGCCATCAGCACAAAGGGGCCAGGGGAGGACGCTGCATCAGGGGCCTAGTGTGCGGGGGTGGTGAGTGCGGCAAAGGCACTCGGGCTGGGGCCCTGCCAGCCACTGCCCCCTGCCAGGCCCTGGGCTGGGCACCTGTGGCCGGTGGGGACTCGTGGAAAAGGTACCCTCCCGCAGGGTGGGGCAGAGCCTCCTGGGAGCAGCACCCTGGGCAAGCTCAGTGCCCAAGGCAGGTCCCACACACCTGCCCACTGCCTGGATTCTCTCCCTCGCTTCCCTTTTTCGTCCCAGGAGTAACAGAAGGGGTCCAAGGTGAGCATGGTGAGGCAGGAGCTCTGGGTCATCCTCTGCCCGCCTTGGCCCATGAGCAGAGCCAGCAGCCATGCCAGGGTCACAGCTGGCTGTGGGGTGAAGCTGTGGTTCAGGACTTGGCATTTCTTCTCAAACGTGTCCTTGCCTCTTGGTTCAGAAACACAGATGCCCACTCAGGTTCCATGAGGAAAGCAAGAGTGAGAGCAGCAGGGTGATGCTGGCACCACACACCTGACCCTGGCTCCCTACAGCACTGCTTCCTGCAGCAAGCCTTCCCCGAGTCCTGGGGACACCTCCGGAAGACTCCTGTCCCACTTCTGCTCTGACACCAGACCCTCCTGGCTGGGTGACCTTGGATAAGGAATCCTAATGCTCCCTACTCCAAAATGAGCGCTGTGCGCTCAGGGACATCAAGACTAGGAGGTGCTAACCCACTCTCCCTGGCCAGCAGTGAGGCCAGTGGACACAGAGCTGCCCAGGGAAGGACCCGTCCCCCTTGGAGCGTGGGTGAAGTGGGCCCTGGGTGCTAAGAGGGGCCCAGCATCAGGAAGGCTGCAGCCCTAATGCCACCGCAGGCGGGATGGCCTGAGAGAGTCTGTGCTGGGAAGGCATTCAGGAAGGCCTGGGAACTCTGATGCAGCCTCTCTCCTTCAAGGCGCTCTCTGGGGATTGGCCTGGGGCAGCGCAGAATCCCAGAGTCCCCGCCTATGTGTCCCCCAGCCCCTGCTTACCTTGTCTGCCCAGGGCCACAGGGGAATGGTTAACGGCAACGGAAATTACAACATATTAGAATTGAATGAAAATTAAAACACAACATATTGGCTGGACACAGTGGCTCATGCCTGTAATCCCACCCTAGCGCTTTGGGAGGCCGAGGCAGGAGGATGAGTTGAGGCCAGCAACTCATCCTGGGCAACACAGTGAGACCCTGTCTCTTAAAAAAACAGTGGGTGCAGTGGCTTACACCTGTAATCCCAGCACTTTGGGAGGCCGAGGTGGGTGGAGACTTTGAGGTCAGGAGTTTGAGACCAGCCTGACCAACATGGTAAAACCCCATCTCTACTAAAAATAGAAAAATAGCTGGGCATGGTGGTGCATGCTTGTAATTCCAGCTACTTGGGAGGCTGAGGCAGGAGAATTGCGTGAACCCAGGAGGTGGAGGTTGCAGTGAGCTGAGATCACGCCATTGCACTCCAGCCTGGGCAGCAAGAGCAAAACTCTGTCTAAAAATAATAATAATAATAATAATAACAACAAGCAAAAAACACAACATATAAACTTTTTTTCTTTTTTTTTGTTTTGAGATGGAGTCTCACACTGTCGCCCAGGCTGGAATGCAATGGCACCATCTTGGCTCACTGCAACGTCTGCCTCCCAGGTTCAAGCAATTCTCCTGCCTCAGCCTCCTGAGTAGCTGGGATTACAGGTGTCCGCCACCACGCCCCGCTAATTTTTTGTATTTTTTAGTAGAGACGAGGTTTCACTACATTGGCCAGGCTGGTCTTGAACTCCTGACCTCGTGATCCCACCTCGGCCTTCCAAAGTGTTGGGATTACAGGCATGAGCCACTGTGCCCGGCCCCTTTTTTTTTTTTTTTTTCAAATCCTAAAAATTAGTTCTGACTTTAGAATAGAGATTCTGAATATTTTTAAGGCTTTATTATATAGTTGAAAAATAAGGTCAAGATCGGATTAAGCTTTGATAGTCCAAGTTAGCAAAAATACTAATAATGCCTCTACATGTATTTCCTTGAATCTTGTCTTGTGTTTTACTGATATTGAAAGTGTTTTTTATGTTGCTGTGCTTAATTTTATTTAAAACATTTTTTTCTGTTTTTTTTTTTTTTTTTAATTTAAGGAAAGCCATGCTATTAAACAAACAAACAAAACTATGAGCTAAGCTCTGGGGTTATATTTGAAAATAAAAAGTGTTTCCTGGACTGAAAGAGCTCATAAGCTGATTGAGGAAATACACATATAAATAACTCGAATGAAGGAATTAGGTAAAAAAATGAGATTCTTCCTGTTTGCACATCTTCACTACCTTAACAACAACCAAAAAAATCTGCACACACACAACCACAGGAAAAAGGAAGTCCTTTTGCAGTGTTCTTATCTCATCATCTACTTGATTACACAAACTAGAAATCTAATGTTCCTCAACCCTCGCCCCCAAATCTAGTCTGCCCCATGATAGTTGATGTGACCACTTTACACTGGTTTTTCCATCGACTTTCCTAGAGCAGCTGCCATCACCACCAACACCAGTGCCAGCTTCTTAATCCACATCACTGCTTACATGATTAAAGTTGCTTCTGGCCGGGCGCGGTGGCTCACACCTGTAATCCCAGCACTTTGGGAGGCTGAGGTGGGTGGATTGCCTGAGGTCAGGAGTTTGAGACCAGCGTGGCCAACATGGCGAAACCCCATCTCTATTAAAAATACAAAATTAGGCCAGGTGCAGTGGCTCACACCTGCAATCCCAGCACTTTGGGAGGCCGAGGTGGGTGGATCACCTAAGGTCAGGAGTTTGAGACCAGCCTGGCCAACATGGTGAAACCCCATCTCTACTAAAAATACAAAAAAAAAAAAAAAAAATTAGCTGGGCCTGGTGGTGGGCACCTATAATCCCAGCTACTAGGGAGGCTGAAGCAGGAGAATTGCTTGAACCCAGGAGGCAGAGGTTGTAGTGAGCCGAGATTGCACCATTGCACTCCAACCTGGGTGAAGAGCAAAAACTCCATCTCAAAAACAAAAAACAAAAACAAAAACAAAAACAAAAACCCAACAATGACAAAAATTAGCCGGGCGTGGTGGTGGGCACCTGTAATCCCAGTTACTCAGGAGGCTGAGGCAGGGAGAACTGCTTGAACCCAGGAGGTGGAGGTTGCAGTGAGCTGAGATCACGACATTGCACTCCAGCCTGGGCAACAGAGTGAGACTCCGTCTCAAAAAAAAAAAAAAAATACAGTGGCTTCTAACTACTTTGCCCACATGTGCTCTGGCACCTCTGCCTCTATGGAGGGAAGCCGGAGTGATCTTTCTAAAATACAAATGCCATTGCCTCATCCCTTTGCTTAAAACTCTTCAAATATTGCCTATTGTTCTTTGTATTAATACCAACTTTCTTTTTTATCCTTATCATTATTTTTTCTTTTGAGACAGGGTCTTGCTCTGTCACTCAAGCTGGAGTGCAGTGGCGCAATCACATCTCACCACTGCCTCGAGCTCCAGGGCTCCAGTGATCCTCCTGCCTTAGCCTCCTGAGTAGCCAGGACCACAGGTGTGTGCCACCATGCCTGGCTAATTTTTGTATTTCTCAGTAAAGATGGGGTCTTGCTATGTTGCCCAGGCTGGTCTCTAACTCCTGGCCCCCAAGTGATCCTCCTGCCTCGGCCTCCCAAAGTGCTGGGATTACAAGTGTGAGCCACCTCACCTGGCCAGTATCAACTTTTCCTACCTGACTTGCAGAGACCTGCATAGGTTGGCCACTGCTGACCCCTCCAGCTTCACCACAGGCCAGAAAGCCCCTCCTCTTCCTTGTACAACCCCTTGAAGGTCCTGCTTCTGTCAAGGGCTCTATGCTCGCCAGTCCCACTGCCGTGCTGGTGCTCTGCACTGTGCTAGCTCTTCCTCAGCCTCCAGAGGCTGACCCACGCTGCATCCTCCTTAACCTCTGCCTCACGGCAGAGGTTATATTTATTTATGTGATATTTTGATTAATAGCCATCTCTCTGACCAGACTAGCATAGTGCTTTATATACACTAAGCATCACAATGTTTGTCGAATGGATCAATAGATGACTAAAAAATTAAACTGGGATTGTAAAGTGGGATTCTGGGGGTCTTCGACAACTTCATGGAAAATGCCTATTATGAATAAGCTACATAGGAATTTCAAAGTTTTTTGCACCAAAATAAACTATACTGACTTCTTATAACATGTCTGAACAGAACATATTGACTGTGTGATACAGCTAAAGCAATGTTTAAGGGAAAATTTATAGCATTAAATGCTTATATTAATAAAAGGAAATCAATGATCTATGCTTCCACCTTTAGAAACTAGAAAAAGAAACAAATTAAACTTAAAGCAGGCTGGGCGTGGTGGCTGACTCCTGTAATCCCAGCAGTTTGGGAAGCCGAGGCGGGCAGATCACTTGAGGTCAGGAGTTCGAGACCAGCCTTGCAAACATGGTGTAACCCTGTCTCTACCAATACAAAAAATTAGCTGGATGTGGTGGTGGTGCATGCCTGTGATCCCAGCTACTCGGGAGGCTGAGGTAGGAGAATTGCTTGAACCTGGGAAGTGGAGGTTGCCATGAAACGAGATTGTGCCATTGCACTCCAGCCTGGGCAACAGAGCGAGACTTCGTCTCAAAAATAAAAAACAAAAAACAACCTTAAAGGAAACAGGTGGAAGGAAACACTAAAGACAAGAGCAGAAGTCCATGAAATAGAAAATGGAAAAGCAATAGGAAAACATAATCAAGGAAACCAAAGTTGCTTCTGTGAAAAGATTAATATAATTGACAAGGCTCTGATCAGAGCAATCAAGAAAAAAAGAGACACAAATTACCAATATCAGAAATGAAAGAGGGGATATCATTACAGACCCTACAGATATTTAAAGGTTGATACAGAATGTTATAGGCTGGGCGTGGTGACTTATACCTGTAATCCCAGTGCCCTGAGAGGAAAAAGCAGGAGGATCACTTGAGGCCAGGAGTTTGAGACCAGCCTGGCAACATAGCAAGACTCTGTCTCTACAAAAAAAAATTTTTTCAATTAGCTGGGCTTGGTGGATGTGCCTGTCATCCCAGCTACTCAGGAAGCTAAGGCAGGAGGATTACTTGATCCTGGGAGTTACAGGCTACAGTGAGCTGTGATTGCACCACTGTACTCCAGCCTGGGTGACAGAGCAAGACCCTGTCTCAAAAGAAAAAGAAAAAAAAAAAAAAAAGAAAGTTGGTATTAAAACAATAAAACAATAGAAAATATTCGGAGAGTTTTAAGCAGGGGGATGATGCAGTCAGGTTTGTGACTTTTGGAAGGTTCATTCCAGCTCCCCTCCATAGAGTAGATAGGAGAGTTGCTGGAGTGAGGTGGGCAGAGTAGTTAGAAGCCACCTTAATCACGTAGGCAATGATGTGGGTTAAGGAGCTGGTGCTGGTGCTGGCGCTGGTGCTGGAGGTGATGGCAGCTGCTGGAGGAAAGTCGATGGGATAAACAGTGTAAAGTGATCACATCAGCTAATGTAGGGACAGACTAGATTTGGGGGTGAGGGTTTGAGGTTTCTGGTTTCTGTAATTAGGTAGATGATGAGATAGAGAATACTGCAAGAGGATTTCCTACAAAAACCAAACAAACAAACAAATAGCTGGGCATGGTTGTGTGGGCTTGTAGTCCCAGCCACTTGGTAGGCTGAGGTGAGAGGATTGCTTAAGCCCAGGAGTTAGAGTCTGCAGTGAGCTATGATCGCACCACTGCACTCCAGCCTGGATGACAGAGAGAGACCTTGTCTCTAAAGAAATAAACAGAAAGAATGTTACAAACAATTTTATGTTCCCACATTTTACGACTTAGAAAAAATGGGCAAATTCCTTGAAAGACAGTTACCAAAGCTCACTCAAGAAAAAATAGATGATACCATATAAATTAAAGAAATTAAATTTGTTGTTAAAAACCTAACAACAACAATAGCAAACTCTGGGCCTAGATGACTTTCCTTGTGAATTCTACCAATACTTAAGAAAGAATTAATGCCAACTCTACACTATCTCTTCTAGAAAATAGAAGAGGAGAGAACGATTACCAACCCTTTTTATGAGGCCAACATTACCTTGATATCAAAACCAGACATTGCAAAAACAAAAAAAGAAAGCTATAGAGCAATATTCCCCATGAGCAAAGACACATAAATCCTCAATAAAATACCAGCAAATCAAATCCAGCAATATATGTAAAGGATAACACATCTGACCAATGAGGTTTATGCAAGGATGCAAGTCTGGTTCAACATTCAAAAAACAATCAGGGTTGGGTGCAGTGGCTCGCATCTGTAATCCCAGCACTGGGAGGCCAAGGTGGGTGGATCACTTGAACCCAGGAGTTGGAGACCAGCCTGGACCACATGGCAAAACCGTGTCTCTATGAAAAATAAAAAAAATTAGCTGGGCATGGTGATGCACACTTGTAATCCTAGTTACTCGGGAGGCTGAGGTGGGAGGATCACCTGAGCCCGAGGAGGTTGGCGCCATAGTGAGCCACAACCATGCCACTGCACTCTAGCCTGGGCAACAGAATGAGACCCTGTCTCAATAATAATAATAATAATAATAATAATAATAACAATAATCAGACCAGGTATGGTGGCTATAACCCCAGCACTTTTGGGGGTAAGGTGGGAGGATCACTTGAGCCCAGGAGTTGGAGACCAGCCTGGGCAACAAAGTGAGACCGCCATCTCTACAAAAAATTAAAAAAATTAGCTGGGTGGGGGAGCACGCCTGTGGTCCCGGCTATATGGGAGGCTGAAGCAGGAGGATTGCTTGAGCTCAGGAGGTTGAGGCTGCAGTGAGCTGTGTTTGTGCCATTGCACTCCAGACTGGGTGACAGAGAGAGACCCTGTCTCAAAAAAAAAAAAAAAGGAATTAATGTAATTCATCATACCAACAGATTAAAAAAGAAAAACCATATGATCATCTTCATAAATATTAAAAAAAGCATTCGACAAAGTTCAACATCTACTCATGAAGAAAACGTCTCAGCAAACCAGTAAGAGAAAGGAATTTCTTCAACCTCATAAAAGGCATCTACAAAAAACCTGCAGCTAATATCTAATTAATACTGAAATACTAAATATTTTCCAAGATCAGAAAGAAAGCAAAGGTATGCAGTGTCATTATTGTACTGGAAAGCCTGGCCAGTGGAATAAGGCCAGAAAAAGAAATAAAAGATACACAAATTGGAGAGGAAGAAATGAAACAGCTTCTATTTCCATTCAATATGATTATCTGTATAGAAAATCTCAAAAAATCTATGAAAAAGTTATTAGAACTAATATTAGTGTGCCAGGCATGGTGGTGTGCACCTGTAGTCTCAGCTACTCAACAGGCTGGCGTGGGAAGATCATTTGAGCTCAGGTGTTTGAGACCAGTCTGGGCAAAAAAGTAAGACCCTTTCTCTAATAATAATAATAAAAGTAGCACACTGTTTCTGGTCACCTTTGAGACTGGCTTACTCTGGGTCTGTTGCTCCAGACTCAGCTTTCTTAGACAGAGCTCATTTTGTCAAGTGCAGTGGCTCATGCCTGTCATACCAGCTACTTGGGAGACTGAGGTGGGAACTCCAGGAGTTTGAGGCTGCAGTGAGCTATGATTGCACCACTGTACTCCAGCCTGGGCAACAGTGACCCCATCTCTAAAAAAACCAAAAAACCAAGTGTAGTGATGTCATAAGATACAAGGTCAATATACAAAGAAGTAATTATAATTTTGTGGACCAGAAATGAATCCTTTGAAATTGAAATTAGAAAATAAACAATACCATTTACCATAGCACCAAAACCTGTAAAATGCTTAGGTATAAATTTAACAAAACATGTACAGTATCATTATGTTGAAACTGAAAAACACTAATGAAAGAAATCAAAGAAGACCTGAATGGAGAGATATACTATGTTCATGAATTGAAAGACTCAATATGGTTAAATTGTCAATTATTTTGAAATTTGGGATTTAATACAATCTTGATCAAAATCTCAGCAGGAGTGTTTATAGAAATCAACAAGCTGATTCTAAAATGTATATGGAAAGGCAATAGACTAGAAGAGCCAAAATATCTTTTAAAAAAGAACAAAACTTGGAGGGTTCTCACTGTCTGATTTGAAGACTTACTTTAAAGCTATGATAATCAAGACAGTGCAGTGTTGGCAAAGGGTATACAAATAGATCAGTGGAACCAAAATACAGTCTCATGTATATATACTTAATTTATTTTCATCAGTTACAGTATAACTCAATATAGAAGGGCCATCTTTTAAACAAATGATTCGGGAACAATTGGACATTTGTATGCAAAAAAAAAAATGAAATTTGACTCACACATTGCACCATATACAAAAATGAACTCAAAACACAACCTAGGCTGGGCACAGTGGCTCTTGCCTGTAATCCCAGCACTTTGGGAGGATCACCTGAGGTCAGGAGTTTGAGACCAGCCTGGCCAACATGGAGAAACCTTGTTTCTACTAAAAACATAAAAATTAGCTGGGCATGGTGACCCATGCCTGTAGTCTCAGCTACTAGGGAGGCTGAGGCAGCAGAATTGCTTGAACCCAGGAGGCGGAGTTTGCAGTGAGCCAATATCGTGCCACTGCACTCCAACCTGGGTGACAGAGCAAGACTCTGTCTCAAAAAACAAAAAAAAAACAGAACGTAAACTAACTTTTAAATCTGAAACTATAAAACTTTTAGAAGAAAACATAGGAAAAAATTTGCGGTTTTGGTTTTGGCAAAGATTTCTTATATCTGACAACTAAAACACAACCTGCTTAAAATTTGATAAATTAGACTTCATCAAAATTAAAAATATTAATGAAAAGACAATTCACAGATTTGGTGGAAACATTTCCAAAACACAATTCTGGTAAAGAGTTTATAACCAGGATATATGAAACACTCTCAAAACTCAATAATGAGTAAGCAACCAAAATAAAAAGTGGACAAAAGATATGGACTCTTCATCAAAAGAATATTTATGGATACCAAATAAGGACATAAAAATATGCTCAATGTAATTAGTCATTATGTAAATGCTGAGATGAGATATCATTATACAGCTGTTACAATGGCTTTTTTAAAAACCTGACAATGACAAGTGTTGGTGAGAATGCAGAGCGACTGCAACTCTTGTACATTATTGATGCAAACACAAAATGGCATGGCTACTATGGAAACAGTTTGGCAGTTTCTCATAAAGTTAAACATATACTTATGATATAACCCGGCAATCCCACTCCTAGATATTTATTCAAGATAAATCACATGAAAATCTGTGGATGAATGTTTACAGCAGCATGATTTGTAATTGTCCCAAACTGGAAAAACAATTCAAATATTCTTTAAACCATGGTATGTCCATATAATAAAATACTACTCAGCAAGAAAAATGAATGAGCTATAGATAAATGCAAGAACACGAGTGAATTTCAAGTAAATTATGTTAAGTAAAAGAATCCAGACCAGGTGTGGTGGCTCACTCTTGTAATCCTAGCACTTTGAGAGGTCAAGGCATGAGGATTGCTTGAGCCCAGGAGTTTGAGACCAGCCTGGGCAACATAGCGAGACCCTGTCTCTATTTTAATAAAAATAAATGATTTTTCAAAAAAGAAGCCAGACTCAAAAAGGCTGCATAGTTTATAATTCCACTTAAATTACTTTCTAGAAAAGGCAAAACTATGGAACAGACAACAGATCAATGGCTGGGGGAGTAAATTTACTGGGCTGGGGGACTGAATTTACTACAAAAGGGCCTGGGGAATTTGGGGGAGCAATGGAAGTGTTCTACAGCTTGATTATGGTGGTGGTCATATGACTATTTCAGTTTGTTAAAATGTAAGAACTATATGCTAAAAAAAGGTAAGTTATACTCTAGATAATTATACCTCAATAAAACTGACTTTAAAACAAGAATTTGGGAGAATTAACATCTTCATAATGTTGAGTTTTCTAAATTATGAACATGATATATGCTGTCCATTTATTTAGGTCTTAGTTTTCTCATAGTTTTGGTGAGGTTTGATTTTAAATTTATGCTATCCTTGCAAAATAATTGAGGAGTATATCCTCTTTATTTTCTGGTAAAGTTTATGCAGGATTGCAATTACTGTAACTTGTACTTAAACATTTGGTACCGGTGAAGTCATCTAGACCTGAGGTTCTCTACTTAGGAAGTTTTTTTCTTTTAAAATTACTGATTAAATTCATGGAATGGTTATAGGACTACTTAGTTTTTCTATTTCTATTAGTTTTCTATTTCTTCTTGAGCTTGTTTCAATGAGTTATGTATTTGTTCTTAAGAATTTGCCCATTTTGTCCAATTTCATACAATTTTTGGATATATTGATATAGTATTCATTTTTCAATAGATGTGAGACTTTAATTTAAGTCATTATGGAACACAATGTTAATTTGAAGTCTTTGTCAGATTGCCATACAAAATCAGTTTCTTCTTCCTGCCATTTCTTCTTGTGTTTTAAAATGTTAGTTTGCTCATTTCGATTGGGAGGAGTTGAGGTTTTGCTTCATCTGGTTTTATGTTGTTTGCTCCCTTTCTCTCCCTGACTAGTCTAGAATCAGGTTTTAAGGTGGTGTTTCTGCAGTGCTGTGACATGGAGCACAAAGCAGATATGGTCCTGGAGGCAGAAGGCATCTTGGTGAGGCTTCTTATTTTGAGGTTGTGGCATCAGCCCTTCCCTGCCACCCCCACCACCTGCCTCCTCCATAGACTGCAGTGTCCCTAAACTATAACTTCAGCACCAAGGCTGCTGGGCTGTTTTCTTGCCCTCTTTCCCAAGCCTGTATCCTGGCCCGAACTGGACTCCAGTCCCTATTGCCCTTTGGGAGTGCTGAGTGTCCAGATCCTGCCACTCCCAACCTGGAGCCCTGTGGGCTGTGGTGCTCACCCTGCTCCTTCTGTTTCTGATTTGTGAGAGGCTTGTCTTGTTTTCAGCCCAGGCATATGTTCTGGGCCCCCTTGTTTATATTGCAATGATGGCTGCCTTGTGCTGGGGCAGTGGGTGTGAGCAGCTGTGCACCTGCAAGTGTTATGATCAGAAATCCCTTTGTTTTCAAATGCAATTTGCTCTCTTTGTTGGTCTCAGACTCTCCAATCCAGAGTAGAGAGGTGGCCTTACCTTGACAAGGAGGGCCTTTAAGAGAGTTTTCTGAGTAACAAAGCAGCTTGCTTGCCCTGTAATGAATTCTGCCCCTGCCACCCTGGAATGCAGACATGGCTGTGGGTTTTTAAGCCACGTTTTTCTTTCCTTCTCCTAGATTTCTGTACTTAACGCATTTCCACACATGTGGCATTTCAAGATGGTGGTGCACTGGAGTGGCCTCTCTCAGGCACAGGGCTTTTTGCTGGTCCTTCCCTGACTGCTACTGTCCCCCTCAGCCCTCCTTCCCTGCAGCCGCCTTCCCTGCAACCTCCTTTCCTGCAACCTCCCTCACCCTTCCAGTTTCAGCTTAAACACGGCTCCCTCAGAGAAGCCCCGAGCAGCCGTGCCCTCTTTATACTCCTCTGCACTCTGTCTTTGCCTTCTAGGTATTTGATGCCCATGTGGGCAGCCTGGCCCATAATCCCGGATGGTGGGGGTCGGAACCACCCCGCAGCCAAACGAAGGACTTGACGTTTCTTTCCCACCTCCCCAGGCCTGCTTCCGTCCCGACACTGCTCCTGTCACAGAGAAAGGACCAGAATAAGACTGACTCCATCCCCTGTCCCCATCGCTGGGCATCTGGTCTCCTCCACGCCCAGTCCAAGGATCGCCTGCGTGCCTTCCCTTCTCCCTCTCCCTCTCTGAAGGGAGCGAAGCAGCTCAAATTCGGAATGTGCCCTGTCTCTTTGAGAGGTCCAGTGTGACTTCCTGTTTGAAGATCTTCTAAGTTTATGGAATTTTAGAAACGCTCTGCTAATAAGGCAGAAGTGACCTTTGACCTCCCCTCCCCGCTTCCATCCTGTAACAGGAAGCCAGTGATTCCTTTCTGCCCCACCTACCAGAGGGGCAAGAAAACATCCCTGGGAGGAAGGCCGCTGCCTTTTGCTCTTCATCTTCTATCTGGAAAGTTCCGTGCCCTCTTCCCTGGGGGGATGAGTAAGACGGCACACAGGGCATGGGAATTTTTAATAAGGGCCAGAGCTCTGCAGGGATGCTTGATGGGGGTGCTCATTTTCGAGGTGGGGAGCTGGAGGAGAGGCAGATGCTTCCAGGAGTAACTGTCTGGTTACCAGACTGCAAGACCCACGAAGCCCAATTCTTCACCCATGGAGGGGCGATGGGGAGAAGCCATCAATTTAAGACTTTTATTTACCTTGAACTACTCAGCCAAGCAGACACATTATTTAGGGACTAGAATAAAAAGCCATTCACTTTACTTCAATTGACCATTTAGTTCAATTTGTGTGTTACTGCAGGTAATTACTCCAGTAATAACACGCGGTAATCGGCGCTGATTGGGAGCTGGCCCCGGCTCTGTATTAATACCGTGTGCCATATATACTAATTATCCGTGTGTTACCATGGTTATTTGCATGGACGCCGTGTTAATGACACCCTGGAAACACAAAGCAATAGCGAATTTTGAATTAAATCTTTGTGTTCTCTTAGAGCTAAAAGTGCATTTCACATAAAATAATCATGAATAAAATGAGATCATCTTGGCGGAGTTGCCAGGAAGCTGATTAACTGAACTGCATAAATGTGACTTTATCCCACTCAAGAATTAGAGCCTCCCAAACGTTGTCGGGGTTGCTAGGCAACCCCCCAAGATGACATCACTCACACAAGCCGCGCTGCGGCGATGTCATCTCTACATATTTATAGCGCCTCCGCGGAGAGGGTGTGCATTATGGAAATGACATTATTTTTCTCCCGGTTGATGGGTATGAATGGCCATCAGACCTCTGAGGGCTGTGGAGAAAGAGAATTTGGGAATACCTGTGTGACACTTTCCTGGGGTGTGATAGATGCTTTATTTCCACCAGGTTACCCTAATGGGTCCAAATGAAAAGGCGTGTGTCACAGCCAATGAGTCGTCTGAGAGCTTGGTCAGTGGAGGCCACCGTTTTCTTGCCTGCGCACAGCAGCTGCACATGTGCCCAGGTCTCCCAGGAGACCTGGGACGCCCCCCAGCTGGGAAGAACCCCCACCCCTGCACTACGATGGGCCCCGGCTCCCTGCTCTCGCCCTGAACTCATACCAGGGGAAAAACCAAAGCAGGGACACAGCTGGCTTGAGTGCTGCTGAGCACCCCATCATGGGAGACATTCGAGAAGAAGCTGGATGACTAGAGCAGAGAGGAAGGGGAGGGTGGGAGGTTGAAGGTTAGGGCTCTGTGTTCATGTCTAAGTGTCCACCCTGAGCCAGGCTGGACACACAGCTGAGGCCTCTGAGTGTATGGGACCATGAGGAGTGAGGCTCACCAGGGGCACGTGGAGAAGGCCTACCCAGTGCCTGAGGCTGAGGCAGCGCTTCCTACAGGGGCTTGAGAAGGGGCATGGCTGGAGCTCAGGCCTCCTGAGCCGAAGAGGGACTCGGGATTTGCTGGGGAGCTGCAGCTCGGTCTTCCCTGAACCCCAGCCTCCTCTGGCTGCAGTATGAAGAGGGGTTGGGGGTGGGGATAAGAATCAAAATGCAGCTGGGGGGAAATCTAAGTTTGGGGTCAGGATGGCTTCAGAGCAGCTCTCATCCGCCCTGTCAACTTCCCTGTGTGCGTGCTCATTCCCGGCCACCCCCAGCCAAGCTGGCCCGCCAACCCAACACCCCACAGCTGTTTCTCTTTATAGACTCCTCTTCCTCAGTCCCTGTAGAAACGAATCTGGCATAAAAGAAGTCTCGCCAAGGTCTCCAGCGACCTCTGTGTTGCCAAACACACTCTATTCTCCAGCAGCCCTGTACTGCCTTCTTCTGGTGGCTTCTGGGAGCCCCCGCCCCATCAGTCCTCCCCACCTGTCCTCCCTACCTGTCCTCCCCACCTGTCCTCCCCACCAGTCCTCCCCACCGGTCCTCCCTACCGGTCCTCTCACTACATAATGGGCCACACCTTCTCAGTCTCTCTCCATGGCTCTTTTGCCTTTTCCCCACCCAGGAGGGCCTGGGTTAAGCCCCATCTATACCCCTCCCCAGGATCCTCCCAGTCCAGTGCCTTTATTTTATTTATTCATTTTTATTTTTTTGAGACAAAGTCTCACTCTGTTGCCCAGACTGGAGTGCAATGTCACAATCTCAGCTCACTGCAACCTCCGCCTCGCAGGTTCAAGTGATTCTCCTGCCTCAGCCTCCCAAGAAGCTGGGATTACAGATGCGTGCCACCATGCTCAGCTAATTTTTGTATTTTTAGTAGAGATGAGGTTTCACCATGTTGGCCAGGCTGGTCTCAAACTCCTGACCTCAGGTGAACCGCCCGCCTTGGCCTCCTGAAGTGCTGGGATTACAGGCGTGAACCACCGTGCCCGGCCGACAGTCCAGTCCCTTTAAATGCCATTCCTATGGTGATAGCCCCACATGCATCTACCCAGCTCTGACCTCTCTGATCTCCACCCTGCGATCCAGATGTTTGTCCGCCCACTCAACACCTCAGCATCTCAACAGCTTACAGGCTGAATCGGACAATTGCCAACAGCTCACAGCAGCACGTCCATGCCGGAAACCTAACCTCCCCTGTCTTCCCATTCCTTAAATAGCCCCCATTCTCCATCTGGCTCTGCCAACCGCATGACACCCTCCTGGGCACCCTGCCACACTGTGTTCTGCCAGGTTCCCTGGGTCCAGCGTGTAGCTCATTCCCACCCCAGGGCCTTTGTACTCACCATTCCCCGCACCTGTAATGCCCGCCCCGCACCGAGGTATTCTCGGGGTCCCCACCCTCACTGTATTCAGCCTCAGCTCATGTGTCCCCTCCTCAGGGTCCTGCCCTCCACCACACCTGCTCCCCACTGTTCCTAGTCCCTTACTTGTTTGATTTGCTGTGTAGAAACTATATTCATGTTCCCTAATGAGTTGTCAGTTTCCCTTCCTGGAATTGGAAGCTCCACTAAACCAGTGGAGCATTGAGCAGGAAAAGAGGTCTCACCAAGGTCTCCAGTGACCTCTGTGTTGCCAAACCCACTCCATTCTTGAGGGACACTGTACTGCCTTCTCCTCGTCCCTTCCGGGAGCAGCCCCTCCCCACCCCCACTGCCGTCCTCCCAACCTGTCTTCCCAATACACCACGGGCCGCATGACGAACAAGATGGTGCTCCATCTTGTTCACGTCTAGGTTCAAGGTGAGTTGTTGAATGAGTGAGAAACTGGAGCTGGTGGACACAGGTGAGACACCCAGCGTGGCTTGGGGACATTTGGGGGACAGCAACGTGTTGGGACATTGTCTCCTGAAGCAGGACAAAGACCCTTTGTCTCCAGCTTTGATGAGATGGTTTGAGTGCTTAGTGACTCAGTGACTTACCTGAGAGTTGGCGGGTCACTGGCACAGGAAAGGAGGACGGTGCAGGGCATGAGGAGTGGCCTCTGCGTCCACAGAGCCTGTGCTTTCAGCCTGCAGGAAGAGCGATGCAGAGCCGAGGTGTGGGCAAGAGCTCCTGAGGCTGGGCTGGGTGGGCATTCCCTGGGAAAGAACTTTCTGAGCTGGGAATGTGAAGGATGCATCACAAGGGGTGGGTCCTGGGCCCTGGAAACCTCCAGGGGAAACGTCCCTGTCCCTGTCCCTGAGCTGAGGCCCAGCTGCCTGGGAGCTCAGGGAGACTGGCTGCCCAGCATGCTGCCTGGAGGAGGAGTGGCGGGACTGCCTTGTGGGGCTGGGGGCTCAGCCAAGCATGCATGATGGCTGCAGAGAATTTCTACTGGTCCCCTCCAGGATCGGGCCTCCTGGCGTGGGTTTTGAGAAAAACGAATCTGACTCTGGGGTCAGGCCCAAGGTGTCAGGGCTCACGGCCCTGTACAGCGGGGCACTCGGGGCTGAGGATTGTTTGGTTGGGGGGTGCACCGATCAGTTCCTGTCCCCTGGTGACTGTGCCCCTGGCCAGCGACCTGGCCTCCCTGAGCCCTGGAGTAGGGTCCCACTTCAAATGCTGGCCGGAGCCTGCTGCCACTGAGTGCTTTAAGCAGTAGTCAGAGAGGTGGGGGCGGGGCACAGAGGCAGGGAAGACCCCCACTCGATGTGTGCCAGGGTGCACACTGATGAGCCTAGGAGACAAGGATCCCGGGTTCCCATGGACAAAATGGTGGCCATCTCCTGGCACCCCTGAGCTGCCGGCAGTGGAGACGGTGGATGGCCCCCACACCAGCCTTTCTTCATGAGGCTTTTCCAGTCTCTCCTGCCCTTGAGCAAGTTCCAGTGAACACGTGTTGCTTGCTAGGACCTGGATCCTCTGGTCCTAACTCTAACCCTAACCCTAACCCTAACCCTAACCCTATAGCAAGTCCAGCCCAAGTCCAGCCCAAGTCCAGCCCAAGCCCAGGGAGCCATCTGAGGACTAACAGAGTGGCTAATTCTTACAGACACTGAAGGAAACCAACCATGTCTCCAGATGCCAACTGCAATCGCCAGGACTGCATAAAATAAAGGACATTTACACACTCGGAGAGGGGCGGCTGCATGGACTCAGGGTGCAGAACTGCCCATCAAACTTATTGTTTGAGCATCAGTGGGGGAAGACCTTGTCATCAACAGAGCCCAGGCTGGGGAGGGGGCTTGTGAATCCCTGGTACAAACCTCATCTCCGAGAGGCCCCGGGAATGGAGGCTGGTGGCTGGGGTCCCAGGCTGTCTGCTGTGATCATGGCCCTGGTGCTGACGGGCCACAGCCCCCAGGGTCGCCCCAGTTGCTGCCTCTGCCGCAGAGGCTCCCCAGCAGCTGGAATGAGCATCCCCAGTGGATTTGGAAACCGAGTCTCAGTGCCCTCCCAGTTTCTTCATCGTGTCACCCATGAACACATTGCAATCATCATTCATGGGGCCAAAATGCTCCACTGGGGTCAAAGCAGCCCCAGCAAATGCTGACTCTCTGCTTTCCTTTGTCTCCTTTAGACACAGCCAGAACACTCTCTGCCAACTCTCTTCTGAAAACCTGTTTGGGAAATTATTTGGCAAGGGAAGTCTTGGCACACACTGGGGGACAAGCAGGGCAAAGAGCTCAGAACCTCTGCGCCCAGGTCCGCAGCAACTGGGTGTGTTACTCAGGCCCTGGACCTCCCACACCAGTGTAGCAGGGTCTCTACGCACTAGAGGGGCCCCCAAGGGACCTCTCCTGACCACGTCGGAGCCAGTTCGTCCTGCTGGTTGGAGATTTCCAGGTACCCCCTGAGTTCTGGCCCATCAGCCTTTCTGCCACAAACCAACCCAACCACATGGACGGTGTGTGGCCAACTAGGCTGCGGCTCCACGGAGGCCTCCCTCGCTGGGGGTGCTGGGCCTGGAGCTGCCTGAACTTGGCAGGGCTAGGCCCGTGGGGCCCTGTGGATGAGCAGAAGTGAGCCAGAGCCGCTACTCAGCGGCCTCCAAGGCTGCAAGGGGTGGGGGGCTGAGACTCGGGTTGGTGGCTGGAGAGAAGTCCAGGCAGTGGAGCTGGGAGCCAAGGGCTCACACTTCTCCTCAGGAGGAAAGCTCGGGTGGCTTGTGCCGAGACGGGGGTGCTGGGGCATTCCCTGAGCTCCGTGCCACTGCCTTACTTATTGTGCCTCACTGAAAACATACCACATCCTCGTAGTATAGGCACCCATTTTACAGATGGGGAAACTGAGGCCCAGAGATGCCATCACTTATGAGCTGCTCATCAGCAGAGTCTGGCCTCCAGATCTAACACCTCCTCCCTGGCCTTTTAGCTGCTGTGGAGACAGAAGGCAGAGGGTAGCCCACAAGGGAGGCCCCAAGAGAGGAGTGACGGCGACTCAGGGCTGGGAGATGGGGCTGCCATTGGAGGCATCCTGGAGTGGAAAGGAGGGTTGAGGTCAGAACGGGGAGGGTGTAGGTCTCTCCCACCCTCCCTGCCACCCTGCACCTGGGGCTTGCTCTTCCCCCTCTCCTACCCCCAAGAGCTTTACCTAAGCCTTGGACTCCTGCCCTCACTGGCTTCATACCCCAAGTCTGCCTGGCTGGGGTTGTGGAGGAGGCCACATGGCATGGCCACTGTGGGCAGCAATGTCATTGTCCTTCCAGGACCCTTAGAAGCCATAATCCCACTGCCCTCTGGCCTGGCAAGGGTGTGACTGCCTCTAACCCCTGCAAAGGGGATGACATGTCTCTATTGTTGCTGTTGGCACCATGGCAGGAATTGTCAAGGGTGACTTATTCAGGACCAAATGCACAGCCCAGTGGATGCTGCCAAGAGCCTGCATTCATCTGCTGATTGGAGGTGGTGGGGTTTAAGACCCACTTTATAAATCACGCCTGTGTGCACATGGGGAATGATTAAAAACCCCACAGGGCTTTGAACAACCATGAATACATAGGGCAAGGGCAGCTGGTGCCCTTGCAGATTGGCTGAGGATGTGCCCTCTGGGGTGGGCGAGGGGCAGTGTTTGCAGCTGGAATAGTCTTCAGGGGCTTTCTGTCCTATGACCTTTGTTGAGCACCTACTATGTGTCAGGTATCACGAGAGCCAGTGTAGGGTGGTGTCAAGACCTGGGGTTCAAACTCCAGGGCTGCCTCTAGCTCCCAAGTAATCAAACTCAAGTAATTTCACCTGTTTGGGCCTCATTTTCCTAACCAAGGAAGACCATCTGACTCACCAGTAGGAGTTATGAGGGGAGGTGTAGACAGAGCAGCTGGCTCAGCCAGGCCCTGGGGAGCATGTGGTAAAGGGAATTGCCTTGTCTCCTGGCCCCCATTTCCTCCTTTCTTGGGCCAGTGGAGCATGTGGTAAAGGGAATTGCCTCGTCTCCTGGCCCCCATTTCCTCCCTTCTTGGGCCAGTGGAGCATGTGAGAACCTGGTCTCTGGCTCAACTACAGGGTGGTCCCTCTGCAGCTCCAGGAGTGGCCTGGTAGGTCAGCATTTTTCACTACCTACTGCATGCAGTTTGTGTGCAACATGCTGGGAACAAGAACGAGGAGGATACACAGATAACGGTTCTAGGGCTCATTGTCTTTGGGGGCAGGGATTGAACCATCCAAGCCTTCTCGTAGAAGTGAGGGTGTCTGTGGTACTGAGTGAGGGGCCCCTGAGGGGATAAGGAGGGACATGGGATGTGAGTAGTGGTAGACAGGGCCAGGTGGGGTGCCAATTTAACCCTTCATGCCTCAATATTCCCATCATGGAAAAGGGACCATTCATCACTTTCTAAAAAGGAGCAGGAAGTAGTAGGAAAACCAGAAAGTGGAAGGTGGGACCTGTCTGACTTCAGGTCAGACAGTAGTTCGGCTGCCTCTGCCTCCCCTAGTGGCATCTGAGGGCGTCAATGGAGTGCTGCTGTGTGTCCTCTGTCCACATGGCCCCTGCTGCTGGGCTGTCACTCGGCCCTTGCTGCTGGGCTGTCACTCAGCCCCTGCTGAGTGGGGTTGCTGTGAGAATTACAACATTGAAAAGCTTGTCCTCTGGGAAGAGCATTGTGCCCACTGGCTATTACCAGTGTGCATTTTGTTTTCCCTCATCCTGACCTCAGAGTGGGGCTGCCTGTTCTGACCTCAGAGTAGGGCTGCCTGTTCTGACCTCAGAGTGGGGCTGCCTGCTCCTGCCTGCCCAGGATGCTGATCAGGGGACACTCAGCTCAGGGAGTGGAAGATTGGCCTGGAGGTTCCCCAAGACTGGGACAAGAGGGTCTGATCCACCTGGGGAGGGGCCCTTCCTTCCAGAATCCCAGGGGAGGTCCAGGAGGGGCCAGTGGAGAACAGAGCAGAGCCAAGAGAGAGCCAAGGTTCCCCGGAAGTTTCCCGCAGGGAGCCCACCTGGTTTCCAGCTGGCTCCATCCACTGGTTCTGGACTGTGTGGGCAGGAGGAGCCCAACAGAAGGGGCTCAGGCTGGGAGAAGACTCAGCCCTGGGACAGAATCCTAGGCCTGGGGGAGGGGAAGCAGTGACAGGGCCATCCTATCTGAATTCTCCCCACCCTCATTTCCTAGGTCTGCTGGGCAATGCCGCCTGCACCTCTGGGGAGGGGTGGGGCAGTACAGGAAGACCCCTCTCCCAACCTGGGAGAGTGATGGGCAGCCCCCAGCCCCGCCCCACGTCCATCAGCTCTTCGTTCAAGGCTGGGGTCAGCCTGAGGTCGCAATGCCTTTGTGTGTGTCTGTGAGGGGGTGGCCCCTCTGCAGGCCTTTCACGTGGCTGCAGACCCTGCTGGCCTTTCTGCCAGGGCCCTGGAGGGAAGGAGGGCTGTGAGCCCCCAGATGCTCCAGCACGGCCCAGGCACTATTCATCAGAGCCGATTTGTCAAACGGGTTTGGAGGCAGCTGCAGACAGTGAGGCGAGGGCTGGCCTCATGGGCTCTGCCTGGACAGGTGCTGGCCGAGAAGGGCCAGCCACAGGAACTGAGCAGGGTTTTGGGGTGGACAAGGTTTCTTGACTTTGGACTTGGGACACGTGGGAGAAGGGTCCTGGCCTGGCCGGCTTTACACAAGAGCCTGGGGCTTGAGTAGCAGAGGGGAGGCCCGCCAGGGGCTGTCCCATTCTGTGCAGTGTGGCCTGGGGCGAGTCACTTCGGTTTCCATCGGAAAAGGGGCCGTGTGATAGCCCAGCAGCAGGGGCCGTGTGGACAGGGGACACACAGCAGCGCTCCATTGACCCCCTCAGATGCCACTAGGGGAGGCGGAAGTGGCTGAGCTACTGGAGATGGGGAGACTGAGGCCCCAGTGGGAGCTCAGGTAGGGGGGTCCCTTTGTCCTGTGAGAGCCCCTCCCCTCCCCAGCTGAGGCCCCAGCCTCCTCATCACAGGTTGTACCCAGGGTCCCCTGGGGTGGGGATTTCTTTGTCCCTTTGGGGTCCTCAGGCTCTGTTGTCAGGGAGCCAGCATGGACGGATGGCCCGTGGTAGGGGGCAGGTGGCCTGCAGCCAGTGAGGACAGACAGACAGACAGCAGCACACCAGAGCTCCTGCCCGGCCACCCTGCCCTCCTGCCAGCCTCCCTCACTTCCCTAACTCCTGATTTTTCATCAAAACAGCACACAGGCTCTCAGGCTGTCCACGGTCACGGGGCTGCGAGGGGAGCTGAATGAGGCCATTACATTGGCTTCTAATGTCCCTGCAGCCGCAGCTCAAAAGCTGCCTCGATCAAGCACCCGGGACATTCCAATTTCCGCCTGTCCCTCAGCGATCGTATCACGGCCTGAGTGATCTCCTCACTGGCGGGCGGCAGAGATGCAAGGGCAGCCAGTCGGCCAGGAGCCCCCACCCACAAGGCCACCCCTGAGCCCAGCCATCCACTCCCTCGGGAACAAAGGGAGTCGCGGGCCATGGCCGACAGGGCTGAGAAACAGCTGCATGCTGCCCGTAATCGTCTCCCTGAGTCCCACCCAGGCCCTGTGCTGGGGTTGGGCTCAGCTCATCACTAGCTGGCACCCTGTCATTCCATTCTTTTTCCCCTGGAGGGGCTGGGAGAAGGCAGGAGCAGCCCTAACTAACATGCCACCCATGTGGGGAGGCGAGGGGGGTCAACGGCTCAGGGGCTCAGAGGGGCAGCAGCCCTCCTCGGTCGTCCTCAAGACCTCAGGCCTCTGTCATTCCCTTATAAACGGCCCAGGGTTCTAGGGAGTTGGCTGCAGCTGGGCCTCATAGCAGCCCCCAGCCTGCCAACTTTGGGCAGGAGCTTGGAGCCAGATGGCCTGGGGTTGAGAATGTGCCGGTGCCTGGGGGTCCCTGAGCCTCACCCCCCGGGGATCTCCATGATCTCCCGGATCTCAGCACACAGCAGCTCATTTGTAAAGAGCTTTGTTCCCGAGCTGGTGGCTGTGGGATGAGAAACCAGTTTTTAGAACCTGACTAAGCAAAAACAGGAAACAACCCAGATGTCCCTCAGCTGGGGCTGGATAAACAGGCTGTGGCCCACCCCTGCAATGGAATACTACTCGGTGACAAAAAGGCGTGCATCGCCGGAGCTGCCCCGCCGATGCTGCCTCACAAGGCTGTGCTGGTCGGGTTCTGCTGTCGGCACAGAGCTCAGGCTGCCGTTGCCAGGGCCGTGGGGCTCCTTGTGGGGATGGAGTGTGCTATATCTTGATTATGGTCACAGCTACGTGACCACATGCATTGGTCAAAACTCCCAGAGCTGTGGATGAAAAAGCGGCGTTTTCCTGTATGTAATGTGCTGTATGTAAATAAAACACTGGAAAGGGCTCTTTCTTTGCACGCGACACAGACAGCAGCCTGGAACGGGCCCAGCTGGGCTCTGCTGAGAAAGCGGAGGCGGCTCCACGCTCACCGTGACAGCCGGGAGAGGACCTCACGCCGTCTGTCCCTTCGTCCCTCGCTGGGCCTGGAGCCCAGGAAGGGCTCTCGGGGTGGGGGTCTTCTCTCACAGGCCTGGCTGCCCGTGGACAACAGTGGGGCCCTCCCCAGCACTTGCCTGGCCTGGGGGAGAGTGGCCAGCGGGGCCGGCCTCGAGGGGGCACTGGGGGGTGTCCTTGGGCTGAAAGGCAGGACTCTGTCAGGAGGAGCCCTGCTTCCATTGACATAACAGCTGGGGAAGTGTCACCAAACTCACAAACAAGCCAACACCAAAAAGGTTAAGCCATGTGGTGGAGGGGGATCAGAGGTCGAGGAGTGGCACCTCAGAGCCGCTCAGCCCCTCGGCTTCTCTCTCGTTCCAGCCAGATGCCTTCAAAGACTGTTGGCTAAGTAAGCATTGGGACTCCCCTTTCCTCCTGCACGGCAGCAACAGAGATTCCAGGACTGCTCCGGAGAAGGGCCGGCTCCCTCCTTTCCTGCAGACTGGCTCCCAGCCTCTCCCCCAGGGCCCCCCACAGCCCTCTGCGGGAATTACCTGCAGGTAAAACAGCCTCTCTGGGTCCTCTCCTCCCTGAGAATCTCAGGCCTTTGCTGTGGCCCTAGTAACACGCAGCTACTACGTACGCTGGGGCCCTATTATCCTATTGGCCGATTATCCTATCGGCCACATTAGATTGGCCACCTGTAACTGAGTTACTTTCCCTGACAACAGAGGAATGGGGAACCCCGGATAGGCTGTCCCGAGGAGGCGCAGGCTCTCAGCTCCTATGACCTTCAGGTCAGGAGAACTGGAGGGAGAATGGAGGAATGAAGGCAGCCATTCCCAGTGTCTGTGGATGGCTTTGGGCCATCTCATCATTCCCATTTCGCTGATGAGAAAACGGAGGCTGAGAGCGCCCAGATAACCTCCTTGATGGGACTGAATGCATCCGGCCCGGGGACTCTTAACCTCAGCTGCTCTGGAGAATGTCCCGAGCCCAACCCAGGCTGCTCCCGGACCACGTATATCAGTATCCTGGGATGCAGCCTGGGCACCAGCGTTTTGTAATGCTCCCAGGTGAGGGGCATCCTGGGCCACTGACGACTGCTCATCCTCACCCTCCTCGGGCCAGGGGTACTCCCTGTACCATCTGAAAAGAAAATCATAGCTGAGATAACTCACCTCACACACAATTTTGCAAGAGTCAATATAATGCCCTGTTATATGGAGGAGGAATTAAAGGGAAATTGTATGATAAAATCATACGTTTTTCAATATGTAAAGGCCTGGCTCTGTCTCCAGGGGGAGCCCAGAAGCCCCCCCGAGGCATGCCTGGGTCATCATGTCCCTGCGCCAGCCCCCACGGCCGATGCGGGCAGGCCAGGCCTGGCGTTCCGGCCTCCAGCAGCTGCGCATGTGCCTGTGATGTGACTTTCCCAGGTGGTCAAGTTCCAAATGCAGCAACGTGTCCTCCCTTCAATGGACACAGGAGATGCTTTCCTGGAAAAGCCAGCGAGGATTAAATGTGCAGCAAAGATCCCCAGGACGTATTTTCTAAGGTTCCAGCTCAGGTAATTATAAACAACCTCTTTGCTTACCTGAACGTCTGGTGAGACCAGGGACAGAGTTACCCGCAGGGCTGGCCTGTGTATTTACTGAAGGTCATTGTGACGACTCAAAACAGCCCGTCCTGAATTTCCAAAATGCCCCTTGGGAGTGGAGCCACCTAGTGTTCAACCATTTTGATGTGTCCTGGTGACAACAGACACTCTGGGGACAGGAGGAGCTGCAGGAGGATCACTTGCTGCAGGGCCCGGTGGGCCACCCGTGTAAAGCTTGCAGCCATCAGTATCTGGAGGGCTGGAGAGGGGTCAGGGTCGCGGGAACATCCCACAGAGAGGCCAGGCTGGGACCAGTGCGAGGAGAGAGGCAGAAATGATGTTTTAATGCAATGTTTTAAATAAAGTTAATGCAAAATGAATGCAAGATATCTGTGAGGAAGGAAATATTGAAGTTTTAGAGGAAAAGGGTCTGTGGTCCTGACGTTCCCTTTTGCCCCAGGCTCCGGGTCCAGGCAGGGCGCTGCTGGACACTGGTCTCTGATGGCCTCTCTCCATGGCAGAGGCCTCCTTGGCTCAGGGTGGGGGAAACCTGGTCTTCTGTGCATCTGCAAGATCACGTCTGGGTGGTCAGTGGCTCCCCACAGACGGCTGCAGGGCTGTGGGGCTTGGGCAGAACCCTCACAAGGTGGCTGTGCTAGGCTGGGTGTGGCTGACCCACTTGGGGTGGTTTGCAGCCTTGAGGCCCCTTCAGGCAGGCACAGAGGTGGGAGCCACTGGAGGGTGCCCTGTGGGGCACAGGCGTCAGGCGGTCTGGGCTGGCAGTTCTCAGCCCAGCCGGACACATGAGGCTGGTTCTTTTTTTTTTGAGACAGAGTCTTACTCTGTCGCCCAGGCTGGAGTGCAGTGGTGCGATCTCCACTCACTGCAAGCTCCGCTCCTGGGTTCACGCCATTCTGCCTCAGCCTCCCAAGTAGCTGGGACTACAGGCGCCCACCACCACACCCGGCTCATTTGCTGTATTTTTAGTACAGACAGAGTTTCACCGTGTTAGCTGGGATCGTCTTGATCTCCTGACCTCGTGATCCACCCGCCTCGGCCTCCCAAAGTGCTGGGATTACAGGCGTGAGCCACTGCGCCCGGCCCACCTGGGGTTGGTTCTAAGCATCCTCTGCCCAGGCCACACTCAGGCCAGTAAAATCCCAGTCTCTGGGGGTGGTGTCTGGGCAGGAATGTTTCAGAGTCTCTCCCCAGGTGACTGTACCATTCAGCAAGGATTGAGAGCCCTTGGGACCCACCTGACCTGCCTGCCTGAGTTTGGGTGACCATGCTTCTGTGTGGGCAGTGCCACTGCCGCCTGTCCCTTTCTCGGAGAGGCCTCATGGCCGAGGCGTGCGTTCTTTTTTCCCAGCACCGTCACCACCTGTGTTGTCCTCACTTGAAAGGTGGTCATTTGAGATCTACAGGACCGTGCCTAGTTCACAAATGGGACGGCCACTAACGTTCTTAGAGTCTTCGCCTTGCGCTAGAACTTTCCAGGTGTGTTCTTAAAGCTCTCAGGGGAGCCCCGGGCTGTCAGCACTCTCCTATTGCCCCATTTGACAGACCTGGAAGCCGAGGGGCAGAGGGCCTAAGTCTCTTGGCCCAGTCCCTGGCAGGACGAGGAGAGAGGGAGCTGGAACCTGGGTCTCCACACTCGCTCCAGCCCCTGCCCCACGTTCTCTCCCTTCAGGGTGAGACCTTTCTGTGCCCTTTCTACGTCACCCGGAGCCCGTGACGCCCGCCCATCTGTCTGGCTGGAATCGCCGCCTGGCCCCTCACCACGGTTATTGCCTTTCGTGCCGAGTTGCTCGGGTTTGCTGTGTTATTGGCTCGTTTTTCATTCTGCATCTGCAGTAGCCAGACTTGGAGATGAAAAGCGTGTGGCGCCTAACCATGATGAAAGAGGGGGCGCCTGCGAGTGCCTGAGCGTCTGAAAAGGACCTTTTAGAGGCGGAGGAGCAGAGGAGGAGAGTGACTGCGGGCTCAGCTGGCCCCGCGGCCCCGTGGCCCCGTGGTCTGGATGGCGTGGCCGGAGCCTGGCCTCTCAGAGCCGAGGCTTCCCCAGCTGTGAGGCGAGAGAGAGAGTCACCTTGCAGAGTTCTATGGCGCGGCACGGAGCGGCCATTCCATAAGCATCGTTGCCGTAGCTGTAATATGTTATCACTATAACGTATATCTATGAGTCATAAAATAATAGAACTATTTTATTTTGGAGATCTCTTAGAAAACATAAACAGGAGAAAGAACCACGAAACGGCTGACTTGAGAATAGCTTCCTCTCCGATATTCAATTACCCTTCCCGCTCTCTCCCCCTCTCTCTCCTTCTGCAATTTGATTATTTCGGGGCCCACAATGCACCTGTGCCAACATCCCTGGGCCTCTCCTGAGGGCGCACACAAGTGAAATAAACAGGCCTTGTCTGCGCCCTCTCTCTTTGGGAGTGGCGTGGGTATGCAGACCCCCTACAAAGTCATTTTATCTCTCAGGTTCGTGGGTGAGCAGGAGCGTTGGGGACACAGTGCCAGTCTGTGTACCCTGGCAGTGTTCTCCTCGTTCCGAGAGATTAAGGAACACGCACCAGGTTACAGAACAACCGAGGGGCAGGGCTAGGCTTCTAACTCAGGTGTCTGGAACACGCTGTTTTCCATTTCAATATTCAGTCGTCATTCAACAAACAGTGATCACATGGGTTCCAGGGTGCTATGTGTGGGGGGCCGGGCGAGTAAGAACCCGGTCCCATGGCAGCCGCATTGTGGTGGGAGAGCCAGAAAATAAACATAGGCCAGGCAAAGGCCCAGGATAACTTCAACGCCACCGAGGGCTTTGGGAAGAGGCCCCAAGGGGGTGTGTCAGTGGCGATGGGGTCTGATATGCAGGGTGGGCAGCAGAGGGCTCTGGGGGAAGGCAGGGCTGCAGACACCCGCTGCTGTCTCGACAGTTTGTGAAGTTTCCACATGAGCTCATGATGTGGGGAAATTTGTTCCTTGTTCTAGCTACAGATGAGAATGGGATGTGGGTGCCAGCTGTTGGTCAGTTTGCCGCTGGCCACCGTCCAGCCCTGCCCTTCAGTGGCTAGACCCTCACCAGAGACTTGGGTGTCAGGGACCCATGAGATCTGCCCCTTGCAGTATATAGGAATTCTGTACCTTCCTCCCAGTTTTGCTGTAAACCTAAACAGTTCTTAAAAAATAGAAAACAAACAAACAAACAAAAAAACCCCACAAAACCCCACCCCCCTAACTGGCCCCTTGGAGAAAATGGTGAGCCCATCCTGAGAAAAGGCCAGTGCTCTGGAAATCTCTCTTGTTCTGTTCATGAGGCATCATCACGGATGGGAAAGAAATGCATAGACTTTTCTGTGATATTTCTCTGCTTTTCCGGGGGGTAAGTACACCCCAAAGGGTATGTGTGCATTTGGAAGGTTTGCAGGTTCCGTGGCAGGCCTATTGCCTGCCAGTCAAGCAAGATTCCCAATACTGGAGGCTTCCTCCGACCTGGTCTGAAACAAACGTGGTGAGTCTGTCGCAGCGCAGCTCCTAGAGCCTCGGAACCCCCACGGCCCCTGCAGCCACTGAGCGGTGATACGGGTCCCTCTGTGCCTGTCTCCTGGCTTCCCTCCACTTGTGCTCTGGCACCTGAGGTCTGTTGACAGTGTTGCCTCACCATGCATGGATGCTGCCATGTGGCAGGAGGCAAAGGTCTCAGCATCTTTTTTTTTTTTTTTTTTTGAGACAGAGTCTCGCTCTGTTGCCCAGGCTGGAGTGCAATGGCGTGATCTTGGCTCATTGCCACCTCTGCCTCCTGGGTTCCAGCGATTCCCCTGCCTCAGCCTCTCGAGTAGCTGGGATTACAGGCACCCACCACCACGCCCAGCTAATTTTTGTAGTTTTAGTAGAGATGGGATTTCACCATGTTGGCCAGGCTTGTTTTGAACTCCTGACCTTAGGTGATCTACCCGCCTTGGCCTCCCAAAGTGTTGGGATTACGGGCGTGCTCCACTGCACTCGGCTAACATCTTTTCATCGTGTTACCGAGGTGGGCAAAAGCCCAGGAGGCCGGGACGGGGTGCAACTGGTCAGCAGGGATTCCAATGGCTGAGAGGGATCCTGAGATCCACCTCACTGGTGGTGGTGTGTGTTTGGGACCCTCCTCTGTGGCCCCGGGCCGTGGCAGACCTTCTCTCTGGGCAAGTTGCTATGTACTGTGCAGCACTGACTCACCGGCAGAAATTTGGAGTGGGAAGTTTGGGAGGGATCTAGAGAAGTCAGGAGGGGACAGCATAGCTGGAGGACAATGGGGAGAGGAGTAGGCCCCCTGCAAGCCTGGGCAGGTGGCAGCTCTGCCCCAGCCCCTGCAGGTTGGATCCCATGGCAGTCACTGTCTGGCATCCACGGCCAGCGTACCTGAGAGCTTGTTTGAGCCGCCTTTAGCTGTTTATAAGACATCCCCCCATCAATGATCTCCAGCTTAATTTAGCTCTTCCCGCAGCCCCAGGAGGCAGGCTTCACCACTGCCCTTCACAGATGCTCCAACCTGACCCCCCATCCTCCCGCCAGCCATGACCACCGGGCACTGGCCTGCCAGCCTCTGCGCTGCCACTGTCAGCTGGAGAGAGAGCCGATGGCTCATGGCACAGCCTGGAGGGTTAAAGGAGGCACGGTGTCTGGGGCTGGCCCAGTGGGCGTTCCGTGTGTCATGCTTGTGTGTCTGAATTTCCTTCATTAAAACATTTGTTTTTATTGAAGTGAAATTAACACAGCATAAAATTAACTATTTTAAAGTGTACAATTCAGTGGCATTTAGTTCATTCACAATGTTGTACAACCACTACTTCTATCTGGTTCCAAAATATTGTCACCATCCCCCAAAAGGAGACCTATACCCATGAGCAGTCAACTCCTCACTGTCCACTCCTCATCCCCCGAAACCACCAATCTGCCCCTTCCCCTCCCCTCCCCTCCCCTCCATTCCCTTCCCCTCCTCTCCCCTCCCCTCCCCTCCCCTCCATTCCCTTCCCCTCCCCTCCCCTCCCCTCCCCTCCCCTCCCCTCCCTTCCCCTCCCCTTCCTTCCCTCCCCTTCCTTCTCTCCCCTCCCCTCCCCTCCCTTCTACTCCCCTCCCCTCCCCTACCTTCCCTTCCCTCCTCTCTCCTCCCCTCCGCTGTCCTTCCTTCCCCTCCCCTCCCCTACCTTCCCTTCCCTCCCCTCCCCTCCCCTCCCCTCCCCTCCCCTCCCCTCCCCTCCCCTCCCCTCCCCTCCCCTCCCCTCCCCTCCCCTCTCCTCTCCTCTCCTCTCCTCTCCTCTCCTGTCCTCTCCTCTCCTCTCCTCTCCTTTCCTCTCCTTTCCTCTCCTTTCCTTTCCTTTCCTGACAGGGTCTCACTCTGTCACCCAGGCTGGAATACAGTGGTGCAATCTTGGCTCACTGCAGCCTCAACCTCCTGGGCTCCAGCGATCCTCCCACCTCAGCCTCTTGGGTAGCTGGGACCACAGACACACGCCACCATGCGTGGCTAATTCTTTTGTATTTGTGGAGACGGATTTTGCCATGTTGCCCAGGCTAGTCTCAAACTCCTGAGCTCAAGTGATCTGCTTGCCTTGGCCTCCCAAAGTGCTGGGATTACAGTCGTGAGCCACACGTCACCTGGCCTGCTTTCTATTTCCAAGGATTTACTTGTTCTGGTTATTTCGTGTAAATGGAATCACACCAGATTGGACTTTCATGTTCGGCTTCTTTCACTGAGCATGGCGTTTCCAGGGTTCATCCACGTTGTGGCCTGTGTCCGTGCCTTGCTCCTTCTCATGACTTCCACTGCAGGGATGAGGATGAGCCACATTCTGTTTGTCCTTCATCCGGGGAAGGGCCTCTGGATGTTTCCATCTCTTGGCGGCGGTGAATGGCGCTGCTGTGAACCTGTGTGTATGTGGAGCTGCCTGAGAGCCAGTTTTCAATTTTCCTGGGCATACTGTAACCCTAGGGGTTGCACGCTGGGCGCTAGGCTGATTCTATGTCTGACTTTTTCAGGAACTGCCAAACTGTTTTTTCAATCTCTCTCTTTTTGGTAACGTGTCTCAAGTTCCAGCTACCGGCTGTTTTCCATACTTTATTTTTTATCCTCACACTGACCCTACGATGTAGGCGCCAGTGTGGTTCTCATTTGAAAGACAAGGACGCTGAGGCTCTCCAAGGTCAGGGACTTGCTGGTGAGCATGGCAGGCAGAACCCCAGGCTCTGTTACTTCCGTTCGCCTGCATTTTACACACCCCTGGGGCCCTGGCCTTTTCCCGGAGCCCTCGTCCCCTTTGCTTCTGAAGTTTTAGCTTCCGAGGATAAGTTCCTCGGGAGCTGGTGAGCTTGTGTCCTATTTCTTTGCACCCCTTCCCACCCCCAACTGTGCACACAGTAGGTGCTTCATAAATTACCAGGGCATGACTGTTAATGGACTCTAGCAGATTCTGGCTGATCCCCGGACGTGGCCTTGGCCTGGGTAGACTCAAATCTCTCAGCAGCCACCATGGGGGAGCGGCGCCTGCTGCGGAGTTCGGTGAACTCTGGGTCAGCCCCAGTTTACTGAACCTCTTTCTGACTTAAAGGAAAACCGTGTGTTTGGGAGAGGATGCTGCCAGGAGAGCCCAAATCTCTTACCTTTCTTCTGGAAAAAATAGATCATGTTTTTTCCTTCCTCCCGACCCCCCTCTCCCCGACCATAGCAGAGCAGATGTTAACTTTCCAATAAATGGGGGGAAAAAATAGATGAGAGGCATTTAGCAAACGACAGCTCTATAGCTGAGCAGGCCGGAGTTAGCACTCTGATTTCAACTGGGACTATAAAATTTTATGAGCTATTAAATTGTCCTAAACCTCCTTTACCATACAAACTCGAGTGTCTGAGATTACCCATTAAGAAAAAGTGGGTTACATCAGGAGAACTTTTACTACTTACACTCAATTGTGTTCAATCAATAAAACTTTTAACTTGCCTTGGTGCTCCATGCAGAGCATGGGCCCCAAGGTGGACGGGCGTCCTGGACAGGCCCGTGAACTTGGTGGAGCTGGACAGCAGGGCTCTCTGATGGGGTGGCTCACCTTTGAACTTCTGGAAGGTTCTGGCTTCTGCTTGGGGTCCCACAGTCATGACATGAATTGGGTCGGAGGTGCGGGCCCAGAGACCGGCGTTGCCCACCCAGACCCGGCAGGGAGCCCAGCAGCCAGGCTGAGGCCCGAGTGAGCATGGGGACCTGAGCCCTCCCGAGAGGACAGTGCTGTCACCATCTATGCACTGAGAACCCAGTCACACAGCAGCTTCTTAGGCCCCTCTCCTGTTTACAAGGCCTCTGGCTGTCCAGGGCACCTGACTGATGAGCCATGAGCCTGACCCGCCCCTGGGCACCAGTCTGGGGTGTTCCTGCCTACCCATGTGAGGTGGGGGGCTTGGTGAGCCTGAGGCTGAGTGGGGCCCAGGAAAATCTGATTCTGAGGGGGAAGGCCCAGGAGAAGCCCCTGGATGGCGGACTCCTCACCAGGGCAATGAGTGAGGAACTGGGGCTCCTTTAGGGGTGGGGGCCTCCTCTGAGGTTGACCCTGCAGCCAAAGGACTGTTACAGGGAAGCAGCCCTCCCTAGACAGCTGTCCTGAGCCCTTGCAGAACCACACCTGCACAAGCGCCTCCCCCTGCAGAACCACACCTGCAGAAGCATCTCCCCTGCAGAACCACACCTGCAGAAGCATCTCCCCCTGCAGAACCACACCTGCAGAAGCACCTCCCCCTGCAGAACCACACCTGCAGAAGCACCTCCCCCTGCAGAACCACACCTGCACAAGCATCTCCCCCTGCATCACCACACCTGCAGAAGCATCTCCCCCTGCAGAACCACACCTGCAGAAGCATCTCCCCCTGCATCACCACACCTGCAGAAGCGTCTCCCCCTGCAGAACCACACCTGCAGAAGCGTCTCCCCCTGCATCACCACACCTGCAGAAGCGTCTCCCCCTGCAGAACCACACCTGCAGAAGCGTCTCCCCCTGCAGAACCACACCTGCAGAAGCGTCTCCCCCTGCAGAACCACACCTGCAGAAGCGTCTCCCCCTGCAGAACCACACCTGCAGAAGCGTCTCCCCCTGCAGAACCACACCTGCAGAAGCGTCTCCCCCTGCAGAACCACACCTGCAGAAGCGTCTCCCCCTGCAGAACCACACCTGCAGAAGCGCCTCCCCCTGCAGAACCACACCTGCAGAAGCGCCTCCCCCTGCAGAACCACACCTGCAGAAGCATCTCCCCCTGCAGAACCACACCTGCAGAACCACACCTGCAGAAGCATCTCCCCTGCAGAACCACACCTGCAGAAGCGCCTCCCCCTGCAGAACCACACCTGCAGAAGCGCCTCCCCCTGCAGAACCACACCTGCAGAAGCATCTCCCCCTGCAGAATCACACCTGCAGAAGCATCTCCCCCTGGAGAACCACACCTGCAGAAGCACCTCCCCTGCAGAACCACGCCTGCAGAAGCGCCTCCCCTGCAGAACCACGCCTGCAGAAGCGCCTCCCCCTGCAGAACCACGCCTGCAGAAGCGCCTCCCCCTGCAGAACCACGCCTGCAGAAGCGCCTCCCCCTGCAGAACCACGCCTGCAGAAGCGCCTCCCCCTGCAGAACCACGCCTGCAGAAGCGCCTCCCCCTGCAGAACCACGCCTGCAGAAGCGCCTCCCCCTGCAGAACCACGCCTGCAGAAGCGCCTCCCCCTGCAGAACCACGCCTGCAGAAGCGCCTCCCCCTGCAGAACCACGCCTGCAGAAGCGCCTCCCCCTGCAGAACCACGCCTGCAGAAGCGCCTCCCCCTGCAGAACCACGCCTGCAGAAGCGCCTCCCCCTGCAGAACCACGCCTGCAGAAGCGCCTCCCCCTGCAGAACCACGCCTGCAGAAGCGCCTCCCCCTGCAGAACCACGCCTGCAGAAGCGCCTCCCCCTGCAGAACCACGCCTGCAGAAGCGCCTCCCCCTGCAGAACCACGCCTGCAGAAGCGCCTCCCCCTGCAGAACCACGCCTGCAGAAGCGCCTCCCCCTGCAGAACCACGCCTGCAGAAGCGCCTCGCCCTGCAGAACCACGCCTGCAGAAGCGCCTCGCCCTGCAGAACCACGCCTGCAGAAGCGCCTCCCCCTGCAGAACCACGCCTGCAGAAGCGCCTCCCCCTGCAGAACCACGCCTGCAGAAGCGCCTCCCCCTGCAGAACCACGCCTGCAGAAGCGCCTCCCCCTGCAGAACCACGCCTGCAGAAGCGCCTCCCCCTGCAGAACCACGCCTGCAGAAGCGCCTCCCCCTGCAGAACCACGCCTGCAGAAGCGCCTCCCCCTGCAGAACCACACCTGCACAAGCGCCTCCCCCTTTTGAAGAGGCCCAGGGAGGCTCAGGCCACAGCGAGTCTGTCTGATGGGGTGCTCTGCCCCCAAGGGTTGTTTGCCTGTGCCGGGTCCACTGCCCACTGGAACCAGGTGATCCAGGCTGGCCAGTCAGAAGGAGTCTGAGGCAGGAGATGCTGCTGTGCTGGGCAGTGGGAGTGGGAGCTTGGCTCTCCCTCAGAGCAAGGCAGATGGGTGCTCACAGGAGCAAATGCTGTGGCTCTGGGCTGTGGTCCTGGCCATGTCCTGTCACCTCCCCCAGCCTCAGTTTCCTCACCTGTAAGATGTGGTGATGACACTTGTTTCATGGCGGGTTCCTGGAGATGAGATGAGATCATATCCAGTGGTATTTTATAAAGCGCTCAGTCATGGTGGGAAGACTAAGGAAAACTAGATTCTGTAGACAAAAGGAAAGATTGGTAAGTGACAGAGAGAGGAGTGGGGTTGGTTTTGCCCTTTGTTCGAGAGAGGAAAGTGGGGAAGTGGTGTTTAATGGTGGCCTGTCTGCATTGTGACCCGGAGGAGAAGCTAGGGCGTTTGAGACCAGAACAGGATCATGAGCTTGGGGGCTTCCTGAGGTCGGAGCTGCATTGGTGGGGGCAGGTTTAAGACCCGTCCTGCTCCCCAAGGGCCCACCAAGATGTGAGGAAGGTGGGGGTCCCTGCTCATGGCAGGACCCTGTGGGAGTGCTGCCAGGCCCCAAGCCACCCAGGAGTCTTTCCCGCCTCCTGGGGTCAAGCAGATGACATTCCTGGGACCCTTCTGGGAACGAGAAATGGTCCAGCCCTGAGTCCAAAGCTCTATTCAGCCCCATGGCCCAGAGGAACCTGACATTTCAGCCCCTGCTCTGGGGCCATAGTCTCCCAAACCTTGGGAGCTCCAGGGTGGCTGGGAGGCAGGGGGCTGGGGAGTCGGTTCCGCTGGGAGGCCTGGCCCCGGCAGCATCTGGAGGGCCGGTGGCGCGGGAATTTGAAACCGTTGTGACAGACCCGTTAGGCAATTCCTGTGGGGGAGACGTTGTCTGCTGGGAGCTGGGCTTTCACATCCACTGTTTGGATAAGCGCAGCCACGGCTCACTGTCACTGTTTATGTGGCCAGCCCCCATCTCCTCCCGAGTCCCTGGAGCGTGCGTGTCTCCTGGCCACCCACCCCCCTGCCTGTTGTGACATCCCTGGGTGGGAAGCTCCCAGACACCCTGGTGCCTCCTGGCTGGGAAATGGCCGGGCTCAGAGGCCTCCTGGGGCAGCCCAGGTGGGATGGGGCTGAGTCAATTTGGAGTCTGGGGTGTGTGTCGTGTGGGGGGAGGTCAGCATGCAGGGCTACACAGCCAGGCCTGCTGTCTGAGAGTGCACTCTGCCAGACCCCAATTAGCCTGGTGTGCAGGACAGTGACCTCCCGCCCGCCTGGTGATAGACCCTTGGGATCCACTCCCAGACCCCTCTCTGCCCTCGCCAGACAACTGCTGGAGTCCCACGACCCAGGGACGCTTCTGGGGGTCAGAGGGTGCTCAGCTCCCCAATCTTAGCCCCTCACGGGGGAGGGGAGCAGAGACTTGCCTGCCATCCAGACCCCAGGGATCTCAAACTAGTCCTGCCACCAACTCTCTGAGGGGCTTGTGGGGCCACTGGCCCCCTGAAGGCCTTGGTCCTGAGAAGGGAGAGGAGACTGGGGGAACTTGGAGGTGACATGGTGAGTTGGGCAGTGGAGGTTCACTCGGCTGACCCAAAGTCCAGAAGTCTTCCTTGGCTCGAAACTCCATGCCTTCAGCTACGGGGTGACTTCTAGGAGCCCCATCTACATACTGATGTGTGACCAGGGAAAATTCACCCAGACCACCTTGGACATAGCTGCAGCGGGCAGGGGGATGGTGCTGGGGGGGTGAGTCATTGGAGGGGCAGGCGCAGACTGGGAGGTACCTTGTGGTAAAGCTGAATGTCTTGGGGGTCTTTGGGAAGGGGCCCTGGGAGGAGGAGCTGTGACATCTGTTTTGGGAGCTGAGTTGGGAGAGGGTCAGTGCTGGGTGGTGGAGCCTGTGGATGGTGAGTGAGTTGAGATGCCTCAAAGCCTTCATTGGGGTAACTGGGGGCCCAGGAAGGTTGTTAGGCAAGGGGGCCGTGGGCTAGCCCCTGTCTTTTAGGAGTCTGTGATGAACTGGAGTAGGAGAGATGGGCATAGGGCCCTGAGCACTTAACTGACCACTCACCCTGTGAAAAAAGACTTGGAGTCTTCCTTGGCCTCTGGGGAGTGGCATCTCCTCTGGGTCACCTGTGGCGCTGCTTTCTGCCTTTTAGCTGGGTGGCTGTTTGATGGCTAGGAGGCCCTGCCCGCGTGCAGCCACATCAAATCTTAAGCCCAGGGGCACCCTGAAGCACCACACTCTGGGGCAGTGGAAGGCATTCGGTTGCCCAGAGCATTGGAAGCTGCTCCTGGAGCACCAGCCCTGCGGAGGGAGCTCTGTCAGAGCTTCCCGAGGAAAGGGCCCTGGGGTCTGAGGTCTCAGGAATCCTGGTTCAGGTCCAACCCCATCTTTACTGAGAGACTTCCTGAGCCTTTACTCCACACCTGCATGGCCACCCGCCAAGCCTGCTCAATATGCCTTGTTCTTCAAAATTTTGCCACTCCAGGACTTGTGCCACTCTGCCACTTGGGCAGGGACCCCCTTTGGGTGGGGTTAGCCTATGCCTGCCTTCACCTCCTGGGGGAGAGCAGGCAGGGAGGCCCCGGCTGTCTGGATGGGGGCTGGGAGGGAGAGTCCGGCTGTCCATCGCTCCGGGGCTCAGCACCGAGACTGCACGGCCTGCCTGAGCCTCACAGCAGCCTGTGAGGTCCATGCTGCAAGGATGGGGGCTGTACAGAGCAGGACACTGAGGCGCACAGAGGTTCCCCCATCCAGGCGACTGCAGCCTCTCCCCAGCCTGGCCCTTTGCAGCCTTACCTGATGTCCGCTGGGCTGGAAGAGGGACAAACGTGTACTTCCCACTCCCGCCCCCGGGTCTGGTGGCCCCTCTGGTAGCCTCTTTCCTTGATGGCCTGGGTCACCCCCACCCCCTGCCGTTGGCTGCTCTGTCTTTGGGATGCCACTGGGTCCTGGGAGGGCCGTTCTGTTGTTGCCTGCCACCTCGTCCCTCTGGCTTAGCGCTCTCATCCTCCTCTCTCTCCCTCAGCAGCCCCTGAGGGTCTTTGCCTAGAGAAATGTCCCCAGGGATCCATCCACCCCTCAGTGTTAATTCTCATAGGCCCTGGCATCTGAGTGCCTTACCCTTCTCCCTGCAGGTCCACCGCCTGAGCAAGGCCCGCATTCTATAAGGCAAGGGCTCTGTTGGGTATTTGAGGCAAGGAGTGGGGGTTGCTGGAGTCCCACCCCAGGATGCTGGGGCCCCTCCCCAAAGGGAGCACCTTCTCCTCCCTCTGCAGGGCAAATGCATGGCCTTGGGGCCTCACAAAGTCCTTCATGTCCAGTGTAATTGCTGAGGAGTTGACCACCCCGCTGGGGCCTTCTGAGGACGGGTGGGGCGGGACCTGGGGCTGGGCCCTGAGGCAGAAGGAACCCCTCTCACAGGTGCAGGGGGAGGAGCTCAGGTGCTGGCCTGGCCAGGCCAACACCCACCCTGCCTCCTGTACACGCCCAAGCACACCCCTGGCTCTCTGGCCGAGCCCACCTCCCCTCTCTCTGCCACTCCACGCTGGGTCCCTGTCCCCCTTCCTCCTTTCTCCCCTTTTGGGGGGGGGGTTTAGCTGAGTCTTTGACCCTGAGATTTAGCTCTTGGGACCCTGGGTTCAAAGCCCTGTCCCTTTACTGACTGTGTGAGCTTGGATGAGTTTAGGTGACCTCACCTGGTGTCGTGGGGCCCGGCTCCCAGGCGATGGGGTCTGTGGCACCCAGCGACGGTAGGTCTAGGGTGCTGTGCAAGCACTGTGGGCTGAGGGAGGGAGGAACAGCCAGTCCTGTCCTGCGAACACCTGGTCTCTGGGAGGAAGGTGGTGTGGGCCAGGGGTTGGGTCCTACTGCTGTCTGGTTGGCATGGCTGGGCCACTTTCTCACCTTGTGTCTTCAGCCCACCCCCCCACTGGCTGGAACAAGGCTCTCGTTGCCTTTTGGGAAGAGAGGTGCCCAGGCGTTAGGCCTCTCAGGGCCAGGACAGCGCTGGACACACGAAGGGGTCCTTACTCCATTCCTGTCACCCGCAGTCCACCCAAGGCTTAGGACTTGGGGACAGGTCAGGGCACATCCCCCAACCCCAGGCCTTTTGGTGCTTTAAGTGGGCTGGGGCTGCTAGAACCCAAACCGCAGTGCCTCCCTCTCTCACTGGCCACTTTAGAAAGTGGATTTATTGGCCTTGTGGTTTCTGAGCGGTTTTGGCTCACAGGTGCCCAGAGCTCAGCCCGGCTGTGGAGTCCCCTGCCAGTCGCTGGGAGCCAGAGGGGTGGACAGCCTGGCAGTCCTAACACTGGCTGGCCCTGGCTCGACACCCAGTTCCCAGCTGGGCCTCTGACCGGGCCGTGTCCCACTGCAGCCAGGCAGGAGGATGCTCCTCTGCCCCCAGGGGCTGCCCCCGACGGTTCGGCTGGGGTCCTGGGGTTGGCTGTTCCAATGCCCTATGGCTCGCGGCAGCCCCAAGGCCAGAGCCCACTCCTGGTTATAAGCTCAGACGTGGGGAGGCGTCTACCCCATGTAGAGAGCAGCGGGCCTTTGGGGGCCAGGGCTCTGCCCTTCCCAGCTAGATCCACCTCTTCCCAACCACGAAGGCAGGGCAGGGCCTAGGTCAGGACAGGCAAAAATGGGGGCATCCTGCTCTGCGGCTTCCCACCTGCCACCTTGGAGGGACACCCTCTCTCTGGGGTTCGGTCTTCTCCTGCCTCATAGGGTCCATCCGGTCACTCACCAGGCATTAATTGGGCACCTACTGTGTGCTTGGTGCAGCTCCAGTCCTAGTTCTGGTTGGTCGAGTCCCCACTCCACCTCTCACTTTACCTCTTGCCATGCTTCTCCCTCTGGGGAGCCTTCCTGTCCTCCCCACCCCGAGTCAGGCCTGATGTCCCGCTGTGGCTCCCTGGTCATTCGTGTGTTTCTCCCCGCAGCTCAACACCTCCCAGGTGTCCAGGCGGGTCCTGGTCTGCCCGTCCCTGGGTGAGGGCCATGTCCACGCAGGGTGCTGCCTCCAAGGCTCATGGGTGTTGCTGGGTGAATGATGGTGGGCTCAGGGTCAGGGGGACTTGAGGAGGTTGGCAGGGTGAACCTGACGCCCCTGCTGACGCCATAGAGGCGGGCAGCACCAGGCACCTTGCCTGGCTGCACAGACTCTGGGAGGGGAGGCCACCCAACAGCTGGTGACACTGGGCCTTGGAGGGTAGAGCCACCCGCCAGATCGACAGAGGGTGCCGGGGCTGATCTGGCCTCGGGACTGGTCCCTGTCACTAAGGCTGGCCTTGGCATCTGTGCTGCATGGAGGCCACGCCTCCCCAGTGCCTGGCCGATCCTTGAGGGAGCTCTGTGTGCCCTCAGCACCATCATCGCGAGGTGGAGTGGTCCTAGAGGAGCTAAGGACCACCCTGTGATGAGGTTCTGCCCTCAAAGCGTGCTGCTCGCCAGGTTCGGTGCATCTGTGTAGATGAGGGTCCCATTCTCCACGACCCTTCGGTAGCTCTCTGCAGAGCCGGGCTCCCAGCTCCTTCCCATCCTTGGGGGTGCTCGGCAGCCCCGGCTGAGAATGACGTTAATTAGGGTTTCCTCGTGGCTGGTTCCAGGAAGATTCAGGGTGAGGAGGGAGGGGCTGTATCCACACTCAGGAGCCCTGCGTCTGTGCAGACAACCTGCAGACACAGGCGGACCTGGGGCCCTTCCACAGTGTGCACATACGTGCGCCTGCAGACACTACATCTGCCCATGGAGGCCATGGCATGGGGCACACGTGCCGGTGGGGCTGTGGGCAGCCTGTGTGCCCCCTCCTGCCGCCACCCACCCTGGCAGCTGGGAGCCTCCTTTTGCAACTCTCACATTTATTTTACAGTCCTCTGTATCGGCAGAAGCTTTCAAAACATTTTCTGCTTGTTTACCGAGCTGTGCAAGAACATTTTGTCTTCACTCCAACTTAGCCTTCCTTCCAGAAGGATCAGGAACGTGCCTGTCTCCAAGCAGCGTCAGCAGTGGCCCCAGCTTCTTAAAGGGCCAGCTGGGCTCACCTCAGAGGGGGCAGTGGGGGCTTGCCCCCACTGAGCTCACCTCAGAGGGGGCAGACGGAGGCCAGCAGGCCGGTCTCTTGCCACCCTCAGGGACTGCCGGCCGCTGACACTGGGCTCCCGGTGAAATGAAGCGTTAAAGGGTTGGAGGCTGGGAACCAGCGCTGGGGTGACTGGACAGGCTGCCTTTCACCCTGGCAGAATGCTGAGGGGATTGCAAAGAGGACAGCCTCGAGTTACTACCTTGTAACCTCGATTTGGCAAGATTGCCCTGCCCGGGCACCCTCCGCTTGGCCGCTCCCTGAAGCAGGGCCGGGGTTATGGGGACAGTGGGAACTTCTTTACTGTTCCCATCTGCTGAAGGCCTGGGCTGTGTGAGAGGCCCCTGCACACAGGGTTCGTGAGGCAAACCCCGGCTGCTCCCCAGGTGATCTCCGCTTTGGCAAGGGCCAGCTGACCTCCCTGTCCCCAGGGCCAGCACAAGGTCTGTCCTGCAGCAGGGCCTCAGTGGATGTGGTGGAGGGACCATCTCAAGGGGCTGGGCCTGGCTGCCTGACCCTGTGTGCTGGGGGTCCCGGCTTCCCTGGGAAGGCAGAGCTGCTGGGTGGGGAGGGGCTGCCTGCCTGAGACCCAGTTTCCCTCCTGCCCTCCCCTGGGGCTGTTGGTAATTTGGAGAAGTGACCTTTGTCTTGGCTGTCTCACGTGGCATCATCCTGGAGCCCCTTCCCCTGCCCAGCAATCCCCCACCCCTCTCCAGTTTCCAGCCTTGACAATGGCCTGTCTTGACCTCCGGTGCTGCCCACCAGCAACGCCACTGAGAGCCCCAGACCTTTCCCTTTACCCCCTCCTGCTCCCCCGGGCCCTGCTGCCTCCTGAGCTCATGGCCCATTTGGACACCAGCTTTGTGGATGTAGCTCCACCGCAGTCGATATTAAGGAGATGAATATTGAATTCACCACGGTCCTCCAAAGTCTGAGGAGGTTTGCCAGGGAAACACACATATCCCAGGAAGACACATACGAGATGGAAAAGCTGAGCCAACCCCAGAGGGCAGGATTAGGTGAGGAAACAAGCAGCGTGACCATGTGGTTGGACTTGAGCGCAATGTTGAACTTCCTGGCAGCCAGGGCAAAAAGGGAAATGTGACTGGAGAGGGGCTTTCTCTGTTCATGAGAGAAGTCTTTTACGATATTGTTTACCAGAGGATCCTTAACTCCAGGCCTGGAAGAGCGTGTAGTATGAGGGAGACGCAGGCCAGATTCCTCCTGGGGCTCTTGCTCCTAGAGCAGTTGTGAGTGGGGCTGCTCTCACTTGAGGGTTCAAGCTGTGAGGATTTTTCATCAGTAGGGGAGGAGGCTCTGTGGGGTTGAGGGTCCCTGAAGCCACAGGGCCTGGGTGTGGTGAGCCCCTGCGTGTGTGAGCTGATTCACAGTGGTCACTGTTCTCTGGCCCCCCAGGGGCTACTCAAGGACCCCTGAACCTCTCTATGAGATGAGAGCTGAGAAGGCAGTTGGCAGACTAGCTTCGGGCCCCGCCTGGCCACCTGACCACCGTGAGGACTTGGGTGGGTTCCGCCCCTTCTGAGCTCCTCGGTCTCTCACCCCTGACCCACACTGTGAAATAGGAAGGGCAACCCACGCCGACTCTGGCCCTGCTCCCTGCCAGTTTGTGCCCGGGAAGCAGGGCACTGCCTGCTCTCGTGGCTTCCTGTCCCTGCCCACGGCCACGGGCGCCTCTCACATCCTGGCACTCCACTTCGGGATGGAGGCAGACTTCGCTTTTCCAGAGTTGCTTAAGTAGAAAGTAACCGGCTCGGGTGTCAGCATCTTGTTAACCTCCTTCAGCCCAGGCTGTGACACTGGGAGATACAGGGCCCAGACACCAGAATGGGCAGAGAACCGGTGCCTGGAAGCGGGGAGGGCCCCAGGCCCACCGTCCTCACCCCCACGGGGTGCCGCCAGAAGCCCACCCTGGCAGCTGCCCTGGCTCTCCACCCGCCTGGGTGGTCCCCACTCCGGTGCAGCCCATTCCTCAGCAGGACGGGATCACTGTGTCTCTAGGGCCTCCAGACCCTCCTCTGAGGCAGAGCTGTGTGATTCCTCCCTTTCTCCTGGCACTTCCAGCCTTAATGGTTTCGAAAGATCCCATTTCTCCCGCCTGCCACCACCCATCAGGAGCCTTTCCTCTCGCTACCTCCTGTGCGTTTTCTCTTCTAGAAAGTCCCTGCGGGCAAGGTGCGGCGGCTGTGACCCAAGCAGGTGAGGGTGGCCCCAGAACACCCCAAGTCCCTCTCTTTGCCCCCAGATATGATCCAGGGTCTGGGCTGGGCCAGGCTTCCAGCTCCCCAGCTGCAGCCAGGCTGGCCTGACCTGTGGCCCTGTAAGGCCTCTGGGACCTCCACTGTGCCCAGGAATTGGCTCTGCCCTGTCCATTCGCAACCAGCCACCCACACACAGGCCTCAGCCCTCCTGCCTCCTCCTGGAGAGTGTGGCCGGGCTCCCCATCTGTCCTGAGAGCAGGGGCTGCCCTGCCTGCCTCCAGGGCCCAATTGTGTGGACCTCAGGGTTGATGCTTCAGGCAGAACACCCACAGGGGGCCAAAGGCACAACATCAGCAGAGTCTGTTGGGAACAGAGCCCTCGGTGGTGCGCACAGGCCGGGGTCCCCTTTCCCCCGGCTGCAGCCTCCTGGAGCGGGTGGCTGTGGGATGCAGCAGAGCTCGACACGGCTGAGCCCACAGCTTTGAGTCAGTGCCTGTGCAGGCCTGGACAGGTGACTGGCCCCGCGCCTGGGCTTCCCCACTGGAAACGGAACGGAGGTCTGCCCAGTGGCTTGCAGGTGACTGTCAGACGCTGGAAGGAGGCCCTGGCCGGGAGGCTGAGGTCTGGAGCAAGCCCATCGATTCGTTTGCAGCCTGGAGCAAATCAGAAAAGCAGGAGCCCTCACCTCCACCACACACTTCTCAAGGAGTGGAGTGGGTGCCCTTCCAGAGCTGGGGCTGCTGCAGGCTACTGGAGAGGGACTTGGTCCATCCCCTCTGGCCCAGCTGGGGAGGATGCATTAGGAGGAAGCACTTCTCCAAGTGCAGCTCTGATGTTGCCTCCCTCTGGAAGCCTCCTGGGGTCCCTCCCTGACACAGGGGCAGGCCCTCCCCCTGCCAGTAGCGGCTATGGAGTCCCAGAGGCGCTGTGGGACTGTGCTTTGACTCCACCCACCACGAACTGAGAGCCCCTGAGGACCCAAGCCTTAGTCCAAGGTGTCCTGGGCCAGGCAGGGGCTGTCAGGCTGCCGGGTCCTCAGTGCCAGTCTCTTGTGGCTGGCCCTGCCATGGCCAGGGCGGGCGCCTACCTTCCCAGTGTCTGGGGTCACACATGGCCCATCTCAGAGGACTTCACCCCCCCAACCCCCGCGAATGTCTATTTATTTCCGTTTCCATGGCAGTGCCCTGGGAGCCAGGGCTCCTGCTCCTGGGCTGTAATTTTCCTCTTTGCAGCCTCTCGTCCCGCTGTCCTGGTGCCCGGGCCTGGGCTGGGGGTCCGGGACGCCCATGAGCCCCAAAAGATGGGGCGCTGTGGAAAATCCACACAGTCATGCCTGGGGCTACACAACGCCCTGGAACTGCAGCCCTGTTCTCCCCACAACCCCCACCCAGTGAAGCCTCACCCCTCCCCACCGCCCCGCCTCTATCCAGACCCTGCCTGGTGCTCTGGACTGCCCCCCCGGCCCAGCCGAGTCTGCGCCTGGCCCTGGACCAGTGGGCCTGGCTTGAAAGCAATGTGGCCGTCTGGGCCTGGGCCGGGGAGCAATGTGATTTCCAGCAGGCCTCGGCACTGCCCGGCGGGTGCAGGAGGAGGTGTGAGGGTGGGGTGCCTAGAGGGGGTGGGGGGCAGCACTCTGTGCAATGCCAACAGAGGCGGTTTCCCATTTATTTGGTTTCCAAATCACAGAGTCACTGAGGTGGAGGAAACCAGTTTGTGGTGAGTTGACAGGAGTCAGAGGCTGTTAGGAGACCTGCTGGTGGGGCAGACGCGCCTGTCCCAGCAAGGTGGTTGTGCCCACTGCACAGGCAGATAAAGTGAGGCCAAGAAGGGCTGGCAGGGGCAGCTCATGGGAGAGGGGTCCCAGCTGCAGCCCCCCGATTTTGCCTCCAGGCCGTGGGCTCCTGGGATGCCTCTAGGATGATTCATGCAGTGGTGCTTGGGCCAAAGGTGCTTGGGCCAAAGGTGCTTGGGCCAACTCAGCTGCCCACTCCCTGCAGGCTCTGCCCAGGAGCTGTGGCATCCCCAGGACACGCTGGGGCATCCCCAGGAGCTGTGGCATCCCCAGGACGTGCTGTGGCATCCCCAGGACATGCTGGGGTCCTGGGGAGCTTTGTGGGGGAGCTAGAAACATACTTCCCATGAATGTTCCTAACCAGTAGAGACTGCCGGGGTGTGTCCTCGCCCATTTCTGATTTGTTCGCACAGAACTCCTTCTTCTGCATGGGCTCTGCCCAGTCCTGATGGGTCTCCTGGGCCTTTTATCTGAGAAACAGGAAGCTGTGAATTTTGCTGGAAGAAAACTAAGCGACCAGCCTTTGGCCATCTGCCTTGAAGCTGACCTCTGGGTTCAAGCGGCCTCCGGATTGGATGCAAGTCCTCTCTGTACCCCAGCGTCCCAGTGGAGGGCCGTTTGGGGGCAGGTTGGGGGCAGGGTGGGGACCAGGAGCCCAGGCTTTGTGCTGCCACTCTGGGGCCTCAGCTGTAGGAGGGGGTCATTGAATGCACCTGGTAGTGCTTGCTGAACAGCCTCCTTTGACCCCTCCTTGGCCCAAACCCAGACCATCCCCCAGGAGACTTTGGTGCCTTCCACGCGTCTGTCTTTGTTGGCCTGGGCCTGGGTCTCCTGTCCACCTCTCTGGCCGGGTGGCCTGGGCTGTGCCCGGTGAGGGTGGGACCCTGTGGGCCTCCACAGAGAGTGGAGTAGGGAAGGGAAAACAAATCTTATCTGCATGTCACAGATGGGGAAACCGAGGCATAGTGACTGAGATGGGGAAACCGAGGCACAGTGACTGAGATGGGGAAACCGAGGCACAGTGACTCACACACAGGCACAGGGATTGGCTCCACCACAAACACACTCCTGTTTCTGAAGAGTTCTGCTCAGGAAAAGGAGTGGGGGTACTCTTGGAGGGAGGGAGCTGGGACCACCCTGTGTGGGGAGCAGGAGGGCGTCACCACGGTGGAAGGGAGGCTGTTCCCTCTGTGAGTCCCCTGGAAGGGTTTCCAGGGAGGCGCAGCTGAGTCCAGGTCCCTCTTGCCTCCCCAACCCTGCAGGGCAAGGGCGGAGCACCAGGCGCCAGGCACCAGGGGCTGCTCTATAGGGGGCAGTGGGCATTGTCAAGACCCCCATTCCCCAGAGGCCCAGAGGCCTCTGCCCACAGCATCAGGGCTAGTGAGTGGCAGGGGTGGTGTCCACTCTGCCATGGGCCTTGAGGGCCGGTGTCCACACAGCAGCTGCCCAGCGCTGGCACTCCGGTCTCTGATGCTGTAGAATAAGTGGGTAGCAGCCCAGCCATGTGTGTGTCTGTGTGTTGGGTAAACTTTCAGAGAACCGGGGTCCCCTGAGTGGGGCTCACAGGGAGGAGACCCTCGTTGATTGGACTGGCTGCTGCCTCCTTCCTGAGAGGGCTAAGGGGCCTGCCCGGGGTCCCCTGCTGCCGTGGTGGGGTGGGCGTGGCCTCCATGAGTGGCTGCCTTGGGCCATTCCTGGTTTCAACCCCTCTGACCCCATCCAGTCCAGGTTCCCTGACTGACAGTGGCCAGTGGAACCCTGTCTGGAATTTAGGGGCCCCAGGAGGGGGAAAGGGACTGGAATGTGACTTGGACCCTGGAGGAATAGCCCTGCTCCATGGTGGGGGTGGCGAGGGCTGACCGTGGGGTCTGATGGGAGCACCGCCACTGGAGGAGCCCCACTCAATCAGGTCGGGCACCCGCCTTCTCCCTGACATCTGCCCCTCTCTGCCATTCCGTCCCAGGGGGCCCCTGCCCTGAACAACTCGACCACTCCTGGGGTGGGCACGCAGGGGCCGCCCCTCAGGCCCCCCTTGGACAAGGCTTGTGCTACTGACCACCCTCAGGTCAAACCCAGAGCCCCAGAGACCACATGTGAAATCATCTCAAGGACAAGGAGGCCTGAAGTTCTGGGCATTCCTGGAGGCTCCTGGTCCCTGACCCTCCTGCATCCCGAAGGGACCATTTCCTCACCCCAGTGGTCACCACGAGCCTGGCGCTGAGCCAGACAAACCTGGACAACCGACTAGTGGGGGTCAGCTCCCAGCCTCAGTTTCCCCTGTGGGGTAACAGCTTGAGCTGCACCCTGGGGCTGAGGTGGGGAGCAAGCGAGATGGGGTTTGGAAGGAGATGGGGCACTTCCTCTTAGCCACAATGGTGAGCTTGCCTGAGGGGCCTATTTCTCAGGCTGGGAAGCAGAGGCCAAGGGGAGGGCTCCACTTCCAGGCTCCCGATTCTTGTCTTTTAGCCCAGCACAGGGCAGGTCCAGCAGGCACCAGTTAAATGAAGTCACTATTTAGTAAGTGCCCACTGGAGCCGGCCTTGAGCCAGGGAACGGTGAAACAGACAGAAACAAGCCACAGTCCCTGTTCTGGAAGGAGCTAATTTTCAAAAGGATTGCAGTAGGCATCGTCATCAAAGTGGTAGAGAGTTTGGGGTGACCCAGGCAGGAATCAGGACAGTCCAGCCTCCCAGGCCCACCCTGGCAGAAGGCAGTGGGGAGATGGGGACAGGGCAAGGGGAATGGGCCAGCTGGCGAGTTCTGGGCCGTATTGAAGAATCTGGTCTCTTTTTTTTTTGAGATGGAGTCTAGCTCTGTCACCCAGGCCGGAGTACAGTGACGTGATCTTGGCTTACCGCAACTTCCACCTCCTGGGTTCAAGCAATTCTCCTGCCTCAGCCTCTGGAGTAGCTGGGACCACAGGCACGCGCTACCATGCCCTGGTAATTTTTGTATTTTTAGTAGAGATGGGTTTTTGCCATGTTGGCCAGGCTGGTCTCGAACTCCTGACCTCAGATGATCCACCTGCCTTGGCCTCCCAAAGTGCTGGGATTACAGGCATGAGCCACCGTGCCCGGCTAAGAATCTGGTCTCTTGGCTGGGTGAGGGAGGATTACTTGAGCCCAGGAATTCCAGACCAACCTGGGCAACACAGCCAGACCCCCTTCTCTACAAGAAATAAAAAAATTAGCTGGGCACAGTGGCTCACACCTATAGTCCCAATGTTTTGGGAGTCCAAGGCAGGAGGATCACTTGGGCCCAGGAGTTGGAGGCTGCAGTGAGCTGTGATTGTGCCACTACATTCCAGCCTGGGTGATGAAGCTAGATCCTGCTCTAAAAAAAAAAGAATCTAGACTCTCTCCCAGGGCGATGGGGAGCGCCTCGGGAGAGTAACACGGGAGTGGCATTGCTGGGGTATTTGTGGGGACCACCTGCTGTCCCCTCCTGCTGACTGGGCCCCTCCTTTGCCCCTGCCCTGCCTCTCGTGCCACTCCTGGGTGAGGCTGGCTGCTGCCCTGCAAACAAATGTCCCCCGCGGCCTCAGAGAACCCCTGGGGCTTATGAAATAAGAGTAGAGTTTAGGAAGACCTCCCACACCCTGCCCCCAGTGGCAGCCCCTCTTGGCCTAGAAGAGCAGGGATGCAGTGGCACTGGAGGGGAGAGGCTGGGCTGGGCCCTCACCTCCTCCCTGCCTGCCTTGTGACGGGGCACGTCCAGCCCCTGCTCCCTCCGACCTGCCCCAGGATCCCAGGGAGGGGTGTGTTCGATTCTCTATCCTGCCTGTGCTCCCACTGCTGCTCCATTCCCTGAGGAGCATGTGCTTTGGGCGAGCGTCTCCACTCTGCCCAGCTGGCCTGAGCCAGGCCGTGGTCCATCTCGGGGTGCCAGAGGCTCCTCCGTAGAGCGAATTTGGCGCGGTTGGTTGTGGCTTGAGGCTCCAGGGGGGCTTGCCCGTCCCGCGAGGGCTCACACACCAGGCTCAGGTAGGGAAATCAAAGTCCCCGGGAGCCTTTCTGCTTCCGAGGCAGCCTGAGGCAGAGCCGTGGGAAGGGCTCCAGGGTGCCAGGCCTCTGGAGTGGGCAGCCCACTCACCCCTTCCTGGCCGTACAGCCTGGGGAAGTGTCCTCGCTCCCTCACCTCCATTTCTTCCCTGTAAAACTGAGAGAAATCCTCTCTGTGGGGTGAGGGGGAGCCAGTGCATGGAGGTCAGGGCCCTGCCTGGGGCAGGCTGTTACTCCTCCTGGGGCAGCCACGGTTCCCCTGCCTTCCCACCCGGGAGAGACCTCCTCACCCTCGGCATTGATTTCCCTGTCTCCCCCTCAAGACTGGTGGCCCAGGCCTTGCCCCACGCACCCAAGGCCTTCCTCCTGGGTGTCCAGGTGTACCAGAGGCTCAAGCAACTCCCTTCCGGAGTCTGAGGAGCACAGGGGCCCATCTGTGTTCCTGAAGGGCTCAGAGCCTTGGGGAAAAGTCTCCTAGAAATGCCGGGTGTGGCTGGGGGAGGAGGTGGGGAGAGCCGGGCCGGACCCTCTGCTCATCTGTTTGTGGGCTTGTCTGTGCTGTATGCTTTTGACGCTTATGTGGTGGTTAGAAAGGGCGCTGGTGGGGGAGCCAGATGCCTTTCTGGCTGGGAGCCCTTGCGAGGGCCTCAGCTCCCCGGAACGCTCCTTCTGGGTGGGCAGAAGCTGGAGCCAGCAGGGCCTGGCGGGAACCCCTCAAGTAGGGAGTGAGCCGTGCAAACCGGCCCAGGCCCGAGGGAGCAGCAGAGCTTAATTAGACCACAAGCCAAGAGGGAGTTGAGTGGAGGGAAAACTTCCTTCCTAATGAGGCCACAGCCGTAGGTTGATTTCCCATGCTCCATCCAGTTCAGGGAGGGTTAATTAGACACCTACTGTGTGCTAGGCTGGAACTGGCTCAGCATTTCCCAGGCGCACTGGTCCAGAAGGGGCTCCGCGACAAGGGGTCCAGGCCTCCCGAGGAGACGGGGTGGGAAGGAGGAAGTGGCTTTACCATGGAGAGACCTGACGGATGCACCTCAGCCCTTCAGTCAAGGCCAGCACCAACCGTGGCGTGCCCCGCTGATGGTGTGTCCCTGATGTGTGTGGGGAGAGGGTGCGTTGCCCCCATGCTCTTCCTCCCAAACTCACCACCCATCACCCAGCCCAACCGTGAGGCATGCAGCAGACGGATCTTGCCCAGGGATGCCCTACAAACACTTGAGCAGCGCTGCTCAAAACTGCCCAGCATCGAAGACAAGGAAATCGGGAGGCCAAGGCGATCACCTGAGGTCAGGAGTTTGAGACCAGCTTGGCCAACACAGTGAAACCTCGTCTCTACTAAAGACACACACACACACACACACACACACACAAAATTACCTGGGCGTGGTGGGTGGTGTGTGCCTGTAGTCCCAGATACTTAGGGGGCTGAGGCATGAGAATTGCTTGAACACAGGAGGCAGACGTTGCAGTGAGCCGAGATCACGCTAGTTCACTCTGGCCTGAGTGACAGAGCAAGACTTCATCTCAGGAAAAAAAAAAAAAAAAAAAGGCTCATGCCTGTAATCCGCAGCACTTTAGGAGGCTGAGGCGGCCAGATCAAGAGGTCAGGAGGTGGAGACCATCCTGGCTAACACAATGAAACCCCGTCTCTACTAAAAATACAAAAAATTAGCCAGGCGTTGTGGCGGGAGCCTGTAGTCCCAGCTACTCAGGAGGCTGAGGCAGGAGAATGGTGTGAACCCAGGAGGCGGAGCTTGCAGTGAGCCGAGATCACGCCACTGCACTCCAGCCTGGGCGACAGAGCGAGACTCCGTCTCAAAAAAAAAAATAAAAACCAAGACGAGGAAAGGCTGGGAAACCGTCACAGCCAGGAGGAGTCCAAGGGGAAGAGACATCATATGGTGTCCGGGATGGGGTCCTGGACAGAAAAGGGACACTAGGTAATGAAGGAAATCTGGCTAAAGTGGATTTTGGTTCATGATCATGTCCCCACGCGGGTGGATGGTTGTGACGTGCCCACGCCAATGCAGATGAGGATGAGGGGCAGCAGAGCGAGGGGATGTGAGCGCTTTCTGGACTGTCTTCTCTGTTTTGCTGTAAATCTTAAGCCATTCTGAAAACATACAATTTGTCAACCAAAAAGGGGTTCCAGCGCAAGCACAGGGGGAACGCTGCCCTGCTGTGAAGTCACTGGGCAACCCTGGGTGGGAATATTGGTGTTCAAGGCACTTAGCAATCACCTGGTTATCAGCCAGGGCTCAGGCTCCAGAGCCCATGTCAGGTGGCTCCATAGGGAGTTTAATACGCACAGGGTCCAAAAAGAGGTGTATGGAGGGTGAGATTCGCACCCCTTGGGGGCCCCGTGGAAGAAGGGGCCACCTGCAGGAAGTGAACCGCAGAGGCCGCCCCTGCCAGAGGTGGTGCCTGAAGCAGAGATGCAGGCAGACACCTGGGCCTCCCACCCTCCCACCCTCCCAGCCCCGGCCAGAGCCTCTCAGGGTCAGAACACAACCAGAACCTGGAAATGAACTTTGCTGGGCCAGTGCCCCACGCTACTGAGCAGAGCAGGGAAAGTGCAGAGGGATCTGGGGTTCAGCAGACAGAGCCCTGGCGCCCCCAGCGATCAAGGTCCTTGCAGAAAAGAGGCAGAATCAGGGCTCAGAGAGAGAAAGGACAAATCAAGCTCACACAGCCAGGGAGAACCGCGATTGGAATCCGGGGATGCTGCCTCCTCTAGGCTAAAGATGCTGACTACTTTCTTGGTTACAGACCACGGTGGGGATGTGATGCAAGCCACAGGTCCTCTTCCTGGAAAAATGCGTGCAGGTAAATACTTAGTGCACAGTCTCAAGAGAGTCAAAGACTCCCTGCACCCCAGTCTAGGACCCTAGGCAAAGGTCTTTTCAGTGGCTCTTGAGTCAGTTCTACCCAGAGATCAGAGCAACATCACGAGCCAGGGTCAGGCGAGATGAGAGAACTGGGGTCCTGTGGGCCCCGCCTGCACCCCTTTGGAGGAAGGCAGCCAGGCCGAAGCAATCGGGTTCATAGTGGGGTCTTGGGAAGGACCTGGCTCTGTGCTTTCACACGTCAAGCGCTGACGGCACATGCCTGTCTGATCACCGCTGGTCCAGACTGCAGCATCTCTGTCGCTCAGGGCTCCGTGCTGCCCCTTCTGCACCTTCCTCACCGTGGTGGCTGCCGGGTCCCTTACATTTCAGGGACCATCCTGAAAATAAACAGCATGGGAGAAATCTTCCTGCAGGGAGCCAGGAGGACGCAGCGGCTCAGGGATTCAGGCATGCCAGAGCTCAAATCCTGAGTGTCACTTCCCAATGGGGCCTCCTAGACCCTCCTCCTGGACTTGCTGTGAGGGAGACAGGAGAGCTGTGTAATGCCCAGCAGGCGCTGGCTGATGCGTGGACCGTGGTGACCATTGCTGCAATTTTTTTATAATCAGAAATGTAGGCTGGGCGCGGTGGCTCATGCCTGTAATCCTAGCACTTTGGGAGGCTGAGGCGGGCAGATCACTTGAGGCCAGGAGTTTGAGACCAGCCTGGCCAATATGGCAAAACCCCATCTCTACTAAAAATACAAAAAATTATCCAGGCATGGTGGTGGCGTGTACCCGTTATCCCAGCTACTCAGGAGGCTGAGGCAGGAGAATCACTGGAACTCACGAGGCACAGGTTGCAGTGAGCGAAGATCATGCCACTGCACTCCAGCCTGGGTGACAGAGCGAGACTCTGTCTAAAAAAAAAAAAAAGAGAAATAAAGAAGTTGGATGAGCGTCACCTCCACACTCCAATCTTGCGTGTTGACATCTTACCTTTGGGATGCCTTTACAAATAAAATAATTGGTAAAAGTGTCTCATATTTGGACTCTGTAGTGCTGAACATAGTGTACATATGTGTGTGTGTATGTGTGTGTGTGTATATATATATATATATATATAAAATGCCAATATAGTTAATTAAAATACCACTTAATGACTATTGCTTCTGGCTGTTATGAAGTAGCCGGCATAGCTCAATACCTAGACAAGCTGGGTAAAATATGAATGCTCTTTTTGAAGACACTGGTGAGCAGCTGAGCCAATCGGGACTCAAAGGGCTGAGATCTCAGCAAAAGGGGAACTGCGGAGAGATGAGCCAACGCTGTTGCTCGCTTTTCATTCAGGGGATTTCCCAACTCCTGCTGCAAGACAAGAGGCCATAAACACCCGTGAAGAGGCAGGGAAGCCAGCGGAGTTTCACAGGGCTGACACTGGAGTTTGGACCTGTCAAGGTAGCCAAAAATTGAGTGGCGATCTGAAGATCCTGGGGAGAAAGGAGGTGAAAATAAGTGAGTTTGATGCTCAGAGGTTTCCCTTCTAGCCGTTTGGTGGACGAACGTGTGCAGAGCAAGAAGCTAAGAAGCCCAGAAGAAAGCTACTGAGGTGTCAGAAGTTCTAGAGTGTCAGGGAGCCCAGAATGAGAGCTTAGGACTTGCCAAGGAGGAGAAGCTCTAGAAGATGCTCCAGGCTCTCAGCCGGGATGCCAGGAAGCTTAATCACTATGAAAGGGAACCAGACGTATAGCCAAGCCTTCACAAATGTCAAGGAAAACCAAGAAACAGGACCCAGAGAAAAAAAATGATGACAGCAACAGCCCCGCAGACTGCTCAGCTATTGGTAGCATCACAGATGGGCTTTCAAATTATTATTCAAGCAAATGGATAATAAAACAGAGAATTTTGCTAGACAACTGGAATCTATTACAAAATGGAAATTCTAGAAAAATGCAATGATTAAAATTAGAAACTTAATAGACAGGCTTAACAGTAGGCTAGGAAATAGAATTTTAATAAAGTGAAATGAGAAGCCAGGAAAAAAACTAGGATGGAACAGAGTGAGCAGAAAAGGATGAGAAACAGACAGAGCATGCCATACACATGGGGTCTGGGGAGCAGCTCCATCATGCAGGTAACAGGAACTATAGGAGGGAGAGAGAGAGAAAGAAAGAGAGAGAGGATAGGGAAAAAGCAATGTTTGAAGATAGAATGGCTGAGGATTTTCCAAAATCGATGAAAGAAAACAAACCCCATATAGAAGCTCTCCACACGCCAAGCAGGCTAGGTCCAGGGAGAAGCCATCTAGGCATATTATGGTAAAACTGCTGTAAACCAAATACAGAAATCTTAAAAGTAGCTAGAGGTAAAGACAAATAGACAAATTACCTTCAAGGGGACAATAAAATTATTTTTCAGCAGAAATGACGGGCTCCAGAAGACAAGGGAGTAACGTGTTTACAGTGCTGGAAGAAAAGAGCTGTTGCTCCAGAGTTCTAGACCCAGAGAGGAAGGACATCATTCAGATACGAAGGAGACTCATCTCAGATCAGAGTTTTGGATGTGTCCATCTCCACCAAGAGCTGGGGAAATCTAGGCAATGGAAACACAACTTGTGCCCCTCCGTGCCCCCAGCACATGGCAGGTGCGCACACACACAGTGGGTGGAGACACCAGGAAGAGCGAGACTGGGGGTGTCCACCTGGCAGGCTGGCGAGCCATGAAGCTGAGTGTGAGGCATGGTGCCTGAACTGCCAGCTTCAAACCCCAGCTCTGCCGCTTAGTAACTGTGAGCAATGATTAATCTTATTCGTCAACCTGGCCGGGCATGGTGGCTCGTGCTTGTAATCCCAGCACTTTGGGAGGCTGAGGTGGGTGGATCACCTGAGGTCAGGAGTTTGAGACCAGCCTGACCAATATGGTGAAACCCCATCTCTACTAAAGATACAAAAATTAGCCGGGTATGGTGGCGCACGCCTGTAGTCCCAGCTACTCCAGAGGCTGAGGCAGAAGAATCGCTTGAAACTAGGAGGTGGAGGTTGCAGTGGGCCGAGATCATGCCACCGCACTCCAGCCTGGACAACAGAGTGAGACTCCATCTCAAAAAAAAAAAAAAAAAAAACTTACGTGACAACCTGAATGGGTTACGGGGTGTCCAGGCATTTGGTCGAACATCATTCTGGATGAGATTAACATTTGATTGGAAGGCAGTGTGAAGCCAGTTTTCCTCCCAGTGTGAGTGGGCCTCATCCAATCCTGAGTAGGAAAGAGTTGCCTTGCCTGGCTGTGGAGCTGGGACATCGGTCTTCCCTTGCCCTTGAGCTGACGCTTACACCATTGGCGCTCCTGGGTCTCCACTTTGCCTGCTGCAGATGTTGAGACTTGTCAGCCTCCATGGTCACGTGCACAATTCCTTATTTTATAGATCGGTAGGAATAGACATAGAAAGTGATGTGAACGTGTGTCTCCTATTTGCCCTGTGTCTGCGGAGAATACTCACTAATACACTGTGTGACCCTGGGCAAGTTACTGAACCACGCTGAGCCTCATGTTCCACATGGACAAATGGGGACAGGAGTAACACCCATCTCATCTGTCTCATAGGAGCTGATGAGCAATAACATGTAAAGTTTTTAGTTGCTCAATAAATACTAGTGATTGGCCATGTTAAGACCTTTAGCCCTGGATGACCACCAAAACAAAAGTGAAAGCAAAGTAAATACTTTTCCAGAAAAATAAAAACCAAGATAATCAATTTCCAACAGACCTAAACTACAAGAAATACTAAAGGGGTTCTCCAGGCAGAAGAGAAATCATCCCAGATAGAGACGTGGATACGCAGGAAACAGTGAAGAGCCACGGAACAGGTAAAGATCTGGGTCAAGGTAAATAAGTACCAACTTTTCAAATAATAATGATTTCTTGGCCGGGAGCAGTGGCTCACACCTGTAATCCCAACACTTTGAAAGGCCAAGGCAGGTGAGTTGCTTGAGCCTAGGAGTGAAATACCAACCTGGGCCACACAGAGAAACCCTGTGTCTACAAAAAATTTAAAAATTAGTCTGGGCGCGATGGCTCATGCCTGTTATCCTAGCACTTTAGGAGGCCGAGGCGGGTGGATCACCTGAGGTCAAGAGATCGAGACCATCCTAGCCAACCTGGTAAAACCCCATCTCTCCTAAAAATACAAAAATTAGCTGGGTGTGGTGGTGGGCACTTGTAGTCCCAGCTACTCAGGAGGCTGAGGCAGGAGAATGGCTTGAACCCAGGAGGCAGAGGTTGCAGTGAGCCAAGATCACACCACTGCATTCCAGGCTGGGCGACAGAGCGAGACTGTGTTTCAAAAAAAAAAAAAAAAAAAAAAAAAGAAAGTTTGAACTAGAAAGAGTAAAAAGGTAGAAAGATGTTTTATGAAAACATTGACCAAAAGAAAGATGTCTCTATAACACCAGCTAGTATAAACTTGGAGGCAAAAAGTATTACAAAAAATAAAGATGAACTTGCCCAGGCTGGAGTGCAGTGGCACAATCGTGGCTCATGCAACCTCCGCCTCCAGGGTTGGAGTGATTCTCCTGCCTTAGCCTCCTGAGTAACTGGGACTACAGGCGTGCACCACTATGTCTGGCTAATTTTTGTATTTTTAGTAGAGACAGGGTTTCACCATGTTGGCCAGGCTGGTCTTGAACTCCTGACCTCAGGTGATCTGCCTACCTCAGCCTCCCAAAGTGCTGGGATTACAGGCATGAGCCACCACGCCCAGCTAAGATGGACATTTCATAATAAAAGAATTATACCACCAGCAAAATGTAAGAAACTTTTATGCACCTAATTATAAAGCTTCAAAATATGTAAGGAAAAATTTGGCTAAAAGGAGAAAAATGGACAAATCCATAATCACACTGTTTCTTATAACCAATAGATCAAGCAGACCAAAAATCACCAGAAATAAAGGAGATCCAAATACAAGGAACAAACTTGAACTAAATGACAAATATAGAACAGTGTCCAACAACAGAATAGACATTATTTTCAAGTGCATATGAAACATCAGCCAACACTGACCAAAGCTGGGCCAAAAACAACTAGAATAAGTTTTAAATGATTGAAATCATTCAGAATAGGTTTCCTTACTATAAAATATTTAAGCTGAAACTCATAACCATCACAACAAAAATAAAACTGGAACATATCCAAATGTTTGGAAATTAAGTAATAACACTTCAAATGGGTCAAAGAAGAAATGACAATTAAGTTAGAAAATATTGTGAAGTATATGATAATTTAAAAAATGCTGTATTAAAACTTATGAGATGTGGCTAAAGCTATGCTCACAGGCAAATTTATAGCCTTAAAATAGATGTATAAGAAAAAAGACAGAAAAATCAATCATGTAAGGCATTGTAGTGGATGCTACGATGTCCTGCCCAAATGTCCACTCTAAGACTGAAGTGCCCATGTTCTCAGCTGCTAGCCATGTTGCCAAGCTGAGTACTTCTCCAGGAATTGCCTCTTCTGAAGGGGCTGCCTCCCTCAGGTTTAAGCCTGCTTTCTATAACTGGATGATATGGGAGCACAGAGTTCCTTGCTTTAACTGGAGACTCCAGAATCTAGAATGGGTCTGGCCTTGGGACCAGCCACAATGGCAGGTCCCTGAAAGAGAAATGAGGAAGTGAAGAATTGTGTCTGGTGGGTATATGCACTCAGTCCTGTGGAGAATATACCTACTTCAGGACATGAAAAGGTGTGCTACGGAGGCAGAGAATGCCGTTGCCATCTAGACATCTGACAAAAGACACATCCAGATGTGCAAGAACTTCTACAGACCAATAAGCAAAAGACAACCAGTAGAAAAAGGGGCACAAGTCTGAACAGGCACTTTTAAGAACTGGATTTCTGGCTGGGCATGGTGGCGCCTGCCTGTAATCCCAGCTACTGGGGAAGCTGAGGCAGGAGGATCACTTCAACCCAGGAGGTGGAGGTTGTGGTGAACCGAGATGGCGCCATTGCACTCCAGCCTGGGCAACAGGAGCGAAACTCTGTCTTAAAAAAAAAAAAAAAAAAAAGAATTGGATTTCCGAGTGGCCATTAAGCATATGAAAAGTTGCTCAACCCCACTAGTTATGAGGGAAATGTAAGTAAAAGCCCTGTGGTACTGCTAGAACGGGTCAAACCAAAAACACGGACACACCCAGTGCTGGTGAGGGTGCACAGCAGCTGGATCTCACACCACTGATGGGTGTGTGGGCCACTTCAGCTCCCCTGGAAAACTGGTGTTATCTGCAAAGCTGGACACGCTTGGACCCCAGGGCCCAGCAATCCCACCACCCATTAGCAGGCGGACACCGTTGGAACTAGGCACAAAACCAGGAAATGCGCATGTGTCCGTTATCAGAATTGATAACATTGTGCGTATTCACCGCTGTATACACAGCTCTGAGGGTTGACATGGTAGCTACGTGCAGTGACACCGATGACATGCAGACAGGAAGGAGCCAGGAAAGGACATCGGAGAGGATTCCACGTGCATGGATTTTGAAACCAGCAAGTCTAACTATGGCTTTGGGAATCTGGACAATGGTTTCGTGGGGGCAGCTGATGGCTGGAGGATGGCTTCCGGTTGTGGTCGCGGCATATTGATCAGCATTTTGTGAAAACCCATCAATCTGCCTGCTTTGGGGGCGTGCTGTTCTGCGTGGTAGGTGCTGGTCAGCAGTTACCTGTTAGTGGCTGGTGATCTGGGCACTTGGGCACTCTGCTGCCCAGCTCCCTCAGGCCCCTGACTGTCCACTGGCCTGTAACTCGTCCCCACCCCCACCTTTCCTGTCTACACAGCCGTGGACCTGGCCAGTTTGGGCCCAAAGTGTTTCTGGTTTCTGGCATGGGGTTTCTTGGCCTCAGTGTCTTGGGCCGAATGACCATGGTAGTCATAGCTTCTACTACCTGTTCTGGTGACAGCATCTTCCCCACTATTGTGGACTGAACTGTGTCCCTCCAAATTCATATGTTGAAGCCCTAACACTCACGGTGAGTATATGTGGAGATGGGACTTTTAGAGAGTTACAGTTAAGGTTAGATGACGTCTTAAGGGTTGGGGGCCCTAATCCAATAGGGCTGGTGTCTTTAAAAGAAGAGGGGCTGGGTACGGTGGCTCACGCCTGTAATCCCAGCACTTTGGAGGCCAAGGCGGGTGGATCACTTGAGGTCAGGAGTTCAAGACCAGCCTGGCCAACATGGTGAAATTCCCGTCTCTACTAAAAATACAAAAATTAGTCCGGCATGGTGGTGGATGCCTGTAGTCCCAGGTACCTGGGAGGCTGAGGCAGGAGAATTGCTTGAACCTGGGAGGTGGAGGTTGCAGTGAGCTGAGATCACACCATTGCACTCTAGCTTCTCTGTTTAAAATAAAAATAAAAATAAAAATAAATAAAAGAAGAAGAAGAGACACCAGAGACCCCTCTCTCCACGTATACACGGAAGAAAGGGCCTGCAGGGACACAGAGAGAGGGCAGCCTTCAAGAGGAGCCCCCACCAAAAACCAACCAGGTTGGCAATGTGATCTTGGAGTCAGCCTCCAGGACTGTGGGAAATGAGTCTGTGTTGTTGAAGTCACCCGGTCAACAGTGTTTTATTATGCAGCCTGAGCAGACTAAGACTCCAGACCTAAGGGCGGCGCTGGGGGAGTGGTTTCCTGACCCAGGAGGGCAGGGCCCACTCCGTCTGCTCCCACTTCACCCAAGGTGGGCACCATTCCTTGCTGTGGGCACCAGCTTGGGTCTTGGAGTCCAAAGGTTCTTGAATCTCGGCTCCTCCACTTTCTGGCCTTACTCCTTGGCCTGCCTGGGCCTCAATGTTCCTGGCCGTTAGAAGGGCCAGTGGCACCTACAGCACCTTCTGCTGAGGATCCGGGCAGAGGAATTGCCCTGGGGGAGCGCTCAGTGAATGGGGAGCACTTACTAAGTGGCAGCAGGCTGTGTCTGCCTGATGACCGGAAGGCTATGCTCCAGGTCCAAGCCCTTCCCTGAAGGGCTATGAGTAGGGGCAGGTACTGGAGTCTGGAAGATTGTCCCTTACCACACCCTTACTGTTCAATAACCCTTACTATTATTGACTTCCATGTGGAGATGAGAGGAGGGTGGTCGTGAAGCCCATCCTTGGGGACAGAGCAAAACTGTCCCTAGGCCGGGAGCGATGGCTCACACCTATAATCCCAGCACTTGGAGAGGCTGAGGTGGGTGGATCACCTGAGGTCAGGAGTTCGAGACAAGCCTGGCCAACATGGTGAAACCCTGTCTCTACTAAAAGTACAAAAATTAGCCTGGCGTGGTGGTACATGCCTGTAGTCCCAGCTACTCAGGAGGCCGAGACAGGAGAATCGCTTGAACCCGGAAGGCGGAGGTTGCAGTGAGCCGAGATCACACCATTGCACTCCAGCCTGGGTGACAGAGTGAGACTCCATCTCAAAAACAAAAACAAAAACAAAAACAAAAACTGTCCCTTGGAGCATGGCAAGGCACAGGGCAGACCCATTCTCCCTCTCCAAGTTTCTAAGAGGTCATTTATGGCATTGTCACTTTTTAATTAGGCTTAGCAATTAAAGAACCAGGAAGATTCCATGGGGGGGCAGGGGTACAAGAGCGAGTACTCCGTCCTGGCAGGGTGCTTGGTCTCCCGACTCCACTGGGCACTATCTCCAGGCCTTCCCAGACCGAGTCCGGTCTGCCCCGGGGCCTCCTGTGAGCCCCCATCGCATGTGCCCTGCCGCAAGGCTTCTGCTCCTCCTCCGCTCAGATCCTGACTCCAGGAGCCTTCCGAGGGCCTGGCCTCTGGTTCCCGGCCCCGGGGCCCCTGGAGGCTCACTGTGCTTCTCTTCTGTGCAGGCTGCTGGGTAGATTCTGGATTTTTAGGTTTGATAACCACAGATCTGTGCACGATGGGGCTGCTGCAGAGGCTGCATTTGGGGTCCTTCCCGTGTCTGCAACCCCAGCACGGATAGACAGCGATGACTTCGCCCAGACACGGATAGACAGCGATGACTTTGGGCTCGGCGTCTTCCAACAGCAAATACATAAATTGACGAGAGTCATAGCTCTTGGGAGGTTGGTGCAGATTATATTTGTGCAGTGGGTGGAAGAGATTCCTCTAAGTTTAATTATAATTTAAGTGTAAAATATGCAGCTTCTGCAGGAGTCTCCCGCCTTGTGCATAATTACTGCACTGCTCTCTCCTGGCCACAGTTACGACGCCTCTGTGTGCAGCGAGCGATTAATTTATAGGCTGGTAATAGGCTAAAACAATATTTAAAATCACTTTACCCAATGTAGCTTTTAAGGAGGGGTTGAAATAATTACTTAAAGACCCAATTTGATCCTTTGGCGTGGTTCCTGAGCTACTTCAGCCCCACCCTTCCCACCCCGGACCGATGCACCTGCTGTCAGCTGTGCAGGGCCCCTAGCAGCCCTCATTTGGCAGTGATGACGTACAGCCCAGTCAAAATGAGCACCCAAGAGATGGAGGCCCGGGGGCGCTGGCCCCTCATTAACCAGTAAGAGCAGAATTTATTGGCCGCTTGGAAGGCTGTGGACTCTGAGGCTGGTGTTGCAGGAGAAGACATTGTGCCGCCCCCCTAAGTCTGGGGGAAGGGACAGGTGCATTGGGGGTGGGAGTGGAGGGTGAGCCCACCTGTCCCGGGAGACTTTCTGTGGCTCAGTCGTGGCCAGAAACAGCAGTGGCCAGAAGATAAATGCATGCACACTTGCACGAAACCCGGGCAGCCTGGCAATGCTCACAGGCTTCATCTTCCCTCCCAGAGGGTGTGACCCTGAAGCACAGGCAGAGGTCAAGGAACGGGCTTGGGAACTAGGACAAGTGGGCAGGTCGGGGGTGGCCCTGGCAGGAGGAGGTGTCACGGGGACACCACTGGGAGGAGGAAAGCGGGGCCTCAGTGACAGCTGCTTCTGGAGCGTCCGGTGACTCCTGGGTTTGATCCGGGGAACAGCCCTCCAATGCCTGGGCCTGGGGACTGCCCAGGGGAGGTGGCCCACAGCCACAGCTGGCCCCGCTCCGGAAGGATGTGAGCTTCAGGGCACAGCAGAGCCGAGACTGGGTGCCAGATTTGCTTCTTAATGGCAGGGTGACCTTGGAAACCTCAGGCACCTGTGCACCGTGCTGGGGGTGACAACAGTGTGGCTCTAACATGCTGCGCGGGAACCCTGAAGGGCCTTGGGGCAGCAGAGTCCTTGAATTCCTGCATCCCTACATCCCTGGGCTCCTGAGGGGTTTCATGGTTTGCTCCTGACGAAGGATGTCAGGGCATCCTCTTATGCCGAGAGGCCTGGTTGGGGTGGGCTGGGGAGCATGGCAGCCCCCAGGCAGTTAACTGAGGGCGGGGACGTGTGGGGCCCCACCCTAAAGTGGTTCCTGGAGTCTGAACCTGCAGTGTGGATGTGTGTTCCTCGTGGCAGCAAGTACAGGGATCACAGAGTTCAGAGTGACACCTTCTGGAGCATGAGGGCTCCTTGCCCTGCTGGCTCCTTCTTGAGGGCTGCGTTTTTATTCTTTGAAAGTCATTATAGGCCAGACGTGGTGCCTCACACCTGTAATCCCAGCACTTTGGGAGGCCGAGGCAGGCAGATCGCCTGAGGTCAGGAGTTCGAGACCAGCCTGGCCTACATGGTAAAACCCTGTCTCTACTAAAAATACAAAAATTAGCTAGGCAGGGTAGCAGGCACCTGTAATCCCAGCTACTTGAGAGGCTGGAGCACAAAAATTGGCTGAACCTGGGATGTGGAGGCTGCAGTGAGCCGGGATTTCACCACTGCACTCCAGCCTGCGTGACAGAGGGAGACCCTGTCTCAAAAAAAAAAAAAAAAAAAGTCATTATAAAATGCTTTGTCTCCTGTATTGTTTTGGCCTTTGATATTTCTAGGGTCTCTGCTTGGTAAATGTTTAGAAGAGTACGTGAAAGGTTAAAGGGATGAATTCATAAATCCTGGCATTGCCTCATTGGCAAGAAATTCTTGTTGGGGATAACCCGGAAGCTGAGTGTTTGGCCTTCCTTGACTGTGTCCATGACTCAGTCTCAGAGCCGCTGCAAGCAGCAGATGCTAGAGAGAGAGACAGAAAGACAGAGAGAGAGAGAGAGAGAGAGACAGAGAGAAACAAAGAGAGGAAGAGAGAGAGAGAAAGAGAGAGAGAAAGAGAGAGAGAGAAAGAGAGAAAGAGAGAGAAAGGGAGAGAGAAAGGGAGAGAGAGAAAGAGAGAGAGAGAAAGGGAGAGAGAGAAAGAGAGAGAGAGAAAGAGAGAGAAAGAGAGAAAGAGACAGACAGAAAGAGAGAGATAGAGAGAGAAAGAGAGAGAGAGAGAAAGAGAAAGAGAAAGAGAGAAAGAGTGAGAAAGGGAGAGAGATAGAGAAGGAGAGAGAAAGAGAGAAAGAGAGAAAGAAAGAGAGAAAGAGAGAGAAAGAAAGAGAGAAAGAGAGAGAGAGATAGAGAAAGAAGGAGAGAGAGAGAAAGAGAGAGGAGAGAGAGAGCAAGAGAGAAGAAGAGGAGGAGGAGGAGGAAAGGAAGGTGAGGAGGAAAGGGAGGTGAGGAAAGGAAGGTGAGGAGGAAAGGAAGGTGAGGAGGAAAGGAAGGTGAGGAAAGGAAGGTGAGGGGAAGAATGCCATCTTCCTCCCCCAGGAGGCCAGCCTAGTAGGAGAGTGGGTGCTGTGGGCCAGAGGGCAAGGCTTTTGCCTGGAGGTGAGAAGATTCTGTGTGAAGACCGGGGCACTGTCCCCTTCCTCCCCTGCCCTTGGCAGGACAGTGTGGTCCACCTTTGAGAAAGTCACCTCCTTTCCTGAGCCTCAGTTTCCCCTTCTGTTCAACGGGGTGGGTGAGATTATGTCTCACTTGTCTCTGAATTGTCTAGGTTGCTAAGTGCCCACTGACCACGAAAATGTGGTATGTATACACCGTAGAATCCTACTCAGCCATACAAAGGAATGAAATGATATCTTTCGCAGCAGCTTGGAGGGAGCTAGAGGCCACTATTCTCAGTGAAGCAACTCAGGAATGGAAAACCAAACAGCGAATGTTCTCACTTATAAGTGGGAGCGAAGCTAAGAGGATGCAAAGGCATCTGAGTGATATAATGGGCTTTGGGGACTTGGAGGGGGTTTGGAGGGGGGTGAGGGATAAAGGCTACACATTGGGTACAGTGTCCACTGCTCGGGTGATGGGTGCACCAAAGTCTCAGAAATCACCACTGAAGAACTTATTCATGGAACCAAAACCCACCTGTATCCTGAAAACTATTGAAATTAAAAAAAAAAAGCAATGACAAGGGGCTTTTAAAGGTATTGCATTTACACGTGGGTCCTCACATGCCGAGTTGTATGCGCAAGACAGCAGTGGTTATGTTCTCTAACACCAGTCTTGTGCAGGTGAATCTCAACTGGAGGAAAATGAGAATAATGAAAATCTAGACATAAAAAAAAAGAAAATATCTGGTACCTTCTACTATATACCTTGCTAAGGGCCAGGAAATACATTAAGCATTTTATTTTATTTTTTCTTGACATGGAGTTTGCTCTTGTTGCCCAGGCTGCAGTGCAGTGGCACGATCTTGGCTCACTGCAACCTCTGCCTCCCGGGTTCAAGCGATTCTCCTGCCTCAGCCTCCTGAGTAGCTGGGGTTACAGGCACTGTGTCCGGCTAATTTTGTATTTTTAGTAGAGACGGGGTTTCACCATGTTGGCCAGGCTGGTCTCGAACTCCTGACCTCAGGTGATCCACCCGCCTCAGCCTCCCAAAGTGCTGGGATTACAGGCATGAACCACCGCACCTGGGAAGCATTTTAGATAGGTTATGTCATTTCTTTTCTTGAATATCCTCGCGAGGTTGGCACTGTCATTTCACTTCGGAGGACACGACAGCTCCTGAAGGCACAGGAGTTGCCCCATGACCACAGATTAATAAGTGAAAGTGGCAGGTTCCCCTTTGCTGGTCTTCCTACATAAACACACTGACTTACTCTCTGAAAAAAAATCAGCTTCATTTGTCTTGGTTGCCCCCTGACACTCTAGGGTCCTGTGGATGGGCAGGCAGTAGGGACTCAGAAATGCTGGCAGTCACTATTCTTTCAACAAGGCTGTGCAGGCCCGAGGCAGGCTCAGAGCTGGTCCCTGCAGGCAAGGAGCATGAGGACCAAGCTTTGACACCCTCCCCTGCCAGCCCCCAGTGTGTGGCTGAGGCTGGGCTGTGGTGAAAGTCCAGAGTGGAGCCTTGGAGCCCAGGAGATTCCAGAAGGAAGTGGGCCCGGTGGTAGGTAGGGGTTGGGGGCGGAGATGAGAGTTGCTGGTTGGGGGAGGGGAGAGCTCAGCAGGGGGTCTGTCTGGAGAGGCCTGTCGGGCAGGGCCTTGTGGAGCCTCAGCAAATGCTCGGGATGATCCTGCAGGTGGGAGTTGGGGAGACAGAGAGAGCAGTGGGGACATTTTTAGGAATGCATGGCCCGAGTGAATGCCAGTTGGCCCAGGCCTTGGAGTTAGCTCTTTGCTGAGGACAGAGAGAGAGAGAAGATTAGTTCACCTGTCTGCACTCCCAGGGTTCATCCACCCAAGACTCTCAATCCTCTTTGGGGTGAGTTTTGCAGGCCCGGCCTGGTTGAGGGGACCAGCTTCAAGGGGAGGCGGGTGGCATCCATGCGTCTTTGGCAAAGAGCCTCATAAAAGGGGCCCGGACTGAAAATCGATTCTCTAAAGCTGAAATCAATAACAATAACTAATATTAATACGGATGGTCCTCTCCTTACTGCACTCTGCAGCTGGGGGATGAATTATTTTCAAGGATTAGCAGAGGTGGCTCTGCAGTGCGGCTGGGATGGGATCAGCCGGGAGCCTGGTGCTGGGCAGGAAGATGGGCCCAGGGGACCTGCGCAGCCTGATACTTCCTCTGCCTTCAGTTCAACTTTTCCAAGACCTGGCTTCCTCATCACTGTCCTCAAATGAGTGGGCTCACCGGCTGCATGACTTTTGAGCCCTGTGGGACGAGGGAAGCCCATGACCTCGGGGGCTTAGGATCGGGGTATGGCGAAGGGGAAGAGGGATTTGGGACATTTCCCTGGGGCCTGTGAGCTCCTAGCATTGGCTTCTGCCTATGAGGCGATGTAAGTGATGCCATAGGGAGGCCCTGTCTCCAGGGAGCCCCGAGGCTGGAGTGGGCAGCCAGGGAGGGCAGCACTGCATGGGAGGTGGCCACACGGTTCCTGCCTGGCACCCCGGCTCCCACCTGCTCTTTGTGGAGCTCTCTCTGCTGGGAGTATCCCAGACTGTGGGGCTCTCTCTGCTGGGAGTATCTGGGACTTTTGTCAGAGTCTACAGAGTGGGGAGCCCAGGGTGAAAAGGGGGTGCCCAGATTTCAGGCCTTGGGGCCTCTGCTCTCCCCACTGAGAGGCACAATCACTAACTCCTGTTTTCCAGGTGCACAGCGGAGAGCTGAGTGGGCCTCTGCAAGACCAGATGTTTACGGGGCAGAGCAGGATTGAGAGCTGCAGCTCTGTGTGCCCTGATGCCCCTAGCACTGTGCACCGGGGGATGCAGCATTGCTGAAAATGGTGTTGGAGCTTGGGGGGATCTGTGAGAATAACAAGTTAATATTCACGAGGCAGGTAGGGAAGGTGTTATTTTTCAGGGGAGGCTCTGAAGACTGTGTGTGTGTGTGTGTCCATGTGCGAGCCCACATACGTGGGCATTTTGAGGACACAATTGGAAATTTTTCCTAGACATTGTTAGGTGGCTGAGTAGCCACTTTCTGTGTATAAGTTGGAAATCTGAAAAACAGTATATACTGAAACACAGAACTGAAACATGAACATTGAAGAGAAAGTTCAGGAATAGTCTAGTGGGAAGAGGAAAGAGACTTACCTCAGGAGCCAAAGAGGAGCTTACTGCTGTTATTGGTCACTTAATATGAGTCTGAGCTTCTTAGTAGCCAGGGCAAGAAAGGAAAGCATAATGAGTCTGAGCTTCCTAGTAGCCAGAGCAAGAAAGGAAAGCACGATGGGCTTTGCAGTTTTTGTCAATAAGAAGATACACTCAAGATCCCCTAAAGGAGGAATTTTCCTGGTGTGGAAGTCCGGAATTGATGATCAGATGTATCCTCGTAAAAGAGGAAGAGTCTGTGCCTCAGGGGCTTTTTTCTGAGTCCTCCATAGAGGCAGGGCCCGATTTGATGAGGTGTTCCCTTGAGGTGTGGTGGTAGCTGAGCAGGCACCGTGGCTTCCCAGCAATAGGGTCTCATGTGGACTTGGAGCAGAGCGGGCCGCAGGGCACAGGGCGCAGCCCACCTCACTCCCCACTAGATCCTTGGAACCAGCTTGGTGGCCGTGAGTACCAGGTGCTGGGTTAACCATTGTCCCTCTTCCCCCAGGACAATGAATGAATGGCATTAGGACCTGGGTCATCCCTTGGAGGCAGGAGGAACCATGGGGTTAGGGAACGAGGCAGAGCCCACTGGGGTGCTGCTGGGGTGGGGACTGGGAGAGAAATGAGAGCTGGTTCCAGGGTCCCAGGTAGGCCTGAGGCTGGTAAGTGTGGACAGGTAAGTGTGGGGGTGCTTGGTGGCCACACCCAGACCGAGCTGCACCATTCCCAGGTCTGGGCTGCAGGTGTCAGGGGCTGTGAGCTCTGATTCCTTCTGGAAATACAGCTCAGGGGGCACGGGGTGCACTCTTTGGCCATTTTGCTGTCCAAGCGTCCTCCCCGCTGCCCCATTGCTAGGGCTCACAGGCTCACAATGTCCATTCCACAACCATCTGGGCAGATGGCAGAGCGGGATGGGCCGTGGGCCAGCTGCTCCTGGCATGGCTGGGCCGAGGGGAGGCATGCCCTCTAGGGCACTGTGTTTGTCCTTCTACCACAAACCACATCTGTTTCCCTCAGTGAGAACTATTAGTGAGCCCCTGAGCCCCCAGCCCCGTGATACCATGGTGGCCAGAGGAACTGGCCTAGGTCTTGGTTTTCTCAGAAGTTTCTGGAAGGCCAGTGCCTGGCGGGGAAAAGATTCAAAGCAAAAACACTGAAGAGTTGAACCAGTTCTCTCCCTGAAGTTGTTTGGATGACAGCCTAGGTTGGGAGCTCTGGGTGAGATGGGGCTGGGGGTGCAGCAGAGAGCAGGGCACCCCACCTCCCCTGGCCCCCTGATCCCCAGCCCCCAGGCCCCCATGCCTCGGTGCTCCCTGTCCACGTACTAGAGGACCGAGCAGGCAGGAAGCTGGTGTGCAGCCCTGGCTCTGCTTCTGATGGGTGCCCATGTGGTGCCAGCCCTTGTCTCTGGGCCCTGGTGTTCCTGCTGTGGGATGGGGGATGGGGGCCATGGTCCCTGGACAGAGGTCAGCCCTGGAGAGGGCCTCTCCTTCAAGACCTGGTGCCCACTCTGGCCCTGGCTGCATCTGGCCAGTGCTCGCCACAGGCCCAGGCCCTTGGCCCTCATCCCCCACCCCTGCCCCTGGCTTCTCCCAGTGGGGGCCGCCCCTTGTCCCTTGACCCGCTAGCCCTCTGGGCTGTGTTTACCCACTGTCCATCTGCCTCGATGTGGGCAAACAGACTGAGGCCAGGCCCGAGACAGGGGAGATAAGGCCCGGCTGATGGGACCAAAGGTGAAGGGGTCACCTCGCTCCCCTCCTGTCAGTTTATTTACTGTCCTCAAACTGTCACCTGCCCTTCTGGGAACACAATGGCCAAAACCATGACGGTGTTTCCAAGGGCCCCAAGTCTCGGCTCCAGGAACCTTGTGGGCTGCTGAGCTGCTGAGGAGATGCACAAGGAAAACAGAAGGAGAGAAGGGGCTCCCCACTCACTTTGATCTGCACACCAACGCCAGGCATGGCCCCGGGCACACTGCTTACCTCCCACTGAGGCGGGTCTCAGGACAAATTCGAATCATCAGTGTCTCCATTTTTCAATCATTCTTATTCTGGAATCCAAACTTGTCAGGACAGCACTGTTCTGCCTCCAAGTCTAGAAACGACAGAGCAAGGACAGCAGCCAGCAGGGATGGGCAAGGCGGGGCAGCCCTCGGAGCCCGTCTTACACTGGCAGGCCAGGCTCAGTAAAGACCCCAGTGAGCGCCATGCCCGCCACACAGACACAGACCAGGACAGAGCTTCCATTAATACAGGAAACACCACTTAAACACCCCCAAGAGCGAAGGCCATCACTTCCTGGCCTTCTGGGCTTGTCCTGGGCTTTGGGACTGAGCTTCGGTTTATCCTCTTCCTGGTATTTTCCATGCTTTCTGCTTCACCCTCTTCCCAGGGTCCCAATCAACAGAGGCAGAAACTGCTGAAACTGCTGCGCCGTGGTCTGCCCATCCACGGCCTGCTTAGGGTGGCTGCAGAGACAGAGGTGAGTAACTGCCAGCAGTGGGGACAGACCCGGGGCATGGGGCCCTTCCTTTGAGTGATGCTGATCAGCCACGGTTGACAGGAAACCCACACCTGGAAGAAGATTCTGGAGCGCTGGGAGGATAAGCAGGGGTCTGTCCTGTGACCCCCAGTGATACCTTGAGGTTAAGAAACCCCAGCCTCCACCGGGCACGGTGGCTCAAGCCTGTAATCCCAGCACTTTGGGAGGGTGAGATGGGCGGATCACCTGATGCCAGAAGTTTGAGTCCAGCCTGACCAACATGGTGGAACCCTGTCTCTACTAAAAATACAAAAAAATTAGCCGGGCGTGGTGGCGGGAGCTTGTAATCCCAGCTACTTGCGGGGCTGAGAATCGCTTAAACCCGGGAGGCAGAGGTTGCAGTGAGCTGAGATTGTGCCACTGCACTCCAGCCTGGGAGACAAGAGCAAAACTCCGTCTCAAACAAAACAAAACACAACACAACACAACACAACACAACACAACACAACACAACACAACAAAGTAGCCCTTGGCCGGGTGCAGTGGCTCACGCCTGTAATCCCAGCACTTTGGGAGGCCGAGGTGTATGGATCACGAGGTCAGGAGATTGAGACCCTCCTGGCTAACACGGTGAAACCCCGTCTCTACTAAAAATACAAAAAATTAGCCTGGCGTAGTGGCAGGTGCCTGTTGTCCCAGCTACTCGGGAGGCTGAGGCAGGAGAATGCCGTGAACCCGGGAGGCAGAGCTTGCAGTCCAGCCTGGGCGACACAGCCAGACTCCGTCTCAAAAAAAAAAAAAAAAAAAGGCAGCCCTAGTCTCTGCCCTCCGTGCTGGTGAGGGCGCTGGGGGCCATTCCCATCACACACATTCCCACCCGCCTCCCACTGCCTGCTTGCTTGGAGCCTAGACCCAGCCCCTGCTAGGGACAGACCCAGAGCAGCTCACACTTCATGGCACAACTCCCTGTTCCAGGAGCTTCGATGGAGCTCAGGCCTGGACCCCCCTCATCACACTCCATGGAGACACCGCCCGTGACCCTGACACCATACAGGAGCCACCGCTGGTGGCCTACAAGACCAGTGAGTGCCCAGTGCCACCCCGTCCGGGTCCTGCTCAGGGTGCCCCAAAGGGCTCCAGGGGTCAGGCATTCACCCGCCTGCTCCCGATGCATGTTGCTGCCTGAACTTTTTGGGAAGGAGGCAGGCACCCGACAAGTGACTGTCTGTATATGACCGGAGATGAAGCCTGAGCAGGGGCGGGGGCATTTCAGAGATGTGGCAGAGGTTCAGCCAGGCCTGAGCAGGGCCGTGGCTTCACAGTGATCCAGCTTGCCCAGTGGGCTGAGGGTGGCCAAGCAGGGCTTGCTTCTCCAGAGCCGAGTCCAGCACAGATCCAAAAGAACTCCTGCCTCCTTTCACCCGAATCCAGGCCCCCGTTCTTGCAAAGGGGCTCCCACTCCCCTGCCTGGGGCTGCAAACCCCAGTGGGAGATGAGGGCAGGGGCCACATGAAGTAGAGCTCCTTCCTGCCACTGAGACACTGACCGCGTCTTTCCATCCCTGGCAAAACGCCGCTCAGATTCTGCTCAGCTACCTTCCATGATGGGGAACTCACCAGTAGCAAAGTCAGAAAGCTTCCCTTAGGGCCAGTGAAGACCTGCCTCCTGGAGGCTCCTGTCCCTTGGCCATTCCTTTGTGGTTTTGTCCAACGTTTAGAGGCCTCTCCTGTGTGCTGGGCCCTCTGCTGGCACTAGGGGCAGAGGGACAATCGAAACAGGAGGGCCCTCCTCCACTGAGCCCACAGCTAGACGCAGGGAGGGAAGTGAGCAGGCTGAGGACTTGGGGATAGAGGCAGTGCAGGGAGCTGAGGGACATGCAGTGGGGCCCCCTTTCCTGGGACATGACCAGGAAGCCTCTCCCAGAAGAAGTGACAGGTGCGTTGACACCTGAAAGGGGAGGCCGGGTTAGGCATAAGAGTTTCCAGTTCAGGGAAGGTAGGATCTGTGGCAGGGTCATGAGACAGCTGGGTGCATTTGGGCGACTGAAACAATTCAGTGGGTCTGGATCCTGAGACAAAGGGGCTGGAGGACGCAGAAGCAGTGCCTCCCAGGCTTTGAGGGTCCAGGCAGGGCTGATGTCTCCCTGAGTCGGGAAATGGCAGGGTCAGGCGGTGCAGAGGAGGTGGATGACCCGACAGGGCATGAGGCACCCCAAGGCCCTGGCCTAGCCCCACCCTCCTCTCCAGACTCTCTCCAGGCACCCCACCTACCACGTGTCCCAACCCCACACTGCGGCCACTGCTCTAGCATGGCCTGAGCCCATCAGCTCCTGTCTTCCTCGGCCAGGACATGCTGCGCTCCTGCCTGAAGCACTGTTCCTCTCACTAAAGTTGGTCCTGGGGTTTGGCATTGCCTCCTTCAGGAAGTCCCCCCGACCTCTCAGGCCATTTAGGTGTCTTTTCTGTGTATCTCACCAGCACCTGGATTGTTTACTCTTCTGACACCTCCCAACATGTGCGCACTCGCGCGCGCGCGCACACACACACACACACACACACACACACACACCCTGGACATTGTCTGCCATGACATGGGTGTGGCATGCAGTTCTGTGGGGCAGTGGTGGAGCGGCCAGGCTGGGGAGGGTGCCTTGGGGTGCTTGGACCTGTTGAGGATACACAGCTACCTCTGTGTGGACAGTGGCCCTCCTCTGTCCCTTTTAACTGAGCAGAGTCTGGAAGATAATGCAGTGGCCCATGGTGGCCCCAGCCCTAGGGGGTGCTCAGGGCACCCTTCCCACACAGGGTCAGAGGGTGATCTCAGAGACCCTCGCTGGAATTGGGCGTGGGGGTCTGTGTCTGTGTCAGCCCCTCTCCCAGGCACGAGGGAATGCAGAGCAGTGTGTGGCATCTTTTCCTCCGAGAGTCCCCCTCAGGTTCGGCTGACACTAAAAGAGCTCAGTTAAGTTCCATGGGCTGCAGTCAAGTTCCTGCATGAGCTGCACCCACCTGCACCCCTGTGCCACCCCAGCTGCCCTCCCACCCCCCGGCTCACAGCTCTGAATTAAAGACCAGCTCCACCCACGGCCCCTTCCACAGCCTCTCCTCTCCGCTGCTGGCCGACCTATTCCCAGGGACCTTCAGAAGCTCAGGACCAGGCCACCTGGAGGGGTTGGGAGATGGGAGGATGGGACCCTGGGCCTAGGCTGTGAGCTGAGAGGGAAGGAAAGGGCTTATTTTCACTCTTGGCACATTTGGGCCCCTCCCCTACCCTGAGCCGCTCAGCAAAGGGGTGAACAAGGTCCGCTCTGGGGAGCGCTTTCTTTCCAGGGCTGTATCGGAGCCAAGCCAGGAAACCTGATGCAGGCGGGGAGGGGAAGAGAGCGGGCAGGAGAGGAGGAGGAGGTCTGTGGTCTGCAAGGGGGGTTCGGGGCTCGTGGTTTTGCTGTCAATTATTTGGAGTGTTTCTTCCACCTAATCAGCTGGAGTGTTTCCACGAGGAAAGCACTGAAGTTCCTTCTGGATGAAGATGCTTCAGAGACCCTGGTCTGCCTGGCCGGGGCCCAGGAACAGCAGAGGGACCAGGTCTTTGCTCGAGTGTTCTCTGAGTTTCATGTGGCTGTGATTGCGTTCAGCGGCCCCTTTCCCTCCACTTCTGGATGAAAAGAGGGAGGGTTTCCATGTCAGCTGGGGCCGGCGGCCCTGGGGCTCCCGTCTCCCATCCTGCCCTCCTGTCCCCCATGGTGGCCTCCTTGAACTCAGGAGAAGGGCAGCCTCTGCGGGTCTCTCCCTGTCTCTGAGCTCAGAGTCCTGCAGACACAGCTGGTAGCTGGAGACTCGGGGAGATGGCCCGAAAATTCAAAGCCCACACCAGGCTCCACCACCACCTGGTGAGGCCACATGGCCAGGCTGGGCCTCAGTCTTCTCATCTCTGAAATGGGGATGGTGGAGTGTTCCTGGCAGTTTTCCAAGTGAGCAGAGCTAACCCAGGAGCTGAAGGCAGTGACAGCAAAGGTTCACCCACACAGCCCCTGGCTCGTGGGATCTGCAGAATGGCAGCGGGGGGGGGGGGTCACTGCGCCCCCTCTTGGCTTTCTGCATTTCTCTGGCCACAGGAGGGGTCAGCTAGAGGTGCTGGGAGTTGATGCCCCTGAATGGCCCTCCAGCCAGGGAGATGACGGCAGGTGTCCCTCCCGGGGACAATTCCAGGGCGTGCTCTGCAGTCTCACAGAGGCCTGCAGTATGGAGCCACCTTGCCTGCAGCAGATACCCACCCCCATGAAGGCCCGTTCCTGTCCCTGTCCCTCCCAAGCTGCTCCTCACAGCACTTTGGGGGTCTCCACCTGCACCTGCATCCTTGTCCTGGGGGCTGCTTTCAGGGGAAGCCTGGCTAGGAAAGGTGGTTGCTGGTTCATCACCCTGACCCTGAGAGAGCGGAGGAGACAGGACAGTGGCCAGGGCCCAGCCCCAAGAGTGCTGATTCCGGTGGGGGCAGGCACAGTAGGGCGTCAGCTCTGTGGGCAGACTTCTTGGTGGAGGTCTGTTTTGAGAAACTGGGAACGGTGGGTGGAGGAGGGAGTTAGGTGAGGCTCCGTGCTCCTGCGGCCCCCACTGCATTCCCACCCTGAGGTAGCTGGGGAACCAGGATGGTTTTTTACCCCCTGCCCCTGGACTGGGCAAGCTGAGACCCTTGTGGCCAGAGGGACTGTGACAGCTTGGCTGACACCGCACAGATTCCAGGTCGCCTCCTCTGAATGGTCTTATTTGTTCAAGTTAATGTCGTGTCATTAGCCGTTGGAAGCCTCACAGGAGATTAAACATTAAATGGTGTGTGCTTGGAAATGTTGTCTCGTGCCCAGGGCCAAGGGTCAAGGTTGTGGCCCTTGGTCTTCATTTAGAGGTTCTCTAACAGACAGGTTTTCTAAGTGGCCATTACTGAAAAGTGATGAACCAGGAGCTCTACCTCCCGGGGTGCCCCCCAGAGATGAGCCAGTCCCTTGAAGAAACTCCCAAATGCCCCCACTGGGCTGAGAATCGCTGGGGTGGGGGCCGGTTGTGCAGGGCAGGGCCAGGGGCTTTCCAAAGACTTGTCAGTTTCCTACGGCTGAATCTGGCAAGTCTCCTACCCAGGAAGGGGTAGGTCAGTCCCCATCCAGATGTGGGGATCCTGTGGCCTGGAGCTGGGGACAGCAAGAGGGTACCTTCACCATGGGCCAGGATTCATCCTCAAAGAAGGTGCCAGGTGTCACATGTGAGTCCACAGAAGAGAGGGAAGGCAGCTCACCAGGCCAGAAGGACAGACGGCCAGGGCCCAGAATCCCTGGTGGGTGGGTCACGAAAGGGAGCTCTGACCTTTCCCCCTCCTTCCCTCCCTACCTTCATTTCTTCCCTCTGCAAACACTTCTCAAAAGCATCAGCTCTTGCATTGGGTCTGTGTGGGGATGCTGATGTGAACAGGACAGGACAGGCCCCCTGCCCCTCCAGGGAACCCCCAGTCTAGAGGAAACAGACAAAGAAGGCTGTTGAGGTACAGTGTGTTAAGTGCTTCTCAGGGACACACAGGAAGCATTAGCTTTGGGCTGCACCTTGAGGCCAGGTGGGATTTGATATTTAGACTGGAGGGAAGGATGTTACTTCTAGAACATGCAAAAGTAAGGGGATAGGAAGCAGCAGGGAAGGCTGGCAAGGGGCTCAGCAGGAAGCCCTTCATGAGATGGTGCAGGGACAGTGCACTGCACAACCTCGGCACACGGTCCTGTTGGCTAAGTGCCATCCACGCAGAATGCTTGTACCCTATGTTTCACAAGCATCTGTTTATGTGTCTGTGTCTGTCTTAAGGGCAGACACCAGGTTGGTGCATCTGGACCCTCTGGGACTAAACAGTAAGACACATGATAGGTGCTAAGTGAATTCTGAATAGGCAAATGGATGAATAGATGGATGGATAGATGAATGGAAGGGTAGATAAATGGATATCTGAGTGAGTGGGTGTTTGGATGGCTGGCTGGCTGGCTGGCTGGCTGGATGGATGGATGGATGGTTGGATGGATGGATGGATGGAAAGGATGAACACGTAGATAGATGGATGGGTGGATTGATGAATGAATGGTAGGTAGATATATAAATGGGTGGGTGGTAGGATGGATGGATGATGGATAGAAAAGTAGATGGATAGATGGATGGGTAGGTAGATAGATGGGTGGGTTGATGGATGAATGGTAAAGTAGATGGCTAAATAGATGGGTGGATGGATGGTTGGTAGGGTAGACATATAAATGGGTGGATGGATGGTAGGGTAGATACATAAATGGGTGGGTGGATGGATGAATGGATGGATCCCTTTCATCCACCATTTCAGTCCAGATCAGAAACTGCAGGCTTCCACAGAGAGCTGTAAAAACCGACTGCTTGAACCACCTCTGTGGGGTGGAAATGGACTGCTTGGTTTGTTAGCAAATGTTCTCTTGACCTTAAATGCAGCCCCACTGAGGCTGGGTCTCCAGCTACTGAGGAGGGTGATGCTTGTAGGTCCCCCTGGTCTCCTTCATGGTGAAAGTGGAGCCCTCTCCTTGGGGTGCAGTTGCTGAAATCAGGTGGAGGTGGGCTCTTGGGGGTGAGGGTTCTTCTCCTCGGAGTAGTTCAGCAGAAGCTGAACTCCCCATACCCACTCCCCACCCACCACAGTCTGACCAGAGGCTTGGCGAATGGGATTGTAATCCCCAAGCCTTCGGGACCTGAGGGTTCCCTGAGTACCTGCCCATCAGTACTTAGAGAAGCATCCATGCTCTTGTCAGTGGAACCTTCTGCAGAGTCAGGACAGGGCAGCCTTCAGGAAGTGGAGAGCCCAGCCCCAAGCTTCCCTCCCAGAAGGAGAAGAGCTTGCAGCCAGAAGAAGGAGCCAGCAGGTGCGTGGGCTGTAGTGGCTGGAGGGGCACAGGGCTCCGTCTTCACAGAAGAATCCCCGCCCGGCCCCGGGGGTTGCTCCTCCTCACAGGCTGTCTTCAGAACCCCTGGTTCTGCTGTCTCACACATGTGCCAGGCTGTGGACAAATTCGGGCTCACGTCCACATCTGTTGGCTGGACATGGTGTCAGCAGGCGAGGCCTGGGGTCGCTGAGGGGGCTGCAGAGTGGCCAGGAAGGTGAGACTTTGGTTGCTTTGGAAGAGCAGGATGGTGTGCTTGTTAGTGGGGCCCCAGCAGTCTTCCTATGTGGCATAGAAGTGACTATGGCCTAAAATGGGAACAGTTTCTGGAATGAGTGGGAGGAGGTCGGAAGGGCAGGGAGCAAAGGCTCCTGCTGCTCTGGGTCTAAACCCTGTGCTTGTTGCTGTCTAGCCGGCGAGGCCTCCTACCCGCCAGGACTGGGGTCAGGATGGAGGGTTCAGGGCCGGAGCTGCAGCCAGCAGCACGCTACAGGCACAGGCACCTCACCACGTGAGGGCTAAGGTCGCCCGCTTACCCTGGCCTTGGCAACCAATTGTCATGCATGTCTGCCTCATGGGACTGCTGCTCTCCAAGTGTCACTCTTATCAGGAGCCAGCGCTGGAGCACGAGGAAGGGCCTGTCATTATGAAAGGCACCAGTGTCCCCACCAAGCAGATCCTGGTGGGCAGTCTGTCCCTGCCATGGCCCAGCTCTGAGTCTTGGGCTGGGTCATGCTTCGGCTTCTTTGCCTGGACGCTGGCACAGTGGAGCTTCCTTCTGCAGGTCACGGAAGGATCCAGGAGAGAGTGCTGTGGGCGCCCGTGAATGAGAAGGCCCAGGACACAGAGGCGGCTATCAGACCGTTCGTAAATAAATGGAAACCCGATCTCCAAAGCTAACCTCACTTCTTACAGTGTCTAAACCTCACAAACATCCTGCCGTTTGAGTCTGCAATGAGCTGCCAACACTGAGCCCCTGGTGTTGCTCACCACAAGTGAACCTGAGCAGTGCCCCATGGGCTGGTCTCAGGAGCTCAGCTGCAGCCTGAGGGCCCGGGGTCACCTGCATCCTCCGTGGTTTGCGCGTTGGTCTGGGAGCTGGCGGGGCCGGAGGGGAAAGCCCAGGGGGATGGGGAAGTGGCTGCAGCCCTCGACCGCTCCTCCGAGTCAGGTCTCAGTGCAGTCAGACCTGGGCCTGGGAGCTTAGCTCCAACATGATTTACAATTCAATTGTGAAATGGGATAAAAATTAGACATCCCCCTTCGGGCATCTCAATTTTCTTTGTTAAAGCTGCGGTTCTTCCTAGTAAATTTATCTATTTCTAGATGAGCTTTTATGTTGTGTTGACAGGCAAGGGGCCGGGTTATGGGAGGGTGGTCTGCTGACTGCTTCCTTCTTCAGTCTGGGAGAGGCTGCAGTGAGGACCCAGGGCCATAGCAGTCACTTTCACTTGCCACGTGGGCTGTGACCTGAATGGTCACATTCAGTGAGTCCTGGTGGGAATCTCAGCTTCCCTGTTCACAAGCTGTGTGACCCTAGGCGGGTTACCAACATCTCTCCTTCTATGTGAATTGGGAATTTATAATGCAGGTGCCAGGCTGGGGGCCAGGGGACAGTGCCTGGGACTGACCCCGAGAGCAGGAAATAAGACTGTGTGTGTGTCTGTGTGTGTGTGTGTGTGTGTGTGTGTGTTTAGGTCACCACTGTGGGCTACCAGAGCTCAAGGCCACCTGGGACCATGTGAACCAGTGCAGAATTTGCATCACAGCGTTACCCAATGAGGGGTGAGAGCTGGGATGAGTGTCCACTTTTGCCCTGTGAGTGACAAGGCAATGGTGGGTGGAAAGGGTGTGGGTGGTGTACTGGGCTGCTATCGCTGCAAAACAAATTCCCACCAGCTTAGGGCTTCCAGCAGCTCATGGCTGAGCATGGCCCTGTGGGTTGCACTCTGGCACATTTTGTCTGGATACTCTGCTCAGGGTCTCACAGGCTGAAATAAAGGTGTGTCCTGGGCTATGTTCTCACCTGGAGCTCGACTGGGGAAGAGCTGTGTTCAGGTGTGTCCTGGGCTGTGTTCTCACCTGGAGCCCTGACTGTGGAAGAGCTGAGTTCAGGCTGCCCTATGGGGCTGGCAGAGTTGTTTCCTTGCATCTGCATGTCTGAGGTCCCTTTGTTCGCTGGCTGTCTGCTGAGGACTGCTCCCAGCAACTCCAGCACCCCCAGCTGCCTATGGTCCTCTCCAAAACAGGGCATTTTGCTTGCTGAGGCCATCAGAAGAGGTCTGCCATTGTCTAAGACACTCTGACATCCTATGCCTCTGACCTCCAGATCCAGACTTAACGGGCTCATCTCCCCTTTGATTATCTCAAAATTCCAATTAGAAGCCTAATTACATCTGCAAAGTCCCTCAAGTGTGGGAGAAACAAGCAAGTGTGATGGGAAGCACCCTTCATGGAGTATCTTCACAGAGTGCCTTCATCCTTCACCCTTCACGGAGTGTCTTTGCCCTTTACCCTTCATGGAGTGTCTTCATGGAGTCCTTCCTATCACACTCACTTGTTCCTTCCCCACTTGAGGGGGTCCTGCTGGCATCTAGAATCCTGCCCACCACCGTGGGCACAAATCTTGTTTGTTCACGTGGTGACCAAACAGCAAGTTCTTGGTCACCAAGATCTCACTGTCCAGTTGTAGAGACAAACAGAAGGTATGCACAAATGAGATCCTACAAGGCCGAGGCCTAAGCCTAAGTGGCTGTGAAGGTGAAAAGAAGAGGTCCTGAGAGAGGATGATGCAGCATGGTCCGGGTCAGCATCTCTGGGAGAGTAACTTTTTTTTTTTTTTGAGGTGGAGTCTCGCTCTGTCGCCCAGGCTGGAGTGCAGTGGTGTGATCTCGGCTCACTGCAACCTCCGCCTCCAAGGTTCAAGCAATTCTCCTGCCTCAGCCTCCTGAGTAGCTGGGGTTACAGGCACACACCACCATGCCCAGCTAATTTTTGTATTTTTAAGTAGAGACGGGGTTTCACCATGTTGGCCAGGCTGGTCTCCAACTCCTGACCTCAAGTGATCCGCCCGCCTCAGCCTCCCAAAGTGCTGGGATTACAGGTGTGAGCCACCGTGCCCAGCTAAGAGTAACATTGAAACTTAGTCCTGGAGGATGGGAAAGTGCTGGAGTGGGGGTGAGGGAGGGGAGTGTTCCGAGTGATGAGAGCACCGGACAGCCTGTGCAAAGGCCCCAAGGCAGGGACAGCCGTGTGCATCTGAGGAACAGAGGGAAGGTCAAGTGTGGCTGAAAGGGGTGAGCTGGGGGCAGGGGAGGGGATGGGAGCCTCCAGGGACTGGCAGAAGCCGCCATGCAGGATCCTCAGGGCCAACAGTGAGTGGGGGAGGGAATACCCACCAGCTTTATCTTGAAAGAGCTGAATTAAGGGCCAGCCATGGTGGCTCACGCCTATAATCTCAGCACTTTGGGAGGGCAAGACAGGCAGATCGCTTGAGCCCAGGAGTTTGAGACCAGCCTGGGCAACATGGTGAGACCCCGACTTTACAAAAAATAATTTAAAAAATCAGCCAGGCGTGGTGGAGCGCCCCTGTAGTCCCAACTACTCGAGAGGCTGAATTGAGAGAAACACCTGAGCCCGGGAGGTTGAGGCTGCCGTGAGCTGTGATTGCACCACTCCACTCCAGCCTGGGCAACACGGCAAGTCTCGGTCTCAAAAAGAAATGGAATGAAATTCTATAAGCACATCAGGTGCCAGCACACAGGCTGGCACTCCATACGTGCTTGATGAGGACAGAATTCTGAAGTGACCCCATCCTGTGTGACCCTCTCCCCTAGGTGTGGGTGAACTCTGTGACTTGCTTGCAGCTAGTAGAAAATGGCAGAGGTGAAGGGATTGTGCAGATAAACCCCCTACTCTGCAGGATTTAAGTTAATCAGAAGAGATGATGCTGGGTGGGCCTGGCCTAATCAGGGGAGCACCTTAGAAGCGAGCCCAGAGGCAGAGGTTTGCGGGAGCAGATTCCCTCCCCGACCTCCCTGCTGCTTTGAAGGCGGAAGCGTCTATGAATTCTACAGCCCCAAGGAAACGTGTTCTGCCAACTCCTTGAGGCACCGTGGAAAGGGGTGCTGGCCTATTTGAACTGCCACTGAGATTTCAGCCCCGTGAGACCCTGAGCAGGGCACCCGGCTCAGCCTTGCTTGGACTTCCGACCTGCAGCAATGGTGAGGTCAGAAATGTGTGTTCCAAGCTGCTGAGTGTGTGGCAGAACAGCAACAGAAAAAGGATACAAAGTGTAAGCATTCTTGCTCTTCCCACCGCTGCCTCTCTGGGGAGTGCACACTGCACCCAAACAGAAGGAGGCGGTTCCTGCTGCTGCCTGGGATCGCCTCACCCCTGTCATCCAGCAGGTATCCATGCATTAATTATTGCAATTAAGTTATGCATGCCGGCAACCCGCTGTTCATGTTCAAACCCCTGCCCGTGGACCAGAGACGCATGCTCTGCTGTGTCCACTCCACACTCCCCCCGTGGCCGTGTCTCTCAGTGGTGCCGCCTGCAGAGCCGGAGTGCACTTCAGCATCCTCTTCAACACCAGGCTCTGGGCAGCGGCACCGGCTCTTCAGAGCTGCTGGAAGATGGCCCTGGTCTGTACCCCTGACCAAGACCAAGCAAAGCACTGCATCCAGCACTGTGAAGTGGCCAGAAATGAGGGGACAAGGTCCTGGGGCCAGCGGGCGGCCCCAGGAAGGGCAGGTGCTGTACTCTGGCCTTAAAGGAGGGATGTGGGTTTTGAGAAGTGCAGAACATAAGGGGGTAGGGGACTTCCGGGAGGGGAACACCTGCACCCGAAGCAAAGGGGTGGAGCTACAAAAGGGGCCCTTCCCAGGTGGGCTGTGAGGTGAGTGGCAGGCACGTTCTCATTTGCTCCCGGTCCTCACAGGTGCAGAACCTTGAAGCTGTTTACAGATGAAGAGCTGAACCCAGCCTGCCTCAGTGACTCGCTCAAGGCCACTCAGCTGCTCAGTTGTAAGTTTGGGGTCAAATCTAAGTCCATCTGACCCTTCAATTTGTGCAGAGAACTGGGATACCCCAGCCTCCCAGGGCCCTGCCCCAGGCTGGTACAGATCCCGTGACCAAGCCCAGCTGCTCCTTTCCCGCCACAGGGCCCAGGTCAGCGCAGTCCCTGCCAGCTGCTCGAAGTTCTCTGTACGTCCCTGTGTCAAACACTCCCCAGCCCTGGCCACTGCAGCTGTCCCCTGCCTGTCACCGCCCAGACCCTGACTGCCCAGACCCTAACTGCCTGCTGTCTTGACTGCCACAACCTCCTCCGGGAATTCTTTACCTCCCCGCTGCCGCTCTGGCAGGGAGGCCGGCCCTGAGGGGTCCTGTCCAACTATGGGCTCCTGTGTGCAGGCAGCTGTAGAGGGGCATTCACCCCCACTCTGCATGGGAGAGCTGGAGGGATGCCCTGAACCTGCTCAGCCCCGGGCTCTGCCCGGAATGGGTGATGGGACAAAGGCATCTGGGAGGCTGAGTCACCTCCTGAGCTCCTGGACAGCGCCAGATATGCCTGCACCACTGCCTGCCAGGGGCCTCCAGGGAGAAAGAAGCAGCAATGGCCCTGCGTTCTTCGTGCAGCCCCCACACGGCACCTAGGCACAGCCTTGGAAACCCCGCCCGGCCTGCAGGCCCCCAGGAAGCCTGAGCTTTGGTGTGATCCAGGCTTGCCCCAGCCAGGAGCGTCCTGATCCTGACTCCCTGTGGCTCTGGGACACGGGCTATCTGCCTTCCTCACCACAGCCCTGCGGGCCAGGGTCCCTGTTCTTGCTGGCTGTGCACTTGGGGCCTGGTGGCTTTGCCGGCACTCTGGGCATCCCGCTGTCAGGGTGGTCTGGAGCGAGTCCCACCCTGAGGCTGGGTTACATTTTGTTCTGTTTCATTCACTCACTCGTGCACTCTCTGGCCCCTTCATTTGCTCATTCTCTCCTTGGACCATGGAGTACCAGGCTCAGGCCCCTACTCACTGCAGGCTGTAGGGGGCTGCGTGACGTCTCCAGAGCTCCACCCAGGCATGGCACACAGAGATGTCGCTGCCCTGAGGACAGAACCCCAGTTCCTCCTCTGCTCACCCTGACCAGTCTGTGCTCTGCCCCTTTGGAAGGGACCGGCTCTCTTCGTCCACCTGCCTGCTTTTCCTCTCCTCCTCCTCCTCTTCCTCCTCCTCTTTGTCATCTGCACAGCTCCTCCCATCCTTGGTGTCTCTTTTTGGATGCAACTTCTTCCAGGTAGCCCTGCCTGATCCCTTCAGTCTGGATTAGGCCCTCAACATGTGCACTCTGAGCTCGGCCCAGCCCAGGCCCAGCCACACATCAAAGCTACCTATTGGTTGACCTGCCTTTCCCCAAAGCCCCCAGGACCAAAGTCCTCAGGGGCCAGGACCCAATCAGTCACCGCTGCTTCCCTTGAGCCCAGCGCAGGCCTTCACCAAATACTCAAGGGAAAATGAATGAATGAGGGAATGAAAAAAGCTGCCCAGGAGTGGACAAGAGCTTCCTTTTGGATGCCATGGGCCAGAAGGGGCTGCCCGGATGCACCTGAGGCCCATGAGCTAGGGAGGGAAGAAGGCTACTCGGAGGAACAGGGTGATGCCCAAGGGCCTGCCGGGGAGGGCAAGGGCACTCACAGTTGACCAAGTGGAGTGTGCAGCCTACTGCTTGTCTCACTGGGTCCCTGGTTCCCGTCACAGATGGCACGAGTTTGGGGGACATCGCTGGTGCCCATCCTGAAGGCCAGGCTGTGTGCACCTGTGGGGTCCAGATGGCACTTCGGGGACAGGGTTGGGGGGCGTTCCCCCAGGCCAGGTGTCCCTCAAGGTTCTCACCAGGGACCTCTTGACACATGTCCCGGGGAGGGCTGTGGAGCTCGGCCCAGGGACTGGAGTCTGGAAGGTTCCAGCTCACTGTGTGGCCTTGGGCAAGTCCCTGTAGGGCCTCAGTCTCTCCATCTGTGAAGTGAGGGCTCCCTAAGCTTTCTCGACTTCCTTAGAGGAAGGTTGTCCTGTGTGAACCACAAATCCAGACTCGAGACCCAGGTGGACCTGGGTTCAAGTCCTACCTCGGGTTTGTTCTTGCTGTGTGACTCAGGGCAGGTGGCTGAGCCTCTCTGCCCCTGTTTATTTCTGACTGTGCCTGAGGGGAGGAGGCGTGGTGGGTGTAAGGGCCTGGTCAAAGGAGGTTTCCAGGTCAGAGAGCAGCTGTGCTTTTTTCTGGCTGCTGCAGCCTCTCACGACAACAGCCTGAGACCCCTTGAAGGAGCAAGAGAGACCCCGGAAGTTGAGGAAGACCAGGCCACTCTGCAGGGGGCGTGGCAGACTGGCTTCTCCATCCCTCAGGGGCCACCTTGGCACCCTCATTCCAGACATCACTGGATTATTTTTGCGGGGTCCCGGGTTGGACTGGGTGGCTGGGGTCTGGACCTGGCTCCGTGCTAGCGAGGAGCAAACTCACTCATCATGAAAATAAGCCAAGCCTGCTCCAAGTCAGCACGGAGCGGAAGATGCAGGGAAGGCAGCCTGGTGGCCTCTGAGGAGACACAGCTGTTTGCATGTTTGCTGTTTGCATGTTCGGGACCGAGCTATAGAGACCTCTGGGCGCCCAGTGCAGCAATGCACAGAGGAATTAGAGAAGGTCCCAGGAAACGAGGATGGCTAGACTTCTCCCTCATTTCCACACTGGATCTTCAAGTAACCCCCATTTTATGGAGGGGTCTTCTGAGGAGGAAAGAGGGTACCCAGGATTTGAGGGGAGGAGAGAACTCCTACCCTGCTCAGGGTCTGCCTTCAGGGAGCTCCCTGTCTGGCAGGGGGAAAATGGCAAGGATACTAGCTCATCAGAGACCTAATGAACCATGAGCCAAGTCCCATCCCTCCCTCCCTGCAGGGGAGGAGCCCGGGTTTCGAGGTGTAGCCCCACTTCCAGCTAGGGGGACAAGTCAAGGAGGTTCCCTGAAGAGGGCGCCATGCGGTGTGCCTCTCTGTAGAGCGGGGACAGCATAGAGTCCCCACTCCCCAACCACAGGCTATTGCAAGGAGTCAGTGAGGTGAGGCCTGAAACGCAGGACCATGGGCCGGGCGGGCATCCAGGAGGCGCCTAACTATGGCTCAGCTCTCACTCCTGTGGCAGGATGGGGACAGACAGAAGCGGACACCTGAGGCCCTCCTTCTGGCTCCTTCCTGTGAGGCGGAGGCAGAAAAGATAGGGAGGGGAGGGGCTGCCTCATCAGTGCAGTGACCGGCAGGCAGGACCGAGAGCCGGAGGCGCCTTGGGGGTGGGGGGAGAGGAGAAGCCCCCCCGCGTCCCCAGGGCTAAAGAGAACCCTGCTTGGAGTGAGTGAGCCAGACTGGGGGGGCAGGGGGGCCTCAGGGCATTCCCAGCTCCCCACATCTCAGGGCAGCTTTCCTTATGCCCCTTCATATCTAAGAATAGGCACATCCAGGATGAAATCAATAGTGCAGCGCTTGGGCCTCCCCTCCCCACCCACCCTGCTGCCGAGGGTCCCTGCTCCATACCCCGGGGGGGCCCAAGCTTCCAGGGGTCACGATACCCACTCCCAGTCTCACTGAGGATGGTGCTGGGACCCTGCAGGTATTTTAGAAGGCAGATTGGAAATGGGTATCCGAAGCATTTTCCTTCAGAAGAGTCACCCCAGGAGGTGCCCACTGGCTGTGGAAGGAAGTGAGCCTCCCGCCGCTAGTGGTAACCAAGCAGAGGTTAGAGAAACATCTCTCAGAGGTCTCATGTCAGATTCCAGGCCACAAGGTGACCTTGGAACCCGCAGCCTCGGCATTGACCTCACGCCTGAAGGCCCCACTGCCCAGTGGATGCCTGAGGAGGCCCTCCCTGGCCGTCCACCCGTGCCGGCCCCAGACTCAGGCCTCATCCCCTCCCATCCCCTCTTGGGAAACCTGACCCTTGGGCTGCTTGAAAGAAGAGAGGAACTTGGGTTTGATGTTTTGAAGAAGTGGCTTTTTATCAGAAAGCCCTCTGGGAGTCTGGGGCCCACAACCAGTGACATTATCGCTGCTGTTTCAAGGAGGGAAGAAAACTTAGGCTGATAGCTATTGAGATTTATGGCTTCCCCTGAGTCTAATTGCCTCAAAATCTTTTTAACAGTTAGGCTAAGTGGTGCTAAGAAGGACAACAATGGCTTGGTGGTGGCAAGTGCTCCCTCTGCCTCTGTCCCTCCCTCCCCCCCTCCCTCCCTCCCCTTTCTCTCTCTCCTCTTTCCCTTCCTCCCCTTCCCTTTCTCTCTCTCTGGGTCTCTCTCTGCTGGGGCTGGGGAGGTGCAGGCAGCTGCTGGCATCCAGGTCTCTGAATGCCTTGGGCTCTGGGTGCTGTGGCTGGGGGCCTGAAGGGGATAGGGTGAGAGGGCAGTGGCAATCCTGGCCGGAGCCGGGCAGGGCTCTGACCTCTCAGTAGGTTGCCCTGCAGTGTCTGCACTCCTCGAGCCTCCCAGGCCCAGGGAGTGGTGCCCATGCTGTTACGTGCCACCAGTAGGATGCTGCATTCAGCAGGTGCTCAACACATGCACTCTGGTTGTGCCTTGGCTGGCCGAAGATCTGCCCTGTGGGAGCAGAAGTGGGACCTTGGGGCACTGCTCAGGTCAAATAAGGAAGAGCTTTCTAACTGCTGCCTCAGTGGAAGTGAGACACCTGTCTCCAGAGGCATGTAAGCAAAGTCAAACAACCTCTGGCATGGAGGCAAGAGGCAGGGCTTCTGCGCCAGGGTGAGGCGGAGCCAGACTTACTGGGGTTTGTTCTGGGTCTCAGAGCCTCTGCTGGGCTCTCCTAGGCAGTTGCCATGCCCCTGTCTTCTCCCCTTGTTCATTCATCAGACAATTCAGTGCCAATCACTCTGGCACTTCCCATGCCCCCCCTTGCCCTAGAGGCTTCCTGGGCAGTCTTCTCAGCCCAGACTCCAATGTGGACTATGATACCTGGTGGCCGGGTCTGGAGCACTTGGGTTCACTGGTGACGGAGGTTGCTGGGCAGACCCCAGGGCAGAGTCAGGGGCCGCCTCCTCCCTGAGGCAAGCTGTGTTCAACGCCATGCCCCTGCAGCCAGAGGCGACTGTGTGCCTGGTTGGGGCAGGTGGCACTAGGGGCCACATGGACCCCAGATGGTAAAGATGTAATAGTGCCAGGTGCCAACCTGGTTTCCTTGGTGTTGAGTGGCTGGTGGGTGCAGAGGCAGGCTGAGTACAGGGTCTCCTCCAGGCATGGTGGAGTCTCAGAGGCTCCTGCACAAAGGTCCAGCAGGGGCAGGTTGCAGGGAGACCCCTGGAGGACATCCTGACCCCTTGCAGCTCCCAAGGCTCTTAGGAGAGCTGGCTTGGTCCTTCGCTGTGGCAGGGCAGGGGACTTGGTCTGCTCCTCTACTGAGCAGTGACGGCTGATGTGTCCTGAACACAGCTCTGCTCACTGCTCCCCAGTGCCTCATGATGAAGGCAGGGCCTTGGGTATGGTGCCCAGGTCCTCACTCCTCTAATAGGCCACTCCCTGCCTCCCATTGTGGGTGAGGAACTTCCCCACCTAGCCGTGTTGGGCCTGGGCTTGGGACTAGCCTGGGCTCAGGGACAGCCAGCTGGGTGAGTGGTGAGGCCGACCTGTGCACGCTTCTGCAGCATCTCCATCTCACTCTTTTATTCCCTGCTGAGCTGTCCCAGCTGAGCATGTTCCACGGAGCCACTGGTCCAAGGATAATGAGGAAATACAGGGAGGAGACCTGAACCCAACTGCGGCCTGGGTGGGGGGGTCCAGCTGAGCACAGCTGAGCCTGCCAGGGCCACTGCCCACGCACAGGCCCACAAGCAAGGAAATCACCATTTGCTGTCAGAAGCCACTTAGTTTTGGGGTGTTTTGTTACGCAGCAAAAACTGACTAATACATGTGGGTAGTATTATCATCATCCATGAGAGTCAAGCTCAGGCAGTCCCACCTCTCAACTATCGCTCAACATACAATTCCCCCTTCCAGGTAGAAGCCTGCCCAGCTCACTGGGCCTTTGGACAAACCTTCAAAATCTGTCTCTGGATTTGAAGGTTTCCGGGCAGACACCAAGACCAGATACGTGTATTTGCCAAATGCCTCTCCTATTGCCCCGACCAGGATGGCTTCACTTTGTCCTTCAACACCATGGTGGCCCCCAGCTGGACCTCGGCCGTGGCCTGCCTCCAGTCCAGCCTCCACCAGCACCTAGGGACCTGCTGACAGTGTCAATCTCACCCTACCACACTCTGTAGCTCCCTGGCACCGCAGGATCCAGTCCTGGCCCCTGGCATCTTATTGTGGTCCACAAGGCTCTGCGACCTGCAACTTGCACATCAGACCTTGCTCACACACTCACACACACGCATAGCCACACACTCACACACGCCCACTCACACACTGCCACATCCTCACCCACTCACATCACACACTCACACACACTCACACACACGCTCACTCACACACTGCCACATCCTCACCCACTCACATTACACACACTCACACTCACACACGCTCATTCACACACTGCCACATCCTCACCCACTCACATCACACACAGATTCACACACACACGCTCATTCACACACTGCCACATCCTCACCCACTCACATCACACACTCACGCACACACTCACACATGCTCATTCACACACTGCCACATCCTCACCCACTCACATCACACACACACACACACTCACACATGCTCATTCACACACTGCCACATCCTCACCCACTCACATCACACACTCACACTCACACATGCTCATTCACACACTGCCACATCCTCACCCACTCACATCACACACTCAGATTCACACACACACGCTCATTCACACACTGTCACATCCTCACCCACTCACATCACACACTCACACACACACATACTCATTCACACACTGCCACATCCTCACCCACTCACATCACACACTCAGATTCACACACACACGCTCATTCACACACTGCCACATCCTCACCCACTCACATCACACACTCAGATTCACACACACATGCTCATTCACACACTGCCACATCCTCACCCACTCACATCACACACTCAGATTCACACACACACACTCATTCACACACTGTCACATCCTCACCCACTCACATCACACACACACACACACACGCTCATTCACACACTGCCACATCCTCACCCACTCACATCACACACTCAGATTCACACACGCTCATTCACACACTGCCACATCCTCACCCACTCACATCACACACTCACACACACTCACACTCACACATGCTCATTCACACACTGCCACATCCTCACCCACTCACATTACACACACTCACACTCACACACGCTCATTCACACACTGCCACATCCTCACCCATTCACATCACACACTCAGATTCACACACACACGCTCATTCATACACTGCCACATCCTCACCCACTCACATCACACACTCAAGCACACACTCACACACTGCCACATCCTCACACACTCACACTCACACATGCTCATTCACACACTGCCCCATCCTCACCCCACTCACATCACACACTCAGATTCACACACACACACATGCTCATTCACACACTCCCACATCCTCACCCACTCACATCACACTCACACTCACACACTCACACACACATGCTCATTCACATACTCCCACATCCTCACACACATCACACACTCAGATTCACACACACTCACACATGCTTATTCACACACTCCCACATCTTCACCCACTCACATCACACACTCACACACACACATGCTCATTCACACACTCCATCCTCACCCACTCTCACACTCAGATTCACACACTCACACACGCTCATTCACACACTCCTACATCCTTGCCCACTCACATCACACACTCAGATTCACACACACTCATACACGCTCATTCACACACTCCCACATCCTCACCCACTCACATCACACACTCACACACATGCTCATTCACATACACTCACACATGCTCATTCACATACTCCATCCTCACTCATTCACATCACACACTCAGATTCACACACACTCACACATGCTCATTCACACACTCACACATCACACACTCACACACACTTACACTCACACATGCTCATTCACACACTACCACATCCCCACCCACTCACATCACTCAGATTCACACACACATGCTCATTCACACACTGCCACATCCTCACCCACTCACATTACACACACTCACACTCACACACGCTCACTCACACACTGCCACATCCCCACCCACTCACATCACTCAGATTCACACACGCTCATTCACACACTGCCACATTCCCACCCACTCACATCACACACACACACTCACACACGCTCATTCACACACTCCCACATCCCCACCCACTCACATCACTCAGATTCTCACACACACACATGCTCATTCACACACTTACCCACTCACATCACACACACACACACACACACATGCTCATTCATACACTCCATCCTCCCCACTCACATCACACACTCAGATTCACACACACTCATACATGCTCATTCACACACTCTCACATCCCCACACACACACTCAGATTCACACACACACACAGGCCCATTCACACACTCCATCCTCACCCACTGTCAAACACTCAGATTCACACACTCACACACACTGATTCACACACACTCCTCGTATTCCCCCTACACCCTCACACACTCAACCCAGCTCCAGCCAGGCTGAGCTCTTGGCTTCTGGAACACCCGGGCTCACCCCTCCTCCTGGCCTTTGTGGACACCCTTCCTCTGCCAGGCGTCCTCCCTGGCCCTGCTCCTTCACCTGAGCTTGGCTGGTCACCTCCTCCTGGAAGCCTTCCCTGGCAGCAGCCCCACACCCTGCACGTACATCCTGCATCTCAGCAGACACCCATGCTTTCCCTTCATGGTGACAAGAGCCCATGCCCAGGACATAGCAGGAGCCCCTCAACGTGGGTGAGTCACTGTTCACCACAGAGCATTGCTGGGAGGACGGCTTGGGCCCCAGCAGCCCCCGGCAGTGGGGAGTGGTCTCCTTTGGAAGGGATCTCCCAGACCCCGGTGTTCTGGGGCTCATGCAGGCCCAGGGGCTGCTCCTGTGTGTTTATCCTCAGGGTCTCTGCTCCCCGCCAGCTCCCTGTGCCCCCCACCAATGCATCTGACTCCTCCTTTCTCCCTAGGTACAGACACAGTCTACAAGATTTGTCCCCACCAAGATCCAGACACAGGTGACAAATAAATGGAATCAGAATGTCTTTAGGCCAAGCTGCACTTTGCCACCATCAGCAGTCACAGGGGCAGCCATAGCCCAAGGGTTCCATGGCTAGGGGTGGGTTGCCGAAGGACAGTACTATGACCCACATCCTGGGGGACCTCTGGCCGTATGGTGGCCTCAGGACAGTGGACTCTCAGGGGGCCCGCAGGCCCCTCTCCTCCCGGCGGAGGCCCCTGGCCCTCCACCTGCATCAAGGTATCTGGCTCTGGCAAGCGTGGGGCTGGCAGGATCTTTGGGCAGCAAGAGCAAGGGAGGGGCGCGGAGGGTCCGAGGTGTCCCTCCATCGTGGGCCAGGCAGACACACGAGCATGTGGCCACCTACACACAGCACAGGGCCTCACACAGAGCTGGGTGAAGGAAGCCAGACACCAAATAAGAAACGAGCTTGTTTGTGTAAAGCTGGACACAGGCAAAGACAGCCTCAGATATTGGGAGTCAGGAGGGGGTGTGCACGTGTGATTGGGAAGGGCCCAGGGGACTTCGGGCCTTGCAGGGGGCGGGAGTGCCTGCCCCTTGCCTGAGTGGCGCTTACACAGACCATGGCTTTGTGACAATTTACTTATTCTCTGTACACTTCCCTGTGTGTTTTCCATATCTTGATAAAAAAATAAAGGGTTACACTTCAAAAGGAGGGTGGTGCCCCAGGCAAGCCCTTGGTGACCTGCAAGTCCCAGCTGCCTCCCTGGTGTTTGGGCTCCAAGCTGGAGCCATCCTCTCTGCCCTAAGACAGGGGTCCGGGTCTGGCCAGGTCTGTCGAGGCTACCTGCTTCCCCCGTCTCCAGGCTGGGTCCAGAAGCCTCTGTGGGGGCAGAGGTGAGGATGGAGGTGAGGACGGAGATGGGAGCACAGAAGAGACAACGCCTTGTGGGAGTGGCCAGCCAGGGAGGAGACCCCTGGAATGGCGGGACGGGGCCTCCACCAGACGCTCCTGAGACACTGCCCCGGCAGCTGCGGGAGAAAAGAACTCCCTGAGTCCATCGGTGCCCTGGTGACCGTGGCTGACGTCGGAACAGTCCTGGTGCTGGGCACGAAAGCGCGCTAAGGTGAGACTGAGTGGCTCTGTCGGGTTTGTGTGTGTGGGCACGCACACGCATGCACGTTTGTGCTTATGGATGCACATATGCAGCCATGCGTATGTGTGTGTGTGCACATGTCTGCTCATGTGTGCATGTGTCCACGTGTGTGTGCTTCATGTCCCTGCCCAGTTTACACAATGCACACAATTGCCTCCAAAGAAATGGGGATGTTCTTTAGAAAGAGGATGCTTTTTTGCATTTCAATTGACCGCCTCAACAATGTCCGTTTAATTAGTGTGTTTTGAAGGGGAAATGAAGGAAAATTATAACTCATCCGAGAAAATGGCTTGTACGTGCTCAGCTCTTCTCGCGGGTTCCGGCGGAGCCGCCCCCAGGTCCGGCAGAGCCTGGGCCCAGTGCCGTCCACCCAGAGGAGGAAGAGAAGAGCTGGCATGGTCCCGGGGGTGGGGGACACGGGGGACAAGGGCAGGTGGACGCTGCCATCTATCTGGTGGCCAGGCAGTGAGTGGGCTCAGATACAGAAGCCGCAGGCGGTACCACCCCATCCCTCGTGAGGCCATTGGGGGGAGGCGGTGTGGTTCAGCAGAAAGAGGACAAGGGCTCACTCAAGACCTGAGTTTGAATACTAGTTCTGCCACTGTCATCTGCGAGGACCTGCCAAGACTTGGTTTTCTTGTCTGTAAAAACATTTGTAAAATGGTGCTGATGGCTGTGAACCCAATAAAGGGATGACCAAGAAAGGGCTTTCTAACATGCCGGTCTCAGAGGGATGTGGCAGGAGGCATCTCGAAGGATCCTGGGAGAGTCCCACATTTCAGCTGTGGCTTGGCTTAGCCGGGGCCTGGCTGCCTGCGTGCTCCTGAGTGCCTCCTGATTGCTCAAGGCCGCCCTGAGCCAGCAGGTTCTGCCCTCACCCTGCCTAGGGCTCCTGCCTTGAGGCTGCCTCCAGCAGGGCCCTGAGTGCAGGAATCGGAGGGATCCACAGACACAGCTCCCGGCCCTGGCCCTGGTCACGCTGACACTGAGGGCTCCAGTCTCTTCTCCGGCCCCCAGACTCTGGGCTCTCCCCACTGGCTGCGTCACCACCGCCTGAGCTCTGGCCTGGGCTGTGGTGGAGACACAGCTGGGGCCTCCTGCCTACACCTGCCCATCCGCTGTGCTCCTCCTGGCTCCCCTCTGCAGAAGCCAGAGGTCTGTGGGCAGCTGTTGCCTGACAGGCTCAGGAGATCAGCTCACATCGAGGGGCGGCTCACTGTGAGGGTAGGGACAGTACGGGGCTCCAATTCTGGAAGAGCCAGAGGTTGGAGGCAGTCTGCATTTCCAGGGTCCCCAGAACCCCCTCCACTGGCAACCCCACTGTCCAGTGAGGAAGGCTGCCCCTGCCCCAGCCTAATGGACCCCTGTTCTCTGCCTAATGGAACTACGCCTTCCCCATTTGGAGGTGGGGAAACTGAGGCCCAGCAGCGTGGAACCACTGGCCAGCAATGGCACCATGGGTAATGACAGGTCTGGGTTCAGGCCCCAACTGTCTGATTCCAAAGCCCCTTTGCTATGCCATCAGGAGGGCAGCAAGACTTGGGGCTCCCCGCAGAGCTGGGGACTAGGACACAGAAGACCCCAAGCCACTGTTCCCATGTATGCCCCCCCCCCCCCCGCCTTGCCCTCTGGCCCACTAAGCGTGAGTGGCTGTGTTGCTGTGGCTGGCGTGCCCGTGCTGCCATCCTGCCCCTCCCCGCCTCTGCTGCCAACCCTCCCAGTGCCGTGTGCCGACCGGGCCCGTACAGCTGCCTTCTCGGCCGCTGGCTTCCCCGAGCCCCATTGTTGGGCACCTGGGAGGTTTCCAGTTCTTTGCTGTATGAATAGCGTTGTTTTAACCATCTTGGCACAAGCTGCCTCTTTCCCCTCCTGCTCACGTTCTTTCCCTCTTGCAAGGGTTTGGGCACTTTCCCTGACACGTTCATTCTCTTACGCAGCCGGGAGCTGGCGGGACGCCTCCGAGGAGAAGTTGGCGGCTGACCAGGAGGCCTCGGTCTCCGCCTCTTGCTGCAGATGAGCCTTTCCTGGGAACATGGGGCTCCTGCCTCCTTGGTGAGTGAGTGTGCCCAGCACGGCACCCATTGCTTTACATGTACATTGATTCAGTGAGGCGAGAGCCAGCGTCCCCATTTCACACATGAGGACACTGAGGCTCTGAGAGGTTCAGCAATGATACAGAGGATGTAGGAGCAGCCAGACTTGACCCAGGCCAGTCTAAGCAGAGGCCAGGCTCAGTGCCGAGACCCTGTCCTTGGGAGCCCCGTCTACACCCACCTGTCCTTGTGCCCACTGCCCTGGGTTCACCCCAGTCCCCTTACTTCCCTGTCCCAGGAAGCAGGACCCCCAGGAAACACAGGGGTCATCCATGCCAACCTGAGCCTCTCCCCACTCCCATCCTAAACTCCTTCCTGGGGCTGGCAGCGAGCCCCCTGGCTGGGTCATCTGGAGGTGCCTCCTGTGAGCCACCCATCACGCCTGCTCCAGGGCGGTCTATGTGGGTGGGGACCTGAGCTCCATGGTAGGCTACAGGGCAGCACTGTGAGGAACCATGTTGGGAAGCCCACGGCTCCTACTCCAGCGCCTCTGCCTCCCACCGCCCCCAACCTTGGCAAGAGCTAGTCGGACGGGCAGATAGGTGGATGGGCGGACAGATGGGCGGGTGGACCAATGGATGGGCGGTGAAAGGATAGGCTGAGAGGTGGCAGGATGTGCCATAGAAGCCTTGGAAAGTGCCACAGATGCCCTGAGAGGCTGCGTCTGCCAGGAGGGGAGCGCCCACCTGGACCCCATGCTCTGGCAGGTTGGAGGGCTTCCTGGTGATGGAATCTCAGCCTTCAACTGGACGTGGCAAGCCCAGGCCTCCCAGCTTGCATCCAGGCCCGCTCCTGTACTGTAGCAGACATGACCGATCGCCCAGGGCTCGCCCTCCCGCTGAGCCTGGCTCCCGGCCTTCCCTGGCACGCCTAGTCCCTCGGAGTCCCTCATGTGTCCTGGGATGGCAGGAGATGCCAGGGTGAGTTTCGGACATGTGAGACCAGAGGGAGCAGCTCCAGTGCAGCTCTGGACCCTGGCGGCAGAGGCTGAGCTCCGCCACCCCACCTCCGAGTTTCTACTGAAAACCCAGGGGCTGAAATGCAAGTGTGCCTGGTGCCACCAGCCTGGAGAGCGCACAAGAGGCCCTGGAGGGGTGGGGCCCAAATTCATTCTCTGGTTGACCCCACCCTCCCTGTCTCCTTCACTTCACTTTCCACAAAGACTGGGAGTCAGTGTTTACCCTAAAAGGTCCAGGGCCACAGGTGGAGGCCCAGCTACGCGAGGGCATTGTGGGGGGCTCTGTGCACTGTCCGACCACGCGAGGGCATTGTGGGGGGCTCTGGGCACCGCCCAGCCACGCGAGGGCATTGTGGGGCCTCTGGGCACCAGCAGGGGTGCTTTGGTCCCCGTGTGTTTGTGCTGGTGGGCCTGGGGCGGGGCCTGGAAACCTGCATTTTTCACAAGCAGGGGCAGGGGCTCTGGGGACCACCCCCTCAAAAGCACAGCCCTGGGTGGTCTGCTCCCTGGAACCCCAGGACAAGGAGCTGCTCTCCCCAAAATGGAAGGTGCCAACTCCTGGAGGAGCGAGCCGGCCATGGACGTGGCCCCCGGAAAGCTCCCCTCGCCTCTGCGCGTCCCCAGGATGCTCCAGCCTGGGGTGGGTGTGTCCTACTACAGAGTCATAACTCGAGCTTCACGGACCTCAGAGTCCTGCAAAGAGCCCCCACCAAGTGCTTCTCAAGGTGTGTTCCTGAGGAGGGAACAGGCACAGCTGCTGGGCCCAGGGCTGTGTCCGTTCCTCCGGGTGAGCCGCACTGCCCGACACTCTGCCCGCTGTGGGCTCTGTGAACCTCACTGGACCTGTGTCTGTGTGTGTATGTTTGTGGTGTGTGTGTGTGTCTGTGTGTGTGTCTGCATGTATGGTGAGTGTGTGGAGTGTGTGGTGTGTGTCTGTGTGTGTCTGTGTGTGTGATGTGTGTCTGTGTGTGTGGTGTGCGTCTGTGTATATGGTGTGTGTGTGGTGTGTGTGTATGGTATGTGTGCTGTGTGTCTGTGTGGTGTGTATGTGTCTGTGTGTGTGGTGTGTGTCTTTGTGGTGTGTGTGTGTCTGTGTGTGTGGCGTGTGTCTGTGTGGTGTGTGTCTGTGGTATGTGTGCGTGTGTGTGTGAAGTGTCATGACCCATCTCAGAACCCTCGCAAGGTAGAACCCAGGTATACATATTTTAAAATTCTGAAGTCAGCTGAGTGCAGTGGCTCATGCCTGTAATCCCTGCACTTTGGGAGGCTGAGGCGGACAGATCACCTGAGGTCAGGAGTTCAAGACCAACCTGGCCAACATGATGAAATCCCGTCTCTACTAAAAGTACAAAAAATTAGCCAGGTGTGGTGGCGGGCACCTGTAATCCTGGCTACTCCCCAGGTCTGAGGCAGGAGAATCACTTGAACCCGGGAGGCGGAGGTTGCGGTGAGCTGAGATCATGCCACTGCACTCCAGCCTGGGCAACAAGAGTGAAACTCTGCCTCAAAAAAAAAAAATTCTGAAGTCTACCCCAATTTTGAACCACTGGTAATTCAGCCCCCTCATTGTTTTCATTTTATGCCTTTTATTTATTTATTTTTAATTTTTCTTTAGAGACAGGGTCTAGCTCTGTCGCCCAGGCTGGAGTGCAGTGGTATGATCGAAGCTCACTGTAGCCTCGACCTCTTGGGCTCAAGCCATCCTCCTTCCTCACCTACGGAGCAGCTGAGACTACAGGCACGTGGCACCATGCCTGGCTAATTCTTATTTTTTTTTTGTAGGTGGGGGGATCTTACTATGTTGTCCAGGATGGTCTTGAACTCCTGGCCTCAACAGATCTTCCTATCTTGGCCCCCCAAAACACTGGGATATACCTTTCGTTTGTTGTTTTAAAAATGTCATATTGAAATATAACCGAACACATGGATCTTTTCATTATTTGCTCCTCAGCATCACTTGGCCCCTGCACCCATCCCCCACCCCCAGACAGTGCCGTCCGTCCCCCAGACGGTGCCGTCTGCACCCCAGATGGTGCCATCCGTCGCCCAGACGGTGCTGTCCGTCCCCCAAACAGTGCTGTCAGTGAAGCTTGCACTTGGGGCTTGGCCTGGCAGAACGGCCGCCCCCCAGGCTGCCTGCAGCCCCGGGCAAGCGAGGCATTCTGTCCTGGGAGCCGCCTCCCAGGTGGGGGCCGCTGTGCTGTCCGCTGTGGCTGCCCGCAGGCCTCCTCTGCCTGCCAAGCCCACCACACACAGCCCTTGGCTCCCCCCGAAAGTCAACAGACCCGTTTTAGCAAACGTGGAAGCCACAGAAAAGCACAAAGATGTCAACAAACTGCCCATTCCCTGCTCTGCCCCAGCTCCACCACCCTCTGGACTGTCCTTTTCCACATTCGCTTTTACACACAGTCCTGATAAAAGCACCCAACCCTTCCTGCGAAGCAGGACCATGCCCCAGGCCTCTCTATTCTCAGGACAACTTATGAACTCACAGATGAGGAAACTGAAGCGCCAGGACAATCTCACAGTGGCCCCGGGGTGGGGAACAGGGAACAGCTAGGGAGCTGTGGCTCTGTGTGAACCCTGGTACCCTGAGCCCAGCTACCTGTGGGGCTCGTGGCCACAGTGAGAGGAAACACCTGGGAGAGAAGATGAGCGAGAGGAGAGCGCAGGAGACATCTGGGTCTCCCGAGAAGGTCCCGGGGCCCCAGGACCAGGCTGTGGCTTGGGCTGGAGTGTTTCAGAGTCCCTCGTGTATCCTGGGATGGCAGGAGATGCCAGGGTGAGTTTCAGATATGTGAGGCCACAGGGAGCAGCTCAGTGTCGCTTGTGCCTCAGTTTCCACATTAGTAAGGTGGGGCCAGTCGTCAGACCTACCTGGCCAGGCCCTCAGGAGGACCCTATCAGTTCTGCTGAAAAGCACCCAAAGCTGTGCCCAGGTCAGGTGAGGGCACGCCGTGGCTCCTGGAACTGAAAACGCGTCTTCTGCTGCCTTGCTGGAGCTCCCCATCACCGCCCCCCCCCGCCCCCACCCCGGCGCCTCTACTCACCGAGGCCAGGTCCCCAGGTTTTCTCCCTCCTGCTGCAACGGCAGCCGGTTGCTGCATCCGGCTGGGGCAGAGGCAGGGCCTGGGCTTCGAGGAGCTCCCATATAAATCACCCCCACGTGGCAGCAGGCTCAGAGCAGCAGGCCTTCAGGGCCCGCCGCACCTCACCCCCACCTTCCCGCCCCCTCCGCCGCCCTCCACTTCTCCCCTGGGCCTGCCTTTGCGGCCCGATCAGCCAGCCGGTGGACACGGCTGTTTTCCGGGTGAACATTCCTTGGAAAAATGACTTCATTATCACCTTCAGCGGCCTAGTGTTGGGGGAGGGATGTGTGTGGCCGAGAGGGGCAGGTGGGGTGGACGTCCCCTCCCATCACTCCTCCTGCAGCTGGGCCCAGGGTGGCAGGAAGGCCTGAAGCCCGGGCAGGCAGGGACCCCCATCCAGGCAGGCTGACGGAGACAGATCTGTGGGATTAAGGGGCTGGAGGGAAATATTACATTATGATAGCAAATCACTCGGCTGATTGGAATTTAATTACGTCTCTTTTATCTTGGTGACAGTCACGCACCTGGGCTCGAGGCCCTGGCTGTCGGAGCTGGGGCCAGGCTGCGGCCGGGTGGGGAGGCCTTGGCCCCAGGGGATTAATGAAGCGGAAACCTCCCCTGCCCCTGCCCCAGAGGAAGCTCCGAGCTGCAACCCTCCCCTTCTGCTGGGGCGGGGGAGGCACCAAGGGGGCGGTTCCTGCAGGAGGATTGGGATAACAGGGTCTTGGCAGAGATGATGGTGGGGGTGGGATGGCCCAGGGGGTGTGGCCAGTCCTGCCCAAGTAAACCCAGGCAGGGCAAGCAGGCCGGGGCCAGACTCCAGAGAGAGAGGCCACCACGGGCGACCCGGTCATCAGCACATACCTATTGGCCATCTTGGATGGATGGTGTGATGTTCCAGGTCCAGGATGGGGACTTGAATGGCTTTGTGGCACCCCAGAATGGGGCAGGACAGGAAAGGGGCTGAGCTGGCTCTGGAAAGGTTGGAGAGGGCCAGCTGGGCCTTCTGGAAGCCCCTACTATGAACATGCCGTGTTCAGAAAGCAAAATCCTGCTAATAGCCACCTCTTTTTGAGGACAGACGTATCTATGGATTTTTTGGAAATGGCTTTGATTTTAGACATTTTGACCGCAGACCCAATGAAATTCAATATTCTGGAGTTCCCATAGCACTCCTGCGGCCACGTTGTCCAGCAGCGGGGAATTCGCCTCCTGGAACGTGAGTTCACCAGAGGTCTTTGCAGAGCACCTCATCTGGGTCTTTCATGAGTGGTGAGGCCCTGGCCAGGCGGGGGGCCCTCCTGGGTCTTGGTTTCCTCATCTGGAGAATGGGGCGAAGACCCTGAGCCTCCAGGTCTGGCTAGGGGCTACATGAGATGTGTTTTCAGTTCTGTGGTGAGCCACGGAGCACCCTCGTCCAAATCCGGCACAGCTCTGGGTGATTTACAAAATTAACTAGCTGAGCCGTCGTGAGGGCCCTGCCAGGTCAGTCTGACATCTGGGCCCACTTTACTAAGGTGGAAACAGGCACAGGCTGGTGGTGTCACCTCCCCAAGGCCACACAGTGGCTAAGAGTCAGAGCCAGGATTCGGGCCCAGGGCATCCAGCCCAGATGTCTGCTCTTGGGGGCAGCTGTCTTGCCTTCTGTATCTGGCTAAACGCAAGCACCCCCAGTGCAGACTGTATTAGAATTGTTGTCATTTATACAACGATGGTTCATTCATCAAACTATAGGTACCTTTGCTGTACTAGGCAGCACAGGGGATCTGTGTGGAAAGGGGTGCATCTTGGGGAGGGAGAACAGGGTTCTCATGCAGGGCCCAGGGCATGGATTGGACATCTGAGTGCCCATGGCCCCGGGGACTCCCCTGACCCTCTGAGGGCCCCCTCTTGCGGTGGGGGTGCTCTGGGACTCTTTTGCCCCCCATTAGAGAATGTGGAGCTCGGGAGTTCATCACAGGGGGGACTGTCCAGGTACTCTGCCTCCCAGCTCTTGACCATGGGGTCTGGGTTGGGCGTCCCCCTGCACTGTCCTCCCAAGGGTCCCAAAGGGGGCCATGTGGGTCTGTCTTCTGGATGTGGGGCAGCCTGGCAGTGTGAACACTGTTTCACAGACTGGTGGACAGCTGCTGTGTCATCCGAAAGGCGATCCAACAGCCCAGCTGCTAATGGCAGGGAGGAGAATGATGTTATTGCTTTGGGGACAGGGAGGGGGCAGGGTGGGCCTCCATCTCCCACCCAGTTCCCAGTAAGGGGTGGACAGTCTCTAGAAGAGAGTGGGGTGGGGATGGGATGAAGCATGATTTGTGTGAGCATGTGTGGGGCACATGTGTGTTTGTGGGTGCACACGGATCTGCAGATGTGAGGGAATACGGGGGTGTACACAGCCTGTGGGGTGCACTTTGAGTCCTAGACACCGGTGTGTTACATACCCTCGTGCGTCTGAGGCCACCCACAGGCCTGTGCAAATGTGTGCCCAGAAACATACTTGACATGTGTGCTCGAGGATTTGCACAAGGGCCATGGACTTGAGGGAGTTTGGGGCACAACTAAGCTGGACAGGGAACCCTAGGTCTGTCACACGCAGCCTCTCACCTGAAGACAGTGGACACAGCAGAGCTGCTGTTACTGTCGCCTTCTCCTTCTGTGAGGACCAGTGCAGAGAGTCCAGCCCATTGCATAGGCTCACAGGCACCGTCGTCAGTGCATGGAGCATGACCCTTGTTCAGCTTCGTCCACCGTAGCTTTGCTTAGGAGTGTGTGCTGGGGTGGCACATTACTCAGGGCTCTTCGGAGAAATGAAGCAATAGGATGTGACGAGGCTTATTGTAAGGAATTGGCTCACACAATGATGGAGGCTAAGAAGGCCCCACTCTGCTGTCTGCACGCTGGAGACCCAGGAAGGCTGCTGGTGGCATTCGATCAGATCCTGATGGCCCAAGAGCCGGGACCACCAGTGGTGTAAGTCTAAGTCCCTGGGCAGGAGATGATCCATGTCCCAACTCAAGAAGACAGGATGAGAAAGCCCATTCTCCTCTCCTCGGCCTCTGCATTCTATTCAGGTCTTTGGCAAGTCGGGTGAGCCCACCCACAATGGGGGACACCTGCTTCCTCGGTCCAGCATTCAAATGCTCATCTCCAGAAACACCAGCAAGGACATACCCAGAAATCACTTCAACCAAACATCTGGGCACCCTGTGGCCCAGTCAAGTTAATACATAAAATTAACCACCCGAGGTGGGTTGGGACACAAACATGTGGCCACTTGTCCCTGCTTGTGTGGGCTTGGGTGTGTGTGTATAGGTGTGTGAGAGCTCCTCAAGTTTCCTGGAGATGGATGCATGTCCTCCCACATGCAGTTCTACACACGTGTGCATACCTGTCTCTGCTGCATTGTGACCAGGAGTGTGCGTGTACTCATGAGTACTGCTCTGGGTGGTGTGTTTGCACACTTCCGTGCTTGTACACCACACCTGTGCATGCAGGGGTGTGTGCACACAAGCATGTTTGTGAGGGCCCAGTACAGCATCTCTAGGGACCACCGGCCATTGGTGTGGGTCCTTCCCTGTCAGCCCCAGAAGGTTCACCAGTGGCCCAGACTTCTCTGTGCAGAAGATGCTGTGTGGACATTGAGGTCCTGGCCTCCACTGGGGTCTTGCTGGGCCTCAAGGTGCCATGGGGGATGGGGATCTCAGCCTCAGACAGGAAGGCTCGGCTGAGGTAAGGGGTGTGATGAACTTTGGGATGGCCAAGGGGCTACCAGGGAAGTGCCCTCTCTGCCTGAGACCTCATCACAGAGTGAGTACAGACATGAATAGAATTGGGGTGTCCTGGGGCCTTGGAGCCCCATCCCTAGCCCTCAAGGGAGGGCAGGCAGCCCACGGTGGCCTCCTCCACCCGCCGTTGCCCTTCATGGAGGAGTCAATAAAGGCCCTGCCGGGATGGCACCAACGTGTTTACTTCCCACCCATGGTGCTAAATTTGTCCCTGGTGTACAAGGACGCTCAGTCTCATCAAAGGCCAAGAGCCTGCACCTGGAGCTCCTCCCAGCCAGTGCCGCAGCCACGGGGTGGGGCTGGCACCCAAGCCTCTCCTCCCCCACGGAAAGACCAGAGACAGCCATCACCCCGCTGGGTCGAGGCCTGCACGCAGCTGCTTCGGTTCTTTTCTGGGGGGTGGCAGAGGCAGCAGAAGCCTTTTGGAGCCTCTAGCATCAGACAGGGCTGTGCTGAAATCCAGGATGGGGGCTTTGGGCAGCTTGCTTCACCTCTTGGTGCCTCAGTTTCCCCACCCCTGCCTTGGAGGCCTGAGGACAGGCACCCATGTCCATGTCCATGGCCACGGAGCTTGGCCATGGTGTGTGCTCTGTATGAGCGGCCCACGCTGAGGCTGCTGGGGCTTGGGTGCCTCCAAGTTGTTCCTGGAGAAGCGGCAGGAGGGCAACCTGGGAGTCCTTTCTACTCTGGGCCTGGGGTTCCTCCGCCAGGGCTGGGGAGGAGTCAGCGAGACGGCACGGCCACCAGACAAATGTGCGGTAGACAACTGCATGTTGCGTGAATGCGTGAGCTCAGGCTCACCGGGCACCTGTGACAGGCTGGCTGCTGCTGTCCTCGGGACCCAGGCTCCACGTCTCCATCTGTAGGCTGCCTCATTCTGGCCAATAGTTACATCTGGAGTGCCCCTCCCCACACCCACCGTGAACCGTTCCTGAACTGCAACATTGCCCAGGACACATGTGCAGGTGGAGTGTGGCCAAACCCACGGGCCTGTCCTTGCCTTCCGAGTGTGGACCAGCCAGTGTGGACCACCCGGATTCCTCCGGGCAAGGTTTCATCCAATGGGGCGCCTCCCTCCCTTCCTGCAATGCTGAGCTCCAAGCTCATGCTATGGATGGAGCTTTGGTGGACACCCTGTCCCCGACGGGGGCTTCAGGCAGCTTGTTGCCTCTTGGCACCTTGGTTTCCCCACCCCTGCCTTCAAGGCCTGGAAGAGACATCTGTGGCCAGGGCATGGTGGAGCTTGGCTGTGGTATGTGCTCCGTACCCAGCCCTCCCCTGCAGGACCCAGGGCCGTCCTGGTGGGACCTGGGGATGCCCAGAGGGTTGAGGGGCCTGGCTCCAGGTGCCTAAGCCTGAGGCCAGCGTCTGGGACTGGGCCTTTCTGACAGTACGGGCCTCAGCCCTTCAGCAACCCCACCCTCCCCGGTCCCTGCGGCCCCTCTCCATTTCAGCCCCTGTCCTTGTCACCATCTGGGTCCCTCTCTCTTGCCTACTCCATGTAGGTTACAAGGGCAGGGATCCCGTCTGTGTGGTTCACTGTGGGTCCCCAGCCACTGCAGGTGTCTGCTGAAAACTGGCTAAATGAATGAATGAAGGAAGGAAGGATTAATGGGCATGTCTGAGTCTGGAGCTTGGCTCTCCTGTGCTGCCTCTCAGTTCCCTCTGGGGCCTGACCTTCACCTTCAGCAGAGCAGCAGCTCCTGGGCTCCATGCAGTCACCACTCACCCCTGCAGCTCAGGCCCGGCTACCTCCGGGAAGCACACCCTCACCCCACCCAAGCAGTCCCGGGCCCTGGTCTCTGCTGCAGGTCGTTCCACCGCCCTGTCCGTGCAGTGCAGGCTGGGCTCCTGGAGGGGGGACTATCCTTGTGGTTACCTTTGCCTTCATCTCCACTCCCCCCACAAAGCACCTGTGTGAGCCAGGCCTGGGAGGTAGCACGCGGAGAGAAGGCAGGGCAAGAGGCGGCCTGACGCTGCTGGACTCTGAAGTCTGTGCTCACCCCAAACACATGGCCAGGTCTGCAGCAAACCCCGAGGCACTCAAGCTAGAGCAAAGACTGGCAGGGTGGCTTCTGGAGGGGTGAAGCCAACTGGAGCTGGGCCTGGAAGGATAAGGGCATTCCTAGGGACACAGATAAAGGGGTTGGGGGAACTTGGGTGCAAAGGCAGGGAGACAGAGGGCTCAGTGAGAGCCAGGACCCGGGGGGTGGCTGGGGCAGGCCCTGACAGCCTCCAAAGCCATGGGAAGGAGCAGAGGTCCCTGGAACCCCCACACCTGACGCAGCTGTAAGGGGCTGGTGGAGAGGAACCCTGGTCTCAGCCCCACCCGCAGGGGCTGCTTCTGCCCACGCCCTGCCCCCTCCACAGGCTTCTGTCTCTGCTTGCCTAGACTCTGTTGGCTCAGACTGCAGCCCTCGCCCTGCACCAACCCCCCCAACCCAAAGTGGAAACAGATGTGTCTGTTCACGCACACGGAAACGCACACACGAGCCGCCTTCACGTCCAAATCCCCATTTCTGGGGAGAAAAATACAAGTGACAATAAGTATAAAGAGAGGAAAAAATTTCCATTTCAAACAAGCGAAAGCAGTTTGCACTCCAGTGAGCCCGGGAGGAAGCAAGCAGCTGGCGGGGAAACAACACAGCACCAGCTTCCCAGCGAGCCTCCGCGGGGCCTGGTCCTGGCTGGTGCGCGGGTGTGGCCCGGGGGCTGGTCCGGGGCTGTCTCTTGCTTCGTCTGGGCATCACTTTGATTTCCAAGTCAGTTTGCTCCATCCACAGAGCTGGCTCAGGGAGCTCCTGCCGAGTGGGTGGTCCCCTTTCCCGGGACGCCTGTGAGGAATGTGAGTTGGAGGTCGGGTGTGCTGAGGCAGTTACGTGGCCTGGGGTCCACACAGATGACTCCAGGCAGCTCGGGCCTCACCTGGGTGGCTCCTTGGCCTTCTCTGGCCTGTGCACTGCAGCTTTGTCCACCCAGCACCAGAGAGGGCTCCAGGGGGCAGGGCTGGGGCTGCGGTTTCATCCGGAACAGACACGCTGCCTGCCTGCGGCCACCTCTCCTTCCCAGCCTGGCTGCAGCTGCGATGAACTCCTGGTGAACGTGGAGGGCTTCATAGGGCTGGCTCCCCCGGAAGCTCTCTGAAGACACTCCTTTCCTCGTGGCACCTCCAGGGGGTTGGGGTGTTTGCTGGGCTCTGCCTGAGCTGATCGGACCACAGTGAAAACGAGCTGAGGGCACGGGTGGAACCCAGCAAACACCCCGACCTCCTGGGGGTGCCGCGAGGAAAGGAGTGTATTTGATAGGTCGTGTGCATAACACACTCAGGGCGACCTCTGGAACCCTAACCCTGGCTGGAAATGGAGCTTCCGGATGACTCTCGGGATTGTTTTCACAGACACCTGATCCCTGAGGACCTGACCCCTCCAGGTGGAGGTGGGCGCCCTGGGTGGAGAGGGCCGGTTTCCACCGTTAGGAGGGGGTGGTCACACGGCGTGAGACGGGCTCGCTCCCCGGCCTTGGTGTGCCCAGAGGTAACTGAGACCACTCTCCAAGTCAGTGGTTCCAAGTGGAGAGGGATTCTCCCAGGGAATCTTTCAGGCAGCCTCAAACATGGAGCACACAGATGAGGCTCCCCTGCAGGTGGGGGTGGCGGGAGGCAGGGCCTTGCCCCGTGCACAGGCCGGCAGTCTACATTAGGGAAGGTAATCTGCTTTACTCTGCCAACTGAAATGTCAGTCTCTTCCAAAAACACCTTGAAGAAACAACCAGGGTAATATCTGACCCAGTATCTGTGCGCTGTGTGGCCTGGACAGACTGGTTGATGCCTAAAGTGAAGCAACACACTTAGCTTTGCGATTGGATGACACAAACCCTCTCCCCGCCCAAGGCCCATACCAATGCCGATGCCACCCCACGTCTCATCCCTTACCATCAGACAAGTGATTTTCTGAGGCGGACGATGGTGGAGACTTTGGGGGCCTTCACCTGCCTCTCGTGGCCACTTTTGTGATGCCTCGTAGTCCCCAGCTCCTGAAGACGTGAACTCACGCACAGCCCAGGTGACTGGCTGAGAGTGCGTTAGGCAGAAATCCTAAATGCCCCGAGGTGCCAGCCAGGAATGCGCCTGCCCCCGTGGGTGGAGAGAGGAGGGAGGTTCCTCGGGAGGGCAGCGTCCTCTGGGGAACGGGTCTGGCAGACACAGTCAGGTGTCCTCTCTCCTCTGCTGCCCTTCTCGCCAGCCCCCCGCCGCTGCCCAGTCCGAGTGCCCACACCCAGGACTCCACCGGCCTCCAGCTCCCCTCCACCTCCACCGGCCTCCAGCTCCCCTCCACCTCCACCGGCCTCCAGCTCCCCTCCACCTCCACCGGCCTCCAGCTCCCCTCCACCTCCACCGGCCTCCAGCTCCCCTCCACCTCCACCGGCCTCCAGCTCCCCTCCACCTCCACCGGCCTCCAGCTCCCCTCCACCTCCACCGGCCTCCAGCTCCCCTCCACCTCCACCGGCCTCCAGGGCTTCTTCACACCCGACCACGGCCTGCTTCCTAGTCCTCCCGTGGCTCCACAGTGCCCTCGATAAAACCCAGACTCAATGTGACTCACCAGACCTTGTGGGATTCAACTGTGCTCCTCCTGCACCCACTCCAACTCTGCCCACCAGACAGGCAAAGCCACCTGCTGCTTAGGGTGGGCAGCGATGGGCAGCGTCCTCTCCGGCCCTTGCACCGGCCATTCCCTCTGCCTGGGATACCCTCCCTGCTCTCCGGACCCCAGTCATCCTTTAGGCTGTTACCGCTTCTGACTTCCCAGGCCTGGTAGGGGCCTTGCTCAGAACTCTTGTTGCCCCTGACACATCACGTCCACTTACAAGGACACGGGTCATATCAAATTAGGCCCCCCCCCAACACCAGCATGACCTTATTTGAATGAATCACACCTGCCATGACCCTATTCCCAAATAAGAGCACAGTCTGAGGTGCTGGGGGTGGCGGCTGCAGCGTATCTTTTGCCAGGAGCAAAGGCACCCCCATAACAGGTGGTTTTGAGGGTGAAAGTGCAAATGTTCACAAAAGCATTGCCCTGACCTGGTTCTAGACCTGGGAGGGGAGCTGGGGGTGTCACCGTGTGGTTCCGCTTCGTCATGGGCCATGTGGCTTCGTCTCCTGGGGGTGGCACTGGGAGACTCCTGGGGAGCACCCACCTCGAGGCAGCTCTGCCCTTTCCCCAGCAGCAGGACGCAGACCCCGGCTGCCCATGTGCCACTCCCGACTGGCTGCTGGGGCCCATCTCCGACGCTTCGTCTTTGCAAAACCAGCAGGACGGTGCCTTGCACCCCTCCCCCGAGGTGCAGCTGGAGCCTGCAGCCCTGCCCTGGGTCTGCAGCCCACCTGGCTTGGCGCTGGACACCGCCTCTGTAGGGAGCTGGGAGGCAGGCACTCCTCTGGTGCTGAGGCTGCTGTGGTATTTGAGGGTGCAAAGGCCAGTGGCGGCGGGGGCAGGCCCAGGGGAGTTGCGGCGTCCGCGGGTGCCGCGGGTGCGTCTTCTTCCCACAGTCCCCCCACTGAGCTCCGCCTTCCCCGGCCCAGGAGCCATAGCCCCCAGGTCCCTTTCATCTTCTCTGTTCCGGGGCTCAGGGAAAAAGGACAAACAAAGGCGCTGGCAGTATCATTTTTCTCCCCGTTCACCCTCTGGCCCACCCTTTTCTTCCTTTTATAATGTATTTTAATAGGGTCGACCAAGATGGATGGCCCCGCACTGGGATGGGCGGCGCCTGTCCCCGCCTGCCCCTGGCCCCTGAGCCTGGCACTGTGTGCCTGGAGCCAGGACGGACAAAGCCAGCAGGGGGAGGGGCGCGCGGGGGCTGGAGGCAGGGCGCCCGCTCCCTGCCCTGGGGTCTCCTTGAGGACCTGGTCTGTGGGTTCCTGGGGTGCTGGACTCTAATTCCAAACTGCCCCCTGCTCCTGCCTGCCCCGGTAGGGCCCCTCAGCAGTCAAGAAGGCCATATATGGGGCTAGGGAGTCTGGTCCCATACCCAGCCTTAGTGTGGGAGCCACAGAGGGGACCCCCAAGCCCACCACTTTCCCTGGCTGAGAGGTGGACTGACACACAGCACACACAGGTGAGTCCTTGTTCTTTTTAGGATGCACGTGATCCCTTATTTAAGCTGTAATGGGCTCCTCATCCACTCCTAGTGTTCCTTCCCCATCAACTCAATTATTCACATCTATGTTAATGACACGGATGTCATTATCCCCATTACACAGATAAAGAAACTGAGGAGCAGGGATTGAACAGCCGGTGAAAGGCCGAGGCAGCATCCCAGCTCCCAAACCCCCAGAGGGGCAGCAAGGAGGATTCACCGCACTCTTCAAGTCCAGGGCCTTCAGCCTCCCAGGCCCGAGGGCCTCTGCTGTGCAGTGCTAGGGGCAAGTGGGCCTCCCTGACCTTTGGCTTCTTAGAGTCTTTGGCAGTGTCATGTAACCCCACCCCTCATGGGGAGGCTGAGGCTGGGAAGGACCGGGGACCTGCCCACCATACCTTTGAGTATCAGGAAAATGGGGCTTGACATGGCGGCTCACATTTCTGGGCCGATCCTGCTTCTTGCTCCAGGAAAGAAACTACTTTTGAAAATCCAAAGGGCTGTCCGCAAAGGGGTCAAGTCACACATGAAACCGAATCCAAATGGAAACGCAGGGATTGATGTTTCCCTTAACAAGAGACTTGTTCCTCAGCGTCCGCAGACAGTTTTCCCTTCCTGGCGTGTGGGGGTAGCTCTGCTCACAGGAGCTAAAAGATGGGAGCAGCCCCAATGTCCACCACCAATGAATGGATCAAGGATGTGTGGCAAGTGGAATATTACCCAACCATGAAAAGCTATCACGTGGATGGACTCTGTAAACTGTTCCATAAGAGAAGCCAGACATAACAGGCAGCATACTATATGACCCTATTAATATGAAGTGTTCAGAACTGGCAAATCTATGAAGACAGAAAGGAGATGAACAGTTGCCAGGGACTAGAGACGGGGGAGAAGGCTAAGGGCATGGAATTTCTTTCTCTTTTTCTTTTTTTCTTTTTTTTTTTGAGACGAAGTCTCTCTCTTGTCCCCCAGGCTGGAGTGCAATGGTACGATCTCAGCTCACTGCAACCTCCACTTCCTGGGTTCAAGCGATTCTCCTGCCTCAGCCTCCCAAGTAGCTGGGATTACAGGTTCCTGTCACCACGTCCGGCTAATTTTTGTATTTTTAGTAGAGACGAGGTTTCACACCACGTTGGGCAGGCTGATCTCAAACTCCTGACCTCAGGTGATCCGCCTGCCTTGGCCTTCCAAAGTGCTGGGATTACAGGTGTGAGCCACCACGCCCGGTCAGTGCCATGGATGATGAAAACTTTCTGGAGTTTGACAGTGGTGGTGGCTGCACCACTCTCTGACTACATCCTAAAAGCCACTGCTTGATCACTTTAAAATGGTGGATTTTATGGTATGGAAATTATATCTCAATGTTTTTAGAAAGCCCTAAGGGGGATGTAACGGTTAATTTTATGCCAACTCGACGAGGCTAAGGGATGCCCAGCTGGCAAAATATTACTTCTGGGCATGTCTGTGAGGGTGCTTCTGGAAGAGATTAGTGTTTAAATCAGTAAACTGAGGAAAGGAAATCCACCCTCACCAGTGTGGCATCATCCAATCCACTGAGGACCTGAATAGAACCAGAGGGCGGAGGAAATGTGGGTTCTTTTTCTCTGGCCTCGAGCTGGGACACCCATCTCCTCCTACCCTCGGACATCAGATTGCCTGGTTCTTGGGCCTTTGGACTCAGACTGCGTCCTACACCGTTGGCGATCCTGGTTCTCTGAAATTTGGGCTGAGACTGGGACTACACCACCAGCTTCTGGGACCTCCAGTTTACAGGCGGCTGATCACGCGACTTCTCAGCTTCCGTAATAGTGTGAGCCAAGTCCCATCATAAACCTCTTTCTACATCTCTATACCTCTACCCTGTTCATTTTTTTTCCCTCCGGAGAACCCTGACTAATACAGGGGAGCTGTGGTCAGCCAGGGTAACATTCTGTTCTCTGGTGCTTTTGAAAGTGGGGTGCAGGTGCAGCCCTGGCTCAGCCCCTGGAAGGGAGCTCGTGTCAGGAGTGGGGCAGGACTCTTGGATGATGGCCTTGCAATCTCAGAAGCTCACAGCTAGAACAGGCCTTCTAAGCTCAACTCCTTAATTTTACAGATGGAAGACTGAGGCCCGGAAAGGGATGGCGGCTCCATGGAGAGTTTTGAATTCCCACCCCTCAGTCCTGAGCTCTTTTCCCAAAGATTGTGGTAGAAGCTGTGTTGATGGGTGTTCTAACGGGTTCATCCGAATATCTAGAATGTGGATTCCAATGCTTGATCTCAAATGTACCATAGGTTTGCATTCCAGTATATACAAGTTATCGATTGATGAATAAGAAGTTATCCCCCAACACATAGTAGCTATAATAAAACCAACAATAACCATTTATAATCTTCCACAGTTTCTATACGTCAGGAATTTGGGAGCAGCTTAGCTGGGCAGATGTAGCTTGGAGTTTCTGGAGAGGCTGCAGTCAACATATTGGCTGGGCTAATAGGACTTGATGGAACTGGAAGACCCAGTTCCAAGGGGCTCACCCGCATCTCTGGCAGACTGGTGCTGGCTGTTGGCAGGAGTCACCAGTTCCTCCCCATGTGGACCCTCTCCACAGAGCTGCTTGAGTGTCCTCACATGGCAGCCAGCTTCCCCCAGACCACATGACCTGAGAGAAGGCAAGACAGAAGCCATGAGGTCTTTTATGACCTAGCTTCAGAAGACACACGAGGCATTTCCACAGCGTGCTATTGGTTACACAGGTTGCGGGGCCATCCAAGGGCACGAACACCAGGAGGTGGGGATCACTGGGGGCCATCTCGGCATCTGCCTACTACAAGCATGAACTTATTAAATTTACATTTAAAGACAAACTCTTTCTGGAGTTGGTGAGTGCAACCTCTCAAGCCTTTGCTGTTGCTGTTTTTAGTTCTTCCAAATAAATTGATGATAATTCCCCGTGATTGCCCACACTGCACCAAATCTTGTGGGCATCTGTCTGCCCAAGGCAGTATTTTAAAAGCTGCCTAACACTGTCTCTTTAGCAGGCGGGGAAGCTGACGAACCTGGGTACTAAAGGCAAAAATGTCCCCACACACATCCTGTCCCACCCACAACGGCTCACACAGGACAATAAAGATGGAAGCAGATTGTGGCACTGGTGCTCGCGGGATGGTCAATGCCATCATAATCAACAGTGCTCATAAATCAATAAGAAAGGCCAGGTGCAGTGGCTCACACCTAGAATCCCAGTGCTTTGGGAGGCTGAAGTGGGAGGACAGCTTGAGGTCAGGAGTTCAAGACCAGCCTGGGTAACAACATGAAGACCTGTCTCTACAAAAAATTAGCCAGACATGGTGGTGTGTATCTGTAGTTTCAGCTACTTGGGAGGCTGATGCTGAAGGATCCCCTGAGCCCAGGAGGTCCAAGTTGCAGTGAGTTGTGATTGCATCACTGCCCTCCAACCCAGGCAACAGAGACCAAAAGAAAGAAAGGAAGAGAGGAAGAAAGGAAGAAAAGAAAGAAGGAAGGAAGGAAAGAAAGAAAGAAAGAAAGAAAGAAAGAGAGGGAGGGAGGGAGGAAGGAAGGAAGGAAAGAAAGAAAGAGAAAGAAAGAAAGGGAGGAAGGAAGGGAAGAAGGGAGGGAGGGAGAAAGGGAGAAGAGGGATGGGAGGGGAGAGGAAGGCAGGGGAAAGGAGGGGGGAAAGGAAGGAAGGAAGGAGAGAGAAAGAGAGAAAAGGAAGGAAGGTAGGAAGAAGGGAGGGAGGGAGAAAGGGAGGAGAGGGGAGAGGAAGGGGGGGAGAAAGGAAGGAAGGAGAAAGAAAGAAAAGGAAGGAAGGAAAGAGAAAGAGAAAGAAAGAAAGGAAGAAAGAAAGGGAGAGAGGGAGGGAGAGAAAGGAAGGAAGGAAAAAGAGAGAAAGAAAGAAAGAGAGAGGGAGGGACAGAGGGAAGGAAGAAAGGAAGGAATAGAGGGAGGGAGAAAGGGGGGGAGGGAAGGGAGGGGAGAAAGGAAGGAAGGAGAGAGAAAGAGAGAAAAGGAAGGAGAGAGAAAGAGAAAAGGAAGGAAAGAAAGAGGAGAAAGAAAGAGAATGAAATGAAAAAGAAAGAAAGGGAAGCTGACTGAGCCACGGGTCATCCTTGGTGTCTTGGGAGCCTCCTCCCTGACCTCCATGTAGCTCTGTGGCCTTGGAGGCTGATCCTTAGGGACTGAATGAACAGCTCAGCCCTCCAGCCTCGGAGAGGCGTGTCAGGTATGGTCAGGGTATCGATTTCTCCAGCTCCCTCTCTGAGAGGTCACCTTGGGCGAGCTGCGTCATACCCCCTGCCAGTGTCCCCTCCCTGCCCTGTGTCTCTGGGCTCAGGTCACTGCCTCCTCCCATTCCCTCGGCAAGCCTGCGGAGAACAGTCCCTCTTTTCTATCATAGCTTTGGGCAGGGCCCAGGCCTTGCCGTTTACCCGCACCCATCACCAATGCTCCCTTCACCAGCATGCCTCCAGTTCCTCTCTGTGAGGGTGCCGGAGGTTGGGGACCCTGACCGCATCTCAGGGGGAAAAATGGGCACAGGGCAGTTGACAAACGGACCCTGCTCAGATAAATTCTGTCTCTCAGCAGGGGGATGCCTGGTTCTGATCGGTTTTGTGGATGGTGAGAATATGAAAAAAGGTTCACAGGCCTGAGTCATAAAAGAACTGAAAACCAATCCTCAAGAAAACACCAACAAATAGCTCTCAAGAATACCATAGAGGTGGCGGCCAGGCCCTTCCTGAGCTCACCAGTCTGCAGGGACGCAGTGAACACACCTCTGACCTACAGATCCCTGGCCGGGGAGTCACGCTAAGAAAACAGCCCAGGACCCACAGAGACCTATGGACAAGGGTATTCGTCAGAGGAGTTATCTTAGGGAAGAGCCGAGTTAATTGCTATAAATCTGTCTGCCAGACCCCTTTGCAACCATTACCAATGAGAGCTTACAGGTATTTAATGAGACAATAAAATGTGCCTAATTGAAAATTAATTGAAAAATACTTATTAAGTTAATAATTCGATGGAAAATGTACAATCTTAATAATTAAATAATCAAATTAAATTAATAATTTAATTGAAAAACAGGGTAGAAAGTGGTAAATATAGTATGATCTGAATTATGTAAAAAAATTTATGAATTTATTCACGTTAAAAAAGGCTAACAGGAAATGAAACAAAGCACAAATAATGGTTATTTCTTCATGGTGAGATCACTGGTATTTTTCTTTTGTCTCTTATCCTTTATTTATTTTTGGTTTTGTTGTGTGTGTTTCTTATCCTTTACTTTTAAAATATTTCTAAGCTTTCTCAAATGAATTTCTTTTCTCGTTTAAAGAGGAAAGGACTTTAAAATTCATGCCTCCTGGGACAACATACATAGAAAGGCCCACTTCAGACAGATGACCTAACGTGATGAAGGTAATACCTCTTGCACCTGTGCCGTGTACCCTACAGTTTACCAATGCCTTGCTCTGCGGAGTCCCAAGGAAAGACTCTGACAGAGGCTCCAGAGAGGCGGTGACAGGTGACCAAGAGCTGAATCAAAACTAAGGAAGCAGGGCTGGACCACGAGGCATGGATGGGGCAGCCTGAGGTTAGCTCCGGGCAGATAAAGCCCCATAAGTGTGGTGGAAAGGGTGACCTCATGGACCATAAATGAAGAATGGCTTTAGGGGAGATGGCGGGAAATGAAGGTGTGTGGATGGATGGGGGTTTGCTGTGAAGGTGGAACAGCTGGAACTTCTGCAACCTCACTCGTCGCAGGGCCTTCCTGCAAGGCCGTAGACCTAATTTTAGATTCCTAAGTTAGTATTCTTTTTTGTCGAGATGGAGTCTCGCTCTGTCGCCCAGGCTGGAGTGCAGTGGTGCAATCTCGGCTCACTGGAAGCTCCGCCTCCTGGGTTCACGCCATTCTCCTGCCTCAGCCTCCTGAGTAGCTGGGACTACAGGTGCGTGCCACCATGCCTGGCTAATTTTTTTGTATTTTTAGTAGAGATGGGGTTTCACCATGTTAGCCAGGATGGTCTCCATCTCCTGACCTCGTGATCCACCCGCCTCGGCCTCCCAAAGTGCTGGGATTACAGGCGTGAGCCACCGTGCCCTGCTTTTTTTTTTTTTTTTTTGAGATGGGATTTCACTCTTGTCGCTCCAGACTGGAGCCCAGTGGCAAGATCTCGGCTCACTGCAACCTCCACCTCCAGGTTCAAGTCAATCTCTTGCCTCAGCCTCCCGAGTAGCTGGGATTACAGGGGTCTGCCACCACACCTGGCTAATTTTTGTATTTTTAGTAGAAACGAGATTTCGCCATGTTAGCCAGGCTGGTCTTGAACTCCTGACCTCACGCGATCTGCCTGCCTTGGCCTCCCAAAGTGTTGGGATTACAGGTGTGAGCCACCGCGCCTGGCCAGTATTCATTTTCTTAAAGAGGCCTGCAGATTGAACACGCTTTCTGCCTCTCCCAAATCTAGACCTGCCCTGACATAAACACATCCGAGCTCCTGGCGCAGAATCCCTGGCTTAGGTGAGGCAGGTCCCCGGCACTGTCTCCGCCAGCATCCCCGCCCCTGCTCACCTCCATCCTCGGCCCCCCTCCCCATGGCAGGACCTCCTAGAGCCTGGTCCATTCCTCTCCCCTTCTGGATCTGGGCCTTCAGCCATGTGGCTCCTTCAGCTGGAAACGTGCTTCCCTTCTTTTTGCTTGGCTGCTCTGAGACTTATGCCATGCCCCTTCTTCAGAAGGCCTCCTTCCTTCCCAGCCTGAATTAGGCATCCCCTCTGCGGTCACACCTCTTCCCCTAGCCTAACATTCGCCACCTATCCCTGTAATTAATTGTCAAACCGTCAGCCCCAGGGCAGGGACAGCCGCTGCCTCAGTCACTATTGTGTCCTCTGCATCTGGCACTACCCCTGGCACATGAGGGATGCTCAACATTTTTCCTAAATAGACAGCAGGGCAAAGGAATGGGTAAAACCAGACCCTTCCCAATCCACGTGGCCCAAACAGGGATTTGATGCCTTGTGCAAGTCTCCTAAGCCCGCAAGATGCCTGGAAGGCCGTGTGCCTCTTGCTACGGATGCCCCATCTCTGATCCACCCAGCCCTCCTCCGCCTGCACTTCGTACCCCGAGCAGGGTGTGGGCTCTTTGAGAAGCCCATGTCTGGCTTCTTCTTCCTGTTCCTCTGGTCTCCCAGCCGGACCCCTGTCTCTGCCCACTTGGGGGCACTGAGCTGGGACTCACTCAGGCCACTGGCCACTCCAGGCTTGGCAGAAGGGGCGTCTGTTGTCCTCAGTGTGTGCCCTCTCCTCGCTGTCCCCTACTGTCCCTGACCCCCGGCCCCCGCGATCACCCCCCCATTGCAGCTGAGCCCCACGGTCAGGCGGGCCCTGCTGCTTCACTTCTGACTCCTCATTGTCAATAATACCCTATTAAAAGTTGAAAATACATTTTCCTCCTGCCGATCTCTTTCCTTTTCATTTAGCAAACATTGATTTTTTCCCCCTCCTGCAGACGGAATAGAAATGAAATCACACATGTCTCTTTGGGGTGATTTAGTTGTCAGAGCCAGAGGCAGTGGGCAGATGAGGGCTGCTCTTGTCACCTCATCCACGGGTCGCTTTGTGACCTCCGACGGTCGTTTGGCCTCTCTTCTCTGCCGTGTCTCCCCACCCCCAGCCAGAAAAGGAGACCCTGGTGCCCCTGGCTGGGCGAGCAGGAGGCCCCGTTCACCAGCCAGAGGAGCCTCCTGGAGAGGTTCGGATAAAAGCCTCTGTTAGAAAGCCCAGCTCAAGGTTGTGTCAACGCCAAACACCATGAAGTGGCAATTATCCAATTAGCTTGATTAGCGTAGACAGCACCGCCAGCCGCCGCTCTGCACAGCCCATCCTGTCCGTCCCCCGAGCTCAGACAGCTGTGCAGTGTAGGACCTGAGTACTGGACTCTAGAGGCTAGGCCTCCAGGCACAGCCGGGCTCGCCCTCTCTGGGCCCTGATTTCTCCATTTCTCATTTGGGGATAATAAAGCCTTCCTCACAGTCTGTGGTGAGGATTCATGGGCTGGCCTCAGCGCAGCCTCTGAGAGACAAGAGGAGCAAGTGCTTTAATGGTAACCTCTTGGCCAGTGGTGTGGTGTAGGCCAATTTATACTCAGGGCCCAATGTTTCTCTCAGGGTCAGCGTGGGCAAGCCACATTGTGACCCGGTTTCTTCACTGGTTCCAGAGGGATTCTAATAGCACTGGCCTTAGAGATGCATAGGCACAGGGTTGGTGCCCCACAGTGAGGGTGATTGCCATGAGGGTGATGATGATGGTGATGATGACCATGGTGGTGATGATGGTGGTGATGATGGTGGTGATGATGGTGCTGGTAAGGAAGATGGTGGTAATGATGGTGATGATGATGGTGGTGATGATGGTGCTGGTAAGGAAGATGGTGGTGATGATGGTGATGATGATGGTGGTGATGATGGTGATGATGATGGTGGTGATGATGGTGGTGATGATGGTGCTGGTAGGGAAGATGGTGGTGATGATGGTGATGATGATGGTGGTGATGATGGTGATGATGGTGGTGATGATGGTGATGGTGGTGATGATGGTGGTGATGATGGTGGTGATGATGGTGGTGATGATGGTGCTGGTAGGGAAGATGGTGGTGATGATGGTGATGATGATGGTGGTGATGATGGTGGTGATGATGGTGCTGGTAGGGAAGATGGTGGTGATGATGGTGATGATGATGGTGGTGATGATGGTGGTGATGATGGTGGTGATGATGGTGCTGGTAAGGAAGATGGTGGTAATGATGGTGATGGTGGTGATGATGGTGGTGATGATGGTGGTGATGATGGTGGTGATGATGGTGATGGGGGTGATGATGGTGGTGATGATGGTGGTGATGATGGTGCTGGTAAGGAAGATGGTGGTGATGATGGTGATGGTGGTGATGATGGTGGTGATGATGGTGGTGATGATGGTGGTGATGATGGTGCTGGTAGGGAAGATGGTGGTGATGATGGTGGTGATGATGGTGGTGATGATGGTGGTGATGATGGTGCTGGTAGGGAAGATGGTGGTGATGATGGTGGTGATGATGGTGGTGATGATGGTGGTGATGATGGTGCTGGTAAGGAAGATGGTGGTGATGATGGGGATGGTGGTGATCACCATGTTGGTGGTGATGATGATGTTGATGGTGATAATGGTGGTGATGATGTTGACGGTAGTGATGATGGTGATGATGGTGGTAATGATATTGATGGTGGTGGTGATGATGGTGATAATGATGCTGATGGTGGTGATGATGATGGTGATGATGGTGGTAATGACGTTGATGGTGGTGATGGTGATGTTGGTGGTGGTGATGATGATGGTGATGGTGGTGGTAATGATGTTGGTGGTGGTGGTGATGGTGATGGTGATGATGCTGGTGGTGATGAAGATGGTAGTAATGATGTTGATGGTGGTGGTGATGATGGTGATAATGATGTTGATGGTAGTGATGATGATGGTGATGGTCGTAATGATGTTGGTGGTGGTGATGTTGATGTTGATGGTGGTGATGATGATGATGGTGATGATGGTGATAATGATGCTGATGGTGGTGACAATGGTGGTAATGATGTTGATGGTGGTGATGATGGTGATTGTTGGTAATGATGATGATGGCAAAGAAGCTGATGGTGATGGTGATGATGTTAATGGTGGTGATGATGATGATGATGTTGATGGTGATGATGTTAATGGTGATGATGACGATGATGTTGATGGTGATGATGTTAATGGTGGTGATGATGATGATGTTGATGGTGATGATGATGGTGGTAAGGATGTTAATGGTGGTGATGATGATAATGTTTACGGTGATGATAAAACCCCTTTCTCATGGGTTCACTGTACAGCCAGCCAAAGAAATAGACTTGCCAGAGAGCCCTTCCAGAGCAATCCCTCTCCTATTGAGAGGTGGGATCTAATTCCTCTCCCTGTGAATCTGGGCTGGCTCTGCAGCCTGCTTAACCAATAGGATACAGTGGAAATGATGTCACACGGTTTTTAAGCCTGGCCAGAAGAAGCCTTGCAGCTCCCCCTCTGAGCCTCTGGGACATTCTGGGAGCCCTGAACTGTGACACAGAAGGCTTACTCCGAGAACACTATGCTGGATAGGCCATGTGCAGGAATTCTGGGTGACAGTCCCAGCTGAGCCCAGCCTTCCAGTCATGCTGCCAAAGAGCCAGACTTGTGCAGACAACCCTGTTAGAGCCTCCAGAACAGCTGGCTGCCAGCAAACACCACCCAGTGAGCCTCGTTTACACCTCATGAAGCAGAAGCAGCTGGGTGGGCCCCATGGGATTCCTGACCTACGCAACTGTGAAATGTAATGAAATGGCTGCCAGGAGCTACTAAATTTGGGGGCAATGTGTTCCATGACAGTCGGCACCAGAACAGTGGGTCTGACGGTTCTGGCCTCAGCCACCTCCTGGACAAGTGCCATGGCCGCCTGGCTGAGCATTACAGGCTTGAGCTCCGACCTGGGCCTTGTCCTGCTATGGGGTCCGCTGGAAACTGCGGTTGTTTCTTTAAACAAACAGCCATCCAGACCTCTGACTTCTCAGCATGGGGGAGGCAGGTGGGTTGTGAGGCTGGCACTAGCCGTAGAAGAAAGGCCGTGAAGGCTGTGTGTGGCCCCAGCACAAAGTGAGCCAAGAGCTGCCCCGGGGCCCTGCTGGGGCATGGTCACTCCGGAAGATGACGCAGGCTGAAGGGTGCCACCCAGCAGCCCCAGGGGTCCCCATGCTACCCACAGCTGGGGACTTTCTCCTGCCAGGCCTGCCAATGGGGAGTCACCACAGGGCCCTGGCTGCCCGGGGCTGCCCTGAGAGGAAAAGGGGTACAGGCAGTGGAGAGGGGTCGGAGTGGGAACAGGGCAGCCCGCCTGGCCCAGAACCGGCCTTGGGGAGGAGGACTTCCTCTCCCACACATTTCATTTACAGATGAGAATTAGGGGGTTTGGAGCTTTGGGGACTGGACTGAAGTCACATACCTGGGGCCGGAACTTGAACCTAGGTCTGCCTGATCCGCAAGCCCGTGCCCCCTGCCTCTTCCCAAGATCACTCCATAAGAAATTGAGGGGTTTATGGTTACAAGGCAGGGTGCTTTCTGAAGCTCTTTTCCTCCTCAGAGGGCTCAGTTTGGTTATGGCATGGAGCACAGCCCATTGATCTTGAGCTAACTGAATCCCGCTCCTTTCAGTGATTAACTCCCCCACCCACATCGGGTGAAGTTCAAAGTCTTCTCTGATCACACACACCCAGTACAAATAGCTAATTGTATTTTAGGTGTTGGGGTGGCGGCGGGAGCGGTCTTGGAAAGAGAATGCAGCCAAATGCGGGAAGGCTTAGATGAGGGGCCAGGGAGCCCAGAACAGCCCACTGCTTGGTGTTTCCTGGGGGACAGGAACATTTTTTAAAGACTTACAGGAGCTGCTTGTGGCCCGGATACACAGCCAGACCTTAAGCAGGTGAGGACAGTGGAGGGTACATCGATGCTGGGACCTGGGATCCCAGTGATTTTGATTTTTGACTGCCCCCAGGCCCCCAACTCACATACTATTAGGTATGGGTGCTCTTGCCTCTCACTCCAGCTGTACCTAGCACTGACAGCTCTAGCTTCCACCAGAATTCCCTCCAGCGTTCTGGTTCTGAGCCCTGGACCACACAGCCAGTCCCTCCTGGACCACAGACTTTCTTCTTAGGCACCCCAAAGCTGTCCAAGTCTGTATGGTTGCCCTGCTCCTTTGCTCTGCTAATGCACTCTCTTCCTGCCTTCATCCGGCACCTGCACCACAGGGACACATGCCACAGGAGCAGACACCACAGGAACAGACACCACGGGAACCCACACCATGGGAGCAGATACCACGGGAGCCCACACCATGGGAGCAGACACCACGGGAGCCCACACCATGGGAGCAGACACCACGGGAGCCCACACCATGGGAGCAGACACCGCGGGAGCCCACACCATGGAACAGGCACCACAGGAGCCAATGCCACGGGAGCAGACACCATCGTGGGAGCCCACACCATGGGAACAGACACCACGGGAGCAGACACCAAGGGAGCAGACACCAAGGGAGCAGACACCACCGGAGCAGACACCATGGGAACCAACACCATGGGAGCAGACACCATGTGAGCAGACACCAAGGGAGCAGACACCACCGGAGCAGACACAATGGAAGCAGAGACCATGAGCGCCCACACCAGTGGTGTCCAATGTGGCTCCCCACTCCCAATCTTGGGAGCCAATGCTCACTGAGTCATTGATCTCCCTCTATGATACATCAAAGCCGACCAGATGGGCTCTTATATCCTCCCCATTTTACAGCCAAGGAAGTGAAGAATTGGAGAGGGGAAGACACACAGCTAACAAGTAGCAAAACCAAAGCTGGAATCTCCAGGGCCCACAGAGCCTCCCGTCTTGCTTCCTTTGGTGACATATTGCAGGAATAGGGGAGGAAAGCTCCACTCTGAGGGCATCTGCTGCGAACACTCACATGCAAGTCTTTCTGAGAACACGTGTCCTAGCAGTGGATGGTTGGGTCATATAGAAGATGGGTATTTAACTTTAAAAAAAAATACCATTTTTTCCCCAGAGTGATAATACCATTGTATAGTCTTACGACCAGTGTAGAAGAGTTCCAGTTGCTGTATATCCTCCCCACCACGTGGAATAGTCAGCCTTTGATTTTAGCCATTTCAGTGGGTGGGTGGTGATATCTCATGGTGGTTTTAATTTGCATTTCCATAATGAGTAATAATGTTGAGTGTTTTCTGTGTGCTTATCGGCCGTTCATATATCTTCCTCTGTGAAATGTATGTTCAAATCTCTTGACTGTTTAAAAATTGGTTGGTCTTCCTACAATTGTGCTTTAAAAGTTCTTTATATATTCTAGATAAAAGTCCTTGGTGTGGGGCCGGATGCAGTGGCTCATGCCAGTAATCCTAGCACTTCGGGAGGCCAAGGCAGATGGATCACTTGAGATCGGGAGTTCACGACAGGACCTGGTCAACGTGGTGAAACCCTGTCTCTACTAAAAATACCGAAATTAGCTGGGTGTGGTGGCAGGCACCTGTAATTCCAGCTACTTGGGAGGCTGAGGCACGAGAATTGCTGGAACCCAGGAGGTGGAGGTTACAGTGAGCTGAGATCGTGCCGCTGCACTCCAGACTGGGTGACAGAGTGAGACTCTGTCACAAAAACAAAAACAAAAACAAAAACAAGAAAAAACTTCTCAGTGTGATATATGTCTGGCAAATATTTCCTCTCAATACGTGCCTTGTGTTTTTATTTTCACTGGTATATTTTGTAGAAAAAAGTTTTTAATATTGATGAAGTATAATTTACCTTTTAAAAAAGTGTCATGATTTGTGTATTCTAGCTTACAGTCCTTTACTAGAGATTACAAAGCTCTCCCTCTATATTTTCCTCTAGAGATTTTATAATTTTAGGTGTACATTTAGTTCTATGGTCCACTGCAAGTTAATTTCTGTGTTTCATGTAAGGGTGGATATTTAATTTTTATGTGGATATTTAGTTGACACACACCATTTGTTGAAAGCTTTGCTTTCAACAAATTTTCTATCAAATTGCCTTGGCACCTGTGTGAATAATTGATTGAATATATATGGGTCTGTTTTTAGGCTCTAATATATTCTATTCCTATTCTATATATTCTATACATACATATGTATATGTGTGTATGTAGACATATGTGTGTGTGTATATATATAGCCAATAGCAAACTGTCTTGATTAATGTGATTTTATAGAAAGCCTTAAAATCAGGCAGGATTAATCCTCCAAACTTTGTTCTCTTAAAAATTTGCTTTGACTATTCTATTTTTTTTTTTTTTTTTTTTTGGGACAGAGTTTCGCTCTTGTTGTCCAGGCTGGAGTGCAATGGCACGATCTCTGCTCACCACAGCCTCCACCTCCCAGGTTCAAGCAGTTCTCCTGCCTCAGCCTCCTGAGTAGCTGAGATTACAGCTACTCACGCCCGGCTAATTTTGTATTTTTAGTAGAGACGGGGTTTCTCCATGTTGAGGCTGGTCTCGAACTCCTGACCTCAGGTGATCCGCCCACCACAGCCTCCCAAAGTGCTGGGATTACAGGCGTGAGCCACCGCACCCAGCCCAACTATTCTAGATTATTTGTATTTTCATATAAATTTTTGAATTAGACTGTCAATTTCTATGAAAAATCCTGTTGGGGTTTTGATTGGGATTGTATTGAATCAAATTGGGGAAATTGTCATTTTATCTGATATTCAGCCCTCTACTCCATGAACATGGTATGTCTATATTTACTTGTGCTTCTTGATTCTTTTCTCAGTACTGTCTTATTCTTTTCAGTACAGCATTCCTGGACAAATTTGTTGGTCTCCCTACAATTGTGCTTTAAAAGTTCTTTATATATTCTATATAAATATATAAATTTATATTTGATAGAAATATTTTGATATAAATATATTTATATCAAATACAAATATATTTGATATAAATATATTTATATCAAATACAAATATATTTGATATAAATATATTTATACAAATATAAATATATTTGAATAGATATATTTATATAATATATATTTACATATTATATAAATATATAAATTTATATATTCTATATAGTATATAAATTTATATATTAGATATAAATATATAAATCTTTGTTAGATTTGCACCAAACATTTTACATTTTTTATGCTATTTAAGTGGAATTTTTAAGATTTTATTTTCCAATTGTTTACTCCTAACAGATAGAAATAAAATATATTTTAAAAATATTAACCTTGTGTCTTGTGACCTTGCTAAATTCATTTACTGGTTTTGATTGTTGTTTTGTGCATTCCCTGGGATGTTCTACATAAATAACTAATTATATCATCTACAAATAGAGACAGTTTTACTTCTCTTCCCAGCTCTACATATTTTATTTCATTTTCTTGGCTTATAGCAATGTCTAGGATCCCTGGTACAATGTCGAATAGGAGTGGCAAGAGAACATCCTTGCTCGTTCCCAATCTCGGGGAAAACAAGTCAGTTTTTTACTGTTAAATATGATGTTTGCTGTAAGGTTGTTCTGCTTTTATTTTGTAGATTCTTTTTGTCAGTTTGAGAAAGTTTCCTACTATGTTTAGTTTTCTAAATGTGTTTAGTGTAAGTGGATGTGGAATTTTGTTCATGGTGTTTCTGAATCTTTTAAAATAATCATATTTTCATATAATTTTTCTCCTTTCATCTGTCAATATGGTGAAGTCTATTGACTGTTTTTCCAATGTTAAATCAACATTGCATCCCATTGGTCATGAGGTATCACCTTTTTAACTTAATGTTGGATTTAATTTGTTAACATTTTGATAAAGATCTTATTACACTTTTAAAATTTATTTTTCTTAAATATTTAATAAAAGACTCTAATGTTGATAGAATTCACCAGTGAAACCATCTGGGCCTGGAGTTTTCTTCTGGAAAGGTTTCTGATAACGAATTCAATTTCTTTAATCGCTGCAGGGCTGATCATACCTTCTGTTCCCTTTTGTGTTGATTTTGGTAAGTTGTCTTTTTCAAGAAATAATACAATTTCCTCTATGTTGACATATTTTTGGCACAAGTTGTTTTTAGTATTCCCATATATCTTATTGATGTTTATAGGGTCTGTGATGACAATCACTTTCTCATTCCTGAAAATGATGATTTTTGTACTCTTTCTTTTTTCCTTGACCATTCTAACTAAGGGTTAATCAATTTTGTTATTTCCAAAGAACCAGTTTTTTGCCTTTGTCAACTTTCTCAATGGTCTACTTGAATTTTATTGATTTTTTGCTCTTATCTTTATTATTTCCTTCCTTCTACTTACTTCTGACTTAGTTTACTCCTTTTGTTTGTTTGTTTGTTTTGAGACAAGGTTTCACTCTGTCGCCCAGGCTGGAGTGCAGTGGCACGATGATAGCTCACTGCAACATTTAACTCCTGAGCTCAAATGATCCTCCCGCCTCAGCCTCCCAAGTAGCTGGGAGTTGAGGTGCATACTACCATGCCTGGTTAATTTTTAAAAAGTTTTTTAGAGACAGGGTCTCACTATGTTACCCAGGCTGGTCTTGAAATCCTGGGCTCAAGTGATTTTCCCTCCTCTGCCTCCCAAAGTGTTAGGATTGTGGGAATGAGCCACTTTACTCAGCCTTTTTTTTTTTTTTAAGTCATCTTAAGGTGAAACCTCAGGTCATTGATTTTAGATCTTTCTTCTTTTCTAATATAAGCATTTAATGCTATAAAGTTCCCTCTAAACACTGCTTTAGCTGCATCCCACACATGTTGACATGCAGGCTCATTTATCAATTGCAGTTTTATTCCCTGTTTTTGGAGAGGGCAGGCTGGATCCAGAGGTCACATATGTGATACGATTTCCAGGCACTAGGGCAGAAATAGGCCCATGATTCGGTGAATTCTTGCAGTGCTGGCCTGCTATGGGAGTGCTGGGTAATACCACGGATTCCTGTATAAGCCCCATTTCCCTTGGACTCCCTCCGCCCCTACATCTCAGACCTCACCAGCCTCCTCTCAGCAGCCCTACCCAGCCTCAGAAGCTTCCAACAGTTCCTGACTCCTCTTTGGAGCAGGGATTAGTGCCTGTGGGGGATCTACACTGCCTGCCCCAAGCCTGCTTGCAGCCTGACCCTCTCTGTCTATTCATTCTCTGCTGCCGTGGCATGACTAGCTAGCCCTGTCTTGTCACACCCATTGTGCCATTGCTCCAGGCTGCTGGCCCAACCCATATGGTGCCAGAGTCCATTCCTCTCTCTGGACCTCCATTTCTTCCTGCATGAACTAGCAGTCTTGGTCCTCATGGCTGACATGAGTCCCGTCCTTCTCCTCACTTGGGAATCTTTGTCCCCTCCTCCTCTAGGCTGGCACTTGGTAATCACAGTGGTAGCACAACCCACAGTGCTTTGGTCTCCTCCTCACTCTGGTCCTTGCAGAGACTTTATTGCCCCATTATACAGATGAGGGGTTCGAAGGTGCTGAGAGCCTTGCCCATGTTCATGGGCACATGATTCATCTATGGAAGTGTGGAAAGTGCAGGACAGGTCTCACTGCTGCTAAGAGCTGTGGCTTCCCAGTGGCCGGGGACCTGCCACTGTGGCTGGGGCAGCTCTTGGTAAGCATCTAGAAAGCTGGCTCGAGGCTAACGTGGAAGTGGTGCTGGTGTCTGCTTGTTCTCACTGGAGCTGCTGGCTGGGCGCAGGGCTGGGCCCTCTGCTGTCAGAAGGAGTGCCTTCTCCTAAAGAGGCCCTGGTAAAGGCACAGGACGGGGAGGCTGGCTCAGAGGTCTGGGACACATGCCTTGAAGGAGAACAGTCGGCCTCCTTCCTCTGCCACACAGATGAAATCTGGGGCATGCCTGGGAGTCCTCCTCCCCTCTTCCCACAGTCAAATTCTAATTTTCTTAAAACAAAAGTACATGATTTGCCATAGATGTGCACTGCACCCTGCTTTTTGGCCCTACAACTCCCCAGGAGGTGCCATTACTGGTGCCCATTTTACAGGTGAGGAAGCTGAGGCTCAGGGCCGCGACTTGTCCCAGGATACAGCTAGGAGGTGGTGGAGCCCAGATCTGCCCACTCCCACTGGCCAAACCACAATTCCCTCATCACATGGAACTCCAACCCGTCTTGGCATACCCTGGAGAGTGCTGGTAACTGAGGCCTTCATGGGGCTCCAACCTGTCTTGGCATACCCTGGAGGGTGCTGGTAACTGAGGCCTCCATGGGGCTCCAACCTGCTTGGCATACCCTGGAGAGTGCTGGTAACTGAGGCATGGAGGCCTTGCCCTCTGAGTTCCATTTCAGAGGGGAGAAGCCAAAAGTTAACTGAGGCCAGTGGGGACCAGTCTCAGTCCCCTTGGAGGTAGCCACAGCGTGGATCTCTTCCCAGGACACACTGGCAGCCCCAGACAAAGGCCTGAGAACACGCTGGGGGGCAGTCCCAGCGCTGTGGGCACCGCCTGCCAGGACCCAGCAGACCCAGCACATCGATGAGAGTGTCCACCTGAAAGGGATATCAGGCTCATTCCAAGTCGGCAGCATCCTCTGAGGGCTTCGTTCACCCAGCATAGCAAGGACGTTCGGCAGGTATACGGGACATCCGACCTGCCTCCCGACGCCGACAGCAGCCTTCACGGAAGGCCCTGCTACTGGATCTGGAGTGGAAGGAAGGAGGGTGCAGCCACGGTGCTCACTTTGGGCCTCATGGACGCGGATTTAACCCGAAGTGCTTAGCAGGCCCCACTGGTTCTGCACCTCAGCACAGCCCCCAGCAGTGTGGAGAGGGCTGCCTGGCCCGGAGAGCTGGCAGTCTGGCCAGGCCGTCTGTCCAGCACCTTTGCCTGCTGGACTGAAATCCAGCTGAGCTAGGAGCAAGTCTGACTGTAAAAGGAAAAGCCAGTCAGAGCAGCTCAGGCTGGTGGTCTGGGCCCTGGGAGGGGACTTGTGCTAATTCCTCTTCAGACACCAAAGGGGGTAATCGCAGGAGTGGCAGGGCCGAGAAATCCTGTTAGTCCTTTGCTCCCCAGGGCTCCTGTCGAGTGGCTCCCTGACAAAGCAGCTCCAGGGCTTCCTGAGGACAGCAGGCTGGAGGCAGGCGGTTCAGACCCCCCACAGGCACTAATCCCTGCTCCAAAGCAGAGGCTGGGCGGCAGCCTCCCTGGGCTCCAGAGACTGCTGGAAGCTTCTGAGGCTTGGAAGGGCTGCGAGGCCCAGCACACGGGGTGGCAGGGGCAAGCTCCTCCCTTCTTCTGGGGCCTCAGAGTTCCCATGTGCAAAATTGGGGGGAAGGGCGGGGTCGGGGGAAGAGAAGACCTCCAAGGCCGGTTAGGGTGGTCTTGGGCATCCAAGTCTTGCCCAGGGCAAGGGCTCTGCATTGCTCTCGGTCCTCTGGAACGCAGTCAGGGCAGAGTGAGGCCCCTGGCTCTTCTTGGGGTGCAGGGCACCATGGCCCCAGCAGCTGAACTGGCCTGGAGGCTGCTGGGATGGATGTGCACGGCAGCTCCCCAGCTCCTCCCCTGAGGAGGTCAGGGCAGCTTTGCCCTCTTGGAGCCAGCCCCGGCGGCTTCCCAAGCCCCAGTGGCACAGCAGCAGGAAGCAAGTCATCTCCCTCTCAGCAAAACAGAGACAATAATTGTACCATCTCTGCTGGAGAATGAAGCGCCTCGGGGACCACACTGGGATGCGCCACCCTAGTGCAGGTCCTTCTGGGCTCAGAACCCCCTTTCAGCAGCCCCTCAGCCTAGGGATCAAGGCCCTTCCAAACCTGGGTCACCCCAACCTCGGAGAGGCTCCCCACTGAGCACCCAAAGCACCTGTGACCCCATACCCTGCCGGTGCCCTCCCCCCACCCACCCAGCCCCATGCTCGCCCTTCTCCCTGTGGACCTGCCGCCCCGACACCTGGTCGCTCATCTCCTTCTCTCCTTGGCCTTGTGCTTCAGGCCCTTGTGTCCTGTCCTCTCCCTGCTCTGTGAGTGTCTGGTCACTGTGGCAGCCATAGGTTGGCACTCAGAATCTGCGTTGGACACCAGTGCGTCACCTGGTGCTTCCCAGGCAGGGGAAGCACCTGGCCCGTGTTCCCCCGCTCTGCCCTCCACCCCTCGCCCACAGGAGGTGCTGCAAAGCCTGCGTGGTGTTGGCGGGGTGCTGGGGTCTGGAAGAGCCCAGCCAGTCGGCTGTGTTGGCAAGAGACGCGCCTGAACAAGAGCCAAGCGGCTTCTGCGTCAGCTTTTAAAACCACCGAAAGGAGCTCACTTGTCATGCTGTGGTCCAAATATTTTGGCCATTTAGATGCAACCTTCTGTGCTTCTGAAATTAGGTGTATTATTAATCTCATCCAGCCCAGTGACAGAGTGGGCAGATCAGACAAGGATCCTTGCAGTGGGATGGGGAAGGGTGAGCATGTTCTTATCGGTGCAAAGCTGACACGGGGTGTTTCCAGAATGACACTGATGGAGTGTAGCCTGCCTGGGGGAGGGGTGGCTGGGAACCCCCGGTGATGAGGAGGGCATGGGCACACGGCTTGCTTAGGGAGGAGAAGAGAGGGCTCCAGAGACATGGTTGCTGGCTTCCAGGATGTCACATGGGGTGACGTGGAGGGGGGTTTCTGCAGGGGGGCTTCTGAGATAGGGCGATAGGGCCAGCTGGGGTTGGCTGCAGGCTCCAGGAGTTAGGTTCCACATGGATTTCAGATGAGACTTTCTTGCTAACCCTACTTTTTTTCTGATTATAAAAGTAATAAAGACTCCTTGTAGAGGAGGCAAAATACAAAGGAGAGTGTGAAGCCCCCATCACTCCACTAATGTTCACCAGTTGGGGGTGGGAGGTGTTTTCCTTCAGATTTCTGTGTATACATTTATAACTGGCATCCTTTTGTATGCAATGTTAACTGCCTTTTGTTTTCACTAAGCAATGTATTATGTTGAGCACCCATTTTGGGAGAGTAGACAGCCTGTACCACGGTCAGCCCGCACACAGGCTGCACGAATCCAGGCACCTCGCTGGCTCCAAAGCCCACGAAGGGACCCCGCCCAGGATGTCAGAGTAAGAGCGTGCCTGCTTGGCTGATGTCTCTCTGAACCCAGAGAGCAGAGAGGACCCGTGGCTGGGCTGCTGCGTGTTGGGGGCTCTTGAGGCCAGCCTGGTGGCCAGCTCCTTGGCACTGCCAGTTGCAGGGGCTAACCAACTTGTGAGGGACAGCCCGCTTCCCCCGGGATCTCTTGGCTCTTCCTCTCTGCCGAGTTATGACAAGGTGTGGGCTTGGCGAAGCGAGAGCTCCTCTATCTGCCAGTGTCCATGTGGCCACTCCGTGACAGCAAGAATCCATACCCCCGCCAAGCCAGCTCACAGCAGGAATCCATACCGCCCCCAGCCAGCTCACAGCAGGAATCCATACCCTCCCCCCAGCCAGCTCACAGCAGGAATCCATACCCCCCCAAAGCCAGCTCACAGCAGGAATCCATACCCCCCAACAGCCAGCTCACAGAGCAGGAATCCATACCCCCCCCAGCCAGCTCACAGCAGGAATCCATACCCCCCCAGCCAGCTCACAGCAGGAATCCATACCCCCCCCAGCCAGCTCAGAACGGCCCTGGGGCCCTGCTGGGTGGCACTTCTGTTCCTCTCCTGCCTTTCTGAGTGTAGAACTTCTTAAGAGCTAAGATCCAGGGGCCAACCCAGCCAGGTGCAGCTCATGGGGAGGAACCCTTCAGACAGCTCCGTGCCCATGGGCTCAGGATAGCGACCCATCATCCCATCCATGGATGGACTTGGCTAAAACGGCCCTGGACCCACCCAGAAGATCAGGGACAAGTCTATCAATACCAGGACAATCTGGAAGTTTTTGGCCATGCTTAAATTAGTTAAGGCTGGGGCCTGGCCACGGGCAAGCTTGCCTTTCGCACAACTGCTGGACTCCCTGCTGAGCATGACCACGGGCCAGGGGCTGAGATGTTCCCTGAGGGAACATGCCTTGGAGAGCCTCGCCCCAGCCAGTCTGATGATCCCATTCGCTAGGCTGTCTATTGAGTGCCGGTGCAGGGCTGGCCTGGGCTGGTGGCTGTATAGACATCTCATTCAAGTCACACAAGGGTGCTGCAGACGGAGAAACTGAGGCCTGGGGTCTCACCCAGGGGGGCTCGGGATCAGATAGCTCCAACCCCTGGGCCCCTCAAAGTCCAGGATGCTGTCTCCCACCACCTGGCCAGGGTCTACCATGGATACACAGGTACGATTAACCTGGAACACACCACATTATTTTCTCAAACACTAAATATCCCCAATCACAACAGCAGAACTTCAAATAGCAACCGTGCCACAGAAGCAAATGAAGTCAGCTGACCCCTGGGGTGCGGAAATCAGATGGAGTCCAGTCCCTCCCTTGGCTGCTGGCAGGGCAGGGGGAACCTGGGGGATGCTGGCTTCCTTTCCTGAGCGTGTACGGCCCTCAGCTGTTCCTACAGCTCTGAGCTTCAGCATCGCAGGGCAGAGATATGGGGCTGGGGCCCTGGGGTTACTTCCAGGGTTGGGTGGTCTGTGACTGTGGAATCTAGTGGGTGCTTCAGGGCGGGGGCCTAGTGGACAGGCTCCGGGGCCCCCAAGTGGCTTCAAGCAGGGCATGGCACCCCTATCTGACACCCCCTTTCCATGTTCAGGGGATTTTGGGAAACGGCCTGGTAATTAAACCCTTTTAAAGCCCACTGGTCCTGCGCAGTTGTCCAGGGCGTGGGACCCGAGGCCTCCTGGTCCTATCTCCCTTTGCCTTTCCTAGGTCTCTGTCACTCCCGGGCAGAAGGAGACAGTGATGACGGGAAGGAGGTGAGGACAGGGTGAGGTCAGCCAGCCCACTCTGATAGCGCCTACTGCATGCAGGGGTCTGGCAGGCTCCGCAGGGGAGGCAGGGGAGCCTGAAACCCAGGGGTCTGCTGCCCAAGGGAGGCCCCAGCAGGGTGACAGCAAGGCCCTGGAGTCTTGGGTAGGAGGCGGAGGGCCTGGTGAGAGCCCCACACATAGGTGCTCCAGTGGCCAGCCCTGCAAATGAAGCAGGAGGCTGGGAACAGGGCGGGCAGGGGCCCGGGAGGATGGGGCCAGGCCTGCAGCTTAGAAAGCAGGCATGGATGCCTCTTTTGGCTCCTCAGAGATGCTCTTTTGGTCCAGCCAACGACCTGCCTACGATGGTTGTGCCTCTGCCCCGAGGAGTGGCGCTGGGGCCAGGCTGCAGACCCCCGGCGCTGGAGGGCTGCAGGCGGCTGGCCCGGCCTCCTCTTGGGTGATCTCATTTCCAGGGCAGCCCCTCCCCTCCCTGCGTCTCAGCTCAAGCGGCTCCTTCCTTGGGGACCCTCGTTAGTGGGAGAAACAAAGGCCAGTTGTCACCAGGAGCTGGCGATTCATCAGCCTCCGGCCTGGGCTCCCCCTCAGGGAGCGTGGTGGCTGTCTGCTGGGGGCTTGGAGCTGGGGGCTGGCAGGGCAGGATCTGGTGGGGCAGTGATGTGGGTGGGGTGAAAAGCGTCCCCCCATTCTAATCTTCGGGGGAAAGAAAAAATGTTTTAAAAGTGCTGCCCCCCCACCCTCCATCCAGCAGATATTTTTCTGTGTTGTCTTTGGTGCTTCCCACAGCAAACCCTACCAGGCTCCCTGGTGGGTAGATGCCCCTGAGCCTTCAAGGGGCCTTCATCCCTGGGGCCGTGGATTCATTTACTGATAGGTAAACCGAGGCCCTGGGAGGGAAGATAATTTTTTCTAAGTATAGAAGGACTGAGATGTAAACAAGTATCCTGGTTGCCCACTACGGCTTGGAGAGAAGCCGCTGACCCGGTGGCCGAGCTGGGCCCCTTGAAAACAGCATCTGTGAGCATTCTGATCCCACGGCTGTGCCCAGTGGGGAAGGCGGACACTGGAGCTCCCAGTTCCTGCCCTCAGCAAGCTTCGACCGTGGGAAGACACGGCCAGCCCAGGGCTAGAGGCACATGCAGGTTGCTGTGGGGTGCAGGGAAGCCAGCCCAGGCAGTGTATGCATGCGTGCATGTGTGCATGTGCGCATGTGTGCATGTGCGTGTGTGCGTGTATTGGGGACTGGGGTGGAGATGGGCGAACTGCTGAGGGCCATACTGGAGCTTAGGAAGCAAGCAATGCGGAGTGGCCAGCTGTGGATGGCCTGCAACAGCAGAGTCTCTCCTGTGCTAGCCTGGGGGGCTCTTGTGGGAAGAGCTCGGTGCAGGCAGGAAGGAGACGATGAAGGGAAGGGAGGGAGGGAGGGCCCGGTGAGTTTTGCTCAGGAGTTTGGACTTTATCCCAAGGGCAGTGGGCAGCATGAAAGAGTTTTTAAGCTGAGAGTGTCAGGGTTGGGGGCAGGGGGTGCTGCCTGCTTAGGCCAGGCGAGGTCGGGAAGAGGCTGACGGAGAGAGGGTGGGGCCCGGGCCTTTGGGGACCTAGCCACACGTGGCTGTCCTGAGGCCTCCTCGGGGAGGATGACAGCCTCATCGGACCCTGAGCTGCAGCCTGGAGCCACGCCAGGCCCTCCACAAGCCAATGAGCGGAACAATGTGTGCCGGGCTGCGCCTGCACCCCCACTTGCTGGCAGTGTGGGGGTGGAGGGAGCTGCATTTTAAAGTACAGTTTCTTTTGATGCAAGCACCGAGGGGCGTTAGGCAAACTCCTGGGCTCAGTTCCCCATCCTTCAATGCACAACGACTCCTCTTTACGGCCCGTCAATAACCGCTGCCATCTCCCCGCTGCTGCAGAGGCTACATAGATCATATTTAAACCACATTGGTGGATGACAGAGACGTACGGATATTTTTAATCCCACCAGACTATTACGGTTCATATCATGTCTGTCAAATAAATATTATGAATCATTTCCCGTTATCTTTATGGGGGTCGCTTGACTACATCAGGGGGACTGGGCTCAGGGCCTTCCCCTGCACATCCATCCGCGTCGTATGTACACGTATGTGCAGGGGGAGATGTATGTAGAAAGTGTCGATAATAAATGCCCCCGATAAAACACATAATCTCCTCGCCTGATGGGCGTCTTGGGGGTGCACGGTGGAGAGGCGTCAGGGAGGGGCGTGCCACCTTCAGAGCCAGGGAGGCTGGGCTGGGCCCCAGGCTGGGAGCGTCGGCCTCAGCCTGTCTCCTTAGCTCCTGTGAGACAGGCTGTCATTCTATTTCCCCGTAGTCATATTCTTGCTTCTGTGATTAGCTGGTTCTTTTCTTTATTTTATAGAAGAAGAGACTGATGTCCAGAGAGCACCCTTGTCCAAGGGCCATGTAAGAGTTGGTGGCAGAGCCAGGCTATGGCCTCTTCCTCCTGGTACCTTCCCCAGCACCTTGTTTTCCAAGTCTGTTACCTATGTCCCTTCTCCCTGGACTTTGGTCTCACCTGGCACCGGCTGCTCTGGCCGGCCGACGTGTGCCGTGAGAAGCGGAGGGGTGGTGTGGCTCATTGGAGGCTGGGGGCAGAGGTCGGTGGTTGTCTGGGGGCTTTCCTGGGGGTTCTGACCACTGACCTCAGCCCTGGGTCTGGGGACTGCGGTGCTGGAGTCACCACACGGTTTGGAGTCAGTCACTGCTGCTCTCAGCCTCAGTGTTTCCATCTGAGAAACGGGGAAACCGGAGTCTTGGTCAGCCTGGGTGGGGTTAGAGGGGATGGTGCCTGGCAGTGTGCAGCAGACTGGCACCTCGGAGGCAGCTCGGAAACCTCAGGTTCCTCCTCTCCGGACTCTCAGAACTGCTCCTGCCCTTCTTTGAGCATCTGTGACCCCTCGCGGCTGGCGCTGGGATTCGGTGGGGCTCTGTGGTGGCCCCTGGAGGGAACCCACTGTCTCTTGCCTGGAGCCGCCCTGAAATCCTGGCTCTTCTTTACAAACCAGCTCCTGTCCTCTTAAGCCTCACTCACCTGAACTCTTTGGCTCACGCCACCATTCAGCTCCCCAGAGTTTTGGAAGCAAGACCCCAACTGATGACAGAGGCAGCGGCTGGCCTTCGGAGGACCTCACCTTTCTCTTCCCCTGCGCTGGTTTGGTTTGGGGTGTGCAGGGCCAAGCAGCTGACTGCTACCAGGGCAGACGCTGTCAATGGTGACTGCCCTGCAGGCCTGCAAACATTTTACCAGAGGGCCAGACCCAGGAGCAGAGGAGTCCTCTTCTCTCCCTCCTCCTCCTCTCCTGTCCTCTCCTCTCCCCTCCCTCCTATCCTTTCTCTTTCTCTCCACTCAGCAGAACAGACTGGAGGCCAGGTGTGGACAAGTGGCTTGTGTGTTTCCCTCTAGACTGATGGAGAGACAAGCTATGACTGATAAAGGGGGTTCGGGCTGGGAGCCCTGGGCCTAGTCCCAGTTCCATGTGGCCCTGCCGGGTGGCCCCTTCCCTCTCTGAGCTTTCCGCTCTACTTCCCAGCTCAAGTCATCATCGGTCACCACAGACAAAAGGCGTTGTCCCCAAAGGAGCCACAGCGGATGTGAGAGAGAGCCCCCTTAGGCTGAGGTGCTTGAGGACAGATCAGGCCACCTTGCCCAGCAGTGCCCAAGCCCTTGGCCTGCCTTATTGGAAGCCGAGCTCCCCAAACCCCTGTGAGGTCCTGCTCCCCAAACCCCTGTGACCAGCTCAGGACCACAGGGAACCTCTGGAAGCAGCTTAGCGCCCCATTGGTGTCCTGGGAACTTCTGGGAGCAGTCCACCCAGACGCCAGCTTCCTCATGCCCAGCCAGCACAGACACCGGCCTTTAAAAATATTATTCAACAAGCAATTCCCGGGACTGTTTACAAGACTGAGCCGAGACAGGCATATGAAATAGGCCAAAGTACCTTAAAAAGCATCCCTCAGGGAAATTAAAAAAAAAAAGACCCAAACAAAAAAACAAAACCTTCTTAGATCGCAGGTTGTGAATAAATGGATATTACTATAAAAATATTTTTGGCTGTAGCAGCACATGGTGGGAAGGCTGGGGTGTTTTTTTCCATGGCTGGCTCAGACCTGGCCATTTCATATGGGGCAGCCACTATCCCGGGAGGTTTCGTGTAGAATCATTTGCACCAAAAAGCTCCAAACTGAGGGGGAGGATAAAAAATAGTGGCCACAGAAATAACAAGCGGCATCGTCATTTTCCATCAAGGACCTGGTGTGTTTTCGGCGGCCGAGCACCCAGGCCCCTGCCCCATGGAAGAGAAAGGCGGGGCTGAGAGCCGTTCACCCTCTGTGGGCACAGAGGCTGGATGTGAGCCCAGATCTGCAGGACTCCGGACTCCGTGCGCTCTCCACGTGGTCTCTAGAGCAGGGGATGATGCCTTCCGGTGTTTCTTAGGAACAGAGGGCCCTTCTGGAACCTTCAGCCTTCCCAAGAGGAACCCACATGGAAATCTGTCTGCGTGTGCCTCCCCGACTCCAGGCACCAACAGCTCCTGAGTCTTGAGTTTTCAGGGACAAGGAGTGAGATGGGGGTGGGGTGGAGAGTCCAGCGTGCCACACCGCCCACTGTTGGGAGGTGACCTCAGACACTTCAGCCCAGCCTTCCCACCATTGCCTGGCGTGTCCTGACCTGCCGTCCGCAGCCTGCTGCTCCTTCTCTCTGCGGGCCGCTGCTCAGCCGGCCCTGCTGCCTGGGCAGCTACTGCCTGACGGAACCTCCCTGCTCCAAAACCTGACTTAAGAACCAGTGATCCCAGAAGCTGCCTGAGCCCTTTGGCTGGACAGAGCCTTGCTCTCCCAGCACTGAGCACAGGCGAAGGGCCTGCCTAATTCAGCATCATTTCATCATCATCATCATCACAATAACTGTCACACCGAGCTCCTCCTCCTGAGTGCAGACTCTCCATATTATCTCATTTAGTATCTCAGTGACTCAGTGAGGAGGGAGGGGTCGTTCCCACTTTACAGACGAGGAAACTGAGATACAAGGAGGGAGGTGACCCAGCCAGGCCACACGGTTGGTAGGAGGTGGACCTGCAATCTGGCCCAGGCCTTGTCCATCTGGGAACCCCCCCAACCCCCCTACCTGAGTACAGTCAGGAGGGGCCCAAGCAGTGACAGAGACACGCCTGGAACGGGGCAGGCACATGGCACTTGTGCAGTGTATGTTGGCGCTTACGGCGACTCTTTCTCAGTCCTATCCTGTGTTTGCCGACCCCCTCCCTGGCAGGAGGAACTCAGTTTTAGAAGGGCAGTGGGTTGGGCCGGCATGCCATGTGCAGTGGGGAAGTGGGTCTGTTGTGGCTGTGGCCACAGTGGGTGAGGACCAGGTGTCAACAGGGGCCCTCATCCCGGAGGGAGTGGGGCAGGCTGCCTGTTGGACAGGGTGTGTGAATAGGGGGACAGGGTGGCCTTTGGTAGGGGCCCAGGGGTCAGTGAAGAGGGGCAGGGGGAGAGGGCTGCCTTGGCCTCTGGCTGTGCTGGGGGTGGGCTGCCCAAGCAGGGCACTTCTGTCCCAAGTGGAACCAAGACTTCCCACCGGAGCCCTCGTGGAACCCCGCTCCGGGTGGCCCGACTTGAGGGGCACCCAGGCAGCAGGACACCTCTCTGGTCTCGGGCTGTTATCTTTGGGCCGTGTCATGGCTGTCCACACGCGGTCATCACCTCCTCACCTCCCTCCCCATTAGCGTCCCCTGACCCGGGCCACCACGCGCAGCCTGCGTGACTGGTTAGCCCCTGTGCCTCGCAGCCCGGGCCCTTAGGTCTAGGCGGGCAGCAAGCTCGCGGTGGGGGTGCGGAGGGAGGGCGCGGCGGGGCGCCTCGGCGCCTGCTCAGGAAGGCTGGGCTTGGCGGCGTGCAGGTAGCTCACACCCAAATCCGAATTCCAGCCGCCCGAGACGGCGGGCGGCGCGCGGCGCGGAGGAGGCCCGAGCTGTCCCGGGGCAGGAGTGCTTCCTTTCGTTTTCAAACAAATCGTGAATTTAAAAGTCAGGCAGAGAACTACCCAGGGCATAAAAATAGCCACCGGCCACAAAGTCTATGTCCAACTCCGGGCAGCGCCTGCTCAGCCTGGTGCCTTTGAAGAGGGGTCCCAGGAGTGCGGGTCGATGAGGAGGGGAAGCGCGCGCCCCTCCTCGTTCCCGGTGGGCTCCTGGGTCTCTCCGTGGGGGTAGGGCGTGAAAGTGTGGGGTGGACCGGGGGGTAGCGTTCGGAAGACGAAACCTTCCCCGGACGAGGAGCTCGTCCTCTGGCGTTGGGGCTCATCGCCACTCCCGGGCCTCAGTTTCCCCACGTGTCCGCCGCGGCGGGGTGCGAGGTATGGGGTGCCGCGGCCATCCCGCCCCGCTCTGCGCTTGCCGGGCCCGGGCCGGGGACCCCTCGCGGCCACCGCCCGGCCGCTTTGTGTGGCCGCGCAGACAATGGCCCGGCCGCTGGGCTCCCGGCCCGGCTCTCCGCCTCCTCCGGGCCCTTGCGTGCGAGTGTGTGTGTGCGCGAGTGTGTGGCGGGCCCGGGGAGGGAGTTCTGCTCCCGCCCCCGCCCCGCTCCCTCTGCGCCCCGCCCCCTCCCACGCCGCCTCCTCGCGGCTCCCGGGAACCCCTGGCGGAGGCGAACTCGCAAGTTTGCACGGCGCTCGCAACTCGGCGGCCGGGCGGGCGGCGATCGCGGGGCGGCGGCGGCGGAGGGGGCGCGCTCCGGGCGGGGCCCGGCGGGCGGGGCGCGGGCCGAGCGGTGGCGGCGGCGCTGCGCCGAGTCAGCGCCCGTCGCGGGCCCCCCGCCACCCCCCCGCCGGCGCCGCAGCGCCGCGGTCGGAGCGCGGCGCGGGCGCGCGGCGGCGGGGGCGCGGGCCGGGCGCGCGCGGCGGCGGCGCGCAGACACAAGTAGTTTACATTGTTGGGCGACTTTTGCAACAACTCGCCGCGCCGCGGCCTCCGCGCGCCGCCGCCGCCACCGCCGCCGCCGGCTCCCCGCCGCCCGGGCCCGGGCCGGCCGCGCCGGGGGCCGCCGCGCCCGCCGCCCGCTGCCTGCGCCGCGGGCCGGGCATGAGTTAGTCGCAGACATGGACACCAAACATTTCCTGCCGCTCGGTGAGTGCTCGCCGGGCCGGGTGGGGACGGGGCCGGGGGCCGGCGGGCGGGAGGGGGCCGGGGGCGCGTTAGCGGCGCGCGCGGGGGTCGCCGGCCCGGGTCCCGCTCGGACCCCTTGCCGACCTTCGCGTGAGTTCGGGCGCCGGGCCCGGGGGGGTTCGACCCGGGGCAACTTTTCGCGGGGCCCGGGCGGGGCTGGGCAGCGGGCGGGCGGCGGGGCCGGGGGGCGGGTGGCAGGTTCGCCCGGGACGAGGAGGGGTCTCACCGGCGGCCGCCTGCGCCCCGGCGCCCAGCTGCAGCCGCGCCGCACAGGAACCCTGCCGGAGCGGGAGGAGCAACTTCTGCGCTCCGCGGCTCCGGCCTCTCTGGCCTGGGGACCGGGACGGCGCGCTGGGCCCCGAGCGGCCTCTGCGCCGCCCGCCCGTCGGGCTGCGGCTTCCAGCAGGCCGCTGGCCCTTGGGTGTGTGTCCGCCCAGGAAACAGACTGGGACCCTGTTATTCCCAAAGCAGCCCACGCCCGGGTGGGCAGGGTCCTCCGGGGGCTGTATGAACAGAACGTCAGACCTGGGAAGGCCCCATCCCAGAAATGGGGCCCCTCACTCTGGCACCCCCGGGTGTTCTCCCAGGCTGGCTCTCCATTTGTGAGCAGGACAGCGCAGAGGCGCGGAGGGTCAGTTTCCCTCCTCCTCCTGCCATCCCGCCCGGTAGCTTCCTATCCCAGACTGCCCGCCAACTCCAGGCCCCAGACCTACCGAGGAGGGGGAGAGGGCATGGCTGGGGCCCCCACCCATTGCCCTCCCAAGGGTTTGGAAGCTAGTGAGAAGGGGGAGACTTTATAAATGAGCTCCGGGAAGGATATTAATTTGGTGGTGGGACGGCAGCCAGGCTGTCAGGCCGGGTGAAGGATTTGTGCTGAATGGAAATTGAAACAGCTGATTATGAATGAAGCCCCCGCCATCCGTAGCCCCTCCTGCGCACCCTCCCTGCAGCCTGGGGTGCAGCTTGGCCACCCCAGGAGGTGCTCAGAAGCCAGTGTAGTTGCAGGGATGTTTAGTGAGATGGGGCATCAGGGGGAGCCAGCATGGACCTAGCCCCTCCTGGATGTGAGGATGAGAGTCTGAGTACCTCTGCTGCTCACAGGCAGGTGTGCTGCCCCGTAACCGGGGCAGGCGGTGGGTTCCAGGTTTGTCAGACCTAACACTTACTCCCTGCCTCTGTCATGATGGAGTGGTGGGCTCGAGGCCTTGAATGAGCTCCAGGGCTCAGCCTCCAGCGGTGGGCGCTCATGCCCATTTTGCAGATGAGAAAACTGGCTGGGAGAGGCTGGGCCCCCAGGATACAAAGTGGTGGATTTGGGATTAGCATCCCCAGCTCGTGGTACTGCTGTGTGAGACAGGAGGGAATGCTGCGCTGTCTGTGACCGAGTGCAGTGTGGAGTGGGCTGGGGCTGCCTTTCCCTATTAAAGCTTTGCACTCACACGTGTGCACACACACATCCACACACACAGAGCTAGGCTCTCCCAGACGATTCCTCTGGAACAAGAATGCTCAGCTCAGTGTCTGGCCCCTGGACGTGGCAGGGGCCTGGCTGGTTGCACTTTAGCTGAGTACTCAGAACCGAACAGGTCCCTGTTTCTAATGCTCTGGGTGGGACAGGGATAGTCCACGGAGTTGGTGGATGTAGGGTGAGGGAGCAAGGGGTGCCCAGTCGCCATGGTCGCTTGCTGGAGTCCCTGTGAGGAGGAGAGGTCGTGCCTCCGAGCCACTGCCCCAGGGATCTCCCTGGGCACTCCCCTGCCACAAGGAAGCTAGGAGTCTTCTTGAGCAGCAGCTCTCCCGACTGGCCCATGGCCTCCCAGGCAGCCCACGCCCCAGGGCTGAGCAGAGAGTCCTGGGCTCTGATTACATTTTATTTTTTTCTAAGCTTGTGACCAGCTCTGAAGTCCAGAGCAGTCGAAGGTCCATTTAAGCGGCTACTTGTCTAAGCCCTTTTGTCAACATAGCCTAATCCCTCCTCGGGGTGAGTGGTGGAGGGCCTGGCTTGTCTTGGCCCGGCTGGCCGACCGGTCAGACCTGGAGCTGCTGGGGAGACTCGGCCACCCCTTACAGCTGCCCAGCCGCTTTTGGGGTCTGGGGTAGAGAGGGCTTCCTCCTGCCAGCATTCACTGCCGCTGGGCTTGGTGGGCCGGGGGAGGATCCCAGTCGGTGCCCACCGAGCCGCTCAGTGAGGGCAGGGATGAGTCCAGCGTCCAGATCTGGAAGGAAAGCAAGGCCGAGGGACTCGCCAGAGGCAGCCCCAGCTTCCTGGCCCTGCTGCTTGGGGCTGGCCGCGCCCCCACGCCTGCCGGGGAGAAGGCCCCGGCTGGCCTCATCCTGAATGGTGGGACTCAGGCAGCGTCCACAGAGTCCAAAGGTCTCAGACCACATGAGACCCCATGCGCCTGTGGAGAGACCCGGTGGCAAAGCTGTAGGCCCGCTGACCACTCTTGGAGTTGGGGCACTCGGGGGCCTGGGTGAGCTTGCCGCCTGGGTGAGGGGCTTCTGGTAACATCAGAGCCCTTGGGACCCAAAATAGAGCACATTCCGGGGCCTCCCGAAATAACAGGGTCATGTGACTCTCAGGAGGCTGGGCTTGGAGTCCCGCTCGGGCCTGACGAGGGCGTCTTTTAGCGCGGGCGCTGCCCGATGGCAGGGTGTTTGTTTTGGTAAACTCTGGAGGGGCCCTGTTTGTTGACTGGGGAGGTGTCAGGGGGAGAAAAATGGCCCAGTCCGATGGTGGCCCTGGCTTGCTAGCCTCCAACCTTGCCTAGGGCTGGCTGCTGGGCCTGGACCCGAGCATGCAGCTGTGACCCTCTGCCCAGATGTGGATGGGATGAGCTGGGCCCCTAGGAAAGGCTGGTGGGGGGCGGGTGCTCTGAGTCCCTTGGGGTGTGGGGTGCAGGTTGAGCCGGCAGCCCTGGTCTCACGGGCAGCTGCTGTGACTGGCTCCCAGCTCTGCCAGCACCTGGTGGTTCTTCCAGCTGTGCCTGTCCTTCAGGGCCTGTGGGGGGCTCGCCTCCACCAGGAGGCCCCTCTGACTGCCCTCTCTTGGCCCCTGCCCCCTCTCCCCCGTGGCTGTGTGGGAGGTCGCTGTCAGTGGTCTTTGTTTCCTCCCCTGGGAAAGGGTGTCTGCAGGGTTTGCTGTGGAATTACTGTGGGAACAGGGGGTACTTAGGGGTGTGCCCCTCTGCCCCTGGGGGCTGGTTGTGCATGTGGCAGGGGGCTCTGGCATCAGGAGAGGGTGGGACAGACCTCAGCTGCATGGAAGGTGGTGTGGGGGTGGGGTGAAAGCCTTACATGTCCACCCAGTGCCAGTGGAGGCTGCCTGGGGAGTTTCATTTCTTGGGTGATGTTTGGTTTTGCCATGTGTCAGATGTTTCAGGGCTGGGACCTCGAGTGGTGAGCAATGCCTGTCCTGTGGAGAAGAGGGCACAGCTGTCCCGGCAGACACAGGGCAGAGGCCCTCCACAACCCCCAGCTGGCTCAGGGCTGGGACAGTGTCCCTGGGACCCGGGCTTTGCAAGCCAAGACCTGCCCCTCCTTCCCTTCTCTGCCAGGCTTGAGTTTGTATTTTTTAGCTGGCTTTGGTGGCCAGGGCCTTGGGTTGGCCCGTTAACTGGTGTGTTTTCATGGGAATTGGCCATTTGCTGGTCTAGGGATGAGGCTGGGGTCTAGGGCCACAAGGGCCTGGGGGGCTGGCCTGTGGCTGTTGGGGGCTGGTGTCCATTTGGGGGTTACCTTCCAGACCTTTGTCCTGAGATTCTTAAGCTGATCGGTTTCAGGGTGGTATGATGTGGGTAGAGGGATCACCCTCCTCCCCCTGCACCTTGCCCACCTGCCCGTATGTTTCCATTTTATAGGGTGTAGCTCCGTCTTTCATCCTTCCTTCCTATTCTCTGCCCCCTCCCATTCAGGGCCTTTGTTACCTGCAGGATGGAGATAGTCGTGGTTTTGCAGGGATCAGCACCTTCCCAGGAAGAGGTTCTGACAGGCGGTGTCCCATTGCTGGGCGAGTGGTCAGGCCACCTGGGGTTGGGCCTTCTGTTCTCGCTGCTTGCCTGGTCTGCTCTTTGGCCTCTTGGGGCTTTGGCTGTCCATCTGGAAAATGGACACACTCATTGGCTCTTCCAAATGCTGGAGAAGGCAGCCTGGTGTGTCATAGGCTGGCTGGGAGTTCGGGGAGTCTGTTTGTGGGGTGTTTCCCCTAGCCTGTGGCTAGGTCCTCTTTGTGCCTCCTGCTTGGGTCAGGTGGGGCCAGGTTTCCACCACTGGACCAGAACAGGCCATGATGGTCGCTGGGGGCTGTCAGGTGTGGAGGAACAGACTCAGGAATAGAGGACATCGGGGACACTGAGGTAGCCCTTTCTGTGGATATAGGCCTGCCACAGGAGAGCGCTCGCTGCTGCTGGGTCCTTGGGACCAGCCCCTATGCTGCTCCAGGGACCCTCCTCAGAGTCCCAAGAAGGCAGGTGGGGCGAGGGACCGCGGTTTTTGCACACCCACCCAAGCCTGGTGCGAGATGTTCTGAGCAGTTGTGCCCCAGCGCCTCACAGACAGGGAAATTGCGCCCTAGAGTTACAAAGCAATTGTCTAGCTCAGCAGCTGAATGAGCGTGAAATGGAGCAGAAAGCAGCTAAGGAAAATTGGCCCGGCCGCCGTGGGGAGAGCGGGTGCGGACCGCGTGCTGGGCTTGGGTGTGTGCACGCTCACCGTTGCACACACACGGAGTCACAGGCTCTCACCTGGCGCTGCTGGCCGCTGGCCTGTGTCCTGGCATGCCCGTGAGTGAGCCAGGCCTCATGGGGTCCCCCAAGGAGCACGGTGCTCCCTGCTGGGTTTGTTGGCCTCCTTTTTTTCTAAATTACCCCAACTTGTCCAGGATTCACCCTGCCCCATGAAGGTGCCGATGGCTGCAGCGGGCGCTTGCTGCGTGCCAGGGACTTTATTTTTGGGACCTTGTGGAGGTGTCACAGAGACAAGCCCACTTAGTGGATGGGGACACTGAACCCTGGGTGAGGTCTGTGGGCCAGCCTTTGTGTCCCGCTACGGGGCCTGCTTTTTCTCCGGCACTTGACTAGCAGGGGCTGCCTTGAGCTCCAGCTAGGAGGACCTGTCCCCAGGGTGGAGGCTGTGCTGCCCCAGGTCCTCTTGCCTCTCAGCATCCTCAGAGGCTGCTCACCGACCAGGCTGGGTCTGTGCCCCATGCTGGTTCCCGGGAGCCCCATTGCTGGTCTTGGCCGGAGTGAGTGAGGTTTTTGTTCTGTGGGGACACTGGTGGAGGGCTGAGGTCTCACCATGCCAGCTCTGTGCCCTGGGACTGGGCATCTCGGCCTCTTGTGCTGGTTGAAGGCCCTCTAAGGAGTGGTGACCTCTTGATCCTCACTCCAGGGTTGTCCTTGGCTTGGGGTGTTGGCTAGGAGAAGCCCCCACTCCCAGGTGGAAAGCTGTAGTTGGGTGAGCAGCAGAGGCCCAGCCTGGAACTGTGGCTTGCCTACCTCCTCACGCCACCAGGGCAGCACTGTCTGCAGCAAATTCCTGAGGTACCTGGGGGAGTGGACGGAGTGAGGTTGGACCCCCGGGTCCTAGGGCAGGGCAGGGTAGGGGCACAGTTCTTTCTGATGTCCTAACCCAGCACACGCGCCCCACCCCATGCATGCAGGTGTTGGCCGCAGCCTTCCCAGGGTGCCCTGGCAGAGCCTTGACAGCCCTGGCTGGGGAGGCGGGGATTGCTGGTGGGCTTGTCCACACGTGGCTTAGGGAGCGCCCACTGGGTGCTGGCCTGGTCCTGCTGCCTGTGGAGGAGGGGTGGGGGAGGGGTGCCCAGCGGTAGGGACAGCAAGGTCTGGCCTGGAGGGGGTGAAGGGGGTGAGGACGCAAGGGTGGGGTTGCAGGGCTGGAACCAGGAGGGGGTTCGTGTGTGAGGTGAGGCTGGGTAGGGCCTGTGTGCCGGGCGTAGGTGCATGGGTGCCCAGAGACTGGGGGATCCCAGCATGGTGCTCGTGGCTGGAATGAGGCCACCAGTGCTGTGCAGAGGGTGGCTTGGAGGCAGCCAGGTGAGGCCTGGAAGGAGGAAGTGACTCTCTCCAGGTGGCTCACTGGTTTCAGGTGGGCCTTGGGGCCCCTATGAATGGCCTTGCACCCTTGCCCTGGCTGGGCTCCTCAGCATGGCAGCGTGGGAAGGGGGTGGAGGATTCCTAGCATCTTCCTGGGGACTTAGGCCAGGTCCCTGGGCTGGCCTGGGGTCGTCTTTCCCGGGCATGGGTATGGGTGAGGCACCTTTTCCCTGGCCCTGCCCCCGGCTTCCCCCTGCACTCCCCGGGCACTGGATGAAGTGGGGGACAGGCTGTCCAGGGGGAGCAGAGCAGCCGGGCCTCTTGGGGCTGGGTCAGGGATGCTGAGACCATGGAGGGGACCAGACTTTGGGGCTGGGGAGTGGGACACTGAGGGGTCCTTCAGGGGATCAGAGCCTCTCAGGGTCTCTGTGTGAGAAGTTGCCACGGGGTCTGTCCTGCACAGCCCACATCTGTCTTTGATGATTGGCTTCAGCCCCAGTGCCTCTTCCAGGCACTGCCTGCTGGGGTGAGGGACGCCGGGAAGCCCTTGGTCACAGACCTACCTCTGAGGTGACCCAGAGGCCGTGCCTGGCCTCCCTGCACCTCTGTTGGCCGTCTAAGCCATAGTAGTTTCCAGCTGGGCCTCGGTTTCCCCAGCTGTACCCCGGGGCCAGGGCTGGGGGTGATGGGTGTCGGTGCAGACTGCTGCCGTGCGTGCGGGGTCTGGAGCCCCTGGCGCTGAGGGGAGGGGAGAGTGAGTTGGGCCTGGGCCAGGCCGTGTGTAAATCCTCCAGCCGCCATGGATAAACCCTCGGAGTTCAAAGACAACCCCGGGTGCGGCCGCCGGCTGTAATGAGGTTACTGATTCAACAGGCTTCCTGGTGCTACAGCCCAGAATGCAGTGAGGCTGGTAAGCCCCGGGGAGGGATCTAAGTACCCTGTAATTGACCAATTTAGCTTAAGTGTCCACACTGGCCCTGGGCAGAGGTCAGGCAGTGACAGCACAGGTGGCTGGAGTCGCTGGGGTGGGCTCCCAACAGCTGCTGTGTCCGAGCCCCTCTGAATCGGGCGCCCTCGGGCCTGGGCCGCCCTGTGCCTCTGCCGGGACTCCCTCTGCCTGCTCTGCCCTCTCCACCTGTGCAGGCTCAGCCTTCCTCCCCAGCCAGAGCCCACCTGCTGTCTAGCAGCCCCCTTAGTGTGCACGGTACAGGGCTTGGGGTGGGGCTGCAGCTTTGGACTTGGTGCCCAGGGCCTGCATTCAGCTCCTGCTGGCAAGCCTGCTGGGTCTGTGCCTGACTATTGCCCAGTTTCCTTCCGCCTGAGGGCCATGGGGTGATCCCACGCCTGTGTTTGGCGTTGAGGCCGCTGCTGGTGCAGGTGCCTGGCGGGTGGGAGCTCTCCACGTGCCAGCCACCCATCCAGCCTCTTTTTTCCCAGGCTTCCTGAGGGCAGGGCCCTTCTGGGGCGAGGGCATCCCTGCAGCACCCAGTACAGGTGTGCAGGAAGGGCTGGCTTGACTTAGAGAGTGGGATCAAAAGCACCTCTCCTGCCTGTCAGCAGTGGCTTCAGAGCCTGTGCTTGGGGAGGATGTACCTGGTGCCTTGGAGAGAGGCTGGCAGGCCGCATCCAGCTCCTGGTTTCCTGTCAACCCAGGCCTGGTGTCCAGAGGACCACCTTGGTGACCGTTTGCTCCTCAGAAATAGGACTGGGCGTTGGGCAGCAGTGTCATTGACTGCTGCAGTGATAGCATGGGCTGTGGCGGTGGCGGTGTGTGCTGAGCCGTCCCTCGAACTCAGCTCTCTACATGGTCGGGCTGCTCTCTGACCAGGCTGCTGTGTAGCGCTGGGCAGGTCCCTTCCCCTCTGTGGGCTTCAGTTTCCCGGGGGCCCTCTGGCTGTCAAAGCCTCTGCCTTGCCTTCTTGGCACCCTGGCTTTGTTCTGATATGCTGTTGGCCATTGGTCAGGGTGGCATCCTGGGGACCAGCTCCCTGGGAAATGGCTCTATGCCCTCCCCAGCTGAGGGGACAGGACTTGGGCTGGGATAGGGCCTGGGTTGCTGGGGTCCAGGAAGCCATGGGCTCTGAGCTAGCCAGGGTGGGTCTGGGTCTGGATGTGGACTGGGCATGTTGTGGTGAAGCACTTTCGGGATGTGCAGCTTATAATGGGGAAGTGGTGGCCTGGGGGCATGGCAGAGGAGAGGCAGTAGGGGCCACAGATGAGTGGGGTCAGTCCCCATGACGGTTATCACTCAAGGCCAGGCTAGTCCTTTTCGGGCACTGACCTTCCTTGCCTGGAACCTTCTATGGCACCCCATTGTCCCCAGCATGGAGGCCAGGCCTCCACCTAGTGTCACATGGCTCTGTAGCCTCTCCCACCTCATTAGGCACCTCTCACTGATTTTCTCATGTCTAAAACTAACTGGTGAGGTAGGCTGCCCCATGCGATGAGTGAGCGCCCCTCTGAGTCACAGGCTGTATGGCCCTGGGCTAGCAAATTCACCTCACTAGGCCTCAGTTGTCTCACCTGTAAACTGCCTGGGAGAGGTCAGGGAAGCTTCACAGAGGAGGTGATGTAGTTGGGTTTTGAGGGATGAGTAGGAGTTTGTTGGGTGGGAAGTGGGGAAGGAATCAAGGCAGAGAGAATGGGTGGATTCTCTCCAGGGGCATCTGGTTCCAGCCAAGGGTGTGGGGGAAGGGATGCCCGTGCGGGCATAAGTCGGGGGGCTTCCCTGGAGGGTTTCTGAAGGGTCTGACTGTATGACCAGGTTCCTCTGGCATGCCCCTTGCTGGCTGGCTTCCAGGTCCGTGCTGGTGGGGACCCCTGTGAGCATGGGGCTATGGTCAGCTGGCCTGGGAATAATTAACCCTGTGAGGAGCTCAGGCTGGGGGTGGGCCTCGCTGCAGCCTGGCCACCCCCAGCTGGCCTGATGTCCCCTCTCCTTCCTGCCCAGGTCTGGAGTGTGACTCCTACTGGCGCCCATGTGCGGTACCCCACCCCGGGGCTCCCGGGGTGTGTCCACTACTGGGAGGAGCGGCTGGGGCCCTTCCCTACCGCCTATTCCTATGCCCCTTGGTCTGTCCCTGTAGTGCCCTGTGGCCCTGCCTTGGTCCCTGCCTCTCCCTGTGGGCAGCTTAGGCGCCATTTGCCCGGGAGCCCCCTGTGTGAGTACCAGGCTATTGGATGGCTTCTCGCCCCTCTCCCCACCCAGAGGGAGGAAAACAGCTCTGACTGTGAGCAGAGTCCACGGGAGGCGGTGGAACTGCCCCTACCCCACCCCTTCGTGGACTTTCTGCCCAGGATCAAGGTCGAGGTGTAGGGCAGGGAGGCGGGGCCTTCGTCAGGGGTGCCAGGTCACTCTGGGCACAGATAGTGGGCACAGGCCTGGCAGGCAGCACCACCGAACCGTCCCGGGCCCAGTGGAGTGGTGAGGACTGGAAGGGCAGCGGGGCCTTCCTCTTCCCTCCCCTCAGTCTCCTGGGCACAAGGTCAGAGCCATCCACCCTTCTGTCCTGTGTGACCTACCTTCTCCCGAGGCTGGGATCACAGGGGGCGTCACCCCTTAGCGGCAACGTAGAGCTGGTCTCCAGGCCCCTGCAGACAGTGGGCCGGGCAATGGCATGCTCACAGCCCGGGTCTTCTCTGCCGCATGGACTTTGTGACTTGGAGCACGTTCCTTCCTCCCTCTTCGTCTTGATTTCCTCATTTGGAAAATAGAAGGAAGGATGCCAGGCAGAGTCCACGGCCGGAAGTGTGCCACTGTGCCCCTGTGGCCGGCCGGAGCCTCAGTGGATGTCACTAAATGGGCCCTGCTCCTCTTCCTGTGGGGCCCTCAGACCTCAGAGTCTTTTTCAACACAGGGCTGGCTCCAGGCACCCCCTCTCATGGCTTGGAGCTGGCCCTAGATCTTCGTGGCTGCTGAGCCCACAGTGCCAGGTGCCGTATAAGCCTCATGAAGTTCGTGGCATGAATTCACGTGGTCAGCCGACTGATCCCCTCCACCCCCCAGGTTCAGAAATGTGACGGGTGAGCCCGTTCCTTGCAAAGTTGATTTCTCAAATTGTGACCATGACTTGAATCCCCCTCCTTCTGGAGGCCGGTCCAGTTTCCAGGGAAGGGAAGTCCTGCTGTGTGTCTAGCTCGGTGTCAGTTTCTGGGAGTGGGAGTAGATGGGAGGGTCTGGGACTGTCCTTGAGGATTCCTTGGGCCAACTGGAATCCCTGGGGGCCCTGGGTGGAAGCTGAGGCTGAGGCTTAGGCTGGGGGGATGCCCCTGCCTGTGGTGAGGCCCCACCAGTGCTCAGCGTGTTTGAGATGTGGCTGCCGCCGGCTGCTGGACAGAGCCTGGGAGTCCTTGAACTCAGATTCCCAGATTGAGAGAGGGAGGGGTGCTCAGCCTCAAATGCCTGCCCTTGTTGGGGACCTGGCTCCTTCCTCTGCTGGTAAGCATGTCTTGTTGAAACTTGTGGCAGTGTGGGGGTCAAGGCCAGCCACGAGGGAAGTGGCATGCCTCCCACCTGCCTGCTGTCTGTCCGTCTGTTCATCTGTCTGTCCATCCATCCACATCCGTCAGGCTCCTCCTGGCTGCCAGGAAGGCCCAGTAGAGCCAGGCTCAGCCCTCAAGCGGGCAGTGGTGGTCTTTGGGGTCAGATGGCCTGGAATGGACCCCAGTGCTGCCACTTGATGGTATATGACCTTGGACCAGATGTTTTAACCCTCTCTGGGCCTTAGTTGTCTTACCTGTAAGGTATCCCTGAGCCTAGTCTGGGGTGGAGATGGTGCGTGAGCGTGGTGGTGGGAGGAGGTACTGGAGACAGAAGGGACACAGAGGAGGCATTAGCGGCTCACCCTGCCATGCAGGGAGTTGGGGCTTTTGAATTGGGTCACGAAGGATGCGTAGGAGTTGGCCTGGGAAAAGCCAGTGTCTCGTCCTCACACCTGTGTCTTCACTTTGCGTCATCGAAGGCTTCCAGGGCAGAGCTCGCTGACTCTGCCTTCCCTTGCATCAGACAGCAGCGCGCCTCCCCCTGGGGGGTCGCCCAGAGACTCTTGGATGTCCTTGGAGCAGACGTAGAATGCAAAACTTGAACCTCTCCAAAAAGAAACGAGACAGGCGGGTTTCGTTCAGTTCAGGTGGCCGCGTGCCAGCCCTGAGAGGTGGCGGGGGAGAGTTGGGTCACTGCGCCACCAGTGCTCACGGAGGGCCCCTCTGTCCAGAGCCGCTCTGAGGATGTGACAGGCAGGTCCTTGCCCTCGTGGGCTGCCAGGCCAGTGGGGGAGATGGGCCGTCAGCGGCAGCCACAGACGCTGTAGGGCTCAGGAAGGGCATGGAGGGATATGCTGGGCAGTGACCACAGGGAGGAACAGAGGTGTCAGGAGCCCTGACAGAAGACAGGTGTGTGGTTCTGCTGCACTGTCCCGGGGCCTCCCTGGGCCTCCCTCCGGCCGGCAGGATCGGCAGGTGTGTGAGGCACGGCCATCGCCAGGCATTCGACCCCTGCTGGCTCATTCCTGGCTGCCTGTGGCTGCCGTGGGACATGGTTTCTAAAGAACAAATGCCAGCTGTGGCGCTGAAAGGGCCTCCTCATGTCAGGGTCCCCCTGGCTGCAGGACACAGGCCACTTCTGGTCCCAGATTGACGGGCCTCCAGCCCAAGTGGCGCCTGGGTCCCTCTGACCTGGGCTGGCATCCCCCAGGCCATGGGGTCACAGGGGAGGTCACTGCCACTCTTGCTGGCTGGGAGAGGCGTGTCCCCACGTGCGTCTGGCCGCAGTCAGTGGCCAGGACCTGCCTGCGTGTGGACAGTTAGGCCTCCTGCCTAGGAAGCAGTGATGCTCGCCGGCTGCTGGTGGGGGCAGGGGAGGGGCTGGCTGCCAGAGCCCACGCAGCCTGGACGTGGCTGATAAGCTGCGAACTCGTTATCGGAGGGGGCAGCTGGTGCCCCTCTCCCTACAGCCGGCACCCCAGCCTTGCCCTGGGGCCAGACCCCTGCACTCTGCCCAGCCTTGCGGGTGAGGCTGGGGGAGCGAGCAGGCCTCTGTTGGGACTTGGGAGTCTCCAGGGTCCCCCAGAGCCCAGAGATCCTCCCTCCAGGACTCTGGAGACAGCCCCCGTGCTGCCCTCCCTGCTGACCCCTCTGCCCTCCCTCAGGTCTGCCTGGCCGCCTTTCTGAGAACAAGGAGCCGATTGTTGTCACCACTGCTGTCTGCCTCCTGCAGTGGACGCCTTGCTTGTCGCTGGCAGTGCCCACACCGGCAGGGACCTGGGGACTCGGAGCCGGACCTAGGTCGCCGCCCGTGTGCCTGGTGTCAGGGCAGGGCTGGTGGTCACCCCCCTGGGGTTGGCCCCATGGGCTCAGGGCCCTGCCTCCCTGTGCCCTGTCCGTGGGGACCCTCTCATGCCCTCTGGCCAGCCTGGAGGGCTCTTGGCAGAAAGGCCAGGACTGAGGTGGCTGGCATGGCGCCTTCTGCGCTGTTCCTTCCTCCCTGCCTGGCCTTCAGGGGCGTGTTGTCCTCCCCAGACCCTCCTCTGGGCGCCTGGAGCCAAAATGGCATGGAGCGAAGGGACAGGCAGGCTTACGTGCATGGCTGGGGTTCCAGCCAGGGTTTGTGCGTGTGAGCCCGTGAGCCTGTGTGTGAGAGTGTGTGGGTGCCATGCCTGTGTGAGTGTGTGCCTGTGTGTGAGCCTGTGTGTGGGTGTGCATGCCCACGCCCTTGTGTGAGTGTGTGTGAGTCTGTGTGTGAGTCTGTGTGTGTGTGTGTGAGCCCGTGTATGTGTGTCTCTGCACACCCATGGCCTTTTGTGAGCGTGTGTGTGTGAGCCTGTGCGTGTGTTTCTGTGTGAGTCTCTGTGTGTGTGAGCCTGTGTGTGTGTGTCTTTGTGTGTGTGCCTGTGTGTGTGAGCCTGTGTGTGTCTGTGTGTGTGCCTGTGTGTGTGTGAGCCTGTGTGTGTGTGAGTCTATGTGTGAGAGCCCATGTGTGTGTCTGTGCACACCCATACCCTTGTGTGAGCCTGTGTGTGTGCCTGTGTTTATGAGTCTGTGTGTAAGCCTGTGTGTGTATGAGTCTGTGTGTGTGTGAGCCCATGTGTGTGTGTCTGTGAACATCCATGCCCTTGTGTGAGCCTGTGTGTCTGTGTGTGAACCTGTGTGTATATGTGAGCGTGCACTCCTATGCCCTTGTGTGAGCCTGTGTGTCCCCGTCCATGTGTGTTCCTCTGTGCACATCTGTGTCCATGTCTGAGCCTGTATCTGTGTGCATCCATGTCTGTGTCCCTCTGTCCCTGTCCCTGTGTGAGCGTGTGTCCGTGTGTCCTCGTGTCTCCCTGTGCCCGTGCTGCGTCGGCATGTGTGCCTGTGTGTGCTTCTGTGTGTCGTGTGCCCCATACCTTCTGATGGCTTGTGCCTGTGAGTCCAGGTTTGAGATTGGCCGCTGCCCGTGCTGTCTGGCTCCCTCCGTAGCCAAGGGTCCTGAGGCCTGGGGGTCCAGGACAGGAGAATGAGAAGCTGTAGGGGGCTGTGGAGGGCTGCAGGCAGATATATGTTCTAGAAAGACTTTGGCCATCGTGGGGATGGTGGTTTGGGGCAGACCAGTGATGTCACCCCCTGACCTTTCAGCCAGTTCCCAGGAAGTGGCACAGGGGTGATAATTGTCAAGCCAGGAGCGAGGGCCGAGGGGCTTTAGGAAGTGCCCGGGAGCACTCTGAAGCAGTATGTTTTGGTCCAGTGGGGCTCACGTGGCACCGGCTCACTGCCTGCCCTCTGGCCTACGGCATGGCAGGTATCACTGACCATCCGAAGCACTCAGCTCCCTTTCCACAGGCACCTAAGCAGACGGTCTCGGTGCATGAGCCTCGATGCGCGCCTTGGCCTGCAGCTGCCTCATCGAGCGATGCCAGCAGTGCCTAAGCCACATGCCATCCAGGCTGGGCAGGTGGATTGGATGTGTGAGCTGTGGCCCAAGCGGTCCTCCCTGGCCCTCTGGCTGGGGTGCCTCAGCTCCAGGAGCAAGGAGCCTGTCTTCTGTGGAATTCTGCGCCCTGGGAGAATGAGCTGAGCCAATCCTGAAGCCAGGGTCAGTCACGCACACTTTAGTGCGAATGAGCCTCATGTGAACCCTGGAAAGGCCTCGCAGGAAAGGAGAGGAAGGAAGGCTTCCTCTAATTGTGTGGATGAGGAAATTGAGGTCTGAGAGCGGCACGGCTGGCAAGCGGGGCGAGCTGACAGCCAGGCTGTCTCCTGACCCTGGCCTGGTGCTCTCACCTCTTGATGGCCCACCTTGGGGCGGAGTGAGGGCACAGATGGGAGGGCCCTGGTGGGGACAGGGAGAGGTGGGTGGCCGGAGCTGTGACCGCAGGCCCCGCCGTGGGTGGTGGTACCTGGAGTGTGTGCCCAGCACAGCGTGGCACACTCCCTCCTTCCCTGTACCCCAGTGCTGATGAGCAGGCCGAGCTACAGAGAGGGGCTCAGCTCCTTGCCCAATATCATGTGGCCAGTTAACGGCAGAGTTGGGATTTGAACCCAGATTCTTGGGACTCTTCTATGAGCCACTTCCAGCCTGGGGTTCTGGCGTGTGGTTGGAGTCCTGGGGGGCTGCTAGGGTGGGGGGACATTCCTCCTCTGGGAGGGACCTGGAGCCGAGCCCTCCCAGCTGGCTGAGGAGGGGCCTTGCTTCCTACACAAACAACCAGGCCTGGCTGGAGCCATTTTATTTTTATTTCCTATTTTTACTTGCCCGTTGGCTCTTTTTAGCAACTCTGGGTGAGATAGGCCCCCGCCCTCCGGTCTCCACCCGGCTTCCTGGCCCAGGCCAGGACCTCGGAGGAGACGTGGGCGTGGGTGGCCCAGGGTTGGGCTGGCTCGCAGCTTGGCCGGCATACACCTGGTGGCAGAGCTCCTCTCTTTCTGGGAGCTCCAGGGCGGCTGGCCTCGTCCCGCCCTCGGGTAGCACCATGGGGCATTGCATGGTGGCAGGGGAACGTCTTGGTGTGTGACTGTTTGTTGCCACCCCTCCTCTGGGTCTTGGCCTGAGGTTGGAGTTTGGGAGGTAGAGGCACTGGGCGGTGTGGTCTTGGAGCTGGGTGTGTGACTGGCAGCGTCACTGCCTGGGGCCTGGCTGGGCAGGGCTGGGCTTGGGTTTGTTGAGGCTCTGCCCACTGCTGGCCTGGCCCCACCCGCTGAGGGTACACTGTGCTCCAGGGTCTGTGAATCCCAACCTTGGGGGTAGGGGCTGTCAGAGCATCCGGCCAGCTGGAGCCTGCCTGTGGTGGGTGTTGCTGGCTGGGGGACATGAAGACCTCGAATGGTGAGGCGTCTCCCTGAAGGCGCTCTGCTGGGCCTGGGGTGAGGGCTCTCGTGCTGGCATTTGGTGGGTAGTGGGTTCTGAACTGTGAGATCAGGCTGGAGAAAGCCCCGGACCCACTGTGGATCCCAGGCCAGAGTGAGGGCAGGGGCGGGGGTCCGGGTCGAGGACTAGCAAGCCACAGTGCACCAGGTGCCCCGGTACCAGCTTGTGCCAAGCCCATTGCCCTCCCAGAACCCTGGGGGAGGGAGTTGCCCTCATTTACAGAGGGCGCCTGGGCTCAGAGAGGCTGAGCCGATCTTCAAGGCCACACAGCTTGTGGGCATGGAGGGACAGATCCTTGCCCTTTCCCTGCCAGGAAACTGAGGCACAGAGAGCGGAGGTCCCCCAGGTGGTCAGGCCCCAGAGGCCGGCACTCGGGACGGCGTGCTGTGCGGCCTCTTCCTGCCATCAGCGTGGGGCAGTGGGTTGGTGCAGGCAGAGTGGTAACAGCAAGCTGGGGGCAAGGGACTGCGTGGGAGCTGCTGTGAGCCCAGGCAGGTGATGGGGCTGCGGGGTTGCGGGAGGAGGCCCCTGTGCTTCCCACAGGGCCATGTGTGGTCTCCAGGGCTGAGATGGCTGGTGTGGGCCGCCCTGACCTGGTGAGTTTGGGGAACCTGGCCCCATAGGAAAGTGGACAGTGCCGCGGAGGAGGCTGCCTGCCTACCTGCCTGCCTCGCCCTTCCTGCTCTGGCTGGCTCAGCGGGTCGAGCGCAGGTGGTGGCTGTGGCCCTGCCACCACCGCAGTGACCTTCTCTTTGTATGTGGGTGATGTGGGTGGCATGACTGCGGGTGCGGGCACGTGTGGGTGCCGGGGATTGTCTGGTAATCCTTTGATTAGAGGCCGGGAAACCCAATCCCGCGGCCTAGGCGGTGGGGGGACCTCCTTCTAGAGAGGCCCCAGCAGATTATGGGATTTTCACCTGCCCCGCCCTGGGAGGTGTCTTGGGCCCAGAGCATTTGGCCTTGGGAGATCGGGAAGGGGTTCCTGCCCTGGAGTCAGGGAAGCTGTCTGCGGCCCACAGTTCTGGGCCCCATGCAGACCTTTTACATGCCGTGTGACCTGGGGCAGCGTGTCTCTCTCTCTGAGTCTCGACTTTCTCATCTGTGAAGTGGGGTGAGGGCACTTGCTGCCCAGGTGGTTGTGAGGGTTGACTGAAGTAAGGCCTGTCCTTCAGTTCTTGCCTGGGAGCAGGGAAGGGCACTGGCTGGGGTCCCCTCTGAACCTCAGTGTCTTTGTCTGAGGGCTGGGAGGAGGAGTTTCTTCTTCTGGGTTCTGGGGGCTCATGCAGGATTGCCCGTCAGCATCCTGCATCCCCTGGAATAGGGGGCGCTCAGTGTAGGACAAAGGAACATGAGGAGGGCATGAGTGTTGTATCTCATGGGAAGAAGCATTTTCTTGGGAGGGGTGGTTGCAGGGGCAGCTAGTTCTGGAACCATCCTAGGACCTAGAAATTGCTTAGGGCCAGGAAGCGAGACCAGTCATTAGGTGCAACTTTGACATAGGCTTGAGAGGTCACGTCCCCTGCCCTATCCCCATCTTGCTCAGGGGCCAGAGGAGAGACGCGTGTGCACTTGGTGGACTGTCACGGGCCTGGGGGCCTTGGGACCAACCCTCCATCCGCCCATCCCCAGCCAGGTGCAGCACTGAGCAGAGGGAGCCTGCGTTCTTCCTTCAAGCAGAGGATCTTCTACAACTATGGGGAAGAGTGTTTCCTCCTGGAAGGCGGGGCTGGCCGGCTGGGTCAGCAGATGGGCTCCTCTGGCGCCTTCTCACCTTCTGGCCGGTCATTGGCCCTTGTGGCCCTACCCCAGTGGGGTGGGCATCTCCCCATAGGCCCTCTCCACAGGATGCAGCCCTTCCTCATGGGGCCTGGTCCTGCTGAGGTTCTGGGGGGCCATGCCCCGTGTGGCCCCATCTCTGTGCCACCTCTCAAGCCGTTCCCTCTGCCTGGCATGTGTGCCTGCTCTGCCCTTCTTTTTCCATCCTTGTAGGCCTGAGTCCAGCGTCCCCTGCACTTGAAGCTGGCCCCAGGGACCTGGCAGGCTGGGGCCCATGCAGTACAAATGTGGACAGGTCTGTCCCCACCCTGCCCTGGGCCTCCCTTTTTCCCAGCCTCCTCTGGCTCCGGCATGTGCGGAGACTGTGGTGTGTCTCCTCCTTGGATGGAGGAGCGGGTAGGGGGCTGGCTCCGCAGCTTGGGGTCTATCTAGCCTGGTATCTGGAGAGACTTGTGGGGTGCAGCTTCCTGCCCTTGCCGCCGGAAGGGGCTGAGATTGGGGTCCCGCCCCTTTGCTCCTGACTCAGCAGCTGCAGGGTGGGGGAAACTGGAGGTTTCTTGACAAAACCCCCAACCCTGGGCACCCGCCCAAGGCTTAGATTCCTTTTATGAAGGTGGAAGTGGAGTCCTTGGTTCCTTTCTCTGGGGACTCCCAACAGGAGGTTGGGACGGGGCTGGATCCCAGGCCCTGGGCCCTGGAGCCCTCTCCTTCCCACCTCCCGGGCCTCCGAGAACTGTGCTTCTCCGCTGTGTAGCGCCCTCTGTGGCTTCCCAGGGTGGAGTTCTCACTGCTGCCTGGCCACGGACGCCCCTCCATCCTCAGGAGCCAGGCAGGCCCCACCACCATACCCCTTAGCAACCAGCTTCCCACTCCGAGCGGCGTCTGTCTGTGTGCTGCCTTCCATAGGAGACTTTCTGAGCTTAGGTTCCCTCGACGCTCTATGGGCACTGGGCTTCCTGTCCCAACACACTGGTGGTAATGATGGGACGTAGCCTCTGTGCGGGCCCCGTGCCTGGTGTGGACCCAGCAGAGTTGGGCAGCAGATGTGGAGTTGGGGAGGAGGGGAGCAGTGACAACCATTCAGAGTGGGCTCTGCCTCCTGCACCCCTGGGCCGTGTGCCTGGGGACAGCGGCCAGAATCACGAGGCCCAGTGCTCGAGCTGCAGTGTGGATGGGTGGCTTCTCTACCCCAGGCTCCAGCTCTCTCCAGCCCAGCGAGTGTGGCAGCCCCTGGTCTGCTGGGACCACTGCCAGTGGCCAAGAAAATGAAAGTGGACATGCCCTGGAGGTTATGGGCTTCAGTGTCCCCACCGGGTGAGTGAGGATAACGTATCCTCCTCTAGCTGGTATTTGCACAGCCCACGGCTGTGCCGGCTCCGTGGAGGGCCAGTTGTCAGGTGCTCGTGAAGTGTAGCTGCTGGGAAGGAGGTGGAAAGTTTGGGCCAAAGCCCTGATGGGTTTTTGTGTGCCCTTGGGTGGTCAGCAGTCGGGGTACCTGGTTGGCTCATTGCACTTCAGGCCCCACCCTGGGACTGGCATGGATCCTTGTGGAGGGATCTGGAGTTTGGGGTTGGAGAAGCCTCAGCCCTGGCCTTGGTGGCCTCCATCAAGTAGAGACCAAGGCCACAGGCAGGACGGGGGCTCTGGCAGGAGCCGACATCGCATGTCTGGCCTGGCTGCACCCACCAGGTGTTCATCCAGGAGCTGCTGGCAGCCCCGGCAGGCTGTCCCACCAGCTACCTGCCTCCATCCTCCATAGGAACTTGTGAAACCTGGAACCGAAAAAGAGCCAAGGCAGGAGGGAGCAATTGAAGTTGAAATTAACTGCTGCTGCATCTCCCCAGCGCCAGCCCTGCCACTGTCAGTGCAAAATGCACGACGGGGAAGGTGAAAATAATCAAAGTCTTGACTCTCTGGCCCGGTTCATTCATGACTAAATACGTGTCAGTTCCCGGCACAGATGAACATGGAATGGGTACCCCCGGGTGGGACTGTGGCTGCTCCTGTGTCCAGATGTCCCCTCCTCCAGGAAGCCCTCCTTGATTTCCCCATTCAGGAGGTCCTCTCCTATACCCGTGTTTCCTGATACATGTGCGTCTTACGGTGTCCATATAGGGACAGTTGAGAGTCGGGGCAGCAGCCTAGGCCACTTCTGGGGGGTGGGGTCCAGGCGGGGTGTGGCCGACAGCCCAGAGTGGTATGGTATTGGGGCCCATGCAGGGTCCCTCGGCTCTACCACTGCTGGCCCATTCTAAGCACCTGATCAAGACCATGCCGCCCTCCTCTTTAGTTCCTCCTGTTCCGCTGTGGTCCTAGGGGTGGAGTTCCAGCCCGGGACCTGGCGTTCATCCTTGCCCTGCCTTCCCTGCCCTCCCGTGGCTTGCTGGGGACCAGCTGTGCTGACTGATGTGATGTCTTCAAGCGCCACAGCTTTGCACTTACCGTCCCCTCCCCCAAATGCCCTTCTGCCGTTGCCCCTTCAGGTCTCCCTCGGCTGTCAGCTCATCCAGGGGCCTCCCCAGACCCCCGGCTGCCGTGGCCTCACCCCCACTGGTCCCTGTAGCCGGTTCTGCTTGTTCCTTCTGAGCACTCGGCAGGTCCTGCCAGTGGCTGGCCGTTCCCGGGCGTTTTAGGGGCTCTCGTTAATCTTCTTGACCAGGACCTGGGCTCCGGGGACTAGGGGTGCCCAGGGACTGCAGGACCTGCCCCGGGTCCTGGCACTGCCCAGCTTCACATTAGCGGGGTAAAGAAGCGTGTCTCTGGGTGCCGTGGGTGGATGCCCCCAAGGGTGGAGCCCCCATTTTGGGGATGTGCTGCACCTTTACCCCACTGTCTGCTTGCACTTGTGAGCTGCTGGAGTCTGAAGCCCAGGGTGGGACAAGGAGCTGCCTCTGAGGGAGGGTCCTCCTGGAGGCCCCAGGGGCTTGAGGAATCCGAGTCGGGACAGTGTGGGTTGGAGGAGTCACAGGTGGGACTGGCTGGGACCCCACCAGCGCTTCACTGCTCCCATCTTATGGAGGGGGAGGGCAAGGCTGGGGGGGGCAGCTTGAGAGGCACTGCCTCCAGACACCACATCCTGGACCTGGCCCTTGCAGGGAGGGCCCAGCTGTCACTGTGGAGGTGGCAGGCAGGTGGGAGTGGGGTGGTGGCCTTTCCATCACTGTGGAGGTGACAGGCGGGTGGGAGTGGGGTAGTAGCCTCTCTGTCACTGTGGAGGTGATGGGTAAGGGTGGGATGGAGGCCTTGCCATCACTGTGCGGGTGGCAGACAGGTGGGGTTAGGGTGGGGACCTCACGGTCATCTGTGGGCAGGATGGGGCAGCCATAAGGAGAGCAGGTAGAGAAAGGGTTAAAGGGCCGAGGGAAGTAATAATGTTTCTAATTTTCCTGTGTAATTTAATAAAAATGTAAATTGCTGGGCGGATGACGCGCCCTGCCGCGGTGTTGACCGAGATTAATTGCGGGCTCTCGTGGTCAGCCTGCCTTTGTCTCTGCGCCCCGAGCGCAGCCCGGCTCCTCCGTCTGCCTGGGAGGCAGACACCGTGCCGTCCACCCTGATGGGGGTCGCAGTGTCCAGGCTTCTGTCGAGCAGGAGGGGGGCCTGGTCGGTCAGAGCCAGCCCCTGCTGTGACCCCACACCCCTCTCCGGAGGAGCACAGGGCTGGGGGAGGACGGCCAGGGGCCTGCGTTGACGGGCAGGTTCCAGGTATGCGGAGGGTCAGTGGCCAGCGTGGTTAGGGAAGGCCCTCCAGGGGGATGCTGCGGGTGGGCTTATGCCTGGGAAGGGGCAGCTGGTGGGGAGGTGGAGGAGGATCTCTCAGGCTGGGGGAACAGTGTGTGCAAAGGCTCCGGGGTGGGGCTCACTGACAGGGGCTGGGGCGGTCAGTTCAGAGCTAGACGTTGAGGTCTGGTGGCCAGGAGGGGGCTAGTGGGTGACAGAGCCAGGCAGGACATGGCCAGAGGTGCTGGGCCTGTCCTGACAGTGGTGAGCATCCTTCAGAGGCCGTGAATGCTGAGTGAGGGTCCTGGCTGCCGGTGAGGACGGACCCCAGGGGCAGGAGGGGAGTTCGTGGCCACTTAGGAGGCGGAAGCAGAGGCGGCCATGGCCATGGCTGTGGGGATGGAGGAGCCGGTGGGTCTGGTTGCAGTTAGAGCCATGGCCAACAGGCCTGGAGTGGAGGCTTGGGGTGACCATGTGGTTTGGGCCTGCACAGTGGTGCCGTTTCTAGGGACATGAGGCACCGAGGGGAGTTGAGGGTGCCAGGCGCGGCAGTTGCGATTGAGGTCATGCAGGACCCCTCGCAGGTTACAAGAGCAGTGTGCATTGAATGCCAGAGCTCTGGGGGAGACCTGGAAGCCTCCCAGGAGGTGAAACCCCAGGGTCTGTGGTTGGAGCTTGGAACATTTTGGTGGCAGGGCCAGCCAGGGTTTTGAGAGGGAGGACAGAGCAGCATTTGCTGGTGCAGCGGTCATCATGGTGCGATGGTCTTCAGGATGCAGGGCAGCAAGAGCCAGGTGCAGCTCCTCTGAGCTCAGGCTGGCTGAGAGGGTCCCTGTAGCCCAGTTTTGTCCCAAGGTCCCCCAGGGCCCATGTGGCTGCTTGTCCTCTGCTGCAGATGGAGCCCAGTCACGGGCAGAATGTTGATCTGATCCCGGGGGACGCAGGTGGCCGACACGTGGGTTGAGTCTTGGCTGAGTTCATCCAGGCTTGAACAGCCACCCTGCTGTGGCACTGCGATGGAGGGCTGGCTCCTGCCCAGTGCTTCCCGGCCTACGTACGCCCTGTCCTCGGGGTCCTAGGCTGCATGGCACCTGCCCATCCGTCCGCTGTCAAAGGCATCACGTGTCCGCCGTGTGCTGCCTCAGGCCCAGTGCAGGATTCAGTGGTCAGAAGACTTCATGTGCCTCCCCCGGGGCGCTGGACGTCGAGGTGGGTGAAACCAGGCCTGGGGTTGCAGTCCCTGAGGTAGAGTCGAATTTGGGTGTGTGGCTTTGAAATACCCAGGACCCCCAGACCTTGGCAGGACCTTACTTTGGACACCAGCTCTGTACCACCTGAGTGCCAACCGTGGCATTGCGCCAGCTGGGCTTTGAGACTCGGGAGGGGCTGGCATATCCGAGACCCAGTTCTGTCATTTGCGGTGAAGGTCTGGTCCCTGCTGAGGAGGCTGGTGATGCGTGGTGGGTACGCCGCTTCCCAGGAGGGGGACCTGTGCTGTCCCTGAACTCACCGAGGGCCAGGAGGGGTCCCGAACACTGCCCTGCCTCATGATGGCCCGCAGAGAGGGTCTTGCAGAAGAGGGGTCTGGCTGGGCCTACAGACCCCAACTCCCTGCCCCAGCCTGGCCCCGAGCTCCCACTTCCTCATGCTGGGCACACGGAGAGCCCTGCTGATCCCTGCTCTGCACCTGGACAGCCCAGTGTCGTTGGTGGGCCTGTCGGGCAGGGGCGCCTCGGCCTGGTGGAGGGCTTGGCCGAGCTTGGTGGCGGGGAGGGAAGGCCTTTCCACGGGGAGCAGGAGGGAGGAGAGGGACAGACTGGTGGGTGGGGGAAGAGAAGAGGCTGGCTCAGGTGGGCTGGGGTCTTCAGCTGCCACACCTGGCAGTGGTGCTGCGGGGGTGACTCGGCCCTGAAGCTTGTGGCGGGCAGGAGCGTGCACGGACAGGGACCCAGCAACTTGGCGAGCATGGGCCAGACAGGGGCAGGGTTCTCAGGTGGCCCCACGCCTGGGTGACGTCAGGAGACCCCACATCGGGCGAGGTTACCCGTGTGTCTGTTGACTTGTCTCATGACGTTTGGGGACTTTAGTTCAACCTGAATGCCTGTCTCCCTGGAGGCGCAGGGCTGTGCGCAGGATTCCCCAGGGCTGGGCTGGCCTGGCGGTGTCCACCCAGGAAGGCTGCTTGGAGGAGGGGCAGAGCTGGGCTGGCTCGGGTGGGCGGGCAGGTGCCGCAGGCTCTCCTGTGGTAGGAGTGGGGTGGACAGTTTGCACGATCTCGTCCTGCCTGTGACACCTTCCTCTCCTCCTGTTTGGGTCAGCTCCTGGCTGCAGCTGTTGTCTGGAGGTCCCCAGGCACTGCTGGGACCCCTTCCCCAAGCCCAGGACCCCTGATTCATGCCTCTTTCCAGAGCACTTGCTGGCCTGTGGTCAGGAAGAGCAGACCCGCCAGATGGCTGTGTGTGTATGTGTGGAGGGGGGTGGAAGGTGGGGGTGCAGCTGCCCAGAGATACCAGGAGATGTCATGCCGATCGCACGCTTTGATTGAACAGCCTGTCTGGGGCCGAGTGGGCAGCTGGTCAGTGTCAGGCTCCTGGGGCAGGATGTATGGAAGCCACCGGGGGAGGGAGGAACTGGCCCCAGAGAGCCGGTAGGGCTGGGGCAGCGGAGTGGCCTGAACGCAGTGCTGGCATTGCTCCCTAGCCCCCGCCTCGCCAGCTGCAGCCTTGGAAGGCCCTTTGCCCCTGCGAGCCTCAGTTTCCTTTTCTGTAAGGGGGCATGGCTGTCCTCGTCCCCTGGGTGGTGGCTCAGAGCTGGACATGCTGTGTAGTAGCCACATGGGTGGCGTGCTGGTGGCTGGGGTCCCCAGGGGCTGCCCGTGGGCGGTCAGCTCCATTCGGAGGCCTGTGGTTTCCGGCTAGCGTCTTCCTTCGGGCACAGCAGGCCCCAGACGATGCTACATGAGGACTATGTGGGCCCACCCCTGTGCTGTGCCCTGTGCTGTGCTCACCCACGTGGGGAGCCTGAGGCACCGCCCAGTGGGGCCTCCCTGGCCCAGCTCCACCCTGCCCTTCCCCACAGAGAAGCCAGCCTCCCCCCAGGAGCAGCTCCATCTGGGGCATTTTCATGCCTTCTGCCAAGGTGGGTGGGGGTGGGAGTTGGGCCAGTGGCTCTGCTTTCCTCCCTGCCTGTCCCCACTGCACGAGGAGATGCATTCGAGGGGCTGAGCGGCTGAGCCTGGGGCCCGGCCTGGCCTGGGTGGTGCCTCCCCTGCTGCCTTGTCCTCATCTGTACCCAGGGCTAACGTCAGCACCTCGGCCGTGTGATGGCATGGAGGCCACCTGTCCTGCACCCACAAGAGGCCCTATGCCTCAGCAAGGGGGGCCGAGCGTCCCTCACCTGCCTAAGTGTCCTTTCCTATAACATGGAGCACCAGCCTCAGACTTCATGGGAAGTGCATGTGGCCTCGAGGTACAAACACTGCATTGTGAGGAAATGCTGGCCGCAGGGGGCTGAGCCCTCTGAATTCTTTGCTTAGGAAATCAGAACGTTGGGGCCCCCCTCTCCTGCACAGGCCAGGCTTGGGGCTGGCAGAGTCTGAAGAGGTGGCAGGTCTGGGGCTAGGAGGCCCGGCGGGAAATCACAGGAGGCCTTGGGCAAGTGCCTGGCCCTGTGGGCCGCAGCGTCCTCCTCAGAGAAGGGGCAGTCGGGAGGGTCACTCTCGAGGGGCCCTATGCCAGCAGCGGGCAGAGGGGAGGGCAAAGTGGTGGTCCCGGGCCCTGCAGGCTGGTTGTGAGGCAGGCTGGTCTCCAGTCCCTGCCTGCATTGCTCTGTTCCTCCAGATGGTCCTGACCCCAGCACCCCAAACTCTGCGTCTTCCCATGTGGGGAGCCCCAACAGGGCGCAGGGATCCTTCACCTCAGGAAACGCAATCCCTTCCCCGGCCTGTGAATATTTCATCAGCAGATTAAAAATTGAAGCTGAACCATCCCTGCTCCTCCGGGAGGGTGGAGGAGGGGGGCCGGCTCCGTTTCAGGCCGGTTTGAGTATTTTTCTTGATAATGGAGCTGCGTCAATTAGAAAATGACGTTGCTGGTTAAAATGCCGTTCTGTGGCCCTCTTTAATTAAGGCCGAGATGTAATAACCAATCCGCTGCTGCGAACGCGTTTTTAACCATCAGAACGCGAGGTGGATGACATGGAGTTGGGTTGATCAGAGGGGGTGTGCGGGGTCTCGGAGAGATTTATGGAGGCCATGCAGCAGCTGCAGCTCTGGCGGGGCGTGGGGTGTGCCAATGTGTGTTGGGTCAGATGGGTGCTCTGTTCTGTGTGCACGTGTGCGTGCATGTGGCATGTGTGTGTTGGGACCAGAAGGGCCTGGGGGCTGAGGTTGACAGTCCTACCGAGTTTGCCTGCATGGCTCATGGTGCTGGAGCCAGAGGGCGGCTCCGGGCAGCCCGGGGAGGGAGCGAGGCTGCACAGGCTGCGGGAGTCAGAGGCCTGTCGAAGGCGGAGTTGGGCTGGGGTGCAGCAAGGGGAGGGTTCTGGGCATGGGATGAGGACGACAGCGCGGCCCAGGAGCCCCTGTGAGTTTGATGGTGCCTGGGAGATGAGGAAAGGGGCAGACTGACTCGGCGCCTCCTGGGGTGCCTGGAAAACCCTGCAGAGGTGCATGGGGGGCGAGGGGAGGGGAGCAGGGAGGTGGTGTCTGGCCATCCCCTCAGGTGTCTGAAGGGTGAGTGCGGGAAAGGGCTGCTTCGGGGACCCTGGATGAGTCCGGGGCATGAGGAAGCCTGAGGGGCCGCAGTCCTTCCCTGCTGCTGAGCAGGGGCCCTGCTCTAGGCCCCAGGTGGGCAGCACAGGGCCTGGTGGGGCTGTCTTGCCCTCCCTGCCTCGCCCCTGCCCAGCAGTGGGCAGCAGTGATCACCCGGCAGTGTGCAGACTGTGTGGGAACCGGCGTCCATCCGGACCACCCAGCCGCCTGCTGGCCCCGCTTTCCTTTGGTGGGACTGAAGGTGCACCCTGGCTGAGCCCTGCAGCTCCCGGGGTGCTGGCTTGACACAGGGGGTCAGCTGCCCCAGGGAAACGAGGTCAGGGCTTGCCTGGGACTGTCTGGGATGGGCAGGGTGGGGATCAGCATGGGGCAGGCTCCACAGCCGACGGCTCCCATGCCTGTCTGGGCTGTGTTGGGTCTTGCTTGAGGTTGGAGCGGTCTCCCTTTGGGGACATCCAGGGCTCTTGGGTCTCTCTCTGGCAGGGAGTCAGGAGCCCTGGAGACATGGGAGTTCTCTCCTGCTTCCTTGGTGTGAGGAAGTATGTCCTCAGCCTGCTCTTCTCCCCTTGGGGACACTTGGCCCTGCCTTCTGGTGCCCACGTGGAAAGCCAGCTGGGGGCTGTGACGTTTGTTGACACCCTCCCACCACCTGTGCTCTCTGGGCTGGCCTCTGGAGGTGCAGGCTGGGGGGATGAGCCGCCCCAGGTACAGGGTCCCCTTCTGGAAGGGGGAGGAGGGGCTGGGGCTGCTGGCGTGGCTGGGAGGGGCAGGCCCATAACTGGGAGGTTCTGGGGCTTGAGGAAGAATCCCAACTTTTACTTTTGAAACAAGAGCAAACAGCAAACTGAGCTCTCCCGGCTGTGGAGGAGGTGGGCTTGTTTTCTTCAGTGGATTTCCTGGAGTCCTTCTCAGGGGTATCCCTGGTGCGCAGAGGTGGGATCTCTGATGGCCCATGGTTGTAGGAGGCCTCAGGCCAGCGTACTGGAGAGTGGGAAGGCAGGTGGTCTGGGCTGTGAGTGCACATGTGTGCATGTGTGTGCACGGCCCCATGCATGTACACCGCACGTGTATGCACATTAAGCCGGTATCCCTTCATGTGGCCCGGCCACAGGCATCCTTCACTTTGAGCAAACCCTCACTTACTTTCAAAGGTGTGTTCATTGCCCAGTGGTGCCCCAGCAGCTTCCACGGCCCCCATGAGTCCACGAGCCCCTGTACATCCAACACTGCTTCTCCCCACAGCTAGCGGGGAGGACGTTGGCAGCTTTTCTGCCTCCTCCCGCTTTCCCCAGGGTGGCAGGGCAGAGGTGCCCTCGGTGTGGGGGTGCCAGGCCCTGGCAGGCAGGAGAGGGAACTGCTGTCTCCTCATGCTGCCCATGGGCCTGGTTGGCCTCCAGGCCTGGGATGCCCCGTTGGGGCCGTGCCTGTGGGGTGTGTACGTGACCTCAGGCTGAGAATCTGGGGGGACTCCAGCAGCCGTACTCATCCACGAGCCCTGCTGGCAATGAGCTCGGACAGCCTGGCTGCATTTGGGGAACGTGTCCCCAAGGCTGGTGGGGATGGGGCTGTGGGTGGATGAGAGCTCAGCTAAGGGTGCCTGGTGGCTGTTCACTGGAGATGGAGGGGGCCACAAGCTCCTGGGGAAAGGGGGCAGAGGCAAAGACGGAGCCTAGACTTCACTGTTGCCACCATAAAATAACACTTGGGTCCATGCCTGGGAAAGCCTAGAGGTGCATTCCAGCCTTTGTGTCTCTTCTGATAGATGGGATGGGGTGCCTGGGGCCCAGCAGGGAAAGTGGGTTGGTGGATTGGTGATGTCTGCAAGGAGGGTTGTGGGGCACTCCTGCGTGCCGAGTGCTCCCATCCTGGCCCTGTGATCTCTGAAGCTAATCTAATGTCACCCTTCTACCGGGAGCTGCGTGTTTTCACTGTGACTTCTGCAGAATTTTCTGCCCATACTGCTGGCTCTTCTGGGTCCCCCTCCTTGGACAGTGTTGGCGTGAGGAGGTGGTCGGTGCGTGTGTGGTGGTGGAATGAATGAACTCACCCAGGTTGGAGCCAGCCTCACACTGCCGTGGCTTAATGGGTCTCACCTGGGCTGCCCATCAGGCACTTTTGAAGATGAGGAGCTTTTAAGATTCCTGGTACCCAGGCCACACCCCAGACCAATCAGATCGGCAGCTGTGGGAGTGATGCCTGGGTACCAGGGCTCCCTGGTGATTCTGTTGTGCCCCAGGGTGAGCCCTGCTGGTGGAGACGGCCTGGGCCAGGCATTCCCAGGGTTCCTCCTGCAGCTCTGCTGGCATCTGTTGTGCACTGGCCTTCGCTGTAAGACTGAAATCTTCAGAGGCCATGTTGTTGCTCGAAGTCTCAGATCTGGGCCAAACCTGCCTCTGCTGTCTTGGGCCCTCCAGGCTCCCCAGGCTGCAATTGTCCTCATCCTGGATTTGCCTCTCCCCTTCCCATAGGCCTGTACACTCCCAGTTCCCTTAGAGTGAGTGGAGCTGGCTTAGGGATGGAGGGGCTGAGAGGCCACTGGGAAGCCGTGGTTGGGGAGTCAGGGAGCCTGTCCTGGAGTTCTGGGGTGTCTGGAGCAGAGGGGCTCCGGGAGACTGCATGAGCAGGGCCTCTGGTCTAGAAGTGGTCAGGACCATGATCCCAGGAGGCATATACATCCCATCTCCTGCAGGGATGGGGTGGCTCAGCTCCAACTCTGCCCACGTTGGCTTTTGGGGTTCAAGGCAGGGCTGGGGCTGGGCCACCCCATCTCTGCTGGCGTTTGTCCTCACCTGCAGAAAATGCAGGCCCAGTTGTCAGAAGCTGCGCTGTGGGTCCCAGGTGTATGAGCAGTGCCTAGTGTGCCTGGGCCTGGCATGGGCATCTCTGTGTCTCTTTGAGCTCCCAGGCCGGGCCAGGCACTGTTAACTGAACAGCAAACAGTAAAAAGCAGCCTGACCCTTGGACAGATCCCCCGACTCCTGCCCAGCTTCAGTTTCCTGATATGCTGGTCTCCGAAAAGCTGGGAGGCTGAACAGAGATGAACAGAGCTCACCGGCAGCTCAGTCAGTGCCAGGAACTGCTAGTTGTTATTTTTGGTTAATTTTTCCTTGCCTGGGCTTCACTTCTCAGGGTGGGCTGGGAGGGAGAGGCAGTGGCCCAGAATTAAGGTGGAGGGGTGGGGCAGTAGAGTCCCGCAGGGAGGGGCACCGCTGTCCATAGACAGGTTTTCAAAGATGCCCTCTGCAGCCAGGCTGAGGACCCAGAGGCCCGGGAGCTGTGTGCACCCCCGCTGGGTGGGGGAGGTCCTGGGCCTGCTCCTCTGGAGTGTTCAGCTTGGAACGCAGCCTTGCCACACGTTGGAGGCAGGTAGGGACCTGGCCCGTTGTGCAACCTGCAGCTGTGCAGGAGAATTCCTCCCAGGGCCCTGGGCTCACCCTGCCCTGGAGTCTGCATTTTTCGGAAAGCTCCGCAGGTACCCTCTCAGTGGGTCAGAGGCTTTGAGGAGGTCAGGGTCTGCGCCCAGGTGTCAGACAAGCCCTGGGGGAGGGCAGCTGAGGGGGTGGGGGGCAGCTCCCTGCCCTCGGGATGGCTGCTGGGCCCAGACTGCCACAGAGTAATGGCAGGGAGGTGCTTCCACGACGCCCTCGCTGTGGGATCTGGCTCGGGCCTGTCTCAGGCCAGGCCTCCTTTCCCTGGTGACCTGGAGAAGCATGGACTCTGCTGGCATGTCCTTTCCTCCTGCCCCTGCCAGGTGGAGCAGGGTGGGGCCTTCTGGGGAAGCTGCCCCACCGTCACCTGGCTTCCTTGCCCCAGCCCTGCAAGGGAGCGGAACTGTGTCAGGCTCTCGTAGGTGACTCTCCCTGGGGGAGCTCTGGGAACTTGGGTAGGTCACCTCATCAGCCTCAGCCTTGCTCCCCTCATCGGTAAAAAGCGGGGAAGAGTTTCTACCTTGGATTTTGGTAAGGGGGGGGAGCCATTGTTTAGCTCCCACCGGGAACACACCTGGGATGGCCCTGGGCTGGGGACTGCATGCTGGCCGGGCCGGGGAGCCAGGGGTTGCTGCCTGTGCTTCTGCAGTGCCCACCAGGGCTTTCAAGGTATATAGGGCAGCACGGTCTGCGGGATGGAGGCCCTTCCTGCTGACACAGGAGGCTGGGGAAGGTCCGTGGCTGGAGAAGGTCCGTGCCTTGCCCAAAAGTGTGTCTTATCACCAGAAGATGGCCCGGTGCACTAAGCACCTACTGTATGCTAGCACTGCGGTGGCCGTCCTGCTCAGCGGCTTTTGGATGAGCCATCCTTGGCTGCCCGCAGGGGAGGACCAGTGTTCTCACCATTGTCCTGCTATGGAGGGGAAGGTGACAAGCTTCTCTGGTGGCACTTGTGCCCTCAAAGTGTTGGGAAAGGGTGGTTTTCCCAGGTGGGGGCCCCTGCCCTGCCCCAGCCTCACCCCGCCTGAGGCCCTGCTCAGCCACCACCCTTGATGGCCCTGGTAGAAAGTGTCTCCCGACACCTCTGCACCCTGCCTTTCTCCCAGCGTCAGCAGCCCTGGAGGTGGCCCAAGGCCCATGTCCATGCCCGGTGCTGGGCACCCCCAGGAAGCTCAGAGGCCCCCAGGCAGAGCCGAGGAGGCGTGAAGGCATAGCCAGGGCGGAAGCAGAACAAAAGAAAAAAATCCACCCCCAAACCCACCCAGCCCACACCCTGAATCTCCTTATCTGTGTCTCCGCAGCCTGTTGCAATTGCCTGCTCTGAGTGGGTTGAGAAATTCGATGGAGCAGATAGTTGCCCGGGCACTGAGGCTAGTAGGGCGGTCGGACAGGTTTGGTTCCTGCCCCAGGTGGAGGGCCCTTCTCCAGAACCCAGAGCAGAAACCTGGCCAGAGTTCGCTGCTGAGCGGGCTGCAGCCTCCCGCATCCTCACCTGGGCTCCCTGCAGGTTCCTGGGAAAAGGGGACTTTCAGGGCCAGGGGCAGGGGATTGCACGGAGCTGATTCGCTCTTTGGGCCCTCTGCTGTAGCCGCGTGAAGTCAGGCGCTTTGTGGGCCTCAGATTTCTCATCTGTGCAGGGGGTTGGGGGACGTGGCGTTGGTGAGGTCCGTATGTCCACGAGGACTGTCCATACCACGAGCACAGTGGGGGAGTCGTGGGTGGAGGGTGGGAGACCCCCAGACCTGAGTCAGCCCCTCAGAGAGCTGTGGCCCTGGGTTTGAGGCCAAGGGTTTGGCTGTGGTTTGTGCAGTCCCGAGCAGAAAGGCGAGGTCTTTGCTAGGGAATGCCCTGCTTAACCAGTCAGATATGTTACCCAGAACCTTCCAGAACACAAACATGCACCAGAGGTAAGCAGAATTGGCCACCCTCGGGGCAGAGCACCCGGGAAATTACGTGTTCTTAGAAAATTATGTGTAAATCACGGTTTCTTCATGAGTTTGTTTATTGGTTTTTCCCTGGCAACCTTCACACTGTCTGATCCTCGGGTGAGACCATGGGGGCAGTTTACAGCAGACCCTGTGGGCAAGGGGACGGGCCACAGCAGAGGAGCAGCATCCCACCTGGGGCCTGGGGTGCCCCCACAGAACACGGGGACATGGGATGAGAGGCGTACCCACTGTGCTCCCCAACATCCCAGCTGCTCGCTGGCCTGAGGGCCGGCTCCTGCAGCACCATCTCCACGGGAGGCCGTGGGCTGCTTCCAAGAGGGCTGCTGCCGGGTGTGCCGCCCAGGCCCCGGCCACCTGCCGAGGACGGAGCCAGGCGTGAGCCCGTGCAGGACAGAGTGGAAACACCGAGTTCTGCCTGCACAGGCCTTGGGGTCCTTGCTGGAGGGCTCTGGCTCATGAGCCAGGAGATGGGCACCAGGCCTGTTGGGCCGCCACCAGCCACTTTCCTCCGGCAGCAGGCAGGAGCCACAGCTCAGGGCCAACAGGCCTCCCTCAGCCTGGGTGGGGTGGAGCTGGAGGGAGGGCTTCCTGGGGGAGGTAACAGGGAACATATGGGGAACAGCATATGCAAAGGCCCAGAGCTGGGAGAGTTCCGGGGCCTGTAATGGGGAGGTCAGTAGCTGAGCCTGTGCAGTCCTCAGAGGCCTTGTGCGGGGTCTGGACTTGGCCCTGTGGGTGCCACCCAGGAACTGACAAGGTCTTGTTCCAGAGACTTCCCCAGAGGTCTGGGACCTGCTTTCCAGGCTCCTGTTTGGATGCTGTTCCAGCACAGCAGCACTGCCCTAGGCCCTGCCCTCCCCTCCCCGCCCCTCCCTGGTCATCTGCAGGACTGGGCAGAGCCCCTGGACCCTGCCCGAGACAAGCAGTTTCCAGGGCAGGCCTGGGCCCCAGCTGGGGTCTCTATGGGGTGTGCTGGCTTTGGGAACGTTGGCAGGTCTGAGCCTGGCCTGTGTGAGTGCTGCTTGCTCACGTGGGTGGTGAGGGCTGCAGGCAGAGGGCCAGGAGTCCCCGGGGCCTGCTGCTGGGCTCAGGGGAAGGGCAGGCGGAGCCCTGGGGCCAACAGCCCCACGTGGCAGGGGGTTTTCATTAAGCCTTGCGCCCACTCCTACCCCATGCCCAGTTCTGGAAGGCTCCGCAGGGTCCAGGGAGCATTCATGGAACAGCTGCTGGGGGCTGCCACGGGGAGAGGCCGAGAGGAAGGCCAGGGTGTAGCCAGGGGCGGAGGAAGCTTCCAGACCCGCTGTCTATAAAATTGAGGAAGGCAGAGGTGTTGTTCTTGCTTCCGGGGTCCCCTGCTCACGTCTGAGGGCACGGAGAGTGAGATATAAAGAACACTCATTCCACTGAATAGCTGGGGAAACTGAGGCAGAGCCAGGGCCACCTGCCTTTGGCGTCCTCAGGCGTTGGCTGTGAGATGGGTGTGCTGCTGCTGCCGGCAGCTCTGAAGTGGGCTTCGAAAGCTTTGGAGGCCCCGGAGATAATTATCTGGCAATAATGAGCTAATTAATGGCTGCAGGTGTGCCCCAGCCCACCTCCCCTCCCATCCCAGGCTCCATTCTGCCTCGTGCCTCCCACCCTTCCTCATCCTCTCCACCGGGTGCGCCCTCGCCTCGGTGTGAACATCAGTTCCGTAAGTCATCGCGTTATTCCTGGGGCACTGTGGCTTTGCCTGCTTGGAGGGTGAGGGTGCCCGCCTGGGGAGGGCTGGAGGGGCTACCTTGACCTCCGGGGAGGGGTGTGACGCACCCCCTGTGGATCAGCCACCTGCATTGTTTTCCCTCCCTCCCTCCCTAAATAGCACACGCAGGCTGAGGGCAGGGGAAGCATGGCCCTGGAGTCCGGACGAGCCACGTGTGGCCCCGGTGGGGTGGGGAGGTGACACCCAGCCCCTCCCCTCCCAGCAAGGATGTGGCCTGTCTGTCCTGGAAGGTCCTGGGTAGGCTCTGGGCCCTGGTCCCAGCCCGTTTCCCCCAGGGGCTTTGCTCTCGAGATTGTCCTGCCATGCTGGGCAGCCTGGTGGCTCTGGGTGGGCCTGGCCTGTGAGGGGATGGGGCCCTGGCAGCAGAGGCCTTTCCTTGCCCCACCTAGAAACAGGGAAGCTTCTGGAGCCGCAGGGGTCCCTGGGCTAGGGGTGTGTGGGACCGGGCCGGGAATGGAGCAGTAACCGGAGGGTGGAGGTGTGGCGCGCCCAGTGGGCCCACCCGGCACAGATGCCACCATGCTTTCGAGGCCGCTGAGGGGCCCCAGGGCTTTATCTAAGGCCCCCGCGATTGCTCTGTCCTGCCTGGGGTGGGCCAGGATCCCTGGGTAGGGCCTGGAAGCTGCCAGCTGACCTCAGTAGCCTTGGTGGGGGGCACTGGGCTGGGTGTCTGTCTTCCCTGGAGGCTGCACTGCCTGAGCCGGTGACAGGCTGCGGACTGGACTGTCAGGCGGCAGGGCAGAGCGAGCAGGAAGCGCTGGTTCCTTCTCCGTTTCCACCCCGCTGGTCACGGGAGCCTGCTGTGCCCAGGCCTGGGCTTGCTGATGCCTGGAGTTCTGGGTTCGAGCTCTGGCTCCGTTGTGGCTGCAGGCGAGGCCCATCCTTCCCCTGGTCCCGCCGCCTGCAGCCTCAGTTTCCCTTTCTGAAGGACTGGTATCAGGAGACAGTGTGGGCAGCCAGTGCCCGCTGTGCCAGCGCCCCTTCCGGCGCACTTGTGTGCAGGTCGCTTGCGGTTACCCGCTGCTCGCTGGTCTGTGGGAGGCTCTTTTGAAAGCGGTGCCGTTTGGCTGCTCAGCCTGGCGTTGCATGGGGGACATGGTGGCCACAGGGCCTTCGTGTGTTGGGGGTGAATCCAGGACCTGGGACCACAGAGAGAGGCGTTCTGGCTAGAATCTTCTGGAATAAAGAGCCCCCTTCCAATTCCCGGGGCTCATTGGATTGAGGGGCTGCCCCCAGGCAAGCCGAAGCTGGGGACCCCGAGGCCTGCCAGTAGGTAGTGGGGAAGCCTGCTGGGGGGAGGCTAGAGCCCTGGGCTCCCTGCAGGGGCCCTGAGCCCCATGCAGGGCGAGGGTTCCGGTGGCCCTCAGAACTCCGGGTGACTCCCGTCTTTTCCCCTGGCCTGGGGTTCAGTAACCCAGGAGGCCTGGAGAGCTTTTGGTGTGCTGCCCACCTCAGAGCCCGGATGTGGTGAGTGCTGCCTCACCCCGGCCCTGCCAGGCATCTTATCTGACGGGCAGGAGCTGGCCCTTCGCTGTCAGACTGGACTGGCCCACGTGCCCTGCCATCTGACTCATCCAATTAATGCCGTGATCATTTTGCTAATTCCTTCAGCTAACTGATTCTGGAACCTTTTCCGGTTGGGCACTGGGTCTCGGAGCTGGGAGGGAACCTGGAGATCCTTTTCAATGTCCTCATTTCACTGAGAGGTAAACTGAGGCCTCCCAGGAAGCACAGCCCTGCCTGCCCTGCCTCCTCCCAGGCTCTCCCCTGAGCCCCCGAGCCGTTCTGTACTGAGGGCCTGCTGTGTGCCCCGCCCCTGGGCATCTCCTGTGGGGAGGACCCTTCCAAGGGTCCGCCTTGCCTACCTGGTGCCGGCTCTGTCGTTTCTCTTTGTCTCTCGGCTGGATGGCTGGGACAGGCATGGTGGTGGTGGGAAGGTGCGGGTGACAAATGAGGCCATGGGCACTGAGGTGTTGCGTCTCCTGAGACTAAATGCCTCCAACGTGCGTGATTCATCAGGGCCTTCCACACCGTCAGTGGCCGTCGCCCGTCATTTGCTGGTAATGAGCTTTTTCATACTGTAATTTGTGTCTCCTAATTGCCGAACAAGCACCTAATGGCTCTGATTAACATCGGAGGGACTCTGAGCTTCCGTGTTTGGGAGCAGGCCTGTGGCTTCCAGGACTGCCTGCCACCTGCCCGTGTGACTCGGGGAGGCAGAATGTTCCGGAACAGGGGCTCAGGGCCTGAGCACGGTGGCCCTCCTTCTGGTCTGACCCAGGTAGGGGTTTCAGTGCCTGTCCTCAGGGTCCCCATCTGGAGAATGGGGACAGCAGTGTGTTCATGCCCTGGGGGGCCAGGGTGTGCACATAGCTCCGGCTGCGCTGGGTTTCTGATGCCGCCGGGCTCTGGTCCTCCCCTCCTGCTGGGCTTGGCAGGGCTGCCACTGGTGGGAGAAGCCCCAGTCTGTCTCCCAGCCTGGAGCTGCCCCCTGGCTTGGCACTGCCCTCTGTGACTCTGTGCTCTCCCTGGACTGCCTGCTGGCTCTGCCCGCCCTGGGCCTTCTGTGCCGGTTGGGAGGGGATGGGCTCAGAGGAGTGAGCGGCACTTGTCCAGGGCCCAGTGCATGGCCGCTGCTCATGGCAGCCTCTGCCTAGAGCCCTCAGTGGCTCCCCTGTGCCCCTGGGGTAGCTCCCACCAAGCCTTGACCCTGGGCCCCCTCCCTGCCTGGTCGCCCCTCCTTCGAAGACTCTTGCTCATCCCCCAAGTCCCATCTCTCCCTGGGGTGGCAGAGGCATCTCTTAGGCCCACCTGGCTGGGTGCCCCTGCAGACGCTCTGTAGCCCGTGTTTCTCCGTTCGTGCCACAAACTGTGTTTCCAGTGGCTTGTCCAAGGTTTGGCTTCCCCAGCCCCCGCCAGACCGTGATCTTCAAGGGGGCAGGAGCCAGTCTGCCTCGTGGTCACAGCACAGTGCTGGCATGGCACAGGCCTTCCTTCATGGGTTTCATGGAGTGAATAAATGATGGTGTTCCAGGGAGCAGAGCCTCCTCCTGGGAGCTGGGCATGGGCTGGGCATGGGGCTGACAGTTAAGTCGTGGATTACTTCACACCTGCAGATACACGCTGCCGTCTGAGCTGGTGAGGCCCAGCAAGGCCTCCACGAGTGTACCCAGCTCTGCCCGCCCCACTTTCTGTCGGCCCCTCATGTGGTCCCGGTCGGCTCCCAGCTGGAGCGAACACTTGGCTGGTGGCGCTCAGAGGAGGGGGCCGGCTTGGACGGGGATCCTGCCTGTGTGTGCCCCCATGCCCAGGCTTGCACCAGCCTCACTCCCGCAGCATTGTCCCCAGCCTGATGTGCCTGCTGTCAGCAGCCACCTCGGCTCCATTTGGAGACCTGAGCTCTGGGTCTGGGCAAATCCTTGCTCTTGTTAATGTGGAGAGGGTGTGGACGGTTGCAAAACAGGACCGCTTTCTCTTGCCCCTTCTCCCAGACAGAAGCTAGGAAGTGAGCCTAGGGCACTAAGTTCAGTAAGTTCACCTTCCCCGGGGGCTGTTGGGTGCCATGTTCTCCCTGTGCCATGTGCCCTGTGCCTGTTGGATGCCACGTTCTCCCCATGGGGACCTTTTGGGAGTCGTCATTAGTGATGGAGGTAACCCAAGTCATGGCCACGGGCGAGGGGGTGGGGGCCTCGTTGCTCTGTCCCCTCCCAGCCCAGCATGTGGCAGGGCTGTCGGGCCTCAGAGGTGTCCCCTCACTCACGGAGCCTGGCGGTGGGCCCTGTCCACCCACCCCATTTTCCTGAGCAGCGGGAGGTGGGAAGGCATCCGTTTAGGGAGTCAGCTAATTTCATACCTCTCTGGTTTCTCATCTAAGGCCCAGCCCTCATGGGCCTGGTGTGGCACCACGAGCCCAGGCTACTGGGCACTGTGCCCCTCCTCTGCAGGGCAGTGTGTCTGTGGGGCAGTTTACTTCTGTCCTGTTTCTGGGATGGGCCTACACTGCCCTCCAGGGAGGCCCCAAGGGGTGCAGGTGAGCAGGGTTGGCAACGGCAGCTTTGGGCAGGATGGGCACTGTGCCGCACCTGTGCTGCGCCGGGTGTAGCTGGCACGGTTCGGCTGCTGTCTGCCTGAGCACTGCCTGTGCTGGCCAGTGTGTCTCCCAGTCCCTGGGACAGCCTTGTGGGAGGCCCAGGCCGCCCTGAGCATGGGGACCCCAGGGCCAGAGGTGCGACCTGAGTATGGGGATCCCGGGGCCGGAGGTGTGACGTGGGTCTCCTCATCCTGACCTCAGCTCCAGACATGTCACCATCTCCCCCGGGTTTAGCATTTTTTGGGGAAAAGCCTCCCCTAAGAACTATACAGCCAGAAAAAAGAAGAAGAGAAAGGGTTGTGCCAAGAGCCTCGTGGTGGGCATACTGGGTCCGCGCCGGGTTTCTCGTCTCCCAGCTGCCCCTCCTTCACCCCATGTTTCTAGACTCCTCCACAACCGTGATGTTGCCCATCTCTTTTCCCCCCAAATCTCCAGCTGCATGAAGACACTTCCCACTCAGTGGGGTGAGGTCCACAGCGTCACGTGTAAGGTCCAGGCATCAGGGACAAGGTGCAAAAGCCGTGCGGTGGGAGCTTCTGCTGGAGCGGGAGGGAGGTCCAGCAAACGCCCACTATGTGGGCACCAGGGCACTGGTGGCTTCAGGGGGCTCCAAGCCCTGGCATATTAAATGGCCTCCACCCCAGCATTGATGGACAGCTGACCCTCAGACGCTGACTCCAGGAAGGGCCTAGGGTCGGTGTCTTTGGGAACAATGTCAACAGCAGCCTCTGTGTGGGGGTCCGGCTGTCATGGGCTCTGTGTTTGGATGCTCCCAGCAGCCACCAGAGGGCAGCTTGCATCTGTGGGAAACTGAGGCCCAGACAGGCCGGGGCACAGTTCTGGTGGGGCCTCACCTGCCCTTCTGGCCTTGGCTCTGCAGACCCTCTGGGCCACTTCCTGCCAGGGGTGTGGATACGGTGGAGCAGCCCTGGGTGCTCTGTGGCTCCCAGCTCCCCACACCCCCTAAGCTGGGCTCTTCTGGGCAGGGCTGGGGCGGTAACCCTGGGGTGTTCTGGGAGATTGGAGACCCCCTGGGGGTCCATGCTTTGCCCAGCCTGCCCCTGCTGACGTTAGGGCTGCCTGGGACTCATCTGGGTCCCTAGTGTTGGTGGCTGGGGGAGAGGAGCCAGGAGCGTGGACTCTGGCATTCCAGGCTGGGACTGGCCTCTCGGCCCCTAGCTCGAGGCCCTGGCTTTGAATGTTACATAGATGAGGCCTTATGTGGGTCCGTTCCCTTCTGCTTACCTGCCCTCTTACTTATGAGGAGGCTGACACTAGAGAGGGGTGTGCCCTGTCGCGGTTGCCCAGCCGGGGGGCGGGGCAGGCCCACAGCTTCTGGGGAGAGCGTTTCGCAAGGTGGGGTCTGGTGCTGGCAGGAGGGTGCGGGGTGAGCCAGTGGCTCCGGGGCCACCACAGAGGCGGCTGTTGCTGGAGGGCTGATGGCACGCTGGGCCCGGGAAAGCCCCTCGTGGGCCATCTCCCGGAGTTCTCTTGAGGGCTCCTGTCTTACGGATGAGGAGATAGAGGTTGAGGGTCATAGCCCCAGCCTGCAGGCGCTCGAACTGAAAGCCCTCGCCTCTCGTGGTGGGGCAGCGCGTCCCAGGGTGAGTGACCAGGCGGCCTTGGGTCTCTGGTGAGCTCAGGGAGCGGGGCCCACGTTGCCTGGCCCAGGTGGGATTTGGCAGGTAACGCTTGTGGTGTGTCCTGGTGTGAGACCCGGTGTTCTTGGCTGATGTGTGGGTTTGCTTATGGGGTGGACCAGGCCGCTGTCCCCACCTCCTCTCTCTGGCTGTGGCCATGGCAGTGTGGACCAGGCTGGGGCTGCACTGGGGCCTGGGTGGTAGGGGGTGATCTGCTTGTCCAGTGGCTTCTGTGGCTTTTCTGGGGTCCTGGGCTGTCCCTCAGCAGGCCTGGGACTAGGCGGGGACAGTGGGGACGAGTTTCAGGTCTGTTCTTGGTGGCTGTTAACTCTAGGCCAGATGTAGCCCTGAGGGGCCCGGCAGAGTCTCGGTGGGGCCAGCTGTCGGTGGGTGAGGTGCCCCAGGGGAAGGGAGGGCCAGCCCAGAAGGACTCTCCCATTACCCTCTGGTGGCTTGCCCACCCCACCATTCCTACTGCCAGGCTCAGGCCTGTCTTGGGGAGGGGTCCTGGGCTAGGATTGGCCGTGGGGGAGGTGCACACAGACACTCAGCACAGTTGTGGCTGCCTCCAGTCAGGTGTCTGGCTAAGCGAACCCTAGGAGCCGCCTGTCTTTGCAGGAGCCGCGGGGATCATCTGGCGGCTGCCTCCACCCCTGCCTCCACCCCTGCCTCCACCCCTCCCTTTTTGGGAGGTGGGGCTTGGCATCTTCAGCATTTCTCGTGTCTTAGTAACAACCTGGGAGAGGTGCTGTCCCTGGGTACAGATGAGAAGCTAAGGCTCAGAGGCACCAGGGCCCCAGTGGGAGGCGGCAGAGCCTCTGGTGGCTCCGTGTGGCATGTTCTGGGGCTGTGTGTGGGGCCAGGGAGGGTGTCTTCAGCACAGGTGCCCGCTGTGTGGCCTCCCATGTGTGCCCAGGAGGAGTGGCACAGCCTCTCCCTCTGCCCACTCCCCATTCCTGCCCCGCCACCAGGTCCAGCAGGCCTTGGAACAGGCTCCAGAATTGCACGTGATCTCAGACGGTTCCCAGCTTCCTCCGCAGGGCGGGGCTGCTCCAGTCTCTTACACCAGCACATCTGCAACTCGTTACACTGCGGTGTCGGTGGCAGAGTGGCCTGGCCATGGCGAGCTCCCGGCGGGAGTGGAAGGGGCCCCCTCCCCAGCAGCCACCCCGTGCCATGGGCCTCCAGGTCCTCCGGGAGCAGGACTAGGCTGGCCTGGGGACAGCACCACGGGGCCCAGCCAGGGCTGGGGCAGGGAGGAAGGGCCCCTCCACCAGTGGGCTTTGGCATCCTCGTGAGGAGCTGGGTGGGGCTGGAGAAATCAGCTCCCGCCAGCCTGATCTTCCTGCCTTAGAAGCTGAACCCGGGGGACAGTGTTGGTCAGAAAGGCTGTAGACTCTCCACGGAAAAGGAAGCCTGGCACCCCTCATGCTTCACGTAGGCCACCCTAAGGTCCACAGATGCTTGGGGACAAGGATTAGCGTGAGCAGAGACACAGGAGTCGGGGACACATCCCAGTCGGAACGTGGTGGAAAGGCGCCAGGCAGGCTGAGTCGGAGATGTCCCTCAGGCTCCTGCTGGGAGAAGGGGCTGGTGGTTGCCGGGCCTGCGCATCCCCACCCCTGCCCTCCATGCCACTCTCAGCCTTTGCCCAGCACCAGGCTTATTATCCGATTGGTTAATTGGTTGAGATACAGGTCAACTCCCATAACAGTCATCTTTTTAAGGTGTGCAGTTCAGTGCGTTTTCATCCACACACTTGCACAGCCACGACCACAGCCAGCTTTGGAATTTCGAAGCATTTCCACCAACCCCCCTAAAGAAGCCCCGTGCCCGCTGGAGCCGCTGCAGTGCCCCGCCTGACCCCACCAGCCACTCCCCTGCCTGCCTCCTCCGTGGATCTGACTAGTCCTGCGTTTGTGGTCTCCCTCGATCTTCAGAGCAGTCTAGGTGCTGTGCTGGGCAGCGACTGAGTCTGCAGTGGGGGGAGGGCGGTGACCCTGTCCGGGGAGACCCAGCCTTGCTCCCCGGAGCCCACCCTTCCACTCTCTGTGGGAAGAGAAGGACACTGAGTCTGCCTTGGGTTTCTCCTGCGTCCCCGCATGCAGGGACGACGTGCCAGGGCCGGCTGTGTGCCCTTACCGTGGTGATCCCACTTTACAGATGGGAAACTGAGGTTCAGTGGTCGAGGAGCCAGCACTTGGAGACACGATGTGAAACCCTTGGCTCCTGGCCCCTCGGCCAAGCTGTCGGTGCAGTGCAGTGACCCTGGCCGGCTGGGGAGGGTGGGGTGGGCTTCCCTTTGTGGGGGCCTCAACTTGCCTGCCTGTGCAGGGGGTGTGTGGGGCACCAGGGCCCCCCAAGGGCACAGAGCCTCCTTAGCACCTGCAGCTCCCCCTCGGGTGGGGGGTGCTGGGGTGTCTTATGGCCCCTTCTGGGTCCTTGGGGTTCCTCTCCCACACCTGAGGACCCGCCCAGCCTGTCTCTGGCAGCCGAAACTGGTTCCTGGGCACCGGCTCAGCCAGCAGTTTTGTGCTGACCCTGCAGGAACTGCTAATTAAGCTAATAGTTCCCAGAGCTGCCTGACAGCAGCTGATGGTATCGGCCTTGCCGGAGATGCTCCGCCGATAAGCCGCTCCCTGCCTGCTCGGAGTAATTTGTTATTAAACACCACAGCTCGCGCATGCTCTCCGCTCTGGAGGTGCCAGCTTGCAGGGCCAGGAGCCTGCAGCAGCGGGCCTGGGGCTAGGGTCTCCTCAGCCCCCTCTTGGGACTCCCTGCCATGCACCTGTGTCCCTGGAGAGCCCTCTGTGGGGGAGGGAGGCCAGGCTGCTCCCCGATGGATGGTCAGTGCCTGGCTCTGGCTCCCACAGTGCCCCATGTCCCCAGGGCTCTGCTGATGGTCAGCTGGCCTTGACAGGTGCAGCCAGGTGCCAGCGAGGTGCTGTTCCGTCCAGTGGGCTTGAGGCCCCCTTGGGAAGTAGGGCAGCTGCTCACTGTGCCCTTGCCACCCAGCCCCTGCCATGGGGGCCACCGGGGCCTTCCTGCACTGTGGTGTTCTGGAGATGCGCCCTGCAGGATGAGAGGCTCAGGCAGCAGAAGGCTGCAGAGAGCTGGCTGGCTTTGAGCAAAAAGTCAGGTGTGCTGTTCTGTTAGGGTGTGTGTGTATGAGTGTGTGTGTGTGACTGTGTATTTTGTATGTATAGGTATGTGTGACTGTAGGTGACTGTGAGTGTACATGCATGTGGATGTATATGTGTGTGGCTGTGTGGTGTATGTGTGAGGGTGTGTGTGTGTGACTGAGGATGTATGTGTGAGTATGAATGTGTGTGGACGTATGTGTGACTTCATGCTATGTGTGGATGTGACTAGGTGAGTGTGGATGTGTGTGTGACCATGCGAATGTGTTTGGATGTGTGCGGGTGACTGCATGTGAGATGTGTGTGCTGTGCATATGTGTGACTGCGTATGTGTATGTGGAAGTGTGAATGCGGGGGTTATGTGTGTGTGAGTGTGGGGGTTGTGTGTGTGAGTGCGGGGGTTATGTGTGTGTGAGTGCGGGGGTTGTGTGTGTGTGGGGTTATGTGTGTGTGAGTGCAGGGGTTTGTGTGTGTGGGGGGGTTATGTGTGTGTGTGGGGTTATGTGTGTATGGGGGGGTTATGTGTGTGGGGGGTTATATGTGTGTGGGGGGCTGTGTGTGTGGGGTGGTTATGTGTGTGTGGGGGGGTTGTGTGTGAGTGCAGGGGTTATGTGTGTGTGTGGGGGGGTTATGTGTGTGTGTGTGGGGGTTATGTGTGAGTGTGGGGGTTTGTGTGGGGGGTTATGTGTGTGTGTGGGGGGGTTGTGTGTGTGTGTGGGGTTTGTGTGTGTGGGGTTGTGTGTGTGAGTGCGGGGCTTGTGTGTGTGTGGGGTTATGTGTGTGTGTGCGGGGGTTATGTGTGTGTGAGTATGAGGGTTGTATGTGTGGGGGGTTATGTGTGTGTGGGGGTTATATGTGTGTGAGTGCAGGGGTTATGTGTGTATGTGGGGGGGTTGTGAGTGCAGGGGTTTTGTGTGTGTGGGTTGTGTGTGTGAGAGTGCAGGGGTTTTGTGTGTGTGGGTTGTGTGTGTGAGAGTGCAGGGGTTGTGTGCGTGTGTGTGTGTGTGTGGGGGGGTTATGTGTGTTGGAGATTGCAGCTGTTGTGCCTCCAGGGGCTTCTTGGATACTGTCACCCATTCCCTGTGAGCTCTCCACACCCCCACCTTTGTGTCCCCTCCAGCCCCACCCAGGGCCTCCTCCCTGTGGGCTTGGGAGTCATGGGCCTGGGTTTAAGGTCTGACCTGCTTGGTGGCCTTGGCGTGTTGAGGCCTCTCGGGTATCGTGTCCCATAGCTGCCTTGGTGCACCCTCCCACAGCCTCACATTCAGAGGCAGAGGCGTGGGAGGAGAGGCTGAGTCGAGAGGTCCCCTTCTCCTAGTTCAAGGCTCACTGTAACCTGAAACTTTACAGACTCCATTTACACAGTCCCGTGTGTGCGGGTGCATGAGCCCAGCATGTGTACTGTGTTTGCACACGTGGGAGCTCGCCATGGACTCTGCCTCCCGCCCAGTGGGATGAGCAGGGTGTGCTCAGAGCCTCGGTGCACCGAGGAAAGCACAGCCCGTTTCCCTTTGCTGGATTGGAAGTCACAGTGGGGTACTGGGGGCTCCCAGACAGGTGGGAACGGGGGCCCACTGCCTGACTCCCTGGGACCCAGCTGGGGTCTGGTCCTTGGTCTTCTGATGTCTCGGGTCGGAAGGATGACTGTCTGTCCCATGGCTATGCCTTTGAGGAGCCCCGGAGGCCCTGTGGGGTGGTGTCCATCCGCATGGGACATGGGGGAGCACACGCTCTGAGCTTGAGCACTGGCTCTGCCGCCGCTTGGCAGTGTGACCTCGGGCAGTGCTGCACTGAGCTTGGCAGGGCTCTCTGCCCTCGCCGTGCCCACTGCTGGGAGCACGTCAGGCCTCCCTGCCCGGCTGGCTTCAAGGCCTTTCTGGTCCCTGTGTGCAGACGATGCCCCTCACTTCGGGACCCCACATTACTTTCTTATTTGTGCACTGGTTTACTTTGTCTTTCCCCGTGGGGCATCACCTCTACAGGACAAGGCCAGGCCTTTGCCCCGTAGACGAAGGGCTCATGGTGAGCCCCTCATTTGGGATTCTGTAGCTCTGCTGGGGCAGCCTGGTCATGCCAGGGCCTTTCAGGGTTTCAGAGTGCTGCCTGCGATGTGCCCTCCCTGGTCGTCCTTCCTCGCCACCCGCAAGCTGTCCGCGTGTGCTGGCTGGGCCCTGGGCTGCAGGCTGGGGCCAGGGAGATCCGGACAGCAGCGTCCACCCCATGCAGCTCGCGGTGCCAGGTGGGCCTTGTGCACAGCTGAGCTCAGACCACAGAGGGTCTGGGGTTGGAGGTGGCGTGGACACGATGAGTGCCCTCACTCCAGGAGAGAACGCTGCCAAGAGAAGGGTGGCTGGCCCGGTGGGTAGCTGCTGAGGGGCCGTCGTGGAAGGTGGGTGGTCAGCAGAGGGTACAGTGTCCCTTCTTCCCCTGTGTTCCATCTGAGGGAGTGGCAGGAGCCGGAGGGCCTGGGGAAGAGGCCGCATTAGCCTCATTGAGGGCTGAGTGCTGAAGACAGTGTGGGGGGCCCTGGGCTGGCAGGTGGGTCACGCTCACTCTGGGACATGCTCAAGAGAGCGCCCTGGAGAGGGGTTTGCATCCGAAGCTGATCCTGCTTCCCCATCACATTCCCATCCAGTTACAAAAGTCTTCCCTCCCACCGGCCCAGTGGGGGCTGCTGGGGCTCGGGGCTGAGTGGGGTCCTTGCTGCCTGTCTCGTCTGACGTGTGGCTTTGGAAAAATCCCTTGACCCCCCGGCCTCTGTGTCCTTTGCCGGGAGGTCTCAGGGGACCAGTCATCTACAGCCAGGGTGCTCTTGGGCAGCCGCCACTGTCTCTGGCCCCCCTGGTGTTTTTGCTTCACATTCAGGCAGGGCCAGGGCAGCCCTAGCTATGAGCCCAGGTGGGTATGGGGCTTGGCGGGGCTGCCGTGTGTCCAGTGAGAGCCAGCTGGGCTGAGCTTCTCCTCAAATGCTGATGGGGGCCAGACTTCTGGGGGCACCTTCTCTTTCCGTAACATGATCTCCCCTAGGCCTCGCCCCTAACAAGCTGGCAGAGAACTCTCGCCCCATTTCATGGCCGTGGCACTGGTGGCTTGGGGCAGGGCCTGGCGGCTGGCTCTGGGGCCAGTGCCTCTGGTTCACTGGGCCTGTGGCCTGGCCCTTGCGGTATGGAGGATGGGCCTGGGGGTGGCGTGCGCCCCCTTGAAGTGGTCCGCCCTTGCTTCTGCCTGTCCTGAGGACGAGGTCATCAACTGAGTCGGGGCCACGGGGCAGCCATGGGTGCGCGAGTGCAGGGCCGGGCCTGTCTCCTCCGGGCGGCGTGGCAGGTGGCTGGGCCAAGGTGGCTGCAGCCCTTCCTGGGCGCTGCTGCGTGTTGAAACCCGTCTGTGACGTGGCCAGCGGTGTTGAAATAAGTGCCTGTGCATTTCCCAACATCCTGCCAGCCTGGCAGGACTGGGTGCCAGGCCCAGCCTGGGCCTCCCTTGTCGGGTGCTTGGGCCCCACTTCCCTCCCTGGGGAGGGGAGGAGAGGCCACCTCGAGGGAGTGACGTCAAGGCAGGGTGACATTAGTCTGGGCCCACGGGATCCTTGCTACTTCCCCATTTTATGGAGGGGAAACTGAGGTGTGGGGAGGGGTGAGGATGGGTTTGAAGCCAGGCCATCCAGTCTCAGTGCCGCTCGTAGAGGCAGAAGGGCGTGGGGAGGGAGAGGGAGAGCCAGGTCGGCCGAAGGCGCCTGGCAGTGTGGCAGGACACGCGCCCACTGGGGAGGTGGAGGGCCGCAGCCAGGGCCCCAGCCAAGGGCCGCCTGGATGCTGGCTTTGCTGCTTGGGGCTGGAGCGCGGGCCCGTCCTGGACCGAGTATGGGAGATGGTGTGGAGTGGGGGCCGCAGGTGAGTGTCCCTCTTCCTTTGGCTGGAGGAGGCCTGGCCCTGGGACTGTCCCGTGAGGGGAGACAGTGGTTGGACCCATTGCAGAATTGATTCCTTATCACTGGGTTCCAGGCACATGGCTTAAAGGGCATCACGGAGGCCTCCCCATCACCTTAGAGGGCATCACGGAGGCCTCCCCATCACCTTAGAGGGCATCATGGAGGCCTCCGCATCACCTTAGAGGGCATCACGGAGGCCTCCCCGTCACCTTAGAGGAGGGCATCACAGAAGCCTCCGCGTCACCTTACGGGGTGGGTGTTATTAGGCTTAGTTTAGAGGAGGAGACAGAGGATCAGAGAGGCCCACTGACCCGCCTGGGGGCCCCCAGCAGGCAGAGGAACTGTGTCCAGGTGCTGGACTGTGAGGCCCTGCTGTTCCCGGGACTCTACCGCCTCAGAGGGTGGCAGCAGAGGGCCTGGCAGGGCGTGTGCTCCTTTGGGGCAGGCGAGTTCTGGCTCTGCCCTTGTAGGCTGTGTGACCCCAGGCGGTAGCTCAGGCTCTCTGGTCTGGACTGAGCGTGGAGCTGCTGGAGATCTGGAATCTGGCTCTCTGGTGAAGGGGCAGCAGGAAAGGGGCTGAGACCCAGCCTTCCTGGTTGCAGAGCTGCCGTAGCCCAGACCCTCCTGCCTGCTGGGTGGGGCCTGGCATTCCAGGAACCTGTGGCCAAGCCTGGCTTGGGCTATGGTGTCTGCCCTGGGTTCGTCAGCAGGGGAGGGGCCCTGGAGACCAGTCCGTTATGGATGAGGAAGCAGGTGCCCAGAGAGGGTGAGGAGCTGGGCTGGGCCACACAGCCAGGCGGCCACAGAGCTGGGGGCGATCAGGAGCCATGCTTTCTGGTAAGGCGGAAGTGTCTGGGGCCAGGGTGGGTTGAAGGACTCGGGTCCCAGAGAGCAGCCTTTGGTGCTGTTCCTTGGGCTAGGAATGGCAGTAACAGGAAGGGCATGGCCACCGAGATGCGCTCAGTTATGGGCACCTGCCGCCTGCCAGGAACTGTGGTCCACGCCTGACTGTCTTTAACAGCTGTGTGCCTGCTGCTGTGTGCCGGGCCGTGCGCTCAGCCCTTCTCGTGTGTGATCTCCAACCCTGCGTGTTCCTAGGCCGTTGGCCCATTTTCCAGATGAGAATACTGCGGCGCAGAGAAGCAGCATTGTGTGCTGCAGTCCTTGGCCATGAGGTGGTGGGGCTTTTTTTGACCCAGATCTTCCTGTCTTCTGGTGCCAGGGGTCCCCATCGTCTGTCTGTCACCCTCCCTGGGCCTACCTTCCTCATGGTAGACACGTGTGCAGGTCTGTCCCATTCTCCAGCTATCCACAGAGGGGCCAGGGGTTGGCATGGGGAGGTGTCGGAGCCTACTGGGTTGTAGCTGGAGGGAGGTGAGTGGCACCTCCCACAGGCAGCCCCCCTTGATGTCTCCTCCGCCTTGCCACATTACCAGCCGATAGCCAGGCTCCTGGAAAAGGCTGTCTTTCTGACTCTGGACTGGGTGCCCCCGGGCAGGGCCCACCTTTGTTTACTAATTTATTTTAATTAAAATTTTAAAAATTAGAGACAGGGTCTTGCTTTGTTGCCCAGGCTAGACGTGAACTCCTGGGCTCAAGTGATCCTCCCGCCCCGGCCCCTCGGGTACTGGGGACTTCAGGAGTGCGCCACCTTACCTGGCCTCCCAGCCTGGTTTTTCTCTGCCTGTTCCTAGCCCTGGGTTCGACGGGGGAAGCAGTCACCTGATGGGCAAGTGCTCTGAGTGGTGCATGAAGGTGGCTGTCCGGGCGGCTGTCTGTGCTGTCGGTTAATCCTCACGGCTTCCGGGAGTTAAAGGTGAGGGCGCCATCCCCTTTCTGAGGACAAGGACATTTAGACCCAGCGAGGTTGAGTCAGATGCCCAAGGCCCTGCCCAGCCGTGAGCGATGCAGCCAGGACTCAAACCCAGATCCGCGGGTGGCGGCCGCTGTGCCCCAGTGGAGCCTGAGCCTGGGCGGTGGTTGGCACTCACCGCCTGTGGGATGGATGAGGAAAGGCCAGCCTGGTGGTCACTGCCACTTCCCCAGTGTGCGCTGCGCCCGGCCTGAGGGTGGCTCTGGTCCCCAGCTGTCCTGAGGGGTGAGGGGGTGAATCGCAGGCCACCCTCCTGGTGTGGGCTGCGCTGGTCACTGGTCGCTGGTCACAGGGATCCCGGCCCTCAGCCGAGGCCCAGGGCCACTCTTTCCATAGGCTCTGGCTTGAGGGAGGCCCCTGGGGCACCCCCCGCCTCCGGTCTTCCTCCCAGACCAAACCCCCACAACGTCCACATGTTGAGCCCCGAGAAAATGCCGTTCCCTCTGCCTACCCAGAGAACGGCCAGGCCAGCGGCTGCCTGGGGGGGCACAGCAAGTGGGTGGTAAAATTTAGATCTTTTGCCTCCTGGCGACTTCCTTCTTGAGTTTCATTTCTACAGAAGAGGAGATAGAGGCTCAGAGGGGTTGTCTAATCGGCTTGGGGAAGCACAGCTTGGCAGTGCCTTGTGTTACTGCTTGGGTCTCCTTGGAACTTGGCACCTGCCTGGCTAGTTCTTAAGTACTGTGGAGACTACTGCAGCCGGCGCCGACCTGGTCCCGCTATCCTGTAGGTCTGTACTTGGCACCTGCTATGTGCCAGGCACTGGCCAGGGCCCAGGGTGTCACAGTGGAGTGGCCATGGCCCTATCCTCAGTAGCCCTCAGCCTTGGCACCCAGGGTGAGGGGCTGACTGTGCCCTGCACTACAGGGAGTGCTCTTGAGGGGGTATGTAGGAGATGAGACCTCTACCCCAACTGAGAGACTCTGGGAAGGCTTCCTGGAGGAGGTGTTACATAAAACGAAGCCAGGCTGGAGTGAGCCAGGAAACAGGTGGAGGAGTTTCAGGCCCAGGGAACAGCATGTTCAAGGCTAGAGGCGAGAGAGCCTGACGTGTTCCTGGAATGACCCAAGGCTGGGGGTGGAGAGCAGGCTGGGCCAGAGCACAGGTCACTGTGGGGAGGTGGGAGCTGCCTGCTGTCTTCTTGGCCTGGTGCTGTTGGCTGTGGCTGGCCGGGCACCCAGGAAACCTTCCTGCCTCCAGAATCACAGTGGCTTCTGGTGTCTGGGAGGGGGGCGACCTTCATGGAGGGCGGCCAGGGGCTCCCGGGTGGGCTGTGGACACTGCGAACAGTTGCTCCAGGCAGTGAGCAGGGGATTCCAGGCAGGTCCTGGCCCAGAATAAACCCTGGTTCATCTGAGGGTCAGCCTGGAGACCGTGTGTGGATGATCGGCCTGACGGGAGAGCTGGGAGTGACGCTGGGTCGGCCGTCTAGTTTTACAGCTGGGAACATGGGCCAGGGCTAGCGGGCAGCCTGGGGTGGCCAGCAGGTGGGCCCGGGCCAGCAGCTCTGGGCCCTGTGTGGGTTGTCAGGGCTGGAGGAGAAGCTTGAGGGCTGGGGCGGGGGTGATTTGGAAGCAGCCACTCCCTGGTGCGGAGTAGGAGGGCTGGCTTCTGGCGGGAGAGCATTCTCGGTGTGAGAGTTTGTGTTAGTGGCTGGGGGGTTGCTGAGATTCTGTAAAACACTCCCCAAAACAAACAACAAACACCGCGTGCCCTGCAACTCGATGGCAGAGGCCACGTAGAGAAAACAAGCTGCCGGCCGCCTGCCCTCCCTCCTTCCCTCTTTCTGCACTGCCCCCACCCCACCCCACCCCACCCCACCAGGCTTACAGCCTGCTGGTCTCCCTTCTCCGCACGCAGGCAGATCATGGCAAGCCTTGCTATTTATTAATTTTTTAAAACAAAAATGGAATTCAGATTTGTGTTTCCTATCAAAGTTGGGATCTTCCTTAGGAAGGAAGGCACCCTCCCACCGGCCCCGCTGGTTGGGGCGGAAGAAGGCGGCCCCTCTGCAGGCACAGCCAGGCCTTCTCTTGGAGGCCCAGAGGGGCGCCCTCAGCCACGGCACCTGCCCGTGCCAGCTGTCGCACCTCGTGGTGCCAGGGTTGTGGGGGTCTAGGAGCTTCGGTGCCTGGCAGGGTGCGTGTTGGTGCATGTGTGTGTGCCTCGTGCTCTGACCTGTGCGTGTGCCTGTGTGCCCCATCCACACCGCTCCCGTCTATGCTGTCTCCATTCCTCCACGGGAGCAGAGGTCCCTCCAGTGGCCCAGCCACAGCCCCCACTGCTGCCCTGTCCCACCCTCTCTTGTCTGTCCTCCCCCGCCACCCCCCACACTCTGCTCAGGCAGCCCTGGGCTTATGACTCGACAGCCTGGCCAGCTGCGTGGCCTCGGCCAGGGCGACCTTTGTGTGTTGGAGCCTTGCCGTGTCCTCTGTCTATAGAAGGTGATGCTTAGGGAGCTCTCAGAGAACCAGTGAGACCTGTGCTGGCTGGTGCATCTCGGGCATTCAGTGCGCGGGCAGCACCCTCCCTGGCTGTGCTCACCGGGGAAGCTGGGCACTGGGCATGGAAATGAAAGCGTGGTAGAGAGGGACTTCCTGGCTCCTTGCAGCGGAGACCAGCCAGGGGCGCAGCCCTAGGGATCTGGCTGGGCCTGCGGGCTGCAGGGTCTCAGGAGGGAGGGAAGGGGCGTGGTGAGGGCACCTTGGGCGTTGAGTCTCTGAGGGGGTGCAGGAAGCATTTCCTTACCTGTGGCGGGCAGTGGGTGGGCTGACCTCTGGGCCATGTGTTCACCGGCTGAGTGTGCGATTGTGTGCCCTGGCCCCACGCCACGCCCACTGTCCCTGACCCGTCAGCCGGGTTTTCCTGGCAGCCCTGTGACTGCTGGCCTAGGGGCCGGGGGGGCTGGCACTGGGAGTGGGGACCTGGCCAGTCTTGCTCAGCCTTTGGGGATGGAGCCCCAAGCTCGCTGCATCCGTGCTGGGCACTGACAGCACCCATTCTCACCCTCTCCGTGCTCCGCTTTCATTTCTGGGGGCCTCTGGCAGTGTTGGGGTTACTGATCTCCGCCAGCCCCAGGGGTGTTGGGTCCTTGATGGTGAGCTGGCTGCCCTCCCTGGGCCACATGCTGTCCCACATGGAAGGCGATGGCGTTGTCCCCATCACTGCCTGACCAGGGGCAGGTGGCCCAGAGCATGGGAGGCCCCAAGCATGGGAGGGGCCCCCAGTGTCCAGCGCATTTGTGGGGCTGGGCCCTCCTTAGAACTCAGCCCTGCGTGTGCTGGCATCACCGCTTGGGAAGGCACGCGTGTCCTTCCTGCACAGCTAGGTGAAGTCTCCGTGTGTGTGTGTCCTGCAGCCAGCACACCCACACCCCCAGCTCCCGCGACCCCTCAGAGATGACCGTTTTCCCAACTTCCCTCTCCGGGACCACTTCTGTCTCTTGTTGGCCTTTGTGAAAACGGAGGTCAGTTTGGATGTGGGGGTCAGGGAGGAGCACTCTACTCTTGCAGAGATTTAACATTTTTATTCTGGCCTCCAGCTTCTGCCTGATTTTCACCGTCTGTGTGTGCGTTTTGATCTGTCATGCCCTCCTGCTCTGCAGACCAGCTTCTGTCCCCAGGAAGCCATCTCGCTTCCCCCCTCCCCACCCACCTCCATCAGAACCAGTATGGGGGACATTGCGTGAGCTGATGGGGTACTGAGCGGGGACCCTCCTGCTCTGCCACCCTTGGAGGGGCTGTGAGAATCCAGGTGTGTGCGGAAGGGCCGAGCTGGGGCAGGTGATGTGCAGCTCAGCGTCGGTCAAACCCAGGCCTGGCCCTTGTGCTGTCCTCCTGGAGTGGTGGCTGTGGGGGCAGACAGTGGCGCCCTGGGTGGTGAGCAGGTTTCACGACGACTGTGGCTGGGGACGAGGAGCTAGCTCGGCAGGAAGCTGGCAGCCACCCAGGGTTCTGGACAGGGCCGGGGCAGAGGGCACAGGCAAGGCACAGAGCTCCGGAGGTGCCAGGCCACCCCGGCTGCTTCCTGGGAGATAAGTTCCTGGCTGGATGCTGTCATCCTAGGCAGAGAGGCGAGTTCTCTGTCTGCTGGGTTGGCATTGGGGAGCCAGGCCGGTGCTGGTGTTGCTGCCTTGCTGCCGCCACCTGAAGGTGTGTGTACCGGCCAGCGCCTGTGTGTGGGGTCCTTACCACTGTGTGGTTTAACCCTTGTCACCTAAGAGGGCTGTGGCCATCTGCCTCCAGAACGCAGATGGTGAACAGAGCTGGCCTGGTCCCGAAGGGTCCTGTGGCCTGGAGGCAAATGTGGATGCTTGTTGGTTTATTTGCTTAGAGGCAGGCTCCTGGGTGCCAGGGAACAGGCTCTGGCCCCTGTCACCTGTCCCCAAGGAGCAGTGCCTGGGGCAGGTACCGAAGTGGTGGCCCTCCCTGCCCCTGCCAGCTTCAGGACCGTGGCCATTAGGCTGGGTCGGCCGCTCACAGTCACAGGAGGGGTGGGTAGGGAGCTCTGACCCTGGGCAGCCTGTGCCATCCGGTTGCTCCCAAAGGCAGCCTGGAGTTGGGGTTTGCCGAGGGAGGCTGCCCCCGCAGACCCCAGGCTGTGAAGCACCCCAGCCTTGCAGGGGTGCCTGCAGGAGTCCAGGCAGCCTCAGGAGTGGTCTCTGGAGCCTGGAGGGCAGGAGCCAGGCCATCCTTGGCTGTGACTTTGTTTTGTTTCCTCAAGTCAGATTGTCCTGCTTCATCCTGTGCCGGGAAGAGAGATCCTGCTGCTGTCCTCGGGTGGGGACACACGTCTCTTGCCTTCCCTCCTTGAGGGTGGGGGTGGACTCAGCCGCCACCCATTTGTCAGTCAGCAAATGCAGCTCCTGCTGGGTCACTTGCCTGCCAGCTGAGCTCCTGGGATGCAGCCCGGCCTGTGGGGCCCACCCGGCTCCTCCAGCCTTATAGCTCCTCCCCACCACACCTCCTCTGCACAGCAGGACCCGGAATTATGCTGTTCTCGGTTGGACCTGCTTGTCCGTGCTTAGCTGGGCCTTTCCGGATCCCTGTGGGCTCCCTGAGGGCGGGGCTCGGGCCTGCCCCATCAGCAACAGCTGTTGCCGAGGGCACAGATGCCCTGTGCATGGGGTGGGGATAAAGGAGGGCTGGGGGCTCCGTGACAGACAGTGGGAGGGGAGGCTGGCTGTCCTGTGGTGAGCTGCTTCTGGGGCACCCTGAGATGGGGCCTCCCTTCACTTCCTGGCCATCCAGGCATCTGTGTCTGTGTCTGGGAAGTCGAGGAGGACCCCCAGGACTGAGTCGCTGCCCGTCACTGACCGTCTGTGGCAGGCACTGCCAGTGGCCGTGGCCCAGGGTCTTGGTGGCTCTCCCTTATCAGGGGCTTGCTCCAGGCCTTAGACGATGCTCCTGTGCTCCCTGACAGCCGCAGGGTCTCACCTTCTTGCTCCAGCCCCTCTCTGACCCCACCCTGCGGTCCTGGGAGGTAGCAGGACAGCCCCAGTATACAGATGAGAAGACTTAGGCCCAGCCTGGGTGGGTTTGTGGGTCCAGCTCAGCCCCTCTGTGCCTGTGGTCTGTAGAGACCTGGGCCCACCTGCCCCTAAGGATGGAGCTCAGCCTTCCCCAGCTCCAACCCTGGGGCCTTGTGTGGGAGGGGCAGTGGCCCTGGGATCTGGCTTTGGCAGCTCCAGCCCCCTCTCCAGTACGGCAGAGCCTGGAGGCATGCTGGTCTCTGGGTCCGAGACTCTGGCCTCCCAGCCTGCTCCCCTTGGGGCGGGGGAAGGCCTCGGGGCTGTCGGAGCTTCAGGATTAGGGACTCCAGCCCAGCGGGGGCTCCCTTTTCTGTGCCCCCTGCCTGAGCACAACCTTCCTGCCCTCTCCCCTGCAGCCTCTCTGTTGCCGTGGTCGGTCGTGCCGCCTGAGGGCCAAGTGTGGCCTTGGCACTGCCACCGTCCACCAGCGGCAAGTCAGGGCAGGTGCCTGTGTTGGGGGTGGCCGCCCGCGGTGTAGGCCGGAGGTGGCGTGCCGGCCCCGTGAGTCACGCCGATCCCAGGATGGGAGTGGGGGTGGCCGGGGCACTGTGAGCTGGCGTGCTGAGGCTGGCCTGCCCGTGGCTTGGCCTGGGGGCAGGGGTGGGGTGGGGTCCTGCCCGGGTTCTCCTGGAGAACCTGGGTCAGGAGCCAGGGGCCAGATCAGGGCTGGGGACTTTGCATGGGGTTGGATAGAGGCTGGGGTGGCCATGAGAAGTGAGGAGCCTCCCACGAGCCAGTGGTTGCAAGGAGCAGATGGCGCCTCGCAGGTGGGCGGCCCCCCTGGGAGGAGGCTGCAGGCTGGGAGGTAGACAGGACGGGCCTCTCGGTGTGATGGTCGGGGTGTCCAGGGACTGGACTTGGGAAGGGTTGGTGACCTAGTGCCATGGGGTCCCTGCTGTCTGTGGCTGCCTCTGTGGCCAGGTCTTGGCCCTCCTGTTGCTGTCCCACGACACCTGGCTGTGGCTTGTCCCAGCTCCTGGGCCAGGTGGGGAGTGCAGCTGGCCACCGAGCCTCATGGAGCACCTTTGCAGTTGCCCAGCACCCGGGTCTGGCCGAGGTCTGAGGCCAGAGGAAAGGCCTCCTCCAGAATCCAGGGCTGCCCGTCCTGAGGTAAGGGGCTTCGAGCTGCAGGCAGACGGCCCCTTCCACCCATGGCCGGATCCCCCACTGTCAATCTGCAGTAGAGACAGCAGAGCCCCCGGGAACCCCTCCCAGCAGCTGAGGGTTCAGGGGGTGCCCCTCACCGTACCGGGGAAATGTGGCCCCAGGGGGCAGGAGGTGCAGGGCCCAGTCAGAGACTGAGTCTGAACCCGGTGGGGCCTCAGGCCAGCTCTGTGACCCGGACAAGGGGTTTTCCTTTTTTGAGCCCCCGTTGCTGCTGTCAGAGCCTGCGGTGGGCACTGATTTGAGGAAGGACAGACATGGGCTGGGAGGGTTGAGGGAGGCCCTGGAGAGGCGGACCCCGGGGAGGGAGATCTTGGAGCTGCAGAGGCTTTGAAGAGGCAGGGATATGGGAGAGTGCGGCCAGGGTGCCCGGCCTGGGCTGGGGGCTGGGTCCAGGGATGCGGCTGGCCTCACCTGCTGGTAGAGCCCTGTCTGGAGGAGTTGAGCTCAGACCTTAGCTAGTGCTGACCGCGCTGGGGCAGAGTGCTGAGAGGGGCTCTCTCAGGGCTGTCTCTCAGGGCTGGGCCCTGTTGGATCTTCTAACGGTCTGAGTGGGGGAGGGAAGGCTTCCTGGAGGAGGTGTCCCTGGCAGGAAGACGCAGAGGGAATGACCGTGTGTGCTGTAAGGGCCAGGCCCGGGGCTGAGAGGGGCTGGTGGAGACGGTGGGGGCTGGGTGGGGCAGGACACCATTGTCTATGTGGTACCTGTGCTTCTCCCTTCTCCAGGGCCACAGGGCTCCTCTGGTAGAGAGGGAGGTGCTGGCCTTGAGGGATCTGGCCGGCAGGTAGGCAAGTGAATGACAGAGCCCCTCAGGAGGATTTGGGAGTGGGGCCCTGGTTAGGGCTTTGAAGGGGCTTCACTGCAAATTAGCCCTGACCTCCCCGGGGTGCCCAGCAGGGGTGCACTGCACCTTAGGTGCTCCGTCGTGAAGTGGCCACAAGGTGCCTTTCGTGTGTGGGGCCCACAGGATGAGTTGGATGCAGCCTCCCGGTGGGGGCTGCCCAGGTGGTGATGAAAACCGTACCTGTGGGCAGGTGAAGCCACCGCTCCCTTGGTGTAGCAGTCAGCGCGCCCTCCCCACGTCCCCTCCTCTCCCTCTGTCCCTGGACCCAGGAGTTTGGGAGAGGCCAGTGGGCAAGCTGGGCACTTTGGTCTCTGTAATGAGGACCCCCCTCACCCCCACCAAGATGCACACATGCCCTGCCAGGATGTGGGGGGCAGGGCAGCGGGCTGAGCCAAGGTGTAGCTGCTGGGAGATAAGGTTACCCACCCCCTGGGCTGGCGTCTGCCTCCCTGCCTGCTGCTGCCCCTGCCGCCGGCCGCGTGTGGGGAGGAAGGAAGAGGTTTGGGTGGTGTGTGTGTGTGTGTGCGCGCTTTTGACTGGGCTCGGAGGGCTCTGGCTGGGACCCAAGCTCCGGCCTTCAGCATCTTGGCTGGGAGGAGTGAGGCCTGGGGAGACAGTGGGGGCCAGGAGCTGGGTGCTGAGGAGACCAGAGCTGGGGGCTGGGGCGGGGCCAGGGCAGCTGGTAGGAAGTCCTGCCCTTGCAGCCGGTCCTGTGAGAAAGCCCCTGGCTGCTGTCTTGGCTTTGCTGGACTGGTAAGGTGGACCAGAGGCTGGGGACTGGACACCATGGGCCCCTGTGCACTGATGGAGCAGTAGGTGTGTGGGATTCATGGGGTGCTGGGGTGTGGATTCATGAGGGAGGGGCCTTTTGGGTTACGAATCAGCCCCTCCAGTTATCCAGGGTGGGGTGCTGAGGCCTGAGTGGGCAGTGTGAGCGTGGGCTGGTAACTGTGTAATAGCCGGCTCTCTGGAAGGCCCTGGTCTGTGGCGTTGCCGTCTCTGAGCTGGGAAGACATGTGCCTGAGAGCTGGTCCGGGGTGGCCTCTGGCTTCGGCTGGGGAGGCCCTGCCCACCTGAGAGCAGCGTTCAGCGAGTGTGGACTCTGCCCCGGTGCTGGGCGCAGCACCTGTCAAGTTCTTGGAGCGTGCCGAATGCAGGCGTAGCTTCGGACTCTCTGGGTAGGACCTGGTTAGCGAGACCCTGGCTGAAGGGCCCAGAAGGGGCTGTAGTGGGACTGGAGCCACCTGGCCATGCCCCAGGGGCAGGCCCTGGGTTGCTGGGATCTCATGCTGTGGGTGACTGGGCAGATGTGGCTGTGTGTGTGCACAGAGCAGGGACAGACAGGGTGGGCCCATCTAAGCCCATGTCCTGCCAGAGGCTTCCCCGGTGTCAGCACACACAGGGGGGCTGTGAGAGGCCGAAGCCCAGGCCGCCTCACCCCAGAGGGCCGAGCAGCTGGTCAGCTGAACTTGCTCTGGGGGTTTTTGTCTCACTGGTGAGCCACGTCAGGGTGAGGCAGGATGGAGGTGGGGCTGTCTTGTGTGGCCTGAGTGGGTGTGGTGGGTTGGGAGCCTGTTGCAGGTCAGGATGTCTCCAGGGGCCAGCACCAGACCTGCTGAGGTGGGAGGTCAGTCTGTGCTGGCTCTGTGAGGGGCCCTGCAGTCTTGGACCTTGCCTGTCCCCTCTGGGGCTGAGGTCAACCCTGGGGCACGGGTGGGACGGGGACACGGACCCTCATTCCGAGTCTCATGAGACCGCACCACTTAGCTGTCAGTGAGGCTTGTTGGGCATAAATGAAGCGCATTGATGGGGTGAGGGCCAGAAGAACCCACAGGGGCTTCGCACCCCCCACTCCCCGCCCCACTCTGGGAACCAGGCCTTCAGGCAGCTGGTGAGGATCTGGGGGTCACAGCTGACCACCAGCCACAGCTGAGTTGGCAGTTAGCATGGTGGCATGGTGTGCCTCTTGGGAATAAAGCTTCGACCTGGGCTGTATGAGGATGGGTAGGTGGGCTGTGATCCTCACTCCAGGCAGAACCGTCCCATGCCCTTGTCCATAGGATGAGCTTATCCAGGTGTGGTTCCAGGCCCTGAACCAGATGAGCAGGGAGCTGGAAAGTTCAGAGGAGGGAACAAGGGATCCCGGCTAACACCCAGGAGGCCAAGGGACCGTCTGGCCTGGGTCTTGATGAAACCAGGCCTCGGGGGTTGTTTGTGTTGTTATTATGAGACTAACATGTACCTGTGGTACAGACCCCAGCTCAACAAAAGCGTATCTTCTCCTCACTAGAGCTGGGAGTCCCGGACCCTCCACACTGTCACCCTTGGGGGGAGTCCCAGACCCTCCACACTGTCACTCAGGTGGGGAGTCCTGGACTCTCCACACTGTCACCCTGTGGGGGGAGTCCTAGACCCTCCACACTGTCACCCCCGGGGGGAGTCCTGGACCCTCCACACTGTCACCCTGGTGGGGAGTCCTGAACCTTCCTCAGTGTCACCCCGGGGACCTCCCTCATCGTCTTTGAACCCCAAACTGGGCAGACATTCATGGTTACCTGCTCCACGTGGCTAGGTCGGTGGTGCAGAGGAAAGCGAACCGTGCTGGGGTCCCCAGCGACTGAGGATGGAGTCAGGGGATATGGCAGCAGTGGAGACACCAGCAAGCTAGGGACAGCCTGAAGCTGGGGGAGACTTGGGAATTTAGTGGGTTCTGCAGAGCGTGGGCTTTTGTGGTGGGTGAGACCCAGGAGGGAAGGGACCTGCCCTGGGCCCCTCAGCTGGCGGAGCTGTGGGTGCAGGTTGAATAGCGTGTGGAACCATGCAGGGCGTGCTGGGGGGCAGGGGCCAGAGCTGGAGGAAGAGGCCGACGTGGGGCTGTACTGGGCCATCACCCGGTCAGCCTCGGGGGGAGGGTTCCTCTGGCCCTTTTCTGTCTTCCAGGAGGAAAGGAGCCCTCTGTGTCCCACCTGCCGCCTTGACGCTGGTGCCCTGGGCTTTTGTGGGCAGTGGGTTTCCCTGTGCTCAGGCAGGGCAGTGCCCTCCTGTGGTTCAGGGCCAGCCTGGCCTCCAGCCCTGAGCACCGCCTGCAGAAGGGTTTTCAGACGGGTGTGAGCATGTGGGGGTGCCATCACGGGAGACTTCTGGTTCCCCTCCAGCCGTGTGTGACATCTTGGCGGCCTGTCCCCAGCACTGGTAGGGCAGGCAGGAAGCTCCTGGCCTGGGATGGGTACAGACAGGGTGTGGGCCGTGAGTCGCTGCTGCTCAGAGCTACCCGTGTGCAGCCTTCCTTGAGGCCTGGTTCCCGGGCCATGGCTTCTGCAGCCTGAGCAGGGCAGCCTGTTGTGGACAGAGCTGGTTGGGTCTCAGGCCTCCTGGGTGGGTGGGGACTTAGGACCCCCACTAGCATGCCAGGGGCTGGCAGGGCTGAAAGCTGCACATCCACACCCCCACATTCACTACCGGCCCCAGGCTTGGCCATTGGCTGATGGGCCACAAAAGGCATTCTGTGCCTTGGAAGAAAGCCCTCGTTGTGTGGTTGCAGGGAGGCTGGGAGCCATGAAGGCCCGCTTCCCCCGTGTGCTTCCTCAAGCCTCCCGAGGCGGGTTCCATCCAGAGCTCCTCAGGCCCTGCCTCACTAGTGTCCGAGGCTCTGCTCCATTCCGGCCCCTGCCTTGCCAGGCCTGATGGCTCCCTGCTTGTTTCCTCCACTCGGGCCTCTGCGTCCCCCACGCCCCCCGCAGGACGCCCCCCAGGATCCATAACGCTGGCCTCTCCAGGGCTCCCTGCTCAGTGTGGCCCTTGCTGGGAGCAGGTGGGGATGGCACGGTGGGGATGTGAGGGCCTGGGCGAGCGGTGGTGGCCCCCGAACAATGCCTGGGCTTCTTCCAGGCCACCACTCCAGGCCAGGACAAGGACAGGCACCCTGCATCCGGTTATCCAACACTCCTGTGTGCCGGCTGGCACCATTTTGGGGCGGCTATTGCCATCGCCCCCCAGCACGCAGATGGGGAATGGGCCCAGCCAGGTCACCTGATTTGCCTACAGTGGGCAGGTGGCTGTGGTGGAGCCGGATTTGAACTTGGGGCTGCCCAACGTCCGGGCCTTGCCCTTGTCCTCTGCCCAGGCCCCTGCTGGGTGGCAGACCATCTGCTGCACCAGCTGCGGGCGTGACGGTCGTGTCTCGGATTGAGGAAATGAGGCCGGGGTCCTTGTCCTCTTCCAAGAAGCTCTTGGCTTTGGCCAATGGCAGCCGCCTGTGGTCACAGGTGTCTGGTTGAGGGTGGGGGACCGGGCGGCTCTGGGAAAGGGGAACTGGGCCGCCGGGCCAGCATGAGCACCACTTGCTCGCGACCAGCTCCAGGCTGCTTGGAAGAGACTCCAGCTCTGCTCAGCCACCTCCCTCAGGCCCCTTCCTGCCTGCTCAGCCGCCGCGCTGCATCGCCCGAGGCTGTGGGACCCTGAGCCCGCCGGCCAGCGGCCGATGGGGCCACCCCTGTGGTGGGACCTCTCACCTGCCCTCGCCATGAGGCTGCACCTCCTTGCCTCTCTGTCGGGCGGTGGCCTGGCCTGGCGGGCAGGGGACCGCAGGTGGCTGGCAGGTGAGGGCCAGGTTTGGTGGCCGCTCCGTGTGGCCTGGGTGGGTGCCTGTGTCTTGCCTATGGGGTGTGGGACTCATGGCAGGTCTGCTGGGGCTGTGGGGGAGAGGATCTGGGGACCCCAGGTGGGGAGAGGCTGGGCAGGTATGGGGGCCAGGTCTGGGACACCCTGCTCCGTGGAGCATGCCTGCGGCCTGGTCATGGCTGCTCCGTGCGTGGCCGTGCTGAGGGTGTCATGGGAGCGTTTTGATTCTCCCAGGCTGCCACTCTCAGCAACAGCAAACTGAGGCTGGCCCTGGGTCTGCCAGATCCTGCAGCTGGAGGCCAGGACCACTGGGCTCTCTGGTGTCCCCTGGGTGTCTGGGCCCGAGGGCTCCTTTCAGGCCACTTTGTTCCAGAGGAAAGACCTGGGCTCTGAGCTCTGGGCAAGGGTGGGAGCGTGGGTGGTTCTCCTCCCTCTCCTTACCTTGAGGCTCTATAGAGGACCCCTTGGGGTCTGCCCCACTCCCATTTTAAAGATGAGGAAACTGAGGCTGGGTGGTGGCAGGGACTTGTGTAGCCGGAGGGGTGCAGTGGACCTGACCCCATCTTCCTGGGCCCAGCGTTGGGACACTGTGCCAGAGAGCAGCAGGGGGCTTAAGTGGCCAGACTGGTCAGCCTCCGCCTGCCCTGGACCGCTGCTGTGGCTGCGGTGTGGGGTGGATGAGAGGGGAGACATAGGGGCAGCCCTTCTCTGCAGGGAGTGAGGGGGCTGAGTTGGAGGGTCCCCACACCCATCCGGCTGGTGGAGGCCAGAGCAAGCTGCCGGCTGCTCGGCCCTGCCCGGCCCTGGCTCACGTCCCGTTTCTTTTTCATGGCAAGGACCGCTGTTAATTGTCATGCACAGAGCGCCAGGGCCCATGTGGAGGGCTTATGTGTCTTCACAGACGTCCCTAGAAGGATGCGCTCTCAGTGCCCACGGTACAGGAAGACAGGCTCAGTGCCGTGGAGTAACTTTCCCAAGACCACGGGGAGCCACAGGGAGGGACTCAAACCAGATCAGTCTGGCCAGGCTGCAAGCCTGGACCATCTCGATTTTCCAAGGCCTTTTAAAAGTCCTTTCGCAATTTGTGAATATTTAGCCCAGCCCTTCCTCAGCACTGCGTGGGCATTGATGGATGCCAGGCGAGGCTGTGCCGGACAGTCTCTGGGAGCCACTTGGTTTTGGAGCTGACACCTGAAATAGAACACAGTGCACCTGGGGACCACGCAGTCTTTGACCAGGGCCACCTGCCTCACAGAGCCCTCCGTGAGCGTTTCCCGCATTTTGCGCTGTCAGTAAGCAGCAGGCGTGCGGCGTGCCTGCCCCGCGCACTCATCCCGGCGCCAGCCCTGGCTTGCTGGTGACCATGAGCCTGTCCTGGGCGTCTCTGGACTCAGCTTCTCCCCTTTTCCCCAAGCCCCTGCCTCGCTTGGGCTGTCTGGAGTGATCGTGAAGGCCCGTTCCCAGCCTGACTCTGTGAGCCTAAGGTTTTTTGAAAGCCCCAGCCTCTTACAGCAAAGAACTCTGATTTCTGTTTCGGAGGTGACATTGGGGAGTTTGAATTCAGATCCCTTCGGCAGCTCTTCCTGGAGGGCAGGAAGCGCTTATAGGGCTCTTATCTCTGCACCCCATGGTGACCACAGAGAGGCCTCTTCAGCTCTTGGCTTTGGTTTACTCATCCTTATAGTGGGCGCAGAAAGAATTTTCCAGGTCAGCTTTCTTGATGTGACAGGAGGTTTGAATTTGTATTAAGTTACTTTTATGCAGAAAACATCCTAGGCTGTTAGACTGTGCACTTCAGTCAGGGTTGGGGGATGTCTTTGGTGTTCCCAGCTAGAAGCAGTGTGTGTGTGTGTGTGTGTGTGTGTGTGTGTGTATATGTGTGTGTGTGTGCATTTGCGTGCACACATGTGTTGGGGTCACTACAGGCATCTGGTGCTGGGCCAGGCACTCTGAACATCTCCCGCAGCGCATGTACTGTCTCTTCTGGGGATGACTTGGGATGTTGTTCTGCTCATGTGCAGGAGTGGGGCCCAGGGTCTGTTGTATTTTTGGCTGCTGGACTTTGATTTGTGCACCTTTCCCCATGGCCTCCTGGTGATGGTCCTTTCTCCCACGGTTCCCTCTGTCTGACTGCTTATCCTCTGGGGAGTCATCTGAAGCATCAGGTTAGTATTGTGTGTGAAGCTGAGTCAAAGGCCCTGAGCAGGAGCCTCTCCTATGAGTCAGGCGCATGGAGGTTTTAGCTGGTGGAGTTGGTGGCCGCCATTCTGGGTGCATCGGGCTCTCCCGGCCCCTTTCCCTGGTCTTCCTGCACCTGGATGGGGAGGGGAGTCATCCTTTGTTGTCCTTCCTCTGCCCCCTCCTCCTCATGAGCCAGGTGACAGCCGGGTGCCCTGGGGCAGATGCTGAGAGTCTCCAGGTGTCTGGAGGCTGTGAGTTCTCTGGAGGGATGGAGCCCCCTCCCTGCTTGGCGGGGGCTGCTGCTTGACGGACGACTGGGTGTGGGTCAGAAGCCCTGGAAGACACATTTCTGGCTCCTCTCCTTCCTGCTGGATGCCCCAGAGGGCTGAGACCTGGTGACCTGCCTCCTCCAGGGTGGCCTCAGGCCTGTGTCCCCTCACCTCCCTGCCAAGCTCTGGTCCTCCAAGGAGGGATTTGGTCTCCTGGGTCCTCCTCGGAGAGTCACGTCCGCCACCTGGCCGGTCCTGTCGTGGACGCCCTCAGCTCGCTCCCGTCCCCTGCCGCTCTGGATGGCACAGACTGCACGTTGTTGCCATTTCACGGAACCCGTTTTCCTGGATTTGTCAGGAGGGGAGAGAATGGTGGAAATGCAGTTTTGCTGGGTTCCCCGCACAGTGGGCGCTGGCTTTGGTCACCCCCGGGGGGTTGCTCTTGGGATCCAGAGAAGTGGACGTTGGTGAGGCCAAGCAGGCTGGGAAGGGTGCTGGACAGGGACAGCAGAGGCCCGGCCCCAGGGGGTTAGGGGGCCAGGGCTTGGGTGCCTCTGTCCCGGGCCGGGGGCTTTGGACTTTGGCGGTATAATGAGGAGCCCTGGGACAGCAGAGGGCCAGCCCCAGAGGGCTAGGGGGGCCAGGGCTTGGGCATCTCTATCCTAGGCCTGGGGCTTTGGATTTTGGGGGTTGTAATAGGGAGCCCTGGGAAGTTCTGGTGGTGACAGAGTGGACATTCTGCTAGGTGACCAGTGGAGGGGACAGTGGTGGAGAGCGAGGTCTGGACTTGGCTACGTCTGGCTCTGCCTGTACGGAGGGGGCTGGCGGACATTCCTGCGGGAGGCACTCTGTGGATGGGGTCACCCAGAGTCTGGAGAGGGACTCCATAGCTGCCGCCGGCCTGTCCATCCCTCCTCTTCCTTCTGAGGCGCCTGGGGGCTGCCGGCTAGGCTGGGAGTTGCCGTGCATGCTAGCTGCAGCCCCGTCTCAGGTTCTTGGGGCCGGGCGCTGAGGAGCAGAGACGTTGCCTGCCACCTGTTCACCCTCGCGTCTGCAGGCCAGCGGCTCGTCCCCTCCTGCTGCCACAGTACCCTGATAGGTGCCGATTGGTGGGATTGGGAGGGGACGCAGCGAGGCCTTGGGTCAGAACCTTGATGAGGATGGGAGTGGCCGTCATGGGGGCAGCAGGCCGGACCCTGAGCTTGCCTGGATTCCCCGGCAGGATTTTTCTCTCAGCCTCCTGGGTCGACATCTCCTTGGTGCAGGGTGGAGTCCGCTCCCCTCTCCCTGGGCTTAAGGGAAGGGGAGGGGGAGTCTGAAACACAGTGGGTAGAGGCCCGGGTGCCCCTAGAAGTGGCCAAGTTCAGACCTAGCCCAGGCCAAGCTAAAGCCAGCTCAGCACACCCTCCTCTCCATTGCCGTCCCCTCCACGGGTCACTTGGCAGGAGGTCCACTCTGTCGCTGCCAGAAGTTCCCAGGGCTCCCCATTACACTCCCAAAGTCCAAAGCCCCCAACCTGGGACAGTGGGTGGGGGGCCAGGCCCTACACAGCAGGCACGGCAGCCAGGAGGGAGGTTTCTGAGGCTCAGCCTGTGGGGCCTGTGGCGCCTGTGGCCACGGGGTGGTTTGTCTCACTCAGAGTGGTGACGAGCCTGACCCGGGACCTCAGCAAGTTTCTGCGGGGCAGGAGGGATGTGCTGAGGCTGAGCTTGGAAGAGGCAACTCTGGGTGCAGTTGAGCCTCTGGGCTGGTGTGGGTGAGCTCCACCGCAGCCCTGGCCCCGGGAGTGGCAAACGCAGGGAGGGCGCCCATGTCGGGGTTGTGATGGGGGAAGTCCTGCTCAGCGGGCTGACGTCCCGTTCTCGGTCTGTCTCATGGGTGAGGCCCTGTCCTCCATCTGCAGATGCCCCGCCCAGTCAGGCCCCTGCACATGACAGGCACCTGGCTCAGGTGCGTGGGTGGTGAGCCTCTTCTGTGGGGAGGATGCTGTGTGCTAGGATGGGCCTGGGCTTATGGCGCGGGTGTGGAGGGGGTTCTTGGAAAGCCGGCACCAGCTGGAGAGAGAGGGTCCCCACTGCCAGCCTTGGGTGCCGAGCAGGTGCTCTGTCCTTCAGGGGCTCCCTGCCTGGACTCTGTCCACCGTGCGGCCCCGGTGGCTGTGCCCTGCCTATTCTAAGCACCCGTGCCCCCATCTGCAAATGGTGCTGCTCAGCGGGCCGTGGGAAGACTGGGGACATCCCCCAGAGAGGCCGGCCCCATGCCAGGCCCCAGGACCTGCCCGGGGGAGCATCCTCTGCCCTGATCATTTCAGAGTCCCCGACTGAACCATCGTGTTGGCCTCTGGCATGGAGCTGGCCACGCTCCACCACAGGTGGGACCTGAGGAACTGCAGGGATGTTCCTGAGCCAGGTGGCTGTGCACATGAAGGTGGAGAGGAGAGCCGCCCTGAGGGTGGAAAGCCTGGCTGTTCCACGACAGAGCTGCTGGCAGTGGTGGCAGGGCCTCTGAGCCACCAAGAGCAACATGGCTCAAAATGAAACAAGAATCATTTCTTTTCCTGTTGAAGGGAAACTACCCCCAGGAGCCCACAGGCTGGGGGCCCCCTCGCCGCACAGGCGGGCTGTGGGGCAGGCGGGGTTTCTCCAGGAATTCCCCTGCTTCCCACTCACCCTCCTCGAAGGTCTGGCCCTGTGGTGGTGCTAGACACAGTTCAGGGGTACGGCCTGGAAGGGAGGCTGCGGTGCCCAGGAGCCCCTGCCTGGCCCTGGAGAGGTGAGCGTCCTGCCAAGCCCCCGGGCTGGTGCCAGTCCTCCAAGGTGGGCATCATTGCTGGAACTCTCAGGGCTCATGGGCGTCTGCTGTGTCCGGCCACCCTGGTGGTCGAGGGGTGGCCAAGGGGTGGACCGAGGCTTCAGAAAGCCAGGCCTCCAGGCGTTGGCCCGGCAGCTCTTGTTCCTGGCTTGGAAGCATCTCGCCTCCTTGAGCCCTGGTTCCTCCCCTGCGGGACGGGGGCTGGAGGAGCGGCTCCCCCTTGTCACCACACTTCTGTGAGCTCATGTAATGAAATGTTGGCCTGGCGTTGCACCTGCAGTAGGTGTTTGAGCTGTGGTAGCTGCGGCCTACAGCAGCTTTTCTACCACATGATGGAGTCTGTGTGTTTGCAGGGGGCTGTGACAGTCACCTGGCTTGGTGCAGTGCGCAGGGCAGGCCCCGGTGTCAGAGCCTCCATTTTGCAGAGGGGGAGGGTGGGAAGGACGTCACATGCAGACGATTGGGGCTCCCAGCTTCCTGGTGGCCCCACGCCTTTGGTCATGCCCTTTCCGTGACTCCGCTTCTTTCCATGGGGACTCTGCCAGGACTGGGGCTTGACTCCCGCCCTCCCACCCTCCTAGCCTCTGCCCCGGGCAGCAGTTGGGTGGTCTGCTCACCATGCCCCGGGGGGAATGGCCGTACAGGGGCCCAGGTCAGCTTGCTGAGTGTCTCCGGCCTTGTGGCTGGAAAGCAGCTCTCAGAACTCTCTGGGGCCCCTTGGCATCTTTCTAGGTGGGTGGCCCTGAGCCCACCTCCTCCCTGTACCCCCATGGCAGGAGCTCCTTTTTGGGAATCAGTGGAGCGAGCATGGCTGGACAGGCCTGGCCCTGGAGCTGCGCGATTTCCATCATGCCACTCCTCTGGCTTCCTCCTTGGTGCTGGCTGGGCCAAGCCCTCCTGACTTCTGGGTCACTGGGATGGGTGGGTGGCTCCGTCCATGAGGCTACCTGAATTCTCGCTTACCCCAGCCATCTTTAGGCTGGGGGGATGTGGGTGCTTCCTGGTAAAATCAGATGCCCTGTAGCTCTCCTAAAAGGGCCAGCCTCAGATTTGGGGTCCCTTGTCCTGGCCCCTGGGTTCAGGACTTCATTTTGGCTATGTGGGCTGCAGCACCTTGGGGATGGGCATCCCTTGAGGTTTGTGCCAGTCGTGGGGGTGGAGGAGTAGCAGCTGCGTTGGGAACCCGTCCTTGGGCAGGCACTTCGGGACGGGGCTCTGAGTCCCACAGCCACTGGCCAGTCATTGCCAGCCCTTCAGCCCTCTAGGGACAGACCCTGCCTGCTCGTCCCTGTTAGGGGCCAGTTCTGCAGGTGGTCACTTGGCTTCTCCTTAAAAAAAAAAAAAACCCATCCTGCCCTGGGAAACCCTGGAATCATGGGGAAGCGGGAAATGACAGTAGGGAATTGGCATTTCCTGAGCCAGCGTCTGGGGCATCGGACCAAGTGCAGGGTGAGCCGGGCAGGGAGGGGTGCAGCCGCCTCTGCCGTCAGCCTAAAGCCATGAGCGACCTGGGCGCTCTTCTCCCTGTAGCACTGGGGCACACACAGGGTGGTGAAGGGGGCATGACACAACCAGGAGGCTGGGTCAGAGAGGACCAGTGGTCTGGCGAGAGTTTGGCCTGCACTTCCCAGCTGCCTGGCCCAAGTGTGCCCCCCCGTCCCCATCTGCCTCTAAGCTGTGAAGAATTTGGGAGTGGATGCTGCTCTGGGGCTGTTTTCCTCTTCTGAACCGTGGTGGTTCAGGCAGCCTGGTCCCAGTTTAAGTGTGCCCCTTAGCGCCTGGGGCATCCCTGGACAGTGGCCACCAGGGGCATCTGGCAGCCCCGCCAGCCTGGTGGGTGATCACAGCAGTGGCTGCAAGACTTGGGGAAGGTGGTGTGTGCATATCTGGTTGAATTAGCTGGGCCTGGCGTGAGGCCTGTGGCCACAGCTCCCATGGTGGGCTTCTCGGGGGAGTAGGCGTGGCAGGGTGGGGTTCCTGCAAAGACCCTAGCCCTCATGCCCCAGTTAGTGGGTGTCTTCACCTCTCAGCTCTCTCTGCAATGCTTCCTGGGTGCAGGCGCTGACTGCTCATGGGGAGCCCCCTCCTGACCACCCTCTTCCTCCTATGTGTGTTTCCCACTTCCCTCACTGTGGCTGGGCTGCAGCTGTACCTGCCACCGCTGGATCTAACCCCAGCACCCCTGGGCTGTATGAGTGGGCTGTGCAAGGGTGGCCATCAGCCTGGGCACCACTTCCTGTTCTTCCTTCTGCCCCTGGACAGTCCTCAACTTGCTCAGTATGGCCAAGAGGACCTAAAACACCATCCCCTTGCTATTTGTGACAAAACTTGTCAACCTCTCTGTCTGGGCTTCAACCTGTCATCTACACAGTGGAGCAGGGCAAGGGTTTGCTCAGCTGGTAGTGATGGTTATGGTGATGGTGGTGGTGATGATGATGTAATGATGGTGTTGATGATGTTGGTGATGGTGGTGGTGATGGTGATGATGGTGGTGGTGATGGTGATGGTTGTGGTGATGTTGATGTTGATGGTGGTAGTCATGGCGGTGATGATGATGTTGGTGGTGATGATGGTGATGTTAATGTTGATGGTGATCATTGTATTGATGGTAGTGTTGATGGTGGTGATGTACATGGTGGTGACGGTGGTGATGATATTAATGTTGGTGATGGTGTTGATGTTGATGGTGGTGATTATGGTGATCCTAGTGATGATGATGGTGGTGGCGGTGATGATGGTGGTGATGGTAATGGTAGTGATGTTGATGACAGTGATGTTGATGGTGTCGATGTTGATGCTGGTGATGATGGTGTTGTTAATGTTGGTGATGATGGTGATGTTAATGTTGGTGATGATGGTAGTGATGATGCTGGTGATGATGGTGATGTTAATGTTGGTGATGATGGTAGTGGTGATGGTAGTGATGGTAGTGATGATGGTGGTGATGACGGTGATGTTAATGTTGGTGATGATGGTAGTGGTGATGGTGGTGATGGTAGTGATGATGGTGGTGATGACGGTGATGTTAATGTTGGTGATGATGGTAGTGGTGATGATGATGATGGTAGTGGTGATGGTGATGATGGTGATGATGATGATGGTGATCGTAGTGATGGTGGTGATGGTAATGGTAGTGATGTTGATGACAGTGATGTTGATGGTGTCGATGTTGATGCTGGTGATGATGGTGTTGTTAATGTTGGTGATGATGGTAGTGGTGATGCTGGTGATGATGGTGATGTTAATGTTGGTGATGATGGTAGTGGTGATGGTGGTGATGGTAGTGATGATGCTGGTGATGATGGTGATGTTAATGTTGGTGATGATGGTAGTGGTGATGGTGGTGATGGTAGTGATGATGCTGGTGATGATGGTGATGTTAATGTTGGTGATGATGGTAGTGGTGATGATGATGATGGTGGTGGTGATGATGATGATGGTGATCGTAGTGATGGTGGTGATGGTAATGGTAGTGATGTTGATGACAGTGATGTTGATGGTGTCGATGTTAATGTTGGTGATGATGGTAGTGATGGTAGTGATGGTAGTGATGATGGTGGTGATGATGGTGATGGTGATTGTAGTAATGGTGGTGGTGGTAATTGTGATGTTGATGACAGTGATGTTGATGGTGATGATGACGATGGTGTTGACGTTGATCCCGGTGATGATGGTGATGTTAATGTTCATGATGGTAATGTTGGTGGTGATGATGGTGGTGATGATGCTGATGATGGTGATGTTAATGATGGTGATGGTGATCATAGTGATGGTGGTGGTGATGGTGATGACGGCGATGTTGATGGCAGTGACAGTGCAGATATGTCATTGCACGCTCGCTGTATGCCTTCACAGGCATTGCTTTAAGCTGAGTTTTATAATCAAGAGTGGTTTTCCTGCCAAGGCCCTTTGGGCCTTGATGGAGCCTGTCTCCATGAGGGGCCACTGCCTGTGCCCTGGGAGTTTGAGGTCAGTCAAGACTGAAGGGTGTTAGGTTGGTGTCTCCTGACTGAGACTTGGAGAAGGTCAAGGTGTGTGGGTTACTCTTCCTCGTTCTCATGCCCTGGCAGCTCGTGGAGGTCTCTGGGGGAGGGCCCTGGCAGGGTCTTATAGGTCTGGGTTGCAGATCTGCCCCTGCCTTTGGATCCGTCTCCCCTGCACTTGCATGCTACCTGCCTCAGGGGCCAGAGCCTGACCTACCTGGCCTGGCTGGGCTCTGTCCTGAGGCTGGGATGCCGTGGGCTCTCAGGGAAGCATCCGTCCCCTCAGTCCTGGCAGGAGCCTGTCTGTGCTGGCTCTGCAACCCTGGTCACTCCCAACTCCCACATGTCCATGGGGCTGGCAGGACTGTGGCTTTGTGTCTGGTGCAGACCCAGATCTCTGTCCCTCCCTTGGTGGAGTCCCGCCTGGCCTCACCGTGGCTTCCTGTGTCCACTGCTGCTTCCTTCTCAACCCTTCCCTCCTGGCCCACTGGCCAGCCAGGGGGGGCTGATCATGGAAGGTCCCGTCTCACTGGGCCTTTGGGGCATCTCTGTGTGTGTCACGGAAGGTTGGCTAGGGCAGGACTAGGGGGCAGGACTAGGGAGCAGGCCGGTCAGGGGTCTGTGTGGGGCCGTCAGTCCTTAGGGCCACTTCCTGGGGGTCTTGTGAGCAGGTGCAGGCTGCAGTGAAGGAGATGGACACCTTGGTGTGCCAGGCCCCATCCTCCTTTCTCCTCCAGAGTCTGGGTGGTTCTGGGGGCACCCCTGGCTCAGAGCAGGGGCCTGAGTGTCCAGGTTCCTGCAGGTGGGTGACTTCATAGGCCTGGCCGAGATGGGGGGCTGGACCTCCCCATGGGGCCCCTTGGCATTGCCTTCAGGGAGCTCCGTCATCAGACCCTGCTTTGGGGCCCTCAGGCTCCTGTGGAGGCAGGCCTGGGTCTCCTAACTACTCAGGAGGGCCAATCTGGCCTGTCCTCAGATGGGGCTGAGATTTGGGGCCAGGGTGTTGGTTGGGGAAAGGGCAGGGTAACCTCAGAAGAGCTGAAATTCCAGCCTGGGCCACCTGAGCTGTAAGCTGACACCTGGCCTGGAGGCCGCTAGCGGGCCATGCTCCTGGGGCTGGAGGTGACAGGCCCGAGTCTTTGCCTGCCCCTGCAGGGAGGCGGGAAACAGACGCGCAGCAGGTACGGAGCCCACCCCGCCGAGGGCCCATAGGGCCCGTCTTCAACAACCTCTGCTGTTGGCATGCCCATTTTACAGAAGGGGAAACTGAGGCTCATCTAGGTTAAGGGGTTGCCTAGGGTCTCTCCATCAGGGAGTGGTGGGTCTTGTGGGCCCAAGGGTGAGCAGAAGCCCATTCTCACCATGGCCGGCACCTCCTATGTTGGGCATGGCTGCCCGCCCCACCCTGGTTCCTCAGGGCCCCTCACCCTGTGGGGCTTGCGGACACTTCCTTCCTCTTCCTCCTACACTAACCACCTTCAGCTTCCCCCAAACCTTGACGCGCCGTGGTCCCTGCCACGTCCTCATCCCTGTCCCCGCCAGCGCTGCCCTTCTCCTTCCCCTGGGAGGCCAGGGGAAGCAGTACTTCCGGAGGTGGGGGCTGGAGGTGGGCGATCCAGGAAGCTCTGAGGGCCTGCTAGCTGCTTGCAATGGGGTTTCAGTTCCGGAGGGGGGGTCCCCAGGCAGGTGGCGCAGGGTTGCAGGGATGTTGCGGGGACCGGGAGCAGGCAGGCTCAGGACCAGCTCTCATCTGGGTGCTGGTTTACCCAGTGGACTTCCTCACCGCAGGCCGAGCTCCTCCCTCTTCCCGGGCACCCTGCCCTTCCTTTGCACCATCCTGGATTCCCCACCATGGAGCCCACGGGACCCTACCCCACGCTTCCCAATTTCGAACGCTGTCCTTCCCTCCGCTGGGCTTCCTGGGGCCCCAGATTGGATGGTCTGGGTGTCCTCTGTTGTTCATCTAGACAGGTGACCTGATCCCTCGGCCCCAGCCTGTGGCCTGCTCAGACCCTGCTGTGATTGGCCCTACAGATTCCAAAGGGATGTGGGGACTTTGAGTTCCCCTCTCCAAGAGCAGGGGGTTCCCTGGCTGCCCAGGAGGGGGCTGGAGTCCTGAGGGCTTGCCCCCGCCCCAACCGCAGTCAGACTGGCATTTCCTGCCACCTTCTCTGCCTCCCCCGCCTGCCAGGCAGAGGCCGGAAGGGAGTTGGTGGGGGTTCCCCAGGCTTCCTGCTCTGGGGTCCAGGCAGCAGAAGCATCCTGGCGCTGGTGAGCGTTCTGGAGGGAACTGTACAGCTCAGGAACTTTGGTCAACAGGGTGTCCCTTCCCTCTTCCAGCAGACCCTCTGGGGTGTGAGTGTCCCTGGGGTCCTGAGTGGTGCCTGCATACACCTGTGGTGGGAATTCACCGTCTCGGGGAGCAGCCTGTGCCATCACTGGGCAGCAGTCAGGACAAGAACATTCCTTAGTTCAATGTTACTAAACCTGCTGCTTAGCCCCCGACACTCAGGATCTGCCATGTGGGGGCCCGGGGAGCTGCTCTGTGCCTGCCCTGGGTGCTGGGCATTCCGGGGCATTCATCTCTGGTACAAGGCTTTTGCTCCCGGCCTCCAGGTATCTGCACTTTAGAGTCAGTTTTGTGCCAGGGAGCGATCACTCCACCACTTCTTCTGTGCAGTCTTCCTGGATAGAAATCTAGTAGCTGTGTGAGGCGCCTTGGGGCTGCTGGGCACTGCCCCTGCCGGGATCAGGGCCTACTTTCTGCTCTTCGTTTAGCCCTGGAGGTCCCTGAGTGCTTCCTGAGCTCCCCCTCGCCTGGGGTTCGGAGTCACACTGATTGCCTGTGGTCCCTAAGTGGGCACAGTGGGTGTAAGGGGTGTGAGGGTCTGGGATTGTGGGGCCCTGTGCAGCTCAGGTTCTGAGGTTCCCAGATCCCGCCATTCAGTTTTGCCACTCAGGCCCCTCTGCCACTCCCTTGCGTGGGGAGGGCTGTGTGTCTGCTGGCTCCCGGGTTGGGTCTGAGTGTCTGAGGCTGTCCCTGTGGTTTGGGGGTGAACCTGGAGGACCACGGAAGCCAGTGGAGACCAGCTGGTAACAAGTGGTCTGCAAGTCCAAAGTAGGAATTTTTTTTTTTTTTTTTGAGACAGAGTTTCACTTTTGTCACCCAGGCTAGAGTGCGATGGCGCAATCTCTGCTCACTGCAACCTCCGCTTCCCAGGTTCAAGCGATTCTCCTGTCTCAGCCTCCCAAGTAGCTGGAATTACAGGCGTGCACCACCATGCCCAGCTAATTTTTGTATTTTTAGTAGAGATGGGGTTTTGCCATGTTGGCCAGGCTGGTCTTGAACTCCTGACCTCAGGTGATCCACCCGCCTCAGCCTCCCAAAGTTGTGGGATTACAGGTGTGAGCCACCCCGCCCGGCCCCAAAGTAGGATGTTTTAAGAATAACGCCTATGGGAGCCACCACTTATCAGGGGTGGGGACGGATAAATGGCCTGGAAGAGACAGAGCCCGCACGCACGTGGACAGGGCCCTTCGCTGTGAGTAGAGGATGTCGAGGCATTTTTTGCCTCTTCTTTTTTAGTATCCTCTTCCTGGCCAAAAAGCATCTCTCTCTAGAGGATTCCAGAAAACACACCCAGCCTATTGTCACCCAGGCTCTGGGAAGGTGTCTGCTGTGGACGGAGTCTGTGTAAACAGGAAGGGCTGGGAGCGGGGGCCCAGGGGCAGCTGGCTTAAATAATTCAGCTCCTGAGGTGGCCTGGAAGGCTGTCCCAGAAACTCTCCAGTCCCCTCCTCCAACTCAGAGTCCCCCTGACTCCCCAGTCTTCCCAGATTACATCTGGAGCAGGGGCTGGGTGGAGAAGCTGAAAGAATCCAGGAGTGTCTTCTCCCATGGCCTTACAATTCCCATCTTCTTCCCAGAGGCCGGGAAGAAAGGTGGGCGGCCTTCCCAGGGGTGCCTGGGGCCTCAGATGAGGCCACTCCAAGGCCCAGCTTCTGAACGCAGTGCTGAGGTTTGGGCTCCCTGCATGGCCTGGCCTCCTCCCAGGTGCTCCCAGGGCTGCCTGGTGGAGATGCCTGCAAAGCCGATTTGTGCACAGTTGTGCTTTCTTGTCCCTTCTGCCTTGAAGTCAGCACAGTGCTTCCCTGGATTGGCTTGGATAAGGAGGGCCCAGCCCTGGTCCAGCCTCAGCCTGTGTGGATTTGGGGCTGAGCAGAACTTGCTGCTGAGTAGCTGTGCCTGTCTGCATTTCACAAATGAGGAGACTGAGGCTTGGTAAAGGAAGAAGCTGGCTCAGGTTTCCTCTGGCAGGGGTCAGCTGAAGGTGGGTGAGGTGGGGCTGTGATGAGGCAGCCGTGTGGCATTCCCAGGGTCCCCGCAGTGCCCTGGTGGGCATGGTTGCCTGGCCTAGGGGCAGCTGCAGGTTTCTGGGAGTGTGCCTTTGGGGCAGTTCTCATCACACACCTTCTCTATGCCTCAGTTTCCCTGTCTGTCACAGGCTGGTGGTGGTAGCTTCTCTAAGAGTTGCAGGAATCAGTAACATCAGGTTATGCAGATATTTCATAGACTCACGTGAGCAGCCTGATTTTGTATTTGTCTGTCTTGGACACACTCTTTTGCCTGCTTTTTCTTGTCAGCCCCTAGCTGTTCTCTCCCTGGCCTTCTGCACCTGGGGATTCTGGATGTGGAGACCTCTGGGCTGCATGTGTTTGACATCTACATGTGGGTCCTGCCTGTCCTCCTCCCAGGAGTTTAATGACTAATAGGGCTGGTTTGCAGTACCCGTCTTAGTCAGTAGATGCCACCAACATCTGGTTCTGGAATTCCTTAAGTCTGCATTTTTAGTTCAATGAAATGGCTTATTCCCAATATTGTGGATGATGAAGGTTTCCAGTGGGTCAGACAAGACTCGTTTGCTGGTGGGGTCTGTACCCCGACTGCGATGGGGCACTAGTGGCAGCCAGGCCCCTGCAGTGCTGGCTGAATCTGGGCAGTGCTGGCTGAATCAGGGCAGTGCTGGCGTCCAGGCCTCCTTTCTGCACCTTCCTCCCTGGGACGGGAAGCGAGAGGGGGTGTGTGGAGCAGGCCTGAGGCTGCTGGACAAGAATGGGCAAATGCTCCTGAGCAGAGGTGAGCACAGGGTGGCAGAACCTCTGTTCCTGCTGCCTCTGAGCTGGCCTTGGCCAGCTGCTGGGGCAGCAGAGCTGTGTGAGATAAGAAGAGTGCCGGCTTTGGATGGGTTCAGGACTGGCCCCAGTCTCCACACTGCCGAGTGGTGGTGGCATCCTAAAGCTCATGCCATGTCTTCCTGAGATGCAGGGTGCACAGGAGGCAGATGCCCGTGAGAGACCTGGCCCAGGGCTTCCTCCCGCTCTAGCCTGGCACCCAGCAAGTGAGCCAGTGCCCTGGACACGGCTGCTCTGAGGCTTGAGGTGAAGTCTTCCTGGGGCTGTGGAGGGGTGGAGCCAGGGGTGTCCCCTGACCTGGGGCATGTGGGCTCAGTCATAGCCACTCTATGTGTTCATGGTCCTGCTCGACTCCCCAGAAGTGCCTGTGATTGCCACAGGTCAAGGCACGGAGGGCCTGAGAGCCCATTCTGCAGATGGGAAGGCTGAGGCCCGGAGAGGGAGAGTGGCTTGCCCCGTGTGCCCAGCCCGTCGGAGGTAGGGTGGGGCAGGCAGGCAGTGCCTCCAGCTCCCGGCATGTGCTGCTGTCTGTGCTGCCTTGGGTGGGCTCTGACATTTCCCAGTGGTCTGCTCAGGCCCATGGGCAGTGGATTCGCCACCTGGGAGCCTCCCTTCCGCTGCGCCAGCCTCCAGGGTGGGGGGCAGGGGGGCGCCTCCTGAAGCATGGTTGGGGCTTTGAAATCTCTGATTTCAAAGGCGGGAGTGTGGGAGGTCCCAGCCTCTCCTGCGGCCTCTGTGGGCTGCCCTCTTGCTCCCGGCAAACACCCAGGCCTGGCACAAAGCCACCCAGCAGCGTCCAGCCCACCGCCCACGCGGGAGGTGCCTCATTCCACCCATCTGGTCCCCTCAAACAGACCTCAGAGCATGGAGCCAGGGGCCTGAGTGTCCGGTGCCTGGGCGACCACTGCTGTGGTACTTGAGCAGGCCCAGGCAGCGTGGCCTGCTGGTTAGGGCCACAGATACAGGAATGGGTCAGCAGGCGCTGCCAGTCCTGGCTCGGCCACCGGCGGCTCTGAGTACTCAGGGCCTGGCTTCCCGCACCTGTAAAATGGGAGAATCACGGTGCTCACTGCAGACCTCCCAAATCCACGAATTCACCCACGCTCAGAACTGAACAGGTCCTGGTACACGGCAGGTGCTTGGAGACACCAGCCTTTATGCCTTTCATGATTATTCCCAGACCTTCGCCTTGAGTCCCTGTGGAGATGGGCAGAGGGGCTGACTAGTCCCAGCCACCAGCCACTCCTCTGACTGCTTTCCGAGGTGGACGGGCCTGGAGTGCTGAGGGTTGGAGCGACCCAGGCGGGCATCCTGGGGCTCATTCACAGCGGGTTCTTCCTGTGTCTGCCGCAGGCCCAGCCTAAAACCGGGGTCAGGCACAGAACAGTGCTTTGGAGGGGAGCTCTGGGCACACCTGGCCCCTAGTGAGTGTGAATTTGCGTCAGAGAGCTGTTGAGACCCACGGGGCCACCTTGAGGGTGCCGGGGTCTTCCCACGGGTGAGTCTGTAGCTGGGGGGAGCAGGCATTTGATGGGGCCCGGCGTCACCTGCGCTGACCACTCTGCTGCGGCTTCTTGTCTTGCAGATTTCTCCACCCAGGTGAACTCCTCCCTCACCTCCCCGACGGGGCGAGGCTCCATGGCTGCCCCCTCGCTGCACCCGTCCCTGGGGCCTGGCATCGGCTCCCCGGGACAGCTGCACTCTCCCATCAGCACCCTGAGCTCCCCCATCAACGGCATGGGCCCGCCTTTCTCGGTCATCAGCTCCCCCATGGGCCCCCACTCCATGTCGGTGCCTACAACACCCACCCTGGGCTTCGGCACTGGCAGCCCCCAGGTGAGTGCGGGGCTGGGGCAAGGGGAGGGGTGGGCCTGGGGGTGGGGCCTGGGGTGGGGCTGTGGCTTCAACTGCAGGACGACCGCCTCATCTTAAGGCCTCTGGGAGGTAGGTGCTGTGGTCTCCCTGCTTGACGCAGAGTATACAGAGCCTCAGGGAGCAGCGTGCCGCGGGGGTTTGAGCCCAGGTGGGGCTGACTGCTGAGCCTGGGCCTTTGGATCATCAGCCGAGGTGCCTTGCAGCGGGTTATCTGTCCACATGGCCCCTTCCCATGCTGGAGGGCTCGGGACTCCCTGTTCCCATGACTGGGGGGCTCAGCAGAGAGAGGCTGTGGCCTCCCTCAGGCCTAAGCCTGCTTCCCCAAAAGCTTGTGCCCACACAGTCTGGGTCCTCCCCTGAAGTCTCTGCTCACACCCAGGTCAAAGGGCCCCCAGGGAAGGCATGTTCGGGCTCAGGGCAGCTGCGTCCCCCCTCAGGGATGCCGGCCCTGGGACCTGCAGTGGCCGGGTGTGGCCGCGGTGCTCCGTGGTCTGGGCTCCCGCATGGCCGTCTGTGGGGCGTGGGGACCTTTTCCATAGTTGAGGTTTGCTCAGTCGCTTCTCCAGCTCAGCCTGGCCCTTTGGGCTGTTTCTGGATCAGGAAGGGCTGGTGCCTGGCAGAGCCTGGCACAGTCCAGGTCTTGTCATGGGGAACTTGGGGACCTGGTCCATGCTCCCCTTCTTCCTTAGAAAAGATACCCCGAGTGTCTCTCGTGGAGTTGTCCCCAGCCCTGGGGTGTCCGGTCTGTGAGGGTGGAGGGCGAGGCTCCGGGTGGTTGCTTGTGGATTTCCACCTGGCCAGCCGGAACCTCCCAGACTCCCACTAGGCCCTCCCTCTCCAGGGGCTCCTCACATGAGCAGGGGTGCTCCTTCCACTCTGAATTTCTGTGTTTGGGTTTCACCCTGTGTCCCTAGTAGCTGAAGGCTCCATGGCAGAGTTTTGGTGCCATCTCAGGACAGCCCACCAGGGTGGGACTTGCCCTAGCAGCTCCTCTGCCCACACACAGCTGACAGCGCCAGATGTGTCCTGTGGACTCCCAAGCCCCCTGCTGCTCTGCCTCAGTTTACCTAGGGCAGGCACTAGGCCCAAGGGATTGCACGTGAGGGGGCCAGGAGGCAGCAGGTGGACACCTAGTCCCAAGCCCCCATGCTATCTCCCAGGTAGTCCGGGACTGCTCCTGACCTAGGACTGGGCTGTGGTTGGGGTCTGGAGCCGGCCTACTGCCCATCCACCTGGGCCTGTTTAGAGCTGGCCTTGACCTCCTGAGCTCCTTTTCCCTGGAGAATCTTGCTGGCTTTCTGGGCCAACCCCACCAAAGCCCCTCTCCTCTGGGGGATATGTGCAGAAGAACTGGGGCCTCTGCTCCGTGTCCCCCTCATATCACCTGGCCTTCTGAAAGCAGGCAGCAGGCCCAAGGTGCTGGCACGAGGGAGGCCTGGTCGTGTTATTTTTAGCACACCAGCCCTGCCCCTGCTCTTGCTGGCAGCACGGTGCCCTGTGGCGAGAGGGTGATGAAGACTTGGCTTCCGCCCGTCCCTTGGCTCACTGGCTGGCACCTGCTTGGTCCCAGGGCCCCAGGATGCCCCTTGCTGGGTCTTCCCAGGTCTGCCGCCTGCCCTGGACACCCAGGGGTCTAGTGCACAGTAGGTTACCCCCTGCGGGTGGCAGTGGTGCTCCCAGAATCCTCAGGGGTGCCTGGTGGCCTCGGCACTGTTGAGCCCTTCTCGGGGAGGGAATGGGCAGCACTAGGGGAGGAGGCTTTTCAGGGCTGCTTCTGGGTCGTTCTCTGTTGCTTCCTGTGCAGCCAGGCTTCTGGCACAAAGCAGGGACTTGTTGAAGCCAAGTTGCTTGGGAGTGAGTGGTGCAGGTCCCCTTGACACTGGCGAGGGCCCCAGGGTGGGTGTGGGTGAGGAGCAGACGCGGGTTGTCCCAGACGTTCCCTGCCCAGCCGCTGTTGGCGTCGGTCTGCCGTTGGGCTGTGGGTCTCACCCGCAGTTAGTTTGCTGTGGTCTGAGGCCCATGCTTGACTTGGCCCTGGTTCCCCAGAACCCATAGCTCCTTCCCTGGGGGTTGAGTCCAGGTTCGAGGCCTCAGCAGTTTGTCTTGGAACTCTGGGGTTCCTCACATTCATGGGAGTGTGAGCAGGGTTTCAGGAGGGATGTGCCCCCACTCCTAGCCCCAAAACCACAACCGCAAAGTCAGAGTTGCTGGAGCCAGAGAGATTCTCTGACTTCTGCTGCTGTTGGGGAGGGCCAGGCACTCTGCCAAGTGCTGCCTTCTGCCTTCTCAAGTCCATGGCCGGGAAGGGCCTTCCATGTGGCCGCGCCCAGGCCACTGGACCCCTCCTGGTGGGGGAATAGGAGTCTGGGGGGCTTGGGTAGACCCAGGGCAGACCACAGCTGCCTGGCCCCTGAGCTGTCCCAAATCTCTTCCCTGGTCTGGAGGCTGTACCTCCAGAGCAGGCCCAGGGGACATTCCCCACACTGTCCCAGAGCCTTCCTGGCTACAGCCGGCTCACCTGGGCACGTTGCAGGTATTGGTGGAGTGAGTTGGCGCCACCTTCCACACAGAGCACTTCTGAGTGCCTGGCGTGGAGCTGGACTTGGTGTCAAGGCCTCTGAGCTCCAGCAAAGCCTCCTGGCGGGAGGGCCTGCCCAGGGCCTGTGGGGCTGTGATGTGTGCACAGAGAGTGTGGACGCGAGGCTGAGTGGGCTTCACGGGGTCAGAAGCAGGGCAGCACCGGCGCCTACCCGCCAGGGACTGAGGTTGGAGGGGAGTGTGCAGAGGAGCTGGTGTGCTTCTGCCTTGATGGACAGATGAGGCCCAGCAAGGCCCAGGGGCCTGCTCCTGGCGCAGAGTGGACCTTCCCCAAGTCGGGGCTGGTGGAGAGACCCTTCAGGGGCTCAGGAAGGAAGGGTGTGGTGGGTGTGAGGAGAGAGCCAAGAGACGGGCAGGAGACCTGGGTGGGGCACCGAGGCGGCGGGAACTGAAATAAGTGCCAAGGATCTGAAAGGGGAAATGGGATGGCCCTCACCCTGGCCACGCATGGAGTCCTGAGGCTCCAGCAAAGCAACAATGGCAGCCTGGCTCTCCTAGGAGCCGGAGCAGGGAGTGTGGGAGGAGACCCTGGATAGCTGGGGGGCTGTGGAGCCCACTGAGGGAGGGACAGACCAAGGCAGACCCTGGGGGTGGCCCTGTGCTGCGCTCTGGGGGCTGTGAGCCAACCCAAGGCCCAGCAGCCTGGGGCTGGAAGGGCGGAAGAACGCCCGCCTGGCCTCCCGATCCTGGCACAGCCTTGCTTCTGCAGCCTGGACCGTCCTCCAGGTGAGCCCAGAGAAGCAAGGTGGGTGGCCCCAGGGCCTGCAGCCAGGATGGGCACCTCAGCCCGGGCTCCACTCTTCTCAGATGTGCAGAGGCTCACCGGGCCCTGGGCTCACTGGGCTAGCCAGAGCCTCTGATCTCACTGAGGTCTAGGGGAGCCAGGGATGCACCCTGAGTTCAGTGCAGGAGCTGGCTTGGCCCTGACACTGAGAGGGAGGGTGACCATCTGCCATTCTGTCCTGCCTGGAGTCCCTTTCCTGGCCAGGGCTGCTCTGGTGCTCCCTCAGTTTACCCAGGGCAGGTGCTAAGGCCCAAGGGACTGCACATGGGGGGCCGGGAGGCAGCAGGTGGATCCCTACCCACCCGAGGTGGTTTGGGACAGCCTAGAAAGAGGAAGTGTGTGAATTCCTTTCCTTTGTGCTTCCGAGCAACCTGGACCTGCATAGTCATGGCCTGTGCTCCCCCAGCCTCTGGCCCAAGGGCCTCCTGCTCATACACCTCGGTGCCTCCCCAGTGCTAGGGCACAAAGCGAGGGTGCCCGACACTTCCTGCTTGTGGATGCCTTTGCTGCCCCTGCTCTGACCTGATCCCCGCCCCGGCTGTACCTACTTCTTTCCTTTTTTCAAGCAAGCCCTTTGCTTCCCCACCTCTGAACACTGGCTTGGGGGCCCCTCTGCCTGGGACACCCCTTTCTTCCTCCCAGGACCTGGCCCATCTCCTCCAGGAGGCTTGAGTGCTCGCTGCAGCGGCTGGCCTCCCTGTAAGAGTGAGTTGTCTGCAAGCTCTGCTCTGAGCCCTGGCACATAGAGTGACTCGGTTACACTTAATCAGCTCTCAGAGGCATTGGCTGGGCACGGTGGCTGAACGCCTGTAATCCCAGCACTTTGGGAGGCCGAGGCGGGAGGATTGCTTGAGCCTAGGAGTTGGAGACAAGCCTGGGCAACATAGTTGAGACCCCGCCACTATAAAAAAAAAAATAGCTGAGTGCAGTGGCATGCACTTGTAATCCCAGCTACTCAGGAGGCTGAAGCAGGAGGATCAATTGGGCCTGGAAGTTTGAGGCTGCAGTGACTATGATTGTGCCACTGTACTCCAGCCTGGGCAACAGAGTGAGACCCTGTTTCGGGAAAAAAAAAAAAAAAAAAAAAGAAAAGAAGTAGGCACTAACATTATTCCAGTTTTGCCGATGAGGAAACTCAGGCTCACAGTGATTAAATAATTTTCCGAATGTCACACGAGAACGTAGGAGGCAGGCAGAATCCGGAGCCAGGGATCCGCCTCTGGGGCCTCCAGTGCCTCCAAGCGACACAACCACTAGACCAGCGAGCCCTGGAGGGCTGGGCAGGGCCTTGTCCCCTGGTGCCTCCCAGAGCCCAGCACGGGACAGGGCCAGCTGGGCACTTAGTTTGGATGAGCTCTGTCCCTCCAGGGGCTTCACTTTCGCCTTCTGCAGTGTAGGAGATCCTGTGTGACCTTGGCCAGCCCCTGACCTCCCTGAGCCGCAGCCTCTGCATCTGGGACCCCCAGGGTTTCCCATGGAGGGAGTGTCAAGTGTGGGTGCGAAGCCCAGGAACCGCGCCCCTCAGCAGACATCTGGGGCTTTCTCTTGCCCCTTCAGTTCCTTCCCTTCTCTGAGAAGCGCACCTGGTGCCTGTGGACGCGAACACTGGGCATTTGGCGAGTCACACAGTGGCCACCCGGTTCTCCAGTGGGAGCTTCATGGCACCCCCACTGTGCTGAGTTGTCACGGGGGGACCTCCTGGCCTCTCGCAGCCCACCTGAGTCCTGCAGGGACCAAGCATCCTCCTAAAGCCTCACAGCCCACCTGGGCAGACCGAGGAAGAACCTAGAAGCCAGAATAAGCTGGGGCTGGAAGACTCATTCCAGGCACCGAGGCCCATGTGAAAGGAGGCTTTGCGGTGGTTTCTGCTTTGCTTGCATTGAGCCTCAAACTCTTCCTGTCCCGTGAGAAGGGGGGATGGGATTTGGAGGCCTGAGGAAGGAAGGAGGGGAGCTTCCTGCGCACAAGCGGCGGCAGGGGTTTGCAGAAGTGGAGGCTGGGGGCTGCCTGGCCAAGCGCTCACCGCCCTGCGCAGCCGGGCTGGCTGGCAGGATGCAGCGGGAAGCGCCTGTGGGTCCTCTGCGCTGACTGCAGAGCTGGGTGGAGGCAGCGGAACCAAAACTGCTGTGTCACTGCACGCTGCAGCTGTTGCCAGGGTGACCGGGTGAGTTTCCCACGCTTGCCCGGGTGGCGGCGTGCAGGCTGGCGGGTGGGGCAGAGGGGTGTGCGGAGAGGCCAGTGGTGTCATGCCACCCGATGCCCGGGGGTGTCCACTCCCCTCTCCTGGGTCACGTGACCAGGGCCCCTGCCCTGTGGTGTTGTGGGGTATATGTGTGGTTGTAGGGGGGTCCCCAGCCCTCCTCCGTCCTGGGGACTGGGCTTCGGCGTCCTCATCTGTGGGTTGGGACCCCCCCCAGAGTGCCTGCCTCATGGAGTGTCCGGGGGCACCCAGCAGGGCTGGGCACTGCCAGGGGCTCAGTAATGAGAGGCAGCTCTCATTTAGGTGGGTGGCGGGCAGGGGGTGCAAGTAGGGACCGCCCAAGTGTTGGGGGGGTGCCGAGGGTCCTTTTCCACAGAGACCTGGGGTCTGCTGTGGGCGAGTCCTGAGGTTGCCACAGCCTCTGCTGGCCTTGCTGAGCAAGCACAGTTGGCCCCACTGCTCCGGAGCAGCGTGGCGGGTGGGGGGACGGCCCTCTCTAGCCTCGGTGTCTGTGTGTGAAGTTGGGGGTACAGCTGCGCCATCCTTGCTGCAGGGCTGTGGGGGACATAGGGACAAACCTGGTGTGCACCCCGCTGACTGCTGTGGTTGCCCCCCCAGCTCAGCTCACCCATGAACCCCGTCAGCAGCAGCGAGGACATCAAGCCCCCCCTGGGCCTCAATGGCGTCCTCAAAGTCCCCGCCCACCCCTCAGGAAACATGGCTTCCTTCACCAAGCACATCTGTGCCATCTGCGGGGACCGCTCCTCAGGTACTGTTGCTGTGGGGGCCAGGGGCCGGTGGGACAGGGTTGTCAGGCCACTGCAGGGTCTGGAGGCCTCCCCAAATCACCCTCCTGTGGGCCAAGCAGGACCCAAGGCCAGGGTGCAGGGAGGCAGGTGCCTGGGCCATGGCCCACTCCCAGGGCTTCAGGAGGCCATTCCAGGGTTCTCACGTCTGTGGGACAGTGAGTGTTGGGTGGGGTGGGGCACAGGGCAGCCTGACGCTTCCGGAGAGGAGGTGGCTGCTGATGGCAAGGTCAGCATGGGGGCAGCCAGTGCTGCGCCTCCTCCCTTGGCTGGGTCTGGGCAAGGGGCCCGTGTTGTGCCACTGACCCCCAACAGCCTGAGAGGGAAGAATGGGCTGCACAGTGCAGACACAGAGCAGGTGACTTGCCTGGGGCCCTGGTCCCTGGTGGGCTGGGATTTGTCCCTGCCCCACTCCCAAGCTGTCCTTGGAGGAGCAGAGAGAGCGAGGCTGGGGCCCAGTCTGAGCCCAGGCAGGGGTCTGGAGACCAGCAGGTCCCTTCCTGAGGCCTGGCCCGCCAGCTGGTAGTGGCAGCGTCGGATGCGGGGTGGGCTCCCCGCCCGGGCGGTGGCTGCTCCCCAGCCCTGCTCTGCCCTGTCCCGCAGGCAAGCACTACGGAGTGTACAGCTGCGAGGGGTGCAAGGGCTTCTTCAAGCGGACGGTGCGCAAGGACCTGACCTACACTTGCCGCGACAACAAGGACTGCCTGATTGACAAGCGGCAGCGGAACCGGTGCCAGTACTGCCGCTACCAGAAGTGCCTGGCTATGGGCATGAAGCGGGAAGGTATGCCATGGCGTCGGGTGGGGGCGCGGGCAGGTGTTGGACAAACAGTGGGGCCCGGGCTTGTGCGTGGACGCCCAAGATGGACAACAGGGAGTGAGTGGCCCGGACAGAAGCATGGCAAGGCCAAGGCAGGAGTGGGGGCGGCGCCCAGAGCGTGGGCACACTTGGGGCCCGGAGCGTGGGCGCACGTGGGTCCTGGGTGGCATGTTCTGGCTGGCGTTGGCTGTCCGGTGAGGGGATGGTCAAGGAGAGCCTCAGGTGGCACTGCTTAGGTTGGAGAGGTGGAGCGGGGGCATCTTCTGAGCTGTTGGATGCCAGGGGTGGTCCCGGGCCGGCTTCTTCCCGAGGCCAGCTCTGCTGCACCCCCGCGGGGCCGCTGGATGGCCCCCAGGCTCTTGGAGCAGTTCCTCCTTTCCTTTTATTTTTGTGCCAATCTTATTAACAAATCTGTGTCGGGGCGGTTTGCAGGGAAGTCCCTCCCCCGATGTCACCGAAATTGTCAAGTCATCCAGCCAGACCTGGGTCGGAGTCCCGGGCCCCACAGGCACTGTGACTTCCCAGTCCTGGCTGGCTGTGGTCCTCAGTTTCCCCATCTGTCACATCCCCTTTCCCTCTCAGGTTTGGCGATTCCTGGCCTCTGAGTGGGTCCCTGGGTCATGGTTTGCACACATGTTTGGGGGTGTGCCTCAATTCCTCCCATCGGGTCCCGTGCCCTGGGTCTTGTGGGGGTGGGAGGTGCTGTCTGGGGTGAAGATCTGCTGGTCTGTCCCCGTCCCCCCAGCTCTGCAGGACACCCTTCCTCTGTCCTCTGCCGTGCTGATCCTGAGGCCCCACACCTGTGTGGCTGGTGTGTCTTACTTCCTCCCCACCAGCCCCTGGTGGGGTCCCCAAGCAGGACCCAAGCCACTTTCTCACCGTCAGCGATGTCCTGAGTGGCCGCCTTGGTGCTGCAGTTTCATTTCATCATCTCTCGTGTGTTTCTTCTCAGCCTTAATGGTCCTGTTGAGAAATCAGAGCCTCCTCCAGGCCCCGTGCTCCTGGAGGGTGTCCTCCTTGGGCCGCGAGGCTGAGTGTGGTGTACGGGCCGTTGTGGGGTCCTTGTGCCCGCATAGCAGAGCTGCCTTCCGGAGCTGGTGTGGCCATGCCCAGTGCTGCCAGTCAGGCCTTTCTGATGGGGATGCATGTTTCATGGAGTGCTGACGTTTGCTCAGGCCCACCCTTTGCTGTGCAGGTTGGGAAACCGAGGCCACAGGGTTCAAGCCTTGCTCAGGGTCACGTGCTGGGCTCTGGCTCCCATCCAGACCTTGTTGCTTTCACCAGAGGGCAGAGGAGCATGTGCCCAGCCCAGAGAGGTGTGTGCCCAGCCTGGAGAGGTGTGGGCCCAGTCCGGTTCTTCCGGGTGCCTGATGTGGGCAGGGAGGCTTGCTGTGGTGGCAGGTGCAGCCTTGTCCCTGGGAGATGGAAACTGGGACAGGGGCAGGCGTGGTAGGCAGTGGCTGGGGCCCCTGTGCCCAGGCGTGGAGACTGGCCTGTTCTGGGGTGGAGGCCCGAGGCGTGGCCGGAGCTGTGGGGAAAGGCCTCGTGTGCAGCCTGAGCCTGGCAGTCTCTGCGAGGATGCCACAGCACAGAGAGCTTGGTTTAGCCGAGACCACTCTCAGATACTCAGGGCTTCAGGGAGACCCCTGCGAGCTTGGGGGCAGACGAGAGTGCTGTGCATGGCTGATGCCCGGCCTGGGCCTGCAGCAGTAAGCTCGCTGTCCTTTGAAAGTGATCATCAGATAACCGGGGGGCCCCAGGGTGCAGCCAGTGCAGGCTTAGGGGAAGCTCAGGCACTGTGGGAGCCCAGAGGAGACACCTGACCCTGCCTCGGGCACCCGGTGAGACGCAGGCAGGCAGGAGGGCTGTTGACACCTGAGGAATGAAAAGGCGTTGGCACCACAGGCCTGGCTACAGGGAGCAGTGTCCATGAAGTCTGAGGCTGTCATCACACGCGGCCCTCAGAAGTCAGTGATGGCCTTTCTGAGCCCCGTCCCAGACCCTCCAGGCTGCACTGACTCTTTCCTAAGGCCCTGCAGCCCAGTCATCCATGTGCCTGGGATCATCAGACTCCAGCTGCCCGGGCCCCCCAAAACCTGGGGACGACACCCCGTCCCATCACCGTGGAACCGTGCAGTGTTGGGGCTGGGGGGACCTGGAGTCACCTGGTCAGACCCCTCCCCTGGTGCCCATCGGTGACTGGGTCCTGTTAGGAGCAGCCCATGTGGGGGGCCACCCTGGACACCCCCTTCCTGATCCCCACACATGGTCTCACTCGCCCCATACCTGTGAGACAGAGAAATGGGGTACAGAGAGGTGAGCCGTGGGAAGGTCTGAGTGCCAGCACCAGGCGTGGCCCCCGTTTCTTGCCGGTCCTTCCTGCTTCCGGTCCTTCCTCTTGGCAGGGCACAGCCCTGGGGACCAGACTTAGGGCCGTGAGAGAAACTGCTGCTGCTGTCAAGGGACCTCCTCCCCTTTGCCTCCAGCAGGATTCTGAGGTGTGAACTTGCAGTCAGAATGCTGCCGAGCGCTCTCGCCCCAAACACAGCTGCAGAACTCAGCCTCGGCGTGGAGGGCACCTCTGCATGGGCGGTGAGGAGGCGGTGAGGCCCCCGTGCCAAATGTGCCCTGCTGCCAGTGCCTCTCCTTGTGCACAGGGGGAGTCTCTTGCCTCCCCCAGCCAGGCCCGTGGAGCTCCTTACTCTTGGGCAGTAACGGGGCCCCTGGTGGCAGCCTAGGCACTCGCCCTGCAGGGACCCCACGTGGAAACAGTGGCTGGGAGGGCTTGGCAGGCACCTTCCTCCCCCGCCTGCGTCTGGGTGCTGGGCAAGACCCCTTGGCTCCAGATGGGTCCTGAAATGCAGAGCACCTCACCTCCCTCTCTCCTCTTGGGGCAAACTGCTGCAAGGAAGGCTCCACGACAGCGGAGGGCGGAGCTGTTGGCTACACGGGTGAGGCGTTGCAGCAGCCCTGGAGAAAGCTATGGGGCCAAGTTGGCCAACGCTAGGTGCCTGTGGCCCAGAGCATGTGGGATGGGAGCTGTCGGCTCTGGGGGCTGAGCCCTCCTAAGTGTCAGGCCCCCTGGTGGGCAGCTCCGCCCACTGGCTTTGATATCACGTGGTCCCTTGGCCCGGTTTGTGATCAGACCCCTAGAAACAGGCTGGAGCTGAGGCGTCGCATCCCAGGGCAGTGCTGCGAGGGAGTCGCCTGGGGTCGGTCCCAGGGCTGGCTGAAGGCGGGATGGCCCAGGTGCCCCCATGTGGTGACTCTGCCCCCGGCAAGGGCCCACTCTGGCTCTGGGGCAGATGGGTTCCCGCCCCTATGCCGTAGGATACCACAGGCTGATAGCATCTCAGGTTGGGCAATGGAGCCTGCACGCGCAGGCAGCCACCAGGAGGGACTCGTTCTGCAGCATTCCCGGGACCAGGGGTGGGCAGAGGTGGGGGGACGTGCAGTGGTGGGTGTTGGCCCTCTGCCAAGCTGAGCCTGGGCCTGTTTGCTGAAGCTGTGGCAGGGCTTGGGGGTCCCACAGGGACACGTGCTCTGATGGGGAAGACAGGCCTCACCCTTGGGGGTTCCCAGTCCGATGGAAAAGACCTAGCTTCCACCCAGGGTGGTGTGGGGGGAGACATTGGTCTAGAGGGGGCAGTGACTGTCCCCCATTCTGCTTCCTCCTCCTCCCTCAGGAAGGCTGCTCCCCATTTCCTTCCTGCCTGCCTTTGCTTCCTGTACCCACCCTCCAGCTCTGAAGGACTGGGTGTGGAAACAGCAGTGTCTGGCATGTGTGTACCTATGTGTGCACGTGTGTGCGTGTGCGTGCACTGCAGGGATGTGGCTGACCCCACAGGTCTCTGCTATGGGAAGGGAGCCCCGGCTGGGCTCAAGTGTGGCCCTCTTGCCTTCTGGCCTGTGACACTGGGCAAGTGACCTTGCCTCGCCCAGTCCTCAGGTTCCTCATCTGTGATGGGCTGGGGGCATCAGGAAGACCCCTGCGAGCTTGGGGGTGGATGAGAGCGCTGTGCGTGGCTGGTGGTGGGGTTGGAGAGCAGTGGTTACGTGTGGGTGTGGGTGTGGTATGTCTGTGTGGTGTATGGGTGTGCGTGTGGTGTGTGTGATATGTCTGTGGTGTGGTATGTGTGGTGTGATATGTCTGTGTGTGTCTGTGTGCGTGTGTATGTCTGCATGGTTTGTGTGCACGTGTGTGTGCACGGTTCTCGTGTTCTGATGCCTTGCTCTAGGTTGAAGCCCTGGAGGGAAGGTAAGTCACTCCCTTTAGAGACTCTAGCTTGCTGTGCGGCCTCTGTCACCGCTCTCTGGGTCTCTGTCTCCCCACCCTTAAGGGGAGGCCAGAATGGTTTGGTGGAGTTCGGTCCTGCCTGTCTTGGGCCCAGCCCTGGGCCGCACAAGGGATGGAGGAAGGACTCAGCCATTGCCACTACTCAAGCCAGAGGAGCCAGTGGGGCTGGGGACGCCCTTGGGCTCCGACATGGCTGCCTCGGAGCTGTCTGCCCTTCCCCAGACCCCCTCCCTCCTGCTCGACCCTGAGGGACTGTGGCAGGTCAGAGATGTCCTTTGCTTCTGAGGGGCTGCTGCACCCTGAGTCCTAGGCCAGCTTGTCTCTGGGGGCCTGGGACCCCAGTGATGCTGGGGAGGGTCCGCCTGGGCAGGAGTCTCAGGTCTTCCTGGGAGGACTGGGCTGCAGCGTGTGAGTCTCTGCCTCCGAGCAGCCTCCTCCTCCGTGCCTCCACTCCGCCTCCTCCGGCTGCCGCACTCTGGTCTGGAGGGTAAAGAGGCTCTGTGTTCACAGACACCTCCCGCCCGGCCTCCGGCGCCAGCGGAGCATGAGTCAAGCATGACTTCGTCTAGAAGGTGATTGTGCTGGCAAAGCATAAATCCCGGCCCCTCCTGCCCCCAAGCCTATAAATAAAGCGATCATATTTATAATGATGCTGGGCAGAGCTGCCAGGCCCTTCACAGCTTCAAAGTGCTTCACAAAACACTCGCTAATTAATTCTCGGCTGCCCTGGCGGAGGAGGCAGGTGCCAAGGAGCCCAGCTCCAGGCACCTGGGGAGAACTGGCAGCCAAAGCCCCTCGCTCAGGGCCACCCTTGTCTGGGGCTCCCCATGCCCTGGGGCTACCTCTGAGCAGGAGAAAATCCCTGGCACTGGGCCGGGCTGGCGCGTGGGGTGGGAGGCTCCGGTGACAGCTCTGAGCACCTCCAGGCCCCCCGTGTGCTGGCGCTTCCTCTTGGAGCCATCCTGGGGGTGGGCGCTGCCATTTTCATCTTACGGATGAGGGAGCCGAGGCACAGAGAGGTCAGGGGACTTGGCCAGGGCCACACGGCTGCTCGGGCGTGGCAGGCTAGCAGGCTCCGTGGGGCTGGGGTTGTCGGATCCCAGGGCCTGCAGCTTTAGGCTGCTCACTGTCTGGAGCGCTCAGCCCTGCTCCTTTGGCTCTCAGAGCCTCAGCTTCCCCACTGGGAAGACAGCAGTGCCAGCTGTGTCTTGGCACTGAGACTTTAGAATTCTGCCCTTGCTGCCCATCCTTAGGGTCTCAGGGACCTGGGCCAGTGGAGGTGCCAGTACCCCTCAGCTCAGATGCTGGCTGAGATCTGCGTGTGCGGGGGCTTCCTGCCCCGGGGGCTGCGCAGCGTGGGTGGGGTGGGCTCTATAGGCTCAGGACCCTGTACAGAGGGTCGTTTGTCAGTAGTGACCCCGTCCCGGATGAGCACCGCCGTCTGGAGGGCTCATGGAAGTCCCATGTGGGGGCTGACTGGAGCCTTCTGCAGCCCCTGCCAGACCCTTGCCATTTGCCCACCAGCCCTGCTCCCCATCCTGCCCCCACCCACCATCAGGTTTCCAGTAGGGCCAGGCCTGTGCATGCCGACTGCGGGGTCCCTGGCTGGCTCCTTGGCCTGGTTGGTGTGTCCTGAAGCTGGGGCTGGGCCTCCCGGCCGGAGTCTCCCTGTGTGGGCGGAAGTCCCTCACTCAAGCTAGTGGGCCATGCAGTAAACTGTTGGCACAGGGTGGCTGAGAGGGATCCACGTGGGGCTGTTACAGAGCTGTGGCTGGCATGAAGGGAACCAGGCAGGGCTGGGGACCCTGGGCCTGGGGGTGTGAAGGGAGGGGCTTGCAGAGCCCCGAGACGGCTGCTCAGTGGGAGCTGTAGCTTCAGGAGAAAGCGGCTGATACCGTGGCGAGTAGGGGCAGGGAGGGCGCCAGAGGCACAGATACGTTCTCCCACCGTTTGCCAAACCCCTCTGGAAGCCAGAGGGTGGGAGAGTGGGATGGGACATGGTCAGTCCATGGGTGGCCGGTGCCTGTGAGTACCCCAAGTGTTCTGCCCACCATCGAGACATCCTGGAGGGGCTGGGATGAGCCCCGCCACAGGCCCAGAGAGGTGGCAGCTCCAGGAAGCCCTCTGCCAGGCCATACCCTTGGGCCCTTAGGAGGGCACCATCCTAGGTCTCAGACCAGGAGGAGAAGGGGCCTGGGTCAGGGACTACCCAGCCCAGCACACTGGCAGGAGGGCACAAGGGAGGGAGGAACTGGCCCCAGGTCTGTGTCTGAGCTTGGAGGAGATACGGCGGGAGGGGCATTTCCAGGGCCAGAGTGGAGAGGCCTTGACTGGAGTAGGGGTGTGGAGCTGTGCTGGACAGAGGTGGCCGCAGGACCCCATGGTCCCTGTTGCTTTTTTGGCTCTGTGGTTTACTCACTTGGAGCAGTCATTTTCTCTCTCGGCCATAGTTTTCTCACCGGTACAATGGGGTAATGTGAGTGCCCGCCCCATGGGGCGGTGTTGGGGTTGTTGGGTGGTGGATGGAACAGAAGAAGGAGGTGGTGGGGTTGGGGACCAGAGCCCCAGCTCAGGACTTTCAGGGAAGGGGATGTGTCTCGGGGGAGCTGCCCATAAGCCAAGTGGACGCTTCTGTCCAAATTCCATCTGGGTCCTAGCCTGCCCCCCGGCACTTGGGATTCCCAGATAGGCTGACAGAGGGGCTGAGGTGGCTTTCTCAGTGTTCAAAGTGGATAGTCGAGGAAGGCAAATCCAGGTGGAGGGAAGCTGGGGGCAGGAGGAGCCTCATGCGCCTGGGCAGCCAGGGCTCATGCCTCAGGCCTCTTTGCTGAGCGCCCACCCCCAGGGCTGATGAGAGTCAGCTGACCGGAGCCCATGCCTGGTGCAGATCCTGCTGCCTGCAAGCATGGCTCTATTTTATCTTAATGCTCGGCCTCTGGTTCCCCCCGAGTGGCTGCTTCCTGGGGCAGATTGAAAGGCATCTCGGTGCCCTGCTTGGGGCATGGTCGGTGGAGCTGGGTGGGCCGTCTCTGTGTGGCCAGGGTGGGGCCGGGCGCCTGCCCTCCATTTCTGGCAGGGCCCAGTGTCCTTGGGAGGGGCGTGGGGTCTGCAGGTGCACGGTTTCCTGCTTGCCCAGGTGTCTCTGAGCCTACCCCCCACCGGATGTTCCCCTTGCCCAGGCCCTCAGCCAACATGGGTGCCCCTGTGCTGCCTCGTGAGCATGCTCTGCTCTGCTTCTGGGCCTTTGCAGGGACCATGTCTCCAGCCTGAGCCATGATTCCTCTGCAACCTCTTCTTCCAGTCACATCGACACCTCTTCCAGGAAGGCTTCCTGGTTCTCCCTGAGTCCATAGACCGTCAGGACCTTTCTCGCCCCATGTTGGGGTCCCTGCTGCACTGTCTCCTGCCAGGCCCCAGGCAGGCTCCTGGTGTGAACATTAATTGGAATTAATGAGAGTTGGCCTCTGTTCTCAGAACACACAGCCACACGGAGGCCAGGCCTGGGGCAGAGACGGGGTCTCCATCACCCAGTGCTGGTGGGGATGCTGGTGTTGTGGGTGCGTTGGCTGGGAGCTGGCACCACCCGGCCAGGACAGCCTTCCCTGGGAGCCACTGGCCGGGCTGAGCGTGGGGCTCACCTGCGCCTCCCGGGTTGTAGCCGTGCAGGAGGAGCGGCAGCGTGGCAAGGACCGGAACGAGAATGAGGTGGAGTCGACCAGCAGCGCCAATGAGGACATGCCGGTGGAGAGGATCCTGGAGGCTGAGCTGGCCGTGGAGCCCAAGACCGAGACCTACGTGGAGGCAAACATGGGTCTAAACCCCAGCTCGGTGAGTTGCAGCCTGTGCAGGCATGGGCAGCCTCACATGCCTCAGTTTCCCTCACTCACTCACCCTCCCACCTGAGCAGCTGATGAGCCAGAGAGGTCCTGGGGGCTGCCCTGGGCCCTGTGGCTGCCTTAGCTCAGCCTCTTACACGAGGTGACCCTGTGGGCCCCTCGCCCCAGTTGGGTGGCACTCTCCTCTTCTGGCCCATGCACGGGTGGCCCACGGGGCAGGAGCCAGGGGCCAGGGGCCCTGCAGCCACATCATCCTCCTCGGCCATCTCTGCTGGGGCCTCAGCCGCCGTGTCCCCTCAGAGTTTGGCCTGTCTCGGTGCAGAGTGGCCTGTCTCGGTGCAGAGGCTGTCCCTGCTCCCTGGTGCCACTTGGAAAAGGTGTGGGAGGAGGCCAAGCCCCCAGCAAGAGGCTCTGCAGGTTGGTTCCAGGGCTGGCTCTGCCAGCAGCCGTGTGGCCCTGGGCAGGTGCCCAGCAGTCACGGTGGCTGCTGTTGACGCAGGAAGCAGCTCTGCAGCCCCCAAGCTGGTCACCCCCATGCTGACCCTCCTGCCCCCTCCCATCCCAACAGCCCCAAGGAGAGGAGGATTGGGTGGGCCGCAGCCTTGGTCCCAGGCTCTTCTCCTGGGCTGGCTCTAGCTGGCCCTGGAGGTGTTGGATTCAAGACCCCCTGGCCTCGTCCTCCTCTCCTCGCACCCTCCCTGTTACTGGCTCCCTCCCTGTGGCATCTTTGCTTCTGGCTGTGGCCTTGCCAGGGAGGGCGGCACAGGGGCGTTCTGAGCTCCTCCTACCCTAAGGCCTAGGAACCTGCGCTGCTCGGGAACCATTGCTCCCTGGTGAGCTTGTCTGGCTGGGAGACCCCACGTGTCCCAGGCCTCACTGAGGGGGTGGCTCCAGCTGTGCCCAGGATTGGGCAGGTGAGCTCCTGGCCGCCCGTGTGAAGGTTCAGGACTGTGCACTAAGCTTCGTGCTGCCGGGGACCTGGGTCCAGCTGGCCCTCAGGGCCCGTGTGTCTTTCGCCGTGGTCACCGTGGTGTCCAGTCTTCATCTGTGTCTCCGTGTGGGTTTGGGGCTGGGACCAGAGCCCTGTGGCCACCGAAGACCTTGTACAGGCCGACCATGAGGTCGCCCCGACCTCTGTCCCTCTGTGGGCCCAGGCACACCAGCCTGCCCTCCGTGCTGGGTGCGCCCTGCAGGTCACTGTCTCCCCACCCATCAGGGCCTTCGTGCTTGCAGCTCCCGTGGCCTGGAGCTGGGCCCGCTGGCTCTTCCCCAGGCTTTGGTCTCAGCTGAGGTACCTCCGGCCTTCATCCGTGCCCCTGCCAGGGTGGGGACTGCCCCTGTGACGTGGGCTGAGAGCACCTGCTCTTTTTTCTGTGGTGGGCCTGGCGCTGGCCGCCACAGGGTGAGGTGTCTTCACAGGATAAGGTGTGTGCTGGGTTAATTTCTGCCCCCACGAGGCTGCTGGTGGTGGCTGTGCTGCCCCTCGCCACCAGCTTCAGTCAAGGACAGCGACCCCACCCTGCTCGTTGGCACTCACACAGGGCCGGCACCCCCACTGCTTCTGCCTGTCTGAGGGTGGGGGTCTGCTCTTGTCTGAGGCCCCATGGCTGGGTCAGGGCCGCCCTGCTTCCCTGCCCTTTCTGGATAGGACAACCCGGTGCCCCCACGTCCCCAGCTCTGCTCAGACCTCTACTCTGGCCAGGGGCTGGGGCTGCCCAGCTGCGGGGAAGGTGCATGGGACCCTGACAGTAGGCACCGTTCTTTCCGGAGAAACCCTCCCCGCGAGTGACAGGCACAGACCCACCCCCAGCCCTGGCTGGTCTGCACACCTGCCCTGCCCTGCGCCTGCCTCACCAGCCCCTCGGAGGGCAGGGGAGGGAGGGTGGCTATGAGGGTTTCATGATCCAGCAGAAAATCCAAAAGCAAGTTTGGCAGATGCACAAAGGGCTGCCAAGTTTTTATTTCGTGAAAGACATTATTTAGGGGGGAAAAGCTGCCATCTGCTCTCTCCCTCACTGCCTGAAAGTTCAGGGAGTTTAGAACCACAAAGGCAGGCAGGACTCACTGGGGATAAAGGACACATCTTCCACGGGGACGAGGTCTCTCTGTGTGCCCGCTCGCTCCCTGCTGTGTCTCATCTCACACTGAACGCTCCTCTGTGGACTGGCCTGGGTCCAACTTCCAGAACCGCTCACTGGGCCCCTTCCCTCAGATGGGCAAACTGAGGTCCAGAGAGGGGGCGACCTGCCCAGCATCACGGTCCTGGTGCCTGGTTTCTCCCCAGCACGGGGCAGGGCCTGGGCGGGTCCTGTGGACACTTCTAGGCAGGAGTAGAGCCCATCACACGCCTTCTGTTACATGAGGCATGTTGGATCTCCAGGCGAGAATGGGAGGCTCACAGAGGTTAATCCTTGCCTGAGGCCACACAGGAAGGTGGAGCCAGGTGGAGCCAGGATCCTGCACTGTCCCTCTCTACCTAGGGGACCCCCTCCAGGCCTAGCCCTGCTGGTACTGGAGCCAGAGCCTCACACCTGCCGGGAGGGTGCCTCCTTCTCCGCTCCGGCCTCCTGGCTCTCCAGCCTGCCACATTCTGCTCCCTGTGGCCGGCTGTGTACACTGCAGGCACATGACAGATGGTGACCCGTGTGCCCACTCCTGCAGAGGTCCCAGCCAGCCCAGGAGGGCTTGAGGCTCTCCTTCCTACCCATGGCACCAGCCTGTCACCTGGGCCTGCTCTGGGCCCCGTGTTGGCTTCTGAGAGTGGCCGGCCAGTGGCTGGGAAGTTCCTGGGTACAAGGATCCCCAGCAGAGCCACCTGCTACAGACACGGTGCTTGGGGCTGGTTCCCCACATCCCCCCGCCCCTGCCAGGCCTGCGTCATCCTTTCTCAGGGATGCCCTGTGGCAGATGGGCAGGCGAGAAGGACGGGCCCCTTTCAGCCCCCAGCGTGACAGAAGGAGAGGCTGAGGCTGAGAAGCTGGCCTGGCTGTGGCGGGCCTGGGGGGTGCTGGGCACAGAGCCAGGAGCCCTGTGAGTGCTGGGGGCTGTGGATGCTGCTCATGGAAGGTTTGTGGAGGAATGAGTGAGTCAGAGACCTGTGTAGACTGTGGTCAAGCCCCTTCAGCCGAGGGATCCCACCCCTCTGTACACCCCTTCTGGCTCGGGCCCCCAAGGGCTGCCCTGCCCTCTTCCGAGGGTCCTGGCGAGTCTCTGTGTCATTCCTCGGGGGCCTTCTCACTCCGCCCTCAGAGGCCTTTCCCGCCAGGCGCTGCGTTTAGGCTGCACGTCTCTGAGGAGCAGATGGTTTCTGTTGGTGGAAGCTCTTCAAAGGGAGGCATTTTTCTCCTTGGCGGATACCCTGAAGTGAGGGATCCCCGAATCCTGTTCACAGTTGTTATTCCTGCAGCGGCACCACTGAGGGGGCCGTCATCTGAGTTCCCATTGCTCAGGACACAGAAGGTCCATGACCCAAGCCCCACCTGCCAGGAGCTGAGGAGGGGCCTCCCCTCCTGCCCTGCTTCAGGGCCGCCTGGGTCCCCTCATCTGTGGGACTGAATGGTCCCCTTCCGGCTAGGGCTTTCCAAAGGAGACATGAATGCCACTGTCTCTGTGCCTGGGGCCTGGTGTCTCAGCCGAGGCGCCTGCCCTCCCGAGCTCCCGCATCCATGCCTGATGGAACGTGAGAGGCCGGCCCTGTCCTCAGCGTGGACCACCATGGCCATCAGAGATGAAGGCGGTTGGTCCCAGCCAGCTCCAATGCTGCCCCATATCCAGTTTCGTCTGCTCGCCGTACCTGCCTTCCAGAGCTGTGGGAGAGACTCATGTGTCCTGCTGTAACCCAGTGGCTGGAAACAACACACGTTTTATTATCTGACTGTTCCGTGGCCAGAGAACCAAAAGCAGTCTTGCCGGGCTGACGTCAAGGTGCCTGCCGGCTGGCTCCTGGAGGCTCTGCTAGGGAGTCTGCCCCGGCCTCTGCTTCTGGGGCTGCCACATTCCTTGGCTCATGGCCTCCTCCTTCACCTTCAAACCCAGCAGCCTCTCTCCCCTCGGGCCCCAGTGTCTGTGATTGCATCTCTTCCTCTGACCCTCCTGCCTCCCTCTCATAGGCCCCTTGCAATGACCCTGGGTCCCCCCAGTGGTGCAGGCCCACCTCCCAATTTCAGGCCACACCTAATCACCTCTGCCAAGCCCCACGTGCCATGCAAAGTCGCATAGTCCCGGGTTCCGGGGATTGGGACCTGGGCATCTTTAGGGGCCGTATTCAGCGTCCTGCATGGGCCCAGCATGTGGGGCAGGGCCTGGTCTGGGCTGTGTTGAGTCAGTACACTGGCTTCTGGGACTGAATGTCCTGCTCTTCTCCCTCCACTACAGCCAAACGACCCCGTCACCAACATTTGCCAAGCAGCTGACAAGCAGCTCTTCACCCTGGTGGAGTGGGCCAAGCGGATCCCACACTTCTCAGAGCTGCCCTTGGACGACCAGGTCATCCTGCTGCGGGCAGGTGAGTGGCGAGGCCTAGGCGGGGATGGGGATGCCATACAGATGGGACACATACCAGGACACTCCCCCCTCCGGGATACTCCCACCTCCCGGGACACACTCCCCCTTCCCGGGACACACTCCCACCTCCCAGGACACACTCCCCCCTCCCAAGACACACTCCCCCCTCCCAGGACACACTCCCCCCTCCCAGGACACTCGCCCCTCCTGGGACACTCCCACCTCCCAGGACACACTCCCCCCTCCCGGGACACACTCCCCCCTCCCAGGACACACTCCCCCTTCCCGGGACACACTCCCCCCTCCCAGGACACACTCCCCCCTCCCAGGACACTCGCCCCTCCTGGGACACTCCCACCTCCCAGGACACACTCCCCCCTCCCGGGACACTCCTACCTCCCGGGACACACTCCCCCGTCCTGGGACACTCCTACCTCCCGGGACACACTCCCACTTCCCGGGACACTCCCCTCTCCTGGGACACTCCCCTCTTCCAGGACACACTCCTACCTCCCGGGACACTCCCCCTTCCCGTCCCCGCTCCCGGGACACACTCCCCCCTCCCGGGACATACTCCTACTTCCTGGGACATTCCTCCCTCCTGGGACACACTCCCACCTCCTGGGACACACTCCCCCTTCCTGGGACACATTTCCACCTCCCAGGACACACTCCCCCCTCCCAGGACACACTCCCACCTCCTGGGGCACTCCCCCCTCCCAGGACACTCGCCCCTCCTGGGACACTCCCCACTCCCGGGACACACTCCCCTCCCGCGACACTCCCCACGGGACACTCCCACCTCCCAGGACACTCCCCCGTCCCGGGACACACTCCTCCCTCCCGGGACACACTCCCCCCTCCCAGGACACACTCCTCCCTCCCGGGACACACTCCCCCCTCCCGGGACACACTCCTCCCTCCCGGGACTCACTCCCCCCTCCCGGGACACACTCCTCCCTCCCGGGACACACTCCTCCCTCCCGGGACACACTCCCCCCTCCCGGGACACACTCCCCCCTCCCGGGACATATTCCTACCTCCTGGGACATTCCCCCCTCCTGGGACACACTCCCACCTCCTTGGACACTCCCTGTCCCGGGACACACTCCTCCCTCCCGGGACACTCCCCCCTCCCGGGACACTCCCCACTCCCGGGACACACTCCCTCCTCCCGGGACACTCCCCCCTCCTGGGACACTCCCTTCTTCCGGGACACACTCCTACCTCCCGGGACACTCCCCCTTCCCATCCCCCCTCCTGGGACATACTCCCCCCTCCCGGGACATACTCCTACTTCCTGGGACATTCCCCCTTCCTGGGACACACTCCCCCCTCCCGGGACACACTCCCCCCTCCCGGGACACACTCCCCCATCCCGGGACACACTCCCCCCTCCCGGGACACTCCCCGCTACCGGGACACTCGCCACTCCCGGGACACCCCCACCTCCCGGGACACTCCCAAGTCCCAGGACACTCCTCCCTCCTGTAACACTCTCCCGTCCCAGGACACACTGCTACCTCCCGGGACTTACTCCCCCACCTCCTGGGACACTCCCCCGTTCCAGGACACTCCTCCCTCCTGTAACACTCTCCCGTCCCAGGACACACTGCTACCTCCCGGGACACACTCCCCCACCTCCTGGGACACTCCCCCGTTCCAGGACACTCCCCCGTCCCCGGGACCTCCTGTGGACTCTATGGGGCTATTGGGGGAAGGGCCTGGGGCCTCAGTTTCCTTCTGTCCCTCATAAGGAGGTGTACCATGCGGGGTCTCTCAGTGGCCTTCAGAGAGGTAATGGGCTGTCAGTGGAGGTTTGGGGGCTCTGGAGAGGGAGGCTGGGTGTGTTCAAGGGGCTGCTCAGGAGGGCCACGTGCTCTTTGCCCTTCTCCTCTCACCCCAAGGCGGCAGCTCTCTTTCCATGTGGTAATGGTGATGTGCGGAGCCACTGCACAGAAATGCCTGCTCCACGCGCAACACACTCCCCGTGATGCCATGTGGCGGCCAGGACGGTGGCTGAGAGCTCAGCTTTGGGGTTTTGGGGTCAGGCTGGCAGTGGAAGCCTGGATGGGAAAGGCCCCCCCAAAGCTGGTCCCCCACCCAGTAAGGGGGTGTGAGGGGCGTGCTGGCGGGGGCTGGTTCTCGCCCAGTCAGCTGGGGTAGCTGTGAGGCCAGGCTGTTAGTGGAGTTTCCTGCTGGTGAAGCAACACGTTGGGTGCCCAGGTCTGCCCTCAGTACCCGACGATGGTGCTGGTCACTGTCCCATGTCCCCCTGGGCCCAAGAAGCCAAGCTCCCTTAGGGCCGGGTGTCCCAGCTGCCTAGAGGCCCACTTCTGCACTGTGGGCTCCGCCGCCTCAGCCTGACCGGGGAGCCTCAGCCCATAGAAGAAGGCTCCTAAGTGACAAGTGGAGAAGACACAGCCAGACAGAGACGGGCTCCCTGTGAAGCAGGGAATGTTCTGGAAGTTGCTTGGGTCAGGGCTGTGACCACACAGGCTGTGTGTAGAGGGCCTGGTGCCGCCGTCTCCCTCCTGGAAGGACTCTTCTGGCCATGTTGGGCCCCGCTGGAGGAGCCAGGATAATCTCCCATCTCAAAGTCCTTGACTTAATCCCACTGGCCTCGTGTCTGGTGGGTCCTTGCCCCTCTGGGCCTGAGGCATGTGGCTGTCTGCCGTTGCGGGCTCAGACTTCTTTCAGGGTGTGGTGAGTATTCTGCCTGCCAAGGGAACCCTGCCCTTGTTTGCAGGGGCTCCCCCAGAGCCCTCGGTTCAGAGCCCCTGGCTTTGCTAGCTGCAGGCCTGACTGACCCCAGTGGTCCTTGGAGAGATAGCCAAGGCTTTTGCTGAGAGAGGATGGTGCCCCCACCCCGCCCCAATCCACCAGGCCGATCCAGAGAACAGCCGGCTGCACGCAGCTCTTTTCCTGGGGGATCCCAGATGGTTGCGCGCTGGGGGCCGGGCGGAGGTCCGAGTCAGGTTGACGGCTGTGTCCGTCGCTGTATCTGTGTGGTGCCTGGCCCTGCAGTCCCATGTTCTGGCAGCTTCTGGCTCCAGCCTCAGCCTGCGTGGGGTGGTCGTGGCAGAGTGCGGTGCTGAGGGAATGGGTGCCCAGACCTGCGATTCCCACCATCGTGAGAGCCATTGGCCATGCAGGTTCAAGGCCCAAGGTCTCTGCTCACCCCGGGGAGTGTCCACCTGTGGCTCTCGGTGACACTGAGTGGAGGTGCAGTGGCCACAGCCCTGCAGGGGCCCAGAAACTGGTGGAGGATTCCAGCCAGGCTGTGGGAGGCTGATGTCACATGTGACTGCTCCTGCGGGGTAGGGCCCCTTCCTTGGGGTGGGCTCCTGCCCCACCCATCCAGGAGGCCTTCAGAAATAAAGCATTAAAATGAAGAGTTTTGGCTTGTTCCATGGAAGCTCTGAGTCACACCCTGACCCTTGTGTTTGTCAGAGGAGTAAACTGAGACAGGGCTGGGTCGCTCACAGCTTTCGGGTTCCTCCGTCCAACCTCCTTCCCAGCTGCCCCCTCATCCCAGGCTGTTGCGTTCTGAGGCTGCGTTAGCTGCTCCAGCAGGGTCGTCTGAGGGCCTGGGTTGCACAGGCACCTCCTGCGCGGGGGGCAGGGGGATGGGGGGGAAGTAGGCGGGCCTTGCTGGGCTGTGAGGGAGGGAGGGAGGGAGGGGCCAGGCTTAGGTAGCAGGCCCGAGGTCCCCTGTGGGGGACAGCATACCACTTTGCTCCCCTGGTCTTGTTAATCCTGCCCACATCTCCGGCCCCAGGACATAGGGTAAGCCAGGCTGGGCTCTTGTCACCGCCGCCCTGGGACGGGATCCCCATCACAAGCCCCATGGGGACAGCAGCCGTGACTCTGGGGGGGCCCTGCCCTGCCTCGTGAGTATGGACTCATTTAACTCCCCAGACCACCAGGAGTAGGTGTTCTCACTGTCCCTTGTGCTGAGGAAGTGGTGGCTCAGAGGTGAGACAGGAACGGGGCTGAGCCAGGTTGGAGCCCGAGGCCCCGGCTTCCCCACCTGACCCGTGACTCTGTGCTGTTCCTTCCGGAAGCGCTGTTCAGGGGTCCTGCAACCACAGCAGAGGCCCTGAGCGTTTGGGCAGGGCCACGAGGGATCTGCAGGAGTAAGTTCCTCGGGAAGGGCCAGCCTCTTGAGTTGGAGGACATAGTGACCAAGGAAGCAGCCCCAGGCAAGACTCTTTGTCCTGCGCTTGGAGGCTGGAGTAAGACCTGGTATCCCCTGCCTCACTGAGGTCCTCCTTCTGAAAGGCCAGCGCACCCTGAACCGTTTAAAGCTGTGGCCGTGCCGGGCCCCCACATTGCAGGGCCAGGAACCCTCCTTCCTGCAGCGATGGAGCACTTAGGAAGGTGAAGACACCCCAAAGGTTACTGTAAAATGGGTTCCTCTCCCATTTTTCTCTTACATCCAAGAAGGAGGAGGGCAGCTTACAAAGGTGTGCGGGGCAGGAGAGGAGAAATAACCGAGTGAGGACATCGGGGTGGAGGGATGGGGGACAGGGGAGCTGAGATGTAGCCGGCATGCTGGAGGGTGCAGAGAGAGACTCTGTGCTGTTCTGTCCATGTGTCTGGGGTCCTGACCTGTATCTTGTGCTGAGGGCCGCATCTCGGCTCAGCAGCGCCTTCTGACCCCAGCCGTGCAACAGGCCCCTCTGCTGGGCACACCAGAGTTTCAGAGGCGAGTCTACCCTGGTGCCTGCTGGGTGGCCTTAGGGGCTCTCGGGGCAGTGGGAGGGGAGGTGGCCACCGCTCAGGTAAACCCCCAGGCCTGCAGGATGTGAGGGAGAGAGGCAGGCCCGAGAGGCCAGGACTGGCCACGGATGGTGGGTTTGGGGCCAGTTGTGCTCCAGCCCAGCTCTTGTCCTCGGCCCCCTGGGTCCCTGCCCTTGGCCACAGGAAGTCTGTCCACACTGGGCCTGGTGTGGGGAGGGAGAGAGAGCTCTTTCCTGGGGGAACCTCTCAGCCCGGGAAAACCTGGCAGGCTAAGCTCTAGGAGAGGCAGGAGTGGGAGTGGGCCCGGGGCTCTTGTCCGAGTCTCTGTGTGATTTGGGGCAAACCCTTCCCCTCCCCGGGCCACAGATTACCCACATGTCAGATTGAGGGGGGTCTTCTAGATCAGAGTTCTCCCAAATGTGATGCTACAGACGTTTCATGGGCAAAAAAAAAAAAAAAAAAAAAAAGGGTTTTGTGGTCAAAGAAAGTCTGGCTGGGCAGCGTGGAAGCTGTTTTCGTGGCTGGCTCGCCTGAGCCCTGGGACACCACTGCACGCTGTGGCCTTGGTTGTGTTTCCTAAACCCCCGCCCCAGGGAACCCCACTCTTCTTACCCCCCATCGCAACGGGCTGCCTGCTGCCACCTGGCAGGGAGAGGGGATGCGTGACAGACGGGGAGGTGCCAGTCCCGCGTCTGTGACGGTATTTCCAGCCCTGGCTTTTCCATCAGACCGCCCGTGGTGCCGTCTGCCTGCTCCCCCGGTGATGGGGCACAGACCCCACCGTTCCTCCCTCATTTTGGTTCCACAGCCTGGGGCCAGTTGGGTGCCATCCCTGCCTGGTCTGTCAGCACACCTGGGCGGGGCAGCCTCGGGGGTGGGAACTCCCTCCTGGGGCCCTGGGATTACTCAGTTGTGAAATGGGGAGAATGGGGACGGTGACACCTGTCCCCGGGGTCCCCATGACGGGGCGGGTATGTGCTGGGAGGGTGTGGAAGGCCCAGCCGGAGTTGGCACGGTGGTCCCTACCAACTTCTTGCTGATCACTTACTGCCTCATGCCTCAGTTTCCCCCTCTGTAAAACAAGGTTAATGCCAGTTTTCCAGGATTACAGTTGGGATTAAGTGGGAAATTCATGACAGTGTTGGCCAGAGAGGCTGGAGCCTCTAGAGTGCTCAGGGAGTGTGGAAGGTGCTGAAGGTGACTGTGTGACTGCAGGTGATTCCACGTCACCCGGTCTCCAGGAGCTGTTAAAACAGTAGTGCGTGTGCACGCGAGGGTCCCTGACTGTGTGACTGCAGGTGATTCCATGTCACCCGGTCTCCAGGAGCCGTTAAAACAGTAGTGCGTGTGCACGCGAGGGTCCCTGACTGTGTGACTGCAGGTGATTCCACGTCACCATCTCCAGGAGCCGTTAAAACAGTAGTGCGTGTGCACGCGAGGGTCCCTGACTGTGTGACTGCAGGTGATTCCACGTCACCATCTCCAGGAGCTGTTAAAACAGTAGTGCGTGTGCACGCGAGGGTCCCTGACTGTGTGACTGCAGGTGATTCCACGTCACCGTCTCCAGGAGCTGTTAAAACAGTAGTGCATGTGCACGCGAGGGTCCCTGTTTCTTCCTCCCCAGTGCCTGCTCTGCTTCATCTGCACTGGAACCTCATGTTGAGGGGCTGCTGTTACCTAACCACCCGCCCCAGGGAACCTCCCAATGTTGAGGGGCTGCTGTTACCTAACCACCCGCCCCCCAGGGAACCCCCACTATGTTGAGGAGCTGCTGTTACCTCACCACCTGCCCCCCAGGGAACCCCCACTAAGTTGAGGGGCTGCTGTTTTCTAACCTCCCCCCCGGGAACCCCCCGAAAGAGGCAGCGGCCCTCACGCACCTGCCTTCAGTTGGATAACCTGCTGTTTGGTGGCATTCCACGAAGGGCACACAGATCCCCGAGAGTTTGCTCCTGGGACCCTGCTGGCAGCAGTGGTTCTGGGGCCACCCTGGGAACATCCCTGGGTGCTCTCCTGCGTGCTCCGTGGCAGGAGTGTCCTGCACACGTGGGAGGAAGCTTCTGGGGCACATGAGTTTGTGAGCTCCTGGGTTCTACAAAGCTCAAGGGACTTTGTGTGGGACTTCTTAGGGCCTTTTGTGTGCCGGTGTGTACTGTAGAAGAGGCATTCTCAGGAACCTCTTTTCTGTGGAACACTTCATGGGATTGGGGTTCCAGAGCCTGTCAGGAAGGGTCTGTGACATGCTGCCTCTGTGGGGTCCCACCAGGGGCTGGGGAAGGGGCGAGCCCCGTGGGGCCTGGAGACAGCCGAGTGACTGTGTGCCTCCTCCCCAGGCTGGAATGAGCTGCTCATCGCCTCCTTCTCCCACCGCTCCATCGCCGTGAAGGACGGGATCCTCCTGGCCACCGGGCTGCACGTCCACCGGAACAGCGCCCACAGCGCAGGGGTGGGCGCCATCTTTGACAGGTGGGGGTGGTCCCGAGAGGGGCGAGGGCACTTTGGTCACCTCCACCGCCAGGCCAGCTGAGTTCAGCCGCCTCGGCCCCCGTGCACGTCCTGCCTAGTATTATTTCAGTACATGAAGGGTGCACACGTGGAAAACAGAGAAAAGCACGAGGAGGAGGCTCAGAGCCCCGTGCCAGCCCTGCCTCTGGGGCATCTGTAACCACAGGGAGCACTTGGCCTATCTCCCTCCAGCTCTTCTTTTTTCACGATGCCATGTATTGATCCGTGGGAAGGAAAGCTTCATTTCTTTTTAAAGTGATTATACCATAGATGCAGTTTTGTAAAAGTCAATTCCAGTTGGCGCGTCGCAGGCTGTTTGAGGCTGGCGCGGTAATGCCGTGGCAGCCCGGGGCGTGGTGCGGCCTAATGCCTGTCGCCGTGCAGGCAGGGGTGTCAGGACCGCAGTGCTTCACGCCTCCCAGTGGAGCACGGGATGCACCTCAGCCGCTTCTCAGGGGACACACTGGAGGGGCAGCACTGGCTGGAGGGCCCACCCTCGTCCGGGCCTGGGTGATCCGTGTCCATTCATGTTGCCCTCCTGGAGTGCTGGCCAACTCCGCTCTGCCAGGTGAGGCGGACAGTAGCTTCCTTGTCCCTGTCTCTGCACAGCCTTTTTTTTTTTTTTTTGAGATGGAGTCTCGCTCTGTTGCCCAGGCTAGATTGCAGTGGCGCAATCTTGGCTCACTGCAACCTCCGCCTCCCAGGTTCACACCATTCTCCTGCCTCAGCCTCCCGAGTAGCTGGGACTACAGGCGCCCGCCACCACACCCGGCTATTTTTTTTGTATTTTTAGTAGAGATGGGGTTTCACCGTGTTAGCCAGGGTGGTCTCGATCTCCTGACCTCGTGATCCGCCCGCCTCGGCCTCCCAAAGTGCTGGGATTACAGGTGTGAGCCACCGCGCCCGGCCTCTCTGCATAGTCTTTCTCCACGAGTCCAGAGAGCCCACACACACCAGACTGGGCCTTCTGGGGACCGGATGTCAGCTTCAGCTGGAGCAGGAAGGCTGGGGAGGGGCACTGCAGGGTCCCTTGGGCAGGGGTTTGCAGCACAGGAGCAGTGGGTGGGGAGGAGCAGGCCACCTAGAGAAGGTGGCCCCTGAAGACGAGAGCCCTAACGTTAGAGGTGAGTAGAGGCCATGCACCGGCACTTACAGGGGGATTAATGCCCCAGCAGCAATGCCCCAGGGAGTGGTTCAGGTCCCAGAGTCCCAAGGGTGATCCTGGAACTTGACCTCCATGGGATGTGCCAAGTGCAAAAGGGTTTGTGGCCGCAGATCGTGGGCAAACGCTAGTTCAGTGTCCTCGAGGGTCTTTGCTGCAGGACTTGTCAGGGCCTTTAAGAAGTTAGTGTACAGGAGGGTCCCCACGGGGGCTGCAGGGTGCAGTGTGTATTGCCCACAGAAGCTTCTTTAGTGGGGTACTGGGGATATGGCTTTGGGAAGCGAAGCCCCAGCCACTTGCCCAGCTGACAGATCCTTTGTCTGGCTGGTAGAGATGGCGATGACAGAGGTCTCAGGGTTACATTCTCTGGGGTCCCACAGCAGTGACTACAGAGGCCCCGGCATTTCCTCGCCTTTTGTGCGAGTGGAATGCAGAGTCTTTGCCCTCAGTGGCCCAGGCCTTTTTCATGCCTGCTGCCCCATCCCTCTGCAGCTGTGTGCCCCTGCCTCAGAGCAGACATCGGGGGTCCCTCCCAGCTCCTGTTCTGTCCCACCCTGTCCTCCAGCCTCCTTCAGATCTTCTCCCAGGAATCAACCAGGGCACTCCCCATTCTGCAGACCCTCAGGGCCCCCCTTGGCCCACAGGGGAGAGCCCAGGCTCCTTAGGCAACCATCCCCACCTGGTCACCTCCTTTCCCCCGCCGTGCCCCACCCTCACTTCCTGGACACAGCGGTTGAGCTTTGGGGTTGGTGGGCAGGCTGCTGAGGCTAGGGGGCCCAGGACACTGCAGAGGCCGGTGTGATTCAGAATCCAGCTGCAGGGCTGGGGCAGCTGAGTCTGAATCCAAGAACGCCCCCAGCGTCTCCATGGAGGGAGCTGGCGGGTTTTCCCCGTGTTGAGGCTGGTGGACTTTTTTCTCTGGTGACAAGAGGTGGACATGCCTCCCTCTGGCATCCCCCACCCAGGGACACCAGGCCCTGGGGAAAGGTCTCTTCCTGGACTGAAGGGAGTGGCTGGGGCTGTGGCACGGGAAGGGGCTTTGCCTCAGTGGTGCTGGGTCCACAGCTGAGGAGGGACGGTGGTGTGTCTCCCTGGGTTCCGGAGGGGTGGACTCTGTGCCCTATGTGCAGCTCCGGCTTACCTCAGCTTAGCTGTCACGAGGCCCCTCCTTAGCACCTAGGTTCCCAGAATAAAGCCCCACAGGCAGACCCTAGAGGGAGAGGAGAGGAGCCCACCCTCCGGGCAGGGCTGGGCAGGCCTGGCAGGGGCGGCACCTGGGCCTGGGTTCCAGCCCACTCCCTCTCGGGCTGTCTGGGAGTCCTTGCCTTGGCTTGGCCCATCTCAGCTGCCCTCGGGCCACGCCGGGCTCCCCAGAGGTCTTGGGTATCTGGTGAGGGCTGAGGCCTAACTGGGATGGGGCGTCTGCCCTCCTCCTCTGCAGGGTGCTGACGGAGCTCGTGTCCAAGATGCGGGACATGCAGATGGACAAGACGGAGCTGGGCTGCCTGCGTGCCATCGTCCTCTTCAACCCTGGTATGGCCTTCCTGCCTTGAGGCTCCTGGCCCCGTTCTCTAGTGGGGCAGAGGTACCTGGGCCTCCTCCTGGCTGTACTTCTTGGCTCTGGCTGCATGTGGGGCCACCTCCCACGCTCCTTGAGCTCAGCGTGCTCCCCTCCCAGTGAAAGTGTGGCCACGCTGCCTTCTGCTCACCTTGAGGGCCAGCCAAGGGGGCGTGGCCCTTGGGCACATGGGGACCCAGCAAGGCACTTGTCATGAGGGGCTTGGTGGTGCCATCTGGGCTCCGCGGTTCACAGCGTTCACCATTGTGCATCGGAATCCAGACTCCGAAAGCGGCCAGCTGTGGTTGTGAACTTCCGGTGCTGAAGTTCAGGAGCTCCTAGCCCTGCAGGCTGGGGATGGGGTGGGGATGGGTCAGGCCTGCCGGGTGTTCCAGAGGGGACCAACCTCATCCCCGAGCCTCGGGTCCAGGGTGTTTCTGGGGCTGGGCCCCTGTGTTTGAGGAGAGCAAGGCTTGGGGCTGTGGGGCTGGGGCTGGGGCTGGGCACACGCCTCCTGGCCGACAGTTCCTGGTCGACAGTGTGGCCCTTCTCCAGCCTCTGGGTTCTTGGCTTGAAAAGCCTCGTAGGTGCTACTCCTTCGACCGACAAGTGCTGACGCGTGCCTGTTTGCTCGGCTCCCTGCTGGCACGGGAGGGCCCCTTCAAGCTGCTGGGTAGGGCTTGCCTGCCTAGAGCTTGGGGTTTAGAGGGTCACGCCCACCAGCAGGCACCCCCGGCACGTGAGGGCAGGAGCACAGTTGGTCGAGGGCGCGGGCCACTTCCTCCGGGAGCTGCAAGTTAGGGCCAGGGGAGTAGGAGGCACGGAGGTGGGGTGGGCTGGTGGAGGCAGCCCAGGCAGGGCCTTGAAAGTCTTGCTAAGTCTGGGTTTTCTCTTGGGGCCACACGGAGCCAAGTCCTGAGGGGTTCCAGCCGGGAGGGAGCTGTGGGTTTCTGTGTTTGGAAACTCAGCTCATTGCCTGATGGGGCGGGCGGCTGGGGTGTGGAGGGAGAGGTTTGGGGCTGCCGTGGGGCGCTCACCTGGGCCGTGGTGGAGGGAGTGGAGCCCTCTCGGCTCCTGGCCCTGACCTTCTGACCTTGCCCTCTGTCAGACCTTGCTCTGAGGGACCGGGCCGGGATGGAGATGGGCATCTTCTTGTGGGGAGAGCTTGTTTCCAGGGACATTGTATCACCCAGTCTGTGCATCCGGGCCGTAATCCTGCCAGCTCGGAGGCTGAGTCATGCCACGGCCCGGCCCGGCCCGGCCCGAGGAATCCGCATTCAGGTGCTGTGTGGTCTGGTTGCTGGAGCTGGGCACCAGCGGGACCCGGCCCGGCCCGAGGAGTCCGCATTCAGGTGCTGTGTGGTCTGGTTGCTGGAGCTGGGCACCAGCGGGACCCGGCCCGGCCCGAGGAATCCGCATTCAGGTGCTGTGTGGTCTGGTTGCTGGAGCTGGGCACCAGCGGGACCCGGCCCGGCCCGAGGAATCCGCATTCAGGTGCTGTGTGGTCTGGTTGCTGGAGCTGGGCACCAGCGGGACCCGGCCCGGCCCGAGGAATCCGCATTCAGGTGCTGTGTGGTCTGGTTGCTGGAGCTGGGCACCAGCGGGACCCGGCCCGGGCTTGCAGGGAGGGCGAGGAGACTGGCTGGAGCGGAGGCAGCTGGGGGAGCCAGACATGTTGCCAAGGAGCCCCAGGACACGGGCCAAAGTGGCATTCACAGGGGGTCCCTGGGCCTTGGAGGTTTTGGTGGCTGCAATCTCAGCCTCTCTGTCCACTCTAGGCTCTTGAGCCCGGGTTCTGAGCTCAGTACTCCACAAGCACGCCGAGGATGGCTTTCCGCAGGGTCTGGGTGCTCCTGGGGGCATCAGCGGTAGCTCCCATCCGTGTTATGGGGCTGGGACCCAAGGGCAGCAGCGGCATCCATTGTCTCTCCCAGTTCCCATGGCGGCTGGAAGGAAGACAGCAGATCCCTGACACTTTATCAATGGGGAAACCGAGTCTCTGGAGGTCAAATAATTGACCCAAGGTCACATGGCTGGCAAGTGGCAGAGCCGAGCCTGGACCCAGAGCAGCCTGGCCTGGCCGTGGGTTCCACAGTCGTCCCCCTGCCACCAGGCTCTGGGGGAGCGGGTGGGGGCGTGTCCAGAGGCATCCCTCACACCACCTGCTCTGCCCATGGTGGGGCAGCCTGGGAGACCCCACACAGGCCTGGGTCCTGGGGGCAGGTGCCCGAGACATGCCCCAGCTGAGGGTTCTGACCTGTGGCCTCTTCCTTTCAGACTCCAAGGGGCTCTCGAACCCGGCTGAGGTGGAGGCGCTGAGGGAGAAGGTCTACGCATCCCTGGAGGCCTACTGCAAGCACAAGTACCCAGAGCAGCCGGGAAGGTGGGTCCCGCCCCGTCCCACACACACCCCAGACCCGGGCTCTTGTCTCCAGAGCCCCCACCCCCTGCAAGGCTGTTTTATGTGAATGAGAAGGTGGCACCCTCCCCAGCCCCAGCCCATGCCAGCAGGTCCTGAGCAGGCAGCAGGAGGTCCTCCAGGCCAGTGGGCTGTGGTGGGCACACCCCACAGGCTCACGCCGTATCCCCACTGGAAGGATTACCTCACACCTGGCACATAGTAGGTGCTTGTCTTTGTCGAGTAGATAGATGAAGGCTGTGCTTCACCCCCCACTGCGCTCCCCTGCCAAGCAGAACCACCAGAGGCCAGGTGACACCAGCACGTAGTAGGTACTTCACAAGCGTGTGTGGAATGGATGGCCAGATGCCTACACATACTAAACGCTCTCTACAAGTGTGTACAGAATAGGTGGCCACGGCCCGAGTGCAGAGCTCATCTTTCTCCCCTGCCCGGCTGTGGGCCCTGGATTGCTGAGTCCAGAGTGCTGGGTGCACAGTAGGTGTCCAGGAAGAGAAACATTTGTGGATCCCTGTCTGGGATTCAAAGTCAGCGCTCCAGATTCTGCCTCTTCTCTCTAAAGGGGCATCTCCTGGCCTCTTGATCCTCAGACTGTGGGTGGGGGGTCAGGGGAGGTGGGGCCTCATAGGCCCCCTCGTAGGACACCCGGGCCCTCCCGCCACCAGCACATACACAGTTAACTGTGTCCCCGCTGCCTGCCCAGCCCTCATCTGGCTTGGTTTAAAGTGAAACTTCCCGGAGGACGAGGACAGGAGGGGGTGGCAGGCAGCTTGTTTTTCCTGGCTTTCTGCCCTGGCCCATCTCGCCAGCTCAGCAGAAAACAGCTTGTTCTCTGGCCCAACTCCAGCCTCTGCACTGTTTTTGCCTTTAAAACAAGGCCTGTGAGGCAGCCAACCACAGAGCTTTTCCCTGAAAGAAAGACTTCGTTAATAATTAATGAGGTCCTGCAGCCCCTGGAGGGGCCGTGTGGAGAGACTCAGGCCGTGCACAGGGGCCCTGGGGCAGACACGGCCAGCCGGAAGGGACACCTGGTCCCGTCCCCATAGCACCCTGTCCTCAGCGGCAGCTGCTGCCCTCATGCCTGGCCCTGCCATCCCTCTTCTCAGAGCCCCGGACTTCCCCCCTCCGTCCCGCCCCCGCCACTGGTCCCTGCCCCAGGAAACTCCCCAGGGGTGGGCCAGGCCCTGAGGACCAACCCATGCTCCCTCCCTCGCCGGCCAGCCTTCTCTGACCATGCTGTGCCCAACGCCAGCAGAGCTATTTCTGAGTAAGGGGTGGCCCTGGTCTGGGGCCCACAGCCCTGCACAAGGTGCCGTGGGAGGCACTCATGGGGTGCTAACGCTTTATAGAAAGGGTCTTGCCCCGGTACACAGCTCCCAAGTCAGGCCTGGCTCCACCTGCAGTGGGGGTGCAGCCTGACTCCCCCTCCCCTGCCTGACACCCTTTGACTTCTTGGTTGTCCACCACGTGCCGGGCCTGTTCCCTGCAACTCACCAATGTGCTCAGCAGCCCTTTCCCTTACAAGCCCCGCAGTCTCTTGCTGCGATGGCTGCTGCAGCCAGATGCATTGCTGATACTCACACCCACTCCTGGCTGTCATGGCCCACATTTTTTCATTTTTTAAGAGACAGTCTCGCTGTGTCGCCCAGGCTGGAGTGCAGTGCTGCGATCATAGCGCACTGCAGCCTCAACCTCCTGGGCTCAAGCAGTCCTCCCTGCAGGCATGCACCACCACGCCTTGCTACTGTTTTTCTCTTTTTCTTTTGTAGAGACAGGGTCTCACTGCATTGCCCAGGCTGGTCTCGAACTCCTGGCCTCAAGCCATCCTCCCACCTCAGCCTCTCAAAGTGCTGAGATTACAAGTGTGAGCCATCGTGCCCAGCTGCCCACAATTTTTAACTTCTTCACAAAGAGCTATTCAGTCTGCCCTCACCAGCTGCTGTCTGGCCCCTGGCCCTTCATCTCCATCCTCAGCCCCAGGGATCTCCCTTCACTTTCTCCTGGCTCTGGGATGCCACTGCCCCTGTTTCCTTCTAGCCTCCCCTCCTTCCTTCTGGAGGCTTGGCACAGGCAGATCCGGGGCTACAGACCAGCCTCAGAGGGGTTGGGCTATCAGACACAGCCCCATCCCCAGGGAGGCCTCCAGGTGCCAGGGCAGAACTGCCCATGCCCCTTGCCCGGCCCTCACCAGACCCGTTCCCTGCAGGTTCGCCAAGCTCTTGCTCCGCCTGCCGGCTCTGCGCTCCATCGGGCTCAAGTGCCTGGAACATCTCTTCTTCTTCAAGCTCATCGGGGACACGCCCATTGACACCTTCCTCATGGAGATGCTGGAGGCGCCGCACCAAATGACTTAGGCCTGCGGGCCCATCCTATGCGCCCACCCGTTCTGGCCACCCTGCCTGGACGCCAGCTGTTCTTCTCAGCCTGAGCCCTGTCCCTGCCCTTCTCTGCCTGGCCTGTTTGGACTTTGGGGCACAGCCTGTCACTGCTCTGCCTAAGAGATGTGTTGTCACCCTCCTTATTTCTGTTACTACTTGTCTGAGGCCCAGGGCAGTGGCTTTCCTGAGGCAGCAGCCTTCGTGGCAAGAACTAGCGTGAGCCCAGCCAGGCGCCTCCCCACTGGGCTCTCAGGACGCCCTGCCACACCCCACGGGGCTTGGGCGACTACAGGGTCTTCAGGCCCCAGCCCTGGAGCTGCAGGAGTTGGGAACGGGGCTTTTGTTTCCGTTGCTGTTTATCGATGCTGGTTTTCAGAATTCCTGTGTGGCCCTCTTGTCTGGAGTGACATCTTCACCTGCTCTGAATACTGGTGCCCAGCCAGCCCGTGACAGCTTCCCCCTAATCAGGAGGAGGGGACAGCTGGGGGCGCAAGCTGGTGTGTCGTCAGCAAAGACCTCAGCCGCCTCGGGGATGAGAGGGGACTCGTGGGGCCAGCAGGCCGCCCTGTGCTCTGAGTGAGGGGGAAAGTAGCCCCTTTTTCCAAAGATAACTCACAGTTTTGCCCTCGAGCCAATGAGAACGTGAGCTGCCCTGTGTGCAAGGTTTCGGGGCCACCTCCAGGCTGCAGGGACAGGGGTCACTCACCCCCCCTCGGTTTTCTCTCTGCCTTGGTGTCCTGGTTTCAGACTCCCTGCTCCCTGTTCAGACCAGAGTGCCCCGGCCCCTCCCCAGCCTGAGTCTTCTCCTTGCTCTGTGGGGTGGGCCGAGGCTTGTCCTTGGTTCCTGCAGGGCTGGCCCCGGCTCGGTGGGGCGTCACCACCTCACTGGCCTTGCTGGAGGCACAGGGCTCTGCTGACCTGCAGTCATCTGTGAGGCCCGTGGGGATGGGAGGGGAGGAGGGTGGCCTGTTGGTTTCCCTCAGGGGGCAGGTGGCCTAGAGAGAGAGGGGCTCAGGAACTGGGAGCCTCGTGGGTGGGGCAGATGCTCCGCGGCCTGGAGTGGCTCTGCGGGGGCATTGGTGGGACCCCTGCTCAGGCCTTCTCTCTGGCTGCCAGCTGTGTTAAAAGACTCTTGGAATCTGAGAACCCTGAGTCGCAGCGCCCTCGGGCCTGGGCCACACGCAGGCCTTGGTGGGACCACCCAGCCTGGTATTGTCCACGGACAGCGTTGTTCACCCAGAGCCTTACTTGGGAGCCTCGCTGAACGCCTGCTCTGGTTGAAGGTGCGGGGGGGCTTGGGACCTCCCTGGCTCAGCCCAGTGCGGCCCGGCGCTCCTCCCGCAGGCTCTGCCCCTGGGCTCTGGTGGTGCGGGGCCCTCTCAGGTTGAACTCGCCTCTTTTGCACTGGAAGGCCCTCCCTTTGGCCTGAGTACTTTTCGTGTTCACGCCTCAGTCCCATGGACCCAGCCTTTGTCAGTGGCAGGTGCCTGAACAGAGGATGGATGGGGGGATACAGGAGGGGGTCTTGTCTTCCCAGCCGCAGTCTAGGAATGATGCGGGGGAGTGGGCGCCTTCTCCATAGTCTTTCCCCACCTGGAGCAGGGGCTTCCTCAGTGGCGAGGGGAGCTGCCTACGAGTTGGACCGGGAGGCAGTGGCTTGGAGAGGCAGCTTTCCAGCCTTGGTGGGGAAGAAAGTGTCCATTCTTTGCCTTCCTGGAGCTCCCAGCCAGAGCTGAGCTTAGGCACCCGGGTGGAGCCTGCAGTTGAGTCTGTGCCCGAGACAGGCTGTCAGAGATTCCAGAAGCCTCTCCTTCCCGCCCCCCTCCACCCCTGCCTTTCAGCGTTGTGGATCCCCAGAGGTGGCCACCTGCCCGATCCACCATCCTGAGGCAGAGTGTTGAGCCTCATACCTGTACCAGGTCCCTGGCCAGCTGGGCCCCTCCCAGGCACTGCCAGGAAGCCCCAGCTGCCCCTGGGGGGTGTGGTGGAAACGGCAGGAGGGTGCAGTCACTCTTGGGGCCCCAGTGGCGGGAGCGTGAAAGACCCAACGCCAACACCTGGTGCCTTCTGCAGCCAGCGCCCACCCGTCCGTGCCCGGACCCTTGGGAATGCCCGCGGCTCCAGAGGAAAAAGCCCAGGGACGGGGCCTCCGTTGTGAGGGGTCGGCTTCTTGGGAGCTTTGTCGTTTCCGGCGCTGGCTGGCTGGCTGTAAAGCACTGAAGCCCCCCGGGCCGCCAACCCCTGAAAGCAGAACCCGGCCTCCCTGGCCGCAGCAGCCTTACCCACCGCTCCACGTGTCCCGGGCACTTCCTGCAGCCTTCCCGTCCCTTTCTCATCGGCCTTGTGGTTGTACAGTGCTGTTGGTTTGAAAAGGTGACGCGTGGGGAGTGTGGCTCATCACTGAGTAGGGAGGTAGAGTTTCTATTTAACCAGACCTGTAGTAGTATTACCAATCCAGTTCAATTAAGGTGATTTTTTGTAATTATTATTATTTTGGTGGGACAATCTTTAATTTTCTAAAGATAGCACTAACATCAGCTCATTAGCCACCTGTGCCTGTCCCCGCCTTGGCCAGGCTGGATGAAGCGGCTTCCCTGCAGGGCGCCCCCCTTCCCAGCGGCTGCTTCCTGGGGCCCCGGGGCACCCCGGCACCTTCAGGCACACTCCTCAGCTGGTCACCTCCCGGCTTTGCCGTTCAGATGGGGCTCCTGAGGCTCAGGAGTGAAGATGCCACAGAGCCGGGCTCCGCTAGGCAGCGTCGGGCATGCTTGGAAGCTGGCCTGCCAGGACCTTCCACCCTGGGGCCTGTGTCAGCCGCCGGCCCTCCGCACCCTGGAAGCACATGGCCTCTGGGAAGGACAGCCCTGACCTTCGGTTTTCCAAGCACGGTGTTTCCCAAGAATTCTGGGCTGGCGGCCTGGTGGCAGTGCTGGAGATGACCCTGAGCCCCTCCCCGTGGGGCACCCAGGAGGGCCCTGCCGGAATGTGCAGCCTGTGGGTAGTCGGCTGGTGTCCCTGTCATGGAGCTGGGGTGTGTGATCTGGTGCTCATCCACGCAGGTGTGTGGTGTAAACATGTATGTGCTGTACAGAGAGACGCGTGTGGAGAGAGCTGCACACCAGCGCCACGCAGGAGAGGCGGAGCGGTTACCAGTGTTTTGTGTTTATTTTTAATCAAGACATTTCCCCTGTTTTCCTATAAATTTGCTTCATGTAAGCAAGTACATAAGGACCCTCCTTTGGTGAAATCCGGGTTCAAATGAATATCTCAAGGCAGGAGATGCATCTATTTTAAGATGCTTTGGAGCAGACAGCTTTAGCCATTCCCAATCCTTAGCAATGCCTTAGCTGGGACGCATAGCTAATACTTTAGAGAGGATGACAGATCCATAAAGAGAGTAAAGATAAGAGAAAATGTCTAAAGCATCTGGAAAGGTAAAAAAAAAAAAATCTATTTTTGTACAAATGTAATTTTATCCCTCATGTATACTTGGATATGGCGGGGGGAGGGCTGGGACTGTTTTGTTTCTGCTTCTAGAGATTGAGGTGAAAGCTTCGTCCGAGAAACGCCAGGACAGACGATGGCAGAGGAGAGGGCTCCTGCGACGGCGGCGAGGCTTGGGAGGAAACCGCCGCAATGGGGGTGTCTTCCTTCGGGGCAGGAGGGTGGGCCTGAGGCTTTCAAGGGTTTTCTTCCCCTTTCAAGTAATTTTTAAAGCCTTGCTCTGTTGTGTCCTGTTGCCGGCCGGCCTTCCTGTGACTGACTGTGAAGTGGCTTCCCCGTACGATTGTCTCGGAAACATCGTGGCCGCAGGTGCCAGGGTTTGATGGACAGTGGCATTAGAATTGTGGAAAAGGAACACGCAAAAGGAGAAATGTGAGAGGAGAAACAAAATATGAGCGTTTAAAATACATCGCCATTCAGTTCGTTTGTTCCGTGTGGGGACTTTTTTGTTTGGAGCGGGAGGGCCCGGGATCAGCCCCCACCAGCCCGCCCTCCTCCCCACCCCACCTGCCGGTCCTGTGTGGCGAGGCTGGCATCCTCTGTGGGCCACACTCTGAGAGTTCTCTCCCTTTCCACTGGGCTCTGCTGCTCCTCCAAGGGGCAGGGGGCTGGGGCCTCCACGAGGGCGCCTCTCAGCAGCCGTGGGCACTGGGCCTGTGGGCGCTCGCGGAGCACGAGTGTTCCCACCTGTCCCTCCCCAGGCTGCCTAAGCATCCACGCCTCTGCAACCACGCTGGCCCAGGTGGGCAGGAGGTGCACCCAGAGGGCCAAGGAACACACGATGTCACCCAGCTGCCCCAATAACAACAAGTTAATGATGCCCCATCTGCACTGTCTCCTGTGATAAATGCTGTCTGGGGCTGGGCTGCTCCCGGCCTGAAGTTTGGTTTTGGTGCCCGGAGCCCTCTCATGCACCTGTGTCCAGCCAGGCACCCTCCCTGAGAGGCACCAGACACACTGAAGATGGGGAGTGGGGCTCTGAAGGTCCAGGTCCTGCCCTGTGGTGGTGGGCAGAGGACAGTGTGGCCTGTGCCCAGAGCAAGGGTGGCTCCCGGGTGAGACTTAAAATGGAACGGCCTGCCACCTGAAAGGCAGGGGCTTCCTGATGGCACTCCCCTCATGAGCACACACACATTCACACACTTGCATACTCAAACACAGGCACAGACACACTCACATGGACCCTCACACCCATTCATACGCATGCGCACATCACGTGCTCACACAGATGCTTTGGCGTGCACACCCATGCACAACTGCTCCCATGCACACACCCATACATGCTCCCGTGCACACACCCATACATGCTCCCTTGCACACACACCCATACACGCTTTCATATGCACATACATCCATATTCCCATGCACACACACCCATACATGCTCCCGTGCACACACCCATACATGCTCCCTTGCACACACACCCATACACGCTTTCATATGCACATACATCCATATTCCCATGCACACACACCCATACATGCTCCCGTGCACACACACTGACTCACACTCATGAACATACACACTTGCACTCAGCCCTGGAAGGATCGACAGAACAGTGGGGGTCGTGGGGGCAGGACTGAGCCAGCCTCCCTTGGTGGAGTCAGGACCCCACACCAACATTCTTCCTCTTCCTGGGAACGGCGGCTGTGCGGTTGTGCCCTGAAACTCTGGGCCACTCCCTGGGCCCCCAACCATGGCTGAATTGTGGGTGCCACAGGAGTCTCGACTCACTTTGCCATCTTAGGAGCCGCCCTGGGTCCCAGCTGCAGATCCAAAGGATCCTCTCTGGGCTTCACACCCTCACCTGCCAGGGCCTCGGCTCTGCCCACCGAGACCAGCCTGGGCTTCTCCAGAGGGGTCCAAGTGTGAATGGACCCTGAGGGAGGGCAGAGTCCTCAAAGCGGCCACCCACTTCCTCTGTGTCAGCACAGCCCTCTGCCGACCTGGCTTGCTGGGTCTGGCCCACCCATGTTCTCTGCATATAATCTTGCACACATGAAGCATGTGGGCCCCTTCCGCGGTCTGGAAAAGGGGTCGGCCCTGGGGCTTTGGGAGCTGGGATGTGGCCTCCCTGTTGAGAGGCCTCCCGTCCTGCTGCACATGTGCGCACATGGCTGAGTACTGCTGTGTGAGACACCAGCGGTTGGAAGCTGGCTCTGTGCCCTGGTGGCCCCCTGGACTCTGGGCACAGCCTCCACGGACACCCGTCCTTGGGGTGAGAGTGAGCCCTTGGAGTTCTCAGGCCAGGGCGCAGAGACAAAAGGGGAAAGCTGAGGTCTGTGGGTGCAGGACATGGACCCCTCGGGGCTCTGGGAGAAGCCCAGGAAGGGGAAGCTTCCCACGGGTTCCCAGGGCCTTGGTGCTTGTTTTAATAATGGGGCAGGATGTTACTATGGGATTTCCTGGGGTGAGCGTGGGGGGAGTTTGGTGCCCCTCCAGGGACATGAACACCACCCCGTGCTCCCACCAGCCAGGCAGAAACTCCAGGCTGCCAGCTGGTGTGGCATCGCAGGACAACCCAGCTTTGGGCCTCCCTTCGGCATTTGGTTGCCACGGTGACTCCTGCCCAGGGCAGTCCCTCTGGACCAGAGATGCTGGGCTTGATAAGTTCTTCACCATCACTCTCAGGCAATGACAGCGAGCCAGCATGGGCTGGAGGTTTCTGAACTGAGAGGCAAGGGAGGGGGCAGGGGCTCAGGCACCTGTGGTGGGGGCAGGGACATATGGCTCCTGGATGGGCACTGCTGAGCTCCCTGTGCTGCTGTCCCTGCCATCAGCCAGCAGACAGCGTGATGGGAGGAAGGGTACGCGTGGGGAATGGGGCACATCCTGAGAGCACATCCTGAGAGAACAGGGCAGCCCCTGCACTTTGTGCAGGCAGTGCACACTCAGGGCGGAGGAGGGGTCGTCGCTGTGCCCAAGGACAGCCGCACCTGGGTGACCAGAGGAGGCCAGGGAAGTCTCGGGGGCCTCAGGAGGAAGGGGCTGGGGTGTGGAGACATCGGGAAGGGTCACGTAGAGCCTGCAGCCCAGTCCCCTGGATTCTCAGATGGGCACAGCTGCCCCCTGGCAGGGACTCAGACAGCATCGGGGCGGACAGGCTGTTGAATCTGGCATTTTCTACCTGCCTTTCCACAGTGAGCCCCCTCTGCAAAGATGCCCCGAGGGAACCCGCAGCCCCTGGCAAGCTGTGTCCCCACAGCTCGCAGAGGGCCTGCGAGGAAGGAGTTTGCCCAAAGGGAGGCCAAGGCAGGACTAGGTCCCATCCCACCACCTCGGTTATGGAGCTGATAGGCGCCCAAGTGTCCCCAAGGACAGATGACCCGGCGCCCGCTGCGGCGTGAAGCAGCCCTGCCCCCTGCTGGCGATACTGGGACAGCGCAGGTCCTCCAGTCCCTTCTTGCTCCTCCAGGCCCGTGGGGGCCACAGTGGCTTCTGGCAGTGGGGTTGATTACTGTGAGTCAGAATCACCTGGGCGCTCCGCCACCCAGCCATACCCCTGCTCACTGCAGCAAGCGGTCCAGTCAGGAGCCGGCTTCATCCCAGTTTCACCAAGATGCCTCAGCAGTCAGCTGTTCGGGAAGCTGGGCACGTAGCCCTACTGGGTGCCAGGTGGGCTTGGCCTGCAGCAAGGGCAGGGGCAGGGAAGGTGAGGACAGAGCACCAAGGAGGGAGGGGGGTGGGTCCTGCCCTCTCTGAGCCTCAGTTGCCCCATCTCCCCACCTCCAAAGTGAGGACGAACTCCCCACTTTCCAGGGCTGTTGTGACCAGGGCCTTGGTCAGCCAGAAAATGCTTTAGGAGGAAGCAGCCACTTCCTCCTTTCTTTTGGTGTGAAGAGGCTCTAATGCAGGGCGTGGGTGGAGAAGGCTGGGCCGACTTTGCTCCCTGAGCAAAGGGTGGGGAGCAGGAACCCTTGCAGGTTTGACCTGGGGTCCACCTCTGGACAAGCACAGGACTGTAGGCCCAGGTTCCAGGGCCTGGGATCCAGGAGGTGGCATCATGGCTTTTGCCCGTTATGGGGGATGGGGAAGGTCAGGTACCATGGTGCCCTCCAAGGTGAGCAACGGAACCCTCGAGGTCCAAGGGCAGGGCAGAGACCCCTGTGTGGGTCAGTGGGGGCATTTGGGAAGCACAGAGAGGAGACTCAGTGGTCTTCCTTCTTTCTCACTCCTTCCCCCCACTCCTTCCCCTTCCCTCCTGATTTCCCCCTCCCTCCTTCCTTCCCTCTCCGTCCTTCCTTCCCCCCCCTTCCTTCCCCCCCCTTCCTTCCCCCTCCCTCCTTCTTCCTCCCTCCTTCTTCCTCCCTCCTTCCCTCCTTCCTCCTTCCTTCCCTGCCTCCTTCCCTCCTTTCTCCTTCCTTCTCCCCTCCCTCCTTCCCACGTCCCTCCCTCCTTCCCCCTCCTTCCTTCCCCCTCCATCCCTCCTTCCCCCTCCCTCCCTCCCTCCTTCCTTCCCCCCTCCCTCCTTCCTTCCCCCCTCCCTCCTTCCTTCCCCCCTCCCTCCTTCCTCCCCCCTCCCTCCTTCCTCCCCCCTCCCTCCTTCCTTCCCCCTCCTTCCTTCCTTCCCCCTCCTTCCTTCCCCCCTCCCTCCTTCCTTCCCCCCTCCCTCCTTCTTCCCCCCTCCCTCCTTCCTTCCCCCTCCCTCCTTCCTTCCCCCTCCCTCCTTCCTTCCCCCTCCCTCCTTCCTTCCCCCTCCCTCCTTCCTTCCCCCTCCCTCCTTCCTTCCCCCTCCCTCCTTCCTTCCCCCCTCCCTCCTTCCTTCCCCCCTCCCTCCTTCCTTCCCCCCTCCCTCCTTCCTTCCCCCCTCCCTCCTTCCTCCCCCCTCCCTCCTTCCTTCCCCCTCCTTCCTTCCTTCCCCCTCCTTCCTTCCTTCCCCCCTCCCTCCTTCCTTCCCCCTCCCTCCTTCCTTCCCCCCTCCCTCCTTCCTCCCCCTCCCTCCTTCCTTCCTTTCCCCCTCCCTCCTTCCTTCCCCCCTCCCTCCTTCCTTCCCCCCTCCCTCCTTCCTTCCCCCCTCCCTCCTTCCTTCCCCCCTCCCTCCTTCCTTCCCCCCTCCCTCCTTCCTTCCCCCCTCCCTCCTTCCTTCCCCCCTCCCTCCTTCCTTCCCCCCTCCCTCCTTCCTCCCCCCTCCCTCCTTCCTTCCCCCTCCCTCCTTCCTTCCCCCCTCCCTCCTTCCTTCCCCCCTCCCTCCTTCCTCCCCCCTCCCTCCTTCCTTCCCCCTCCCTCCTTCCTTCCCCCCTCCCTCCTTCCTTCCCCCCTCCCTCCTTCCTTCCCCCCTCCCTCCTTCCTTCCCCCCTCCCTCCTTCCTTCCCCCCTCCCTCCTTCCTTCCCCCCTCCCTCCTTCCTTCCCCCCTCCCTCCTTCCTTCCCCCCTCCCTCCTTCCTTCCCCCCTCCCTCCTTCCTTCCCCCCTCCCTCCTTCCTCCCCCCTCCCTCCTTCCTCCCCCCTCCCTCCTTCCTCCCCCCTCCCTCCTTCCTTCCCCCCTCCCTCCTTCCTTCCCCCCTCCCTCCTTCCTTCCCCCCTCCCTCCTTCCTTCCCCCCTCCCTCCTTCCTTCCCCCCTCCCTCCTTCCTCCCCCCTCCCTCCTTCCTTCCCCCTCCCTCCTTCCTTCCCCCCTCCCTCCTTCCTTCCCCCCTCCCTCCTTCCTTCCCCCTCCTTCCTTCCTTCCCCCCTCCCTCCTTCCTTCCCCCCTCCCTCCTTCCTTCCCCCTCCCTCCTTCCTTCCCCCTCCTTCCTTCCTTCCCCCTCTTCCTTCCCCCTTCTCCCTCCTTCTCTCCTCCCTCCCTCCTTCCCCCCTCCCTCCTTCCTTCCCCCTTCTCCCTCCTTTCCTCCCTACCTCCTTCCTTCCCTCCTCCCTACCTCCTTGCTCCCTCCTTCCTTCCCCCTTCTCCTTCCTTCTTTCCTACCTCCCGCCTTCTTTCCTCGTTCCTTCCCTCCTCCCTCCTTCCTTCCCCCCTCCCTCCTTCCCCCTCCCTCCCTCCTTCCTCCCTCCTTCCTTCCCTCTGGTGGCAGGTGCCTGTAATTCTAGCTACTCAGGAGGCTGAGGCACGAGAATCTCTTGAACCTGGGAAGCAGAGGTTGCAATGAGCCAAGATCTTGCCACTGCACTCTAACCTGGGAGACAGAGCGAGACTCCATCTCAAAAAAACAAAACAAAACAAAACAAAAACAAAAACCACAAACAAACAAAAATGTGAGAAGGACATGAGATTTGGGAGGGGCCAGGGGCGGAATGATATGGTGTGGCTCTGTGTCCCCGCCCAAATCTCATGTTGAATTATGATCTTCCGTGTTGGAAGAGGGGCCTGATGGGAGGGGACTGGATCATGGGAGTGACTTGCCCCTTGCTGTTCTCATGATAGTGAGTGAGTTCTCACGAGATCTGGCTGTTCACTCTCTCTCTCTCCTGCTGCCATGTAGGATGTGCCTGCTTTCCCTTTGTCTTCCACCACAATTCTAAGTTTCCTGAGGCCTCCCCAGCCATACCTCCTGGACAGCCTGCAGAACCGTGAGCCAGTTAAACCTCTTTTCTTTATAAATTACCCAGTCTCAGACTGTTCTTTGTAGCAGCGTGAGAACGGACTGAAACAGCACCTGATCAGCACTTAGGACAGTCAAGATCATCAAAGACAAGGAAAGTCTGAGAAACTGTGACAGCCAAAAGGAGCCTCAGGAGACACAATGACTGAATGTCCTGTCGGGACATAGATAAAGGTGTATCAGTGCCGACTCATGATTGCAGCAAAGGTGCTAGACTAACGTGAGATGTTAGTGTGAGCGGAGCTAGGTGTGGGGCATATGGGGACTGTAGTATCTTTGCAACTCTTCAGTACATCTAAAAGCTATTCTAAAATTTAAAAAGCTAATTTTAAAAACTGAAAGCAGCATTTATAAATATGAAAAAGTTGGCTGAGGTGCCTGTAATCTCTGCACTTTGAGAAGCTGAGGTGGGCAGATTGCTTGAGCCCAGGAGTTTGAGATCAGCCTGGGCAATGTGGAGAAACCTCATCTCCACAAAAAAAAACCCCACAAAAATAAGCTGGGCACAGTGGTACATGCCTGTAGCCCCAGCTGCTCAAGGCTGAGACAGGAAGATCACTTGAGCTTGGGAGATCAAGGCAGCAGTGAACCATGGTCGCACTGATGCACTCCAGCCTGGGCAACAGAGCAAGACACTGTCTCAAAAATAAAAAAGTCACAGACTGTTGCCTAAGTCCTTATGGAAACCAACCTGCTTACTGAAGACCTATCATGAGACATTGCAGCAGTTAGATATAAGGACCTAGGTTTTCCAGAGCGATTCCGTGCCTTTGCTAATCCCCACAGTCAGATGCGCAGTGGAGGAGACACAGAATGAGGGAACGGGGTTGGTGATAGGAGGCGGCCAATGGGGCGACTTTTTTTTTTTTTTTTTTTTTTTAAACAGAGTTTTGCTCTGCCACCCAGGCTGGAGTGCAGTGGCACGATCTTGGCTTACTGTAACCTCCACTTCCAGGGTTCAAGTGATTCTCCTGCCTCAGTCTCCTGAGTAGCTGGGATTACAGGCGCATGCCACCATGCCCAGCTTTTTTTTTTTTTTTTTTGTATTTTTAATACAGACAGGATTTCACCATGTTGGTTAGGCTGGTCTTGAACTCCTGACCTCAAATGATCTGCCAGACTTGGCCTCCCAAAGTGCTGGGATTACAGGCATGAGCCAGCACGGCCGGCCCAATGAAGTGACTTTTGAGGCTCATTGCCCCCCATCTCCTTCCCCCTCGCCCCCTCCTACACTTCTAAGGCTGGGATGCGAGTGACTTGAGGATCCTGGCCCAGGTGTGGAGGGGGTCGCTGCTTCCCACAGTGCTGGCTGGCGGCAGGTAACTGTGGAAGAACCGTAGCCCAGGTGGGAGGGGCCCGGGGCTGGGGGGCTGCTGGGTTCCACCTGAGCAGGCCCAACACCCACCCGCCCAGCAGCGTCTTCTTTGCACCGCTGTGCAGCTGCTGAACGCAGCCCTCATGCCCTTCTCATATCTGCCTGGCCCTTACCGGCGTAGCAACGTCCTTCATCTCCAGGGGCTTCATGTTGTCCTCCCGGCAGCTCCGTGAAGGAGGAGGAGCGGGGGTGACAAGCCCAGATTCACAAAGGAAACTGAGGGCTGGAGAGGAACGGGTCTCACAACCCACACAACGGTGTCAGGACTCTCAGGAAGGTTGTCTTTGCTGGTCGGCGGTAGCCTCGTTCCCACAGAGTGATCAGAGAGGGGCTTTCCTTAAGGTCTTCAAAGGGAAGCCGGGTGGGCCTGCAGCACTTGCCTGCTCTCCTGCTGCCAGTCCTGGAAGGAGGGAGGCGCTTTTGGGAAGCTTCTTGCTGGGCTCCTCTCACCCGGCACTCGCTGGGGTGCAGCTATCGGAAGCAGCATGTCCACCCTCCAGCACACATGGCACATTTGCCACCGCAGGCCTGTTCCCTGACAGCTGTCACAGCTGGGGAAGCTGAGGCTGGTGCGTGACCAGCAGTGGTCAGGAGTGCTGCCCTCACCTGGGAGCAGCAGGAACACGTAGAATCCGGAGCAGCACCCTGAGGGAGTCAGGTGCGGAGACTCAGTGCCCTATCACCAAGAGGGAGGAGGATGCGGCTGGTGGGGCACCAGGGTGCTTGGGCCCAGCTGTGCGGCTTCCTCCAGGCTGAGTGGGGTGATGGTGGGCAGGGGTTTCTCTGGGGTCCTGGCCCTGAGCTGGTGATCACTGTTGCGTGTGCCTGTGACTCAGTTTCCCCTGTTTGGTGTGACCCCTGTCTGTGGGATGGTCATGAGATCATCACAGGGCTGCTTGTGGCAAGTCTGCCTCCACATTTCAGCTCTTGCATTTCAGTCTGAAGGGTCCCCCAGGCTCAGCCTGTTCGGGAACAGCCTGTGTGCAATGGGGTAGGGGGAAGCAGAAGCGGGGTCCCAGCTCCCAGACACTGCCCACCTGGAGGAGCCATGGCCTGGCTTCCAGGCCCAGTGCCAGTGACCATGCCAGGAGTTATGGTTGGACTGGGGCCTCAGTTTGACACCTGGGGAATATCTCGCCCCTCTCTGGTTCAGACTCTTGCTCTTGCATAAAAATCCCCCAAATTCTTGGTCAGTAAGACCTGGGTTAGTGGCCCCAGGGCCAGGGGACTGAAGTGGGGGAGCTTTCCTAACAGACAGACAGAGTTTGGGGAAGATTTTTCATATGTTGGGGGTTGGATGGGGTGGGGGAGGGGAGCAGGAGGGCATGGGCTCTGCAGACCCTCTGTATCTCAGGTAGTGGCCAGGAGCCAAGGGCCCTGCTGGTGGTGCTGGCCTGGAATCCAGTCCTCGGTCTCTTCTGCTCTGCCCCTGAGAGATATGAGTGCGGGCTCTGGAGTCACACACGTCAGCTCCCTGCTTGCTCACCCGGAGCCTCAGTTTCTGCCCCTGTGGAATGGGGCTAATCCTAGCACCTTGCTTGTGGTGCTGCCTGAGCCAAGACCTGCAGTGACTCCCCTCTGGCATCACTCCAACACTCAGTGAGGGGCAGCTGGGCGAGACTGAGAGCGAGAGACCTTCCAGGTGCCAGGCTTTGCAGCCTCATTGGCCTTTTCTACTAAGGTCCTTTCTCTGGGTGCCCAGGGAGGTGGGTGGTTTGCACAGAAGCCATGACAAGTGTGTGGGTCTACTGAGGACCCAGCTGCAGTGAAGGGCCTGGAAGAACCGGAGGTGCATGTGCTCAGGCAGTCTAACCCAGCTGTGGGGCAGAATGTCACAGGGCTGGTAGTGAGAGTGGAAGGTGGGGTCACCTGGACTGCAGGTGCCTGGGGCCAGCAAACTGCAGACTGTCCAGAGCATAGAGGGCCAAGATGTCAGTGTCACTGGAGGGCATGAGGTGGCAGGGGGCCCTGGGTGGGAACAAGTCAAAAGGGCAGGACCCAGGAATTTTCTAGTGAGTACAAACCTAGTGAACTTTGGGTGCAACAAACAAGCTACTTGAGTTACAAACAATGTACTTTAGAGAAAAGCAAACAATTTGCCAAAAAACCCCAAGTGAACTAGGAGCAAATGGAACATGGATTGAGGGGGCCATACAGCTATTTGACCATTCTAGTTGGTAGCAGGGGCTGCCCACAGCACTGTGATGAGAAGGACTCTGAGGCTTTGTCTGGGTGCAGCAGACACAGGCTTGATGGGACTGTCACCGTGCAGCTGTGTTCTTCATTGGGTGAGCTGGAAAGTGAGGGTGTGGGAAGGCAGACAGCTTAAAGGTCCAAGGTCAGCAGACTTTGTTCCACTGTCCTCCTGAATTTGGAATTTGGTGGTTTCTTTCTGTTGGTCATGTCAACCCCTCTTGGGGCTCTAGAAACTCCACCAGTCCCTGAACACCCACCCTGCTCCACCCCACCCCCGACACATAGGCAGAGACCTTGGTTTTGTTTGGAGAGTTACAACAGCTGATAAAGCTGGGTTGCAATTTTCTGAGTCCCCACTGGGTGGCACCCTCTAATTATTCCAAGTTTCAGGATTTAGAAAACCAAAATACCTTATTGAAGAAATTCAGTAAAACCTGTCTTTGCCACTGAATTCTGTGGATGACAGCACTGAATTTTGTCATGTTCAAGGAAGGAGGCATCTCATGGACCCTTTGTCTTCCCTGCAAGGGACTGTGTTTCCTTGGCATGCAGGCAACACTTGATGGGAACTGTGGCAAAAGCAACTTCCCCAGAGGTCAGGATGCTTATGAAACCTCATCACAACGGAAGATCCTCAGCTTGCTCCCCCAGAGAGGCCATGGGAGCTGTATGCAGGGTCAGCCCTACCTGGGTATCTTTAGTATACCCAGAGCGAGGGGAAAACATCCTAAAGTGCCTCCATCGGCTCAGGACATAGCTGTCCCTGGTGCCGTGGCTGTCAGCATCCCTGTCCACCACCTGAGGGCAGCGTCACCCTGTAGAGTGCACCCGGCAACCAAACTGGTGGCCCCTGCTGACTGGCTAAGCTCTGATGTTTCCCTGGCAACCACCTCCCAGCTCCTCCCTCTCCCATTTGCCCAGCCCTGGAACATGCTGCTTAGTTTGATTTGCAGATGCTGCCTTTTCGCTCTCTGTCCCCGTGCTTAGGGGCCAAGAGGCTGCCCCAGAATGGACCATGGCAGGCTGTAGAAGCAGGGACGGACCCGCGTATGAACATCCCTGATTTCATCTTAGCTGAAGGGTCCTCCTTTTCCTCCAAAGCTTGTGTTTCCCACATCCTGCTCTGAAAATGAAGAGCAAAATACAGAGAAGGGGCTTTCAGAGCCAGGAGTGAAAGCAGAGAACTCTGTGATGCTTCTGCGATTCCCCAGGCAGAGCCCCCGCACCCCTCCCTGCCTGCTGCCCATCTCATGGGCTGGGGAGAGCATCCTGCCCCTGCCTGCTGCTGAGGGGAGGGAGGGGATGCAGAACACTGTGGTTCAGGAGCATGGAAGTGTGGTGCCTGGGACATCTGCCTTGATTAGTCTCAGGGGAGATTTGTGGTAGTCCTTCTGGAGCATACCTTGTCAACTACAAAGTGACTATGAATTCTAATGACTTGAACCCCATTGGGACACAACTAAGTTGTCCCCAGAGACTGCAGGAAGCCTCAGGAGGGTGCCTTCTGAGGTCAAAGGAAGACAGAGGGGAGAAAGTGGCATGCCTGGAGCCTGCTTGTGGTGCCTAGCCTTGAGGCTGGTGGATGCCTGCATCTGGAGCTGGAGCCCTTGGTCCCAGATGAGCATGTGAGGAATCAAGGCATGAGGAAGGCAGTGAGTGTGGGAGGTGGTGGTGGGGATGCCGATTTGGACAGCATGGCAGGTGGGGCCTCCATGGGAAGCCGACCTGTCCTAGTCCACTTGGGCTGGGTGGCTCACAGACAACAGCTTATTGCTCATGGTCCTGGAGGCTGGAAGTCCAAGATCAAGGCACCTGCGGATTTAGTATCTGGCAAGGGCCCATTACTGGTTCAGAGATGTCTGCTTCTCTCTGCATCCTCACATGGCAGAAGTGAGCAAGGCAGTTCTCAGAGACCTCTTTTATAAGAGCGCTCATCCCACTCATGAGGGCAGAGCCTCCCAGAGGTCTCACCTCCCAACATCATCATCTTGGAGGTTAGAATTTCAACGCATGACTTCTGTTGAGTCGCAGATATTCTGTCTATAGCACAACTACACAGCAATACAGGGAAAGGCATCCCAGGCTGGGGGAACAGCATATACGAAGGCTCAGAGGCAGGAGACAACTGAGGTGTGCAAAGAATAACACAGAGACACATGGGGAGAGAGGCTGGTGATGAGGTGGGGACCACTGGGGCTGAGAGTTCTCCATGTTGCCCAGACAGACATGTGCTGGAATTGCTGGATGTATCGCCCAGACATCCAGCAATTCCAGTGCTTCTTCTCAACCCCCCTTCAAATGCCTCTTTCACCTTTCACAAACGGTTCCTCCTGCTCAGGAGGTTGCCTGGCCTGTGTCTTTGCCCCCTCCTTCCCTTCCCTCTCTCCCTCCATCCCTTCTTCTGCCTTACAGACTCCTCCCTGAGAAGAAGGCCAGCTCCCAGTCTTCCCAGTCTTCCCCTCCCTCAGGCCCAATCCAGCCTGAGCACAGTCTGGATTTAGTCTTTAGGCTTGGTCAAGAGTATGTTTGCAAACCTCTTCACTCCTTGCTGGCTAGAGCTTCCCATCTTCTTAACCAGGTCCCCTGAGACCCCAAGGCAGGCACCCATTGGGGCTGATCACATGAATAAATTGGGTGTAGTTCCAAGAGGTGGGAACTGTGGTTTTGTAAATTTCACAAGTTGTCTGCATTTCACAAGTGCACAGGTGTACCATGGTGAATCAGAGGCTCCAAGGCAAGGCTCATGGTGTTTAGCCCTGAGCATACACCCCTCCATCTACCTACCCATATATTCACCCATCCACCCATCCATTCATCCATCCACCTACCCATCCACCTGCCCACCCACCAATCCATTCATCCATCCATCCATCCATCCATCCATCCATCTGCTTACCAATCCATCCATCCATCCATCCATCCATTCATCCATCCATTCATCCATCCACTCATCCATCCACCCACCCATCCATCTACCCACCCACCAATCCATCTACCCACCCATCCATCCACCCACCCATCCACCTACCCACCCATCAATCCATTCATCCATCCATCCATCCATCTACCCATCTATTCACCCATCCACCCATCCATCCACCCATCCATCCACCCATCCATCCACCTACCCACCCACCAATCCATCCATCCATCCATCCATCTGCTTACCAATCCATCCATCCATCCATCCATCCATCCATCCATCCATCCATCCATCCACTCATCCATCCACCCACCCATCCATCTACCCACCCACCAATCCATCTACCCACCCATCCATCCACCCACCCATCCACCTACCCACCCACCCACCCATCCATCCATCCATCCATCCATCCATCCATCCATCCATCCATCCATCCACATACCCATCCATCCACCCATCCACCCATTCACTCACCCAGTCATCCATCCATCCATCCATCCATCCATCCATCCACCCACCCACACACCCATCCATCCACCCATCCACCCATTCACTCACCCAGTTGTCCGTCCGTCCGTCCGTCCGTCCGTCCGTCCGTCCGTCCGTCCATCCATCCACCCACCCACCCAGTCACCCATCCGTCTACTTATCCATTCACCCAGTCACCTATCTATCCACCCAGCCAACCCACCCATCTATTCATCCATCCATCCACCCACCCATCCATCCACTCATCCACCCACCCACCCAGAATTCACCCATCCACCTATTCATTCAGCAAATACAGACTGGAAATTGCATGGATTAGGTCCTGTACTTGGCTCCAGGAGAGAGCAGAGTTTGCAGAGTCTGTTCAACAGAAATCCAATGTGAGCCATATATGTAATTAATTTAAAATTTCCTAGTAGCCACACTAAAACCAGGTGAAATAAGTGTAATATTTTATTTAACCTGATATATAAACAATATTATAGTTTCCACATGCAATCAATATAACAATTATTGAGATATTTTACATTCATATTTTGGTGGCAAGTCTTTGAGATTTGGTGTTTATCTTAGCCTTATAGCACATCTCAATTTGTACAGGTCACATTTCAGGCTCTCAAAACCACATGTGGCAAGTGGCTTGTGCATTGGACAGTGCAGGTCTAGAATATTCTCATGGTGTTGCATGTGGGCAGCAAATGTGGGCTGCTCTGTGCCATGAGGAGGCCATAATCAAGGTGCTATGGGAATACAGAGGAGGAGCAACCATGGGTGGAGGAGGCTGAATGGCTTCCCAGAGGAGGCAGCACTGGAGCGGGGCACTGAAGGATGAACAGGAGTTCTTCAGGTGCAAAATAGGGAAAAGAAAATCTCCCAGTTCCCTGGTGCCCTAAGCAGGGTTCATGAAGGTCCAGGTCAGCCTGAAGAAACCAAGGGCCTTTAATGACCTCCCCACCAGGTGCTCCTTATAGACCCATGGTTCAAATCATCTTATTCCTGCCCCCTGGGCCAGTGTTGACGTTTCCCCATCTTATAGTGAAAAACACTGGGGCCTGGAGGTCCAGCTACTTACAGCCACGGTTTTCAGAGCATCTACCATGAGCTAGAGCTCCACCCTAGATGGTGGGGTTGGAAGTACGAGGAGAAGAGGACATGTGGAATAAAGCTCCTTGCTCTGAGCCCATAAGCCCCCTCTGGGTGAGGGCTCTGTGGGTTGGTGCTGGGAGACTCGCTGTCCTGCTGACCTGCCTTCTCCCATAGATGGTGGCCCTTGAGACCACATGGAACCAATTTCCCAATTAAGCTAATTGGAAGAATCATGGCCTGCCTTTCTGGTTATCGGCCTGGGAGGGCAGAATGGTGCCTGCCCGCCAAAGAGTCCATAAACGTTGAGCTATGCTGGCCAGACCATTGGACGATATCACCTGGTCCAACCACTGTTTATGAGAACCTCCTGAGATCACTGAGGCTCTTAGGCTACTGTGCGTGTGCCTGGGAACTTCCAGGCCCTGTACCTGCATGTTATAGGGGTGTGGAGGGGCTCCTGAAATTTGTCTATAACCGGGCACGGCCATCTGGCTCTCACTTGGGTGGTCTTTCTTAGGTCTAACTGCAATCTCTCTTGCTGCTGACTCAACATGCCCCCTCCCCCTCCTGAGTGGTTGGGGCCCCAGGTGAGGCTGCTCACGATTGCTATCCGAGACCAGCCTGGAAAGCTGCCATTTTCATTAAAACCCTTAAACATGAATCTTCCAAAATGTTTCTATGAAGAATCCAAAGGAACCCATGTCAGGGACATCCTTAGCTCGATGAGCAGCCTGGGAGCGGCGGCATGGGAGCGGCCGGCCTGGGACAAGCTCCGTGTGACCACAGGCTCATCCTTTCCGCTCACTCGAGGCCTCGGCTTTCCCTTTTGTGGAAAGAGGGAGTTGTTCTGGAATCCACACCGTATGGTCCATGTGATTTGGTGGGGGCAGCCAGGAGGCCTCCCCCTCCCCTAAGGCTGCCTCGCTGCTGCCCGGGGTCACAGCTGCCGGGCTCCGTCCTGAGGGTTTAGCACTGTCCTCCCCTTTCTCAGATGCTTGCTGCACATTTCAGGGTGGAAAGGGCCCAACCTCATTCTTTCTGGGAGTCCAAAGAGGTTTGAGCAGGGCCCAGCACGTGGCCGCTGCAAAGAGCGCTTGCTCTCAAAACACAAGCTCCACCTTAGTTCAAGAGAGATGCCAATACTTCCCAGGAGGCAGCCACCACCAGGCCCCCGGTTCTAGGGCACCCATCAAGGCGTGGGCCAGGCCCCATTTGGCTCCTCCACTGCTGAAGAGGTGGAGCCAGGGGTGACAGGAGCTGCATGAGATCAGGGTTGGGTTCTGGCACCATTCCGGGCTGGCTCTGTGACCTGGGCACGTCATAACCCCTCTTCCTGCCTCCATCCCATCATCTGTAAAATGGAGTTGACGCCAGCTGCCCTGGCTCCCACTGGACTGTAATTTTGTCTGTGGTTTTCTCCGCCTCCTCCCCTGTCCTGCCTCAGTCGGGACTCATTCAAGCTGATCACCTCCCAGTGGGGTGCTGGTGGGTTCCGGTCACTGTGCAGGAAAGGGTTAACTCAGCAGGCCTGAGTTGTCCACGCCCTGCACATTCCAAAGAAAGGTCTGGCTCTGGCCTAGCTCCTGGGAGGTGACCTCTGACCTCTAGCCACTTGAAATATACTGTGTGATAAGTGTCTGTGTTTGCTTGAGGGTCTTGGGCCACCCTAGTGACCATGCTAACGATGTCATTTACAGTGGGACCTTGGGCTATGCTGTATCAGCTCATCATGCTGGGGATGAGACCAAGACCAAGCACACGGGCAGTCAGGCATGTCTTTGCGATGGACCCCCAGTAGGAACCCTGAGCCCCAAGGCGTGGCTGGGCCCCCCTGGCTGGGGCACACCATTCTGGGAGAATTGAGCATCGTCTGCCCGACTCTACTGAGAGGGGACCCCTGGGTGCTGGAGTCTGGTCTCTCCTAAACTCTGCCCTCTACAGATGCCCGGTTTGCTGTTTCGAGGCTGTGTCCTTTCACGGCGCTAAACCCTGACCTTGGGTATTGCTGCCTGGCTGAGTTCTGTGAGCCAGTCCAGCATGTCCCTGAGCCTGAGGGTGGTTTGGGGACCCTGAACTGCAGTGTCAGCATTTCCACTGATGGGTTCTGAAGGCAGGTGTTGAAGTGGTGTCAGCTTGGGTTGACTACGAACTTTCAAGTCCTATTTCTAAAACAGCCCTTGGAAGGTTCGGGGGCCATTTTACCCCCTCTAGACATTTTGCTGAGCCTTTGCCTTGACACCTGTCTCCACCTGTCTCCATTCCCGGCTCTGCCCACCAGGGACTGTGCCTACACCCAGGGGTGGCCTAGGTCAGACAGGGACAGGCTGTGGACTGAGGTCGGGCGTGAGCCAGCCCTGCCCGCCCCCTACAGTTGGGAATCCTCTGGGCGAGGGAGGCAGACAGGACAGAGGGATGCCGCAGGGGAAACCTACAGGTGCCCCCTTTCCCTGGAAATGGTGGACCTGCTTCTCCAGAGACCCTCACGTGCGGCTCTCTCAGGGACGCCTTGGGCCCCCACGGCTTTTGTGCCCAGCTGCCAGGCCTCTGATAAAGCCACTTCCTCGCCTCGGCCCCCCTTGCCTGCCTGTGCCTCAGGAAACCCTGGGCCTCCTTCAAGGCCCTTCCCTTGTAAGCCCCTCCGTGTCGGGCTCTGCTGTGTCTTCCGAGACCACACCTGCCCTAGGTGCCTGGGTCCAGGTGAGGCACTCCCTGCTGCCAGCAGTGGACAGAGACTGGTTTTAATTAAAGCTCCCAGCAACCACCCCTATCGCCGTGGAAACGGAGGTTCCGGTGGAGACGTGGCTCCCAGGCCACACGTGTAAGTAGCGCAGCTGGGAGTGACGCCCGGAGCGGCCTGAACCCAAAGGCTGATCTTGACCGCAATGCCCTGCTCCCTCCTGGCCCGCAGCTGGGCCAGCGCCAAAGCGGCCGGAAGGGGCTGCCCCTCATGGCCCGTGGCCCTCCGGCCTTGTCTCTCAGCGCCCAGACCCCAGGCACAAGGAGGCAGGGGGCCGGGACCTGCCTGGAGCCTGCTGCCCCAGCTGCTGACGTGGTCACCCCCGCCCACCCTGTAGACGTGGCCGCCCCCACCCTGCCACGTCGCCACTTCCACCCTGCAGACAGGAAGCTGCACGCTCTCGCTCTCTTTGTGTAACTTTCGGAGGGTTGTAGTTGCAGGAAACATCTGGATGTGGCCCAAGGAACATAATAAAAAAAAAAGGGAGAGCCGCGGGGAGAAGGCAGGGCTGGGGGAGGTTTGGAAAAGCCATCTGATTTCACTTTGCAAAGACAACTGCAATTATGCCTCTGAGGGTTTGCAGTCACTTCACATTCTAGCCATGCAGTGACGTCAGTGGGAAACCATGAAGCTCGCGGACTGCGTGGTGACACACACCCCACGAAACACGGCTCGGGCCAGCTGCCGGCCATGCTCGAGCCCGACAGCCCACCAACAGGGGTCTCTCCCAGAAGGAGGGAAGCTGAAGCTGGGAGAGGGGGTCCCTAACTTTGGACATGCTGGGTTGTCCCCAGTCACCCTCCGAGCTCCAGCTGTGCCTTCCCCTGCTCAGGCTGCATCTACCCCATCTGACCTCACAGGCTCCTGGACGGAAATGGCCTGGCCTTGCCTAGAGCTAAGCTTCCACTCCAAGGCAGAGCTATGGGGGTCCGGGCTGGCAGGGGGGCCATGGCCAGGCCCTCAGGGCTCCCTGCTTTCCAATGGCCCCAGGATCAGCGGTTTCCACAGTGTCCTGTAGCATGCGGCTGGGTGTCTACATCGTCCCAGCATCCTGTGGGGTGGGCCGAGGGTCTCTGTCCCTCTATGTCCCGTGGGGTGGGCCCAGGGTCTGTGTCCCTCTGTGTCCTATGGAGTGATCCTGGGTGTCTGAGTCCCTCTGTGTCCTGTGGGGTGGGCTGGGGTCTGTGTCCCTCTGTGTCCTGTGGGGTGGGCTAGGGTCTGTGTCCCTCTGTGTCCTGTGGGGTGGGCTAGGGTCTGTGTCCCTTTGTGTCCTGTGGGGTGGGGCTGGTATCTGAGTCCGTATGTCCTGTGGGCCGGGGTCTGAGTCCCTCTGTGTTCTATATGGGGTGAGCCTGGGGGTCTGTCTGTGTCCCTCTGTGTCCTGTGGGGTATGACTGCGATCTGAGTACCTCTGTGTCCTGTGGGGTGGGACCGGGGTCTGTGTCCCCCTGTGTCCTGTGGGGTGGGGCCGGGGTCTGTGTCCCCCTGTGTCCTGTAGGATATGGCTGGGGTCTTAGTACCTCTGTGTCCTGTCGGGTGGGGCCGGGATCTGTGTCCCTCTGTGTCCTGTGGGGTGGGGCCGGGGTCTGTGTCCCCCTGTGTCCTGTGGGGTTGGGCTGGGGTCTGTGTCCCCCTGTGTCCTGTAGGGTATGGCTGGGGTCTGTGTCCTTCTGTGTCCTGTGGGGTATGGCTGGGGTCTGTGTCCTCCTGTGTCCTGTGGGGTTGGACTGGGGTCTGTGTCCCCCTGTGTCCTGTAGGGTATGGCTGGGGTCTGTGTCCTTCTGCGTCCTGTGGGGTATGGCTGGGGTCTGTGTCCTCCTGTGTCCTGTGGGGTCGGGCTGGGGTCTGTGTCCCCCTGTGTCCTGTAGGGTATGGCTGGGGTCTGTGTCCTTCTGTGTCCTGTGGGGATATGGCTGGGGTCTGTGTCCCCCTGCATCCTGTAGGGTATGGCTGGAGTCTGTGTCCCTCTGTGTCCTGTCAGATGGAGCTGGGGTCTGTGTCCCTCTGTGTCCTGTCGGATGGAGCTGGGGTCTGTGTCCCTCTGTGTCCTGTGGGGTGGGGCCGTGGTCTGTGTCCCCCTGTGTCCTGTCAGGTGGGGCGGGGGTCTGTGTCCCTCTGTGTCCTGTGGGGTGGGGCTGGGGTCTGTGTCTCTCACAGTGTCCCCAGCTTCTGGTCACTATCTCTGTCCCTCCTGCCCGGTCATCCTGAGCTGGGTCCTGCCTGCCCTGAAATCTCAGGAGCTGGGGTGGTTCTCTTTGCTGCTTCTCTGCCCGAGAGTCCAAGGGCTTCCCAGGGACAGTGCCGCACCCTGATAGAGCCCAGGCCTCTGGGCGAAGGACACAGCCTCTCCCAGACCTGCCCCAGACCCCTGAGGCTTTTTAGAGCCAGGGGACCCCCAGGCAGGAAGGGTTTGCCTGCCACGTGGCAAGTACTTCTGCCTTGAGGCCCTCACAGACAGGGTCTCTGGAGTGTGGTGTAGTGTCCTGTCATCTCCAGGTGTAGTCTCAGAAACGCCTTGAAGCCTGAAGGGGAAGCCCAGTTCCATGGTGTGGATGAGCGTGTCCTCCGGAGGCCTCGGAGTCGCATCCACCAGTGTTTATTGACAGCTGACTGGTGCTGTGCCCTGAGACCCAGGCCCTGCCCTCTGGCACTCAGTCTACCAGGGGCCAAGGCCTGCACCCTCCCTCTGGGCTCGCCTTGGTCAAGCCTCTGGTGCACTTTTAAGGCCCACGGGGAACGCCCCCACAGACCCCCTTCCCACTCTGCAGGTGGGCAGCTGAGGCCCCTGCAGACGGGCCTGAGCAGCAGGGCCTGGGCTTGTCGAGGCCCCATGGCTCCCATCACGGCCAGGGTGAGATGCAGAGGGCTACGGAGCCTGCAGTGGGGCCCTGGGGTTTGACGTTGGGGCCCTGCCTGGAATGCGGCCTTGGTGTGATGGGAGCTGGGGGTGGGGTGGAGCCTGCCTGGGCTGAGGGGCTGTCTGGTCGGGAGCGATTCCTCAGCAGCAGAGACTTGAGTCATGGCTGGGGCCTCCCGGCCTCTGGGGGGACCTTAAGACATTTTTTCCATGGAAAGTAGCTGCTGGCTCTCTGCTTACCGGGGAGCTCTCTATCCCCTCCCACCGCCTGCCGAGGGTTTGGTGGGGGCTGCGGCACTTCTTTGCTGGACTTTCCACTGGCCTGGATGGGCCGAGAACTCTAGGCAGGGACCGGACAGCTAGACTCTGGACCCAGTCCCAGCCTGCAAGTGCCTGTCCTCTGAGCCTGAGTTTTGCCTTCTGCCAGGGTGAGGGCTCTGGGTGAGGCTAGACGCTGAATGGCAAGGACCGGGCTGTGATGGGACGCTGGGCTCCAGGTCTCTGTTAACTCTTTAAGGGAAAGGTAGGGTGGGATATGGAGGGGGTGGCGCGCATCATCCTCCTGGAGCCTGCAGGAATTGAGGTGAAATTGGCAGATCTTTTGGGAGTTTGCAGGTGCTGCTGAATTTAGGAGCAGCCACCCTGAAAAATTCCTCCAGGGGCCGCCCTGGTCTCTGACCCAACAGCTGGTGGGGGAGGCACCCACCTGGCCTGTGTGACCCCCAGCTAGTTCTTCGCTGGGCGACACTGGCCATAAACAGGTCGGTCAGAAGCCTGCCCTGAACCCCTCGAAGGCCCCATCCCTGCCCATGGGAGACCAGGATGGTGGCCCCGGAGCTCAAGGCCGTGCACTGGAGGTGGGCCTGGGCTGTGGGGCAGGATCTGCCGTGGTCAAACGTGGCTCAGTGTCAACTGGGAAAGCAGAAGTCTGCGGCCAAGCTGGGGACCTCCCTTCCCTCTGCTCCCTGCAGCATGGGGCGGGGACGGGGTGAGGGCAGGGAGAATGGCAGATAGGCCGACCTCACTGGTCATGAGTCATGAGGCTGGGCATGGGTGCAGCTAGGAAGGACCCAAGGTGAATTTTCTCCAAGAGAGCTTTACAAAAGGGACCTGGGGACTCACAGGGGAGGCTTCGTGACCATCCCAACCCCAACAGCCCTGCCAGTCTGAGCTCCTACCTCTGTGGATCCTGCCTGTCGTCCACACCTGACTGCCACGTCCTCTAGGCTTTCAGGGAACACAAATCTTATCTCTTGGGCCCATCGTGGCCGGGCCTCCCTCCTACTGGCTTTGTGGCCGTCTTCGCTGGAGGCCTCGCCCCTCGAGGCTCTGCCCTGTGTGCACCATGGGCCTAGCAGGGCTCTCACAGCACTTCGCTGGCCCTGGTGGTCATTCGGGGTCAGCCCCTGTGCACCTCTGCCGTTACCCACAGAGGACTTTTCCCAGATGCTGGAGGATGTTGACCCCTAGGCCCCTGTGACCAAAATCGAGCCTGAGTCTGAAGCTGCCCCTCCCGTGTGGCCTCCACGCAGGCGTGAGTTCCTCAGAAGGGACTCCACCACCTACTCCCTAGGATGGAGCGTGATGCTCACTGAATCCCCTGGGGTCCTGTCTCCAAGAGACTGTCTGGGTGGCAGATGGGACACTGAGGCTCAGAAAAGGGAAGATGTCAGCTGAGGGCCATGCAGCGGGTCGGGGCAGAGTCCAGAGTCAAACCCAGCGCCCTGATTATCAGCCAGGATGAGCTCTGTTCTTGGTATCTGCACTGAGAAGCGTGTGCATGAGAAGGAAACTTCTAGAGGGGGGCTTGGTTGAAGTTGATGATGCCCTCGCTCAGCCGGCCTTTCTGCTGTTGGGGCTCATTCTTCCGGAATGTACCAGCACCCACCCCTCCCATGATGCACGCGGTTTCCGACACTCCAGTATGCGCTTCTGCTGATGGCTCTCCTTCACGTGCAAGCGTCGGGCCCTCCTTCCTGGAGGCTGCATATGGAGCTGCTGTTCTTTCTAACGGTGCTCCTGGGCCCCGCTGGACGCCACCTTGCTGGGCGTTTTGCTTGTTTTCCCTGTGGGGCTGTCACCAGCTGGTGCTGTCATGAACACTCCTGTCCAGCATTCGGCAGGTGCTATCCTGGATGGAGTTCAGAAGCGACATCGCTGGGTCCAAGGGGCATGCCCCTTTTACATTCTAAAATTTGATGGGACCTCAATGGGGCTTTGGTTCTCTGAAGAGGAAGTGTGAAGGGCACCCTGTGGCCTGTTGGAAGCCTTCACCCAGCAGGAGTCACCTATGTGGGGAGCTGTGTTGGGGTCTCTGCCCCCTTCCGGAAGGTGTCAGGCACCGTTGCCAAACAAACAACTGCCTCAGGCCCTCCCTGGAGAAGCTGAGACAATAGGTGACCAGGGCGTGACGGGTGGCCACAGGAGACGGGACCACAGGCTCTGGAGCTCTTTAGCTGGACAGAGCAGCTGCCTGAGCTCAGAGAAGCCCTGTCCTGCTCGTTAGAGGGCTGTTCAGTCTAGTCCTGGATGGGTGTGGCTGTCAGCAAGTAGGTGACTTTTATGAGACAGGCTGCCCACACTTCATTGCCTATCCCTCTCCCTGTGGGGAGGCGGGGTGCTGTGGCCTGGGCAGGGCAGTAAGGAAGGCCTGTGGCTCCATGGTTGGGGGCCTTCTCCCCCTCCCTCTGCTGGCGCTGTCTCCTGACCTGGCTGCTCTGAGCCTCTCTAGAGGGCTGCGGACCTTCATCCTTTGTGTACATCATCCTGTCACAGGGTCCTCGGAGTTCCTGAGAGGACAGCAAGACCCCACTCTTACTCCAAGAGCCCCACATTGGGAGGGGGCTTCTGCCATGTGCCCATGGGGGGCTGAATGGGAAAAGACACATGAGTGAAAGGTGCCACACATGCCCGAGGTTTGTGTCCTGATGAAAATCTTCCACCTTCTTTCTTTAGGCCAAGAAGGGCTGTGCAGGGTCTGCCTCTTAGTTCTCTGTTACTATGTAACAAACCACCCCACAACTTAGTGGCTTAAAACAGCAGTAATCATTCATCATCATTCACAGTTTCTGTGGATCAGGACTTTGGAAACGGCTTAGTCAATGGGTGGTTCTGCCTTGGGGTTTCCCATGAGGCTGCGGCCAGATGTTGGCCAGAGCTGCATCATCTGAATGTCGGCCAGGCTGGAGGAGCCGCTTCCAGGGTGGCACCACGAGGCTGGCACGCTGCTTGCTTCCACAGTGCTGCTTGAGCATCCTCTCAATGTGGAGGCTGGCTTCCCCCGGTGCAAGTGATCCAGGAGGCCAAGGCAGAAGTTGCCATGCCATTAAGGAGCCAGACTTGAGAGTCATGCATTGTTATGTCCACAGTGTTCTGGTGGTCACCTGACCCCTCAGATTGCCAGGTCTGGCCCAGCCAGGTCCCACAGTGGCCCTTCTCCAGCACTGCCCTATTGCCCATTTTCTCACATGCCTGGCTCCTCTCAATGGGACCCCTGGGGCTGATTTGCAGGAGGAGTTTGGTCAGTGCTTGAGTTGAACTGAGCCCCCAGGCCTCCCAGCTTGCCTTCGACCCAGGGTTACAGAGCTCATTGAACTCTGAAGGGCCTGCATGGGCCATTTTGCTTGGGAGGAGTGTACAGTGAGAAGGACAGGCGTTCTAATTCCCACTGTGTGGCCTCAGGCTCATCAGAAAGCTCCCCGCCCTTGGTTTCCTCATCTGTAAATGAGAATATTGATGGAACTTTCTCCTGGAGGTTGAAGCACAGCAGCTGGGCGGGGCTGAAGCCATGGCAATGGGGGCTGTCATAACCACACCAACAGCTGGCTGTGCGGCCTGTCAGTGCCCTGACCCCCACCATGGGAGAGGTGTGCCGGCCGTGCTGGCTGTGGGAGGAGCTGGAGAGGACCCAGAGGGAGGACAGAGGTGGGGGAGTGCACGCACCTCCCAACTGCAGGCTGTGGTCAGCGGCTGTGACAGGAAAATCTGGGAGGTGGGCCTGTTGTCATGAGGCTCAGGCTACGCAATCCGCTTGGCCGTGGAGCGAGGCCAGTGCAGAGATGTGGGGGTGGGAGAGCATGGGGTGGCGTCAGCTCATAGCAGGGTAGGGCGAGGGCTTCAGCCCCACCTGGGACTCCTGCCGGCACCTCGCGCCCCAGGCTTCGTGGTTGGGGAGCACACGGGAGTCCTTGTGGGCTGGTTGGTTTCCGATGCGTTTTCTGTCTCTTTGTCGGGGCTGAACTCTGCCTCCTCCTCTTACGGACACGTCAGTTACAGGGCCCCTTGGTGCCTTTTTTTTCTGCCTGAAGACAGAGGACAGCTTAAAGAGCAAAGGTGACAGTGGTGCTGGAAGAAGGGAAAACATAATCCTTTACAACTACTCAACCATAAAAGCCCAGACAGGCAGGAGGTTTGCACTGTAGGTGAAACGGGCTGCTGGTATGGTGGGACGGGGGGCCTCTGGTCAGCTGGGCCACCCGGCATCAGTCCGTGGGTGGGTTGCCCAGCCCTGCCCCACCTCCGGAAGATTCCGCATCTGTGTAGCTTGCAGGTCTAGAGTCTGTCCCCAGCATCTCCACCGTAATGGTTTTCATTCCCTGTCACTCAAAGCTCCTTTTAAGTAGAAAAGAATAAAAAGTTTGAAAAGGAGAAAGGAGGATTCCCGCTTTAGGTCCCTTTGGACCCTGACCTCGGCTTTAGAGGGCGCTGGTGCTCGGAGGTCTCTGCTGGTTATGAAGAAGTGGGGTCGGGGGGCTGCCTCTGCCTCCTGCCTTTCCCCCAGCCACTTTCCTATGAGGCCATCAATGCCCTGGAAGCCTGCAGCTGCTGCAGTGTCCCTGGTCTGCCCACTTCTTCCCAGGTTCCCTCTGAGATCTGCCCTTTGCCCCACAGCAGGTTGCCAGTCTGACCCAGTCACTCCTCGGCTGGAAACTCTCCAGGTGAAGCACAGAGTTGGGGCCTGAAGCCTGCCTTCCAGCCCTGGGTAAGCTGGGCCACTCTGTCCCTGGATGCCTGCCTCAGCAGGGCCGCCTCCCCTTTGTGTGTTTTGTCCCCAGAGTTTCTAATTCAAACCTTTCCTGAATCCCTTCCACCTGGCCCTCTCTTCCTCATCCCTCAGAGCAGGGCTGAGACCCCAGAGACCCTGGCTGGGTTTCGGGCCCCTCTGCACACCCCCCATCCCCCTGCCCTCTTGGAGCTGCAATGCAGGTGTCTGCTTTCCTCACTGGGCTGTGACCTGCCTGAGGGGCCCGGCCTCCCCTCCCTGTTCCCAGGGCTTGGCCCAGCGTAGATGTCCAGTGGGCGTCAGGGTGGACGCCACGGTGACAGCTTAGATGCATTTTTGGAGATTATGATGGTGGTGTTGGGGCCAGGGAGGAGCAATCACCGTGCGCACACGAGCTGACAGCCCCATGGCCACAGAAAATACACAAGGCCCATTTCCTCAGTTGTGGCCCCAATTCCAGAGTCAACACCAATAGATGGGCTCCTTCCTGGGCCTTGGGGAAGCCAGTCTGGGACCTAAGTGGCTGGTTAGTTCTGGGCTCCTGGAGACCCTGCTGTAGGCAGAGCTCCTGTTCTGTGCTGGAAATTTGAGTCCTTTGTGGAGGAGACAGCGGGGGAGACGGAGGATGGTTTATGATGCTCTGTGCCCCTCCTGGGCAGGGGGACACCAGGGCTGGTGAGCACATGGGGTAGGAGCTGAGGCATTGTGGGGGTCCTGACCATGTCTCTCACTTGTGAGGACCTGACACACTTCGGGGCCAGCTCTTGTGGATGACATCGGTGTCATGAGCTCTGATGAGACATCATGGGGCTTCCTGGATAGGAAGGGAGTCCTGCCAGCCTCTTGGGGGTAAAGCCGGCAGCTTCTGCCTCTCCTGGAGGCCCCGGTGTCATGCCTCTGCTCCCCACACCTCTGCCCCGCTCACCCGGCCGCCTCCCCCATTAGTGCCCACTCTGTACCACACACGCCTCTGCCCCGCTCACCCAGCTGCCCCCCCATTAGTGCCCACTCTGCGCCACATACGCCTCTGCCCCGCTCACCCGGCTGCCCCCCATTAGTGCCCACTCTGTGCCACATGTGCCACTGCCCATGTCCCTTGCTTCAGTTCCAATGGGCCTACTGCCCTCGGATCCCATGTCCACTCCAGGTCTGCACTCAGGAGATGGGGTCACCTGGTGCCGGGCCCCCGAAGCGTGCCGATGACCTGGGCCCTGCAGAAGTGTCCAGCTTGGGGAGGCGGGAAGCAGAGCAGAGCTCTGGGGTGGCTTTTGATTTTCTACTTCCCCCAGCCCCATTCCAGGGACCCCTCCACCCTGCTACACCCACCTGCATGCAGGGACATGAGCCGAGATCCCAGAGGGGACCCGTGCGAAGGGAGGGAGGAAAGTGAGAAGACTCCGGTACCGGCAGCCTGGAGTTACACTGGGACAACCAGACGCTCCAGGGCGCATCAGCAGAGGAGGACTGTGTCCCTGAGCAGCTCCCAGGCAGCTCTGCCATCCTGGAGGCCCCTGGGGCGCTGTCCTATCAGCACCAAGCAGCCGGGCTCCCAAACTCTGGGGTGTGCAGCCTTGGGGTGAGGTGGCTTTGGGGGGCTGATGGTGCCCCCTCAGGGACTCTGAGCAGGTCTGAATCTTTCTGAGCCCTTGTTTCTTTAGGTACAAAGCAGAGATTCACCTGCCAGATGGAAGGTCTAGGAGGAGGGGGAGGGACTTCAGAACATGCCGCTGGGGCATAAAATTATTTTGTGCAGAAGGCATTTGAGTTTCGGAAACCCCTTATCTGCCTAAAAGCAGCCCACCAAAAGAACTAGAAAGAACTCAATTGCCATACATCCCTCCCTGGAGCAACCAGGGAAGATGGACTCTTATCATAATCAGTGACAAGAAACCTCCATAGCACACGGAGACGGGCGTGGTCCCAGAGCCACGCTACCCCCCATCTGTCTACCTCAGGGCCCATTTACCTTTCCAAAAAGCCATTCGTTTTCCTGTGTGTGCCCTTCTCCTTCTCCCCTGATTTTTGTGTACCCCTAAAAGGATACGTAAGCCCCAGATTCTAACCACTCCTCTGGTCTCCCATGTACATTTCTACATGAAAACATTTTTTTCCTCTTCCTAATCTGCCTCTTGTCAGTTTAATTTGCAGGACACAATGGCATCATCGGAGACGGCAGAGCTCTTTCTCCCCATGGGAACTGCCCTTGGAGCCCCTGGCCCCTTGAGGGGACCTGAGACTTAGGGAGGAGGGAGGTCTGCTTATGTCCAGGTGGGGCTGGGCTGACCTGTCTCCATGCACACCAGGCAGCCTGGGTCCTGTCTCAGCCTGGCCAGCACGATCGACCCCTATTCCTACGTCCAAGCCCTTTGCAGGTACTACCTCCCTTCCAGAAGGGGCTGCTGCCTTTTGTTGCTCTTCCTGAATCAGGTCCTGGGCCAGGTAGTTTAGGAGCGATGAGATCCTTAATGTTTATGGCCCCGTGCCTTCCTTCACAGGTGGGGGAGCTGAGGGTTTAGAGGGATGGCGCGACTTCCCCCAAGTGCCCCAGCAGGATATGAGGCCAGGCTGCTACATCCACCCCAGGACCCTAGGGCCCTGCAGGCGGAGGCCGGGACCTCTGCACCCACCTCAAAGGCCTGTCCATTTGCAGGGTGGGACCGCCCACGAGGCTGGGCCTGATCCAGCTCCAGACACCAACCCCATGGAATCCCAGTTCCACCTGGGGCAGCCTGTGATGAGCAAGTCACTTCACCTCTCCAAGCCTTAGTTTTGTGTCTGTCAAGTAGAGGCGATGTTATCCCTCGCTGCACAGGGCTGATGCAAAGGGGCAAGAAATGAGGTGGGGGAGACAGGCTGCCTGCGTTCCCCCCGACACACATGCTCCCTCAGGAATCTGATGCCTGTGTGGCCTCGCCAGGCTAGCATGGGGACCTGCCTCTCAGAGGGAAGACCCACAGTATGGCCACTTGATCTGGGACCACCCACAGTATGGCCACTTGATCTGGGACCCTGGCAAACTCCTCCCCCATCTCTGGGCCTCAGTTTCTCCCCCTGCACCACGAGGGGCTACGCTAGTTGACTGGAGCCCCTTCTTGGCCCACAGAGTTTGTGCAGAGCCTGAAACCACTGACCCAGGTGTCCCACTGGCCTCCCAGACCATGCGATGCTGCTGGTTAGCAACCGCAGAAACAAACTCATCAAGAGGCATTCGTTGGCTTTAAAAAGAGGCCGTTCGAAGAGGCGGGCCAGCCTCCCCCGCCCGGTGTGCCCAGCATCTGGGAGGGGCAGGGCTGGGAAGGTGATGAGTGCATGGCAGCCAGAGCTGGGCTGGCCGGAGGAGGCTGGCGGGCTGGGGCCCTGGCTTTGGTCAGGCTTGTTTTATGTCAGGGTGACTTGGGCCGCGGAGGAGCCGCCGTCTTGCCAAAACAATGTTTAAAACATCTCGGAAAATGTGCAGCCACTTCTTTTCCATGGGATCCATGCCGAGTCTTCCTGGCTTGTTGGGGAGGGTTGAGGACTGGCCAGGAGGAGGAAGTGAAGAGGGCGGCCCCGTGAAAAAGAGTGAGAGACTTTAGATTGAGGTAGGGGCCTGTCCCTGCCCTGCCTGCCCTCCCTGTCTCTTCTCTCCCTGTCCCCCACCCCTCACCACCCACCCCAGGAAGTCAAAGCTCTGTCTCTGTTTCTCTTGCCACCCCAGACCACCCTGGGAAGTGGGCACTAAACCCATTTCACAGATGTGCATCCACAGTGCTGGGGTAGGAAATGAGGATTCTGACCCACCCAGTGTGGGGGCTGGAAGCTGGATCGGCTACTGAATGTGTAGAGCTTCTGCAAAGAGAAAATAGAGGCCCCACATTCCAGATGGAAATAACTAAGAATTTTAAGAGGGCAACAACAAAGCATTAAACCAACTACAGGACCCTCCTGAGCCTGGGTCCTCATGAGCTGGGTTCCTCCTGAGTTGGGGTCCTCCTGAGCCTGGGATCCTCCTGAGTCTGGGACCCTCCTGAGCCTGGGTAGTCCTGAGCCTGGGTCCTCCTGAGTCTGGAATCCTCCTGAGCCTGGGGCCCTCCTGAGTTTGGGGTCATCCTGAGCCCATACAGCAATCTGTGTCAGGGTCCTCCTGAGCTGGGGTCCTCCTGAGTTGGGTTCCCCCTGTGCTGGGGTCCTCCTGAGCCTGGGGTCTTCCTGACTCAGGGTCCTCCTGAGCCTGGGTCTTCCTGAGCCTGGGATACTCCTGAGTCAGGGTCCATCTGAGCTGGGGTCCTCCTGAGCCTGGGTCCTCCTGAGCCTGGGTCCTCCTTAGCCTGGGTTCTCCTGAGTTGGGGTCCTTCTGAGCCTGGGATCCTCCTGAGCCTGGGACCCTCCTGAGCCTGGGTAGTCCTGAGCCTGGGAACCTCCTGAGCCTGGGATCCTTCTGAGCCTAGGGCCCTCCTGAGTTGGGGGTCCTCCTGAGCCTGTGTCCTCCTAAGCATGGGTCCGTCTAAGCCTGGGATTCTCCTGAGCTTGGGTCCTCCTAAGCCTGGGGTCCTCCTGAGCCTGGGTCCTCCTGAGCCTGGGGCCCTCCTGAGTCAGGGTCCTCCTGAACCTGGGTCCTCCTGAGCCTGGGGTCCTCCTGAGCCTGGGGTCTTCCTGAGTCAGGGTCCTCCTGAGCCTGGGTCCTCCTGAGCCTTGGTCCTTCTGAGTCAGGTCCTCCTGAGCTGGGGTCCTCCTGAGCCTGGATCCTCCTGAGCCTGGGAACTCCTAAACCTGGGTTGTCCTGAGCCTGGTAACTCCTGAGCCTGGGGTCCTCCTGAGCCTGGGGCCCTCCTGAGTCAGGGTCCTCCTGAGCCTGGGGTCCTCCTGAGCCTGGGGCCCTCCTGAGTCAGGGTCCTCCTGAGCCTGGGGTCCTCCTGAGCCTGGGGCCCTCCTGAGTCAGGGTCCTCCTGAGCCTGGGGTCCTCCTGAGCCTGGGTCCTCCTGAGCCTGGGGCCCTCCTAAGTCAGGGTCCTCCTGAGCCTGTGTCCTCCTGAGTCTGTGGCCCTCCTGAACCTGGGTCCTACTGAGCCTGGGTCCTCCTGATCCTGGGGTCCTCCTGAGCTTGAGTCCTCTTGAGCCTGGGGTCCTCCTAAACCTGAGTCCTCCTGAGTCTGGGGTCCTCCTGAGCCTGGGTCCTCCTGAGCCTGAGTCCTCCTGAGTCTGGGGTCCTCCTGAGTCAGGGTCCTCCTGAGCCTGGGTCCTCCTGAGCCTGGGTCCTCCTGAGTCGGGGTCCTCCTGAGCCTGGGATCCTCCTCAGCCTGGGACCCTCCTGAGCCTGAATAGTCCTGAGCTTGGCTCTTTCTGAGCCTGGAATCCTCCTGAGCCTGGGGCCTTCCTGAGTTGGGGGTCCTTCTGAGCCTGGGTCCTCCTGAGCCTGGGTCTTCCTGAACCTGGATCCTTCTGAGTCATGGTCCTCCTGAGCTGGGGTCCTCCTGAGCCTCGGTCCTCCTAAGCTTGGATCCTCCCGAGTCAGGGTCCTCCTGAGCCTGGGGTCCTCCTGAGCCTGGGTCCTCCTAAGCTTGGGTCCTCCTAAGCTTGGGTCCTCCTGAGTCAGGGTCCTCCTGAGCCTGGGTCCTCCTGCAGCCCCAGAGGTCGGTCAGAGGCGGGAGGCTGGCTGGGGTGGAGACGCCTTCCTTGGAGGTGTTGCAGGCCTCGGGCTTGGAGGAGCCGTCTGAGTCACAGTGCCTGCCTTGGTGGGGCAGGGGTGGCCTGGCCCTGCCCCTTTGGAGCTACTCGCCCGGGGCAGGTCATTCTGCGCCTCTGGGAGACCCAGTTCCCCGCTGGCAATTTGGAGCCCTGGGGGCCCCGGCCCACCCCACTCCCAGGGCCCCTCCACTGTCAGTTTTTCCCAAGGAAAGCCTGGGTGGTCTGAGGCCTGGGCTTCCCGCTTTGAGGGTCCGAAGAGTACCTGATCATGGCCAGGGCTGGGCTCACTACAGATGCTACTTCCACGTTCCCTGAGTGCCTCCTGTGTATGCATGGCCCTGGGCTCCTGGCTCCTTCTCCCTTGGGCGTGGAGAAGGTGGCGGGTCCACCTTCTCCCAGGCGAGGCCCCAGTGTTGAGTCTCACACCCCGGGTCACAGCACGGTGGGACTCCAGCTTGGACTCTCGACTTCACCCCCATCTCCAGGGGGCTGGCGAGGGGATAAGTACACCCCTCCCCAGGCAGGAAGGACACGGAGCTAGGGCTCCAGCTTCCAACCAGAGGTTCAGAGGGGCCCTACGGAGGAAGCCAAGCCTGCCCCTCACAGCGCCACAGCCCCGGCCAAGGTGCACAGTGTCCCGTTTTCCGTGTCCCCTGGGAGGCCCGGTCCCCCTCCTGGAAGATGCCTGGCCCTAAGTTGCTGTCTTCTTATTCAAATGGACTTCTGTTGGCTCATACGGTCGCATCAGCTGCAGTGAATGTTTTGCATAATGATGATTTGGAACTCAACCTATTCTACTAGAATGTCCAATTTAATGCCAATTAAGTCTGGAATTGAATGATGTTCTCTGGGAATCTTGCACAGACGAGCCTCAGTGGCGCTGGCTGCAGAGACCGTGATCACTCACTTCGGCTTCTTGGGGCCACCCTAGCACAGGGCTGTGGGCTCTTTCACCTGGCCTGGCCCTTGGGCTACCCCTGCCACTGCCCTGACGGGAGAAGCCACTGGATGGGCAGCCTCACGTGTGCTGGAAGAAGTCCTGGCCTGGAGGTTCAGAGGCAAGGCAGGCTGGGAGGTGCTCTTGCTGATGTGGATGGTTCTGCCTCCCTTCCTTTCTCACTTCCACCTCCTCTTCCCAGCTCACAGGCTTGTCCCACACCTGCTCCAGGAAGCCTGCCTGGACTGCCCTCCATCCGGAGTCTCCGACGTCTCCATGCCTGTTCTGGTGAGGTCGTTGCATGCTGGAACCTCTCTGGCTTTTGGAGAGAAGCTCTGAGGTCCTCTGGCTGACTTGCGTTCATCCTGAAAACATTAGGCTCCGGGTGGCCCAGTCTGTGTGCCGGAGTGTGGTGTGGAGGCTGGAGGCTCGCCCTGCCGTCAGCTGACCTGGGCTGGCGCCTGGGGGGCCCCTGGAGCTGGTGACTTGGGGGGCTTGTAGGGGTGGCTATCTCCCCGCTTTGGGTTGATGTGAGTCACACACACGGTGCACGGGTGTGTGAGCCAGCTCCGGTCAACACAGCTGTTAGGACTTTTGTATTTATTTTGGACAATCACCAGGGGGGCCAGGGTGACTGCAGCAGAGTGGGCTGGGAGGGCAGAGAGCAGAAAGGGCCGGGTGAGGACTTGCCTCTTCCTGTAAGATAGTGTGTCCTGAGCGTGGCCACCAGGCCTCCCCCACTGTCCCTAGGGTGAAGTCCAGCTCCTCTGCTGACCCCTGTGGAGTCCCATGACTCCTCCAAAAGGCTCGATTCCCACAGCCTCCCCTGGCTGGAGCAGCCCAAACCGTGCAGGCTTGCGGATCCCACGGGATGTGGAGGCTCTGGGAGTTGCCCCGGAATCTTCCGAGAGCAGCCTCCTGAGTGCTGCATCGTGGTGGGCTTCCCCAGAGAGTGTCTTGCGTTTGGGGGCGAGGAGGGCACTTGCTGAATGAAGGCCAAAATGGGGCAGAAAAACGCCCGTGCTGTGCAGAGCTGGCATCTCAGGCCATGCTGGGCCATGAGCATCTTCCTGTGTCCTGACAGCGGAACCTGGAGGCAGAGGGCTTGTCTGCCACTCTGACTCTGAGACTCTTCAAGAATGAGCTTGGTGACCCTCCAGGCCCTGGCCCTGATGGAACCTCCCTGGAGGGGGCTGTTGGCTGATGTACTTGCCCCTCGCTGAGACCTGGGCCTGCTGAAGATAAGCCCCCAGCTCCAGGGAGAGGTGCACAGCTGGGGCTCAGTGTGTGTCTGCTGAGAGGATGGCATGCCCGCTCTCCCAGCAGCAGTCAGGTGTCCCCAAGGCGGAGCCGTGGAGCGTGTCTTGCCACCAACGGGAAAAGAGGAGGCCCCAAGCCAGCCCCTGCTCCATCCCTAGCCCCTGCCTCACTCCCTCCCACACCCCAGGAGCCCCTCTGTCCAGGTGCACCTGCCTGTGCCTCGTGGCACTTGGCTTTGCCCTTGCACCTGCCTCTGGCCGGCGCCTTCTCAGAGGGCTCTAGGGGACGGTGCCCACCCATGGCTCTACACCAATCTGGCTTCTGCTCGCTGCATCCTCCCTCCGGGTGCTGGGGGATGTCCCTTTGCAGAGACATTATGTATTTTGTTCTTAGCTGTTTCCCTGGGGCCTGGGCTCACTGAGCGGGTGGAGGAAGCTGACAAGGTGTGGGTTTGGCTGCCGCCAGAAAGCCTTGCCTGGGCCTCAGGGAGCTGGGTGGGTTCCTGCTGCCTGGAGAGGCCTGGTGGGCATCCCCTGACCCTGATCGGCACCTCAGGAACCCACTGCCCTGCTGTCTTGAGAGAACGAGGAGCAGATCCCCGGGGAATCAGGAGGGGCTCGGGGAAGGAGCAGATCCCCGGGGAAGGAGGAGGGACCCGGACGAGGAGGGGCGCTGCACTCCACGCGGGATGTCTCTCCACCCTGAGCCTGTGGGAGGCCGGTGGCATCTGCAAACTCTGCCACGTGGACAGACTGCACACTTCTTTCTCCAGGCGTGTTCAGGAAATGAACTTTTCCTCCTCCTTTTCTGGGCCGTGTCCCGGGAGGCGGGGCCCTAGGCTTTAGGAGGGAAGGCAGCTCTGGCCTGGCAGTTGCTCCTTAGTGAGCCCCCAGCCAGGGTGGGGTGGGGGCTGTGCTGGGGCCCTGGTGGGGTCCACCTCCTGCCGGCCTCTCTGCTTGGCTCCAACTTCAGCCTGTACAAGCCACTCCCCACTCTGCTCATCCCAAAGCCCAGAGCCTGTGTGGGTTTGCAGAGAGCCTGGGTTTGGAGCTGCAGCCAGGACAGCCACCATTCCAGCCCCGACACATTCCAAGAGGGTTCCCTGGAAATCCCTAGAGCCCCCAGAGCTTCTCTGGCACTGAGCATTGGTGCATTCTGCGCTCGGAGCTGGAGGCCCCGGACCTGCGACTGGCACCAGGGCTTGCTCATCACATCCTTACTCTAGGCCCCAGTTCCTCACTCTAGGCCCCAGTTCCTCACTCTAGTCCTCAGTTCCTCACTCTAGGCCCCAGTTCCTCACTCTAGGCCTCAGTTCCTCACTCTAGGCCCCAGTTCCTCACTCTAGTCCTCAGTTCCTCACTCTAGGCCTCAGTTCCTCACTCTAGGCCTCAGTTTGCCCACCTTCGTGAAGAGCAAGGTGGCCCCGACATGGGTATCCACAAGCTGTGTGGGTTAAGATACAGGCTTTAGTGTTGGACAGCTGAGGGTCTGGGTTCCAGTGTGGCCAAGTCGGCCTGAGCCTGCTTCCCTGCCTACCAATAGGTGGCTGAGAGGCCACACGGAGCCTGGGACCGCTGGGAAGGGCTGCTGCAGCCACTTCGCCCACCCAGAGCTCCCAAGTTGCCTTCTCTGGGGTGTTCTAGAGACTGCTGGCCAGGGGACTTCGTGGGGACTCCAGTGGCCTTGGCCCCTCCACTGGAGCCGGTGCCAGCATGAACCTCTGAGCTCCTGCTCTGTGGGCTAGAGCCCCGAGCCCCTGGGAGGAGGAGGGAAGGACAGGGATGTCTTCCAGCCACATCCCGCCGCCTCCATGCCCCAGCTTCTCGGGTGTCAACCCGGAGACAGCCTGTGCTCTCCAGCCCTGCCATCAGCAGTCTAGGTTGAGCCGTGGCTTGGATGCCAACATTCGACTCCCCCACCAACTGACTCAACTCGCAGGGAGCCTGGGAGTTCAGGAGGGTGGGGGAGGGCGGGGCTGAGCTAATTTCCCCAGTGCACATCTGGAAGGACCAACGTGCCCCACTCCTGATGGAGCCCTGGCTGGAGCCAGGAACCTGGGGCAGGCGAAGCTCGTGGACTGGGATTAGAGTCGCGGGCTGTTCCTGCCTCCCAGAATTCTCCATCTTCCTCCCTCCCTCTCCCCTCCACACCCTGGCACCGACCAACTCAGGCTGCCCTTATAAATGTGCCTGAGCACACTTTGGAGTGGGAAGATATTCTAGGTCTTTGTGAAGGTTTATTTAGGAAGTACAGAAGCCAGGCAGACAAAATTAGCTTTTAGGTTTTGCAATAGTTGCAGCATGTATGAAAAAATGCTTTCGGATGCAGTTTTTGATACTCCTTTCAAAGGAAATGGAAGTATGTATTTTTTGTGTGTGCTCAGTATTTGAGGAAAATTCAAGGCAGGTCCCAAGGATGTGGCTGTCAGGGAGCTTTTCTTTCTTACTAAAAGGAAGGAGCCATTTGAGGGGGTGAGATCAGCCTCCACAGGGACTCTGGGTGTGGAGGGGATGGGAGGGTCTTGCCCACTGTGGTCCAAGGCCTGCCTCAGTGAGGCTGCAGTGAGTGTGCTGTCCAGCTTCACCTACACCCACAAACTCAGCCAACCCACTTGGCACCCAGCTCGGGTGTGGGACCCCCTGTATGGCCCAAGGAGGGGGCCGAGGGTGGGTGCTGTCCACTGTGGAGGGGGCTGGGGGCCGGGCACCTGCAATTTGCTCGTGTCCTCTGGCCCTGCCCACATGGGATCTGAGAAGGCTTGCTGCCTCTTAGAAAGGCTGGGTGCCGGGCACGCCTGAGTCCGTGACGGGGAGGTCTGGGGTCCCATAACCTGGCCTGCAGTCTTTGCCAGGCTGCTTCCCCGGAGGACTGCACCCCTCCCCTGAAGAGGGCCCCGGGACCTTGGAGGAGGTCTCCTCACTGTGTCTCTCCCACTGTTCCTGTGTGTTTTCCTAGCCAGGGGACAAATTCTGCTTCTGGGCAAGTGCGCCAGGTGGAACTGGTCCCCGTCTGATTTGATGAGCCGGCCCCTTGCTCCAGCACCTGGGAGCCGAATCCCACGTGTCCCTGGCTGCTCCTGGTCTGTCTGCGACCTGGGTTCCCCACTGCTCTCAGGCGCAGTCACGTTTTCCCTGCTGAGGCTGTGTTGTGACTTAACCCTAGTTATAGGCGGGGACCGCGGGGCACATGTTCTTTGTCTGGGAGAAGCCTCTGCAGTGGGACTGGGGGCCCTGGTGGTCCGCCTCTTACAGCGACGGTCGGCCATGTCTACAGGCTCCATGGCCTCCCAGGGGACTGGGGAGCCAAGCTTTTCACACGTCTCCAGCCCGTGTGTGTCGCTCCAGGGTTTCCTGACCAGATGCGTCTTGTGGGATGATCGACTGTCTTTGACGTCCGGCTGCTCTGGCCACTGAGTCTTGGGCTTGGTCCTCCTAGATCCCCCAGCCCTGCAGGCTCCCTGGCACCCCTGCACCTGGGTCCTGCCTCCTGCTCCAGGCCCTTGGGGCTCTTGGCCCCCACACCTGGGTCCCTCCTCCTGCTCCAGGCCCATGGGCTCCTGGCGCCCACACCTGGGTCCTGCCTCCTGCTCCAGTCCCTTGGGCTCCTGGCCCTTCCTGCCACCCCCCACCCCCCACCCCGCCTCCTGCTCCAGGCCCTTGGGCTCCTGGCTTTCCTGTGGTGCATGGATGTGCTGCCCACTGGCCGCCTGCCCCCTTACCCACCCAGATTTGCCCTTGTCCCTCCCGGGGTACACGTTCCAGTTCTTCCCCAGCCAAAGCTGTCACGGCTGGACTCCCAGCGTCCGCGGGGGCTGTTTGTGCCCCACACCCCAGCAGCGATGGGGCTGTGAGTGGCTCCCAAAGGACCGGCGGACCTCCCGGGCCTCTTGGGCCCACCGTCTCAGGCCCCGAGCTCTGGAAGCAGATGCTGAGGTGAGCTCAGGAAGCTGCGTGTGTGTGAGGGATTATCATGTCCACACGGTGAAGGCGCTGGGGTCTGAATGTGTCCCCACCCAAATTCCTGTTGAAACCTCCCCCACATTGTGGTGGCCACACTCATGAACAATTTGGGCCTCACGAGAGGGCCGGAGGAAACTCGCCCCTGGGCCCCTCTTGGCCTCTGCCGGGTGGGGACGCAGTGCCACGGTGCCATCCCAGAGGCAGAGCGCAGTCCTCACCAGGCACCAAGGGTGTTCTAGAGGCTGCTGGCCAGGGGACTTCATGGCGCCTTGAGCTTGGCCCTCCCAGCCTCCAGATGGTGATAAACACATTTCTGTTCTTTATAAATTGCCCGGTCTGGGGGTAGTTTTCTTTTATCGTGGCTCAAATGGACTAAGACAGAAGGGAAGGAAGAAGCTGGATGGGGTGGAAAAGGCAGCTGCATACTGGTGCGGGCCTCATAAGGCCTAGTCCAGCTCTCCGGGGACCCCCAGAAAAGTGTCCTGTGCCTCACTGCGTCCCGCCTGTTGGTGTCCTGCGGCACACGGCCGTGGCTCACCCACAGAGCGTGGGAAGGGGCATGACCTAGGGTGCGGAGGAGCTGCCCGCTGGAGGCTGTGTGCTAAGCACTCCCCGGGGCCGGGCGGCGGGTCCCTCCTGAAGGGAAACCAGGGCAGTGGTCCCTGTGCCAACCACAGCAGGTCCTATGGAGAGGCCGGACCAATCACTCTTGGGAAGGCGGGCCCCACACTCCCATTTTATAGGTATTGAAACCGAGGTCAGAGGGTGTGTGAAAGGGGCTTTTCCAGGGACCAGCCAGCAGCCATGTGGTGGAAGGGGATGGAACTCAGTGGGGCTGGAGCGCTGTTTCTGGTCTGTCCTCCCGTGGGCAGCTGCTCCATGCAGCAGGTTGCGACGTTTATTTTGTTTGCCACCGTAGCCATGTCTGGGAATGGCTTAGCCGTTTCTATTTTGAGCACCAACTGTGTGCCAGGCTGATGATTTTCCTAGAGGGGGGCTGGATGCGTGCACAGCCTGGTTATTCTCACCAAGCTCCTGCCAGATCTGCCACCAAGGAAACACCTGGCACTTGCAGCCGGCACCTTCCGCAGGCTCCTGCGCCCACAGGAACTCCAGCTGGGATTCCCTAAGCCCCCCAGGGGCCAGGGCTTGCCAGATGAGCTGCTGAGGGGCAGATGGATGAGCAGAGCCGCCTCTCTGCGAGGTCCTGCTGTCCCTGGTGGGGTGAGGTGGGGTGGAAGGTCCTTCTTCGGGTGTGCCCATGTGCCGGGCTGCTTGGCATGCTGAGACCTGGAGGGAGCTGGGCACAGCTGACGAGACCTTGGATGCCCTTTCAGACGTGTGAAGGAAGGAAAAGCTTCTTGTTTTAGTTTGCTCATGGGTTGTCAGGAGTAGTGACCTTTTAGTCATTGTATAAAGCAGCAATAAAATGTGATTTCGGGAGGAACTACTGGGTGGGAGACACCCGCGCTGACCTGCACAGGGCTCCCATGGGGGTGATCTGTCTGCTGGGGTAGGTGGGCCTCCTCGCCAGGCTCTGACTCACCTTGGCGACGGCATGACCGAGCAGTGCAGTGGCTGGACTGAGAAGGACGAGCGGCCACGTGGTGTCTGGGCTGGAGGCACCGTCCTCACCCCATCTGTCCAATGAGGTCTGTCCTGGCTGAGTCTGGTGGCCTCTCTAGGACACGATGCTCACGTGGGCCATCCCTGGGGAGACCTGTCCTTCTTGCTTGGACCCAGTCACTCTGAACCTGTTTCCCAGTGGACTCGTTTGTTCTCAAATATCCATTGCTCTTGTGTGTATGCTCGTGTGTGATGGAAAACATTTTGGGCAGTGTTTTGGCCACTCTCTCTATAGTTGAGGGAAATAAGAGAAAGCCCAGGACCCATATGCTTGTCCGTGGCTGAGGGAGAGGCCTCTAACCTCCTCTGCAGATGGCCAGGGGGTCTGTTATGGGCTGAACTGTGTACTCCCCCTGCCTTCATATGTTGAAGTCCCAGCTCCTGGTGTCACTGTGCTTGGAGATGAGGGCTTTCTGGAGGTGATTAAAAGAGGGCATAAGGATGGGGCCCTGATCCCATAGGATCAGTGTCCTGATAGGAAGAGACGAGAGGACTCCCTCTTCTTTCTCTCTCTCCCCAGTATGTGTGGACATGAGGCAGGGAGACGAGAGGACTCCCTCTTCTTTCTCTCTCTCCCCACTATGTGTGGACATGAGGCAGGGAGAGGGCCCTCATCAGAAACCAATTGGCCAGCACCCTGATCTTGTACTTCCCAGGAATAGAAGTTGCTTAAGCCCTCCGGTCTGTGGTGGTTGTTATGGGCACCTGAGCAGAAGAAGACAGGTCCAAATGCCTTAATGCTTCTCGAACTAGGTCTCCACCAAATGGTTTCAGAGAGCCAGGAGCGATGCTAAAGCTTCCTGATTCATGACTCCAGCTAAGCAAATGTAACGGCCCCATTGACTCGTAGCCATTGGAGAGCTGAGCTTAAGAATCTTTTGGTGGTCTGGAAACTTGGAAAAAGAAAGGGGCAACATATCCCACTTGAGCCAAGGTAGGTTCCCAAATCACAAATGGCTCAGAAATCCGGGGGCCTGAGTGTGTTCTGGGGTTTGGGGCCCTCTCTCTTGCTAATGGGTCTTGGGAGCCATGGTGCTCTCCAATAGTTGAATAGTGTTTTCTACTTTACAGTGCAGTCCTTTAAATTGCAGAAATTATTTTATCTAAAATTCTTCAGTATATAAATCATCTCTCCACTATTGCTACCACACGTGTGGCTGCCCTGCAGTGGGTCTAGTACCTAGTGCTGCATGACTGTGGCCCAAACTGAGCAGCTGAGAGCAACACACAGTTATTACCCAACAGTTTCTGTGGGGCAGGAGCCTGGGCATTACCTGACTGGGCCCCCTGCAAGGCTGCAGCCAAGGTGTTGGCCAGAGCCGAGGTCTCATCTGGAGGCTCAGCTGGGGAAGAGTCTTCTTTCAAGCTCCCGTGGCTGTCAGGAGGTTTGAGGTCCTTGTGGGCTGTCACACCGAGGGCTCCAGTTTCTTGCTGGCTGGAGGCTGAAGGCTGCCCCTAGGCCTCTCTCAGCCATGTGGGCCTCCCCCTCATGGCACTGTCTTCATCACAGCCCACGAGGGAGAGTGTCTCCTAGCATGCCTTTAAGCTCCCTAGAGGTTCCCTGGTTCCGTTGAGAGCATCCATGAGGCCAGTCTTTATCTCCTTACAGGACTGTTTGTTTGTGTGACCTGGTACTTTTAGTGTCTGGTTTTTCTGAATTTTAGCAGAAGTTTCTGCAGTCACAATCTCAGCTTTTCCACCAGGCCATACTTTCCTGGCTGCTCAGAAGACATTTCTCTGTCTCCCCTGCTCTTCCCCATCTTGAATGTGGATGTCCTGGCTGGGAACCCAGCAGCCAACTCGTGAGTGTGGGTAACAAGCAGGGATAAAAGACCACCAGAGTCACAGAGATGCAGCTGCGGTGACACCGAGGTGAGAATCATCACCAGCAGCCACTTATCTCAGGACTGCTGGGTAAGAAAAATAAACTCCTAGTGATTGCGACCATGAGATTTCGTTTAGGTGTATATTGCTACCTGAAGCTGACAGTATTAGATACCATGAATTTGAAGGTCATCCCTTGGTCATTAACATGTAAGCAGAGAAAAAAGTGTGGCCCGGAACAGTCTGGGACGTGCCCATGAGAAAGCCGGAGAGGAGGAAGCCCAGGAAAGCGGAGGAGCCGCTGTGTGTGGCGGCAGAGCCAGGAGCACTGGCAGAAGGAGCCAGAAGCGCAGCAGACTCCCTGTGGCCCCACCTGTGCTTCTGCATTTCTTAATTTTAGCACCATTTACCATTGGGAGGGGCTGAGAATTTCCAAAATCATCAAGTCCTGGTTCTTTTTTTTTTTTTTTTTTAACAGTTCTGTCCTTGATATATCTCTTTCCTCTTGCTTTGTACTGTAAGCAGCAAAAAGAAACCAAACAGTACCTCCCAGACTTTTCAGGGAAGCCTCTTCAGCTGAGTAACCCAGCCCAGCCTCAATCCATCTTCCTTGCTGCATAGCTGCAGGTGACGATTTTGCTGAACTTGCTCTTACGACTTTGAAAGCATCTCCCTTCCTCCAGTTTTCAGTGACGTTGTCTTTGCTTCCTTCTGAGTCCTCTCTGGCAGTGATCTTTTTAAAAATTGTTATTATTATTATTTTTGAGATGAAGTCTCATTCTGTTGCTCTGGCTGGAGTGCAGTGGCGTGATCTCAGCTCACTGCAACCTCTGCCTCCCGGGTTCAAGTGATTCTCCTGCCTCAGCCTCCCCATTAGCTGGGATTACAGGTGTGCACCACCACGCCTGGCTAATTTTTGTATTTTTAGTAGGGGTTTCAACATGTTGGCCAGGCTAGTCTGGAACTCCCCACCTCAGGTGATTCGCCTGCCTCGGCCTCCCAAAATGCTGGGATTACAGCCGTGAGCCACTGCGCCCGGCCTCTGGCAGTCATCTGAAAGCTCAGATTTCCACCAACAGTTTGCTCGAGGCAAATTAGGCTTTCTCTACCACAATCTCCCAAATCACCCTCTGCCCCTGTCCAGTTCGAAAGCTGCCCCAACACTTCTAGGTATTCCTTATGGCAGCCCCCACTTCCAGGTACCAAGTTACCTGTTAGCTACTTAGTGCTGTATGACAACATTACTGCAAAGTGATTGGCTGAAAACAACACATGTTTATTATCTCAGTTTTCTGGGGCCAGGCACAGCTTAGCAGGGTCTTCATCTTCAGGGTCTCAGAGGCAGCCATCAGGGGTGTTGGCTGCATCTTCGGTCTCATCTGCAGACCTGTCTGGGAGAGATCCCTCCCCAGTGCTCATGGTCATTGGCAGAATCTGTTTCCTTGTGGTTGTGGGGCTGAGGGCCTCCATCTCTTGCAGGCTGTTGGCCGGAGGTCATCTCAGCTCCTAGCTGGGTATTAGCTGGAGGCTGTCCTCAGTCCAGTGCCGCGGGCCTCCCCAGCATGGCTGCGTGTGGCAGCACATCCAGCCAGGCAGTCTTCAGCAAGAGAGACATCACAATCTCATGGGTGGTCAGTGCCGGAGGGACGCCTTCCACCTTTACCACACTCTGTGGGTTAAAAACAACTCGTGGGTCTCACCCATATTCAAGGGGAGGGGATTGCCCAAGAGCCTGCGTTCTGGGGGGCAGGGTAACTGGGGCCATCTTAGGCGCTGTCTACCATGATGAGGCTGTCACCTTCTGAATTGCTTACTCTCCTTTTGGCCCCAGATCCATTTGGTTCTCTTCTCTTCTGCGTCCTGCTCTATGGCCTGGGAAGCTGATCTCCAAGGATCACATTCCTAGTGCTCTCTGGCCCACGGGCTTCCCGTTGGGTTTGCCCAATGGACAGCCACGGCAGAAGATCAAAGGGAAGATGGCAGGAAGCTGTCCCCTACTCCTTGCCTGGCCGAGTTCTGGCAACGGCTGCCATCCAGGGTCTTGAGTCCCACCGGGTATGGTCACCATGCTTGCACCGCTAGTACCTCCGGGGCTGTGATGGCAAAGGCGTCCACCTGGGGCAGCCCCGCCCTTGCACTCTGTTCATTTGACCCCTGGGATTTAGCTTTCTGTGTCCTGCTGGCCATGACTGGTCCACCTCCTTCCTGCGTTGGCCATTCTGGGAGGAAGTTTCCCTAAATGTCCTAAATGTCTCTTGTTTATTGCAGTTTTTACCCCTTGAAGTGACAAAGAACACGTCTACAACCCTCCCTCATTCCAGAGGCTGTGTTTTGGTCCTTTGGTTATGTAGATGGGGCTAAAGCAAGGTCACAACCTTGGAAAATGTCTTCTTAACGTCACACTGATCTCCTTAAGGCAACGAGCCCCACGTGCTCTCTGAGGCCTGTGCACGAGTTCCGAGGACCCAGTTATGCGCTGTGTGATTCCAGAGCTGAACAGACCCTCACAGATCACCTCTCCTCACCCTCTCATGAGAGGGAAACTGAGGCTCAGGGGGAGAATTGGCAAAGGTTACACTTGGTGGTGGGTTTGGAATCTGTCCTGTGGATGCCCGACTAACCATTTCTGCCGGATGCGCGGGAAGTAAAATGGGAAGAGGTGCTCCATAGGAGGAGGGGACGTGGGTACAGTCATATGGCCCCGTGAGCCGGTCACCCGCGAGGAAACAGGGCCTACAGGAAAGGTGCTCGCTGTCGGCTTCCGCAGGGAATTTCGTTATCTTTGTGAGGTAGGGTGGAACTTGCATCCTGAACATTAAAGTTTACATGCCAAGGAGGGCGGTGAAGTCCCTGGAACTTCCTGCCTCCCCCTGAGGCTGCCTCCCCATGTGATTGACCTGGCCCGGCTAGGCCTGATGCTGGGCTCAAAGAGAACGCAGGTCTCACCCTCCTACGTGGCATGTGGTGAAGACTAAGGAGGTCCCCAGGGCCCTGAGGGTTGCCCTTGGGTACACTGGAGTAGATACCAGGGAGGTCCACATCCTTTCTGAGCCAGGCCTTGCCGCTGAGGTACAGCCACAATGTCCCCCTTCCGGCTGCAGAGCTGCTGCTTCCATCTGTCAGGTGGGAACAACGACCCCCGCTCTGTGCACCTCACTGGCGGTAACGAGCATGAAGTGTGAGGGTGGACTCTGCAAGGTGGAAGCCATGTCCCTGCAGGTCGCGTCTGTGCTGCCTGCCCTGCTGAGGGACGGGAACAGCAGCATAGCCTTCAGTACCACGTACCTTGTTTGTCAAAACTGGACCTGCCATGGCACGGCGGCCTTTCTCCTGGGGAAACACACTATGCCCCAGGAGGTGTGTGGACAAACACCTTCACAGCACTGATGCTGAGACAGCCAGAGCCCAGAAACGCCCAGCCGCCCCCAGTAGGAAAATGAGTAAGTAAATTGGGGTAATTGGAGATTGTGATGTCTCTTTTGCTGAAGACCACCTGGCTGGATTTGCTGGGGTGGGACCCAGACTAGGACTTTTTCATACACACAAAATGGGCTGTGCCAGGTGGCCTTCTCCAGGGCACGGTGGGTGGGGGAGTCTCAGGCTGCCACGTGCCTGGCAGGCTTGGGACGAGGTGAAGGGAGGTACTTGCTGGCGAGTGTTCGTGGGGACGCTGGGACCCCATTCGGGCCAGGTCAATCACATGGGGAGATACAGTATCGACAGTAAAGGATCTTTAGATATGTAAACACACAGAAAAATGGCCAGTGTAATGTGCAGAAAATGCTAAACAACAGAATGCAATAATACAAAGTTCCAAAGCAGGCAACCCTAAACTCCATGTTCTTAGGGACGAACATAGAGGGGAGGAAGCTGGCTGGGCTCAGTGGCTCACACCTGTAATCCCAGCACTTTGGGAGGCCGAGGTGGGTGGATCACCTCAGGTCAGGAGTTCGAGACCTGCCTGGCCAACATGGTGAAACCCTGTCTCTACTAAAAATCCAAAAATTAGCCGGGCTTGGTGGTGCATGCCTATAATCCCAGCTATTCAGGAGGCCGAGGCAGGAGAATCACTTGAAACCAGGAGGTGGAGGTTGCAGCCAGGAGGTGGAAGTTGCAGTGAGCCAAGATCGTATTCCAGCTTGGGCAACAGAACGAGACTCTGTCTCAAAAAAAAAAAGAGGAGGAAGCTGTGAAGACAAGCAAGGGAGTTGTTAGCATGCAGCTAAGTGGGGTGCTCGCTCTGGGGAGAAGGTGCCACTGCCAGTCTGTGTCCTGACTACCATCATCCTTGCCCCTGGGGAGGATGTGGCTGGCTGCCCATTGGGTATTGCTGGGACCAGATGCTGGGTTAGTGCAGTGTTCCCCAACACCCCCTCTCACTGAGCAGAGCCAGGCAGCTCAGGTCAGGCAGATGGAGTGGGCAGAAGCACACGCGTCACTTTGCTCCCTGGCCCATAAAAGCTTCCTGTGCCACCCCCGTGCCCTCCGTCCTTCCTTCACTAACTGGATGTTGGGTGGACACTGATGCCCAGAGTGACTTTGGGAAACCCTGTGTGGCAGATGGCAGAGCATCTATCAGCTCAGGCCCCTGAACCTGGCCTAGAATCCCGTGCTACCTGCCCCTTGCCAATTGGACTTTAAGCAAGAAGCAAAATTTCCTTTTCTCTCTCTCTTTCTTTTCTTTCCTTCCTTTTCTTTCTTTCTTTTGTTTCCTTCTCTTCTTTCTTTCTCTCTCTTTTTCTTTCTTTCTTTCTTTTTTCTTTCTCTCTTTCTTTTCTTTCTTTTTTCCTTCCTTCTCTCTCTTTTCTCTTTTCTTCTCTTCTTTTCTATTCTTTCTTGAGACAGCGTCTGACTCTGTCACCCCGGCTTGATTGCAGTGGTGGGATCACAGCTCACTGCAGCTTTGACCTCCCCAAGCTCAGGTAATCCTCCTGCCTCAGTCTGCTGAGTAGTCAGGACTACAGGCATATGCCATCATGCCTGGCTAATGTTTCTGTTTTTTGTAGAGATGGGGTTTTGCCACGTTGCCCAGGCTGGTCTCGAACTCCTGGGATCAAATGATCCACCTGCCTCAGCCTCCCAAAGTGCTGGGATTATAGGCAGGAGGCACTGTGCCTGGCATTTATTTCCTTAAACCACTGAGATCTGGGGTCCCTATGTGACAGCAGGAGTCAGCAAACTGTGACCCAGGCCACATGTGGCCTGCTGCCTGCTTTGTACGGCCCTAAGGTCTTGCATCTTTCAAGGTGTACCTTTCCACTGGGCACCTACATGCCTGCATAATAGTTTCAATTTGCCCCGTGGCTCCTATGGCTTAAAACACTGACTACCTGGTACTTTAGGAGAAGGCTTTCTGTGTCTGGCATGGCTGCCTTAGGTCGGGGTCCCTTGGAAGCAGCCTCTGAGAGGATACCTGAGTGTGAGTAGTTTATTTGTGGGGGTGATCCCAAGAAGCTCTGATACGGAAGTGAGGTACGTGATCAAGCTGGCCACCACTGTGAGAAATTGGGGTGCAGTCCCCAGGGGACCTCTGGATGACAGTGGTGAACCCCCCTGAGTGTTCCGTCTGAGGGAGAGGAAGCTGGGGCATTTCTCCCCACTCCTGTCCCTCGCCACGGAGGGACACCAGAGAAACTCTACATTAGAGGCTGCAGGTCAGGGAGGGCTGGGGGACGGGCAGCGTCAGCCACAGCTGCCTTTGCTGAGAACTTTGCTGAAACCCCTTCACTGGACAGATGAGAAACCAAGGCTAACGGGGGTAAAGCATCATGCTCCAGGCTGTGAAGACAGGAAGAGGCAGAGCCAGCCTGTGTCTAGGCCCCGCCGCTCCTGGGCAGGGGTCCTCCTGCTCTCCTACCTCACTGGATTTCCCAAGCTCAGCCTGGTGGGGTCTGGCAGAGGCTGGCGGGGCCTGGCAGGGGTTATGAGGTATGTCCGAGTCTCCTGGCAACGGGGATCGCACCCAGGCTGGCCCAGCGCCTTTGCCCCGCAAGCCAGGGAGCGGTGCCATTGCTCCAGGAAGTCGCCTGGCCTGAGACTTTCCTAAATTCTATCCAGACTCAGTGCCCAGAGGCTGGTGAGTCCTAGGTGCCCGGGCCAGGCCTTCAGATGTGGATTTTCCATGGAAGGCAGAGCTGGGCTGGCACTGCGGGTGTGCGCCTCACGCCTACACAGCACTCGGTTCTGGAATTGGCTCCTCAGCCTGTGATGCTGTGGGCTAAAGAGTTTATCCAGGGATAATAACCATGGGCTCATGAAATCACAGGATTCCTGGGGCTGGGTGGGACCATGGAGAGGGCTCTGCGGCCTCTTCCTTGTTGGATGGAGGGGGAGAGTGGCCTAGGCAGGGAAGGGCATGTCCAAGCCTCGAAGCCACTCGTGGTGGGACCCAGGGACCCAGACCGGGACTTTTTCACACACACACAACGGGCAGTGCCAGATGGCCTTCTCCAGGAAACGGTGGGTGAGGGAGTCTCAGGCTGCCACGTGCCTGGCGGGCTTGGGACAAAGTGGAGGGAGGTGCTTGCCGGCGAGTGTTCATGGGAACGCTGGGAAGAACCGCATGGTGGCTCTGTCCTACCTCGCAGGGTGCCTCTTCCTGGCCAAGACCAGGCTCTGCCCAGTGTGGGGGCCTTTTTTCTCCTGGTGTCTATGCCACGCTGCCTCTGCCACCTTACAGGAGGTTCCTTCCATGATAACCTCTCTGCCAACTCATTACAAATAGTTTGTTTCTCTACAAAGAGCATCCGTGCTCATTGTGGACAATTCAAACAGTTGAGCCAGGTTCACTTGGGAGGGAAAATCTCCCCAGGTCCGATGATCAGAGACAGAGACAGAGCTCTGCTGAAATGCCCCAGCCTGGAAATCCACGGTGAATGAACTCTGCGTGGCCCACGCTCCTCGCCATCTGTGTGTTTGTCCATCAGCAGTTTCAATGGTCACTACTGTCATGAGGATGTTGTTGCTCTTCAGGTGGAGGGACCTCAGCACCCTCCCAGCTGGGTCACTCACCCTCCCCTGCTCCATGCAGGCAGAGCTGAGAGCTGAGCCCACATCCCCACGGGCCCAGCCTTCTTGCTCCCCTTCTCCCTGCCCTGTGCCCTAGAGCATGGTCATGCCTGAGTTTCTGTACCACCAGTTAGCTGGAGAGGGAGAACCTCCAGATCTGGGTTTGAGCCCAAATCATAGGCCCCAGTCGGCTCTGCTGGAGTTCCCATCAGGCGGCATGGAACCACAGCCCTGATGGGAAGAAGCTGGGCACACTGACCGTCGGGGGCTCATCTCTCCTGTGCGGACCCCTTCCTCGGTGAGGAGGGACGGTGGGCAGGGCTGAACTTGGCAGTCCCCCATGTTCTAGGGCACCATATGGGTGCCCCACGCCACGAGCACAGCAAACCCTCTTTCCTCCAGTCTGCTGGTGAGGGACTTTTAGGGGATGCCCACTGATTTGTTAATACAGACAATGCTCCCTGAACCTTCTGAACTTGGCTTGTTACTTCTGAGGCTGGCTTCGCAGGTCAGGACTACAGATTCTGAACGAATGCCTTTTCTTATATTTTGATGCCGACTGACAAATGACCTCTGCAAAAGCAACCCAGCTCCCACCTCTACCAAGAGTAGGCAGGGACGTTCATTCCCACGTGCCCTCTGCATGGGCGCCTGCTCATTTCCTTCCTTCCTTCCTTCCTTCCTTCCTTCCTTCCTTCCTTCTTTCCTTCCTTCCTTCCTTCCTTCCTTCCTTCCTTCCTTCCGTCCTTCCTCTCTCTTTCTCTCTCTTTCTTTCACGGAGTCTTGCTCTGTTGCCTAGACTGGAGTCCAGTGGTGCGATCTCGGCTCACGACAACCTCTGCTTCCCAGGTTCAAGCAATTCTCCTGCCTCAGCCTCCTGAGTAGCTGGGATTACAGTCACGCACCACCACACCTGGCTAATTTTTGTATTTTTAGTAAAGACAGGGCTTCACCATGTTGGCCAGGCTGGTCTCGAACTCCTGACCTCAAGTGATCCACCCACCTCGGCCTCCCAAAGTGCTGGAATTATAGGCATGAGCCTTATCTCCTCCAGGACAGAGGATGCCCCTTCATGCTGGATGCCTCATGCCTTTAGGTATGTGAATACGACTGCAGTGGGTGGCGGTCACCTGGCTGCCTGGCCTTGCACAGTGTGACGGTGGACACAGAGGATGCAGCCTCACTCACGCGGGGCCCAATGCAGCCGCCCCTGCTCAGGCAGTTCTCCTCTGAGCAGTTGCGTAAAAACCTGGCTTCCTTTGTCTGGTGGCTTCTCTGAGCCCTTTATAGAGAATGCATGGAGGCGCTGGTGTCTGCATGTACCCACACGGAAGTGCTTCTGTCACTTCTGAGCTTCCACTGCTGAGAACTGGTGCCTCGGTTCCGCCCAGTGACGAGGGTGCTGGGAAATGTCCCTGCGGGCAGCTGCTTCCCACAGTGACTGTGCTTCGGAGGGAGTCAGAGCCTGATGGGCAGGCGGCCACCTCTGCCGAGCTCTGTCCTTGGGATCCTGCCCTGTTGCCCTGCCTGGGGGGATTTTAACCGTCTGTGATCTCATCAGTGTTGTGCTGATTTCGTGGTCAAACGATCAGAGTTTGGGGACGTCTGCTGTCTGCCTGTGGAAGCTCCACGTTGCATTTTTCATTCCAGTGTAAGTTGAGGGGCAGAGGAAAACTGCCAGTGCCAAGCCGTGCTTTTCGTTAGCTCAGTGGGGGAGCAAGCTCCCTCGCTCCCCTACCAGCTGCCCCTCCTGCATTTCACCCAGTCCCCTGGGATCAGGGAAGCAGAAGGAGGGTGCTTGGACAGAGGCATCTTTCTGGTGGAAGCAGGAGGAAGTACCCTTGGAGGGGCTGATTCTGAGCATCCAGGTCACCCCCCTGCGCACCGCCTGTGCCGTGGCAGACGTTGCTAATTGGCCGCCAAGCCCAGAAGGAGTCTCAGACCCCTTCTTTACACAGTGCCCTTGGTGAAAATAAACGAAGACCACCCAAGCGAGAACAGGCAGAGGCTGACTGTAGCATGGGAGTCAGCCACTGTCACTTGTGTTTTAGCAGAGGCTCAAAGGCAGGCAGAGAAGTAGAAAAACCTGATACCACAGAGGACAAAAGGGAAGACTTCAGGTGAGCCCTGGTTGGAGGCTGTTGGTGTTGGGAAGCTGGAAGTGGTTGACTAGAAGCAGTGTCCTGTGCGATGGGCTAGGGATACGGATTTAGTTTTCTCTGGTTGGTCCTAAGTTGGAAGGAAGGAAAATGTTAGGAAACGTATCGGTTATTCATCAAGTCCAGGCTGCTTTGGGCAGATTGTTACAGGGGTTACTGTTTCGCTTCCTGGACTGTTTGCAAGAGATGGTGGTCTGACCTTCTCTGCAAGGCTGACTTATGGGTGGCAGGTGGCTTCCCGGGCTGATTGCAGTGGGTAATGCCTTGTATCCTGGGTGCGTTGTTGTAGATTGTGGGTCAGAGTCCTGTTTTTGTATGCGATCTGGCTGTTGCTGACTTGTATACACAACCTCTCAGCTGGCTGGGAGGGGCACTACCCCTGGGTTGCAGGGGGCTTCCGAGATGAAGCCTATTTACCATTCCTCCTAGAAGAAGCACATCTCCCTCAGTGCATGGCGCCACACTGGCTCCAGAATCATTCCAAGAGATGAAACCTGTTTTCCATTCCTCCTAGAAGGAGCACATCTCCCTCCTCGCATGGGGCCACACTCGCTCCGGGATGATTCCAGATCGTACTGGAACACCTGCTTCATTTCTCACCCTGAGGTGGATGCAGGAAGGAGAGAAAGACACCAGTACGGAGCCCTGCTTTGGATGAGCTGATCATGCAGGTGGAAAGAAAGGACCCAGCTCCTGCTGCAAGGAACCACCCTCCCCAGTGTGGCTGTCCCCAGAGGAAAGGGGCTGAGCGGGGAACATCCCCTGGGAGGGTCACAGGGCCTTGTGATGAGAAGAGCTCAGCCTCTGGAGCCACCAACTTGGGTTCAAATCCAAATTCCACTGCCCGGGCTCAGGTCCCCTCCAGGAGCCTGTGTCCTTGTGAGTCAGGGTGGTTGGGGTGATGTCACCATGTCACACAGTTTGGGAAGGTTGAAGAGGGTCAATGATGCAAAGCGCCAACATGTGGTAGATGCTGGAGTCAGCCCCTTACTACTGGTGGCCATTTCTTCTAGGGGCTTCAGTGCTTTGTCTGTGACAGGGAGGAGAGGTCTGCTGGTGCATATAGGGACGCCCAACACCCCCGGGAGGGAGGGGCTCCTTCCTTCCGGGTTCCAGGGGGACAATAGAAGTTGCAGATGGCTGAGCCTGCACCATAGCAGGTATACAATGAGGTGGACGCTCTGAAGTCAACTCTGACACGATTACATCCCATATTTAGAAGAGACAGGCAGTGGGACCTGAGCATCAACCTCCTGAGAATCAGCAGAGGATTCTGGGTTCCACTTGTGTGTGTGGAGGACGGGCCTCTGTTCCGGCACAGAGGCTTCCCTTCTGCATGAGTGTCTTGATAGACCTCAGCCTGTGTCCAAACCTTCACTGCTCTGCCTGGGACCCTGGGCAAGTTATTGGCACTTCAGAGCCTTCCATGTGCACAATCCCGGTGATCAGGTTGGTTCGTTGGGAGGAATCTGTGAGATACAGGGTGGAGAGCATTTAGCTGGGGATCTGGCCAGAGTAACTGCTCAATAAGGATACCCAAGAATAGGCCGGGTGCGGCGGCTCACACCTGTCATCTCAGCACTTTGGGAGGCCAAGGCAGGCAGATCACTTGAGGTCAGGAGTTCAAGACCAGCCTGGCCAGCGTGGTGAAACCCCGTTTCTACTAAAAATACAAAAATTAGCCGGGTGTGGTGGCAGGTGCCTGTAATCCCAGCTACTTGGGAGGCAGAGGCATGAGAATCACTTAAACCCAGGAGGTGGAGGTTACAGTGAGCCGAGATGGCACCACTGCACTCCAGCCTGGGCGACAGAGGGACTCTGTCTCTAAAAAAAAAAAAAAAAAAAGATACCCAAGAATAACAAAAAGAGAGAGGCGGGGATGGAGTATTCTGTTATTGTGTCTCTGTGTGTGCCACACCGTCCTGTCTTGTGCTGTGTGCCTCTGGGTGTTGGGGGCTCTGCCACTTCCTCTCACCTGAGAGCTCACTGGAGGAACCTTCCAGCAGAGCACGTGGGCCACGTCGCTTCCTCTTATCAGAGGAAACTGCAGAAACAGCAACAGCCTCTTTGCCCTGTTCCTGGGGCGTGACCTGCTCCGTGAATTTGGTGCCTGACTCTCCTGTCTTTCTTTTCTCGTCGGCGTGCTCGCAATCCTGGGTCTGGATTCTCTCTGTGGACGAAGAAGGGGCACCATCATAATCTGAGCTAGAAGCAGAATCCATCTGTGGTGAGAAATCGACTCCTGGGACAGCCGGGGGGAGTGGCCATCACCAGGGCTGTCTTTTATTGAGCTCAGAGCCTTTTGGATGGGGGCACATCACAAAGTCATTTCCGTGTATGAATGGCCTACTAGGTGCCGGGCGCAGCGCGTCTGCCAACTCTCTGAAAGGAGAGTTTGTTTTCTATTTTATAGATGAGGGGACTGCGGAGTCAGGGGTAAAATGATTTGCTGTGTTTTGAACCCACGTCTGACCCCAGGGCCACTGTAACTCCTCCAGTACCCCGACCACTTCTTCCTGCCTCCGCCTGCCTCTCAGGCCCTCTGGCCACCGTGCAGGAGGTGCTGGGTAAGTATTTGTCACCTGATTGTCAGAGGACAAGCCATTGCTAACTCGGATGAAATTCTGCCCAAGTCCTGACAGGAAAATGGGCTACGGGCTCGAGATGTCGGACTTGCATTTTCTTGGCAGCTGATGGAGGTGCCCCTCGCCTGGTCCTTGCCTGGGCTACCCCTGGAGGTCTTGACCCATGAGGTTGGGAGGTCAGAGGAGGAATGGACCCTACCCTAAGCACCAGGCCGGATCAGAGAAGAGGAGGCCTCCAGCTAAAGCCTGCGTGACCCGCAAGAAGAGGAGGCCTCCAGCTAAAGCCTGATCTGCCTCTGAAGAATTTTCAACATGAGCGTTAAGAAACAGTCCATATGGTTCAGAAAAGCCTGCTCACGCCCTTCCCAGCATCTGCTGCTGATTAAGGATCAGTGAGTTCACCCCGGTGCCCTGAGCACTGTTGGTTTGCGTGTTCTCTACATGGACAGCTGGGATTAAAGCAAGCTCCAGGGTTTTGTGCAATCCTTTAAGATAAGGAGTCCATTTGGGCTTTTGAGCAGATTGCTCCGTGCAGCTGAAGTACTCCCGAGAGTCCGGAGTCAGAGCGGAGCCCACACCTCCTGGGTGGGGAGCTTGCAGGGAACTCGGAGCCAGCGAGGACGGCATTCCATTCATTAGTCCATTCATTCCCTTAGCCAGGTTCTTGCTCTGGGCTGGGTGCCCTGCACAGTGCTGAGGATACAGCGGGGAAAAAACCAAAACAGAACAAATCCAACCCAACCTGCTCCGGCCCCAACAAGCTAACAATGTGGAGGTGTTAGCCAAGTGACCTGAGAACCAAGAGTGTAACGTGGGCGGTGCCGAGAGGACGGGCACTCAGTTCTGCGGGGGCCAGAGTTGCCTCGGAGGTCAGAGAGGACTTCCTGGAGGAAGCGGCATCTGAGTCAAGATTTTGAGGGATGAGTAAGAGTTAGTGAGGTGGAGAGCTGGGGCCGTAGCCTCCGAGACAGAGAAGACAGGCTGTGCTCTGTGGCTGGAGGGAGTGGGGCCAGCGCCTGGGTTCTGCATAGGCCAGGGAGTTGGTGACCCAGGACAGCGGGGAGGAGGTGGGGCTGGGGGCAGGGCCGCATGGTGGACGCACCAAGGGGATTTCGACAATGACCACCCCCCTCTGCCCTAGAAGGAGAGCTGTGAGCCAGGCTGCAGTAATGTCCCGGGGCCAGTTGTGGAGTTAACCCTTTAGTCCCTTTGAGACCCCGGCGTTTGGGGGATGGGGGTGGGGAAGTGACTGCGTACTGACCCTGACTTGTAACGCAGTATTTCAATATCTGAAACCCTGGCCCAGCGGTCCTGGCGACCCAGCTGCGTTGGAACCCTAGGGAGCAATGGCAGAATTCTAAGTGTGAGTGGAGAGTGTGGGGTGAGATGAGGGTGGGGCAGGGACGTCACCAGATGCCACTAGGTTAAGCTCTCCTGGCTGCAGGGTGAGGACAGAGCACACACCACCAGGTCAGAGGCTCCCGCCATCCTGTGGATGAGAGAAGGCGCTGGGTGCTGGGATCAGGGTGACAGGGGGAAGACGGACCCAGGGAGCGGCGTCCTGGCAGTGCCCCGGGAGGGGCTGCCCTTGCCTTTGCCTGGTGAAGTCCCCTTTGAAGCCTCTTTCCAGGCACCCCGTTTGTTGAGCCTTGCCCTGGATTTTCACTTCTTAACAAAGTCTAGTTAGCAGCTGCCTTCAGACAGGCTGGGTGGGGCTTGGCCGCTGCGCCTGCAGTGTCTGCCACGGTCGCATCTGTGGTTCATTCTGGAAAACCATCAGCCGGAGCCACCTGCACGTTCCTTCTGTTTTTCAGACGCGACTAACACTGCCCTTGTCAGGACCGCCCTTGTTGGGACAGCCTGCAGGGTCCTTAGTCTCAGGTGGCTTCCCTGCAAAGCAGACCCCGAGACAAGGGTCTGGGCACAAGTGGCTGTTCTGGAGGGGAGTCTAGGATTTGCTGTGAGGCACAGGGGGAAGCAAGATGGGAAGCAGAGGGCCCGCAAAGCAACTCAGCCTGCTGGAGACCCTCCGAGAACAGAGGCCCATGATGTGCCGAGTGGTCCTGCTAGGGTGGTGGTTGGTGCTGGGGTGGTGGATGGCACTGGGGTGGTGGATGGCGCTGGGGTGGTGGATGGCACTGGGGTGGTGGATGGCGCTGGGGTGGTGGATGGTGCTGGGGTGGTGGATGGCCCTGGGATGGTGGTTGGCACTGGGATGGTGGACGGCGCTGGGGTGGTGGATGGCGCTGGGGTGGTGGATGGCACTGGGGTGGTGGATGGCGCTGGGGTGGCGAATGGTGTGGGGGTGGTGGATGGTGCTGGGGTGGTGGTTGGCGCTAGGGTGGTGGATGGTGCTGGGATGGTGAATGGCACTGGGGTGGTGGATGGCACTGGGATGGTGGTTGGTGCTGGGGTGGTGGATGGCGCTGGGATGGTAAATGGTGCTGGAGTACTCAGCTACTGTTCCCATCCCCAACTGTTCTGGGGGTCCTTCAGGGGCTCTGGCACTCCAGCATTTCAGTCTCCCTCATTCACAGACTCAGCAGCCCCCTGTGGCCAGGGAAACCCTTCCAGGAAGGAAAAGGGAAGTGGGGATGCTCTCCGGGGAGTGCCTGCAAGTCATCTGGGGTGGATGGGGGGTGGGTGGGGGTTTGGGCCGGGCACTGATGCTGGCTGCTGGAGTCCACCCCTGCGTTTGTCCAGGTCCCCCGAAGCCCCTGCCAAGTCCATTCTGATTTGTCCTTGATTCTTCAGGGTGGTGGCTAATAGCATTCCTCCCCAAACTCTTAAATCAGGAGAGCTTGTGAGTCCCGCTGCAGCCCCTGTGGCCCTCAGGCCTTCCAGCGTCGCACCTGAGATCACCACCTCCCCCTCCATCCCGCGCCGGTGTCTCTTCCTGGACCGGCACTTCCGGCCCGAGGTTGTTGCCGTGGAGTGATGGAGGCCTCCCTCCTTGAGGGCTGGCTTTGCCCTGGCCAGGCCTGGCTGCCAGGCTTGTCCGTTACTGTTACCCTGCTGGCACCAAGTGGGGCCTGGAATCCAGGTCCCTGCTCCCTGACGTAGCAGTGACCACAGCTCCTCCTGGTAGGCAAGGGAGGGTTTGCTTTCTTCACTTCCTGTGTGACCAGCTAACAGTTGCAGCGTTAGGTCAGCGGGGTCCTCACTACTGTCCCTGAAGGAAGCGCCCCACACCGGGCACCAGGACCTCTCACCCTACAGAGAAGCATCCCTCCTGCCTCCACACTTTGGTTCCCGGCCCATGTCTGGTTACTGGGGACACAGCACTGTGTAATCCGTGGGTTCAAACATATATCATATCCCGAAGGGTGATGTTTCAAAATATATACATTGTACCTGTTGTCTTTTCTTATTTATTAATTTAATTTATTTGTTTAAGGGTGATGTTTCAAAATATATGCAATGTACCTTTTTTCTTTTCTTATTTATTTATTTTTGAGACAGAGTCTCGCTTTGTCGCCCAGGCTGGAGTGCAATGGCGTGATTTCAGCACACGGCAACCTCCGCCTCCTGGGTTCAAGTGATTCTCCTGCCTCAGCCTCCCTAGTAGCTGGGATTACAGCACTTGACATCACACCTGGCTAATTTTTGTGTTTTTTGTGGAGAAGGGGTTTCATGTTGACCAGGCTGGCCTCGAACTTCTGACCTCAAGTGATCTGCCCACCTTTGTCTCCCTAAGTGCTGGGATTATAGGTGTAAGCCACCGTGCCCGGCTCTATTTTATTTTTATTGAGGTGAAATACACATAACCTACAATCCCCCACTTTAAAATATGCAATCAGTATATTTACCAGGTACAGCCGCCACCTCTCTCTCATTTTAAAACTTTTTGCACTCCAAAGGAGCGTTCTTTACCCATTAAACAGTCCCTCCCCAGCCCCTGGCAACCACGAGTCTCCTTTCTGTCTGTATGATTTGCTTTTTCCTATTCTAGTTCATACAAATAGGATCGTACAGTATGAGTCTTTGGGATCTGACGTCTTCCCTGAGCCCATGTCTTTCGGGTCCCCGTTGCAGCATGCATCTGAGCTTCGCTCCTTCCTGTGGTCGAATCACACTCCACTGTGCAGATGGGCCGGTTTTGTTTCTCCATCACCATTGCTGGACCTTTGGGTGGCTCCCATCTTTGGGCCACAGCATTCTGTATCTCGGCGCAGAGGCCGCCCCCACCCGGAGCCTTTACTAAGGACTTTAAGGAGCCTTTCCTACTCTATCAGGCTGGCAGGTTCTGAGTGCCACGGTGCTCCTGGGTCACAATCCCTATGCCATCTCCCTCACAGTAGCTGGTCCCTCGTCAGAGGCAACCTCATGCAAGATGCCGTGTTGGCAAATGAGACGCTCTATGAGTCCTTGCAAGGTGCAAGTGGTGAGGCCACATGGAGAGGGCAGGTGAGCCGTGCGTGGGATGTGCGTCCACCCAGCGAGGAAGTGGCCTCCGGGGTGGCAGGGTCAGCTGGGTTCTGACATGTCACCGGTCATGAAGAGGTTGGTTGGTCTCCTTGAGAACTGAAGCCTTCCCTGGACAGCTCGAGTGGCTCTCTGCTCTGCTGGCACGCAGCATTGGCAGACGCGGGTGGCCTGGGCAAGAGGACCTCCCAGATGTGAGCCGTCCACGCTGCTGGGGCTGTGCGCTCGCTGTTACAGCTCTGGGTGGCAGGGAAGGCAGGCTGACTCACTGCTGACTCACGGGCCCAGCATCTGTCCTCCCAGCTACACTCATACCCATGAACCAGGAGGCCCCAGACAAACTTTCACATGCTTCCCAGTCCATCTGCATACCTCTTCCCCAGGACACCTTGTCTCCAACTTCCCAGTCTTGCCCTTCCGGGCCCCGACCATCCTTCCAGGCCACTGACCACTGCCCAGGACTCACAGCATATCCAAATCTCCATCCATGTTTCCCTCCATGCAACGTGGATGTCAGGCGTCCTGCTGGCAGTTCCGCCTTTCAGGGCCACTCCGAGAGGGTGGGGTTGACGTATGGTCGCTGCTATGGCCTGGGACATGCACGAAATCACTGGGCGGCTGGAGTGTGTGTGGGGCGGTGGAAATACCATGTTAAGAGAACATGAAATGTGTGTGGAAAATAAAGGCAGAGGGCCTGCCTGAGTGTGAGCGTACAATCGCCTGAACTACCGTGTGGTTTTGCCATTTATTGAATAGTGTAAACCCACAACTATTTTTTTACTGTTTGGTAATGCTTTTCAAATTTTGCAATAAACCCATTCAGCAGCAACAGGCAGAAAAAAAAAAAGTCATGCTTAATAACAACATTAAATTTTTATTTCTCTTTCCCGAGGAAGTTGATGATGAACTCATATATAAACTTAGTGTTGTCATTAACCATCCAATATGGGGGCTGCAGTGACACACGAGAACCGGAGGAGTGAGTCAGTCCTTCAAGCTGTCACTTTAAGAGGACTGGCTGAGGAAAAAGACGGCTGAGGAGCCCTAATACAGGACTCTGTGGAGTCTGCCGCTTTATTCAGATGAAATGTCTGCTCCTCTAAATGAATTTTGCTTGCTTTTTATTCACATTTTCTTGTGCATGGATTCTCAGAACTTTGCAAACCATTCATTGATGCCTGTTTAGCTTGGCTCATCAGATGTGTCAAGCAGGAAGTCAGTTAAATTAGGTCCAATAATGCTTTGATTTTTTTTTTTTTCCTATCCAGTTGCAGGAATCTAAGTGAAGCATCTGGAAGTTTGTTTTATCACATATGAAACATCTGACGCACAGTCAATACTGCTGCAAATTCAGCAAGAAAATGTCAACATTGGCATTTTATTTGTTTTGATGATGGTGACAGGGAGATGAATTTTAGAGGACCATGGCACCATAGTAAAGATACAGTGTTCTGACTCAATTAAGAAGCCCATTATTGGGAACTGGTTGTGGTGTACAAAACTCCTCATTGCATTTAAACAAGCTTGATATTCAACCAGTACAAACAGAGGGTGTAGCTGTCAAAGTGTGCACATATTTTTATATACACACAGAGTAGCTGAACTGTAGTTTGGTTTGTGTCAGAGTGATGCGTTCAGGAAAAACCTTTCCCCGTGGAAGCATGAACTTTCTTTTTGATTGAGCCATTGAAGAATTACCTTGTAATTCAACATGGCGGTATTGAACATTTTTGAAAATGAGTCTCCAGGCCAGGCGCAGTGGCTCACGACTATAATCCCAGCACTACGTGTGAGAGGCCAAGGTGGGCGGATTGCTTGAGGACAGGGGTTCCAGACCAGCCTGGCCAACATGGTGAAACCCCGTGTCTACTAAAAATACAAAAATTATCCGGGCGTGGTGGCTGAGTGATCTGAGATCACGCCACTGCACTCCAGCCTGGGTGACAGAGCGAGACTCTGTCTCAAAAGAAAAAAAAAAAAGAAAAGAAAAGAACATGAGTCTCTAAATTTGGTTGCATTTTATTTAAAACCATTTGGAGGTTTTAAGTCAAGCGATTTGACAGACAGTGTCAAAACACTTGAGCTTTTGCATCTTTTTCTGCAAAGGCGAGTACACTGAGGCTTATCCCTATGAAAGCAAGGAGGAAGCAGAACAAATTTAACTGCAGGCCCAGCGGGTGTGCAACGTTCAGTTTCAAAACTGAATAACTGTGCTCTGGAAAATCTTTACTTGTGGGAAGAATGGTTTGTTGGTGCTTTTATGTTAAGTGGATACATTTATATTCTGAACTAAGCAGAACAAAATTGAGAAGGTCATTCAAAAGAATCCTATATAGAGATGGCCTATTTGAATTTTGTTTCACAAATATATTTGTTGAAGAAGGGCACACTAAATACAACACCTGTGAGAATATTTGGCATGAAATATTTACACATTTAAGCAAAACAAAACCAAAACAAAAATGAAACAAACCAAAAGTCCCCAAACAGACCAACCTGGGGTTGTCAATATTCCGTACTCAGCAGAAATGGCTGGGTCCATCAGGTTTGAGCTCAGCATCTGGTGAGAATGTATTTTTCTCAAATAAAAATGCTATTTTATCTCCAGAGAACTGGCTCTGGGGGGGGGGGGCATCAAAAAATTCAAATTAATTAACATAAACTGAATGATTTGTCAGGAATTTCATGAAAAAAATATGCCATATTGAAAAAAACACCAGTGACAAGTATTGGAGACCAGTGGCTGAGATACTGATGGGAATGCATGGTTATGTACCAAAAATAATTTGTATAAAGATGTTATTTTATGTTGCATTAGTATACACAGATATATTTTCATATTTGTAGAAAGCATTATTTATTATGTATGTATGTATGTATGTATGTATGTATGTCTTTATTTATTTTTTTGGAGATGGAGTCTCGCTCTGTCACCCAGGCTGGAGTGCAGTGGTGCGATCTCAGCTCACTGCAAGCTTCGCCTTCCGGGTTCACGGCATTCTCCTGCTTAGCCTCTCGAGTAGCTGGGAATACAGGCACCCACCACCACGCCCGGCTAATTTTTTTGTATTTTTAGTAGAGACGGGTTTTCACCGTGTTAGCGAGGCTGGTCTTGATCTCCTGACCTCGTGATCTGCCTGTCTCGGCCTCCCAAAGTGCTGGGATTACAGGTGTGAGCCACCACGCCCAGCCGTATGTGTTTATTTTTGAGATGGAATTTCGCTCTTGTTTCCCAGGCTGGAGTGCAATGGCGCGATCTCGGCTCACTGCAAGCTCTGCTTCCCAGTTTCAAGTGATTCTCCTGCCTCAGCCTCCCGAGTAGCTGGGATTACAGGTGCCCGCCACCATGCCCGGGTAATTTTTGTATTTTTAGTAGAGATGGGGTTTCACATGTTGGCCAGGCTGGTCTCAGACTCCTGACCTCAGGTGATCCATCTGCCTCGGCCTCCCAAAGTGCTGGGATTACAGGTGTGAGTCACCGTGCCTGGCCGCATTGTATTTTTGAAAGTAGTTTAGAACTACAGTTGACCCTTGAACAACACGGGTTTGACCTGCATGGGTCCATTTACATGTGGATTTTCTTCCACCTCTGCCACTCCTGACTCAACAAGACCAACCCCCTTTCCTCCTTCTCCTCCTCCTCAACCCACTCAACATGAAGACGATGAGGATGAAAACCTTTATGAGGATCCACTTCCATTTAATGAATAGTAAATAAATTTTCTCTTCCTTATGATTTTCTTTTTTGTTATTTTTTATTTTTTTATTGAGACGGAGTTTCACTCTTGTCTCCCAGGCTGGACTGCAATGGTGTGAACTCAGCTCACCGCAACCTCCGCCTCCCGGGTTCAAGTGATTCTCCTGGCTCAGCCTCCCGAGTAGCTGGGATTACTGGCATGTCTACCACGCCCAGCTAATTTCTTGTATTTTTAGTAGAGACGGGGTTTCTCCGTGTTGGTCAGGCTGGTTTCGAACTCCCGACCTCAGGTGATCCGCCTGCCTCGGCCTCCCAAAGTGTTGGGATTACAGGCCTGAGCCACCGTCCCCAGCACGATTTTTGTAATCACATTCTTTTCTCTAGCTTACTTTATTGTAAGAATAAAGTATAGATACATATACAAAATATGTGTTAATTGACTGTTATCAGTAAGACTTGTCAACAGTAGGCTATTAGCAGTTAATGTTTTGGGAAACTCCGTCTCTACTAAAAATACAAAAATTACCTGGGCGTGGTGGTAGGCGTCCGTAATCCCAGCTACTCAGGAGGCTGAGGCAGGAGAATCGCTTGAACCCAGGAGGTGGAGGTTGCAGTGAGCTGATGATCGCATCACTGCACTCCAGCCTGGGTGACAGAGCGAGAATCCATCGGAAAAAAAAAAATAATAAAAAGCTTTCTATGGATTTTCAATTGTAAGAAGGGTGGGTGCCCCGACCCCCTCGTGGTTCAAGGGCAGAGTGTCTTTTATGGAGCCACCATTTTCGTACACCCAGCGAGTCACTAAAATATGCATTCCCAGCCTTTATAAATTTAATGATTGCTGGTGCCCTGCCAGGAGAAATCCTAAGTGTTCTGGTTTTAGGGATGAATCACGCGGTCACCCCAGCTGGGGGCGAGGAGAGGGACGGCGCCTCTTTCTGTCTTATTTGTCTTTGGGCCCTTGCCCCTCCACTTGACCCTTTGCTTCTCTCTCCTTGTGCCCATCCCTAGACTGTCAGCCCCACGGGAAGAGGCGTCGCAGCCAGGACCTGCCAGCCCAGAGCCCGCTCACCGTGAGCGGTTGAATAAATCAACGCGTGCAGGGACAAACCTGTGCGCGCGAATGCTCAGCCTCGGGAAACCTGTGCGCGCTAATGCTCAGCCTGGGAAAACCTGTGCGCGCGAATGCTCAGCCTCGGGAAACCTGTGCGCGCGAATGCTCAGCCTCGGAAAACCTGTGCGCGCGAATGCTCAGCCTCGGGAAACCTGTGCGCGCGAATGCTCAGCCTCGGAAAACCTGTGCGCGCGAATGCTCAGCTGCACTCTTGGCCTGGGACCTTCCTGCTCCCCTGGCGCCCCTGGTCTGCCCATCCTCCTCTGTCCTGATTCAGCTCAAACACGCCTTCTGGGGATCCCCCTGGCCCACCCAGGCCAGGCGGCCAGGCAGGGCATAGGCTCCAGAACTCAGCGTGGTTTTCAATCACAGTCGGGCTAAGTATATCAGGGCTGCGTGCAGGGCTCGGAGCGGGTGGGGTGTGTCCCTAGCGAAGGGCTCTTCTCCCACCCGCCCCCTCACCCCTGCTGAATCTCCCTCCCTACCCCTGTGGGGCAACTTGGGTGGGCCCGTGGGTCCTGGGGGCACTTCGGAGGTGTCAGGGCAGGCCTGTGGGGGTATCTAGGAGTCTAGTCCAATCTAAATCACAACTCCCCCTCTGCAGCTTCAGCCTTCAGCCCTCTTCTTCCTGCCAAGGCGAGGGGGCTGCTGGGAGGTTTTGGTCCTGCAGACTCCAGAGTCGCGGGAAGGAGGGGAGAGTATGTCTGCCCCAGGCCCCCCGCTCTGCTCCTGCACTGTGGCCTTCGGTTTCTCCGGGGGTAGGAGACGAGGTGAGAGGAAGGGCGGGGCTGGGGGCTGTCCATGCTTCTCTACTGCTGCTGGCAACCTCCTTAGGAGGACGGCTCTGTGCATGGGGTGGAGGTGGGGGTGTCTGTGACTTCTTCCCCAACCTGCCCGCAGGACTGCCCCTGCCCTCCACCCTCGAGCTGGGGGTCCCGATACTCCCGTCACATCCGTTCCTGTCACACCCTCTCTCTAGCTTCTCTTTGCAGGGCTGCCCTTGTGAGTGGGGTCCTTGAAGACCCTGGGGGTGGGGGGACAAGCCATGTGGCTGGGAACTGCCATGGGCCTCTGGGCACAGAGCTCCTCCCTGTACGTACAGCCGGCAGCCCCCCAACCCCAGCTTCTCCCTTTCTGCCTCCCCCTGCCTCCCCGCTGCCTCTCCACTGCCTCAACGGCGGCCCTGCACCCTCTTTCCTCCTGCAAGGAGCAGACTCCGGCCCTCTCTCTGCACCCAGATGCAGTGGGGCCGGTGGAGGGGTGAGCTTAGGTCGTGGGGGACAGGGGGCCTGGTGGCTCCAGCTGGCCATGTGGCCCACTCTGAGTCCTGTTCGCTCACTGGAGGATGGGGGTGACAGCCGGGCCCGGCCCCTGGTGGAGTCTGAGTGCCAGCTGCGGCCCACAGGGCTTGGTGAAGGGGCCTTGGGGTGAGAGATGGGTACAGCGAGAGGCCACCAGGCCGTGTCCTCGCCCTTCTGCCCTCTGCCTTCGTTCTCTGTCTCATGTGGGGGCGTCCATGGATGAGCCCCCTTCCAGAACGGGCCAGGAGGACCATGAGCAGCGAGGCCACATGTCTGGGGAGCAGGCTTGGTGCCTCTCTATCGCTCAGGCCAGGAGCTCTCCCTGGATGCTGCTGCTGCTGCTGCAGCTGGGCCTGAGCCAGGGAGGCCATCCTGGGGCCCAGGGGCAGGCTTGAGGTGGGGACGTGGCATCCGCAGCCCTGGCTGGCCTTGTCTGTGGGAGGCCTGGCCAGGGCTGACTCATCGGGAGCTGGGAGCCGAGCAGACCAGGCCCAGCTGTCTGGAGAGTCTGGGCTTATCCCTGTGGTGTGACGAAATCACGGTGCGGAAGCCTGGGAGGGGGCTGCATTCACAGCGGAAAAGCTGTTGTGGGCCGCAGGCTGGGCACCGAGGGGTGAGGCCCTGGCCGCCCCCATGTCCAACCCACGCTGCCTGTCTTAGGGTGGCCCACCACGCTCACTTGCCCGGGACTGAGGGGCTTCCCAGGACTCAAGCCTTTCAGCTCTAGGAGCGGTAGAGTTTTGGGCAAAACAAGATAGTTGTCACCCTAGTGGGGGCTGCATGGCTGGAGAACATTCGCTGGAGAACTCTTGATACAATGGCCTGGCGTGGGGAAATTGAGGCTCACAGAAATTAAGACACAGGCCCAGGGTCCTGAAGCTCCTGGGACCAGCGCCTGGAGTTTTTGGAGTGTGGCCTGGCGCTGTTCCTGCTGAGAGCCACAGTGGCCTGGGGTGGCAATGGTGGCACAAGGCAATGAGCTCCACCCTCTCCACAATTAGTGGTGCTCCTTCCTGCTCAGCTGGAGGCAGCTTCCGGAACGCTCTGCTCCAGCACCCAGCCTGCATTCCAGATTTGGTGGGTTCTGTGGCAACTGGGCCAGACCAGGGTGTTTAGAGCCCCTCATCCTTCAGGTCTACTGGCGCCCCATTCCTCTACACTGAGCAGCCAACGCCCAGCCTCACATCCTGGTCCTTTTCACACCCAGACACGTCTGTTGGCCCCTTTCCCCTATGCCTTCAGACAGGCGCTGATCCGACCTACCAGCTCATGCCAAGGAACCAGCTTCCTTCAACTGCCTTCCCTGCCTCGGTTTCCCATCACTGCAAGTGGGGAGAGGTACCTTTCACACTAGACTCTGTGAAGTTGCCATTCTCCAGACCCCACCAGCCAGTGCCCTGGGCTTCTCCTATGCCCGCCCACAATTGCCAGGAGCCTCAGCCCAGGCCTCACCCTGGCTGATCCGCTGTGCTAGGAAGGGCAGCCGGGCCCCCTGTCTGTATTCCCTGCCGAAACTTGGGCTGGGTCTCTCCTGCTCCTCCTATTGGGGGCAGAGGTTAATGAGCACAGACTCTAGAGACAGATAGTCTCGGGTTCAAATCCTGCCTCTGCTGTCCCCACATCAGTACAGCAGGAATACCACTGACTCCCTGCTGGGAAAATCCAGCAGCATCGGCCACTCACTGGCTGCCAGCGCCAGAGTACCCGTGGTGCATCAGGCATGGCTGGTTCCTCACTCACACGGCCTCCAGATAGCTGCAGGGAGACGGGGTCATTATATTCTCCATTTACACATGAGGAAACTGAGGACCAGGGAAGGGAGGTGAAGGCCAAGTTCCCCCAACCGGTGAGAAGGACCTTGTCTCCAGGTCTGTGAAAGGGGAAAGTTGTAACTGCCACTCAGGACTGGAGAAATGATGCTGCCTTCCCTCCAGGCATACCTCCCACCCCTCCCAGGAAGCAATCCTATCTGCCCTTCCCTGCAGAGATCGCCACTGATTGGTTTTTTGTGATGACTGTATATATTTTTTTTTTTTTGGAGACACTGTCCTCACTCTGTCGACCAGGCTGGAGTGCAGTGGCACAATCTCGGCTCACTGCAACCTCTGCCTCCTCAGTTCAAGCGATTCTCCTGCCTCAGCCTTTCAAGTAGCTGGGATTACAGGCACCCACCACCACGCCCGGCTAATTTTTGAATTTTTAGTGGAGATGGGTTTCACCATGTTGGCCAGGCTGGTCTTGAACTCTTGACCTCAGGTGATCTGCCTACCTTGGCCTCCCAAAGTGTTGGGATGACAGGCGTGAGCCACCACACCCAGCCAGTTTTGTTTTTTGTTGTGGTCTTCATTCCTAAATTATTTCATCTTTTCCAATTTGTGATGCACATAAATGCAGTCATGCATTTTAAAAAATTCTGTCCTGGGTCACAGTCCTTGTGCCACCTCTCTCACTGTAGCTTGTCCCTCGGCCAGAGGCAACCTCATTCAAGATGTTATGTTGGCAAATGAGATGCTCAGAGGGCATAGGTGGCCAGGCTGTGTGGATAGGGTGGGTGCGGGTCCCCTGTGTGGCCGGGCTGTGTGGATAGGGTGGGTGAGGATCCCCTGTGTGGCCGGGCTGTGTGGATAGGGAGGGTGCGGGTCCCCTGTGTGGCCGGGCCGTGTGGATAGGGAGGGTGCGGGTCCCCTGTGTGGCCGGGCCGTGTGGGTAGGGAGGGTGCGGGTCCCCTGTGTGGCCGGGCCGTGTGGGTAGGGAGGGTGAGGGTCCCCTGTGTGGCCGGGCCGTGTGGATAGGGAGGGTGAGGGTCCCCTGTGTGGCCGGGCCGTGTGGATAGGGAGGGTGCGGGTCCCCTGTGTGGCCGGGCCGTGTGGGTAGGGAGGGTGCGGGTCCCCTGTGTGGCCGGGCCGTGTGGGTAGGGAGGGTGCGGGTCCCCTGTGTGGCCGGGCCGTGTGGATAGGGAGGGTGCGGGTCCCCTGTGTGGCCGGGCCGTGTGGATAGGGAGGGTGCGGGTCCCCTGTGTGGCCGGGCCGTGTGGATAGGGAGGGTGCCGGTCCCCTGTGTGGCCGGGCCGTGTGGATAGGGAGGGTGCGGGTCCCCTGTGTGGCCGGGCCGTGTGGATAGGGTGGGTGAGGGTCCCCTGTGTGGCCGGGCCGTGTGGATAGGGTGGGTGCCGGTCCCCTGTGTGGCCGGGCTGTGTGGATAGGGAGGGTGCGGGTCCCCTGTGTGGCCGGGCTGTGTGGATAGGGTGGGTGAGGGTCCCCTGTGTGGCCGGGCTGTGTGGATAGGGTGGGTGCCGGTCCCCTGTGTGGCCGGGCTGTGTGGATAGGGTGGGTGAGGGTCCCCTGTGTGGCCGGGCTGTGTGGATAGGGTGGGTGCCGGTCCCCTGTGTGGCCGGGCTGTGTGGATAGGGAGGGTGCGGGTCCCCTGTGTGGCCGGGCTGTGTGGATAGGGAGGGTGCGGGTCCCCTGTGTGGCCGGGCTGTGTGGATAGGGTGGGTGAGGGTCCCCTGTGTGGCCGGGCTGTGTGGATAGGGTGGGTGCCGGTCCCCTGTGTGGCCGGGCTGTGTGGATAGGGTGGGTGAGGGTCCCCTGTGTGGCCGGGCTGTGTGGATAGGGTGGGTGCCGGTCCCCTGTGTGGCCGGGCTGTGTGGATAGGGAGGGTGCGGGTCCCCTGTGTGGCCGGGCTGTGTGGATAGGGTGGGTGCGGGTCCCCTGTGTGGCCGGGCTGTGTGGATGGGGTGGGTGTGGGTCCCCTGTGTGGCCGGGCCATGTGGATAGGGTTGGTGAGGGTCCCCTGTGTGGCCGGGCTGTGTGGATGGGGTGGGTGCGGGTCCCCTGTGTGGCCGGGCTGTGTGGATAGGGTGGGTGTGGGTCCCCTGTGCGGCCGGGCCGTGTGGATAGGGTGGGTGAGGGTCCCCTGTGTGGCTGGGCTGTGTGGATGGGTGGGTGCGGGTCCCCTGTGTGGCTGGGCTGTGTGGATGGGTGGGTGCGGGTCCCCTGTGTGGCCGGGCTGTGTTGATGGGGTAGGTGCGGGTCCCCTGTGTGGCTGGACTGTGTGGATAGTGTGGGTGCGGGTCCCCTGTGTTGTTGCAGGGACCGTCATTTGTTCTTGTGTGTTGTCATGTAATGTTTCATTCTCTGACTATTCCACAATTCACCTGCATTGCTTCCATTCAGGGATCCTGTGAATAAAATGGTGCAGATGTGCTTGCGCGGATTTCCTGCTGAGAGTCCATGAGCATCTCAAGGATTTGGTGAGTTGTAAGATTTCCACACATTCAAAGGTGGGAGGCAATTCCAAATTGCTTTCCAGAGTGGGTTTTTACAAATGGACAAGCTAATGAGCGTTCCCATTGCTCTGAAACCTCACCAACAATTGGTATCTCCATTTTTTGACAATCTGGTGGGTAATCAATAGTATATTGTGGTTAACTTAAATTTTCTCCATATTGATGTCCTAGAGTTCCTTGGCATATGTTTACTGGCTACTGCAGGTTCATTATCTGAAAGTCAATTTTTTTGGCCTGTTTCTGTATTGCAATGTTTGCCTTTTAAAAATACTGATTTATAGGAGTTCTTTATATATCCTGGATTTGCACCCTTGACTTAGTTCTGGGTTTCCAACTTTTTCCCACACCCTGGCTTGTCTTTTCTCTTTCTTTAGCATGTCTTTTGCTGAACAGTGACATTTATCTCTTCTTTTTGTTTATGGTTAGTGACCTTGGTCCCTCGTTTGGGAAATCGTTCTGTGCTCTGAGGAATCGTTTCCCAAGTCAGTTTCTTAAAGCTGTAGAACTGCGTTTGCCACGTTTAAGTCTTTGTTTCACTGGAATTGGTTTTTGTGTGCAATGTAAGGTCAAGTATCAACTTCACTTCCCCCCCATGTGGGTGGGTATTCAGTTGTTCCCAAATTGTTTATTGAATTAATTTATCTCTTCCCCACTGATCTCAAATGGCGTCTCTGTGAAACACACTTTTTTTTTTTATACTTTAAGTTCTAGGGTACATGTGCACAACGTGCAGGTTTGTTACATATACATACATGTGTCATGTTGGTGTGCTGCACCCATTAACTCGTCATTTACATGAGGTATTTATCCCAGTGCTATCCCTCCCCCTGCCTCCCCCCACCCCACGACAGGCCCCGGTATGTGATGTTCCCCACCCTGTGTCCAAGTGTTCTCATTGTTGAATTCCCACCTATGAGTGAGAACGTGCGGTGTTTGGTTTTCAGTCCTTGCGATAGTTTGCTCAGAATGATGGTTTCCAGCTTCATCCATGTCCCTACAAAGGACATGAACTCATCCTTTTGTATGGCTGCGTAGTATTCCATGGTGTATATGTGCCACATTTTCTTAATCCAGTCTATCATTGATGGACATTTGGGTTGGTTCCAAGTCTTTGCTATTGTGAATAGTGCTGCAATAAACATACGTGTGCATGTGTCTTTATAGCAGCATGATTTATAATCCTTTGGGTATATACCCAGTAATGGGATCGCTGGGTCAAATGGTATTTACAGTTCTAGATCCTTGAGGAATTGCCACACTGTCTTCCACAATGGTTGAACTAGTTTACACTCCCACCAACAGTGTAAACATGTTCCTATTTCTCCACATCCTCTCCAGCACCTGTTGTTTCCTGACTTTTTAAAGATCACCATTCTAACTGGTGTGAGATGGCATCTCATTGTGGTTTTGATTTGCACTTCTCTGATGCCAGTGATGGTGAGCATTTTTTCATGTGTCTGTTGGCTGCATAAATGTCTTCTTTTGAGAAGTGTCTGTTCATATCCTTCACCTACTTTTTGATGGGGTTGTTTGATTTTTTCTTGTAAATTTAAGTTCTTTGTAGATTCTGGATATTAGCCCTTTGTCAGATGGGTAGATTGCAAAAATTTCCTCCCATTCTGTAGGTTGCCTGTTCACTCTGATGGTAGTTTCTTTTGTTGTGCAGAAGCTCTTTAGTTTAATTAGATCCCATTTGTCTATTTTGGTTTTTGTTGCCATTGCTTTTGGTGTTCTAGTCATGAAGTCTTTGCCCATGCCTGTGTCCTGAATGGTATTGCCTAGGTTTTCTTCTAGGGTTTTTATGATTTTAGGTCTAACATTTAAGTCTTTAATCCATCTTGAATTAATTTTTGTATAAGAGGTAAGGAAGGGATCCAGTTTCAGCTTTCTACATATGGCTAGCCAGTTCTCCCAGCACCGTTTATTAAATAGGGAATCCTTTCCCCATTTCTTGTTTTCGTCAGGTTTGTCAAAGATCAGATGGTTGTAGATGTGTGGTGTTATTTCTGAGGTCTGTGTTCTGTTCCATGGGTCTATATCTGTGTTTTGGTACCAGTACCATGCTGTGTTACTGTAGCCTTGTAGTATAGTTTGAAGTCAGCTAGGGTGATGCCTCCAGCTTTGTTCTTTTTGCTTAGGATTGTCTTGGCAATGTGGGCTCTTTTTTGGTTCCGTATGAACTTTAAAGTAGTTTTTTCCAATTCTGTGAAGAAATCATTGGTAGCTTGATGGGGATGGCATTGAATCTATAAATTACCTTGGTCAGTACGGCCATTTTCATGATATTGATTCTTCCTATCCATGAGCATGGAATGTTCTTCCATTTGTTTGTGTCCTCTTTTTGAGGAGTGGTTTGCAGTTCTCCTTGGAGAGGTCCTTCACATTCCTTGTAAGTTGGATTCCTAGGTATTTTATTCTCTTTGAAGCAGTTGTGAATGGGAGTTCACTCATGATTTGGCTCTCTGTTTGTCTGTTATTGGTGTATAGGAATGCTTGTGATTTTTGCACATTGATTTTGTATCCTGGGACTTTGCTGAAGTTGCTTATCAGCTTAAGGAGATTTTGGGCTGAGACAATGGGGTTTTCTAAATATACAATCATGTCATCTGCAAAGAGGGACAATTTGACTTCCTCTTTTCCTAATTGAATACTCTTTATTTCTTTCTCCTGCCTGATTACCCTGGCCAGAACTTCCAACACTCTGTTGAATAGGAGTGGTGAGAGAGGGCATCCCTGTCTTGTGCCAGTTTTCAAAGGGAATGCTTCCAGTTTTTGCCCATTCAGTATGACATTGGCTGTGGGTTTGTCATAAATAGCTCTTATTATTTTGAGATACGTCCCATCAATCCCTAGTTTATTGACAGTTTTTAGCATGAAGGGCTGTTGAATTTTGTCGAAGGCCTTTTCTGCATCTATTGAGATGCAGAGATCATGTGGTTTTTGTCTTTGGTTCTGTTTATGTGATGGATTATTTTATTGATTTCTGTATGTTGAACCAGGCTTGCATCCCAGGGATGAAGCCAACTTGATTGTGATGGATAAGCTTTTTGATGTGCTGCTGGATTTGGTTTGCCAGTATTTTATTGAGGATTTTCGCATCGATGTTCATCAGGGATATTGGTCTAAAATTCTCTTTTTTTGTTGTGTCTCTGACAGCCTTTGGTATCAGGATGATGCTGGCCTCATAAAATGAGTTAGGGAGGATTCCCTCTTTTTCTATTGATTGGAACAGTTTCAGAAGGAATGGTACCAGCTCCTCTTTGTACCTCTGGCAGAATACAGCTGTGAATCCATCTAAGTGTCTGTGTGTCTGGGTGTCTTTCTGAGCTTTTGATTTTGTTTTCCTGGAGATTTATCTGCTCTTGTTCCAATTCCACACTGTCATGATCATTACAGCTTGATTAGAAATCCTGACAATAAGAAGGGACAGTTCTTTTACCTTGCTTTCCTTCAAGAATGTCTTGGCTATAACTGGCCCTTTGCAATTAAACATGAACTTTAAAATCACTTTGCTAGTTCCACAGATGACAATTCTCTTGGGATTCTGAGTCCAATGAATTTGAGTCTATAGCCCACTTTGGGGACAGTTGACTTATTTACAATACTGAGTCTTCCAATCTATTAACGTCTTAAATCATTTATTTATATATTCTGTAATATGGCTCAAAGTCTCATCATATTCTCCAAATATACATCATTTTCTTCATAAATGTCTTTCAGTAGAAATATTCGTAGGAACTTCACATTTTTTATATTATGAGTGGTATCTTCATTTATAAATATTTTTTGCTATCATGTAGAAATTTAACTCTAATTTGTGCATGAATTTTTGTATTTGGCAACTTTGCCAAACTTCCTGTCTGTTGGCTTATCTCCACATTCATATGGCTTTTCTATGTACATAATCATATCATCAACAAATGGTAACTGTTTGGTTTTTCCTTTTCAATGCTGGTAGCTTTTATCCCCTTGTCTTCCTGTCCTGGCTAGGACTTCTAGTACAATATGGAATAGAGGTGGTGAGACCGGACATATTGTCTTATGCCCTGTTTCAAAGGATAGCTTTAAAGTTTCACTACTAAATATGATTTTATAGTAGGTGTTTTGCACAAACTCTTTATCAGGTTAAAGAATTGTCTTTTATTTCTATTTCCCTGTTTTGTACATACTATTTATTTATCAGGTTAAAGAAGTTTCCTTCTATTTCCTTCACTGAAAAACAGTTTTAAATCCTGAATGTATCCTGAATTCAAATATCTTCCTCCGTCTTCACTGAGATGAGCCTATGACTTTTAAATCCTTAATCTGTTAATGTAGTATGTTGTATTAATTTTTCTGAATGTTCAATCATTTAACCTTGCATTCCTTAGATAAATTCAACTTGTCCATGGTGTGTGATTCTGCATATGCAGTTGGGTTTAGTTTGCTAAGATTGTGTTTGCATTTATGTTCATGAGTGAGGCTGGCCCATGATGGTCATTTCCTATGCTGTCCTTGTCAGGCTTGGGGGTTGAATTCCTTCTTTTCTATTATCTGTGAGTGATGAGAATTTTTTTTTTTTTTTTTTTGAAACAGAGTCTCACTCCGTTGCCCAGGCTGGAGTGCTGTGGTGCAGTCTCTGCTCACTGCAACCTTTGCCTCCCGCGTTCAAGCGATTCTCCTTCCTCTGCCTCCTGAGTACCTGGGATTACAGGCATGCGCCACCACGTCTGGCTAATTTTTTGTATTTTTAGTAGAGATGAGGTTTCACCATGTTGAACAGGCTGATCTCAAACTCCTGACCTCGTGATTTGCCTGCCTCGGCTTCCCAAAGTGCTAGGATTGCAGGCATGAGCCACCACGCCCAGCAGAGTGATGAGAATTTACTGATGAATTTTTCTTGGCTTGAGGTTTTATTTGTGGAAAGATTTTGAACTAGTGATTCAGTTTCTTGAGTGGTGATAGGACCACGTAGGGGTTCTATTCTTGAGTTTGTGATATTTTTCTAGGGACATGTTCATTGTGTCAAATTCTAATATTAGTGAAAGTTTCATAATATCCTCTTATTATAATATTGCCATATCATAATATGTGTAGTGATTTTCTTTTTCATTCTCAATATTAGTAGTTTGACTTTTCTAATTTTTTCTTTTGATTAGTCTTGCCAAAATTAGTAAATTTTATTATTTATTATCTTTAAGAAACTGACTCTGATTTTTTATTCTATTTTATAGTTTTCTATTTCATTAAGTTCTTTTTATTTAATTAACTTACTTATTCATTATTTTATTTTTTCTTCTACTTTCTCGGAATTATTTTTCTGTGTTTTCTTCTTGAGATCTGGATTTAGCTGAGTAATTGTCAACTTTTCTTTTTCTCTAGTCTAATCACTTATGACTATAAATGTCTTTAATGTATTGCTTTATACGGCATTTTGTATTCATAACATTCATGAATTTTTAGTATTCAATAAAAGCATTTTCTAATTTTTGTTAAATTTTGCTTTGAAAATAGGTTATTTAGAAGTGTTCAGGCCGGGTACAGTGGCTCATGCCTGTAATCCCAGCACTTTGGGAGGCTGAGGCGGGTGGATCACAAGGTCAGGAGATCGAGACCATCCTGGCTAACACGGTGAAACCCCGTCTCTACTAAAAATACAAAAAAAATTAGCTGGGCGTGGTGGCGGACGCCTGTAGTCCCAGCTACTCGGGAGGCTGAGGCAGGAGAATGACGTGATCCGGGGAGGCAGAGCTAGCAGTGAGCTGAGATCACGCCACTGCGCTCCAGCCTGGGCGACAGAGCAAGACTCCATCTCAAAAAAAAAAAAAAAAAAAAAAAAAGTGTTCATTAGTTTTTAAACATATGAGGATTGTCTAATTATCTTGCACTGTGGTAAGAAAATATTCACTGGCTATTTTAATTCTTTGAGGTTGTTTGAGGGCCATGTAGGCCTCAGGATATAGTCACCTTTCCTCAGGTGAGGAAATGTCTGCTTCAGAAGGATTTGTGAGTGCAGTTCCACGCGAATGGAACCGAGTTGCTAATTGCTTTGCTCACCTCTTCTCTGCCTATCCGACTCCTCTCAAAGTCTCCCACTGGGACTGTGGGTTTGCCGGTTTCTTCTTGGAGGCTTTTGATTTTTACCTTTAATTTTCAGGCTGTGTTTTAAGTCTATGCAGACTGCTTTTGTTTTCTTTTCCCGGTGAATTGAACTCTTCATTATAGCAAGGCAACAATTCCTAGTGATGCATTTTGTCTGCAGATACACTGTCTGGCTTCCTCTGGTTTGCCGTTGCATCTTCTTTGTCTGTTTACTTCCAACCTCTGCAGATCTTTATGTTTTGAGCATTTTCTGTAAACACCATGAGGTTTGATTTCTCCGCCTAGTCTGTCAGCCTTTGTCTTTCTACTGCAGCGTTTAGTCTATTTAAATTTAATATGATTGCTTTATATTTAGGTTCAAATAGATTACTTTTTTTTTATTTTTAGCTGTTGCATATTTTTCTCTTCTATATTGTCTTCTTTTGGCTTTAAGTCTTTTTTTATTTCTATTTTCTATTCTATTAGTTTAGGAGGTCTGTACGATTGCTGGTCTTTTTGTGGTTTATCTAGTAGTTGCAATATACATCTTTAGCTTCTATGAGTTTTCGAGGGCTGCTATAATAAATCAACTAACTGTGGCATCTAACATAGAGAAAGTTTATTCTGTCCCAGTTCTGGAGGCCGGAACTCTAAAACCAAGGTGTTAGCAGGGCTGCACTCCCTCTGGAGGGTCTAGGGAAGCCTCCTCCAGCTTCTAGTGGCTTCCAGCATTCCCTGGCTTGTGGTTGCATCACTCCAACCTCTGCTTCCATCTTCATGTGGCCTCTTTTCTGTGTCTCTCTGTGTCCTCTTCTCTTCCTGTAAAGTCTCAAGTCATTGGATTTAGGTCCTACACTAACTCAGTATGATCTTACCTTGATCCTTAACCATGTGCATCTGCAAAGACCCAATTTCTAATTTAGGTCTTATTCTGAGGTTCTGGGTGGACATGAACTTTGGGGGACCCTTGCACTGCATTATACTTACCAAGACACAGAGTTAATCAATACCCCGACAGCACAGGAATCCCACGTGGAACCCTGAGGCTCCACATTTATTCCTTGCTGATTTCTAGGTATTTCTATTCTGTCTTGACCTGTTGTAATCCACAGACTTTATTCGTTTTTGCAGCCAGAACTCCTTTCAACTGACCCACTTCTGCCGGGATCCATGCCCCCCTTATCCCCCTCCACTCAGTTCTTCCACCTAGAATCATGTTTCTTGGGCCCGGAATTTACCCTTCAGGCTTTTTGTTAGAGACGCTCTGTTGTTGAACTCTCTCGGGTTTTGGTTTTCTGAAAATGTCTTTATTCTGCCCTCTTTCTTGGCATTTCAGTGGGGTTTTCTTACAGCTCATCGAAGACGCCATGTCATGGGCTTCTGGTTTTCATTCCTGTGTTTGACAAGTCAGATGTCAGCCTGCCTCTCTGGCAGGTAATTGTCTATGTCTCTGGCTGCTTTGAAGATGTTTCTCTTTGTTTCTGCAGTTTCACTAAGATGAGTCCAGGTGTGGATGGCTTTTTATTCATCCCACCTGGGGTCCACTGGGCTTATTTTTTTTTTTTTTTGAGATGGAGTCTTGCTCTGTCACTCAGGCTGGAGTGCAGTGGCATGATCTTGGCTCACTGCAAGCTCTGCCTCCCACGTTCACACCAATCTCCTGCCTCAGCCTCCCAAGCAGCTGGGACTACAGGCGCCTGCCACCACGCCCGGCTAATTTTTTTGTATTTTTAGTAGAGACGAGGTTTCACCGTTTTAGCCAGGATGGTCTCAATCTCCTGATCTCGTGATCCGCCCGCCTCAGCCACTTTTTTACATCTGCAGCTGTGTCCCATCAGTTCTGTGAAATCCCCAGGCATTATCTCTTAAAATAGCATGCTGCTCCCATCGCCTCTTCTTACCTTCTGCAACCTGATGAGATGACATGAGACCTTCTGGCTTTCTTCTTCATGTCTCCAAACTTCTCAGATTCCCCATCCTCTTGCCTCACTGTGCAGCATTCTCTAGAATTTCTTCTAACCTAACCTGTCTTTATTTATTTTTTATTTTTATTTTTTTGAGACAGAGCTTCGCTCTTGTCGCCCAGGCTGGAGTGCAGTGGTGCGATCTTGGCTCACTGCAACCTCTGCCCTCTGGGTTCAAGCGATTCTCCTGTGTCAGCCTCCTGAGTAGCTGGGACTACAGGTGCACGCCACCACACTGGGCTAATTTTTGTATTTTTAGTAGAGACGGGGTTTCATCATGTTGGCCAGGGTGGTCTCAAACTCCTGACCTGAGATGATCCACCCGCCTTGGCCTCCTAAAGTGCTGGGATTACAGGTGTGAGCCACTGCACCCAGCCCTAACCTATCTTTAGTTTATCAATTCTTCAGTTGAATTGAACATACTATAAGAATAAAAATTAAAGCCATAATCTTAATTATATTTTTACCTTAGCTTTCTACTCCTTTTTCACCAAGTCAATGCCTGTTTCTAGCTTCCTGCTTACTATTTTCAGTCTGGCTTTTCTTTAAGCTCAATAAAAGCATAGTTGTTTTACGATACATGCCTGATTTCTTTAGTATTTGAAGTCTGCATGTCTGTTTCTGCTCTCTGTTTTCTCTCTTGTCTCTTACTCATTGGATTTTGTTCCCTTTGTCCTTGTACTGAGACCTGCCTGTGTTCTTTAGTATGTAATATGTGGAGGTTCTTTGAGGCCTAGGATGAAGGTGAATTTTTCTGGAAGGGATTTGTGTTTGGTTCTTCTGGGCCACCGCAGATCCAGGGTTACCTTGCTCCAAACTCATTGATGGAGCATCTTTAATTCACTGGGAGATGGGGGCTTGTGCCGCAAGGCTGGCTTGTGGTTGCCATTTTCAGTGACGTGCCCACCCCAGCCCCACCCTGAGCTCAGCACCAGGGCAGCGTTTCTGCTGGTCTCCTGAGGTGGGGCGTGGGTGGGTTTGTTTCTGTGTAACCTGCATCTGAGGGTTGTGCAACTCATGCCCCAGCTCTGTGAGCAAGGCCTCCCACTGGCCTCCTCCTTGAGTGGGCCCTGGGCTTGGCTCTGTGCCTTGCATAAGGGCCTGCCATTTTGTTCTGCCATAGGCTCACGACAAAGGGCGCTGCTGGGCCCTGCTCACCTCTTCGTGGCCCCACCTCCGTTTAGATGGCATCTGCTGATTCCTTACTATCTGGTCACCTCCTTGCTTTTAAAAATATTGTTTTCAGCAGTTTTGTTCCTCGGCGAGTGATTGCAGTGATTAACCTAACCCGGTGCTTTACCAGAAATGTAAGTTAAGGGAAGGACTTGGTTCCTTCTGTGCATGCTTTGCACATCCCCATCATCAGCAAGTCAGCCGAGCTCTGGGGTAAGGGTCCTCCCTGTCCCATTGCCCTCACTATCTGTCCTACCCCATGGCCACTCGCCGTCCTACCCCAGTCTCAAAAGCAGCCTCCTCATTGCTCTCTGGGGCCACCCTTGCTCCCCAACAGTCAGAGACTTTGAAAACACAAATTGGAGCCCCTCCCTTTCCTGTGGAAAGCCCTCCCGTGTCTCCGTTACAGTCAGGATGAAACTGAATTCCCTCGCCACGGCTGAGTCTCATGTGATTTGGCCTCTGTCCAGCCCTCCGGCCCCATCTCCCCACTGCTCACTCACCAGCTGCCTTAGCCTTCGTGCCATTGCTCACCCATGCCAAGCTCTTTCCCATCTTCGTCCTTTCCCCATAGTCTGGAAGGTTCTTCCCCCAGCACTTTGCAAGACTGGGTCTGTCTCATCCTTCAGGCCCTTCCCAATCTCGTCTCGTAGAGAGGCCCTCCCAGAACCCTCTCAGCTCTCGTGCCCTACCCGTCAGCTCCTTTCTGGCCTCCACGTTCTCCTCCTTTCTTTAGTGCTATGGCTCACCATGGGAAACTAGCACCTCTTCCCTGATGAACCTGCTTGTCCAGCTTCCTGTACAGTGGAGGCTCACAGGCATCTTGGCACCCACACCGTGCCTGCACCCAGTAGCTGCTCAGGACGTGCTTGCTGGATAAATGAGGGCACTAAGTCTCTTTGCATGCTGCTCATGGGAGGCAGGGATGGGGCTTAGCAGCCTCCAGTTTCCATACAGACTTTTGGTAGAAGGTAGCTGAAGGCAGCGGATGGGATGTGTTTCCAGATCTGACTTGGTTTACTCTCTCCCCTGTTAAGAAAAATCATCTAGCCGGGCGCAGTGGCTCATACCTGTAATCCCAGCACTTTGGGAGGCTGAGGCGGGTGGGTCACTTGAGATCAGGAGTTTGAGACCAGCCTGGCCAACATGGTGATACCCTGCCTCTACCAAAAATATTTTAAAAAGCCAGGTGTTTTGGCATGCACCTGTAATCCCAGCCACTCGGGGGGGCTGAGGCAGGAGAATTGCTTGAACCTGGGAGGCAGAGTTTGCGGCGAGCTGACGTTGTGCCACTGTACTCCAGCCTGGGCGACAGAGCGAGACTCCATCTCAAAAAAAAAAAAAAAAGAAAAATCATCCTTTTCAAGTTTCTTTTCCAAGTCATCCTGGGGCATTGTATGACAGGCCCTCACAAGGAGAATTTACTTATGTAGAGAAATGTACTGTGCCTGTGTTCGACTTTGCTGTTTCCTATTAATTAAGGATTCAGACTCTGTAAAGTTACATTAACTGGTAGATTTGTATCTGGTAGAAAAGAAAAGGGTTACGGCCATTGCCTTGTAGCACATTAACCAGTTTTACTTCTGACTCAGCGAAGGCGTTGCAGAATGCCCTTCCAAGTCCTCAAATGGCTCCAGGAATGGCCTTTCCCACTTACGAGTTTCTCTGTTAATGAGCTAATAAATTTTTGATATGTATTTATTTTATATTTGTACAAGATCCCTGCTCTTTCTGGAAATTATACTCTGACAGCCTCCAAGAACGGTGACAGAACCTGTGGCTATTTACTGTCCAGTGGGTCCTTGCCTGGTTTGTCTGGTGACAGGCCTCAGGCCTCCGGTGGCTGTCTGTCAGCTGTGGGTCCTTGGACAGGTTGCCTAACCCCTGCCCTAGCTGAGGTCCTCTGTGCTCCAGCTCCCTCATTTATAAATGAGACGATTACATCATCAGTCTAAGGCTCTTAAAGGGGTAAATGAGACCCAAGTCAAGTGCTTGGTCCTCCACTTTAGGCATAAGAAGTACAGTAACTATAAGAATGATGGTGATAATAGCAAAGCTGTTGGTCTCTGTACGTCTCCACTAGCAGCAGGGAAGGCCCGATTTAAAGGCAGACAGGGGTCATACAGACACCCTTGGCCTCCACCAGGCGGTCTTAATGCACTTTACAAATAAGGGGGTCCTCGGAGCAGAGCCCCTCAGGTACCTCTGCCCCAGTCCTTGGGCCTTCTCTACACGACAGTGAGGTGACTGTTTTTTTTTTTTTTATGGCTTTATTGAGATGTAATTGACACTATACAATTCACCCATTTAAAGTGTACAATTCAGTGGCCTTGAGAATATTCACAGCTGGGCAACCATCTCCACCATCAATTTCAGATGCTTCTGTTACCTGAGAAGCACCCCGTATACCTCAGCCACCTGCCTCCCCTCCCGCCTCTTCTTCCTCTCCTTGGCCCCAGCAGCCATCAGTCTATTTTCTGTATCAGTGGATTCTCCTACTCCAGACGCTTTGTATAAGTGGAGTCATGCAGCACCTGGCTGCTTTCACTCAGCACAATGCGTTTGAGGCTTACCCGTGTGGGGCCAGCTCACTCTTGGCTGACAGGTGGCCCCTTTGGCAAGGTGGGACTCCTTGGGGCCCTAGCCCAGCCTGGCTACCCCTAAAGCCGGCAGCCCCGTTTGGGCTCTGCTTTTCTGTCTTGGCTGGTGCCAACCCTGGCCTGAGGGGTGTCCTGTACCCTGAGGACACCCCCACCTGGCAGCTGCTCCCCCCGCCAACTGGTCCTGCTGTGCCTTCACCCAGCTCAGGTCCCGCCCCACGTGGACAGGGGGAGCATGGAGGTCAGGGAGGCGGATGGAGCCTCAAGACCTCACGCGGGTAGATTTCTTGTCCCTTGTCTCATCAGCTGCTGGTGGCTTGTCTCATTCTCATCCAGCAGGCAAGAGGCAGTGGTTCATGTTTGGGGATGGTAGGGACTTCAGAGAGCCTGGAAAGGCAGGAAGCACCACCTAAAGGCTCTGGGGGAGGGGGAGCAGAGTCCCACCAAGTCCCCGGGGACAGTGGGGCGGCCTTTCATTTGGTATTTCCCCAGCACCAAGTACGTACAGGCGCCACGCTGGGGGCTGGAAATGACACGAGCAAGGCGGGCACCGTGCCTACCCTCATGGGGCCGAGCCAGTGGGCGAGGCAAAGCAGACGGCGGCTGTGGCTCGGTTGGGTGGGACTGTGATGGGGCAGCTGTCCTGACACCTCTGTCCCCTTGGGCCCACCCAGTGGTGGGCTGCTCGCGGGGTGCCTCCTGAGGCGCTCCTGGACTGGGAAGGAGGCCGCCGTCTGTTTCCACTTAGCAGCGTCCCAGGCCAAGATGATGTCATTGCAGCTCGGCCTGGTGGGCGCTGGTGCCGGGCCACCAGTGACAGCTCAGCTGGGAGCCCCAGGCTAATGAGAAGGGGGTCGTGGCTGCTGCAGCCACGGTGGGGCTGCTGCCTCTCATCCCAGAACCACGGCCTCATCCACAGAATCCCGGCCTGACCCCAACAGGCAGAGTAGGGGGCGGCCAGGCTGCAGGAATGTGGGGTGGGATGGTTCACTAAGGAACTGCACCTGGTGGGGGCGGGCGCAGCTGGGGCCAGGGCCTCTGGCTGTGGTCCTTCTCCTGTTCTAGGAGGGTGCTTCGCCAAGGAGCTCTGGGCCTGGCCTGTGGGCGGCTGTGCTGCTGAGCTGTTGCTCACTGCAGAGTCCATGAAATTGGCAGGCCCGGGCACCGTCCGCTGAGGCCAGGCCCCCAGGCCTGGACAGGGAAGCCGTTTCTCCTCAGCCACCGGTGCTCACCTCTCCCAGGGCTCAGCTTTCCCTGCGTGATATGGTCTGGCTCTGTGTCCCTACCCGAATCTCATCTGGAACTGTAATCCCCATGCGTCTAGGGAGGGAAGTGATTGGATGCTGGGGCCACTTCCCCCACGCTGTTCTCATGATACTGAATGAATTCTCACGAGATCTGATGGTTTTATAAATGGTAGTTTCTCTCTCTCTCCTGCCGCCACGTAAGACTGGCTGCTTCTCTTCTGCCATGACTGTAAGTTCCCTGAGGCCTCCCCAGACATGCAGGACTGTGAGTCAGTTAAACCTCTTTTCTTTATAAATTACCCAGTCTTGGGCAGCTCTTTATAGCAGGGTGAGAATGGACTAATACACTGCTGCCCACCTGTAGCTGTGGACAAGGCTGAGGACCAGGGCCTTGTCTGGCTCCGAGTGTCCACACAGCTAAAGGCTGCAGGTGGGGTTGGGCTGTGTCTTCCACAGAGGCCTGAGGCCCACAAAGGAACCATCACAGCCCTTGGTGAGGAAACTGAGGCATAGGGAAGGAGAGCGTTTGTACCAAGCAGGATGACATTGCCGGGCTCTGGCTGTGGCTGCCCTGGCACCAGTGTATACAGTCAGGCTATGAGCTGACACAGTAATCCCATAGCGAGCCCACGAAGGCAGATCAGTGCATTTAATCCTCCCAGTGACCCTATGAGATAAGATGTGGAGACTCAGAAACATCACGGAGGGGAGACTTGAACTCAAGTCTGGCTGACCCAAAACCATGCTCTCAGCCTTTGCCTGCTTGCTCTTCCTGGCTGGTCAAGGGGTCCTAGGCCCTTGCACCGCCATACTGTGTAGCTTTGGGCATAAATGGTTCCTGAGCCACCGTGTCCTCTCCTTACAAAGAGACATCAGGAGGATGAGGTGACAGATCTGCCTGGGGTACCACACTTGAGGAATTGGGAGAGGACAGGGAGGGAGCCTGAGGTTGCACGGTGCACACTGTCCCCAAGTGAGTATCAGGACTAGGGAGCGCTGCCACAGTCAGGGCCCAGCCTGGGGGTGTGGAGCTGGGCAGCAGGGCCCGGTGGGCTGGCTGAGGGCCTTCCCTGGACAGTGACGCGTCCCTCCCCCTCCCAAGCATTGCATTCCTGTTCTCTGGTTGGCAACAAACACACACGTGGCCTCTCCCTGTGCCCACGTTAAACATCTGCAGGGCTTTCTGGGAGAATGAACACACATGCGGCCTCTCCCTGTGCCCACATTAAATGTCTGCAGGGCTTTCTGGGAGAAGGGCTGCATGCAGGCATGCTGTGAATGGCCGGCGGCTCTGGCAGGGTGCTGGGCCCTGGACCAGTGTCTTGGACTGACTCTCACACCTCACCTGTCAGGTTGGAAGCAACACAGTGGCCAAGCTCTGTGTCCCTGTCACCCTTCCACACCCACCTGGCTGCTCCGTGTGCTTTTTTACGTATGTGTATTTTTATCCCTAAAATAACTGCCATGTGCATTTGTTCTGCCCCCTTCCAGGTGTTTTTCCCTGCATATGTCACACTGTGGTGGTCATGGTGACTACACCATCTGTCTGCTATCCTGGTCTTTAGTTGACATGATTCTATTGGCCAGCCCCTTGGGGAGTTGGGTGGTTTTCCTATACATGACAGCAGACACAGTCTGTCATGATATATTAAATATCTGTGGGCTACGGTGTTGGGCAGACGTTTCAGACTGACTATTCCCTACTGCTGAACATTTAGGAATTTTGATTTTTTCCTGTCCTAATTAATACTGCAAATAACATCTTTGTACATAGAGCTTTCCCACCCACTAAAAATACTTACTATTTTTTTCCTTAGGATAGGTTGAGCCTTTATTGGCCTGTTAAGGTGTCTTCCTAGACATCAGGGGTGTCACTGAATTGGATCCATTATAACCCTCCGTTCATCTGCTTGGCTCTGGACAGACTCACAAATGTGCTCAGAGGCCGAGTCACCCTGCGTGCTGCCAGCCTGGGTGAGTGCGCCTCTGCCCTCCCACTGGCCTGGCTTTGTTGAAAGTGTCTTTTTCACGTTTTAACTATTAATAGAGAAGGAGATATGCCTTCTTTGCTCCAGAAAGAGTAAAATGTCCTCCTTATGTTTCTTTCCTTCTTGATTTAGATGAGGTCTGTCTTAGTCTGTGGTCAGCTTTGCTGATTTGTCATTAAAGAAAGCCATGCTACCCGCATGGTACCCCTTTCCCTGCGAGGAGCTGTGTGCTGGACACCACATCGTCCACTGTCTGTCATTTATAGGAAACCCTCCTTTCTCGGGACACAGACCCTGGAGATGGAAAGGTGCTTGGGTGCCATCAGATACTTTTATTTATGAAGATAAAATTTGGGAGAAGTCCAAAGTTGACACTAATCGTAGAAAATTCTCATAATACTAAAAGGTAGAGCTAAAAACACGAAAATCCTCTCACATCCAAATATGCTATGGCAACTGCTCTCTACCTTTTGGTGAACATCCTTGAAGAACTTTCTCCATACAGATGCACAAATCTCCTTGAGAGATCTGGGCAAGTTCGACAGGCAGGGCAGACATAACAAATGGTCATCCATCTCCTTTGCAGGGCATGTGTGTTCATGTCATGTCATGATCTGTTCAGAGTACTGTCATCAGCAACAAAGCACGGCTCAGCATGCAGGCAAAACTGCACCAACCACCATGCATGGACACAGCACCCATCTAGCCCTGACCTGGTAGTTTGTTTGCGTCCCCTTGCTCTGCCCCACCCAAGGAGGATGGGGGGTTCAGTGTGTAAAAAAATAAAGTCTGGGCTCATAGATAATATTATTATACTGTGGAGACAGGTCCTTTTTTTAAAAAAAAAAAAACAAAAAACAACAAAAAAAAAACAGCCATTTTAAATATGGGAGAACCAGGCCTGGAGAGGTGAGCTAACCTGCCCAGTCCCACAGTGGGGGTAGGACAGGCTGGGGGCTGGACCCTAGCCACTGTGTCCCAGGCCCAGGCTCTCTGCTCCTTTTGGCTGGAAACCTCTAGCTCTGAGGGCTAGTGGGGGTTCCTCAGGGCTGGGCTCTTAGCTTCTGGGGGCCAGGGGAGTTGGGGCAGTGCCAGGAGTCCAGGGATGGTAGCATTTGGTTTTTCCAGCCAATGCAGAAACAGCACCTGCTATAACACCAGAGGCCAGAGGACTTCCAAGAATGTACTGCTCAGAGTGGGGGCCTCTGCTGGAGGGGTGGGGCCAGAGACGGCAACCCCCAGGTTTGCTTTATCAGAGTAGAGGATGGGCTGGCCCCTGAAACCAGAGCCCGTGAGGTGCGGGAGCTTCCCTGCGCTGAGGATGGCTCACCAAGTGCCTCTGCATGGACACTTGTTCCCCCGAATTTCCTACAAGAGACATGAGGCAGAGCTGCCATTTGTCCTTGTTAGAAAGGAGGCTCTCCACAGGTGGGGGTGCCCTGGCTTCTCTCTGGTTCATCCCTGGGCCCCTTCCCTCTTTCTGCTCCCACTTCCCCAGGCTCGGGGGCTGTGTCCCCTCAATACGCCGATGAGGGCACGACATCTTGGTTGCTGAGCAACCAAGACACGAACCAGAGCCCCAGGGCCTCCTGCAGGGGCTGACGTGGCTGGGGCTCATTAGAGTGACCAGGTCTCCACCTCTGTCTGGGCCCTGGTTTTTCTTGTCCTTGTGTTTCTGTGACGGCCACAGGGCTGGTGCCTCCGACCTGCTGGGAACTGAGCCTGAGTGGGTCTGTGCTCAGCGTCTGCTGAGTCTCTGGGCCTGGCAGAGGCCGCTTAGGAGGCCAAGCATGGAGCACCCCTGACGCCCATGGGATCCCAGTGAGACAGTGCTGAACTGTGAAATACACTCCAGCTTGTCCAAGACAGCTTGGTTTTGTCCCCGTTTTTTCCCCAGAAGCCCCTTTTATTCATATTTTACCTATTTTTGGGTGCTCTAGACACATGCCGGCTCTGCTCCCTGGAGGAGCCAGCCCTTGGCCTGCCTGCAAAGGTCCCAGGCTCCTGGGAGGCCCCGTGTGGGGGTACACAGTGCTCCCAGAGCTGGAAGCCTGCGCCGTCCTCCCTAGGGGAGTGGCTGTCTCTCTGTCACTGCCTGGGGGCCGCTGCTCCAGAAGCTCTTTTTGGGGTCTGCTTTTACCTCTTTTCTTTCTGGGCTGTTTCCTCACCCCTTCCTCATTTTTTATTTTAATGAGAAAAGATCTTGCCCTGACATCCAGGCTGGAGTGCAGTGGTGCAATCACAGCTCACTCCAGCCTCCACTGCCTGGGGTCAAACGATCCTTCCTTCTCAGCCTCCTGAAAAGCTGGGATTACAGATGCATGCCACCATGCCTGGCCCCATTTTTTTTTTTTATTATGAAAATTTTCAAACATTCAACATTTCAAGCAAAGATTGAAAAAATAGAACCATGATTAGCCATACGGCCACCACCTGGATTCAACAATGCACTCATCCCGGCTCCCTCTCTGCAGCGTGGCCAGGGATGGGCACTTCAGCTGGAGGCCGCAGCTCCTCTCAAAGGACTCTGCCTAGAACTGCCCTCTCAGAGCCCAGAATCTTCCCCGTTCCTTCTTCAGACCAGTGGGTGGGAGTAATGGCTCCCTCTGTCGCTAGCACTGCTGGCATACTATTTGTCTCGGGGTCCCTAACCCCGTCCAGACAGTGTGTTAATTGTCCTTCCACTTCACATCCCCAGCCACCCAGTCGGACTGGCCTTCTGACCGCTGTCTCTGTGTCCTCCTTCCTCCTCTTCCTCCCTCCTCCTTTCTTTTCCTCTTTTTGTGTCCTCCTCCTTCGGCCTCCTTTCTGGTCTAATAACCACTTGGAAGAAAGCTGTAGGCGTCCTGAAACTTGACCTCCAAACAGGTGGACATCCCTCTCCCGGGAATAAGGACAGTTTCCTTCAGAACCACAGCATCGGCACCCGAGACACCTGACCATCCCCTCCCATCCCCCCCATCCCCTCCCATCCCCTCCCATCCCCTCCCATCCCCTCCCATCCCCTCCCATCCCCTCCCATCCCCTGGGATCCGGTCCGAATGTGAATTTCCTAATTGTTCACCTGACCATCCCCTCCCATCCCCTGGGATCCGGTCCACATGCGAATTTCCTAATTGTTCAAAAATGTCCCTTATGCTTATTTTTGAGGCAGTGCATGATTGTGCCTGGTGTGTCTGATTCAGCTTTGGAATCTGTTTTATGCCAGGACATGCCCATCTTCTGTTTCCCTATGACGCTGACTTTTGGAGGCCGGAGCCAGTGCCTGGCAGCCTGTCCTGTTGCGGGGTCCCTCTTCCCCCGTGTGGCACCCCCAAAGGCTGGCTCAGGGTTGGTCAACCTTTCAGAGAAGAGCGCTCCCCGCATAGTCCTGCTGCTGAGGCCACGTCACCTCCGGCGAGGGGTGTTGCTAAGGCCGATGGGTTCCTTCAGCAAACCCAGCCTGGCTCCTGCTGCCTCAGGACCAGTTACACAGGCCCAGCCCTGCCCACAGCGCCCCCCTTGAGGCCACGAATACGGCTCAGGAGGCCCAAGTGTGCACGGTGAGCTCACACCCACTTCCAGCCAACAACCCTCTTGCCTGGTGAAACTTCCCTGGGCTGCCGGACCTGCGAAATCCCCAAATGCCAAACATTCCCGCCTCACATGATCCCAGAGAGAGGCGACCCAATGTTCCCAGGTCGCAGCTGAGGAGCCCGAGGTTGCCATCAGATCAGAGCCCCAGCTGCCTGGTCTGCCACAGCTCCGCTAGACGCGATGGGGTCAACAGGTCCCAACGCCCTTGTGCAGCCCGGCCCCGCCCCGCCCCATGCTGGGGGTTCACACGGTGACCTCTTTCCCTTCCTTGACAGAGGCTCTTCGCTGGACAGTAGACAGGAAATGCCCAGGGTCTTCTGGCCTACGTGGCCTCCCAGCCTGGAGATGCTGCGCCTGGTTGGAGGCCTGGTCTGGTGGAGGGCAGTGGCCTGGGGTTTTCTCTCGGCCATGTACTCCCCCAGGCCTGATGGAGCCCAGCCTCCCAGGCACTGACAAGCAGGTCACGGTTAAAAGAGAGCACCAATGGGCGGCAGGGTGCAGTGCCTCTTCGCCACCAAGCCTTTACCTGTTCACTGACCTCCTCTTCCTCCTGTTCCTGGGAGCCACCAAGAGTCTAAGCACTGCCGGATGGTGCAGAGAACAGCAGCCCAAGTCTAGCGTGTTGACCGGCGGCAGCCTGCGCTGCGGCTGAGGATGAAATCACCGTGTTCGAATCCCAGCCCTGAGAGCCAGCCGGAGTGGCCCAGATGTTTCCACTCAGGGTTTGGCAAAGGCACCACCAGGAGGAGGACAAGAGCGGAGAAAGGCGACTGCCTGGGCGCGGCGGGAAGATGGGAGCCGCTGCCCTTCAGACAGCTGCCGTTGGAGCTCCCCGAGGGTTCCTTTGGATCAGCCCTGGCCCAAGACCTTTCCAGGGAGGCAGGCTCCTAGTGGCTCTTCTGAGCACCCATCGTTTGTAACCACAGAACCAGGGCACAGAGCCCAGGGGACAGAGTTGTGTGCTGCCCGAGGAAAAGAGGATCTGTAGGCTGAAGCAGCTCTCGGGCATGCCGCCGCCACAGAGAGTCCCCGGAGAGCAGGAGCATCCAGGGTTTGGTGGTGTCTGGAAGGAGTTCCTAGGTGACCAGAATTCAGAAAGACAGTACGAGGGGTCGAGACTGCCCCAGGAACCCTCAACCCACCCTGTATCACTGTGAATTTACAGGAGTGCCACAGGGTTGAAGGAGCCCAACTTTAATGCTTTAAACTCAGTGATTCATTGGTGGAAATCTTGTCTCACTCCATGAGGATTTGAGGTGGTTCTTGGGAAACTGTACAGTGAAGAATTAAAGTGAGAAGACGCTAGGAAAACCCTGAGCCAGATGCTTGGGAACTGGAGCATGGAGATGGTTACACAACCTTGGGAATCTACTAAATGCCCCGGAACTGCACAGAGCAAAGTGGTTAAAATGGTACATTTTATGTTACGTGTATTCTCCTGCAATAATAATAAAAAAACCAAAAAAAAAAAAAAACCAAAACAAAAACAAAACAAGAAAACAACTCTGGGCTGGGGAAAATTCCAACTAGAGCGGGGAGAAGGAGAAGAGAGAGCCGGGCCCAAGTCCTCCCAGCTGGTGGGGTGGAGCTGTGGCTCGCGGCCCCCTCTTCTGCCTGCAGCCAAAGGGAAAAGAAAACTGTCCATTTGCCATCATTCTGAAAAGATAAATTGACCTGCTACGTGCCAGGCCCTGTGCTGGAGACACAACACCGATGATGAAACCAAAACAGTCCCACCCTCAGGGAGCTCCTGCTGTGGGGAGCCCCCATACACTTGTCCCTCTTCATGGGGACAGCAATGTGAGTTCCTCCAGGTGGAAGTCCGTTTTCAGGCAGTGAGTCTCCAAGAGATTTCACACAACCTCGTGGGGAACGGGGCTGTGGGACCACGCATGGCCCAGACGGGGCCCCAGGAACAAGCTAAGAAGAGAGACCTGGTGGTCTGGCGGTGGAACTGGGACAATGGAGTGGAACGTCCAACCATGCCAGGAGGGGAGTCACTGAGTGAAAGGGTGGAAGGCCCAGGGCGATGGAGAGGGGACATCAGATGGCAGCAGCAGAGGTTCCCGAAGCTTTCTGGAGCCAGGGAAGGTCTGTGTGTGCAGGAAGGGTGATGAGGGCTGGAGGCTGCAGGACTCTCTGGGAGGGAGGGGCTGAGCTGCTCAGGGGAAGAACATCCGGGAAGCCCAGCTTGAGAATCGGAGCTGCCTGTAATCCCAGCACTTTGGGAGGCCGAGGCGGGTGGATCACGAGGTCAGGAGATCGAGACCATCCTGGCTAACATGGTGAAACCCCGTCTGTACTAAACATACAAAAAATTAGCCGGGCGTGGTGGCGGGTGCCTGTAGTCGCAGCTACTCAGGAAGCTGAGGCGGGAGAATAGCGTGAACCCGGGAGGCGGAGCTTGCAGTGAGCTGAGATTGCGCCACTGCACTCCAGCTTGGCCGACAGTGTGAGACTCCGTCTCAAAAAAAAAAAAAAAAAAAAAAAAAAAAAGAATCGGAGCCTCTCCCATGGGCAGGTCCCGTGGGGAAAGGGCCACGTGCAGAGATGCATTGCAGAAGGTCTCAGAAGACCAAGGCTTGTTGGGAGCAGGGTTTGGGGACTTCCCTTGGGGATAGGGGGAACCACCAGCAAGTGCAGGAGGCTTCATGTAGGCATGCAGCTTGTGAGGAAGGAGCAACTGATGAGCGGATACATGTGCCTCCTCAGTTGGCATCATGTTTTCCATGTCATTCTTATTGAAGCATGAATTGGAGCTCCATTCCTCTTCATGGCTGAGTAATACTCCATCAAATGGGTGGAATACATTTTATTTATCCATTCATCAATCATCTTAGGAGGAAGCATCCCCATTCTGTGCATAAGGAAGAGATTGAATCACTGATGGCTTCACACTGCTGTGTGGTGGAGCTGGGATTTGAGCCCTCCTCTGTCCATGTCAAAGCCTTTGTCCTGTGATGAGGCTCTAGTGGAAATCACCCAAACACCTAGAAGATCTGGACAAATTGCAACAAACATCCCCTCAAAGGCATAAATGATTGCAGGAGAAAATCAGCTTTATGAGAGGGAGGGTGAGGAAGCAGGCATTGAAAACCAAGCAGAGTGTGACCCATGAGCCCTTGGGACTCCTTGGGATCTTTGCCGAAACCAGCTCCTGGAATTAGAGATTGGGGCAAGGCCTGGGGCCAGTAGTGCGTGGAGAGTCAGGTCTCCAATGAAAGAGGAGGTTGGATCTCCGGAAGGGTGACACCCCTGGGGAAAGAGTGGCCTGTTTTCTGGGACAGTTTTGTTGAGATACAATTCACATCCCAGGCAATCCACCCACTTAAGGTGTCTCCAGTCTGTGATTTTTAGCATATTCACAAGGTTGTACAACCAGCACCTCAATGTAATCTTAGAACATCTTCATCCCTTCGAAAGGAAACCCCATTCACATTCTCCTGACTCCTTCCCTCAGCAGTCACGAATCTACTTTTGGTCTCCATGGATTTGCCAATTCTGAGCATTTCATATAATGGGAATCAGGCAGTATGTGGTCTTTTGTGTCTGTCTGCTTTCACTCAGTGTCATGCTCTCAAGGTTCACTCTTGCTATAGCATGAATCAGTACTCTGGGCCTTTTGATGGCTAATACTCCATTGTATGGGTGTAATACATTTTATTTATCCATTCATCAATTGGTGAACATGGGGGTTATTTTCACTTTTTGGCAGCTACAAATAATGCTTCCATGAATAACCATGTGCAAATTTTTGTGTGAATGGACGTTTTCATTTCAGAAGTTGAATTTCTTGATTATGTGTTAACTCTATGTTTAATTCTATGAGGAACTGCCAGACTGTTCTCTCACAGTGGCTGCATTATTTTACATTCCCTCCAGAAGTCTATACAAGTTCTGACTGCGTTACCCGCTCACCAACACTGGTTATCATCTGTCTTTTCCATAACAGCCATCCCAGTGGGTGTGAAGAGGTATCTCGTTGTTTTGATTTGCATTTCCCTGACAGTGAATGATGTTGAGCATCTTTTCATGTGCTTACTGGCCATTTGCAAATCTCCTTTGGAGAAACGTCTATTCAGACCCTTTTCTCTTTTAAAAATTACATTATTTGTCTTTTTATTATTGTGGTTGAAGAGTTCTTTATATATTTTGAATATACAAGTCCCTAATCAGGAATGTCATTTGCAATGATTTTCTCCTATTTTGCGGGTTATCTTTTCATTTTCTTGACATTATTATTTACAGCACGGAGTTTTAAATTTTGATGTAGTCCAGTTTATGTCTCTCTAGTTTTTGTCATCATGCTGATCTACTTTATTTTTGGGACAGGGTCTTATTGTATTGCCCAGGCTGGTCTGAAATTCCTGGGCTCAAGTGACCCTCCCACCTTAGCCACCCAATAGGCTAGGATTACAGGAATGGGCTGCAGAACCTGGCTGTGACTTCCTTTTATTATTTTTTTAACTTTTTTGCTCTGTCTCTGAGAATTCATACCCATACATCTATCATATGAATTCAGTGTTCAAATTTGTACCAACTATATAGTTTATGAAACTCTTAACTTGGGGATGAAGTTAAAAATGTTTAAGATGATTGCAGATGCATACAAGTGCAGTTGCACACTATACAGTTCCCTCTGTTTTCCCCAAGATTAATACCAGCCAAAAATTAACTCACAATCCAAAATTAGAGACCATGGATGGAGGCAAACCACCTCAGGCACAAGTCAGCAGAGAAAACAACAGCAGTGCTCCAGCCTTATGGATTTCAGATATTGATAGTATCAGATATAAAACACACTGATAAGTGTGTTTAAAGAAATAAAGAATTAAATCAAACATGAGAAAATATCAACAGTCATGAGTAATTTTTTCAAAAATAATCCAAATAGGCCTTTAGAAATTGAAAATAGAAGCATTCAATTGAAAACTTATTGGATGGGCTTAAAAGAAGATTAGATACCACTGAGGGGGAATTAGTGAACTAGAAGATATAGCCAAAAATTATTCAGAAAATAGTGGAGAGAGACAGCACAGAAAGTATAGAAGAGGGATTGAGAGACATTTCAGAAGATGTCTTAGTTATTTATTGCTGCATAACAAATTACCTCCAAAATTAAGGTTCAAAACAACATCAATCACTTCTCATTTCTCACTGTTTCTGTGCATAAGGAACTGAGAATCTTGGTTGGGCTGTGCTTGGGGTCTCATAAGGTTGAAGGTAGTTGATGGCTGGGGCTGCCATTATCCAAAAGCTCAACTGGGGCTGAGGATCCACTCACATGGCAGGAAAATTGGTGTAGGTTGCTTGCCAGGGCTTTTAATTCCTTTCCACCTGGGCCTCTCCATGGGCTGCTTGGGTGTCCTCAGAGTGGCAGGGAGGCATGGTGCCCAGCTTCCTTAAAGTGAGAGATTCAAGTGGGTGTGTTTGTGTGTGGGGGAAGCTGCAAGGGTTTTTCAGATCCAGTCTTGGATGTCACACACTGTTACTCCTGCCACACTGTGTTGGTCATGCAGGTCAGCTCTGATTCTGGTGTGAGGGGCCCCCCATCGTGGAGGCCAGCTACCACAGAAAGAGAGAAGGGAGAAGATGGATACAGCAGTAATTAGAGCAATGGTAGCTGAGAGTTTTCTGTAACTGTTGAAAGACATGCATCCTCAGATTCAAAAAGCCCCATCAAGGTAAGCTGGGTATTTACTATGTGACATTTAGACATATAGTAAATATGTGCTAAAAGCAAAGAGAAGATTCTGTAAGCAACCATACAAAAGACAGATTCCCTATCAGAGAGCATCTAGGCTGCCAGCCAATTTCCAACAACAACAACAAAAAAAGCCCCAAACAAAAACAAAGCCCCAAACAATTAGAAAACATCTTCAAAGTGCTCCAAAAGAACTGTTAACTTCAATTCTGTACTAGATAAGTGTCATTGAAATCATGGTGGATAAGGAAAATTTCAGACAAACTAAAGCTGAGCTAGATCTTCCTCACAGACCCACTCTAAAACAACTTGTAAATAATATAAATCAAGAGGAAAGAAAATGATTCCAGAAGGGAGAATGAGATGCCAGAAGGAGTGACAGGCAAAGGAATCATTTAGATTTACTCACACATTCATCCAAGGCCGACTGAGTAAGTACTCTTGGGAAGTCAGCAGGGGAGCGGGGAGTAGAACAGAAAGGGAGGTGGCCAAGGGGGAGGCTCTTAGCAAAGCCTGAAGAGTGAAGAGCAGGGCTTTGGCCTGGCTGTTACCCCACTCTGGGGAGGGGCTGGGTCTTTATGCTTTCCACCCTCAGGCCTGGTCAAGAGTTGGTGGAGGGCAGCCACCGTTCCCTCTGATTCTTCCAGCCTATGGGAAAAAATGGGCTGCAATATCCCAAGGGCAAAAAATAAAAACATAAATAAATAAAAAGACCTAGAATTGCTGCTGTTGGAAGCAAAAGTCCACTGACGCCAGAGGGTGCTCAAGAAATGGTATAAAGCGGAGGCCTGGCGACACATCAGCCTTGTCTACTTTGACTGCATTAGATAATATCCAGTTTGAAAGATTAAAAAAAAAAGAACTAAAATATCAGCTGCAGCTAACAGGAGGCAAGAGGATTTGGTGGCAGTTAAAGTGTCTTGGGTTCCTTTTACTGTTTAAGAGAAAGGTAGAGAAATCAATTTCAGGCTTAGGTATACATATCAAAATGACGAGGACGACGGCTAAACATAAACCGAAATAGAATGGTTTACTGCCAAACAGCAGAGGGGAAAAACAGAATGAAATTGACAGGCTGGAAAAACACATGAAACCCAGGTATGTGCTGTTTTTGGAAGAAGTTTCTCATAAGGAAAGAGAATCAAGGCAGGACCCAGGTCTGTTAGGGGGAGCCTTGGGTCACCCTGCCAGCCGAGGGCATGGCAGAGGACAAGAGGAACGCAGAACCTGTGTTGGGAGAAAGGAGCTAGGAGTGCTGACTTGGGTGCGAGGCCAACTCCAGAAGCAGGTTGTTGGCAGCTCTGCTCCTGTCATTTCCTTCCCGCCTCTGCTCTTTCCACTCTGCTTATGCAAAGAGCCTTGGTGGTAGCTGATCTGTCACATCTCATGAGGAGCCATGTCCCGACACCACCCATGATGACATGGTAGCACGTGGAGGACAGCAAGTTTTCAGCCAGATGAAGGACAGAAATACATGGATGTTGAGGGGCAAAAGGGGTGGAATGTATTGGGTGTGTTTTTTTTTCTTTTTTTAAAATGGCTTTATTGAGATTTATTTTATATACCAAACAACTCACCCATATAAAGTGTACGATTCAATGTTTTTTGGTCTGTTATTATTTTTAAAAATTGTGGTAAAATATATAAAACATACAATTTGTGGCTGGGGCCATGGTTTACACCTGTTATCCCAATTCTTTTGGAGGCAAAAGCGGGAAGATCGCTTAAGCATTCCAGGAGTTTGAGACCAGCCTGGGCAACATAGTGAGACCCTGTCTCTACAAAAAAATAAAAAAAAATTAGCTGGGTGTGGTGGCACAGGCCTGTAGTCCCAGCTACTAGGGAGGCTGAGGCGGGAGGATCACTGGAGCCCAGGACATTGAAGCTGCAGTGAGCTGCGATTGCACCACTGTATCCAGCCTGGGTGGCGGAGTGAGACCCTTCCTCAAACAACAACAAGAACAACAACAAAAACCCAAAATAACGTTTGCCATTTCAACCATCTTAAGTATATAATTCAGTGGCATTAATTACATTGGCAATATGTAACCACCACTATCTGTTTTCCAAATGTCATGAACCCAAAGAGAAACTGCACCCACTAAGCAGTTAACTCCCCATTCTTCCCTCTTCCAACCCTGGTAACCTCTAATCTACTTTCTGTCTCTGTGAATTTGCCTATTTTAGATATCCCATAGAAATAGAATTATAGGCTGGATGCAGTGGCTCCCACTGGTAAGCCCAGCACTTTGGGAGGCTGAGGCAGGCGGATCATTTGAGGTCAGGAGTTTGAGACCAGCCTGGCCAACATGGTGAAACCCCATCTCTACTAAAAAATATAAAACTTAGTCGGGCATGGTGGTGTGTGCCTGTAATCTCTGCTACTTGGGAGGCTGAGGCATGAGAATCACTGAATCCAGGAGGCGGAGGTTGCCTTGAGCAGAAATTGTACCACTGCACTCCAGCCTGGGTGACAGAGTGAGACTTCATCCCTGCTCCAACCTCTGCAATAAAAGAAATAGAATTACACAGTGTGTGGTGTGGTGTTTTTCATCGGCTTATTCATGTTGAAGCAGGAATCAGAACCCCATTCCTTTTTATGACCACATAGTATTCCACTGTATGGAACCCCATTCCTTTTTATGACCACATAATATTCCATTGTATGGAAAGACCACAGTTTGTTTATCCATTCACCTGTCTGATGGCCACGTGGGTGGTTGGTGCATTTGGGGGACTGGAAATAGGGCTGCCAGGAGCCTGTGTGTGTGGATTCATTTGAGCCCCTGTTTCCAATTCCATCGGGACTATGTCTGGGGTATCATTGCTGGGTTACCTGGTAATTCTATGTTTAGCTCTTTGAGGAGCCACTGCAGTGTTTCCAACGGAACATGTTGCATTTGCCGGTGGGTCTGTTTGGCCCCTCCATACCCACCCTCCACCTTTCTCGGCTCTGCTCTGTAACTGGACGTGGTCCTGGGTAGACAGTGCCAAACGCCCCCTTCCCTTCCGATTCCAGGTTGGGCTCAGCCGGCAGGCAGGGTGACAGGAGGGAAGGCAGGGTGGGCGTTCCCAGGGCCCTCTGTGTGAGGCTGTCTCAGGGTGGCTGTGCAGCTGCATGGAGGTGGCAGCTCTCCCAAGGTGTGTCTCCATGGGGATCGGAAGTGCTGCCTCCCTCCTCCCCGGTCCTGCGGTGAGAGCCCCGTGACCGCACTCTCCTGGGGCTCCCTTCACCCACACTATTGCAAACATTCCCTTTGTAAATCAGCAGTCTCTGAATCATCTGGGCTGGAGTGAGTCCCCCATTTCCTGTTGAAATCAGCCCCCAGCCCCCGTGTGCTCTGGACTGGATGTGCCTTCGAGGCCGGAGGGGCAGGAGCTCCCCTCCTCATATTCCCCAAGCCGAATGCCCAGCAGGACACAGAGGTCAGTAGGGATATTTTGGACACATGAAAGAATGGCCTTACTGTTTCAATAGTTGCTCACATATTCTAAGCACGTCGGAAACGTGGAGCTCCTGGCCTCGGGCCTGAGTGGAGAAAAGACTGGCTTCCCCGAGGGCTCTCTCGTCTATAAAAGGGAATCAAACTGACAGCTAGGTGCTGGGGACAGCCCCATGAAGAGGAGGAAGCTCACTCGGCAGAGGAGCATTGAAGGCTCTGCAGTCTGGGAAGAACGAGGTCGTGGCTCAGCCCCACCTCGGGCTTACCTGGGCAGGTGACTTCGGCTGCCTGCCTGTGAATGGAATATTCTTAGCTTCATGTGATGATCGTGTAAATAGGGTGCTTGTGGGGATGGAAGAGCTTCCTGCTCATGTAGGGCCAGGTAAGGGGACTTGAGGGACCTGCGAAGAGCTTGATGGTGCCCCGGGCGTGTGGGTGGCGGATCCCAGCTGCGTGGAGCCCCGGCTTGCACTCAGCATAGAGCACAGATGCACAAGAACTATTTGCTGAATAAACAAATAACAGAACATGGTAGTCCAGAGAAACCCTTGTTTATATAACAGGAAGACACAAGAGAATGTTTGTAAGAATACGGCTTATAAAGCCAAGAAAACGGACACAGCTCAGAGGCTCATCAACAGGTGGCTGGACAAAAGAATGGGGCTGTATCCACGTGGTAGAATATTACACGGCAGTTAGATGCACGGATAATGGCTCCGTGTGCCCCCAGGCGCACCTTGCCATGGATGAATATCAAATATGATTGAGGGAGAAAAGTCAGGGAAAGAAATATATGTATGTTCAATTTCATACATTTCACAAATGCCATACCTACTGCTGCTGTAACAAATCGCCGTAAATTTAAAACGTGTAGTTTAAGACAACACATATTGATTATCTTATGGCTCTGGAAGTCGGAAGTCCAGCATTGGTCTCACTGGTGTAGAATCCAGGTGTGGGCAGGGCTCTGGAGAGCAGTCCCCCTCCAGCACCTACGGGCCACCTGTGGTCCTCAGCTCTTGGCCCCACCCTTCGTCGTCAAGGCCAGCAGCATCTTCTGTCCCCGACCTTGGTCTCCATCCTCACGTCTTCTCTCTCTCACTCTGATCCCCCTGCCTCCCAGTTGTAAGGACCCGATTAATTACACTGGACTCACTGCTCCACTACATCTGCAAAATCAGGTGACATATTCCCAGCTCCAGGAACTGGGACACCTTTGGAGGCCACCATCCTGTCTACCGCACAGATGAATGACAAACATGCACCCAGGAGAATGGGGGTCTCTGGGGAGGGCAGATGGGATAGGGGAGGCATACAGAGGCATGTCTTCGGGGCTGGACAGCTTTATTATCACTGTTGCATTAAGACACAGGGGTAGCAGTTTCTGCACCCATCCCCGTCAGGACCCCCTCCAACAGCCCGGCCCCCGGTGGCTGCATCTCTGTGTCCCTGGCACACCTCGCCATCATGATAGGGCTGGAGGTGGACATTGGTGAATACATACCCCAACTCCCTACCCCTGAGAGGGAGGGGAATTCTGGGCCCTTTTCCAGAGCATCACCGTAGGGTTCCCCATCACCCTCCCTGGGAACTGGCTTCATGTAATGTAAAGATAACCATTTTAAAGTAAGCAGTTCAATGGCATTTAGTACATTCATGATGTGAGGCAGCCACCACCTCTGTCCAGTTCCAAAACATTTGCATCACTCCAAAGAGAACCTTGTACCATGTCCCATCATCCTCCCTCCAGCCCCCAGCCCCTGACGACTGTGGATCTGCTATCACCCCTGCTATCCCCCTCCAGCCCCCAGCCCCTAGTGACTACGGGTCTGCTATCAGCTCTGCTATCCACCTCCAGCCCCCTGCCCCTGGTGACTGCAGGTCTGCTATCACCCCTGTTATTCCCCCTCCAGCCCCCAGCCCCCAGCCCCTGGTGACTGTGGGTCTGCTATCACCCCTGTTATTTTCCCTCCAGCCCCCAGCCCCTGCTGACTGTGGGTCTGCCATCGTCCCTGTTATTCTCCCTCCAGCCCCCAGCCCCTGGTGACCACAGGTCTGCCATCACCCCTGTTATTCCCCCTCTAGCCCCAGCCCCTGGTGACTGTGAGTCTGCTATCACCCCTGTTATTCTCCCTCCAGCCCTCAGCCCCTGGTGACTACAGGTCTGCCATCATCCCCGTTATTCCCCCTCTAGCCCCCAGCCCCTGGTGACTGCGGGTCTGCCATTACCCCCGTTATTCCCCCTCCAGCCCCCAGCCCTTGGTGACCGTGGGTCTGCTATCACCCCCATTATTCCCCCTCCAGCCCCCAGCCCCTGGTGACCGTGGGTCTGCCATCACCCCTGTTATTCCCCCTCCAGCCACCAGCCCCTGGTGACCGTGGGTCTGCTACCACCCCTGTCATTCCCCCTCCAGCGCCCAGCCTCTGGTGACCGCAGATCTGCCTTCTGTTTTGGAGGATTTGCCCGTTCTGGACATTTCATGGAGATGAATCACACAACATGTGGGCTCGGGTCTGGCCTTGGGTCTGGCTTCTTTTCTGAGGCTCTGCTGTGTGGTCGTCTGTGTGAGAGCTCTGCTCCCTTGCATGGCTGAGGAACATCCCGTTGTCTGGATAGACCAACGCATGTGGACCCTCTGCTGAGGGGCATCTGGGCCGCTTCCACCTTTGGCTTCTGTGAATTTTGCTCTAGGAACCTCAGTGAACACACACTTGTTGGAGTCCCTGTCTTCAGTTCTTCCAGGCACACACCTGGCTGTGGAGCTGCACGTGCTTTCTCAATGGCTACCCCCCTCCCTGGTGGCCCCCCTCCCCCCAGCATTCTCTCCATCCTCGAGTCCTTGTGTCAGGGGCTGCTTCTGGGGAAACAGAAATGTCACAGAAACTTAACAAATGTGAGATCTGTTCATTCTGAGTCACCTTCTCTAAACCCGTGCTGTGCAATGTGGAAGCCACGGTCCACACTTTGCTGTTTAAATGGAGGTGAATTAAAATAAGATTGACTTTAAATGCAGGTCCAGAGGCACAATGGCCCCATTTCAAGTGGCCAGTGGCTACCGAATTGGACAGGGCCGATACAGGACATGCCCATCATCGGGAAAGTTCCACTGGACAGTGCTGCTGCTCTATATTTTTGGGAAATATTTTGTACTTAAAAAAATGCCCCAAAGAACCCCTAAGTGAACAATGAAAACAAGACATTTTGGAGCATGAGAGTGGCACAGGTGCAGCAGGGGCAGAATCAGTGGGGCCAGGATCAGCGGGGGCAGGATCCGCAGGGGGTGCTAGTGGTGCTGGCGTGAATGAGCTGACTCCGAGCCCTTGAAGCTAGGGCTCAGCCTCTCAGTCTGGAATGTGGCCCCTACAGAGCTGGGTGGGTCTGGGGACATGGACGAGGCTGTCCTGGGTGGGGCAGGTCAAGGCACTGCTTACAGCAGGGTTCAAAGCTGGGGTGTGCAGACCCAGGAGGCCGTAGGATCTGTAAAGCACCCAGAGGCTGGTACAGCTCCAAGCACCAGGGTGCCCGGGGAGGGCAGGCAGGGCCAGGGAGGAGCGGACCCTGAGTGGGGGCTCTGTGCCCCCTCCCATCTTCCAGGAGCAGAGCACGTGCTGGAGCAGGGGTAGTGGGGTCCATCCTGTCCATAGAGCAGGTCTCAGGCCGACCAGCTGGGCAACTGGACAGGCCCAAAACACCTCTGGGTCTCGGTTTCCTCCTGTCTGAAATAAGCGGGGGCTCTGGTCTCCTACAGGGCCAGGACGCTCTCCTCCTCCTGGCTGAGCCTCTGGTGCATTTGCTGAATTTTGCCAGCACCTCGGAAGGACTTACCACGTGCCATGACCCTTTCTGAACACTACAGAGTTTAGCTCATTGAATCGGTATGGCAACCCCATAGGGGGAGTGGTCTTGTGAATTTCACTTTACGGATGAGGAACCCGAGGCAGGGAGGATAGGCGACCTCATCAAGGTCACACGGTCAGTTGGGGTCTGGCTGGGAGTCTGTGCACCTTACCACCAGGCCCTATGATCTGTCGATCTGTCCAGAGAGACTCAGGTCCCTAGGCTACTAGCTAGGGGCCACCTGCACTTTGGCTGGAGGCAACATCTTAAAGTAAAGGAAGAGCTTGGAGCCCTCAACCTCTGTCGCCTTGCCCGGCCGGCTGGCCCCACAGCCTGACGCCCGCCGAGATGCAGCAGCCTCTGCACTCTGCTTGTGTGGGACTGCACTAGGCAGCTCTCTTTGTGTCCAGGATCCCAGCAGCCCAGGCCGCATGACCTCATCCCCGTCCACACCCCAGGCCTCACACTAAAAATGACCCTGCTAGCCTATTGTTTATTGGAGGTTTTGTGGAAACCTGAAGAAAATAAAAAAACTACGAACTTTTGGAATTGGGCAGAGTCTGTCTCCCTCCGAACACAGCATTGTTGCTGCATGTTTGAAGATTCCTCCTCCCTGTGCCACGTGGACTGCAGCGACCTTCTCCCTGGGATGGACGTTCAGAGGAGGGAAGTGATGTCCAGCCCTTGGAGGGGCCTGGCTGTCCTTTGTGGGGTTCTGAGTTCTTCCCCCTTTGTGATACTTGGAGCTGCTCTAAGCTGGGTTCTCACTCCAAGAAAGCAATCGGGGTTTTTCCATCGGTTTGCTCCTGTCCCCTTGGGTGCCAGAATTGTAGGCTGGAGATGATTAAACAGAAAGTGTGGGAATCCATAAAAACAAGGGTGCCAGGTACTGCAGAGGACCCACTCTGCACTCAGCCTTCCTTCCCCAGGTCTCCCAAGGCTGACCATGTGGAAATTAAAACATCATCTTCCAGGAAATTAATGAAAACCGGATTTATGAGGCAGCTGTTCTCGGGTGTGAACTTTCTTAAAGGACCAGTGGGCCCAGGGGTGAGGTGCGGAGCAGCCCCCTCCCCGACCCTATTGCTGCCATCAACCCGCCTCTCAGCAGAGCCTTCTATTTGGAAATGAATCCGCAAAAGGCTTCTGGGTACCAGGGCCCTGAGCATGCGCCACGCTGGGGTGGACAGAGAGGCCGTCACTCGGTCCCTAGATTCATTCTCCTAGGACAGGGACATCCACAGGGGCTGGTCTTTCCATGCATGTGGGGCACGCGGTGCTGATGCAGTGTTGGGGTGGCTGTGATGTGCCAGGGCCCCTCCCGGGCCCCACAGCCATTGCTTCATTTGTAATCCAAGTCGCTAAATGCAAATCAGCCAGCACGGTTTTGGCACCACTTGCCCGTCAGTGAGCTGAAGCGGGGTGGACTACATTTCTAAGATTCCATATTTATAGTGGCTACTATTGTAACAGCCTTAGCAGTGGGCTAAGCATTTCATAAGCACTATTTTATTCTGTCCTTGCAAGAATCTGTGGAATGGGCTCTGTTGCATTCACCTCCAGTTTACGGAACGAAAAAGAGGATCAGAGAGGGGAGGTGACTTTCCCAAAGCAGCCCAGCCACCTTGTCCAGACTCCTGTCCACTGTGCTCCACTTGGTTCAGGAGTTTCAGAGGTGCATGCCAACACTGGGCAGACAGGACTAGAATAAAAACTCACGTGTGGATGCTGCTTCCCTGCCCAAATGATGGCATCTCACAAGCCCAAAAGTAGGCCCTGGAGGGCAGGAGTGGGGAAGTGCATTCCCTGGGCTTATCATGATCCAGATGAAGGCGGGATGTTTTGCCATAAGCGTGCCCTCTGGCCGCACAGAGAACTCATCTTGACTCCTGGGCTGAACTGAGGAGCAAAAGGTATTTTCTGTATTGTGTTAAAGTCATCTGTATGGGAGGCGTGCAGATGGAAATAAAATATTTACCATTTGGAACAAAATTTCAACTGGAGCAAAAAGCACTCTAAGCAAAGGATGTGGGGGGGAGAGGGGACGGTTTCAGACACAAACAGCTGCTGCCCAGCTGTGGCTGAGGGAGAAGGGTGGGAACTGTTGTTGGGGACTTGGTCCTGAGGCTGGGGCCGGGGGTGTGCTGTCCTCCTCCGGGAGTGCTGGGCTTCTTCTGGGACCTCTCCTGGGGGTGCCTCAGCTTGGGGGGTGCTGCCTGGGCGCCCTACCCTGCTCTTTGCTCAGCACTGTGTACCAGGCCACGGGAGGCCCCGACCTCGGACGCTTTCCCAGCCCTTTCATGGATGTCCCCCTCTTCCACCTCCCTACCCAGCCCATTTGCTCGCGTGTCCTACCTCCTCCCTGTCCCACAGGGTACTTCACTGTCGCCTCGTGGTCCTGCTGTGGCCAGCTGTCCTCTGACCACCTTACGTGGACACCCCACGGAGATGCCCCAAGAGACCTGAGGGATCCCAGAAGGTACAGCTGGAAGGAACTATGAGACCTGGTCGGTTGGGGAAACTGAGGACTGGGTGGGAAGGGAGCTTTCTAAGGTGACTTGGGGAGTGAATGGCTGAGTGCAGGCGTCCCCTGAAAGGCTGACACGCTCCTACCCCACCATCTCTCACCGACCTCGAGGTTGTGTTTCTAGAGGGGGGTCAATGTCGATGCACAAGATGGTCTTGGCTGCTCTGGGAATAACTACAGACAATTATTTCCTTATCAAGGGAGCGGCCTTCCCACCCCCACCCCCATGCCGCAAACACACACTTGCTGGCTCCCTGGAGTTGGCTGTGGGTCTCTCCCGAGAGGAGAGTCCCACCTGGCAGCGGGTGCTCCCCTACCAGCAGGAAGGGTGAAGCAGTTGTCAGGAGATGGAGCCCCAGGGCCCTGAGGCTTTGGGCCTTGACACTTCTACGGAGGCCTCCAGAGTGGCCCCTGGAGACACCCCCTTCCCATGCACTTGAGGGCCCTGTGGATGGTCCAAGGCTGGCACCAGAGAAGCAACCTGGAACTTCCTGGGTGAGAAAACCCAAAACCATGGATATGTGAGGCATCTGCTCCTGCCTTCTTTGTAGCTGCTGGGGGCTGAGGCCATGACCTCCCCAGGCCCTGACCTCCAGAGTGACCTCCACGCTGCCTGGGGAGGCACCAGAGTCATCGTTTCAGCCACCCCGGGACCTACCTTCTCATCTGTGGGACAATCCCCCTATTGATTCTCTGGTTCAACGAGAGGGAAAAATCCTCCTGAACCTCCGCCAAGGGTGTGGGGAGCTGGTCTGGACCAGTTCCAGAGCCGGAACCCAGAGGAGGGGGAACACTCCCAACTTTTACGGCTGGCTTCAAACCACTTCCTGGAAATGGCCAAGTGCAGTCTGTAGCCCCCGTGGCCTCGTTGGAGAGCAATGTTCCGTGCAGGGGAGGAGGGTCACGCTTGTCACAGGCCGCCTGGCCAGTGCGGCCTTAGGCTCAACGGTCCAGAGGGTCTGCGGCTTTGCAGGGGAGGAAAAGGCCCCTGGTCCGGAATCCACGGAGCCCCTGGGCAATCGTGTATTAATGGTCCTTTTCGGGATGCTGGGATCTGCCTGCGGCATCCTCCTGGGACAGCGATGGTCTCAGGACACAGCAGAGTCATCAGATCCGCCTGATGGTTACAGCACTGCAATCCCACGTCGGGTCCACCCTACAATTTGCTGTTAGAGTGCTTAGCGAAGCAGGATCAACCTCAAACTTTTTGGGAGGGAGATCTAAGTCCTTTCAAGAAATGAACCACTACCCAGAGCACCCCGTGCCCACCATGATGACAGTAGCACTAGGCAGGGATTGGACACCCACTGCACACTGGGCTCTGTACCACAAAGCTCACACTCCTCCTTCACTGTGCCCCGCCACGACTGGCGAGAAGGCGGGACTGCTGTGTGACCTTGGGCAGTTATCGAACCTCTCTGTGCCCCTGTTTCCTCGTCTGTGTCATGAGGATGAGGAGGGTACCTACTTCACAGGTGGCTGTGAGGACAAGTTAATGCTCCCAGAGGACCTGGAGCATTGCTTACTGTTTGAGCCCTAAGTGTCTGAGCAACATCGCATGTTTTAAGCGATGGGGTGGTGACCATTCTCCTGGGTACATCTTGGCTGACTCTGTAAAAAGATGAAATAAAGATGAAATCCACTGCAGTAGAGATTCTCATGCTGAGGGTGCAGGGTATGCGCAGTTTAGATACCAATCTATGGCCACACTGGCCTGGCAGCGAGTGCCCCCATGACATCACACCAGAGCACGAGGGTCACCTCTTCTCCTGTACACCAATGCCAGGTATTGAAAACTTCTTAACTGTTGCCAGGAGAATGGGTCAAAAATAATTTGAGTTGGTGTATGAGTGTGTTCTCACACTGCTAATAAAGACATGCCCGAGACTGGGTAATTTATTCAGGAAAGAGGTTTAATGGACTCACAGTTCCACATGGCTGGGGAGGCCTCACAGTCATGGCAGAAGGCAAAGGAGGAGCAAAGTCATGTCTTACATGGCAGCAGGCAAGAGAGAGAGCCTGTGCAGGGGAATTCCCAGTTATAAAACAATCAGATCTTGTGAGATTTATTCACTACTACAAGAACAGTATGGGGGAAACTGCCTCTGTGATTCATTATCTTTACCTTCACACATGGGGATATCGAGGTGAGATTTGGGTGGGGACACAGCCAAGCCATATCAATTGGGTTTGCGTCTCTCAATACACATAGCCTAGTTGTTTTCCCTTCCTTTGAATTGTCTGCTTCCTGTCCACTGTCTGTTCTTCCTATTGATTTGTACAAGCTCTTGTATGTTATGGAATTGAAGCCTTGGTCTATCCTGCAGCAATTTTTCTTTTTGGCCAGGTTGTCATTGTATTTGAGTAATATGTGAAATACTTACATATATGTGTGTATGTATACACACATTCACACATGCATACATGTAGCATACATGTGTTATACAGATGTGTATACACATATGTGTGTGTGTGTGCTATACAGAACCTTCACGTTTCATGTACTCCAATCAATAGACATTTTGACATCACCTTTTTGGTACCACCTAGAATCGTTGTTCATGCTCCAGGATTGCATTTTAAATCCACACGTGGCCTTTTCCTACTTTTTTATGTGTCATTTTTCATGTTTTAAACTCTCTCCTTCTGGAATTTGTTTTGGGGTAAGGAGGGAGGTAAGAATTCAATTCTTCCTTCAGGTTTGTTTCTCCAAATGACGAGGCATTTGCCTCCCCATGCTTTATGGGACAGTCTGTCTTCTATCTTCAGTTTATCAGAATCTAAGATTCCACATGTCTCTCTGGACTAATTTCTGGACTCTGCTCCGTCCCATCGATGGCTCTGGTGCCAAGGTGGCCTCGATACCACAAACGGCTGCTTAGGCAACTTCATTACAGGAGCGGAAATTTCTGGTCTGTCCTTGTGAATCAATTATTTTATTTGAAATAAAAATCATCTGTTAAGTGCCCCCCTCCAGCACTGCAAAGAATACTGCTAGAGGTATTTTAATTAGTAGGATTGAATTGAACTTGCAGATAATTTTAGGAGAAAAATGGCAGTTTTATCTTTTTTTTTTTTTTTTTTTTGAGATAGAGTCTTGCTCTTTCGCCCAGGCTGGAATGCAGTGGCACAACCTCGGCTCACTGCAACCTCCACCTCCTGGGTTCAAGAGATTCTTCCTGCCTCAGCCTCCCGAGTAGCTGGGACTACAGGTGTGCACCACCATGCCCGGCTAATATTTGTATTTTTAGTAGAGAAGGGGTTTCTCCATATTGGCCAGGCTGGTTTCGAACTCCTGACCTCAAGTGATTTGCCCGCCTCGGCCTCCCAAAGTGCTGGGATTACAGGCGTGACCACTGTGCCTGGCCCCAGTTTTACCTTTAATGAGTCTCGTATGCACCAGGAATTTCCTCTTTTTTCCATTTTTGTCTTAGGTTCCTTAATAGAGTTTGTAACATTTCTTCACGTAGGCCTGTGCATTTCTTGTTAAACATCCGTAGTTATTTTGAACGTCTTGGCGTTTTACAGCTGATCTCTCTTCTTCCTTTGCACGTGCTCCAGGCTTTTGTTTCTTGGTGGGAAAGCAGCTGATTATCGTGGAAGGATTTTGAGCCTATAGCCTCTGTGGGTCGGGCGTGGCCGCTCCTCCTCGCTAAGCCTGTGTGGCCTCTTCATGCGTCACATGCGGATTCTCTTCCCTCTCCATGCAGGACTTGGCAGGGGACACGATGTCGTAGGGGTGTTCGAAGTGCCGGGAGGGGGTGTCGTGTTTCCTGTTCGTTTTTTTTTTTTTTTTTTTTTAATTATACTTTAGGTATATCTCCCAATGCTATCCCTCCCCCCTCCCCCCACCCCACAACAGTCCCCAGAGTGTGATGTTCCCCTTCCTGTGTCCATGTGTTCTCATTGTTCAATTCCCACCTATGAGTGAGAACATGCGGTGTTTGGTTTTTTGTTCTTGTGATAGTTTACTGAGAATGATGATTTCCAATTTCATCCATGTCCCTACAAAGGACATGAACTCATCATTTTTTATGGCTGCATAGTATTCCATGGTATATATGTGCCACATTTTCTTAATCCAGTCTATCATTGTTGGACATTTGGGTTGGTTCCAAGTCTTTGCTATCATGAATAATGCCGCAATAAACATATGTGTGCATGTGTCTTTATAGCAGCATGATTTACAGTCCTTTGGGTATATACCCAGTAATGGGTATTTGTTTTCTTTTTTGAGACAGGGTCTCCCTTTGTCACCCACGCTGGAGTGCAATGGTGCGATCTTGGCTCACTGCAACCTCCACCTCCTGGGTTCAAGCAATTCTCCTGCCTTGGCCTCCCAAGCATCTGGGATTACAGGCATGTGCCACTACGCCTGGCTAATTTTTGTATTTTTAGTAGAGACAGGGGTCTCACCATATTGGCCAGGCTGGTTTCAAACTCCTGACCTCAGGCGATCCGCCCACCTTGGCCTCCTAAAGTGCTGGGATCACAGGCGTGCGGCACCGTGCCCAGCCCATGTTTTCAATCCTAGACTAGCTTTCGTCCTTTCATCCTCATAGTATTAAAAGAAAAGTAAAATCCGGAGAAGTGCAAGGGGCAGGGCTGCGCTATCCTGCGGTGCCCGCTTTCACCAGCTGCAGGGAGCCGCTGGCTTGCAGTGAGAGCAGCCTTTCGTAACTAAGCTTCCTTCCTTCGGCTCACTGGAATCAGCCAGAAAATACCAGCGGCATGAGTCACACATGGGTGCCATTCATCGTCCATGGGGCAGCAAATGAGGCCATTGTCCCACCCCAGAGTGGGCTGCCCTGGAGGTGGGGTCGTCCCGTCCCAGAGGCTCCCGGCCCTGCAGCTTTCTCCAGGGTTCGGCTCCTTGGAGGCATCTGACTTGGTGGAGATGAGTGGCCGGTCTGGCCAAGCCCCTGAGATGGTGTTGGTCCTGCCTGTCGCCCTGTTCCGCCTCTTGTCTGACCTAATCCCTGATTCCCCTCCCGTGACAGACACCTATCTACCCTGCTTCCCACGGTCCCCCGCATGGCACAGCCCCAAGCTCTCCTAGCAGATGTTCTCAGCTGGACAAGCAGGATTGTTGCCTTCAAACAACAATAGGCTAATTTTCTTTTCTCCTTTTAAAAAGCATCCATGTGCTTATAAGCAATGGGAGTGAATGAAGAGCCAGGCCCAGCAACAGAGGGGAGCTTGTCCACATGGAGCAAAAGGAGCCGGACACCAGATTCACCCATGGCACGAACCCGGTGACGGAGGCAGTGTGAGCAGGCAGGCGGCGGCCACTCTGGGGAAGGGAGAAGGAATGAGGGTGGGAGGGGCACAGAGGGCCTCCAGGGAGACGGTCCTATTGTGCCTCTTCACCTGGGTGTCTGTCACCTGGATGCAAACTTTGTGATCATTCACTGAGTCAGGTTTTGTTACATGTCTCCTTAAAAACAGTTCTTAAAAGCTCCAATGTGTATTTCACTAAGATTCACTTTCCTGAGTTGTGAAGTCTGACCTGGGGAACATCTGGATTTCCAGGCCTCAGGACATCACAGACCACATTTCACATTTCAACAGCACGACGCAGCATCGGTCAGGGTGGAAACTGAGAATGAAAACCTTTCCCAAAGGCCGGCCCAGAAGCAGGCCATCGCTTTTCTTTGAAAAGTCCCCAAAGACTAGTTTTAGCATCTGAAACTCATCTTTCCCCTCCTACATCTGAACTTTGTGTTGCAAGGAAACCTCACGTTGCAAGCGTGTGTGTGCCTTCCCCCGAGACCCAGAGCTCAGTCTGTGTCACACAGGGAGCCTTGTGGCTGGGTGAGGCTGTGCCCTCGCCGGTGAGAGGCAGCAATCCCTCCACCATCCATCCTGGGCTGAGATTTCATTCTGCAGGGTGAGTGGAGCGCCGAGGCGCCGTGCCCTGGTTACAGGTTCCAAACTCACAGCTGCCTTGTCAAATGTCCCTGTCTCAGGCAGGAAGACCCTATGGTTTGATCTCTGGGACCCTTGTCTGTCTAGGACCCTGCTGGGGCCACCTGTGCCTTCTCCAGGCACCGGAAGGGCAGGAGAGCCCCGCCCTCCTATTTCCCAACCCCTGGGAAGAGGTTTGGTTGACGGGGAAAACTGCAGCGTGTGCTCCTTCTGGTGAGTTCTGCATTCTTTCCTAGTGAAGTATTGTGCATGGAAAACCAGAATATATGGTCAGCATTCTTCCTATAAACGGGCGATTGTACGCTGTACAAGAATGACTGAGCAATGCCTAGGGGGTGGCCACGGTGTCCCCTCCCCATCCATGTGGTGCCCAGCATGGAACTGGGTGGTTCGGTACCCGACGGACACGTGGCTGCAGACGCGCCGTCTCGCTTCCCTATTTCCAATGGGGACCTTGCCGAAGCGTGGCTGTCGTTTATGTGACCATCCTGTGCCTTGGTGTTTCCTTAGCCACAGGGCCCCTTTGTCACATTAATCACATGGGGGAAGTCCTGCATGTGAAGGGGACTGAGATGGGGATGCTGGAAGCAGGGGTGCTGGGGTCGCTGCCCAGGGAAGCCTGCCCACTGCCCTGCTTCCCACCTGGGCTGCTCCCTGTCCCAGAGCAGCCTCTGAGCCTCCTCGCTGGGCTCCCGGGGGGCTGCAGAAAGCTCAGGAAGGGTGGGTTTCTCACTCCTGCTGAGCCGCCTTTGAGCAGATCCGTCTCCAACCCGTCTGTATCCAGGCAGGCCCGAGTCCACATGTGAGAGCCGTTTCAGACTGAGGCTTGCGGAGAATGTGTGCATGGGATTACTTTCTCGCTGGCTTTCAGCAGACTCTCAGATGTTTTCCGAGAGAAAGAAAAGTCTGGCTCTGAACCATATTGAAAATCCCAGTCAAGAATTCCACATACACGCGGAGAAGCAGTTCAGCCTTTTTCCGCAGCTGGTTGACGTGCAGTTAATTCTTCCAACAGCCCCTGAAAGGGAGTCGATGAACACTCAATCCCCATGGTTTTTGGACAACTGATTACAATCACACTCGCCATAGGTTAGAATGTGCCACGCAGACATGGCCTCCTGTCGCTGGGAATGGCCTGAGGCTGTGAAAACTCACAGCCCTGCCCTGAGGGACGATGCTCTGGGGTCACCTGCCCCCATCTGCTGAGATGGGCAGCAACGGGTGACTCCTCCAATGCCCCAGGGTGGTAAGTGGGACCTGGCAAAGCACCTGGCAGCCACCACCCTCTTCTTCCAGTTATGACAGACAGAGCCGAGGCCTCCACCATGGGCTTCTCTCCCATTATACCTGGCTAGGGGCACCATTCATGTTGGTTTGGGGTCTTGCAACCAAAGTGTCTTAAGACGGGCTCTCTGGAGTCCTTGGAAATAGAGAATTATGTGTGGGTGGTTTCGGGGAAACGCTTTTGGGACCAACACCTAAAAGGGAGTGAGGGGTGCAGCACAGGGCGGAGGCAGGAGTTGAGTGGTGACGCGGTCGTGAACTCGGTCGTCAACCCATCCTGTGGGCGGCTCTGGAGCTGGGATTCCCTTTGGAGTTGTTTTGCTTTGAGGTAAGCGGGCTGAACCTCCGGACCGACCCCCATGTGGTTGGTCCTGAGATGTGGCTGGGCCTGGGAGCGGGCGTGACCTCACACAGTGCAGCTCCCTGGGGTGCAGGGCAGTTGGCAGAGACTCTGCTGTGATCCGGCGGCAGCTCCAAGCCCACGTGGAGTGGCAGCGTTGGTCTTGAGGGTGGCATCTTGGGCACACGAGAGCATCTGCTGCAGCCTCCTCACTTCCTCGAACACTCAGTTACTCTGTGAGAACTTCGGCTGATCTGTTTTTCTGGGGAAAGGTAACAGAAGAGGTTATGGGATAAACCACGGCACCCTCCACCCTCGCCCGGTCGCAGCCAGCCTGGTCATTTCTCCCCTCGGCCACCCATTCTCAATTCCCTTCACCCCGGCCTGTTGCCTCTACTGGTCTAGCCTTAAGCTGGGCGACCCCCCTCCCCTTGCCCCTCAGGTCAGTGCCCCGGTCACCAGGCCCTTCTCCAACCAGCCGTTGCATCTGTCCTCTCACCCTCACTCATGCTTAGGGGTGTACGCAGAGTTGAAACTGTGTTCTTCCCTCCCCCTGTTGCATGGCAGCAGCACCCCACCTCCGCCACGAGGAGCAGGCCCAGTGACTCCCGCTAAGAGGCCAGTTTCCCGCTTCAATGACCGCCTCCTTCTTACCCTGCTGGTCTGTTGGCGTGAGGAGCCCACAGGGAGCAGGAGGCAGTCACGGGCAAGTAGAGGGGACTCTTCCTGTGTCTCTGAGGACAGCAATGCCTTAGGAGAAACTGGACTCCTGGGCTCACTGGGCCCGACGTTATGAGGACAGGAAGATGAGCTCCCCCACCCAATCACGGGGGTGTGGTGAGTGGGACCTCCCCTCTCCCTTGCCTTGGCTCTTAGACTGGTGTATTCTACTCCTGGGTACACAAGGCCATTAGACGGTCAGGGACTGGGGTCTGCCGTTCTGGAGAGGGGCCCCATCCTCGCTGGCAGTCTATGTCTGCTACTGCAACAAAACGTCTCAGGCTGGGTCATCTGGGGGCAGCAGACATTATTGCTGACAGTACTAGAGGCTGGGAAGTTCAAGATTCAAGATCAAGGAGGCAAAGGAAGGTTCGGTGTCTGGGGAGGGCCTGGTCTCTCACTCCAAGACAGTGCCTTGAATGCTGCATCCTCTGGAGGGGACACGTACTGTGTCCTCACATGGTGGAAGGCAGGAAGACAAAAAGGGGTCTAGCTAGGTCCCTTGAGCCCTTTTATAAGGACACTGATCCCATTCATGGGGCTGCAGCCCTTATAACTCAATCACCCCTGAAGGGCCCCACCCTTTAATACTATCACATTGGGTCTTAGGTTCCAACATACAAATGCTGGGAGGACGCACACGTTCAAACCATAGCACTCACCCTCCAGTGGCCTGTCTCCAAGCCGGAGTCTTGGCAGCCTGGTCAAGAAGGCCCCTCTGCCACCCGTCAGGCCAGCAGCTTCTGGGTGGAGCAGCCCGTGATGGGACCAGTGCAGCCGGTGGCGTGCGGGTAACTCACCTCCTCCCAGCCCAGCTCAGGGATATCGAGAGCAGAGCCAGGGTTTGGAGTATCTGCCCCAGGGAAGTCGACTCGGTGCATGCTACAAAGTGGGTCTGTTTTCTAGCGCTTTGTTTACCCCAGAGAGCTAAGATTGTTAAACATGTACTAGCCCAGCACTGAGTATATCTTTCTTTCTGTGCCAAGCAGTGTGTGCATGCTTGCATGTGTGTATATGCATGTGTGTGATTAATCACGTGTGTTACTGCGTTTCACCCTCACTGCAACCCCCTCTCATAGGTGTCATCTCCACTGATGAGGCTCAGGTGAGGTAGGTTAGGCCCCTCCCCAAGGCCACGCACTTAAGATGTGGCAGAGCCACCGTTTGAGCCCAGGTATGTCCAACTCAGGAATCCTCCTTCTTAACCACACTGACTACTGTATGTGGCCAGTTATGTTTCCCTTCTAACTTCAGTGCCTTCTGTTGCTGGCACCCAGACCATCTCTGACTCCAGCTATCCATAGAATCCATGCTTCCATAAATCCCTTCTCTCTGGGCCCCTCAGGAAGCGGGAGATCCAGGAGAACCAGGATGCCAGAACACCTTCTCGGGCTCTCACCGACTTTCTCAGGCAGCCGGAATTCCAGGAACCCTCAGGTGGGCACAGGGCCAGGCTGCCCCTAACATTGTGAGCATCCGTCTGGGAGTCTGCCCAGCCGTGATTGTCCCTCTGTGCCAGCCTGAGGCTGGGGGTGGGGACGTTGTGGAGGGAGCAGGGCACGGGTCACTGGAGGAGCTGAGGGTGCCTCATACCATTTCTTCTGGGGACAGTTTGCCTTCAGAGTCCTGGCAGGGGGTTTGTGGGAGAAGGCAGGGCCCCGTCACCCCACATCAGCTGAAATAAAGGGAAACATGCAGCGCACACAGTCAGTAAGACAGAGCCACCGAGGCAGCCATCTGAGGGAAAGTGACATTTTCACTGGGCTCTCTCACCCTTGCTGAAGGGCACAACCTGTTTTGTTTTCAGCTGCAGGCTGGGTGGAGAAGGCTGGGTGGTGGAGGCTGGGTGGTGGAAGCTGAGTGGTGGAGGCTAGAGGCCTGTCTCTGAAGGTCTTCCCTGGCAGTGGTGGCTGTGCCTGGGACCCTCTTGCTTTCCCTGGGGACCTCCTGGAGGAACAGCTCTATGGTGTTTCTGGCCAATCCCCTTCCTTTGGGTCTTGCTGGTTATTACATGGGAATATTCATTTCAAGTGCCTGAACCAATGCATATTCTTTTCCCACCATCATAAAAGACTTGCTTTCTAATGACAATAACCTTCATTGCAGGCCATTGCTTCTCATCTCTGTTTGTTTTTCCACTCCACCTTCTCAGCTCCTGTGCCATCTCCCACCCCACGTCTTGTTGACTTCATGTTTATCCTTCACTCACTCAACAAGCACATGTGTCCTTAGTGATGCCCCTACAGCCCCCATCCCATCTGGCACTGTGTCATTCAGGTGTCCCCGCCTCCCCGGACGTTGCCTTCGGCCCCCTCTCCTGGGTGTTCTGGACAACTGCGGCCACATGTCTGCTTTGCTCCAACTCTGAGTGGTCTCAGGCAGGTCCTTGCCCCTCTGAGTTTCAGTTTTATTTATAATGTAGAGAAACGGAGAATTTGTTTCATAAACAATCTCCACCAATTCCATGTGGTGGCCCAGAGGGCTGTGTTGAGAAGGACTCCAAGGAACAGCCCAAAATTGACAGGAGGGAGGGCTGACCAGCAACGTGTGTTGTGAGAACAGGAGCGAAGGGGGCCAGGTGGACACTGGCTGTTTGCTGTCCTTGGACTGGATGGTGCTTCAGCACCTACATCTCTCAGCCTCTTTACACCTGGCCCACTTTACATCCTCCGTGAGGGAGACATCACACCCACCTTCAGTTTAGAGCTGGGGCAGCTCTGTTCCCCAGGGCCTCAGCTGCAGGGCAGAGCTGGTTGTCAACCGGGTGTGAGGGTGGAATCGAAGGGGTCCTCTGTGCAGCGGCTCCCCCTGTTCTGGAGAAGCAAAAGGCTGAGTCGCTGAGTTTTTGGGTCTTGGCTCCCTGCCCATGGCCCTTTTCCCAAGTGGAGACCCCAGTGGTCCTGGGAGCTGCCCTGCAGAAGCCCTGCCATGACCTGGCGTCCTCCACAGGTGAGGGAGCCGGCCTTCCACCTGGAGGGGGCAGAGGGCGAAGGCTGCAGAGCCTCCGCTGCGTCAGCCGCTGGTTGAACGGTCCAGGCGTGCGCGCATCCCTCGCAGCCTTCAACACACAAACAGGCTGGTCTGACGGGACCGCTCTCCACTGAGTTCCTGCTCAGCAGGCTCAGATGAGACCCACGGACCATTATTTGTCTACATCTGGAACTTTCTTTTTCCTGCATATGGCCCCTTCCTGCACAAAATGTTGGTCTTCATCTCCCAAAATCCACACGGCTTGGCACAGGATAGGGACACAGACAATGATTCTGTGATTGATTTATTTTCCCTTGTAACTAAATGCTGAAGTGACAGTAATATAAGCCAGCCGTAGGAGATCTAATTCAGTGTCCTGATTGATAGGACAGCAAACTTGGTCTTGCTCTTCATCTCAGGGAGCCCAGACTCCTTGTGGACAAGGGGCTGAGAGGTTTGTGCAGCCTTCTCTGCCTTGTTTCACGCCGGCCAGTGGCTGGTCTAGGAGGGATCCCTCCCCCACCCCCCACCCCAAGTCTATTTCAGACCCACCTCCTGCTGACTCTGCTCCATAGAGAAGAGCTATAAATCAGCCTTCCTTCTGGGGTGATTATAAAAATCACTCTATTAGCAGTTGACTCACAGTCTAAAAATGTGCTCATGGCATAGTTGTGGCCACTGAGCCTGGTTCGGTGGGACAGGCCCCAAGCCCCAGCCCGCGCCTTTCTGCAGGAGGACTTCCCTTTCCAAGCACGCGCGCTGCCGCCAGAGCCTTCCGGCCGACCCGCCGCAGTGCCCTTCCTAGCGACGGCCTGTGATGTTCCTTAGCCACGGGGCTTGGCCCAGACCCGCTAGAGGGGGACCGAGGGAGGAAGCCATCTGGGGAGGAATCAGAGTTCAGATGAGAAAGGAAATTGCCCTGAGATGATTGAAATGGCAAGGAGCAGGGAGAACCTGGCCAGTCCAGCTGAACAAGAGGACATGGGGGCGGGGGTGGCCTGGGGTCCCTGCCCTGGCTTTGGGTCTCCCTTGTACCCATGTAGTACTAGTACTACTGTTACTCAGTGGCCAGCTCTGCTGACACTGGGGTCCGGCGGAGTCTGAGGGACCGGAGGGAGGCTGCCTTGTCTTCTTCCACCTCCCTGGGTGCCAGCTGGGTGGGGCAGGCATGGAAAGCCCTCTGCAGATGTGCAGGTCCCCCAGGAACAGAATGGGGGTTCTAGGTGGGTGTGACCGGGGGCTTCCATGTAACCCCACTACAGTGACCTGAAAGCGGGACTAGTAACCCCAGATCAACCACCAGCCACACCCTGGGCACCATCTCCCCTGGAAGTCCTTTGGGGCCCCAGTGCCAGCACCTGCTAAGGTGAGGATCGGGACCTCCTATGCCCATGTCCCTCAGCCATGCTTGCCCTGGCTTGTAGCTCCCCAGGACAGGGCTGGGCCTTTGCCTCGGGCAGGGTCCCTGCAGCTGGCTCCCTGTTGCTGGCCACACTTCAGGACTTGGTGAGCCTTTGAACACTAAGTTCTGAGCTCAGGGGGCTCAGCATTTTAGGCTCTGGTTTTGCTGACGCTCCTGACCAAGTGCACTTTTCCCTCTGTGGAGCCAGACTGTGGCTTTTCCCTTTTGGGCAGTGGAAGGGGCGGGCCAGAGGCTGGGTCAGAGTAGTGGAGAGAAGAGCCCCAACCAGCTGTGGCCTATGATGCAGTGCCTGGGGCTGACCCGGGGCTCCAGCTCAGCCTGGGCCTCAGCCGCGTCAGATCCCCAGCAGGCCTCCTCCTGGGTCCCAAGGGGCTTCCCTGCTGTCGGCAGCACCAGCAGCTGCCGTTTGATTTGGGGCAGAAGTCACAGTGGGCTGTGTCCAGAGAGCCACCCTGAGCGGCCTGTAGGCACAGCGTTGCTCGGAGATGGCGCTCACCCCACCTTCATGCAGCAGGCACTTCTTGAGTGCCCAGCATGTGCCAGGTCTGGTGTGGCCCGGATGGCCCAGTGCGAGTGTGGACCAGACCTCCTTGTTGGGACAGGCAGGTTGGGGAGAGGAGAGCAGGGGCCCGAGGTCGGCATTCTGCACTTTCCATCCCCTCCTCCTGGGCTCCCTGCTTCCTGGGTGGTCCGGGCAGGAAGCCGGGCAGAGCCCACCCCTGTGCTCTCAGACTTTTGGCAAGTGCCCCTTCAGTGCCAGGCTCTGACGGTGAAGACGCCACTCCCAGCAAAGTCAGAGTGATCTTCTTCCTGCCTCCCCAGGTTCTCCAGCCCCTCAGTGCTCCCTGGGGAATAGCAGCTCGTCAGGGGTGCTGTCCGATCCCCGATGGGGTTTCCTGTGGGGCTCTGGAGGGCTCTGGTTCCCTCAGTCTCCACAGAGAAACACGTGAGGACAGTGATGGTTTTGCAGTTTCTGGCGCCGCCCCCAACACAGCTCCAGGTTAATAAGAAGAGAAAGCCTCTCCTTTCACGTTCTTGCTGAATGCTTTTCTGGGCAGAGAAGGGGAAGAAGAGGAGCGCTGGGGAGGGGGAATTCATTTCCCAGCAGGGGATGGGGGCTGTCAGCCCGTGGGGGCCTGGGTGGGTCTCGGGGAGACACAGAGCCTGGGAGTCCTGCAGGCCTGGCGGAGTGAGCGGTGGGGGGGCTGGGAAGGTGGGGAGACAGGAAGGCGCTTCAGGGAGCCCCTGTGGGCCGATGCCCTGTGGATGGCGGGCACTCCGGAGACCCAGCAAACAGAAAGCCAGAGATGGACAATGCTGGGAGGCAGCCGTCTAGGGTGCCAGGATGTCTAGGCTGCCAGGACGCAGAGGAGGTGTGAGAGGCACAGCCCGCTGGGGTTGGTGGGAGGTGGCTCCGCAGGGGCCCATCGCTTGGGCTTGAGAGAGATTTGGGTTCCAGGTTGCCTTGACTGTGACATTGCCCTGGGGGTCAGTGCCTCATCTGACAGACGGGCTGACTCCCCCTGCTCTGCGCTTGTCACCTGCTGGGAGGCTCAGGTGAGATGGTTTGGGCGATAGCAGCTCGGGTGCTGAGGTGTCTAGTTCTGCAGGACTGAGGAAGTGCCGCCGGTATGGACGCCGTGCCTGCCTTGGGCACTGTCTGTGTGGAGCGCTGCCCAGGCAGAGCCCTGGACTGACAGGGCCCCCCTTGCTCCTCTACCCATCTAGACCAGCAAACAAGCCCTAAGGTGGACAAGTGCCACAGCGACTCAAGGGCACCTCCATCGTGGTCCACACAGAGAGCCTTGCTCCGATCTATGCCATGGCAGGCATCACCAGCCCCTCCCTGCACTCACAGCCTTGGCCTCCTCCCTGCTCGGCTCTGCAGCCACCCATGGAGGCCCCACCCCCAGGCTTGCAAGGCGACCTCCGCTGGCTGTCCTGGCTGGGCCCTCCATGATCTGGGCTCCTCAGGCCAAGCACGAGCTGACCGCTGTCTCCTGAGGACAAGCGTGCTGGCTGGGGATCAGAGGAAGATCGCCTGAGAAGGCAGAGGAGGTCTCGCTGGGGCATCTGGGGACCAGACGCGGGAGGCTGAGCTCATCCACATGCTGGGCCAGCTGCTCTCCCCAAGGCCCTGGAGATAGCCTGGGCCCAGCCGGGGTGGGGCTAGAATCATCCAGATAAGCCCAAAGGCTCAGTGGTCCGCAGATGATGGGTCCAGCTGTGCAGAGTGGGGCTGTGCCAGGTCCTGGGTTCGTGGATGCTCTCTGGGCACAGGAAGCCTGGGAGATCTCAGGGAGGCCCCTGAGGATAGCGAGGTGGGTGGAGGGTGTCACAGCATCCCAGCACCCATCCTACGCTGTGTGACCTTGGGCAGCTCACTTGCCCTCTCTGGGCGGCTGTTTCCCCTTTTCTGAGTCTATCGTGTTCCTCAGTGGTCACTGTCTCAGTGGATGCTGCCTTCTAGGCCAGCAGTTGTTAAAACCGCACAGCTGCAGGGACGGCTGAGGGAACAGGACCCAGTGATATGGAAACAGACCCAGTGATATGGAAACAGACCCGGTGATATGGAAACATGTGGGAAGGTATTGCAGGAAGTCATGGAAAGAGCACAGGAATTTTCTCTGAGCCACACAGCTGGGCAGAGGGCAGGGCATTTTGAGAGCCTTTGATAAATTACTTACCATGTTCTGGAAGCAAGGCTCTTAGAGCCAGCTGGGGCTGCAGACGAAAGGTGACCCTTGTGTTTCCAGATGGGAACGGAAGACCCACAGGAGGGTAGGGACTTGTCGAGGGTCCCAGGATGTTGGCTCCGATTGGGAGGCTCTAATTCCAAAGAGTAAAGGGCAGGATTCTCTCCGAACCCGCCTGCCGCCTGCAGGACTGTCTCTGGGACACGCTTCTCCCTGAAAGGAGTCTGGACTCACGGGGAAAGGTCAGAAGTTGGCCATCGGACTGTGGCTGATTGGGAGCTTCCTGGAGCACCCACTGCATGCCAGCCCCGTGTCGGGGTGAGGGGACTCAGGAGCAAGCCCAGCAGTGTCTGAGCTCTATGGGGGTCCTGCCCACCCATCTGAAATGGTAGGTGACCTCATCCTGTCAGGTACCTGGTGCAGGGCCTGGGGTGGAGGCTCTAGCATGTCTCGGGGACCAGAGGCAGGGACCCACAGAACTGCCCTGCTGCAGGCATCGTCTACTGAGCTCTCACCTCTCACTGCCTCTCTGAGTCCCTTCAACAGATCAGGCACGGCAGGGCACGGTGGCTCACACCTGTAATCCCAGCACTTTGGGAGGTCGAGGCGGGCAGCTCACCTGAGGTCAGGATTTCGAGACCGCCCTGGCCAACGTGGTGAAACCCCGTCTCTACTAAAAATATAAAAATCAGCCGGGTGTGGTGGTGGGCGCCTATAATCCCAGTTACTCAGGAGGCTGACAAAGGAGAATCGTTTGAACCTGGGAGGCGAAGGTTGCAGTACATGGAGATCGCACCACTCCAGCCTGAGTGACAGAGCAAGACTCTGTCTCAAACCAACAACCCCTGAAAAAACCAAATCAGGTAGCTTTTATTGCTGCTTCTCCTAGATGAGCAGATGGAGACCCACAGGGGCAGCTTCCACCTCTCCAGGTTCCACGGCGAGTGAGGGGCACAGCAGATTCAAAGCCAGGGCTGCCCGAGCCCACAGCCCCTTCTCCCTACCGGTGGGCTCTGTGCCTCACTCCTGCCAAACCCTCAGGGGTGCCTTGGGCTGGACTTGGGCAGGGACCTCTTGTCAGGGACCTCTCGTCAGCAGTGGCTGGGAGATGTAAGGGAAAGCCTTCCAGCTCAGCTGGGTGTGGAGTCAACAGTGTGTCCAGCACTGCAACATCAGCCCTGTGCCTGCGGATTGCAGCCCAGATGGCCTGGCTCTTTCTATACATTCTGTGTCTGCCTGAGATATGCGCTCTGCAAGGAAACAGATTTGCTCAAGAATGCTCAGGGCCCTGGAATCCCCAGGGGGGAGATGTTCTAATGCAGCAGGAAGCAAGCAGGCTGGGCCGTGGCTGCACGCACCATGATGAAGAGGCCCGGGCCCTGGCAGCTGGTTTTGTGGGATAGACACTGGCTTGCAGATGTGCGCTGGAGACAGCAGGGGCCTCGGTGTGGGAACAGTAGGTGTGTCAGTGGGTGGACGCCTCCTCCTTTTCTCATCCCAAAGCCAGGTTGCTTCTGGGCTGTCACACTGGGAGTGCTCAGCCGCCATATGCAGTCGGATCCCTGGCATGTTTTTTGTCTTTCCTGTGTTCATTTCTTCCTGGGAACAGGTTGCTGCGTTGTGGGGTGAGGGTGATGGTTGAAGAATCCTCTGTGGGATTTGCAAGAGCACGTAGGGGAGGTGAAAGCTGCTTTGCATGGTCCCCGGGGTGTGACTCTTCTGCCCCAGTAAGCATAGCAGATGCACTCACCTAAGCAACTTTGGGAAATGGAATTTTGATGAGAATCTGTAAGACTACAGGAAAAGGGAACCATGCTTCAACACTGCACTTGGCGCAGTTAGTTCTCACGGGAGTGCGGGTTACCGATCCTGAAGCTGCCGTGTGTGTGTGCAGGGATGAAACGGTAGCTGGGCTCCTCATTCTTGGTGAGGGAGGTTTTGAATGAGCAAGGTTGCAAGGCTGGAATCAACCACAGGCACTGGGGACGTCACTGTGAACACCCGTCAGCGTCCTGTAGCTAGAGGTGGGCGGGTATAGAAAGAGATCTAGCTATGCATGGATACATGGGCTGTACACAAACTTCCTAACCCCGTCTGCTGAGCGAGACTGAAGCAAGGGAGCCTCCGCGGCAAATACTGCAGAGCCCAGATCTCGGGTTCTGACTCCATCCTCCAATCAAAGGGACGAGAGCTCCTTGGGGAGGGAGTGGACACACGAGATGGGAGCACCGTGTAGTGCCAGAAAGTAAAGATGGGCTCAAGGCTAGGCATGGTGGCTCATGCCTGTAATCCCAGCACTTTGGGAGGCGGAGGCGGGCAGATCTCTTGAGGTCAGGAGTTCGAGACTAGCCTGGCCGACGTGGCGAAAATTTTGTACTAAAAATACAAAAATTAGCCAGACGTGGTGGCGCGTGCCTGTAATCTCGGCTACTTGGGAGACTGAGGTTGAGAATCACTTGAACCCAGGAGGTGGAGTTTGCAGTGAGCTGAGATCACGCCACTGCACTCCAGCTTGGATGACAGAGTGAGATTCTGTCAAAAAAACCCAAACTGCCCCCCACCAAAAATAAGTAAATAAATAAATGCAAACTCAAAAAAACTCAAAAGGATGGGGCATGTCACAGGGCCAACCTGAAGGAGCTCCCAGTGGCAAGGCTGGAACAATTTGAGCAAGATATGAATAATGAGGTATTGGGGTAGAACCCAAATTATTATAAAATAAACACCCATGACTCCACAGTGACGTAATAAATGATTCAGTAAGTCAGTGAATGGGGAGGAGAAGCACGCCCCCCGCACAGAAGGGCTCTGCTTTACGTAGTTAAGCCTCCTGACCCACCCAGCCTGGAGTGTGGGCTGTACTTTGTGACTCCTTTCCGGAGAGGACAGAATGGAAAGGAGAAGGAAAGAACTCGGCGGTGGAGAAACTGGCACGTGCTGACCCTGCCAGGTGATCAAGGTCAACTCCGTGGTGATAAGTGATGTTGACACGATGGGACTGCAATGGTGCTTCCCTTCCGTGGTCTTGCTCCCCAACACTCATAGCCCCGGTGTAATCAAGAGAGAGACACCAGACACATCTCAGCCAGGAGACACTCCACAACAGACTTGACTGAAACACCTTCAAACTGCCAAGTTCATCAAAAAGAAGGAAATTCCGAGACGCTGCTGCAGCTCAGGGGAAGCTAAGGAGACATGGTGACTGAAGGTGACACGGTGTCCTGGAGGCTCTCTGGGGACAGTAAAGGACATTGCGGAAAACTGGCGGGCTCAGAATAAAGCGTGAAGTGAATAGCACCAAGGCCGGTTCAGTTAATAACATCCCATTGTTGGTCTCTCAGCTGTAACAAACACACCATCGGAAAGTAAGATGTTAAAAATGGGGAAAACAGCGCAGGGTCCACTGGCACTCTCCCTACTGTCTGCAATTTTTCTGCAAATTGAAGCCCATTTTAAATTTTTCAATGCATTTTTTTTTTAAGTAGTCCGGTGTATTTGTGTGGCTTGACTTCTGGGCTTCCTCCTGTTTCATTGATCTGTGGGTATCGTTTCACCATCATGTGGTCTGTGGCTTTCTAGTGTCTTGCAGTTGGGCAGCAGGAGTCCTCCTGGGTCTGGGGAGGTTGGAGCTGTTTCTGGGTGCCCTGAGCATGTGGTGCATGGAGAGGCACAGCACGGAGCTTCTGTGTGCAGGCTCTGGGGCCAGAATGCCCCAAACACACCTTCACCTCCACCGTCTGCTAGCTGTGTGATCTTGGCTAATTTTCGTAACATTTCTGTGCCTTGGTGGTTTGGCTGTCAAATGGGAAAACTGCTGTAACCTCGAAGTGTGTGTAAGGGTTAAATGAGCTCACATGGGCCAGGTGCGGTGGCTCACGCCTGTAATCCCAGCACTTTGGGAGGCCAAAGTGGGCGGATCACCTGGGGTCAGGAATTCAAGACCAGCCTGGCTAACATGGAGAAACCCCATGTCTACTAAAAATACAAAAATTAGCCGAGCGTATTGGTGGAAGCCTGTAATCCCAGATACTTGGGAGGCTAAGGCAGGAAAATTGCTTGAAGCCAGGAGGCGGAAGTTGCAGTGAGCCGAGATCGCGCCATTGCACTACAGCCTGGGGCACAAGAGTGAGACTTTGTCTCAAAAAAAAAAAAAAAAAAAAAAATGAGCTCATGTGTATGGAAATGCTGAAGATAGTACCTGCGCCTAGCAGAGCTCCATCCTCTCAGCCATGATCGGTTCCTGCGGGCAGTTGAAGGCTTGGACAATGAATGGCAGCCTCCAGCCCTGCTTCATCCAAGCCACTTATCAAAGGACCTGGCCACTGAGTGGAGAATTCACAAGAGAGGCACTTGCCTACCAGGTATACGTGGAGGGCAGCTTCGTCCCTGCCCACGTTTGTGTGTGGTCTGGCATCAGTCGTCCTGGTTGGCTCCTGAAATTATTGAAGGTGGAGGCAGAGAAGAAACCATGGGCCATGAGGTCAGATGTGCCCAGGGCTGGACTCGAAGCTGTCCGAGCTCTGCAACTGCACTCTGAGATGAGGGAGAGGATTGTTCCGTGTCGTGTGTGTGACTCATGCCCTTGGAGGCTGGCTTGGGGATGCTGCAGGACATAAAAATCACATGGAGACATCATGAGGTGCCCACCCCATGGATAAAAATTAAAGTATTTATCTATAGCAGGTGTTGGCAAGAAGACAAAGCCATGGGAAAACATATCCTTACTGGGAGGAGTGGACATGCAGAAGGGTCTGGTCTGATCTGGGAAAGCCAAGGCCGTGGCTGCCCACAAGGCAGGGCCTCCACTCCAGGAACGCCCCCTCCTGTGGAAACCCGAGCTCAGATGCACCTGGAGGTAGGGATGGAGGCTCATAGGAGCTTTGCCAGAGCCCAAATGCCCATCCAGAGAAACAGGGTTGAAGCGTGGTAGATTCATGCAATGAAACACTGTGCAACAAAAAAACCCGAAACCCACAAAATCCCCCAAGCACACACATACACCAATAAACCGAACCCAGGGAACAACAGGGATCAACCTAGAAACATAATATTGAGGGAGAAAAAAGGCCAGACATGAAAGAATTCTTACTGTATGTTTCCATTTATATAACGTTCAAACACAGACGAAACTACATTGTTAGGGCAGCATAATTAGATAGTAAAACTCAGAAGAAAAAGCAGGAAGTGCTTACCATAAGAGTCAAGGTGGTGGTTATCTCCGGAAGGGGAGGAGGCCTGGCTCAGGCAGCCGGGAGCTCAGGACGTCCGAGACGGGGGCGTCTGGGTGTGGGCCGTTGCCTATTTCTTGACCTGAGTGGTAGATACATGGATGCTTCCTTTATAACAATGTACATACTCTTTTGTATGTTATATTTCACAATTAAAACAATTTTTAGGTCAGGTGTGATGGCTCACGTCTATAATTCCAACACTTTGGGAGGCTGAGGTGAGCGGATCACCTGAGGTCAGGAGTTCGAGACCAGCCTGGCTAATATGGTGAAACTCCGTCTCTACTAAAAATACAAAAATTAGCCGGGCATGGTGGCGTGTGCCTGTAATCCCAGCTACCTGGGAGGCTGAGGCAGAAGAATCGCTGGAACCAAGAGACGGAGGCTGCAGTGAGCTGAGATTGTGCCACTGCACTCCAGCCTGGGTGACAAAGACTCCGTCTCAAAAAAAAAAAGTTGTTTTTTTTTTTTAATTAAGATATATGGGAGAGCTGAGGCAAGTTTAGCGCCCTTGAAAAAATATCCTAGAAAATAATAAAAGGAGGTCCCTAGTGTGGCAGAAAGGGCACCCTCTTTGGAACAAGAAAGAAGTGGGTTTGATCCCTGGCGCCGCTTCTTACTATAATGCATATAATGCCTTAGGCAAGACATGAAACCTTTCAAAATCTTATTAACCAACCCATAAAATAAGAAAAATAGAAAAGGAACCCAGAAGGGCAGCTGAAAAGATTGTCTCTTGCCCAGAGCCTGGCACGGATTAAACCTTAACAAGTGGCATCTGTGATTGTTGGTGTTGACATTATGGCCAATGTCTCGGGCCGCTAGATCCAAAGACGGCACCATCAGTTCACTCCCCCCTGCGCATTGATGCCACCTCCCTACTGAGAGGTAGATTTTATTGCTCCTCCCCTTGAATGTGAGTGCACTGACCAATAAAATGCAGCAGAAGCAAGGTCTAAGAACTTCTGAGGTCTTGCTGAAGATCAGACTGGAGGGCTTCCTGGGACATCAGCCACCCAGACTTGGTCCCTGGCTCCACAGCCAGATTACAGAGGAGACATGGTTCCCTGGCTCACAGGGTGCTGGAGGCTCACAGTCAGGTGCCTTCGGAAGGTTGGAGAAGGTGCATTGAGAAACAAACCAGGGTGTGTCTTGCTAATAGGAGTAGGAAAGTCTCTGCCGAATGTGAATCCTTCAGCTGGACATGTTATTAACCCAATTAGTTTAACAAGTATTTACTGGGCACAAGCTCCGGGCAAGGGTCAACCCCTGTCCCTTGCAGAATTTCCACCCTATGGAAGAATGCAGGTAAGCTCCAGAGTCATAAGTTAAGGTTGGCTCTTACTCCAGGTCTATGAGGAAAGTGGGAGGAGGAGTTGCATTTCCCAGCACTGTCCTTAGAACCCCATCCATGAGAGGGGCAGAGGGACCAGGGCAGGGCGGTCTTGCTGCTTTTAAGTCACAGCAGGATACCTTGACATTTGTCAGCCTGCGAAGGAGTCAGGATGAACCCCATCCCACCAGCCTGAGCCCACCACTCACACATGAAGTCTGATTCCTTGCCATGTAAATTGGAATACTCTTTCCAGAAGGAAATTTGGCACACATTCCTAAACTTAGAGTGCTCACACCATATCCAGCAGCCCCACTGGTAGGGATTCACCCTGCTGACATCCTCCAACTCACATTCCAAACGCCTGCGTGGCCACGTTCACTGCAGCATTGTTTATAACAGAAAATCCCGCACTCTCTCTGAATACTCGGTCAGTCAGGACCTGCTTAAGTCATGTTTGGTTCCTCTCCAGAATGAATTCCTAAGCAGCTGGAAAGAAAAAAATGAGCTAATACTCTCAGCTCATGGGTAGAAACACTCCATTTTCTAAAGATGTCATCTGTCCTCACTTAATCTATTCATCCAATACAATTCCAATACAATCTCAAATACATTTGTGTTTGCTTTTAGTGACACTTGATCGGCCGACTCTACAAGGTGTATTATTGAGCAAGGAGAGGGCTGGAACATTAGCAAGGCAATTTTGAAGGGCAAGGTATGGTCACTTGTACCTTAAACTATCAAGTCTTTAAAAGCTAGATCAAAAAAATGTAGATTGGTGCAGAAGGATCAGATGCACAGAAGCCCAGGAGACCCAGTTGTACAGGGAGACTGGTGTGGCAGAGGACTGGGCTGTGGCAGGAAAGCACAAATGAAGAAATGGGGCCAAGCTAATGGGTTATCAGTACAGAAAAGAAGTTACACTGGGTTTCTTTTTTTTTCTTTTTTTGAGATGGAGTCTCGCTCTGTCACCCAGTCTGGAGTGCAGTGGCACGATCTCCACTCACTGCAAGCTCCGCCTCCCAGGTTCATGCCATTCTCCTGCCTCAGCCTCCCGAGTAGCTGGGAATACAGGCACCCGCCACCACGCCCAGCTAATTTTTTTGTATTTTTAGTAGAGATGGAGTTTCACAGTGTTCGCCAGGATGGTCTCGATCTCTTGACCTCATGATCCGCCCGCCTCGGCCTCCCAAAGTGCTGGAATTACAGGCATGAGCCACCACGCCTGGCTGCACTGGGTTTCTACACCACATTGCTCACAAAAGGTATATGCCAGGTGGATGAAAGGCCTAGGTGAGATAAGCACAATTTTAACACTTCTAGAAGAGAAGGAAGGTGTGGTGATTAATTCGAATGTGTCAACTTGACTGGGCCACAGGGTGCCTAGATGTTTGACTAAACATTGATTCTGGGTGTGTCTGTGAGGGTGTTTCTGGAAGACACTGACTTTCGAATCAGTGGACTGAGCAAAGTTCACACTCCCCATTATGGGTGGGCACCATCCAATCCATTGAGGACTTCAGTAGAACGACGAGGCCAAGGAAGAAGTAGTTACTTTCTCTGCCAGCCTGGGACATTGGTCTTCTCCAGCCCTTGGACTAGGGCTGATACCATTGGTATTCCTGATTATCAGGACTTTGCACTCCGACCAGAATGACACCACCAGCTTTCTGGGGTCTCCAGCTTGCAGATGGTGGGACTTCTCCACCTCCATAATTGTGTGAGTCAATTTCTTATAATCTCTCTCTGTGTGTCCATATATAGATATGGGTATTGATATAAATATGGAATATAGATAGGTATATTTCCTATGGGTTCTGTTTCTCTGGAGAACCCCAACTAATACAGAAGGAGATGACCTTTATGATTCCAGTGTAGGGAAAGATTTCTTAACAAGACACAAAGAGGATGTACAGACAATGAAAAGTTTCATAAAGTCCTTTCTATTGAAATTTAAAACATGTGATTGTCAAGAAATACCATACACAAAAAGAAAAGGCAAGCCACAGAGCAGTAGAAGGTATTTTCAACATGTGTGCAATAATGGATTAATATCCAAAATGCATAAATGATTTTAATAAATCAACAAGAAAAAGATCTCACCCTCTTAAAAAAGCAGAAGAATGGGCAAAAGATAGGAACAGAAAATTCACAGTGGAAGACATCAAAATGGGCAAAACAGAGAGAAATCCCATGGAAAGGAGCTTGATCTTACTATGAGGTTGAACCTTATGAAATTATCACTTTCAGCCACTCAACACAGTTTAATGCTGGTGCTTTCATACAGTTCCATCCTAGAGCTCAGGGAAGTCTGAGCTAGAACACAGTGAGCCACGATCTCATACCCGTCCGAATGTCCTCATACCCATCCTAGTGTCCTCATACCTGTCCGAGTGTCCTCATACCCATCCGAGTGTCCTCATACCTGTCCAAGTGTCCTTATACCCATCCAAGTGTCCTCATACCTGCCCGAGTGTCCTCACACCCATCTGAGTGTCCTCATACCCATCTGAGTGTCCTCACACCCATCCAAGTGTCCTCACACTCATCCGAGTGTCCTCATACTCATCCCAGTGTCCTCATACCCATCCAAGTGTCCTCATACCCATCTGCGTTTACTCATACCCATCCGAGTGTCCTCATACCCATCTGAGTGTCAAAGGTTTAAGCCTGACAATACCATTTGCTGGTGAAGAGTGGCACAGCAGGGATCCTGTTATAGATCCTGACAGAGGGACCGATGGATGACAATGACTCACCAACTTGGTGAACAGTTTGGTGGCATCTTGTCAAGTTACAGAAGCACATATCCAACTCTTACACATTGCTGGAGAATGCAAAATAATGCAGCTGCTGTGGGAAGCAGGGGTTCCAACGATGCAACATAAAGTTAGCGATTCCACTCCTGCAATGAAAACTTACATTCACTCGGTAGGGTGTGGTGACTCACGCACATTGGGAGGCCGAGGCGGGTGGATCATGAGGTCAGGAGATCAAGACCATCCTGGCCAACATGGTGAAACTCCGTCTCTACTAAAAATACAAAAATTAGCCGGGTATGGTAGTCCCAGCTACTCAGGAGGCTGAGGCAGGAGAATCGCTTGAACCTGGGAGGTGGAGGTTGCAGTGAGCCGAGATCGCACCACTGCACTCCAGCCTGGGAGATGGAGTGAGACTCCATCTCAAAAAAAAAAAAAAAAAAAAAAAGGAAACTTACATTCACTCAAAAACCTGTACACAAATGTCTGCAGCAACCTTATTTGTAATAGCCAGAAAGTGGAAACAACCCAAGTCTTCATGAATGGATGAATGAATACATAAACTGTGCTACACCCACACAATGGAATAATATTTGTAAAAAGGAATGAAGTACCGATTCACGCCGCAACACGGATATAACTTGAAAAGGTGCCAAGCAAAAGAAGCCAGTCACAGAAGACCACACAGCCCATGATCCCATTTATCCCTTATTCACGACAGGGATCTGCAGAGACAGAGCTGTGGTCTCTCAGGAACGAGGGGCTGGGGGGTAGCAGGTGATGGCTAAAGGGCATAGAGTTTCCTTCCGAGATCACCAAAATGCTATAAAATTGACTGGTGATGGTTGCACGTATCTGAAAACGTCACAAACCATTGAACTGTACTTTTTTTTTTTTTTTTTTTTGAGATGGATTCTCGCCCTGTCACCTAGGCTGGAGTGCAGTGGCACCATCTTGGCTCACTGCAAGCTCCACCTCCCGGGTTCACATCATTCTCCTGCCTGAGCCTCCCGAGTAGCTGGAACTACAGGCGCCCAGCAACACACCCAGCTAATTTTTTGTATTTTTAGTAGAGACGGGGTTTCACACCGTGTTAGCCAGGATGGTCTCGATCTCCTGACCTCGTGATCCGCCTGTCTTGGCCTCCCAAAGTTCTGAGCCTCCCAAAGTGCTGAGCCACCGCGCCCGGTCGGATAGTACATTTTAAATAGGTGATTTGCATGGCCTATAAATTATATCTCAAGAAAGCCGTTAAAAAAAAAAAACAAAAAACTGAACAACGGCAACCAAAAGAAGTTCAGCTTCCTCCTATTCCATGACTGACCATGGGCACTGAGCCACTGCCGTGTGCCCACCAGGAGCCAATCCTCGGAAGGCAGCTGCAACAGAGTCTGACCATGGAAATCCAGAAACGACCCACGGCCAGGAATGCGAATGAAGAAATGAACATGGCATCTCCCGTGGAATACTGTTAAGCAGCGAAATGCAAAGAGCTGGCACCGCACAGACCCGCATGTATACTCTTAGCACAGAGCTCGAGAAGTTTTAGATCACCCCATAGGTTTGCACAGAGTTTAAGAACTATGGATAACTGCTGACAGATCCTGGCTTGGGGGGTCCCTCTTCCCCTTCCTAGGGTCCTCCTGACCTTCATGCCAGGCCTCTGGGCCCCTTGGCCACCTTGGGGCCAGCTCTGGCTTCTCCATAACCTCTTAACGTCAGGCTTTGCCCAACCGGCGTGTGTATGTCTGGCAATTTCCCGCTCAGAAGCCATGTGGAATTAAGGAGTCTGATTGGAGTTGGGGAAGTCTGAGAGCTGCCTGCCAGCTCTGAGAAGGGGAACAAATGTATGTGCTTTGCAGTGATGGCCACTTTTCCAATAAGAAAATCACAGCATTTCAGGTTTTTTAAATCCGAGGGACTTTAAAAAGAGGCTAGAGAAAGAAAGATGCTAAGCCGTATGTGTCCCAGTAGTGATTGCTGTGTGTGCAAATCAACCCGGTTGTGTGCTCATGATCCTGCCAGGCAGGAAGCTAGACAGGGTGTGCTGGGCATGCCTGTTTCTGATTCACCATCTCTGGGCCTTCTTTCTGGAAAGATTCAACAGCTGGGGGCTGGAACCACTTGAAGGCGCCTTTGCTCTCTGTGTGGTGGTTGATACCAGCAGACGCCAAGGAGCTCAGCTGGGACTGTTGACCACAGCTCCTGCACACGGCCTCTCCATGCAGCTTGGGCTTCCTCACAGCATGGCCGCCTCAGAGGAGCCAGACTTCTTATCTGGTGGTTCCAGGCTCCAAAAGCGAGTGGACCAGTAGACCCAGCAGAAACCGCATGGCCCTGTGACCCAGTGACCAGATGCCACATGCATCACTCTTCCCAGATGCTATTGGCCCAAACAGTCACAAGTCCACCCGGATTCAGAGGGAAAGGATGTAGACCCCACCTCTTGATGGAAGGGTGGTAAGGTCACACTGTAGACGGAGTGTGTGGGAGGGAAGATAGTGTCACATTCATCTGTGGAAAATATAATCTTCCACGTCATGTTAACGCACACAGCCTCTTGGGTATTGAGCAATGAAATAAGAAATCGATTGATTGCCCTATCTATCTCTTTATCGGTCAATCCGTCATCTATCTATTATCTATCATATATATCTCTATCCATCAATCACCTATCTGTAGCTATCTGTAGCTATCTATAGCTATCTGTCATCTATCTATCCATTCATCATCTATCTGTCATCTATGTGTCTATCATCCCTCTTTCTACCATCATCTTTTATTTATCTCTCGGGGTGATTTGACACTTTTAATCTCACCCCTCTCCCCATTCCTTCTATCAAATGCTTTTAAAGGAGTAAGTTTCATGAACCTATTGTTAGATTTTACTAAAATCTTTACTAAAGGTTTACTAAACCTTCCAAGGAAACATTAGCATGACTTTTAAAATAAAGGATTTTGTGGTAGTTTCTGATTGAGTGAGGCTGCCAGTAATATTGATTACAATTGTCTGAACAATGGTATTTTCCTGAGTTCCCATTCTGCAGCAGGATTCTGGACTCACCTGGGTTAGGATCCCCAGATGGGTTCAGGTGCCCCTCACACCTGCCCTTCTCTTTTCATCACCAAGTTTTGCACTGACATTTCCTTCCTCTATACCCTCCTTCCTCACCTCCAAAATGGCCCTGTGGAAGTTGTATTAGCTCCTGGAATGTGGTTAAGAAACTATTCCCGGCTACTGTCCACCACCCTTCCTGGCAGGGCAGCTCTGAGCAGCCTTCACCCCAGTTGGGTCAGACCCAGACCAGATTGCACTGTGGCCCACATGCCCTCAGCAGACCCTAGAGTCAAATGCCTTACAGTGCAGAGGGAAAATCTCTGGGCTGGGAGCCCCAGCCCTGTGTCATAGCCTGGGCTCTGCTGGGCCTCAGTGCCCTTCCATGTTCACTGAAGGGTCTGGCCAGAGGATCACAGGGTCAGTCCCTTACTGTCCCATGACCATGGTGCCTGGACTGTCTTCCCTGGAACCCCAGATACCCTTCTCCTCTGTCCACCCCCAGATTTTGGAGGGGGGATTGGGTTGCAGGACCCTTGCTCTTGGACTGAGTGTGGGGTGAGCACCAGCCTGCCTCACTTTTCATCAAGGAAGGAGCAAAGATGGAACAAGTACCAGTCTGTTTCCAAAATGAGGCATTTTCTTATATTTTGTGAGGCTGTTAAGGCCTTAGAGCCCCTCTGACCCCAAGGAGGTTCCCCTAGACAGCCCAAAGACTATGGAGTGGGGTTAGCCCGTTTGAATGAAATTTAAATCAATAAATGTAAAAACACACACTGCAAAATTCTTGTTTATGATTTTTAATCCCAAATATTTGATCTTTTGCTATTTTTCTTTTATGGCACCTGAAATCAAGATCACATTTAGGAACCAAAGCTCACTCTATTCAGCTAAGCTTGATATTTGAATCATTTACTATAAAGTAGTGTGTGTGTGTGTGTGTGTGTGTGTGTGTAAAACAGTGACAAGACTGGAATTAGGCAAATGTTCATGTGTTGAAATGTGGGTGTAGTGGTGTTTTGTGCATGGAATTTGAGTTCTGTTCTTAGAACTCTGGCATCAAATGTTTATAACGATCACCAGACTAAGTTTACTTTAATGCAAATGTTGAATTTCTGCCTGATTCTTACATATATACAGATGCCATAGACTATTTGAAGGCCTAACTAAAGACTGTGTGCTTAACAGAGAAAGAAAAAAAATTATGTTTGAAACATTAATATGTAACATTCGTAAAGTATTTTGGCAAAAAAGCAAAACAAAAAAAACCAATCTGAAGCACATTTTTAATCCAGAGAAAATACACAAAGGGCAAAGATGATAGAGGAACAAAGGCATCACTTAGATAAATGTCACAGAGGAAGCACAAATTAAAAGTGACTGAGACATGAACATTTCTAGATTAAAAGGTGACTGGCAGCAGGGAGCCATGCCTACTGAAAGCGACATAGGAGAGTTCATCTTCTCTGTAATAAAGACCTCGTCGAAAGTGGCAAGTTGCATTTTCTGAAAGAGAAAACTACAGAACAGAAGTAGACTAGTAATAAAAGAAGGAATGCAAATGAATGCCCTAAAGCCTTCTAACCTCTTGAAGCCAAGGTGACCTACACTCAAAATGATGGTCAGTGTGGTCACGGTTTTTCACTCTACCCAGGTATCCACACATTTTTGTATTCATGCAACAAATTGTCATTAGCGGAAATGAGGCTCTCAAAATTATAGAATGCCACATTTAGCCCTCAAAAGTTTATGTGAGTCACGGTGACAGACGAGGAGACGTGGTCAGTGAAACTGGCCTCAACATGGATTTCCTACAACTCATAAAGGGTCAGAAGCTGGACAGGCCCTAGAGCCACCCAGCCCTGTGTGTCCCAAATGATGCCAGTGTGGGTCTCATTTCCACAGGACCCAGGCAAAATAAACCAAACAAGGATAACACACAAAGGTTTTCGTGAAACTCCATTTATCCTGCCCTTTATTCTGAGATCACATTCTTCCTATTGGCAGGAGACAGAGGGGTTATTAAATGGTTTTCAAACATTGGCAACTCCTAGGTTGCCTTTCCGTTTTTGAGGGTTAGGGGAGAATTTTACTGATAGACAAAAGTCCCAAACCTGGAAGCCTATGAGCTAATTCACCCTCCTCCCTGGTGCAGAGGCGAGCCGCACCAGGCCAGGAGAGGGCCAGGAACTCGGCCAAGACCCAGGTAGACACCAAGGGCAGAGTTAGGGTGGCAAGTGCCCTCAGCATGCTCCTAGTTTCTCCTGCCTCCTCACTGCCTCCTTGGCGGGGAGGTCTCTGGCACTCCTGTGAAGCGGCTGCTTTCGGATGGTTGTGCCTTGTTCCTCTGGGGCAATCAACAGAGTTGGCAGATGTAGGCTGCCCTGTGAAGCACCTGGGCAACGCCTCAGCGGAGCATCTGTGGCTCTCCTTAGGGACCTGGGTTTCCTGTTGGCTGCACTGCACTCAGTGCTGTGAGCAAACACTGCGGCCTCTGTGGGTAGATGGTGGCCAGCACAAAGAGGGGCTGGCAGGAGATGGGTCAGGGTGGATGGAGGTGCTATCACTTACTTGAATTAGTTAGGAGAGTGGCCAGAGTGGATTTTGAAGAAGTCTGAATTGAGTTGAGGTTGTACGTGCAGCTGTGCGCCTTGGTGCGTGTGTTGATCGCTTGGAAATGGTGTGTGAAGGTCACTGGAAGTTGTCTTCTTGAGATCCTTAAAGGAGCAGGTAAACTGAATAGCTGGATTTGGATTTGTTTTTTCCTTCTGGGTAAACAGTCAGGAGAGGTTTCTGAGAGTGTGTCAAACATTTTCTCAGGATTTTCCAAAGCTTGCTTGGCAGTGGTGCTGGTGACATGAATTTGTGGTGCCCACGAGGAAATGTTTCCTTAAGAAAAGGCTCCATGTTTGCAAAATCGGAATTAGTGTCCAAATTAGTGAGAGTCTGTGGTTTTGGGGCCCCCAGGGGTTAGAAGTGCAGTAAAGTATCAGGGCTGAAAGCAAAGGCTTTAGGATCAGAAATGCATCCCGACCTTGGCAGGGAGGTCTCAGCAAAGCACTCCAAATCTGTGTCCTCATCTGGGAAGTGAGTGTTAGACCCGTGGATGAGGTCGCTGTGAACCTCTGTGCTTAGCAGGCGCTGGTGCAGAATTGAACCCATGCCTGGCACCCGGCCCACAGCGGCTGCCAGTACCGCGCTTGTTGCTGGGATTATCCTGCTTTACATGTTTCCAGCTTCACTGAGCAGGTGGGGACTCATTAGCTGCTGAGGAACCCTCCGTTCATTCATGTCCCACATCTTCTGATGAGGATTTCAGGTCTCAGGTGGAATTGTTTAGGACATCGTGTTATTGGGATCGTAGTCAAAACTTTTTGGCCGGGCTGGGTGCTCTCATTTTGTGGCACAGCCCAGGGAATGAGTGGAGACCCTCCCTCCGCATCCAGACATCCTGGGCCTCTGCAGCCAAATCCACACTCTCTCCTAGGCATCTCTCCCCAGCCCACGGCAAGGCAGCCCTTCCTGTCCCTGCCAGCTCTGCCCTCATACGGGTGTCCTGCTGCCACAGTGACAAATGACCCCCTGTGTCATGGCTCAAAACAATACAGTTTATTTTCTCACGGATCTGGGGGCTGGAAGTCCACAGTCAGTCTCATGGAGGCGAAGTCAAAAGCGTCAGCTGGCAGGGCTGGCTCCTCCCAGAGGCTCTGAGGGAGAATCCACAACCCTGCCTTTTCCAGCTTCTAGCAGCCTCCTGCCTTCCTTGGCTTGTGGCCCCTTCCTCTGTCCTCAAAGTGCACCCTCCAGCCTCCACTTCTGTGGCCCATCACCTCCTAATTCAGACTCCTCCAGTCCTCCTGTCTCTCTCCTATGGGGAACACTGTGACTGCCCCGGGCCCACCTAGATGAACCAGTTTAATCTCCCATCTCAAAATCCTTCATCACAGCTGCGAGGTCCCCTCTGTCCTATAAGGTCACATCCTCAGTTTCAGAGATTAGGTCATGGGCATATCCAACTGACCACACCCACCCATGGTTGCCCCTTCCTCCAGGAAGTTCCCAGGATAGATGGTGTGGGATGATGGAATCACCATCCCTCCCACATCCCTGCACCTGCCGCGGGGGGAAGGCCTGGCCCTGAGCAGGCGGCCCCTTGGGAAACCCAGCCCCTCTTCCCAGGGCGCTGGTTCATCTCCTGGGAAACACTCTCCGCTCAGGCTGGGGTGGGCTGTCGGGATGCCCTGAGGCTGGCTGCGTGTCCCTTCTCCCCGTTTCAGCAGCACCCCTCTCCATACTACCCACCCCTACCCTGCCGCAGCACCAGTGTATCAGGTATGACTGCCTGGACAAACACCCGGCTCCACTAGACTTGTGCCCTGCAAGTGTGGATGGGGCTTGACTTCTGGTTGGATAGGTGCTGGATAGAGAGGTGTTGAGCTACCGGAAGTCGATGGGGTTCTCTGAGCCCTCCCTGTGACAGTGTGCCTGGGGCTTAGGGTGCCTGTGGTCAGGCAGCTGCTGGAAATTGAAGTTGCCCTATAGCAAGCCTCCTTGGGACCCCCCACTCTACTAGGTCATGGGACCAGGGAAGATGGGGGGCGAGCCATCTTCTCCCAGGCTGTGGAGAACTCAGGGGCGGATGGGGCCCAGGTGACCCGACAGTCCCACCGCCAGCCCTGTGGCTGATGATGGGGTGCAACAGAGCTGGGGTCCCACCCACCTGCTGCTCAGTGGGGGCCAGGACACTTCCTCCGTCTCCTGTACCAAGGGCCTTCCCCAGTGATGCTTTCTGTTCATTCAATGGGGTGTGTTGAGCACCTACTGCATGCAGTTCCTGGGCTAGGAGTCAGAGGGTCACCTGTGAGTACCTACTGTGTGTGAGTCCTTACCTGAGTGTCAGGAGGGTCACCTGTGAGCACCTACTGTGTGTGAGTCCTTGTCTGGGTGTCAGAGGGGCTCCTGTGAGCACCTACTATGTGCAGATCCTAGGTCAAGTGTCAGAGGGGCACCTGTGAGCACCTACTGTGTGTCAGTCCTTGCCTGGGTGTCAGAGGGGCACCTGTGAGCACCTACTGTGTGTCAGTCCTTGCCTGGGTGTCAGAGGGGCGCCTGTGAGCACCTACTGTGTGTCAGTCCTTGCCTGGGTGTCAGAGGGGCGCCTGTGAGCACCTACTGTGTGTCAGTCCTTGCCTGGGTGTCAGAGGGGCGCCTGTGAGCACCTACTGTGTGTCAGTCCTTGCCTGGGTGTCAGAGGGACGCCTGTGAGCACCTACTGTGTGTCAGTCCTTGCCTGGGTGTCAGAGGGGCGCCTGTGAGCACCTACTGCGTGTGAGTCCTTGCCTGGGTGTCAGAAGGGGCGCTGCGAGTACCTACTATGTGAAGATCCCAGGCCAAGTGTCAAAGGGGCACCTGTGAGCATCTACTGTGTGTGAGGGGCACCTGTGAACTCCTACTGTGTGTGAGTCCTTGCCTGGGTGTCAGAGGGGCACCTGTGAGCACCTACTGTGTGTGAGTCCTGTGCTGGATGCTTGAGGGCACTGTTGAGTGACAAGGCACATGGGCAGAGAGACAGCCACCCACCTCCAGCACCATGTAGAAAACCCCAAGTGGGGCGCTCCCAGGGGCCCACGGGAACATGGAACAGGGAGAAGGTTCAGCTCAGAAAGGTGGTTGGCCAAGGAAACCATGGAGGTGCCGGAGGAAAAGGCCCAGGTACTTTGGGCAGATCCAGCTCTTCTCTCTCATCACAGACTCTCCCGTGTGCCCTTCTATTGGGGCTGGAGTCACTAGGCTTGAGGTCTGTGGCAAGCCCCAGGCTTCTCTGGGCCTCAGTTTCCTCCTTGATCAATAGGCACAGTGCACCTGCCCGCTTTTTCAGATGAGACGATGGTGGTGCTGGGGCCTTGTGTACTTGGCACTCTCTGGTTTCAGAGGAGCATTTTGAGTTTTCTCCACCCCTGGGCACCTACCTGGCCCTCTCTGTCTCCCACCGGTTGTGTGGTGGTTCCCTGTGCGGCAGGCCTTCCTTGGTATCTAACCCACTAAAGGCAGGACGTGTGAGGGCGTGGGTGCCCCGATGGCTCCCACTTGGGCTGGGGTTGCCCTCGACCTCTACTCGTCAGCCATCAGAATCCCTTCTGCTGTTTGCCTTGGCCTGGGTGCCTCCCTGCAGCCTCAGTGCCCCAGCAGTCAGTGTAAACCTGCCCTGCCTCAGGAATTCCAGACACAGCCTGCCCCGAGGGGCCCCAAGGGGAAGGGAGGGATGGCTGCATTCTTGGAAATGCCAAGGAACTAGGAACCAGATATTCCCCCCCTAGCATCCCACAGCCCTGGATTCAGATCCTCTGGAAGCACCCAGTGGGGTGCCCAGCATGTGGCCCATGGTAGACCCTGTTCACAAATGTAACCCAGCTGATCAGAGCCTGTCTGGGTGCTGGGAGATGGAGGGAATGAGGCCGGCATAGGTCTTGGTCTCTTGGGGGAATCCAGTTCAGGAAGACAGATTCAGAAACAAGGATTAAGTCACGTGACAGCTGCGGGTGAGGAAATTGGGGCTCTGTGGCAGGTCTGGATCTGGAGAGATAAGAGGGGGTGCAGGGCGGCCGCAGTTGGGGGAGGCCCAGGCAGGAAGGGGGCTGGGCCATCCAAGGAAGGCTGAGACGTGGGCTGATGACAGTGTGAGAGTTGCTGGAGAAGACAGGAGGAAGAGCTCTTAGTTCCCATCTCCAAGACCCTCCTGTGGCCACCACCTCGCACACTGCACTCCACCCTGCATCCACGGTGAATTCCAGCGCTCTCTGGCCTGAACCGGCATCTCTCAAGAACATGACTGCCTGCTTCTATCTTGGCCACCAGAAGGTGAATCCGTGGATTCCTAGTTTCTCTAGTGGCTGTGTTTTGCAGAGAAGAGCACTGCTCTGGATTTAGAGCCAAGTTTGTATCGTACAGAAAGGTACATGCAATTTGAGGAGGACCCCGAGCCTCTTTTCCTCTCACCTGCCGTAGTAGCAGAAGTCTCACCTTTAGTGCTACCCGCTTTGTCTCTGGCTCCCGTGAGGTCATGACCTTGATGCTCCTGAAGAGGAAGGATTCTGAAAAGCCCTTGCAACCCTGCCTGGCCCCATCCCTGGCAGGTGCCTGATGTCTGCTTCATCCCTGAGGAACAGGATTGCAGTTCCTGGGATGGACAAGTGTTCCTGTGCCTTCTGGGCTTATGTCTCGAACATCATTCTCTTCCAGACTCAGGATTTCCCTGCATTTTGAGGAACCCATACCTTTGCCACCAATGCCTCCACTGTTCTCAGGGTGAGCCCAGCCTCAGTATTTCATAGGCCCCATTGAAATTATCACTCCCTGATGGATGATGGGCTCCCTGAGAGCAGAGATCATGTCCTTCTCATGTTTGTCCTACTTGGCCCCAGCCTTGCTGGGTGCAGAGCCGGAGCTAACCATATGTGTGTTATATGAGGAGATGATGAGGTCATGGACACTCTGAAGGGTTCTAGCTTACAGACTGGCTTTGCTCCTGGAGGCTTAGAGACTGGCACTGTTGATCCAAAGATGTGACTCTTGGCTTCTGCCCCTAGAAGCTGGTAGAATCCCTTCCCACAGACGTATCACCAAAAACAGACTCTTCCATTGGATACACACAACATTGTCATCAGATATGGGATTTTAAAAAACTATGATATATATATAAGAAATTAAAATTTAAGATTGATAATTTTAGTGAAAATTCCAGAAACTATTTAAAAAATAGAAAATTTTGAAATGAAAAAATAGGACTACACCTTTATGGATGCATTTAGCAGTAGACAGCAGACTGGAGAATTAATTAATTGGAAGATAGGTCTAAAAAATATTCAGCTTCCATGGATAGGCAAAAGGATAGAAAATGTAGAAAAGAACATAAGAGTTTTATAGGCTATGGTGATATAGATTAATACATGAAATTGGAGTCCCAGAATATGAGAAGACACAGAATAAGGCAGAAGCAGTATTTGAAGAGAAATTTCCAAAATTGAAGAAAGACAAGAAGCCACAGATCCAAGAAGTGATATATCCCAAAGTAGAATAAATCCAAAGGAAACTACATGTTTTTAAAATTGTAGTAAGTATACTGAAAACCAAAGACAAAATTTATTATCAACCAAAGAAAAAGACATATTTTTTTTTAAAAAAATGTTAACATTAGATGGATTGCTAATTTTCTCCACAGAAATGATGGAAGCCAGACACAATGGAATAATAACTTCAAAGGACTGAAAGAAAAAGCAGCCTGTCTAGAATTCTATATTCAGTGAAAATATCCTTTAATAATTAAGAGGAAACAGGGACCTTTTCAGACCATCAAAACCTGATAGAACCAGCTCATTGGCAAAAAAAGAAATACTAAAGAGAGCTCTTCAGACAGAAGGGAAATTAATCCAGATGGCAGAACAGAAATGCAAGAAGGAATGAAGAGCAATGAAAAAGGTGAATATGTGGTTAGAACTCAATGGTTAAAACAATACTAATATTTTGTGATACTTAAAATGTGTAGAGAATAAACTATATCCATGAAAGCACGTAAGTTGAGAGGAAATGGTAAACGAAGTCTTGTAAGGTCCTTTCTTTGTCCAAAAAGTGGTAAAAGTGCTAATATAGACCAGACTTTAAAATGTCAAGAATGCATGCTACCATCTCTAGGGTAACCACTAAAAGAGTAGAAAATAATGTCTAATTAATTTGATTAGATAGAGCAAAAATGAAACAATAAAAAACAAAGAGAAGTCAAGAAAGAAAAAAAGAAAAACAGGGCAGATGAAGCATACGGAAAGAATAATATGGTTGATTTAAAGCTCTCTATATAATAATTACAGAGGCCGGGCGTGGTGGCTCACACCTGTAATCCCAGCACTTTGGGAGGCCGAGGAGGGCAAATCACAAGGTCAGGAATTCCAGACTAGCCTGCCCAACATGGTGAAACCCCGTCTCTACTAAAAATACAAAAAATTAGCCAGGCATAGTGGCAGGTGCCTGTAATCCCAGCTACTTGGGAAGCTGAGGCAGGAGAATCGCTTGAACCCGGGAGGTGGAGGTTGCAGTGAGCTGAGATCGCACCGTTGCACTCCAGCCTGGACGACAAGAGTAAAATTCCATCTCAATCATAATAATAATAACAGAATATTAGCTGAGGTCTGGTCAGGGAAACAGAACCCACAAGAGTTATTTCAAACAAAGGGAATTCATTAGACGGAATCGATCACACAGTTGTTGAAGAACAAAAAAGAAGCAATGAGATAACACAAAGATGGTAACTGCAGGAAGATTTTACTGTTCCTAGGTCTGGAGGAACCAAAGGGAGGAGATGGGAAGGGTGCTGCAGCCTGGCTACTGCTGATATTTCCAAGGGCATAGGATAGTGGTGCAAGAAGATGTCCACAGCAAGAACCAACTGTTGCTGCCACAGGAGCAACGCTGAAAGGGACAGGAAAAATCAGAAAGTCACCTCACCCCAAGTCCTGTGTCTCGCTCTAAGCCATTCTATCAATGAATCCCAACAAAAGACCAGCTAGCAAGGAAGAATGAGAACCATAATTTGCAGAGTCCCAGTCTTAGCATCACTGAAAAAAGTGTAAAATAATGGATTAGAATCAGAAAGAATGGATGAATATTAGCTATGTACAATAAATGTATATGGAAAAATGCTCCAAATATAAGCCAAAATTTCCCTCACTGGATAAATAATCCATTCTATATTACTACAAATATTTATATGTAAATATAAGGATTTAGAAAGGTTGAAAGCAAAGGCATGGCAAACATACCCCAGACAAATAGTAACTATAAGAAAGCTACTATAGTTGTGGTGATATCAAAGTAAAGAGGCATTGCTAGCCGGGCATAGTGGCTCACATCTATAATCCCAGCACTTTGGGAGGCTGAGGCAGAAGGAGGATTGCTTGAGGCTAGGAGTTCAAGACCAGCCTGGGCAACATAGTGAGACCTTGTCTCTACAAAAAACATAAAAAGTTAGCCAGCTGTGGTGGTGTGTGACTCTAGTTCCAGTTACTAAGGAGGCTGAGTGGGGAGGATGTCTTGAACCCATGAGCTATGATCATGCCACTGCCCTCTAACCTAGGTGACAGAGAAAAACCCTATCAGAAGAAGAAGAAGAAGAAGAGAAGAAGGAGGAGGGAGGAGGAGGAAGAAGAAGAAGGAAGAAAAAGAAGAAGAAGAAGGAGGAGGAGAAGGAGGAGGAGGGGAAAGGAGAAGAGGAGGAGGAGGGGGAGAAGGAGGGGGAGGGGAAGGGGGAAGAGAAGGAGGAAAGAAGGAAGAAGGAGGGAGAAGAAGGAGGATGAGGAAGATTGCCAGAGATTAAGAGGGATTGTAATGATAAAAGGATCAAGTTCTGCTAGGAAGATATAATTCTAAACTTGCATGTACCTATTATTGAGAGATTTGAATACACCCCATCAGTAATTGGATTGTTCTAATCAAACAAAAAATCAGTAAGAAAATAAACGCTTTGAAAAATGCTGTTAATAAATATGACTTTCTTGACATATAGAGAACTACATCCAACAACTGAAAAATACACATCCTTTTTCAGGTGTACTAAATCACTTTCCAAAATTGATACTAAGCCAGTCCATAAGTCATCTTTCAACAGAGTTCTGATAGCTGAAGTAATACAGAATATCTTCCCTTAACCGCAGTGGAATTAAGCCAGAAATCAATAATAAAAATATAACTAAAGAATCTCTAAGTATTTGGAAATTCACCAAAATGCTTTCAAAAGTCGATAAAGGAAGAAATAGAAATGGAGATTTAAAAATATTTTGAATTGAAAACAAATGGTAGTATGACATATTGGACACAGCTGAAGCCATACCTAGAGGAAAGTTTATAGTCAAACAAACATACATTTTGGAAAAGAAGAAAACTTGAAAATAATGATTTAAGTATCTATCCCAAGAATCTAGAACAGTATCTTCAATCAAATCCCAAAAATGAAGGAAGAAAAAAAAAAAAAAGACAATAGCAGAAATCAATGAAGTAAAAAAAAAATATATTATAGCATGGATCAACAAAGTTAAATGTTGATTCTTTGAAAAGACTATTAAAATTGATAAACCTCCAATGAGAGAGAGAAGCATAAATTCCCAATATCAGGAAGAAAAAAATGGGACATCACTACAGATCCTACAGATATTAAAAGCTAATAAAGGAATATTTTGAACAATTTTATGCCAATACATTTAAAAATTTAGATGAATGGAAAAATTCTTAAAAACAATTCAACCTACCAAAAGAGATATAAGAAATGAAGTAAAATTTAATTTAACTAGTAAAGAAATTGAATCCTTAATTTAAAATGTTCCTACAAAAGATCTTCAGGCCTGATGGCTTCACTAGTCAATCCTTCCAAATATTAATGGAAGATTACTGCTTGTCTTTCACGCATTCTTTCAGACAATAGGAAAAGATGGAATGTTCTCAACTCCATTTGTGGAGACAACATATCCTTGACATCAAATCTGATAAGGATGTTACACAAAAGAAAAAGTATAAACCAATCTCTCTCGTGAACATAAATGTGAAAATTCTAATCAAATATTAACAAATTTAATCTGGTGAAATAATAAAAGGCTAATACATCATAACCAAGAAAAGTATTGCACAAGGGTATTTTAGCATTCAATAAATCAAGCAATGAAATTCACTACAGTAACAGTATAAAGGAGAAAAAACAAGTTATTATCTATGGGTAATCCAGAAATACAGGAAACTTCCTTAACCTGAAGAGAATTTTCAAATTAACCAACCAACGAAATGAAAAATATCTGTAGCAAATATTTTACTCAATAGTGAAATATTGAAATTTTCCTCTGAGATTGGGACTGGAACCAAGCTGTCTGCTACCACCATACCTTTCCAAACTGTACTGGAGATTTCAGAGGAAATCAAATGAAAGGTGTGAAGATGAGGAAGGAAGGAATAAAAGTATTATTCACAAATGGTATGATTATTTGCATAGAAAATCCAAAAGAATATATAAACTATTGGAATTAATAAGTACATTCAGCAAAGTCACTGAATATAATGTCAAGACAAAAAAATTGTGTTTCTCTATATCCTTAACTGACATTTAATAAATTTTAAAGATGTCATTTATAATGGTATTAAAATACATAAAGTTTTCCAAAAACAAAGGCATTAAAAGGTATGGAAGACACCTTCATAGTAAACTACAAAACCTTGTTTGGAAAAATGGAAGAAGACCCAAACAAATGGAAAGATGTTTCATATTCATGAATGGAAGACTCACTTATGTAAAGATGCTCATTCATCACCAAGTGTATCTACTTTCAATGGAATTGAAATCAAAACTCAGCATACATTTTGTGGAAATTTCTATGCTGATTCTAAAATTTATATGGAAATGTGAAAGGCCAAGAGTAGTAGCCTAGACAATCTCAAAGAAGAAACAAAATATTAAGAGTTACTTTACTACATACTAAAATGTGTTATAGAATTACAGTAAGATAGTGTGATATTTCCTCAAGAATAGACACATGGACTAATGGAACAGAGTTAAAAACAGAAACAGACCTGTCTCTATGATCCCTTGATTTATGATCAGCTGGTTCTGAAGAGCAATGGAAAAAAGATTTTTTTAAAAAATATGGTGTTCAATCATTTGGGTTATATGGGAAGAAAAAGATAAAAAGAAAAGAAACTTACTGTCCTAGGTGGTTTGTAGAGCTGAGTGTGAAACATAAAGCAATATACTTTCTAGAAGATAACATATCCACTTTCATGACTATAGGGATAGGTTAAGTGTTCTTTTTTTTTAAAATAAATATATAACTATATTTATTTTGAATATTAAATAGCTTTTAAATTACAAGCAATTTATTGAATCACACTATGCATCAATACGCAGTAAAAATCTTACAATTTAAAAGTGTACACAATTTAAACTGAAAGTTCATTGACTGTTACATTGCCGTGAACCTCTTTTGCCTGTGTTAAAGGACAGCAGGGAGGCCTGGTGGGTGGGACGGCCCCCTACATCCTCCTCTGCAAACAGAATCTGACGGTGGATCCATACACCAGTCCCATGATCAAGATCCCACTCGGCCCACGTAGGCCTGAGCTCTTAACCAGCACCCGTCCATGCCGGTCAAACTGATCTTCACAGGCTGTTGGTAATTCAATACTGTCAACACATCTTTAAGAATTTCTTGGCCGGTTGCGGTGGCTCATGCCTCTAATCCCAACACTTTGGAAGGCCGAGGCGGGCATTTCACGAGGTCAGGAGATCGAGACCATCCTGGCTAACATGGTGAAACCCTGTCTCTACTAAAAATACAGAAGGATTAGCTGGGCGTGGTGGCGGGCGCCTATAGTCCCAGCTGCTCGGGAGGCTGAGGCAGGAGAATGGCGTGAACCCGGGATGGGGAGCTTGCAGTGAGCCGAGATTGCGCCACTGCATGCCAGCCTGGATGACAGAGCGAGACTCTGTCTCAACGACAACAACAAAAAAGAATTTCTTTATAGATGAAAGAGAATGTTCTTTGTTAATAAAGACTTGAGCCAACCCCATTGCTACTTAGGAATATTGTTTTGGAGATTTCCATCAGAAGTCACTGCGTACACCCATTCTTTTTTTAAGCTACTTCTCATAATGCTCATGTTTTGAAACCCCTGTTAACAGAAGCCCAACCTTTGGTGTCTAACCCTTGGTTCACTTCTGAATTTTCAGATGACGGGCTGAGTCGAGGAAGAGCAGGCGCTGCCTTCCTTCCACCGGGTCCTGGGGACAGACATACAGTAGGTCCTTAGCTGTGTGAACACCCTATGGGGAACAGGAATAAAAGGAGGGGTTCAGAAAGGTTACAGCAGCAAGACATACCAAGACTTTTCTTAGATAAACCCATTTCTATAGAAACGATTGGACCTGTACATTTAAAAATAGAATGAACGCTGTTTGCAATTAAGCTTGGTCAAGCTTTCTGCACCCTTACGATGAATGGCTTCTCATCCAGACACACGGGCCAAGTCTCAGAAGGATTTGGGGAGCACTTTTTCTGTGTTGCCCTTTCTGGCTTATTGACAGGGTCATTTGAAAAGACAAATTCACATCTAGCTAGGAAGGAAATGAAAACTAGATTATTTTTGTTATAGGATTTAAAATGTACAAACTCCACCAAAATAGGACTAATTCAGATTGATTCTGGGTTGCCACTCATAGGAGGCCAGAAAATATTTTAACCTTCCCCCACATTATCTAGAGAATGCCACTGATTTATTTCATTGTACAACTTATTAGAACAAGTACATTTTGAAAACCCACCACTGATAACCAACTTATTAGTTAAAAAATAACAAAACGAACAACAAAAACCTCAGCTGAACACAGCACATGCTGACATTTCAAAAATGGGCTGCAATTTTTATTCTACTTAAATTTCCTGTATATTGCTTGGATTTCAAAAAAACGTGTTAACCTACATGTTGATTATAAATATAAAATCTCCCCGCTCCATGGAACACCACACTAAGACCCACTACCCCCCACCCCAACTCAATGTATAAAATGCTTTTTTGGCAACTAATTATCAGTGACTCAAAATAAATTAAACATGGGAATTATGTTGTTAAAGTCATCTTCTTTTTTTTTTTGAGACAGGGTCTGGCTCTGTTACCCAGGCTAGAGTACAGTGGCATGGTCTTGGCTCACTGCAACATCCATCTTCTGGGCTCAAGCCATCCTCCCATCTCAGCCTCTCAAGTAGCTGGGACTACAGGTGCACACCACTATGTGCCCAGCTAGTTTTTGTTTGTTTGTTTGTTTTGTTTTTTTGTGGTTTTTTTTGTTGTTTGTATTTTTAGTAGAGACGGGGTATCTCCATATTGCCCAGGTTGGTCTTGAACTCCTGGGCTCAAAGTGAACCACCCACCTTGGTCTCCCAATGTGCTGGGATTGCAGGCATGAGCCACAGCGCCCGGCCAAAATCTCAATCCTAGTGGAAAATGGACAGCCCCAAAAGGTCAATAAATGTGCTCGAGGATGACAATGTGTAAGAAGATGACAGATTCCATGATCTGTGTGACTTTGGTCATTACATCTGAACTCTTTAAACCTACAATTGAAAAAAGTAGTATAATCACGTCTCATTTCTCCTCAGCCAAGACTAATCTTAGATGTAAAAGCTGAGAAAACTCAGGAAGTCCCCACAGCAAGAATTCAGAGTCATGACAATTTTGGCAAAATCACCTTCTAATGCCCTGTTAATTTTTTTTAAATCCATGCATCCCAAGAGCTGGTGCTCCCCACACAGCCCAGGTGGGCACTGCGTCCGCCCCATGACTAGACAGGAGGGGACTCTCTCCATCCTGAACTTCTTGCTTTGGAAAGTTATTGCTTAGTATAATAAATGAGTGGAGCGGAGCAGAACTGGCAGCGAGGGTTGTCATTTGCTGTGCACACTCTGGCAACCCCCACCTGCATTTTGCACTACGACTCAACTTCCTTCTGTGTACCCAGGCGGTGAGGCAGCTTCTGACTTGGGCCAGAGCTCAGATGTGGGTGGCATCATCTCATCTCACCTGGTAACACAGAAATGACTTCCGAGGGGCCGTGGCCCTGCTTCCTGTGTGGGTGGTCCTGGGATACGGGAGCCCCTCGAGGAAGTGGGGGTGGGAGTTGGGATGCTGGCAGACACTGACACCGCCTTAGGAAGGCCTCCCTGGTGACTGGAAGCTGGCTGCATGCCAGGAGAAGCACGTGGGATCTCGGAGGGCAGGGCTGGGCTTCAGAGGGTCTGTGAGACACGGGGAGCCCATGGGACATGCTGGGCATGTGTGCACTTGTGTACTTGGCGTTTTTCTGGGGAAAGGGTCCAAAGCCTCCATCGTTAGGTCCAGGGCTCAGTTGTAGCACACTCTCCACTTTACAGCTGAGCTGAGATGCAGGTTCTCCCAGCCAAGCCAGTGCAAGCAGGGAAGGAGTCCCTGCAGGCAGGGTGGGAGATGGGGTTGACAAGGGCTGGGTCAAGGCTTCAGAACTTTTCTCCTGGTTTCCAGCAACTCCTGTTGGAATACAGTCATCTGTTCAAAGAGGTCGTCTCCAGCAAAAGTCTCATAGCAGCTCCCGGTTTCCTGGACGGACTCGCAATATGGGAAGTCTGTTGTTTCTCATTTTCTAGTATTACCTCAAGGACGTTTCTAAAACCCGTGTCGCAGGCACAGCAGGGTGAGGCTCAAAGCCCCGACCCTTGACGAGGAGGTCCAAATGGCCTCACGGGCACTGGCCGGCCGGGAGACAAGGCAAGGAATTACTCCGCTGGTCTCTCTTTGAGCTGGGTCTGGTTCAGGAGTATGAATTTATAGCTGGCTGCCTGGTCTTAAGTGCAATTTCTGAAAACAGGCAGAGTGACCAAGCCTCTTCCGGCCGGTGTTGGCCCAAGGTCAAGTCATCAGCACGTGGGGTCTGCTCCCAGACTTCCATCCATTTCCAGGCTGAGTTGGATTGTGCCGGTCAAACGTGCGGCGAGGCAGCTGGGCCATCTGCTTTCCTGGCCTCTGCCACCAGCCCTGCTAACAAGGGGACCAGCATCTGCTCCACCAAGAAACCATCCTGAGCTCAGTGGCTGCAAACACGAGCAGTTCTTTAAGCCAGGCCTCTGCTGGGCTGGGGAAGGGGAAGGATGTGGCTGGCTCCTTGGTGTATCTAGTCCACCGTGGGCCCCTCCTAGGCAGCTGGGACATGGATTTTGGCGGGGAGGCCCAGCAGTGAGTCTGCAGGCTGCTGCTGCGTGCCCGAGGCCCCAGGCTGGAGGGTGTGTGCCTCACCAGCTTGCGAGCCCTGTGGCTGGCGGCTCCCATGTGCCAGCAGAGGGATCTCGTCCTCTCGGGCCTGCTCCTAGTGGGGATAAAGCCAGGCCAGCCGACCACACCTACCCCATCAGGGCACTTGGGTTGTGTGGCCCGGAGGATGAGGGTGTGTGGCAAAAACTCTGCCTCTCACTCATCTGGCTAATTCTTCCCAAAATAGGACTTTGGATTATTCCAGTCCCTGCTCAGTGCCTCCCAGGGCTTCCCAGGGTCTGTGGGATTGGGGGGTCTGAGCCCCCCAGGCTGTGCCCTGCATTGCTCTTTCTGCCTGCCCCTCAGCTGTGTACTCCTGGGGGTCCAGGGTGGGGGCTGCTGCTATACTCAAAGCCCACCTCCTGCTGTCTCCTCAGCCTGCACGGCCCATCCTGCCCACCTCTTCTTGGTGACAGCCTCCTCCCTCCCAAGGAGGCTTCTTAGGCTCCCTGCTCCTAGCACATGGGGATGCTCCTGTGGTGACCTTCTCGTCTTTCTCCTCCTGGGGGCAGGGGCACCAGCCAGGGCCACTTTGCATATCTGGGAAGGGTGAAATGGTTGAGTGAGAAGGCATCACCGTTGGAGGGCGGTTTGAGTAACTAGGACGACTCCAGCGAGCTTCAAGGGCCTGGACAGCTTAGTCGGCCAGGCAGGAGCATTGGGGCTGGGGGATGGGGGATCAGAAGGAAAGGCCCGAGCAAAGCCCCGGAGACGAGCTAGCGTAGAATGAGTGCCAGGAGCCAAGGATCGTTCTCGATTTTTCTTTCTTTCTGAGATGGGGTCTTACTATGTTGCCCAGGCTGGACTCAAACTTCTAGGCTCAAACAATCCTCCCACCTCAGCCTCCAGAGCAGCTGGGACTCTAGGCATGCGCCATGGTGCCCGGCCAAGGGTGGTTCTGCTGGGCTGGGGAAGGGGAAGGCCGGCTGGGAGGCAGGTCAGCCAGGCAAGCACAGCCAGGCACATGGATCCTGAGGGCGATCGAAAGCCCTCAAGTGTTCTTGCAGGCCTGGGACTGGGCCTTCGGCTTCAGAAGGTAAAGAGGCACTCATTGACTCTATGGTTGTGCGAATGCCTGAGTTTTTGGCAGGGACTCCAGAAAAATTGCTCTGGTGCTGGTGGAGAAGGAGCCAAGCCTGGAGCTGGGGAGACAGGCAGTTTCGGAAGCCACTGCTAGGATCTGGGGGCAAAGACTAATGTGGATGCAAGAAGGGGACGGGGGTCATCCATGGGTTTGGGGTGGTGTGGACAAGAGGTGGTGGAGGTGAGAAAGACCCTGGGCTCTGGCTTGGGCATGGTGAGAACAGAGGGTCCACCCACAGAGAGAGGCCCTGGGAGGATCCACACACAGATATGGTGCGCAGGAGAGGGGGTGAGATGGAGGCAGGGACAAAACCCTAGGCCTGTGCATGTCACCCAGATACCACTCAGGGCATGTCCGTGATAGGAGAGGACCACCGCAGACCAGGCCCTGAGGAGAGGCAGTGACAAACCATCCAGAGAAGAAGGATTTGCAGGAAAACTAGGACTCCACGGAGAGGGAAGGGGCTCTCTGAGATGGGGGTGGCAGTTCCCAGGATCAGGGAGTGGCCGCCTGCTCCCCAGGGCACCAGAAACGTGGGGCCGGCAAGTGCCTATCTGCCTGTGTTAATCGCATTTCTTATCTTCTGTATTTTGTGATGCTTTGACATCCTGGGACCTTGCTAATCCTGGAGAGACTGCTCCTCCCATGGCTGGCTAATTCCTAGAGCCAGCAAGCAACGTGACTACCAACACGCCTTTCATGCACATTCCAACCACTCCAGAGCCTGTGTCCCCAACCGCCTCCTTCATTTGTCTCTCACACCCCAAACCAATATTTTCACTGCCCTAAATCACTAGGGCCAGGTGCCAGGCAACTAGAGACCATCCCTGTAGACCAGACCCTGCCGAAATTATTCAAACTGCCCAGTCCTACACTCACGGTGACTTGTCTGCACTCTGGGGCACACTCTCCACTCACTCCTGCTGCCTCCTGACCGACCCTGGTGCCTCCCCAGGTGGCCCTGCATGGCGTGGTGTGCCCCTTTTTTCTTGGGAGCTGTAATAAACTCTTCTTTCAATGACATTGGCCTCTCTGTATCATCACCTGGTTACCTCCATAAATTAAACCCCAGGTACCAACATGAAATAGTGCCCACCGCACTCCCTCCTGGGGATTTAAGCATCTGCCTCTTCCTAACGTGGTTCTCATGGAAGCACAGCCCAGAACGCTCCAGCCGGGCAAGCACTTTAACAAACACAACCACACAGATGACATCCCCCAGAGAACACGCTGCTGGCCCCAGCCTCCCCTGTGCCTGTCCTCCCACACCCTCCTGGGGACCTGCTGGGAGCCCAGACACTTACTGACTCTTTCCTGTTTTTTTTTTCCTTAGTCTTTTGGCCCCAGGATAATGAAGAAATCTATTTACAGTAGCAATATTCAGTCTGGTGCGTTCTGGAACAAATTAGCCGCAGGAGAATATCTGAGTGGTTTTTTCTGTTTGGAAAACAGCACCGCCGATGTGGGAGCGAGTCCTTGGAGGGGCATTTCTGACGTTCGGGGCCCCGGATCCACCACACGAGGCCCTCCTTAGCAGATCCCACTCCCTGCACCCAGAGGCGGTGTCAGCCTTGGCTTAACAAGCCCTGTGCTGTAGTTGGCCACAGAGCCGGTGGTGACCCTGAGGTCGCGGGTGCCCAGCCTGAGAGAGCCGGCTTTCGGGTCCCTTTAATTGTGTCCCTTCGAACACTCCAGTTCTGAAAGCAAGTTATTTATATCTGCTCCTCAAGGCGGGCCTAGCAAGAGGCTGAGCTGGCAGCCAGCCTCGGCCTCTCTCTGTGGCTGGCGGTTCGAGCAGAGTTGGGTTCTGAGAACAAAACAAAAGTTTCTTCATTTCAGATGTTCACTAATTCGAACTGGCCCTGGGCCCATGGGCAGTGCATTTCTGAGGACTTTGTCTGCGGCTCGGCTCCCTGCCCCCTCCCAGGGCCTCCCCTTTCATGGGTTGTGGGGTTTGGGGAGCAGCGGCCTTCTCCTGCCTCCGTGGACAAGCGTGTAATGACAGAGCCACATCTGTGCTGACTCACTGTGCAAACATCTTCCATTGGCCTCACTGCCCCTCCCGGCCCGGCCTCCAGGCACTCCTGGGGTTCCTAGACTCAGGCCGTGCTTGTGCATCACTAGGCCCGGGACTCAGGGTTCTTAGACGGGGGTCCCAGGGCGCCCCACGTAGACAGCGCCGTGGCCAGCGAACAGGGCAGGTGCTGAGCCAGCTGGCTGCATGGCTCCGGAAGCCTCCCAGATGATCTAAAGTCCACCCCGGGCCGGCCCTGCAGCCTGCTGGAGCCGGGGTTCTCCTGAAAGCAAAGGGTCACCTTGTGTCTGTGCTCAGACCTGGGAGAGGCTGGGCTGGGTGGACGCCACGTTCAAGTGAAGTCACACCCCATCCTTCTCCTCTGTTGTTCTCCCGGATGCCCCTGGAACTTTGGACCACCCAGAGGGAGGAACAGTGACCACCGTGAGAAAGCGCTGAAGGACAAGGTGGGCGGGCGGGGGACTCAGCACTGGGAGGGCAGGTGCTGCACGGGACTGGGGTCCCACTGCTCTCATTCCTACAGCCCCATGGACCCCCCATCCATCACCTCTTCTCCGCCCCATGGATCTCCCTGGTCAGGAGGCCCCACCCCTACCCTCTCATTCCATTCTTTACCCCGAAGCCAGCAGAGATTACAAGGCTGGGCTATACCTGGACCCACCTTTGACCCCCACTGGCCACGCTGACCCCCACACCCCTACCCTAGCCATACTGATCTCCTCATGGGCTCTCCCTCCACCTGGAGAACCTCTCCTGACAGCCCCCCACCCCCATCTAGGCTGCTCTGCCCTTCCCAGCTGAACTGAACTCGGCTGGGTTCTGCCAGCTCAGCCCTTGGGGCCTCATGTCACAGCTCACCCCTCCCTGCGTCACCTGGCCACCCCTTCTTGCCATGCACCGCCCTTTGGGGACCTCGTCATATACTCCCTGCAAGCCCGTGTTTCCCGTGCTGACCTGGGGACCCGTTGTCCTCGCTCGATGCCTGCGGTCCCTGCTGAGCTGAGGCTCCACCCTCCACCTGCGCCTGGAGCACCTGGGCGCAGCCAGGCCGGGTGACAGCACGGCCAGATGTCATTACAATCACCTGCCCTCCTATCTCTCTTCCCAGCCCTTCTTCCTTCTCTTCTCTTTTTCTTTGTCTCTTTCTTTCTCTTTTTTGGCTGGTTTCCCTAATGTTTAGCACGGAATATAACATAAAATGTGCTCCATTCATATTTGTTGAGTGACCGAATCAATACGGGGGCCTCGAGCACCTTTGAGGACTCAGCCTTGCATGCAGGAAGCATCTCCGAAGCGCCAGGTGCACACTATGCCCTGGGCCATGCCCGCTCTGCCTCTCTAAGGTCTCCCGAGGTAGCCCCGGCTCTGTGTGGGAAGCGCTGGCCTGGGCAGGGTCTGCTCTGCATCTTGCCTTCTGAGGTCACCCCAAGGCCAAATGCTGGCTTTAGGGTGATGTCCTGTGGGGTGCTGGGGTTAGGTATTAGTCAAGAACTTTCTCTCTGTCTTTCGGGGCTGGTGGCTGACTTGATGTCCCCTGCCGCACCTCCGTCGGGGCTGCCAGGCAGTGAGGCTGTGTTCCCCAGGCAGCCCAGTGCAGGGCTGGCGGCCACTACTTCGTCTTCCACAGGGACCGAGAAAGGCCTTGCCTGTCCTGGTAAGTGGTGGCTGCAGGACCTCATCTGCTGGACCTTCGAGGGTCCCATGAGGGGATGGGAAGAAGGCCTGGGCTTGGAAGAAGCCAGAGAAGTGCCTTCCCTGGTCTGAATCCTCTAACAGCCCGGAGACTCTGCCCCAGGGAGTCCCAAGGAGCACTTCTCAGGGAGGAGCAGGCTGGCCCGGCTCAGGGGTGCTCCTTGCAGGAGTCCAGGGCCCCACTCTGCCCCCCAGCAGCACCTGCCCCAGGATGGCAGTCCCAGTGGAGCAGTCCTCAGGGGCCTGCTCCTCTCCACCCAACACTGTGCAGGCAGAGTGGTGCAGTCTGAACCTCTTACCAGCTGGCCCTCTGTGGCCTCCTGTCCTGCCCTCTTCCAGCCACTTCACCCTCTGGGGGCTGCATGCTGGGTCCTGGAACCCTCCAGGTGCCCTGCCAATGGCCCGGCCTGCACTGCTCCCCTCCCAAGCACCAGCCCCCACGCACCTCCCACTCACCCGAGGTCCCACTCTACTCAGCCCGTGGACTGAGCGTCCCTCCCCATGCCGAAACCTCATCCCCTGTGTGATGGTGTTTGGAGGAGAGGCCTCAGGGAAATGACTAGGGCAGATGAGGACACGAGGGTGGGGTGCTTGCACCAGGAACGGTGCCCTGGGAAGAAGACACCAGGGTGTCTTCTCCTCCCTCTGGCCCGGAGAGGACACAGCGGCAGTGAGATCCTGCCAATGGGAAGCGGCCTCACGGGAGCTGGGTCGGCCAACCCCCAAGCTGCTAGCGCCTGAGCTCCCAGAACAGTGAGAAATCCACATCTGTAGCTTGGGCCACCCACTCTGTGGAAATTGGCTATGGCAGCCTGTGCCAACTGGGCTCTCATCACCCTGAGCCTGGCTGAAATGCCCTCTGCCTGAAGCCTCCCCTTGCCCCAGCTGTTGGGGCCCCTTGTCCTGCACCTGAGGTCACCACCTGCCTGGGAATGGATGACTTGTCTCGAGTCCACCTGGTGCCCTGGCGTGGAGGCCCCCAGGAGAGGTGGGGTCTGTTCTACCCACTGCTGCACCACGTCCTCAGTGTGGGGTTCTGGCTGCTGCTGGTCTCCTGGGGGGCAGACCATGTGGGGACTTCTGGGGGTGGACTTCAGTGAGAGCACCTGAGAGTTGCCCCTTGGCACCAAGGACAAGATCAAGCCAAGGCACTGCCCACCTGGGGCAGACCTGAGTTCACATCCCAGCATGGCTGGTCACCAGCCACGTTGTTTATCCTCTCTGGGGCTCTGTTCCGTCATCCATAAACCACAGGTCACACCAGGACCTACCTGACCAGGGGCTTGCTCCTGGAGCTAGGGCTTCCATCTTCTCCTGGCTTTCACCTTGGTGCTCCTGGTTCTCCAGCCTTCAGGCTTGGGCTGAATTAAACACCAGGGGCTCTCCTGGTTCTGCAGCTTGTAGACCGCAGACTGTGAGACTTCTTGGTCTCCATCATAAATCTCCTCATATGTATGTCTATGTATGTACATATACACACATATACTCATATATACACACATATATACTCATATACACACACATATATGCTCATATATACATGCATATTATACTCAGACACATGTATATACTCATATACACACATATTATACTCATATACACACATATGTACTCATATATGCACACATTACTTATATATACACACATCTATGTACTCGTATACACACATATATACTCATTTATACTTGCACATGTATATACTCATATACACATGCACATGTATATATACTCATATATACAAGCACACACATATACTCACAATACACACATATATACTCATATATACATGCACATATATACTTACATATACATGCACACATATATACTCATATATGCACACACATTTATATACTCACATATGCACACATATATACTCATATATACACGCGTATATATACTCATATATATACACGCGTATATATACTCATATATATACACGCGTATATATACTCTACACGTGTATATATACTCACATATATGCACACCCATATACACTCATATACACATACACATACATATATATTCATATATACACATCCACACATATACACTTATATATACACATGCACATATATACTCACATATACATGTGCACATACATACACCACATACATGCACACATATATACTCATATATACACATTTATACTCATATACACACAAATATATACTCATATACATATATACTCATGTATACACACATATATATACACACACATATATACTCATATATACACATGTACATATACTCATATACACATCCACATGTATATATACTTATATACACACACACATACTTACATACACATACACTCATAGATACACACATATATACCCATATATACACACTCATACATACACACACATATATACACATGCACATATACTCATATATACATGGACATATATATACTCATATACATGTACACATATATACTCATATATACATGCACACACATATGCTGATATATTCATGTACACATACTCATATATACACACACACTTATACATGCACACATATATACTGATATATACATGCACACACATACTCATATATACATGCACACATATATATTCATTCATACACACACATTATACTCATATATACACACACATATACTGATATATACATGCACACATATATATACTCATATATACATGCACACACATATACTGGTATATACACACACTATATATACACACGTACTCATATATACATGCACATATATGTATACTCATATCTAGACACATGTATGTTTATTCATATACACACATCATACTCATATACACACATATATACTCATATACACACACATACTAATATATGTAAACACATGTACTCATATATATACACACATACACACATATATATATATACACTCATATACATATATATGAGAAGAACCTACTGGAGATACGTATACACACCTAACATACCTGCAATTCCGTAAGCTAATTCCTTGTGAATTCTTTATATCTGCCACTGGTGGTTTCTCTGTTGAATCTTGACCCATACAGGGCTTCATGAGGAGATGGGATGAATCACCAAGCTCACACTCCATCCAGCAAGTGCTACTGAGTCAGCCCCTGTACTCGTCACATGTGGCAGGTGGCACGAGGCTCCAGGTGGCCCCGCTGAGTGACATCAGGTGTGCACAGTCACCACTTACCTGCTGCGTGCCTATGAAGCACTGTGCGGTTTTAGCACCCCAGTCCCAGCTCTCAGCAGACACAGGCCAGGGGCCCAGGGCCCAGTGTGCCTGGTGTTTGAGTGTTTTCACTGTGGACTCGCTTCAGAGCCTCGGTTTTGTCCACCTGTAAACTGAGGACAGCAAGGTCTACCTGATGGGCCAGCAGAGAGGGTAAAATCAGTTTCTGAACCTAGGAGGCACCAGACACACCGTGGGTGGGCAAGTGTCTTCTTTCTCCAGGGCTCCGGGTTCTACACCTGGGCTGCAGTGTCTGTCTTCACCGGTTTAGGTTTCTAACGCTTCACCTGTATGTTAATGGAGGCCCTGCAAGCAGGGTAAAACCCCCAAATGCAGGGCCACAAAATGACCAGGGTATATTAGACTCAGGGTCGCTGTGGACGGCTGTGCAGGTTGCGTACTGCACAACTCTAGGGATCTGTCCACACCGTGTGACTTATGTCCTCTAGAGTTATGCAGTGAGTCTGCTCCTCTTAAGCGGTGCTCTGCTGAGCCTTCTACCCTGTCCATCCAGGAGCACGGGGGAGCCAAGGATGGACCCCCCACTGCGCTTCCCACTCAAGGACGCGTTGTCTCAGCCTCAGTAGCTGCAAGAGAGCTGCACTCTTATTCCACAGCCCTTTGTCATCTCCCTAGTCAGCTTTCTCCCCAGATGGCCAAGATTTAAAGAGAAAAATTCTAGACTAAGAATCAGGAAACTGGATAAAACCAGAGCCTTGTGGAAGTCATTCCTTGTGTGTGCCTCAGTTTCCCCATCTGTAAAATAAGGGGCAGACTGGACTCTCATCTGTGGTCTCTCCTGCTAAAGCTCCATGTTCTGTGATCTTCGGGGTCTCCAGGGTGTGCCATCCCCCCTCTTTCAGGCAGGTCCTGGCCCCTCAGCCACCCACATGCTTGGTCTCTCTCTGGGAGCAGATCCTGCATGTGGCTCTGCCTGCCTTTGGATAAGGGAGGCTTGGCCCTTTTCTCTGTTCCTCACCGTGCAGGGGAGGAGAACCTGCAACTTATGAATTTGTGCTTTCCTGTAAAAGCTGGACTGCTTTTCCCTCTTTTTCCTTCCATCATCAAACTTTACTGCCTTGAAAATCTGTTCAGTAAAACTGAGAGCAAGAGGCACGTCTGTTTCTCTAGTCTCTAATCTCCTTGGTTCCAGCCTGCTCCACGCCCGCCCCTGGGACCCGCGCACATCCCTAGGCCTCCAGTCCGCGTCTCGCTCTGACAAATGGCTGGTCAGGAAAAGCCGCGTTCAGCGATGGAAGCTGTCACCAGGCCCTGGCTCGGCCCTAAGCTACAGAGGGACACACATATTTTTTGTGTATCTGGTACCAAAGATGGTTCCCACGGAACAGGAAGGCCTTGTGCTGTGGGATCCAGGGCAGGGACCCTCGGTTGGTCACAGCCTATGCGGGGAGCCAGCGACCCACCGCATGTGCCCACTGGGCAGGCACTTGAGGCCAGTGCAGAAAACATGAGGCCCTGGAAGGGAAAGCTGAGGCTGCTTCATCTGCCGGCACCCCAGCTGTTCCAGCAGGCCTGGGATTGTCATCAGCCCACTGGGCTCCACTGACTCCGCCAGCTTGTTTACCGGCCTCCTGGACAGGGAGAGACCTTGGCGGCCTCTGTGAGGCTCATTTTCCATGAGCAGGGAAGTCTCTGGACTCCAAGGGACTTAGAGCTCTGAGGGGCACCCAGCGTGCGGTCCCAGGGGTCTGAGGAATCTATTCCAGGGTCGGGGTGAGCCCGGGGTGTCGTTTGCTCTACCCTGTCCCCATGAGAGGGAGGGCATCCTTCTTTCCTAAAACACCAAAAACATGTGGGTTGTTCAGGCATCACACACGCAGCTGCTGGGCTCCAAGCAACATTATGTGGTGTTGTCTGGACAGGAAGACGGAGGGAGAGAGAGAGAAGAGAGACACATAGAGACACACATGGAGACAGAGAGAAGAAAGAGGCACAGAGAGAGACACATAGAGACAGAGACACAGAGACACAGAAAGACACAGAGACAGACACACAGAGACACAGAAAAGAGAGACACAGAGACAGAGAGATACAGAGATACATAGAGACAGAGAGAAGAGAGAGACACACAGAGAGACACAGAGACAGAGACACACAGAGAGACAAAGACATACACACAGGGACAGAGAGAAGAGAGAGACACATAGAGACAAACAGAGACAGAGAGAAGAAAGAGACACAGAGAGAGACACACACAGAGATAGACACAGAGACACACAGAGAGACAGAGGCAGAGAGATAGAGACATATAGAGACAGAAAAGAAAGACACACAGAGAGACACAGAGATGGAGAGACAGAGACACACAGAGACAGAGAGAAGAGACACAGAGACAGAGAGACACAGAGACAGAGAGGAGAGAGACATACAGAGAGACATAGAGACAGAAACACAGAGAGACACAGAGACAGAGAAAAGAGAGAGACACACGGAAAGAGAGACAGAGACACACACAGAGAGAGAAGAGAGAGACAGAGAGAGGCACACAGAGACAGAGACACACAGGGACAGAGAGAAGAGAGAGACACATAGAGACACACACAGAGACAGAGAGAAGAGAGAGACACACAGAGAGATGCACACAGAGACAGACATACAGAAAAAGAGAGACACACAGAGACAGAGAAAAGAGAGACACACAGAGAGACACACAGAGACAGAGAGACACACAGAGACAGAGAGGAGAGAGAGACACCCACACAGACAGAAAGACATATAGAGACAGAGAGAAGATAGAGAAACAGACAGACACAGAGACAGACATACAGAGACAGATACAGAGAGAGACACAGACAGACAGACACACACAGACTGAAGAGACACACAGAGAGAGGAGAGAGAGGAGACAGAGACACAGAGGGAGAGACAGAGAGAAAAGAGAAGGAGGAGAGAAACGGAATGAGAGAAGAGAGACAGGGTGAAAGAGGGTGAGGCAGGATGGAAGAGAGAGGGAGAGAGAGAAAGAGAAGAGGAGAGGGAAGAAGAGAGAATATAAAGATAAAATCCCAGCTGCCCTGGATGGGGTGGGCTGGGGATTCCACGCCCCATTCCATGGGGCTTTGCACTTGAAACCAGACTCTCCTACCTGAGTTCTGTTACATCTGGAGCTTCAGATAAAACAAGATCACTTCTTAAGGATCACAAGGACCTGGGGATTTAGAAAATTGGATGATCCCACTTTTGCCAGGTTGCAACATTCTTCCTTTTCAAAGGAGTGTCCATGAGTGATCTCCAAACAGAGTAAGGTCCCCAACCTACATCAAGTGAAGGGAAATGAGAAGAAAAAATTCACACGGGCCGGGTGTGGTGGTGCCTGTCTGCGGTCCCAGCTGCTGGGGAGGCCAAGGAGGATCACTTGAGCCCAGGAGTTCAAGACCAGCCTGGACAACAGAGCGAGACCCAGTCTATAAAAAACGAAAAAAAAAAAAAAAAAGAAAAAAAGAAACCCACACAGGCAATGGAGAAGTAAACAGAATCACGGTCCCTGTTCTGCTGGCCAGGCCAGGCCAGGCCATATTCTCAGCTGTCCCTCCCTGAAGTTCCTCCTTTGGGTACACACACTGCCCCCCGAGCCACCTTCAGGAAGCATCACTTCCTACTCTACCTGGTGGCCTGGAGCAGAAAGAGCCCCATCACCCGCCCTCTGGCTTTTCCAGCTTCCCGTAGTTAACTGTCAGCAACCATGGAACGCCCAGGGCAGAGTCCCCAGGCCCTGCATTTGCTGCTGTTTGCCTACACCGGGGTGTGCTGCTGGCTGTGGGGTCAGGGTCTCCTTGCCCCCCATGTGGACCCTGGGAGGGAACGAGCTGTCATTCCTACTTCTCACCAGTGCCCAGCTCCCTCAGCTTCTGGGCAGGGGGGGCAGCACCTCCTCCCCCCTTGAAGTGGAGCGTGGTCATTTGACTTGCTCCTGCAAATGAAGCTACCATTTTACTTCTGAGCAGAGGCACTGAGAGAAGGAGCATTTGTTTCCTCTGTTCCCATGGCCATGGACGATATTCCCAGGGAGTGGAGGCTCCAGCAGCCAGGACCACAGAGTGAAGGTGTCCAGAGGTACAGGACAGCCCCCTGACCCTCAAGGTACAAGGAGCAAGAAATACTCCCTTGTTGTTTTAAACCATGTAGATGCTAGGGGGGATGCTTGTTTCCCAGCATAACCATGCCTGAGCTAGCAGATACAGGAAGGAAGTATTATCCCCCTAAAGAAATGAGTGAAGTGACAACTGAAGGCCACAAACCCACTTTGTGACAGGACAAAGTTGGAGTCCAGGTTTTCAGGCCCAGGCAGGACCCTGGATCCTATGGAGAAACTTGGTTGAGCTGCACTCATTTCTTATGGGAAACACGAAAACCTCATTCTTAGGGTTCATGTCCTCCTGAGAGGGAGAGAAAGTTCATTTACAAAGGAGCAGAATCAGCTTGGTCCCAAGATCTCTCTGCAGCGTGAAATGAAATGCCACTGGAGCAACACTCCAGCAAACACTGCAGGATAGAGACCGAGACTCTAAATTCCATGCCCAGCGAGCTGCCTGTAGTGCGTGATGGCCGCAGAAGGGTGTGCCCTTAGCGGCAGCACACCCTTCTGGAAAAATATCCCTGAGGGGTGCAGTCCAGCTGTGCCAGAGAGCAAGATGTGAAGACTTGCAAAAGGAGGCCGTGGGGTGAGAGGTGGCGGTGATGAATGACTTCCATGTGAAGTCTTGCAAATTTGCTTATAAAATGGAAAAACGCATATATGTCCTCAGCAGGTCACGGGGGAGGAGAGCCTAATGGTGGAAATTTCTAGAGTAGGTGCAGGTCCTGTGGTTTATGCTGTTTAAGGCTCTGGGACCTGGGGTGGAGGGGGGACTCCTTTGCTCTGTTGGGCCTCAATTTCTTTGTTTATAAAAAAAAATGGCCTTTGGTCTCTCGAAGTTCTCTGTCGCCGGATGACTGGGGGGTCCTTCCACTATTTGGTAAGACCCCCACCAACTCCCTGCTTCTGGTGTCTCACCAACATTCTGGATGTTTGGGGTGATGGTAAAAGGGTTTGTGTGCCTGCTGAGGAACAGTTTTATTCTGGGGACTTGGGGACACTCGTAGAAATTGTTTGAGGCCCCTTAGAGAATTGTGGAACCAGGAGGCAGAGGCTGTGTTTGTGGTTTGAGCTGGTCAACTGGAGGAATCCAGGTTTCTGGGAACGTTGACCAGTGACTAAGTCCCATCCTTAGCTTGATGGCCCCCACCCCCACCCTGTCCCCAGATAGTGCCTATGGGGAAGCCTCGGGAAGGAACACTGCCCTTCCCCCTGCCCCAACGCCACATCTGGGATGAGCCCCAAACCTCAGTTGGCTTTGATGCTGCAACTTTTTCCAAACCCTGAGCATGATTCACAGCCCAGACCGGCAGTGGAATTTCTGCAAACAGAGCCGGGGGCTCCGTCTGCGCTCTTGAGAGGTCCGCAGCTCCCACCTTTGGAATGGCCCGAGAAAGAGACTGGGAACGCGCAAGCCACATTCTTCCTGGATGAAACACTGGCCTTATCAGGAGGAAGTAATGACAAATGGCCTGAGCAGCTCCCAGCCAGGGGGCTGGCTCTTCTTAAATTTGCTTAGATGGATTTTCTTTGATGAGCCCAGCAATTATGGGAACCCGCAGGCCTGCGCAAGGCCCGCACCGTTGCCATTTCCTGACAGAGACTGGATCATCCGTCCTTCCCATCACCCACCGCCCCTTTCTTCTTGGAGGAAAAGCCTGCTGGTGTGGTGCGAGGATGGCGGGTGTTCCACCCTGCCCTGGGCCACCAACACCACAGCCAGGGCGGCCCCCTGCAAGCGCCGAGGGGGTCAGCTCCATGTTCTGGCAGAGCCAGGAGAGAAACTGGGAACTCTTGTCTGGTTAATTGCTGTGTGTATATATGACGATAAAGGCATGTCGGCCGGGCGCGGTGGCTCATGCCTGTGATTCCAGCACTTCGGGAGGCCGAGGCAGGCGGATCACAAGGTCAGAGATGGAGGCCATCCTGGCCAACATGGTGAAACCCCGTCTCTACTAAAAAAAATACAAAAAATTAGCCAGGCGTGGCGGGCACCTGTAGTCCCAGCTACTAGGGAGGCTGAGGCAGGAGAATGGCGTGAACCCAGGAGGTGGAGCTTGCAGTGAGCCGAGACCACGCCACTGCACTCCAGCCTGGGCGACAGACTGAGACTCTGTTTCAAAAAAAAAAAAGACATGTCGTGTTATCTGGTGCCTTTTACCTGGCAGGCAGGACGTCGTGGGCGAGCGCAAGGGCACCACGCTCCGGCCCAGAGCACAGCGATGACAGACAAAGACCACAGAGAAGCAGTGGCCTCCTGGGGCCAACAGCTCCCAGGGAACAACAAGGCCACCATTGTCAAGGGCACAGAGGGTCAACTTTCCAAGTCTAAGCACAGAAGGCCACAGGGAGAGAGACCCAGAAGGGATGAGATGGGGGGAATGTCCTCGTGGGAATGTGAGTGTGGCTGGGATTCTGCTGAGCGCGCAAAGGCAGACACAACTCAGTGGACGTGAACGGGCATCCCCCAGTGATAAAAGCCGTTGTCCCCCAAGTGGTGTTCCTTGAGGTTAGACTGAGCCAGCTTCATGTTATAGGCCTGATATAGACCTGGGGCACAGTGGACACTGGATGGGTGTTTGCATGAAGAAGTAAAAAGAAGAAAAGAGGAAAGAGAGAGAAAAAAAGAAAGAATGAAAGAATGAAAAGAAGGAAGGAAGGAGAGAGGAAGAAAGGAAGGAAGAAAGGAAAGAAAGAAAAAAGAAAGAGAAAGAAAGAAAGAGAGAGAGAAAGAAAGGTAGGGAGGGAGGGGAAAAAAGGGAAAAGGGAGGGAAAAATAAGACGGGAAAGGGAGGGGAAGAAAAGAAGGTGAGGGAGAATTTTCACTGGCAATGTGGTTCCCTCTCTCTCCTTCTCCATAGCTCCCTCCCCTCATGGCCTTCTTGATTTTCCCAAGCTCCCACTCTGGGTCCCGGAGCCTTAGAAAGTTTGTGTTATGCTGATACCAATTCTGGATAGACACTGAGTGGAAGTGATTCTCACTGGAAATTAGGAGGAACAATTGCCCAGCACATCACAGCTTGCAGAGCCTCTTCGATTATCAGCATTTTGTTAGGGCGCCCCTCAAACAGCCCTCTGAGGGAGGCTTTTCCCTACCTTCATTCCACCAAAGACTCCACATTGTAGAAACAGGTTAGATGAACTGTGCAGGGCTAAGCTATCTCTAGGAGCGAGAATTTAGATTGGGTTTGTCTTGGAATTCAAATTCCATTCATGCACACTCAATTTCAACTCCATTCTCAAATCCAATCTCTCTCTCTCTCACACACACACAAACTACATCGGAATCCTCTGTGTGTGGCCGTGGTGTGATCATAGCGAATGCTGCTCCAGTGTGCCAGTCACTGCGAATCGACAATCAGCTGCCGTTAGGAACTTGCTTTGTCACTTCACGTTACATTGTGAACATTTTCCCTGCAGCTAAACAGCCCTCAAAGCCTGTTTATTTTTTTTCCTTTATTAGATCAGATGTGAGTGAGACCGAAGGTACGATTCATCTTGAGGCAAATTTCTCTCCAGCTGTGAGCCTGTGAAATCAAGCACGTTATGCTTCCAAAATTCAACGGTGGGACAAGCGTAGGACAGACACTCCCATTCCAAAAGAGACAACCTGCGAAGAAGACAGGAGTAACAGGCCCCAAGCACGCCCAAAACCCAGTGAGGCAGACCAGTCTTAGACTCAAGAATAATCTTCCAGGCCGGGCACGGTGGTTCACGCCTGTAATCCCAGCACTTTGGGAGGCCGAGGCAGGCTGATCACAAGGTCAGGAGATTGAGACCATCCTGGCCAACACAGTGAAACCTCATCTCTACTAAAAATACAAAAATTAGCTGGGTGTAGTGGTGGGCGCCTGTGGTCCCAGCTACTCGGGAGGCTGAGGCAGGAGAACGGCGTGAACCTGGGAAGTGGAGCTTGCAGTGAGCCGAGATCACACCACTGCACTCTAGCCCGGGAGACAGAGCGAGACTCCGTCTCAAAAATAATAATAATAATAATCGTTCCACCTTCCGCACACACTGGGGCAGTGACTGGGCTGCAAGGCTCCTCCGGCACTGCCCCTGAGACATTGCTGGGCGGCGTCTGTAACTCTCCTGGACTGAAATCACAAGCCCGTGGCTCTACTGGGCTGGAATGGAGAGGGAGTCCTGGCCCCATGGCTCTGGCAGGCATTACCGCTATGGGCCTCTCTGTGGGGCCCAGCCCCTGAAGTCATGCCCTGTCTATGTTGTGGGTCGTGAACCTGTGTCTCCAGCTGGCTCCATCTTTAGAAATCTAGGTGGAGGCAGCCACAGCTCCATAGCTCATGCACTGTGCAAACTGGCAAAGATAGCACCATGCAGACACAGCAAAGGTTCACCCCTAGATCCCCCGAGGGCGGGGCCGGTGTGACCTGTGCCAGATCTGGGCCCACTGGATTCTAAGCTAGAGTGGCCCCTTTTGAATCATCTTGTCCTCCAGGCCCTGGTATTCTGGGCCTGTGATGGGAGGGGCAGCTCCAGAACCTCTGAAAGTCTTCAGTCCGCTCTTGCATTGTCTTAGACAACAGCTCCGGGCTTCGGTGTAGATGGAACTATCTCCTTCTCAGATGGGAATGCAGCCATGCCTTGAGTGTTTTCTCCTGAATACACTTTCTCATTCTTTTCAATGAGGATAGGCTAAGAATTTTCCAAAGTTAAAGTTTTGCTTCCTTTTTGATTGCAAATTCCACCTTTAAAGTAGTCCTGTCTAAAGTATTCCTCTCTTCTGGCATTTTACTCCAAGCACTGAGAGAAGCCAGGCTTCACTCTCAACACTGCTTAGCAATTTCTTCTGCCAAATATCCTGTTTCATTGCATACAAGTTCCACCTTCCAGAGAACACCCAGATGTGACACAATTCAGCCAAGTTCTTTGCCACTCGGTAACAAGGATGGCCTTTCCTCCAGTTTCCAATAAGTGCTCCTCATTTCCATCTGAGACCTTACAATCATAGCCTCTCCCGTCTGCATCCCTACCAACCTTCTATTCACAGCCACTTCGGTCGTCTCCAAGAAGACTGAGGCTTTCTCTCCTGCTCTCCTTCCAAGCCCTCACCAGAATCATTCCCGACAGTCAGTTCACAGTGATGTGGGCTTTTGCTAGCACACACCTCAAAACTCTTCCAGCCTCTACCCGTTATCCAGTTCTGAAGCTGCATCCACATGTCCAGGGGCTTGTTATACCAACAGCCCGCTTCTCAGCACCAATTTTCCGTCGTAGTCTGCTGGGTCTACTATAACAAAATACCCTAAGTCAGGTCACTTAAAAAAAAAACAGGGGCTGGGCACAGTGGCTCATGCCTGTAATCCCAGTACTTTGGGAGGCCCAGGCAGGTGGATCACTTGAGGTCAGGAGTTTGAGACCAGCCTGGCCAACATGGTGAGACCCCATCTCTACTAAAAGCACAAAAATTAGCCAGGTATTGTGGCACGCACCTATAATCCCAGCTACTTGGGAGGCTGAGGCAGGAGAATCACTTGAACCTGGAAGGCAGAGGTTGCAGTGAGCTGAGATCACACCACTGCACTCCAGCCTGGGTGACAGAGCGAGACTCCATCTCAAAAAAAAAAAAACCAAACCAAAACAAAGCAAAAAACAGGAATTCATTTCTCACAGTTCTGGAGGCAACAGATTTGGTGTTGGGTGAGGACCTGTCTCCTGGTTTATAGAAGGTGCTGATGCAAGGCAGGTGAGCCCCAAATTGGGGCTTAACCCACAAGGGTTCTTGACTTTGCCCAGGAAAGAATTCAAGGGTGAGCAGATAGTGTTGAACAGCAACTTGTATTGAAGCAGCCATGCACAGCAGCAGCCGAGGTCCTGCGCCTTGCAGAGCAGGGCTACCCCATACACAGTGAACCCAGAGTAGCAGCTCAGAGGCAGGGTTGCAGGCATATTTATACCCATTTTAATTATATGCAAATCAAGGAGCCGATTATGCAGAAATTTCTAGGAAAAGAGTGGTAACTTTCAAGTGGTCAGATTGTTGCCATGGCAATGGTAAGCTGACAATGGCGCATTGGTGGGTGTGTCTTATGGAAAGCTCCCTCCTTTCCATTCCTATTTTATTTAGCTTGTCCTCAATTTCCTCTGGTGTCTGAGCCCCACCTCCTGAATCAAGCCCCGCTTCCTGAATCAAGCCCCACCTCCTGAATCGAACCCCACCTCCTGAATCAAGCTCCGCCTCCTGTCTCAGCACCTTCCTGCTGAATCCTCACATTGTGAAAAAGGACACAGCAGCAGCCGGGTGCGGTGGCTCACGCCTGTAATTCCAGCACTTTGGGAGGCCGAGACAGGCGGATCACGAGGTCAGGAGATCGAGACCGTCCTGGCTAACACGATGAAACCCCATCTCTACTAAAAATACAAAAAATTAGCCAGGTGTGGTGGTGGGCACCTATAATCCCAGCTACTTGGGAGGCTGAGGCAGGAGAGTGGCGTGAACCCGGGAGGCGGAGCTTATGGTGAGCTGAGATCACGCCACTGCACTGCAGTTCTGCAGGCCTGTTTTGCACCAATTTTGTTCGTGAGGAGACACAAACATTCAGAACATCGCCTTTATTTTATTTTGTTTTAAATTAATACTCTAAGAGTAGTTTTAGGTTCACAGCAAAATTCAGAGGAAAGGACAGAGATTTCCCTTGGCACCCTGCCCTCACACACACACAGACTCCCCAGCAAAGCGATACCTTTGCTGCAGTTGAGGGCCCTCCCTTGACATGTCATCATCTCCCAGAGTCCAGAGTTTACATTAGGGCTCACTTTTGGTGTTTGCATTCTGTGGGTTTTGACAAATGTCTAATGACCTGGATTCATCAGTGCCACATCATGCAGAATAGTTTCACGGCCCTAAAAATCCTCTGGGTTCCACTTATTCATCTCCCCTCCTCTACCCCTTTCCTTGTAACCACTGAGCCTTTTACTGTCTCCATTATTTTGTCTTTCCTGAATGTCATAGAGTTGGAACCACACAGCATGTAGTCTTTTCAAGTTGGCTTCTTTCTCTAGTAATATGCACTTAACATTCCTCCACGTCTTTTCATGGCTTGATAGCTCATTTCTTTTTAGCTCTGAGTAATATTTCGTTATTTGGATGTACCACTGTTTATGTATCCATTTACCTCCTGAAGGACATCGTGGTTGCTTTCAAATTTTGACAATTTTGAACAAAGCTTCTATAAACATTCGTATGCATATTTTTTGTGGACGTAAGTTTTCAGTTCCTTTGAATAACTACCAACAAATATGATTGCTCCATTGTATGGTGGGAGTATGTTTAGTTTTATAAGAAACTGCCAAACTGTCTTCCAAACAGCCATAGGGAATGTTGTTTGCATTCCCGCCAGCAACAAATGAGGGTTCTCACCAGCAGCTGGTGTTGTCAATGTTGTGGATTTTGGCGGTTTTAGGTGTGCAGTGGTGCCTGCTTGTTGTTTTAGTTTGCAATTCCCTAATGACATGTGATGTTGAACATCTGTACATCTTTTCTTTTCTTTTTTTTTTTTTTTTTGAGATGGAGTCTCGCTCTTGTTGCCCAGGCTGAAGTGCAGTGACACAATCTCGGCTCACTGCAACCCCCACCTTCAAGGTTTAAGCAATTCTCCTGCCTCAGCCTCCTGAGTAGCTGGGATTACAGGTGTGCACCACTACACCTGGCTAATTTTTGTATTCTTAGTAGAGGTGAGATTTCACCATGTTGGCTAGGCTGGTTTCGAACTCCTGACCTCTGGTTATCTGCCCACCTTGGCCTCTCAAACTGCTGGGATTATAGGCATGAGCCACTGCGCCCATCCTGCACATCTTTTTTGATGAGGTGCTTGTTTGGGTCTTCTGCCTATTTAAAAATTGGATTGTTAGTTTTCTTATCGTTAAGTTTTAGGAGTTCTTTGTATATTTTGGATAGCAATTCTTTATCAGATGTCTATTTTGCAAGTATTTCCTCATAATCTGTGGCTTGTCTTCTCATTCTCCTGACATTGTCTTTTGCAAAGTGTTGCATTGCCTTGAGCAAGAGTTTTCCATTTGAAATGACCTCCAGCTTATCAGTTATTTCTTTCAGAGATCGTGCCTTTGATTTTCTATCTAAAGAGTCACTGCTATACCCAAGGGCATCTAGGTTTTCTCTTATGTTATCTTCTAGGAGTTGTATAGTTTTGTATTTGGTCAGCTCAGGTGGAACCTTTGTAAACCACCTTAAATAACTTAGCCGATCCTCAAAGCCCTCAAAGCCACTTTACCAGGTAGATTTCATTATTAACCCTTTTAAATTTAGGTCTGTGATCCTTTTTTTGTTTTTTTGAGACAGAGTCTCACTCTGTCACCCAGACTGGAGTGCAATGGCGCAATCTCAGCTCACTGCAACCTCCACCTCCCAGGTTCAAGCAATTCTCCTGCCTCAGCCTCTCCCAGGTATGCACCACCACACCAGGCTAATTTTTGTATTTTTTTTAGTAGAGATGGGGTTTCACCATGTTGGCCAGGCTGGTCTCAAACTCCTGACCTCAGATGATCTACCCACTTTGGCTTCCCAAAGTGCTGGGATTACAGGCATGAGCCGCTGCACCTGGCCCTAAGATCCATTTTGAGTTAATTTTTGTGAAGAGTGTGAGGTCTGTGTCTAGATTCAGTTTTTTACATAGGATGTGTGGTTTTTTCAGCACCATTTGTCTTCTTGCCTATCTTTGCCTCATGGTATTGCTTCTGCTCCTTTGTCCAAAGCCTGATTTTTTAAAATCTTTGTTTCATCATGTGTGAATTCTTTGGATTTACCTTACTGTATTTAGTCAGTTTTTATTATTAGATATTGATTTTGTGGTTGTTACTGTTTTGCTAATAACAGTCATATGTATCTGGATCTCATTTATCCTCAGAAAACAATTATACAAGGGGAATTGCTAGATCAAAGTGTTGGAATAGTTTTATAGCTCTTGATACAGAATGCCAAATTTTCCTCCAGAAATTACAATTTAAATTACCATCAGGAGAGGAAACATCCATTTACCCAGACCTTACTAACAGAGTGTTATCATTGAAAAAGATTTGGTGAGCCTGGAAGCTATATTTCTTCCAATGAACATTTCTTTGATTACTAGTGAACATGAGAATTTTTGGTATAGTTTTCTTTTTATACCACATTCTAGCCTTCACTTTATTAAGCTGTAATATTTCCTTAAAGGCAAACAATATAAATCTTGGTCTTTGCCATGACTCCCATCTACTTCTGTAATTGGCCTTTGCCCATTAGTTTCAGTCACTACAGTCTCTCATGAACAGAACTTTAAATATTTTAAATTTTATTTTATATTTTCTTCCTTTGCTTTTTATGCTTCCAAATGACTTTTCCACCTGGAGATTGCTTGAATATTATTTTTCTCTGAATATCCTTTTATGTTTTCACTTTTTACTGTTGACTGTTTAATCCATCTGCACTCTATTTTGATGGACAAGAAACCCTAACTGAACATTTTTCTAAATGGCTAACAGTTACCAACCATTGGTTATTTGTTGACAAACTGTATCTTCATTGATTTAAAATGCTACTTATAACAGGATCAATTTCTAGACATTTTATTTTTGCTGATCTCTAGTTGTGACATGAGCTAGCGCCGTACATGTAAAATTATTAGGACTTTCTATCGTGCTTTAAGATAGGATGGTATGTTATGACTCACTATTTTTTCCCCAGATGCCTTGGCTGCTATTCTCACCTGTTTATTCTTTGAGGTTCATTTCAAAACTGCTTTGTCAAAGCACCCTCCTGGCAAGAAAGCAAGGATTCTCTGAGGCAAAATACCCCAAGTATCAGAACAGGTCTTTGCCATGACAACCTTAGGTGAATGTCAGCTTCTGTGTTTGTGGCTTTCCAGGGTGCAGGGATCAACAAAAGGCCAGCATTTGCCCAATGAGGGGACTCTAACAGGAGTCTGCCGTGGTTTGGATGTTTGCCTCCTCCAAACTCATGTTGAAATCCAGTCCTCCCAAGGTGGCAGTGTTAAGAGGTGAGCCCTTTAATAAGTGAGTGCTTCACAAGGGCTCTGCCCTCATGACTAGATTAATTCACTGTGGATTACTGGATTAGTGGGTGATCATGGGAGTGGAAATGGTAGCTTCAGAAGAGGAAGAGAGACTTGAGCTAGCATGCTTAGCCCCCTTGCCACGTGATGCCCGGCTCTACCTTGGGACACTACAGATGGCCTCCCATTAGTAAGAAGTTCTTCACCAGGTGTGGCCCCTTAATCTTGGACTTCTCCAACTCCATAACTGTATGAAATAAATTCATTTTCCTTATAAATTACTCAGTTTCTAATATTGTCCTGTAAGCAACAGAAAATGGACTAAGATAGACCCATTGCTGCAATGCCAAAGGATTCATATCAGTGTAAGGGTGAATTAAACATACCTCCAATATGCCCTGGGGCAGTCAAGAAAACCAGCTATAAACAACTTGGCACTGAATAGAGCAAAAAGTTCTCCCTGAAATTTGCAGCCTCAATCCAGCCCTTACATGGTTTGCAGTGTGAGTTCACACTACCTAGGTGGTCCAAAGAGCCTCAACTTGAAAATGCAGTTTACAGTAGCCAGGGTCTGCAGCACCTTGAGGTACTTAAAAGAAGTAAGGATACATCCTTCTGGGAGAAACTCCCCTTCAAATCTGGCCTCAAAGTATTTCCCAAAATAAGCTCATTTCAAGTGGCTTGAGTTTCCTGTCACATTACACACAAGAAAACAGAGACCCATGAAGAAGACACAAATGAAACCCAAAACACAAAATGGAACAACTGGAAGAACAGGAAGCAAAAGACTTCACCTACTGGAATTATTAGACAGGAATATAAGTATCCTTAATATGGTTAAAAGAATAAAAGAAGACATTGAAAATATGAGTAGGAGTAAGAAAGTATAAGAACCAAACAGATTTGAAAAACAGCAAAATATAATCGCTGAAAAGGAAAACATTTTAACTGAATTTAAAAACTCAATAGATGGATTTAACCACACATTAGATGCAACTAAAGAGAGAATCAATGAACTGAGAGACAGAGCTGTAGAAATTATTCTAAATGCAGCACAGAAACAAATGATATAAAAGATCATTTTTATATCAGCAAACAACAAATTTTGTTATATATAACAAAATGATGTAAAAGCACAGATGATATGAAAGAGAGATAAATAATCATAGAAACAGAGAGAAAAGCTTTCACTTACATCTAGTTGAGGAAGAAGCAATATTTCGTGAAGTAATGGTGAACAATTCTGATGAGAAATGATAAAAAAAACCCCTGATTTTCGTATTCATCAAGCCCATCAAATCCAAATTAGGATGAATAAAAGTCACATAATATCTAGAGACAAGAGTGAAAATGCAGAACACCCCCACAAAGAATAAGAGAATATCTTTAAAGTACCAGAGAGAAAAGACAAATTTCCCACAAAGAAATGAAAATGAGACTGACATCTGACTTCTCAATATTAACAATGGAAGCCAGAAGACAGTGAAATCATGTTTATATTTTCTTGGCAAAAAAAAAAAAAAAAAAATTCTACTTTGAATGTGCCTACCCAAAGTAAATATCTTTCAAGAATAAAGGCAAAATACAAGTATTTTTGGATAAACAAAACTGTCTCTACCTACATATCTTCCCTAAAGGAAATTCTGGAAGATGTATGTCAGGCAGAGTGAAAGTAATCTTTGGTGGGAGGTGAGATGCAAGAAAAAATGATAACCTGGCAGATGCCTGTAATCCCAGCTACTCAAGAGGCTGAGGCAGGAGAATCACTTGGACCAGGGAGGCAGAGGTTGCAGTGAGCCAAGATCACGCCTTTGCACTCCAGCCTGGGCAACAAGAGTGAAACTCCACGTCAAAAAAAAAAAAAAAAAAAAAAAAAAAAGGAAGAAGAAGAAGAAATGATTACCCAAGAAAGTGTTACTACATATGTAGGCCAATGTGATTAGTAATTGACAATGTAAAACAATGAAAATGACTTAGGGAGTTTTACAAATTACTATAAAACAAAAGTCAGGAGGGAATGGTTTGAGTTGAAGTGCTTTATACCTTTGTGGTTTTGGAGCAGGGTAAATCTGTTGATCGACTATGAAGTTTCATAAGTTCAATGTACATATTAAAATATTAATGTTTAAGGTAGCCAATAAAATAGTGAAAATAGTGTGTATAACTATAAGGGGAAAAACTGGAATAAAGATATTAAGTCAATCCAAAGGAAGTAGAAAATAGAAGAAAAAGAAAGAAAAGAGAAAAGATAAATAAAAAGTTCAAAATAGTAGAAATAAATCCACATATTAGTGACTAAAATGAATGTAAATAAACCAAAAATTCTGTTAAAAGATAAAAATTGCCAAATCACGTTTAAAAAATTCAATTATAAGCTGTTTTAAAAAGATCTATCTAAAACATCAGGATATCTAGAAGTTGAAAGTAAAGGATGAAAGTTAATAGACCAAGTACATATTAACAACAACAAAAAGACATAGCTAGATTAATACCAACAAATAGACTTTAAGAAAAAAATCCTTACTAGAGTAATTCCCCCCAAAATGCAAGAACTTTATATTAGTTTTACTCCATTCACACACACCCCATGCCCTTTGTGCTATGTTCGTATATTTTGTTGATTCCTGCATATAATAAACACCAAAAAGATGTTGTTGTTGATATTGCCTTACATAATAACAATTCATTGATATTTACCCACATGTTTACCTTCTGGGTCCTTTTCATTTATTTGTACGGTCCTATGATTCTATTTGGTGTTATTTTTCTTCAGCTTAAAGAACTCCCTTCAGTACTTCTTGTACTACAAGTATGGTGGCAGCATATTCTTTAAGCTTTGTTTTTACTGCATGAAAATTATTTATTTCATCTAAATTTGTGAAAGGCGTTTTCACTGGCTATAGAATTCTGTGTTGACACCTTTCTTTAAGCACCCTAAAGACATTGTTCCATTGTTCTTTGGTTTCCATCGTTTCGCTGAAAAGTCAGCCATCGAGTTTACCCTTGTTCTTTTGAAGACAATATGTCCCCCACCCTCAGGCTGTTTTTAAGGTTTTATTTATGATTTTTAGCATTTTGAGTGATATGCCTAAAAGACTGTCATAAATCAAGAATACACATTGTAATGTATATGGTATCCATTTAACTAAAAAGTTGACACAGAAGAAAAATAAATCAACAAAATAATTTTTTATAGAAATTTATAAATTGAGTCTAAAATGTATATGAAAATGCAAAGAACCTAGAGTAAATGGGCAAAATAAATTTGGAGAAGGAAAGAATGTTGGAGAATTTACACTACCCAATTCCACAGCTTCTTATAAAGGTACACTCCTTAGGTCAGCATGACTTTGGTGTGACAACAGACATACAGATCAACAAGACAAAACAGACAGTCTAGAAATAGGCTCATACAAAGGCATTGATTGTATTTAGTGGAGAAGATGAAAGTCTTTTCAATAAATGGTGTTGAAGAAGCTGGATATGATACAGGAAAAAACAATACAGAAACTTGATCCTCTACTTCACCACATGAACAAAAATTACTGTGGATTATAAGCCTGATCGTGGGAAGCTAAAACTATATCTTCTCTAAAAGGTAATATCAGGGAATATCTTCATGGCCTTGAGCTAGGCAAAGATTGATTAAACAAGACACCAAATGCACTAATTGATATATTGAATTTAATAAACATTTAAAGTGTCTGCTATTCAATAAAATACTAAGAAAATGAAAGATAGTTGATAGATTAGGAGAAAAATAAAATATCTGCAATATACACACCAGAAAAGAATTCGACCAGAATATATTTAAAAATGCCTACAACTAATTAATCAAAAGGTAAAAAGCTTAAGTTTTAAAATGAAAAAAACTAATAAAATTTTGTTATAGAGATAAAGAATAGCCAATAAGCACATGAAAAGATGCTCAACATCATTAGTCATCAGGAAAAGGCAAGTGTAAACCATAAAGAGATGTAAATACACACCCATCAGAATGGCTAAAACCTGAAAAAACCCAGCAGTAATTCCGGATAACTGTCCAAGAAAAGTGAAAATATAAAGAGATACACACACACACACACACACACACAATGTACAAAAATATTTGTAGAAACTTGATTGATAAGAAGTCCAAACTAAAAACAACCCAACTGATCACCAAGTGAGGAGGGCTCAGCAAATTGTAATAGATTTATACATGGAATGCTTTCCAGCAGTAAAGAAAGAACAATCTGCTGATGTTCACAGCAACAGGCATGGATCTCAAATCACTATCCTGAGCAAAAGAGGTCAGACACAGAGGCCCACATGCTATTTGCTTTCATTTATTTGAAATTCAAGAATAAGCAAGACAGATGTGCAGGAATCTATGGATGGCAGTGGTGACCTCTAAGGTGGGTTTCCACTGGACAGGGCAGGACAGAGCCTTCTGGGGTGATGGAAGTGTTACATATTTGATCTGGGAGGTGAACCTCAGCATGGAACTTAATGTTTTTGTGCCTCAGTTTCTCTTATGTAAACTGGATAACAATTATATCCCCATCATTGAACAAATAAAATGCTTCAGTGTTTTTGTTTGTTTGTTTGTTTTGGTTTTTTTTGAGATGGAATCTCGCTCTGTTGCCCAGGCTGGAGAGCAGTGGCGTGATTTTGGCTCACTGCAACCTCCCCTCCCGGTTCAAGCAATTCTCCTGCCTCAGCCTCCCAAGTAGCTGGGACTAAAGGCACACACTACCACACCTGGCTAGTTTTTGTATCTTCAGTAGAGACGGGGTTTCACCACATTGGCCAGGCTGGTCTTAAACTCCTAACCTCAAATGATCCACCTGTGTCAGCCTCCTAATGTGCTGGGATTACAGGTGTGAGCCACTGCACCTGGCCTCAAACAGTGTTTGACCCATGGAAGAACTCATACATTTGCTTTTACTTTCTATGTGTTTGATTTAGACATAAGAATGATGCAGTTCCGTGAAATGAGTTAAACAATTTTTGCTTCTTCTGTGACCTGGAACCACTTATGCAACCTGGGAATACACACTTCTACCATGATAGAATTCTAATAATAATTCTAGAACATTTGAAAGAGCACTCTCATAAAACTGTCTTGGCCCAGATCTTTTTTCTCTGAAGGTATTACTCAGAACAAGTTTTTTCTCTCCTCACATCTTTTCCCCATTACTTGGATTTCAAATTTATTAAACTACACTTTTTTTTTTTTTTTTTAGATGGAGTCTCACTCTGTCACCCAGGCTGGAGTGCAGTGGCACCATCTCCGCTCACTGCAAGCTCCACCTCCCGGGTTCATGCCATTCTCCTGCCTCAGCCTCCTGAGTAGCTGGGACTGCAGGAGCCTGCCACCATGCCTGACTATTTTTTTTTTTTTTTTTGTATTTTTAGTGGAGACTGGGTTTCACTGTGTTAGCCAGGATGGTCTGGATCTCCTGACCTCGTGATCTGCCTGCCTCAGCCTCCCAAAGTGCTGGGATTACAGGCGTGAGCCACTGCACCTGGCCCTAAAATACACCGTTTTAGCAGATACTGTTAGTTGCCTACCCAAATTTCTCTTTCGTGTTGGCTGATTGGCTTCAGAGCTCACCCTTTTCTGTGATACCCATGTGCTCAGAGAACACACCTGTCTTAGCCTTTGGTGAAGGACTGCGTGCTACAGATTCATTTAGGGGTATGGCCTCCTGGAGCAGACACGGGATGGGGGGGTGGGGTAAGTCTCCCATGAGACAGGTTCTGGGAAGCCTCACACCTGGTCTCAGGACCGTCACTCCAGGTGAAGAAAGTGGGAAAAATTTATCCACCGGCTTGTGCTCCTGTTGGTCCAGGTGTCCCCCGTGGGGTAGGAACTCCCCGTTGCCTTCGGGTGGCTCATGCCTGGGCACTGAGTGGTGTCTGGTATTATTCCCAGGCCCTCGCTGGACACAGACATCAGAATGGGGAGGCAGGAAGCTGCGCAGGGACAAGCTGGCCTGGTGAAGGATCTGCAGAGAGTTGAGCCCTTAGGGGCCCCTGGATCAGCAGCCCGGGGTGGGTGCCTGAGTGTCACCCCACACAGTGACCCTATCCCCCACCCCAGAAACAGATCATCCCTGCTTTAAGCCAATCACCATGCCTCTGTTCTTTTCTCTGACTGGTAGGGGAAGGGCCACGAGGGAGATGCTGCTGGGGTGGGTATGGAGGGGGTTTTCTGGGAAAGGAAAGGCCCTCAGCTCTTGAAACAATTGTAAAAGCTCAGAAAGACCCAGTGCTCTTCCGTCCCAGGATGTAGGTGTGCAGGATGTGATGTCCAGGGCTGCCATTGTACCCAGGCCAGCAGCGCAGGTGAACGAGAAGAACCAAGGCCTTAGAGGCGTGGGTGAGCTGCTGGCCCAATCCACTCTGCAGCCACTGGACCCGAGCCCTCCTGAGACCTAGGCTCCTCGCAGTGCTGGCTCTCAGTTAGCACTCTGTTACCTGTAGACAGAGCCTCCTGGTTGCCAAGAATAGGGCTCCTTCTCATGCAAACCCCTGGCAGAATCGCCAGCCCCTGTCTACTGAGTATGACATCCCAACCCCCTTCCTCCAACTACTCCACCGTCTTCGGAATTCCAGGCCCCGTGCGTGGCCTGCTTGTCCAGCCTCCTTTCCCCCAGGGAGCTCACTCCAGCTCCTGGCTGTTGGCTCTCGGGAACCCAGACAGACAGGGCACTCTGGGAGAAGTGGGGCTGCAGGGCTGCCTGTGAACCTCTCTCTCCTCCTACTCACTCAGGCCATTTCCTGCTCCACGTTTCAGCTCCAGACCCGGCCGCCTTTATGAGCTTCGTGCAGCCTGCACATGTGGGTTTCCACGCGCACGGGTGCCAAGCCTGGCTTCTCTGCCTGATGCTTGGACCATCTGCACTGGAGCCCACAGGCCGGGCAGGAACCTCCTTGGCTTCCTCCAGCTCCTCTCTTGGTTCTCTTGCCAGAGAAAGGATTTGATGTTTTCCATTTCCTAAGACCCATCAGCATGTGTTTGTCTAAGGCTCGTTCACTTCCCTTCTGCAGGACTCTGGGACGTGCCTTGCCTGCTGGTTCCCTCTCTGGTGACCAGGGTGGACATGAGGCCGTGGGAGGCCCGTGGAGGGACCATGCCCATTGCCCACCTTGTTCAGAGTGACAGCTGAACTGGGACAGTCTTGCAGAAGGGAGGGCCCTGGCCGCTTTGCTGAGGGAGGTGGGGGTCAGATGGGACTTGAGGGGTGGGTTCTCATTCCTGGAAGGGTAGCCCAGCTTCCTAGAGAAGGGTGTGGGGAAGAAAAAATATGCAAAATGCTGTGCTGTGAGGAGGCAGCAATCTTGGGGCAGCGAGGCAGGGTGAGAGGCTGGCCCCATGCTCTGGCTTCTACGCCTGCTCCTCTGTGTGGACGTTTACCCCAGAGGAGTAGTGGGGTGTGCTCTCCAGCTATGCTGTGTCTCATGCCTCTATCCGCCCAGGGGGTCTGCTCTTTCCACCTGCACTCCAGGCATGTGGTGGTGGGACTGCACTGGCCCTCTAGGCAGCCTCAGGGGTGGGTCCAGACCAAGCCCCTGTTCCCAAGGTGTCCTTCTCCACCCTGGTAGGCTCTAATGATCCATTCTCATGTCTCTCTCCTCGACCAGACTCAGGGCTTCTCGCAGGTGGAGGCTGCGCCCTGCCATCCTGGAATCCCCAGGGCACGTGGTCAGCCCGGTAAACTGCAGGAGTGACCCGTGAAGACTGGCAGGGGCTCTATGACAGGCTACACCAGGGTCAGAGAGGACGAGGACATGAGTTCCAGGCAGAGGTTCGGGGGCTTGGTGCTGAGAGGATGGGGTCCCGGAGGCTGTGCAGGGACATGAGGGTGACAGCTCACACCTTCCCCCACACCCATGTGTGGCGATCATTTCTATCCATCACAGAAGCAGTCTGCTTGGATGCGACACGCCCATATCCTGAGTCTCCCAGCTGGTGGGGGTTTCTCAGGGTGGTCTCCCTTCGTATTGCTCAGCTGAGGGTCTCCTGCCTGTGAACAGCAGCTTCCTGCCTGAACCCTTGGTGTGTGGGGGGTGGAGGGAATGTGTCATCTGGAGAGATAGACTATCACACTGGGCTTTCCGCCTCTGATCTCACCAGGATTAGAAAAAGCGCTGCTTTATGAAGACCAGACCCGGCTCTAATCCTTCCCGGGAGAGAAGAGAGGAGGCCAAGAGGAGGCAGAGCTGGGAAAAGTGGCCTGTGCCACTCAGCAGTCGGGTGCCTGCCCGTGAGGCCCTCAGTGCGTGGCCCAACAAGAGCCTGAGTTGCTTCTGCCGAGGTCTGGGGCCACCTGCATTTGCAGGCTCAGGAAGGACACGTGGGTGATCAGATGGAAGCCAGGGCTTTAGCCTGGGGTTGTCTGAGCCTAAGCCCCACCTCTGCCCCCTGTGCTGTCAACTTCCTGAGAATAATATCCTCTCCAGCACTGTGGGCCGATGGGAGAAGGACCCGGTGCAGGGTTGGCTGGCGATACTGTGTTTGAGACCCAGGCCCATCTAGTCCAATGTACCCTTTATGGTTGGGGGAACTGGGGCCCAGAGGAGCTGATGGATGCTCCCAGGGTTTTCTGGCCAGCTGGCCACTGGGAGGTACCTGGCCAGGCCTCCGGTCCAGGCTGCACCAACACCTGGCACTTGGCCTGGGTTCTCATTGCCCCCAGGCCCCTCTGGGATGACCCATGTTGGGGGTACTGGCTGCGTCTTCATGGCAGGTCTAGCTTTTAGCCTGACAGAGGATTCTGGGTGAGAGGCCCCATGCCCCTGTAGGGCCACAGTGCTGGGAGGATCCAGAACAGGTCCCTGTGTGCACCTCAGGGTGGGTGTGTGGCTGCGGAACTGCGGCACATCAGGGGGCAGCGCCCGGTCCTTGCCCAGAGAGAAACACACACAGTGGGGCTGGGCCAGGACATCTTACCTCCACTCGAGTGCCTGCGACAGGCCTGGCTCGACCAGCTGAGCTCACGGAGGCTGCCCTCATGTCCTCCCTGAGGCTAGCCATGCCCTACTCACCCACATGACCGCCAGGCCCCACCCTTGCCCGCAGCCGACGTGTCCTGGCCTCTGGCAAAGCCCAGGCCGCTGCCTTGCTGGGATCCTAATTGTGTCTCTGCCTCAGCAACCCAATGGAGAGTCCAGCAATTTTGGTTCTTGGCTTCGTCTCCAATGACCTACAAGTACCCGTTTGGAAGGAGAGATTTATGGGTGGGCATGAAATTGCCATCTTGAGAAGGTTTGGGTAGAGCTATAAATAGGGCAGCCTGGTCCCTGGGGGTAGACTCCTTTTGGGGAGAAGGTGTCCTAGGCCAGCTGTGTGTGTTGGGGCTGACCACACAGCTGCTGAGACAGGCCCTAGAGGACCCCCGTGCCCCCGACAATGGAGTTATCTTTCCTCCTGCCAGATACATGGAGTGGCCAGGTTCTGATAAGCCACCTGCCCTGGGCTTTTCCTGACCCTGCTGTCACATTCTGATGGCTTTCCCCCACAATGGGATTAACTCGGGGCAGTGATTAATCCAGCTCTTTCCTGCTAATGTCAATCTCTTTCCCCTCCTCACCAGACACTCTCCACTCTGGCCAGGAAGAGATCCGGAGCTTCAAGTGTGCCCCAGGTCAGAGGCCGACTGGGCTGGCCCCTTCCAGGGTCCGGGTGTGTGATCCAAGGTGGGAGGGGGCAGCAGGGCACAGGTGTAGGGTCAGGGCGGCTGGATGCCTATCAAGGGTACCACTTATGCCTCATGCCTCTGGACGATCCCACTGACGCGTGGGCAGAAGGAGAGGCTTGTGCTACCACAGGGGCCACCAGCCAAATTCGCCCCAACGCTTGTGCCTGTGTGGCCAAAGTATGTCCTGGCTAACCCTTTACAGCGAGAGTTTCTGATGTTTCTAGATCAAGGGTCTGAACCTTTAAGGGTGTGGGCCCTACAACATCTGCTGAGAGTGAGGGCCCCCCTCCCTTGGGAAGGGGCAGGTGCGGAGCATCCGCCCTGTGGCTGCCAGAAGGTCCAGTCCAAGACCCCCCAGATCCATGCATATTCATGGTTCTCAATCAAGGGCAATTTTGTCCCCTAGGGGACATGGGGCCATGTCTGGGGATGCTTTCGTATGGTACATGGTGGGGGGATGCTACCCACGTCTAGTGGGCAGAGGTCGGAGGTGCTGTTCCACACCCTGCAATGCACAGGGCAGCTCCCATGACAAAAAGTGACTTGGCTCCATTACAGTAGTGCTGAGGTTAAACAGCCTCGCTCTAAATTAACATGATTCTTGCCTGTGTGTGAGTCATCGGGGCAGACCTGCTGCAGAGATGCGGGGACAAAGCTGGACCCGGTGGGATTGAGTGTGTGGCCAGGAGGAGAGCTGCCCCCTGGCAGGCCAGCTGCACAGGGGCACCTGGGTCTGTGTGTTCAGCTGGATTCAGGGTAGTTCTACATTGGTCTGAGAGCCCTGAGCCTTTTGGGGTACCCCTCAGGGCACCCATGTGCCAGGCTCCACATCCCACATTGAGGAGCAGGGGCTACGCAGAAAAAGCTGGCTTGAGCTTTTAATTCATTGTAATGACAATTCTGGACAAAAATCACACCAGTGACAGCAGACAACGCCCTTGGTGATTAGCAGCCCGGCTGCCCACCATTGCCTTCCATGCCTCTCCATCCTCTGATGACCCACACACAACCTCCTGGGAGGTGCAACTCCCTGGAAGTTGCAACACCCTGGAAGGGGCAATTCCCTGGAGGGGGCAATTCCCTGGAAGGGGCTTCTGTGCTTTGTTCAAAGTTTGAGCTTCCAGGCATCGTTTAATTCTTCCAGCCTCATTCAGCACGGGTACTTCTTCCTCCACAAAGCCCTCTTTCTTCCCTCCCTCCTTTCCTGCCCTCCGTCCTTCCCTCCCTCCTTTCCATCATTCCTTCCTCCTCTCCATCCTCCTCTTTCTGCTTCTCCCATTTCCTTCCTCCTTCCTTTTTTGCCCCTTCCCCCCTGCCTTCCTCCCTGCCTCCATCCCTGTCTCTTTCCTCCACCCTCCTCTTTCTCTTCTCTTTCCCTCCTTTCTCTGCCCTTCTCTCCCTGCCTTTCTCCCTGCCTCCATCCCTGTCTCCTTCCTTCCCTCTCCTCCCTCCTCTTTCTCTTCTTTCCCTCCTCTCTCTGCTCCTCTCTCCCTGCCTTCCTCCCTGCCTCCAACCCTGTCTCCTTCCTCTCCCCTCCTCTTTCTCTTCTTCCCCTCCTCTCTCTGCCCATCTCTCCCTGCCTTCCTCCCTGTCTCCATTCCTGTCTCCTTCCTCTCCCCTCCTCTTTCTCTTCTTTCCCTCCTCTCTCTGCCCCTCTCTGCCGGCCTTCCTCTTGCTCCCACAGGATTCATCACAGCCTCTCTGGCATGCACACTGCTTTGTATGGGCTTTGTATGGGGCATCTCTGGTGCTGCAGCCAGCTGCTGACAAGGGTGTCATTGCCACCAAACTGGAACTCTGCAAAGGCAGGGTCTGTGCTTTGTCCTGCTTTGTCACTGCAGTGCTAGCAGCCAAGCTGGCCAGAGCTGGTGCACTTCGGAGATCTGGTGACTGAATGGAGACATGGAACCATCCGGCATGGCGTGGCATCTGCTAACAGTCATGTGAAGGACTGGCTTGGGACTGCAGAACGCCTTGGGCTTGAGTTAACTGGAAAAGTTCTTTGGCAATGGTGGCCTGGGAGGATGACCAGGGCTGCAGGAAGAGGCTCTGCAGGTTGCAGAACGGCTGCGGCGGCCGCACAGTCCAACAGACGCGTATTCAGAGCCCTCCTCTGGGCCGCACTGATGAATTTTCCAGAACTCAAGCGAATCCAGAGATGACTGCGGCTCTGAATGAACAGAAACAAGCATCAGTCCTGTAGAAACCCGGGGCCAGGCTGGAGCCAGCCCTACATGATTCATTTGCAAGAAATGGGCTCTTGGCTCCCTCGCCAGTTCCCTCTATTTGGAAGTCACTTCCATTCAAATGTTCTGGAGGGCCAGGGATGGTTTTCAGTGGACTGGGCTAGCACACGGGGTCTATGACAGGTCCTGTGTTCCGGCGCCACTGGGCTTCACACTGAAACACCCGGCCCTACCATGTTGTGTGTCCAGAATGCAGCACACTGTAGTTTGGGGAGACCAAGGAGTCAAGGATGCCAGTCCCTGTCCCCTGGCAGGCATGGGGGCCGAGGCTTCTCATAAGAGGAGCAAACATCCTCCCCTCCACCCCTGCCTAATGGGCAGCTCCTTCCCTGGCTGTGGGGCCTCGGCAGGTTGCTGGGCCTCAGTTGTGTTGTCCGTCAAAGTGCCTCTCTGTTCCGCGTGTCACTCGGCGGAAGCAGCTGTCAGAGTGGTGGGCATGGCTCCACGTCTGGTCCTGGCACTCTGGGGAACATCACCAGGACTCCACTGAGTAGAATCTGTAGAGGGCAGTGCAGGGGTCTGCAGTTTTGGCCAGTGTCCCAGCTGACTGTGGGTCCCCCAAGGTTCCGGACTGATGCCATCCGACATCCAGTAGAACTCTGCACCAATGGAAACATCCTATATGTAGGCGGGGCGATTAGTAACCACTACACACATGTGGCCATTGACACTTGAAATGCGGCTCGTGTGATGGAGAAACTGAATTTAAATGTTGCTTAATTGTAATGACTTTTAAGTGAATATTTAAGTAACCACATCTGGCCAGCGGCTACCACATTGCACAGCGCAGTTGCAGAACGGCCGAGCTGGCAAAGCCCCTGGTCTCAGGCAGCACTGAACGAGGGTCAGGTCTACATTTGACAGCTGAGATTCGCAGAGCTGTTCCATGCCTGGCATGGGAGACACTCACAGCGTGACTTGCCCAGGGAGGAGGAGCTGAAGTTCAGGGGGGATAAGTAAATTGCCCAAGGTCACATGACTGGCCAGGACTGACGTGCAAGGGTTTGTTCACTGGTCTCTCAGGCTGTTTGCTGACCCCCACTGCAATGTAGGAAGAATATAGTCAGCTTCTGCTCTATTTTATGTGTGGGCATTCAAATTCTCCGAGATTCTTTCTTCAGAACAGAAAACAAAAATTCAGCTTTTCTAAGAAGAAATGGGACAATCCACCAGCCATCTGGTCTGCCTCTTGCAGCATCTATGTGCACGGGGACTTGTAGATGTTCCGGAAGCCACCAGGACATTCCGGAAGCCCACAGCAGCCACCACATTGCCTCAGAAAGGCCAACACCATCCAAGCTTACCTTCTGGCACTCCGCTCAAACACCGCCCGGCTGGGTGCCTCTTCCTGGGTCCTGCTCTCGCTTGCCCCCGCCTCTGCAGCTCAGGGCCCACCATCTACCTGAAGTTCTGCACGCCTGCATGCCCCTGAGTCACCAGCTGGCCCTGCCAGTGAGGCTGCGGTGTGAGGCATGTCTGTTGACCTCCCCACACTCTGGTCATTGAAAACAGTCTCTCTGCAGAGGAGGGGAGCTGTCTCAGTCCCTCCAGACACCCACCCGCCAGCACCATTGCTCATCACTGGGAGGGACTGAGTTTCCTGCGATTGAGTCATGCAGCCTGGAGGGTACAGTGGACGGGGCACAGCCTTTCTGGAGAGAGTAAGTCTCATTCCAAAGAGGAGGAGAGAAAGTAGGTCAGTCATTTGGATTCGGCAATAAATGGACCCCCAAGTCCTCCTGACTCTGCAGCAAATGCTTCCTCACGCAGGCCCAGCAGCCTCTCAGATCCACACCTACATGTATGTTTGAACAGAAGCCTACATGTTCCTTCTTAGCGAGAAGCCCAGTTTTCTCTGACCCCAAGTCAAGCCAATAAGAGGTCTAGGCTCAGGGGAGAGCTGCTTAATTCCCTAAGCACTGAAGGTGTTAGGATGCAAAGACAGAGACGGAACGTGGCCGTGGACCTGGGAAGGCTTGGTCCAAACTCCGGCCTGGAGATTTCCTCCCTGCAAGCTTCCAGCCTCACAGCATTCGCGTTCCCAGGACTGTGACAATTATAAACTGCAATTTGAGTCTTGAGTAACCACACGGCGCCCGGCAGATGTGACACTCCACGTGCAGAATCTATTAACTGAACTACGCTATCCTTATTGAAAGAGGAAAGTCGCCATTCCACATGGGAACGAAGACGGAGGCAGTGGCCAGGAGCCCTGAGCTCTCCTCTCAGCCTCGCCCCACATAGCGCCACGCTGGGCCCACCCGTGGCTTCCCTGTGCTGCGCTTACTTTCCTCGTGGGCCTGTCTGAAAGCACTGGATAAACCAGAAACAACACGGAAGTGAAATACTTCCATTCCCCAGATAAGACCCAACCTTTTCGTGTGACATTAACTCACGATTCATCTTCAGGCACTGACCCTGCCCCCAAAAGGCTGTCAATCAACCCAGTTTTAAATCTAGCCTTAATTGTTTTAATTTGTTTCAAAGGTAAACAAACAAACAAAACAGCATGTTTTGTATCCAGGCTGTCCAGTGGCCAGTCTCAATGCAGGCCGACAGTTTGGCCATTCACCAAAGCAGCTCCGGACCCCATGCAGGCAGGGACAGCGTCCCCACTCAGCAAGCCTCAGCTGGGGGCTTTGATGAAGAAATCAGCCTCCTTTCAGGGGGAGTTGCTGAAAGTTAACACGACACCTCTGAGAGTCCTCCCAGTGGTTCTATGATTTGATGCGAACGTGGGCCTGGGACATACCGGTGGCCAGACATTGAATTCTCAGCAGGCCTGTGTCAAGAGCTGGCCATGTATTCTCCTTTCCCTGGGAGGGCCTCTGGGTGACAGAAGCACGGGCAGGGATAGGCACCCTTCATAAGTGGCCACAGCAGGGGCTTTGCAACGACAGTATCTCTGTACTCTTTAAGTGAGCGGAGTTTTGAGGGGTCCTCAGAAAAGAGAAACGGGCCTGGGAAGGGCCTTTGTGACCCCACGACATATGCGGAGTGAAAGCAAAACTGCTTCCCCGAACATCCACGCAGCGATGTTCCCTTTCTCCTCCTGGCCCATATGGAATAATCCTGCTCCCCGTGACGGCCATGCAAATATCTGCAGGCAGCTGTTTAGGAAAGACAGCTTCTTAAGAAGGCAGATGGCCACCCCACAGGAAATCCGGGCTTTTAACATGGATAACGGGATGATTGAACTTCCCATCCTCCCCCGAGGGCCTGCCACATCACCGGGAGGGTGCAGGGAAGGAACCCCAGGCCCCCAGAAGGGCAGGCCAACGTCAGCAGGAGCCCAAGGGCCTGCCACATCACCAGGAGGGTGCAGGGAAGGAAACCCGGGCCCCCAGGAGGGCAGGCCAATATCAGCGGGCGACCGCTGGGGTGGAACCAGCGGGTGCTGCCGAGTGCTTAATGACTGACTCACTCTTCAGGGAAAAGGCCTTAATTTGCTGCATCTGCCTATTTCTGTGGTGTAAGCTCTCCGGCTGAGGCAGATTTTAACACAGACTTCAGAAGAGACATGCACTGTTGGCTGCAGCAAGCCGGAACAACCGGCCCTCTCCTAAGGCCAGGAAGGTGGACCAACTCAAGTGAAGCAGTGGGTCAGTGTCAAGGTGAGGCTGCCAGGGCCTCAAGGTCTACAGAGTAACGGAGAACGGCAGCTCAGGCAGCCTGGTCCAGCTGTGGGACTCTTACCAGCCTCCGGGCCCCTAAGTGTCTGAAGTTTGCACCCTGGCTGGGTCAGAAACACACACACAACCAAGAGCCTCTCTGATCAGCTCTCCCTGTCCAGGCTGAAGCCTGATTGATATTAGCACGTGTGAATCCAGCTGCTTCTGCAGGCACTTATTATCTCACGGAATCCTCATGACAACCCTTTGAGGTTCCCCAGTTTACAGATGACGAAAACGAGGCACAGAGAGGCTGAGTACTTTGCCTAAGATACGTGATCATCTTGCAGGAAGCATTTCTGCTCCTTTACCCTCCTCCTTACAAGGGAGGGAAAGGAGTCAGTGTCCTGCCCTGAGGTCAGCTCACAAAGAGGAGAATGACGTTGGAGGACAGTGGCATCAGATGCCTGAAACAGAGGGCCAGTGAGCTGGAGGGTGACGTGCGGGATGGGGCGCAAGGCCAGGAGAGAGACGGGAGTGGCCCTGCTGCTGCTGAGGCCCCTTCTCCCTAGGACGCACTCCCTCTTTCCCCATCCTTCCCTCCATCCCCACCATCCCCAGATTCGCAGCTGTCCCACCTGGGGTGGAAGCCGGGCTGCTGCTGTTGAGACCTGCAGGAGTGGAAAATCTGCTGGTTCCCATTAAAACAAATCTCCTTGTTGACAAAAATAAAGAGAACTGAATCTCTGCCAGCATTTACTGTCTGCGAGTTGCTTTTATTCTCCCGCAAGGAGCTGGATCCCCGTGTTCCAAACTGGCACAGGCCCACCAGCTTCAAAGCGGGGAAAATTCCTCATCGGGCAGGGGCTTTGGCGGGGCGCCCTGGTGAATGGAAGTGCCTCCCCAGGGGGCAGCAGCCAGGAGATGACCAGGCCCATGGTCTCATTAACGCTGCACAACATTCTGCTTCATTTTCCTTGGCGCAAGGCGTGGGTTTTCCTAAGCCGAGAGGTGAGATGTGAATGCCGAGTGGAAGCCCATGGCACGCTCGGGCTGCACAGCCAGCACTTTCTGAGCTCAGGCAGGTGGGTGGGCGCGTCTGAGACGCCGAGGATGGGTGGTCTGCTCACGGCGCAGGGTACCTGAGACAGCTGTACCCTGGAGCAGAAAGACCGCGGCAGCTACTGTGCAGGGGAGAGTGGGGTGTTGACAGGCGGGTGGACGCCACGTCACCATCTCAGCCCTAGTGGGAACCCCGCCGGGCTCTTACAGCATTGAGCTTTGGGTCTGTAGATGGGGAAGTGGGAAACCTACATGAAACAGCATGTTAGTGTCCTGCACAATATGCTACAAACGAGGGGACTTCAAACAACACAAATGTTCTCTCCCATAGTTCCAGAGGACAGAGGTATGAAATACAGATGTCAGCAGGGCTGCTGCCCTCCAGAGGCCCCTGGGGAGGACTGCCTGCCTCCTCCAACTCCCAGTGGCTTCAAGTTTTCCTTGGCTTGTGGCCGCATCGCTCCAGCCTCTGCCTCCGTCTTCACACAAGCCCTCCTCTTCTCCCAGTGTCTCCGCTATGTGTCTCTTATGAGGACACTGTCATTGGATTTAAGACCTATCTGGATAACCCAGAATGATCTCATCTCAAGACCCTTAACTTACCTGCATCTGCAAAGACTCATTTTTCCAGATAAGGCCCCAGCCACAGTTTCCAGTTAGATGTGGACCTGTTGTTTTTGGGGCCACCCTCCAACCCACTCCACACCGTATTCAGGAGGATATGTCAGGTACATAGAAGGCAGAGACATGTAAGAAATTTCTCTTCCTGGGAATTTGCACAAGACTTGGGGCAAATAGTTCTTTCTCAAGGTTATTTAAGGAGAATGGATGTGAACAGCAACACGATTCTAATCAGCTATGGCTGTGCCTTCCGTTTGAACATCTATGGGGCACACTAACCCTCTCCACACATTGTACTCAGAGACAGACACATGCGTCACACTCATGTCAGTGGCCTCTGATTGGCTCTCACCCTCTGTCCACTCAGCGCAGCCCCACATGGACATGTATGGCTGAAGGAGGGCACACAGCCGAGTGACCATCTCCACTGAAGCTCATGGTCACTCAAGCGAAGTAAGCACGGCCCCCCTTCCCTGGCTGTTCCCTAGAGGACCATGCACTGCCTTTCCTTCCCTTCCTGTTCACCCCCGACCCCCAGCCAAATAGAAGCAATCAGAAGAACATTCATTCGCCCTCACCAGAAATTCATGCCTCATAGCTGCCTCGGCTGATGCCGACGTGGGCGAGCCGCCCCTGTGCCCCTCGGATGGAGGCTGCACATGCTCCCACCGCTCACCCTGTGCGTCACCCCCAGGCCCATTCCCCTGCAGCTCCTCTGCGGACCCCTGCCCAGCTCGCACTTCTGGCTGCAGAAGCCTCCAGGCCCCTGTGGCGTGGTGGGATTGCTCCTGCAGCTGGGGCAGTTTGGTCTGGGTGTCGCTGCCCCAGTATTTGAATAACATCCCGGGCAGGGCCTACCCTGCATCCATGAGAATTCCCAGCCCTGCGCCTGGCAGGAAAACGGCTCATGGGTGTGACCTGCTCCCTGTCTGGACTGGGTGGGCAGCCTGCCTGCTCCTGCCTCTGAGCCCATCCTCTTCTTCCAGGAGTCCAGCCCAGAGTGGCCACAGCAGATGTGTAGGCCTCTCTGGCTGGCCCCCTGTCTCCAGCCTGTCTGGGGCTGGCCCAGGCCTGGTGCCTTCTTGATCAGCCTCACTGGCCAGGCATGGGAGAGATGCCGAGGGCCAAGTCCCTGGCCCAGTCGCACAGGGGTCTTGGCACAGTTTGCCCGACCTGCCGCCTGGCACTTCCTGCCCCCAGCCCCTCCCCTGCTGGTGCTGTCCCAGCCCTTCCAGGTGCCCCACGCTGTGGGCCTGCCCACTGAGCCCTGAGCTCAGAAGGCTGTATGGGTGAGTCCTGCGGCCACCACAGGACGGAAGGAGCACAGCCTCAAAGGCTGGAGACAGATCTCTTCCCTCAGCGCCGGAGCCCGGAGTCCGCAGCCAGGGCGTCGGCAGGGCTGCACCCCCAGGGGCTCCAGGGGAGCACCCTCCTGCCTTCTCCAGCTCTAGGGGCTCCAGGTGCTCCTTGGCTTGTGGCCACCATACTCCAGACTCCACCTCTGTGTTCACATGGCTTTTCTCCTGGCTTTTAATCTCCTCTGCCTCTCTCTTATAAGGACACTGGGGGTGGTGATTAGGGCCCATGAGGCAAATGCAGGAGGATGGCCTCATTTACAGTCCTTAACCTAATTGCACCTGCACAGACCCTTTTTCCAAATAAGATCATATCCAGGGGTTCGGGGCGTGAGTGTGGGCCTCTCTTCAGGAGCCACTGTTGGCCTGCCGCAGCCGAGCTTCCCTGCCCACGCTCCTGTCCTGTGCCCCTGCCAGGCCCTGGGCATCTGATCAGCCCTGTTTTTGCTGGAAGGTGGAAGTGAAAGAGACGGTGCCCTGGAGGAATGGGCTGGGAGGGGGTCCTGGCTCCTCCACCCGGGCGCTGTGGCCTTCAGCCTGCTTCCAGGGCTCTCAGCCTGAGTGCTCCCCTCCTGTGTGGCTCCTCCACCTGGGCACTGTGGCCCTCAGCCTGCTTTTAGGGTTCCGAGCCTGAGTGTTCACCTCCTGTGTGGACTCTTCCTCTGTCTCCTCCTGCTGCTTCTCTGTGGCCCGAGAACCCTCCCGGAGGCTCAGCTTGTGGACCAGGCTCAAAGACTTTGAGGGTGGAATACATATGGCTTCTGGGTTTGACTCCAGTTTGAGAGTCATTTTAAATTCTATATCCCTTTTCACTTCCTCTTATGGAAGAAAATCTAATTTGGAAGATATTTCCATTAAAAATATTGGTTTAATACTAAAAATGAAAACAAATAAAACTAGAGCCTGCTGGAAAAAATAACAGCCCCAGACGGCGTGTGTCTCGCATGAGCACTGCGCCACCGCACGCAGCCTCTGACCAGGTTGCCCGTGTGTTCTTGCCAGCTTGAACCCTCCTGTTGGGGACAGGTCTCTGCCCCCAACACCCAGCTGCACAGCAGGCACCATTAACCCCCCTTTGCTCCAAACCATGGCCGTCTCCACCCCATGTCTTCTCAGCCTCCAAAGCTGGAGAGCACAGGAAGACGTGGGGTACAGAGGCCTATTTTATTGTGTCCTGGAATGTAGTGCGTTGTGATGGTTAATACTGAGTGTCAACTGGATTGGATTGAAGGATGCAAAGTACTATTCCTGGGCGTGTCTGTGGGGGTGTTGCCAAAGGAGATTCACATTTTAGTCGGTGGATGGGGAGAGGCAGACCTACCCTCAATCCAGGTGGATAGCATCTAATCAGCTGCCAGCACGGCCAGAATAAAGCAGGGAGAAGAACATGGAAGGAAAAGTCTGGTTGAGTCTTCCAGCCTCCATCTTTCCCCTGTGCTGGGTGCTTCCTGCCTTTGAACATTAGACTCCAAGTTCTTCAGCTTTTGGACTCTTGGATTTACACCAGTGATTTGCCAGGGGCTCTTGAGCCTTCGGCCACAGACTGAAGGCTGCACTGTGGGCTTCCCTACTTTTGAGGTTTTGGGACTCACACTGGCCTCCTGGCTCCTTAGCTTGCAGATGGCCTATGGTGGGACTTCACCTTGTGATCGTGTGAGTCAATTCTCCTTAATAAAATCCCCTTCATATGTACAGCTACCCTATTAGTTCTGTCCCTCTAGAGAACTCTGACTAATACAGGGTTGAAAGGTGGCTCCCAAAATCTACTCCCATATCCCAGACCCCAAACCTGTGAAGATGGCCTTATTTGAAAAAGAGTCCGTGCAGATGCAATCAGCTTAAGGACCTGAGATGAGGACATCCTCCTGGATTAGCCAGGCTGGCCCGGTCAGCCAGGTGTCCTTGTAAGATGGAGGCAGAGGAGGCCAAAACAACAGCATCCCCTGACGACAGGTGGTGTGAAATGAAGGCAGAGATTGGAGCCACACGAGGAAGGCCTGGAGCTGCCAGGACCGGAGCAGGCAGGGAGAAGCCTCTGAGGCACGTGGCCCTGCACCATCCAGGTCTCAAGCCTCTGGCTTCCAGAACTGGGAGACAAACATTTCTGCTGTTTTAAGCCTCTCTGTTTGTGGTATTTTCTTATGGCAGCTCCAGGACTCCGAGGCAAGGACCATAATGAAGTTGGCGTGGCTCAAGGACTAGAATTTTTAACAAATGAAGCTTGGCTGTTTCAGCCAATGAGCAGGGCATCCTTGTCCCGCCTGAACACTGCCCTGAGAGGCGGAGGGTGTGCTCGCATGACGTCAAACAGCCCCAGGCCTTGCCCCAGATGAGCAGCCACGTATTCTCAGGGTCTGCCTGGGGGCCAGGATGCATGTAAATATGCATCCCACAGTGAAGCGCAAAAGTCACGGTGAGCTCCCTGCACTTGGGGGACCCAGTTCGAATTGCAGAATGACTTTCCCAAAGCCACCTAACACCCCAGGTCTTCAGTGTCTGTCGGCTCCCACCACATGGCCATGGTGAGAGGATGGATGAGACAGTGAATCCATGAAACCTCTTAGCACCCGGCTCAGGAAGGCGGTCCCCAAGGCCCCATGGATGGGGATTTTTGATGAGGCCTGATATAAGTGGGCCAGGAAGTATGGTTAGGGTGTGTGTAACCAGCAGGCAGCCCTGCCTCTCCGAGGGAAGAACGCACCACCTGAATCTCATAGGTCACTCACGGGGGCTCTTGCCAGACCTGGGCAGACGCGCTGGTTTCCTACCTGAGACAAATCAGGCCTATCTCAAGGCCTCAGTTTCTTTATCTGTGAAGTGGGAACTGTGGCCTTTGCCTCCCTCACAGGGGAGTTAGTGCCAAGGGCCAGGAGAATGGGGGGTGGGTGACTGCCGTGTGTCAGACCATGTGAAGGAGGTGATGGTATGGAAAATATCCGAGAGAGGTTCCTGGATACACTCTGCTTTCTGCTCCCTGTGGGAGGCCCTGCACAGGGTCCTGAGTGATGGGGGCCATGGTTCCCATGTGATATGGTTTGGCTCTGTGTCCCCACCCAAATCTCACCTTGAATTGTAATAATCCCCACACGTCAAGGGCGGGACCAAGTGGAGGTCATTGAATTGTAAGGGTGTTATTTTGATAGTGAGTGAGTTATCACAAAATCTGGTGGTTTTATAAGGGGCTTCCCCACTTTGCCCAGCACACATTCTCTCTCCCGCCACTCTGTGAAGCGGTGCCTTCCGCCATGATTATAAGTTTCCTGAGGCCTCCCCAGCCATGCGGAACTGTGAGTCAATTAAACCTCTTTTCTTTATAAATTACCCAGTCTCAGGTATGTCTTCATAGCAGTGTGGGAACAGACTGATACACCGTGTCTGGGAACAGGCAGGGCCACAGTGCCTACCTCGCGGGGGAGCTGGAGGGGCTGCGTGGTGCCTGGCCGGAGGTGCACTCTGCAGCTGACAGTGTCCAAGGCAAAGGCCTTCAAATGATGAGAGGCACAGCCTGGGCAGGGTCCTGGGCACCGCTGCCCTTGCTGCTGGCGAGTCCCAGCCGATTCCTCCTCCACCATGTACTGGAAGGCATCCCACCCGTCTCCCCTCTCCCTGGAAACCATAGCTGCCTCTGACTTGAGCCCCACTTCTTGTTCCTCTAAGCAATCCTCAACACTGAAGTCAGAGATCTTTCCAGGATGCAAGTGTGAAATAGCCTTCTCCTCTTAAAACCTTCTACGCATCCCCATTCTCTTCGGGAAGGATACAAACTCCCTGCCTAGATTGACTTGCCCTGTGCCAGCCACCCCGCCCTCCTTTCCCTGTGCCAGCCGCCCCACCCTCCTGTCTCCAGCCCCTTAGCCCCCAGGCCACCTCCTCCCTGTTCCATCACAGCCTCCTTGGGGTGGCCCTCTTTGGCTTCCTCTGGGCCTGGGCATGTGCATTCCCTCTGCAGGGGGGAAAGAGTCCAGGATGGCATCAGTGAGGGGTGGCACCTAGCCCCAAGATGCCCCTCCTCCTCTTGTATCCTTATGGGACATGCTCACATAAGCATCCCTACTTCCTAAACCCCTGGGCCCTGAGCCTGGGCCCTGCTGACCCCTGTCTGTAGGGAGAAGTGTCTAGGAGGACAGTGTTTACGTCAGGGTCCTTGGTAGCTGACTCTGAGGCTCTGGGTTTTCTGGGCAGGCTCTGGAAACAAGGCCTGTGGGGGGGCGATGGCAGCGAGCCGGGGTGCAGGTGCATACATTCTGCAGAGACCTCACGGAGCCCGCCGACCGCAATGCTCGGAAGCAGGGACCACCCTTCTGAGTTGTCCCACATTCAGGAAAAGGGACAGGACCTTGAACCTTCTTCATGACCGGTCCTTGGGTGTGGGCTGCCCTTGAGCAGGGAAGGGGTCTAACCTCCAGTAAAAGGCAGTTTTGGCAAGGAACTCAGCTGTGTGCTGTCAGCAAACCATACTCTTGACAGACGCCAGGGGAGTCTGGGCCCTGAGGGGATCTGGGCCAACCCCCCCTCTACAGTGTGGAGCCCTGGCTCCTGACTTTCTGAGAAAGCCTCCAGCTAACAGGCATTTCTGCTGGTACCACCGCCTTATTCTCGTGGCATCCTGGAGCGTCGCTGGGGCAGTTGGTCATGGAAAGAGCTCTGTGCCCAGATGGGGTGGGGCTGTCTCCAACTCCTACACCTCCGAGTTAAGTGGTTTCACCCTCTGAGACTCAGTTTCCCCAGTCGATCATGAAGCTGCTGGAAGCAGGACGGATGGAGCCTTTTCTGAGCCTCTGCTCTGTGCCCGGCACAGTCTGTGTGTTATCTCGGATAACCTCCACAGCGTCCTATGCAGGGGTGCACTGCTGTCCCCACTTTCCAGAGGAGAACCTGAGCCAGCGTGGGGAGGCTGCAGCCTCGGGCCCCTTGCTGAGGCAGACTCACATCCAGGACACCACTTGCTCCAGGTTCTGTGGTCATGCCTGCCCTCACCTTCGTCGGATGGTGGGAAAGCTTCAGTGAGATCCCTAGGTGGGGAATCGTCACAGACACCCTCAAATGCTGTTTCACCTGGGTGATCTTGTTGACTCCCGGGGATCAGCGCATTGACTGCGAGGCATCTCTTTCCACCTATGCAGATGGTTCTTTAAAAGATTTAATAGCGGGGGTCTTTCCAACCGACCTTTCTCTTGGGCTGCAAACTCAACCTTTATCTCTAACATATTCTCCTGGAGGATGACATGCCAATCCAGGCCCAGTTTGGAAATGTGTCTTGGCACACTGTGGCCTGAATTAATTGCGAACTCACTCTACATATCTAAAGTCTGTTTGGTGTTCGTCATGGGCTCTCTTGCCTGGAAATTCCATTATTTTGCAGGGTTTACTTGGCACCTGATGGGATATCCAGGTCCAGTAAAATCAGGCCTGCGTAGACGTGACATGGAAACAGATCTGTGCTGCACAGCAGAGCAGGGCCAGTGAGATGGGAGGGCCAGGCGCAGCCAAGGGACAGCCAGGCTGTTTCAGCCATAGATGTCATGGCTCCATCCCTTGGTGATTTATGCTGCTCTGTCCCTGGGCTTGAAGGAGGGGCAGCCCCTCAGCTGCTGAGAGCCCTGCTTCCTGGCCTTCTTCAGACCATGATAAAGAGCATGAGCCGCCATGCTTGAGAAGCTGCCATGATGAAAAGCGCCTCCAACCTCCAGTTGCGTGTGTGTGTTTGATCAGATGCCAGGGCCAGCTGTGTCTGGTCCTGCTTGTGTGGCTCAATAAATTGGGCTGTGGGTCCTGGCACCATGGTGTCCCGGGATGGGAGCTCTGGGAGGAGAACAGCTCTTTTGCTGGACTCTGGGTTGGGGAAGGCTGAGGGCTGGGGAGGAGGAAGGGGCTTCAGCTTCACAAAGTGGCAGAAGTTCAGGTGTGGGGGAAGGGCTACAAGTAAACCACTGAGTCAGCAGATTGCATTTTCAATGGAATCATGGGGCCTGGAGTTCATTGGACCACAGCCTGCCCGGGTTCTTCCCAGCTCACTCCTCTCACCCCCTCCCACCCTCTCCTACCCACTCTCACCCACTCTCACCCCCTCTCGCCCCCTCTCACCCACATCTAGATGGAGCACAGGCTGCAGGCTTGGACTGGGGAGACTGAGGTCAGACCCACTGCTTCTCCGGAAGCCCAAGGATATACAGATGTGACCACACAGTGTCCCAAGGCCTGTGCCCCCACCTACCATGCTTGACTGTGTGCCCCCAGCCACACCTGCTTCTGTGCCCACCTGCTCCAGTACACACCTGCCCCATGCACACCTGCTCCAATACACACCTACCCCTGTGCACCGCTGCTCCCATGCACACCTGCTCCCAGACACATCTGTCCCAAAGACTGACTTATTCACATGCACACCTTCATATCCAGAACAGAATGTGCTCCAAACAGGCGGCATGGGCGGGGGCACCTCACTCAGAAAGGGGAGGGCAATTTGCTGTGGGGAGGGAAGCAAAGAGAGGAGACTCTAGAGTGGGCTTGGAGCCTTTTGGAGGAGATGCTGCATCTGCACTGGTGTTTTGGGCCCTCCTGCTGGCCCTACTCTCACACCCAGGGTGGACAGTGCCACCGAAGAGAGGTTCAGCCTATGTGCTAGAGGGACAAGGAGACAGGGTGGTACACATTCATCAGAAGCCAGAGTCCCCTCCTACTGGCCGGAGTTCCCTCCCACTGGCCAGGGTCCCCTCTCACTGGCCAGAGTCCCCTCCCACTGGCCAGAGTCCGCACCCCTCACGCCTGCCCCTGCCTTGGGGTGTCAGAATCCACAACAGGAGAGCACCTGGGTGGGTAAAGGTCTCTACTGTGCCAGAAAACAGAGCTCCTTAATCCTCAGATTTCTGCTAAGGGCCCACGGACTGGGACTGTTTTGCAGGAATCCAGTTTTAAGGGGATGAATTGTGTCCCCCTAAAATTCGTACATTGAAGCTTTGCCCCTCAGAATGTGGCTGTGATTGGAGATGGGGCCTTTAACAAAATAATTAAGTTAAAGTGGGATCATTAGGGTGGGCTCTCATCCAACTGACTGGGGTTCCCAAAAGAAGAGGAGATGAGGACACAGACACACAAAGAAATGACCGTGTGAAGGCATGGGGGGATGGTGCCGTCTGTAGGCCGAGGAGGGAAGCCTTGGCTGAAACCAGCCCTGCCGTCACCTCAACCTCGGACTTCCAGCATCCGGGACTGTGAGGGAATAAATCCCTGCTGTCTAAGCTGCCCCATCTGTGGCACTCTGCTGTGGCGGCCGAGCTGACTCACACACCCGGGAAGCCTGGTGACCTGGGGCATGGCCCCGGCCCCTCTCTCACCCTCTCCTCTCCTCTCCACTTGGCGGACACAGGCTGAAGAAGGCTGCAAAAACAAGGCAATGAAGGACACACTTTGTCCAAGGCCTTTAAAGTGGCGGCCTTCCCCAAGTAATTTTTCAAAGAGAGCGCTCGCTGACTTGAAAGGGGCTCCCTCCCATCTGCCCCGCTCCAGTACGTAGGGAGAGTCCTGCTGGCGCTGTGGGCACAGCAGTGGCCCCTGGTCTGCTGAGAAGCCACAGCTCACATGGAGCATTGGTCAAGGCCAATGGGTCAGAAGGTAAACCAGGGCCAGTGGGGGTCTGGGCCCCTGGAACCGGCAGGACATGCGGTCAGCCACGGGCCGGCCCTCGGACCCGGCGCCTCCTTGGTTCGCTCTGCTGCTGGTGTGTAGGCTGCACGGTGGTTAAGGGCTGGGTTCCAGGCTACTGGGTTTAGCCACACCCTTGCTGTTCAGCCTCCAGCAAATAGTTTCACCTCTCCAAGCCTCAGCTTCTTCCTACCTCAAAGGGTTGTTGCTCCATTGAATGAGATGATGCAGGTAAGCAGGTGAAGCCCTGGAGGGCGGCAGGGGGCTTGGAGGAGGCAGAAGAGGATGAGTGCCCAGCGGCAGGGAGTAGGGAGGGAGGGGACTGTGGCCAGGCCTCCCTCACCTACCTTCTCATCTGAGCTTCACAGGGACCCCCCAGAGGCCAGTTTCTTCACCTCCCATTCACAGATAACAAACTGAGGCTCAGAGACAGAATCCTCTTGCCCAAGGTCATGTGGCTAGTGACTGGTGCTGCTGGGATTCTAACGGGAGTCTGTGTGACTCTGGAGTTGGCCTGGTCCCAGGACATCAGCTGAAGGACACAGCTGCAGCCCCAGGTGCCGGATGCAGGTTCAGAGCATTCTCCTTGCACAGCTAGAGGGAACTCCTCCCCTGCATGGGACAGAGTGGGGCAGCTTCCAGCCACTCTGCCAGGCCATGGCTCACCCAGGCCCTCCTGGGCCCGCGCTTCAGCACTCTCTGGTCCATAAATGCTTAGAGGGCAAGCAGATATCTGCCTCCAGGCACTCCATGAAGAACTGTGTTCCTCCACCTCCTCCATGGGTCCAGGAGAAGGAGAAGAAGGGACAATCTGGCTGCCCCTCAAGGCCTTTGTCTTGGGAAGCAGCTGGCCATTTTCCAGCCAGACATGACTCTGGGAGGCTGGTGTGACCCCTCAGGACTGGTGATGAACCATCAGGTCCACACGAGGGCAACACCTGATGCTTGTCATGGCTGCTCTGTCCGGACCACAGCTCTGCCGCTTGAAAAATAAATGAGAAGAAACACAGCCTTGGAAGGAGAAGTTGGGCCATCGGACTCCACGTGTAAGGTGCAGGGCACCTGGCCTGCTCCACTCTCTGCTAGGCACCGTGGGAAACACGCAGTGATGGGTGGTGGCACTCCCGGTGGGCCAGGAGTACACAGGGTACAGGACCTGGTTAGCCTTCTGCGGTGAGTGCCGTGAACAGGAGCAGGCAGCCAGGGAGGGCTAGATGGGAAACGATGGATAGCAGAAGACAAGGAAGACACACATGCAAAAAAGGGGCCACCTCTGCATGGGCGTGGGAGTCACTGCTGCATTGCAGGTCAGTGTAGAAGGGACCCAGGCACCTTGCTCACCACATACTCCCTAAAGCCTAGAGCAGTGTTGGCAAGGAGTACGCACGCAATAAACAGTTTTCCAAGGACTCTCGTTTTGCTCAATTGTGGGAGCGCATGGAAGATGGTGAGTTTGGGACAATCTGCACCAGTTGCTGTTGTCTGAATCTGGGCAGGGTGGTCCTGGCGGCAGGCGTGTGGTCTGGATGCCATGGGGAGGCAGGCAGTGCACACTGGGCTCCAAGCACGGAGACCTGGGTCCAAATCTGGACTCTGTCACGGATAACTGGATAAGTCCCCTACCCTCTCTGGCCCCTGATTTCCTCATCTGTGGATGGGAGAGATGCCAGTATTCCCTACCGGTGCATGAGAACTGATGCACGTGTGGGTGAAGACTGTGAGGCAAAAGCCTTAAGATGTGGCTGATATTCTTAGTTTGGTAACAGAGTTTGAATCCTGATTGGTACTGCCGGGCCGTTCTCCTATAGTCCCTGGCTGACACATCAGGCCACCAAGTCTGGGGACTTCTCTCTGAGTTTCCTGGTGGGATAGAAACTCGTCTCGCCACCCAACTCAAGGCTCAGATGAGGGTGGAAACTCACATTTGACAGCTTTCCAAGCCACCGCACCACTTGCTCTCCAAGAGAGGATAAAGTGCATCTCTCATGGCTGCTTGAGCTGCAAGCCTGAGCCATCTTATCATTGCTGAGAAGTCAACTTTTGGGGGACCTTGGGGTGGTCAATTGAGTATCAGATCTTAAGGCGCCAGTTGTGTTAATTCAGGGCAAAGTTTAGATGCTGGCTCTGAGTTACAGGAGGGCTTGCTGACCGGCTCGGATGTGCACATGGGATTGTCAGAAAGGAGCCCCACTTGTGCTTGGGGAAAAAGAAGCTGGAACCAGAAAGACTGAACTCTCTTCTGATAACCAGGCCATGGCCTGTGTCTGCACCCCTAGTCTTCAGGGGTGAAGCTGGCCTTGCTGGTAGGGGTGGGGGCACTCCAAGGACCAAGCACAGCTGGGGCTGGCACGGAGGCTGGGGTTTGATGGAATTTCTCACTCATTGAAGTCCACAGGGAAAGTAAAGGGCCAGTGGCTGCAGGTTAACCAATGCACAGACATGCACATAGGCACACACACAAACACACACATGCACACAACTCACACACATTTTTCCCTGATCACATATGCCTTATACAAGTTGTAAAACAAAATAAAATCAAATAACAAGGAAATAGGTCAGAACTAACATTTGCTTTACTGAATGTATCTCAAGCACCTCCCCACGTCTGTGTGTGAAGAGCTTCTCATTCTTTTCCTGTGAAATATATGATACCTATGCAAGCGCATGTGGCAGATATGGAGACTAAAAGCCTCATCACCAAGTTAGCAACAGCGACCTATCACCCAGCTCTGGAGCCTGCCATGGCTATCCTGGCAAACCTAACCTCGGACGCCTCCCTCACCTCCTGTTTCCAGAATGGTGAGAATTAAAGAGCATTTGGGGAATTTCACGCCCAGTCTGGAGATGTAACTGGAGAGGGGAGTCCCAGCCCTGTCTGGCATCCCTGGCTAAATTGGTTGTTCAAAGGGAATGGGGATGGCCCAGGGTTTGCAAATCGTTCTTGATTCATTCTGATTCCCTTCTTTTAAAAAACTAGCCCTGCAGCCTTTGGGGAAGGGGTGTGGGCCAGGCCTGGGGAAGCTGGAGGGAGAGACGCCCACCTACCACCCAGAGTCTGGCGGGCCTCCTGCTGGAGGAGACCCCGAGGGGCTTAAAGAAGCCAGGCAGGAGAATCAGGGCCCCAGCTCTTCCCCGAGAGCAGCCGATCAGGTATGCCTTCTCCCTGCGCCAGCTGTCACTCCCAAGGGGATGCCTTCTTTGGTTTCCTTTTTATTGCAGACAGGCCACCAGGGAGTGGGCAGGCGTGAGGGGTGGGGGCCTGGGGGCCGCAGAGCCAAACTTCGCCTGATTCATAACCCAGATGTTCTCGTCCAAGCACATGGAGGTCCCGGGAGCTCTTGGGAAGTCAGACCCCAGCTCGGTCCCGTGCCAATCTGCAGTTAGGAGGCAGGTCCTCGGTCAGGGTTGACACGTAGGCCACAGTCTTGGGCGCCCTGATCTGGCTGGATGGGAAGTTTAGTCTCCACCCAGAAGAGGAGCTCTGAACTCCTCCACGTTAAAGAAAAAGTTAGGCAGGGTAAACTGCAACTTTCTTTTTAACCCGAAGTGATCAAACCTCGGGGCCCCTCTGCACTGGTTCTTGGAGCATGGCCAGGTGCGGGCACCTGGGGTGGGAACAGCGGGGGGACCAGGGTGGGCCCCTGGGCTCCGAGGCCGCCCCACGCCCGCCCGCCTACCGGCTCTCAGAGAAAGAACAGGGGGCAGCGCCCGCCCCACGTCCGCTCCGCCCCGGGCCAGCCCCTTCCTCGCTGCGACTCGCCCGCTGTCCCCACCCCCTCGCCCGCGGCGCCCAGTGGGAGGCGGGGGCTGGCCTCGCCGAGCCCAGCGCCGGGCTCTGATTTGCTGCGGGCGTTGGGGATCGACAGCCTCCGCGGCTGCCTTCCAGGAGAGAGGGAGGGAGGAAAAGGGGGAAAAAAGTGCTCGGCGCCGAAGGCGAGGTCCGCACTCTCCGTCCCCGCGGCTGGCGCAGGACCTCACTGGAGCGGAGCGCACACGGGGAGCGGGTCGCGGGGCGGCGGCGGCGAGGAGGAGGCGAGAAGGAGTTGGAGGAGGAGGAGGAGGTGAGGGCGAGCCAGCCCAGCGGGGTCCCGGCCGCCCCGCGGGCCAAAGTCGAGCCCTCCCGCCCGTGGGCGAGCGCGCCAGCCGCCCCTTCCAGAACAGCCGCCGCCACAAAGAAGAACGGGGGGTGCCGAGGTCCCCATGACCTCCTAAAGTGGTGCGGTCCCTGCTGAGTGCGCTGCCCGGGCCGTGACCCGCGCCCCTGTGCGTCCCCGCGCGCCTCCGAGCGCCCCTGTGCGCCCCGGCCCGCGCCCCGCCGGCATGGACGTCCATACCCGCTGGAAAGCGCGCAGCCCGCTCCGCCCGGGCGCCCCGCTGCTGCCCCCGCCGCTGCTGCTGCTGCTGCTGCTGTGGGCGCCGCCTCCGAGCCGCGCAGGTAAGGGCGCCCCGGGGCGCGGGGCTGCGGGATGGGGCGCGCGCGGCGCGGGCGCCGCTGTCATCCCCGGGCGCCTTCGCCCGCAGAACTTTTCTTCCTCGGCCTGTGGAATGCACTGGCCAAGACCACGAATGCCATTTGCTGGGGGCCCCCCCGAGATGACGACGCGCAGACACAATGCCCGCGGGCGCGCCGCTGCCCCCTCCCCAAACGGGCGGGTCGGGTGGGGCTGTCGCGCGAGCCGAGGAAGGACCGAGGGCTGGATCAGCAGGAAGGGTTGTCCACGAGGCGGGCAAACTTTTGTCCCAAAACCTTCCTTCTCTGTCCCACATCACAGGCGCCCAGCGTGGGCCCACACAGCCCTGCAGCAGAGCTTCCTCTGCTCAAAACCGGGCAGGGCCGCCCCCTAGAGTCACAGCCCTTCAGATCCCGGGACTCCTGGGGATGGGGGGAATCCCAGAAGCCTGGGCCCCCAGCACTGAACTTCCCCCAGGCACTGTCGCTCTAGGCTGAGCTGGCGCCCTGCTTTCCCCAGGGACAGCGTTTCCTATAGCCTTGATCACCTAAGTGTTCGGGGGCAATGGGGACCCCTGCAGGGTGGTAGACAGCCCTGCTCCTAATCCCACCCCCAAACTTCTTGATCCCTGGAAGGCAGCTTTTCCTGGATTCGCTGCTGAGAGATGGGATGCGTGGAGCAAAGCCAGAGATGGGCTTGCAGGCGGGGCTGTGAGTGGTTGGGATGATATGCAGATGTGGGATTCCTTCTGCCAAGGGTCAGCCCTTAGAAGGAGGCTTGCTTCCCGGGGAGGGCGCTTCAAGGCGGGGACTGTCTGGGTCCCTGCCTGGGTTCTCGAGGGTTCAACTCTCCCTGGCGCAGCTTCCTGATGGGGGAATTTTTCTAGGCATCGCTCTTGGTAGTTAGTGGCGGGGTGGGTTTTCACAGACTCTCGAACATCAGAGCCCCCAGCCCTGGAAGGTCCCCCGAGTCCTTATTGAAAGGTGGGGAGATGGGGGCTCAGAGCTGTGTGCCGCCAGGTCAGGAGAAGTGGCGGGCAGAGCAATGGGACGGTGGGCTCAGCGAACGGCTGGACCAGCCCGCCGCCTGCCAGCAAGAATGCTTCTCTCTGCTTCACGATTGGAAGACAAGTGGGAAGAATCATTGTCCATGTTCCGCTTGTCAATTAAAACACTCTTTTCCTTTTTTTCTGGCACGATCAGTGCTTGTTGGGCTAACTGGATGAGATGGAGTCTGGGTGTGGGGGCTGCCCTGGGGCTCTGGGGGAGGAGCCAGGAGCCTGGCCTGGCTCCCAGGACCTGGGATCTCATCCCTGGGCCGCCACCAACTCTCTCCTGACTCTGGGCTAACTGGGCTTGTGTTTCTCCAGGGGTCAGCTGAAGGTGGGGGACAATAGAGGTCCCCAGAAAAGTGGAAAGGAGAAGGAAGGTGTGGTCAGGGACTGTGCCATTGCCGCGGGACTGGGCCCTGTCTCAGCGCCTCTGGGGACTTTTCCTCAGAAACTCAGGAGGGAGTCCTTCAGGGGAATTGTCACCCTAGACAGCTGGGGCATGGCACTGCCTGGGGACCGAGCACCGGACCGCGCTTGGGGTTCCATTTCCCTCCCTGCCCATCTCCCCACCTCCACACTGTCTTTTTCCCCTCTCTGGTTGCCCTCGCTAATCGAAGTGCGGCTCGTTGGAAGTGGGAGTGAGGATGGCCCAGAGCAGCAGGCTATGGAGTTGGACATTTTGCTTTTGTCAGAACAGACTTTTAGAAGCATGTGAAGAGACCACTTTTCTTAGTGGGTTTCGCCGATGTCTCTCCACCTCCCAGGGTGGGACCTATTTGGAAGTCATCCTCTGAGCATGGCCAGAGGGGGTGGCTGTCCACTGGAGATGCAGGAGCAGCGGGGAGGGCGCGGCTGTCCACTGGAGATGCAGACGCAGCGGGGAGGGGGCGGCTGTCCACTGGAGATACAGGCGCAGCAGGGAGCCACCAGCAAGTGCCTGCTCTCTTCTCCATCTTCAGATCTGCCAGATGTTTTCCAAGGGTTTTCTGAACACAGTTCTTTTGCCTGCCTTCTTTTGGCCAAGTGTGTGAAGGAATGAAAAGTAAGATTGCATTTGGGGCTGCTGAACAGTGTAACGGGGAAGGAGAGTATGGGAAATGAAACATGACCCCAATATTTGGAAATTGAGGTCATCTCCTCTACACGCCATTGGTTGACTCCAGTCACGTGATTGCTTTTTGCAATAATTTGTGGGGAGAGTCGGCCAAGTTTTGTGAGTCTTGACAGATATCAAATGGTTAAATTTCCTCTGACTCAATCAAGTTGGCTGGAAAGACATCCTTTTCCATCCTCTGCCCCCTCCCTCCCTCTCCCCATAAAAGAGCAGTGAGTGGGAGGAGCTCAGAAGCCCCAAGAATTCCCCAAGCCCTCTCCCTGCTCTGGTCCAGATTTGCCGGAGGGGTTAGAGTTTTGGTTGCTACCCAGGGCTGTGCCCACCCAGCAGTGCCACAGCCCCAGGCAGGGGCGTGTTCGCAGTGCCAGGCTCACAGCGGCTTCTGCAGTGATGTTACCCCTGGGCTGCTCCTGCGGGGCTGGCCACAGCCTGCTCTTCACCCCGCCCTGCAGATATTTCTGGACTCCCCACCGCCACGCCTTAGCCGAACACAGCTGGTGCTGCCCGTCCCGCCCTGCCTTCTCGCTGCCTGGCCTGTCTGCCTGCCCTGCCTCCTCCCTGGACCGCCCCATCCTACTTCCCGGGAGATAGACCTTGATGGGTGGAGCAGGGGCTGTGCGGAGCAGTGAGCTGCCCTGCTGGAGGGCGAGGATGAGTCCCCAACACTTCCTGAGGGCACCCACATGGAAGCCTGAGCCAAGCTGCATCTGGAACAGTGCAGGACCTGTCCCTGCTCGGTCACGTGACGTGGCTTTGGGAACGGCCTTGGGAGACAGTCACACACGGGAATGGAGGGGCTGGCACTTGCCTGGCCTGTGGTGAGCATCAGCTGCACCACCTCACTGCATCCTCACCTGGGCCTGAGAAGGGACAGAGCCTAGGAGTCAGGGAGCAGGGATGCCAGGCAGATGTCTTCCATTCCTGCTGTGGGGCCCTAAGCCAGCATCTGCCCTCCGCCTGGCATGGTCACTCTTTGACTTGTCAGTTCCCTCTTCTCACTTCCCGTCGGTTTATCAGCTCTCCCCGGGGAGAAGGCCAGGGCCCTGAGCTATAGTCCCGGCCTGGGGGCCCAGTCCAAACAGGGTCCTGGGAGCAGAGCCATTCCATTTGGCCAACACAGCTTTTAAGTTCCTTTCTTCATCCTTCCCCCTCCATCCTTCCCTCCCTCCTTCTTTCCTCCCTCTCTTCCTCCCTCCCTCCCTCCCATCCCCTTCCTTCTTTCCCTTTGTCCCTCCATCCCTTCTCTTTTTACTCCAATGCCTTCGAGAGGGATGCAGCAGCCACAGTCTCTACCACTTGCTTCTGGCCACCCAGGCCTCTCTGCACATCAGCATAACCTGCCTGGACCCTGAAGGCTTTTGCCTTTTCACCTGGGTCGGGCCTATCTAGGGGAGACAGAGGCAAATGGGATGGGACCCCACATTTCCCTCCAGGAGCTCACAGTCTGACAGGCAGACTATTGTGAATTTTACTCAGGGCCCTACATGGGATGTGCTGGGTCTTGTGTCCGACAATCTGGGAGGGTTAATTGCACTGGGGAGAGCTGGGGAGCTTCCTGGAGGAGTCCATGTGAAACTGGCCTTCCCTCCTCCTCTTCTCCTTCCTTTTATTGCAGAAACGAACCTCCTTCATGGGGTGCTCCTCCACCTCTGGCTTTAATCTTGCCGTCTTCCCTCCTTCCTGCAGGACATTCTGCACCGTGTCCCAGAGCTCTCCTGGGCGGTTCCCTTGGCTGGAAAGCCTCTCATTCACGGGCTTGGCAGGTGCCCCCAGCATCTGTTTGCCAGGAGAACGCAAGTGCCCCTAAGGGAAGTGGCAGATCTTGGCAGCTTCCTTAACCCTTTCTCTGCCCCCATTCCTCCTGTTTCCCTTTGGCGAGCCCTGCTGGCCTGGCACAGTGAGCCCAGTCTGCACAGCTCTGCAGACAGTTCCACAGCTGTGGATTAGGATGTGGGGGCCTCTGGGGGTGATTTGGGGTACCTGTGCTGGGTGACAGGTGGTCTGATGTGGGAGGGGACATTCCTTGGCAATCAGATTACTGAACCCCAGGCCAGCAAGGTTGGTGTGAGGCCGGAGCTGAGTTTCCCTGCCTCTGATGGGCCGTCGGATGGGCTGGGTGAGGACAAGTCACTGCGCCTCAGCTTCCCCTCCTGAACGTGAGGAGAACCACGTTTCTTGCTTTGAGGCATGGTTGTGAAGATTGATTGAGGCCACACCTGTGAGAAGCTTTGCAGGCTGCCTGACCTTACTCGGCACTGGCTGTGTGGGGGTGTTAGCATTGCCCCCATCTTCAGTGGTGGTTTTGCAGGAGGAAAGAGCAGTGTTCCCACAGCCCTCTTTAGCTGCAGGTATCCCAGAAGCACAGGCGAGGGAGGTGTGCCTGTGTGGGGCCTGGCCCTGCTGAGACCCCCGGGGCTCTGCTGTCACCTGCTTAGCCGGTCTCTGCTGCCTGCTTGCCTTCCTTGGCCTCGGTTCTTTGCTTTCCCACGGAACCTCATGGGGTCATTGTCCAGGCTGTGGGGTGTGATGCACGTGAAAAGCTTTAGAAGCCAATTCCAGGGTTTGCACTCACGTGTGCGTTTGTGTGCATGTGTGTCATGTGTGCATTTGTGTGTGTGTCAGGCTGTGTGCACGTGTGTACAATGTGTATATCTCCCTGTGATCTGCCTGCACACATGTGTTTGTGGGTATACATGTGTGTTTGAGCGTGCACACATGCGCAGCCTTGCACATGTACATGTTCACATGGGTGTCCCAGGCTGACTCCACATGCAGGGCCTGGTGTGTTTGAGGAGCTCGTGGCAGGGCGACGTTTCTCTCCTTACAGTGACCCGGCCCCAGCTGGACGGGAGACGAGGAGATGGCACGTGGAGCCTGCCGGTTGAGCATGAGGCTGTGGGTTCTGCTGCAGGGCAAGCCGGGTCCAGCTGGATCCGACAATTTCATGTCTTTTTAAGCTCCCAGGAGGGCGATGTTACATTATGGCTCCCGCTTCTCCTCTATTTACATTCTCCCATATAATCGACTTGTCTGCTGCCAGTGCTTTGCCAAGTGTTGGTTTTAAAGTTTCTGGCCTGGCTGGTGGATGTGCCGCGATCCTGCAGGCGGAGCCTACAGCGGCCCTTGTGGTGGTTACTACGGAGTGCCAATTTGATTGGATCGAAGGATACAAAGTGTTAATCCTGGGTGTGTCTATGAGAGTGTTGCCAAAGGAGATTAACATTTGAATCAGTGGGCTGGGGAAGGCAGACCCACCGTTAATTGGGAGGGCACAATCTAATCAGCCGCTAGCAAATATAGAGCAGGCAGAAAAACATGAAGAGACGAGATGGGCCTAGCCTCCCAGCCTACGTCTTTCTCCTGTGCTGGATGCTTCCTGCCGTTGAACATCAGACTCCAAGTTCTTCAGGTTTGGGACTCGGATTGGCTCTCCTTGCTGCTCAGCTTGCAGACAGCCTATTGTGGTGGGACCTTGTGACTGTGTAAGTCAGTACTTAATAAACTCCCATATATATATATATATAACTGTTATTTCTATTCCTATTAGTTCTGTCCCTCTAAGGGAACCCTGACTAATACAGCTCTGCTCATAGGCAGGACTGCAGCCACTAGGACATGGCATAGGGACCAGGGTGGCATGCTGGCGAAGGACAGGCAGCCGGCAAGACGCCTGGATTCCTATCCTGGTTCCAGTGTCTACCAGCAGTGCATTTTCCCACCTCGTGCCTCACTTTCCCCATCTGTAAGAAGGGGGTGGTGACTGTAACTACAGTAGGGTTTTAGTGATGTCTAATGTATTACTCATATAAAGCACAGAGTAAGACCCCATTACTATCCTTGCCACCAGGGGCCCCAGTGCAGCAGGAGGCTGTGAGGCGGTTTGGGGCCCTCTACTTGCTGGCCTGTGCGTGCTCCCTTGCCATCCTGTGTGGAGTCACACTGCTGCTTCCCTCACTGGGTAAGCAGGAGAAAAGGTAAGGCAGTAAGCACCAGTGGTCAGTTCAGCGGATCGTTCACTGCTCGCTGCCTCTGAGGCTCTGAGCCTGAGCCAGAAAGGTGCATCCTTGGGCAGTCGTGGGCCAGGCCAAGTTCAGGGCGCAGCATGGCCCTCCCCTGCCTCCTCTGGCCGCTTGCTCTTTACAAGGAGCGGAGGTCCAGGAGGTGGATGGACCTGTGCACCTCCCAGCTGAAGGCCTGTGTTCTGTCTCTGTGATGTGATAACGGTGAGTGGCGGCTGATCACTGTAAGGAGGTGTTCCAGGCAGGGGTGGGTGAAGTTGGTGTGGGCGGGGTGTGGGGGGGCTTTGCCATCTCAGATGTTGTTTTTATGCCAGCCCAGCCCCAGGCCACTGAAGAGAAGACCGTGGAATGAATGAATTGGTGGCTGGATGCTCAGTGGAGGGATGCAGGTCACTTTGAGTTGTCCATGTCAGATAGTCTGAGCCGTCACACCCTCAGCTTCCTATCAGCAGAGGAGTTTTTCTGGAGGAATCTCAAACTAGGTAATAACCCCATATTAGCAGTAAATGTCACCATCCTTTGATGACTCAGACCTAAGAAATGGAACCACAGCCTGACCCACTTTTCTCAAAATTTAATTACTCAGAGCTCTGGGGACATGGGCTCAGCCTATTTGTGGAGATGTCTCTGCCCATGAAATGGAAGCTTCCTTTATTTTCTGTTTCCTAGACCCGTGTTCTTGTAGGGAAATTTACTCTTCTGTCCTTTTCTTCCTTGCCAGGACCTCGGCAATAGGGTTTCTGGTGGCCTCTTTTTTTTTTTTTTTTTTTTTGTAAATAAATGCCACAAAATGACATAAAAACAGTGTAGTGATTCCTCAAGGATCTAGAACCAGAAATACCATTGACCCAGTGATCCCATTACTGGGTATATACCCAAAGGATTATAAATCACCCTACTATAAAGACACATGCACACGTATGTTTATTGCGGCACTGTTCACAATAGCAAAGACTTGCAACCGACCCAAATGCCCATCAATGATAGATTGGGTAAAGAAAATATGGCACATATACATCATGGAATACTATGCAGCCATAAAAAAGGATAGTTCATGTCCTTTGCAGGGACTTGGATGAAGCTGGAAACCATCATTCTCAGCAAACTAACACAGGAACAGAAAACCAAACACCGCATGTTCTCACTTATAAGTGGGAGTTGAACAATGAGAACACATGGACACAGGGAGGGGAACATCACACACTGGGGCCTTTCAGGGGCTGGAGGGCTAGGGGAGGGATAGCATTAGGAGAAATACCTAATGTAGATGATGGGTTGATGTGTGCAGCCAACCACCATGGCACGTGTATACCTGTGTAACAAACCTGCACGTTCTGTACATGTATCCCAGAACTTAAAGTATAATAAAAAAAATTTTTTAAAAATGTGTGTATGTAGCAGGAGTGACTTAAGTTGAAAAACTCTGACCCTCGCTTTGGGAAACAGTGATCTCCCAATGAGAACACGTGAGCGTTGTAACTGTCTTCCATTGGAAGTGACCGTCTTCCATTCTGCTGGCGGGTGGCCTGGGGGACCAGCACTCTTTCCCGTGTGTGGGTGCAGAGGGAACAGATGAGGTCCATATGCAAAGACATTGGGTGTGTCAGCAGGTTTGCTTGGCAGCATTTATGGACCCCTAACATGAGTCGGACCTGTGCAGGGGGCACAGGTGAGCGATAGGCGAGCCGTCTGTGCCCTACTGGGTCTTCCGCTGTGGTGGGGGAGTCAGCCATCTGAACAGGTGGTTTTACCGAGTGAGGTGCAGTAGAAGTGGGAGCAGGGTGTGGCCACAGCCAGTCCGGGGAGGCACCTGCCAACCCCATGGAGTGGTGGCCAATCAGAGACCAGCCTGCTTCTCCAGGGCCAGCCCTTTGGGGTGCATGCGTCTGAAGGCAGGCTCCCATTGGTGGATGCAGAGGGCACGTTCCCATGCATGTTCTTCCTCTGGCTCCTGTTCATATTTTCATATTTACACTGGACCCTGCTCTGAGGGTGCTCCCGTCAGCACCTGTGATCCTCAAACCCGCCCTTCGTGCCAGGTGGGATCGGCCCATTCTGCAGACGTGCCAGTCCGGCTCTTCGAGTCCAGCTGGCACAAGGGGATGAAAACCACCCTCCACGTCCCAGTGGTCACATGGCCTGCATCTTGGTGCAGGTCCGTACAGTCACATGCATGGACGCAAGCAGCCTCTGTCCATTCTCAAGGCCAGGTGAGGGCGGGATGGCTCCGCTCCCTCCTGTTTGTTTGCTGGGGCCGGCCTCCATGGCAGCTGGGTCCCAGCGTTTCAGAAGGGGAGCCATGGCCCCAGGCAACAGTGCGTACATGGAGCCTCTGCCTCGGTTTCTCCTTCTTCCTTTCAGATGCATAAAAATGCACATCAAGCCTGGGCACCATCTGGTGGCCTCTTTATTTTTTAAATAAATGCCACAAAATGACATAAAAACAGTGTGGCGATTCCTCAAGGATCTAGAACCAGAAATACCATTTGACCCAACAATACCATTACTGGGCACCACCTCTACAGAAATTTCAGAAACAATTAGCCAGGTGTGGTGGTGCGTGCTTGTGGTCCCAGCTACTTGAGAGGCTGAGGTGGGAGGATCACTTGAGCCAGGGAGGCTGAGGCTGCAGTGAGCTGTGTTTGTACCATTGCACTGTAGCCTGGGTGACAGAGTGAGACCCTGTCTCAAAAAATAAAAATAAAAATAAAAATAAAAATAAAAATGTACACCAGAGAGCACGGTGGTCTCAGCTTTTCCAGCTGTAGTTTCGTCTTTCTTCTGGAGGACAGAGGCCCAGCTGTCTGCATCCTCGGCGCACACTTAGGTCAGTCACTGGGGCCTGTTGTGGGGGTCATAGGCAAGCCTGGGTGTGGGGAGAGCCGGCCCAATGCCCGTGGGCTCTGCACAGTGGGTGGGTGCAGGTGGGATGGCAGGCACAGGACAGAGGGGCCCCTGGGGGGACTTTTCTCGGGTCCTCTGCCTTCCCAGCACTGTGTCCATCAGGGACATTCCCAGGATCTGTCTTTGCTGCTGGTTTTCTTCCCTCGATTTTTTGTTTTGTTTTCTTTGGGGATGATCTGAAACCCTCTTCCCGTGCTATTTCTCTGCTCTTCCCCTGGGGAAAGGAGAGTGAGGAGAAAGTGTCCCGTGTCCATGTTCCTGTGGACGTTCCCCTTCCTTCTTCCAAAGGAGGGGTGGTGACTGCCAGAGGCTCTAAGGGAAGAAGGAGAAAGTGACACTGACCCTTCTCAGAGCCTTTGGCTACAGAGTGTTCCTGCGGTCGAGGTGGGATGAAGGGCGTTCTTGAGGGAAGGGCAGGGAACTAGATTTCTGACTGCGATTGTAAGAGCTTTCTAGGTAATTATTATTCATGCTATTTAGGGTCATGGTCTCAGTAATGGTCGTCTAGGTCAAAAAGTACTGCTTGAGCAGTAGAGATACTCAGCTGAAGGTTGAGAACACACAGGGCGTCCTTGGGCCGGTGTGGTGGTGACAGTGAGCTGGTGACAGCAGGCAGAGCCAGTGTAACACGGCTCTGCTGCGTAGGGCAAGGAGATGCCCCAGGTGGAGCCTTCGGGAGAGGGAGAGGGGGTGGGAGGGTAGGGGAGCGACTGTCCTGCCAGGGATGCCAGTGTCAGCCTCCTGCCCCTGAAACAGGTGGACAGCATGGCTTCTCAGCCCAGGACATTTGGGGACATGTGGTGGCAATGCCTGGAGATGTTTTCTGATTGTGGCACCTGGGGTGAGGGCAGGGCTATTGGCCTGTAGTTGGGGGAGTCCGAGGATGCTGCTCTGCACCCCACAGTGCACGGGACAGCCCCCACCAAAAAGACTGACCCAGCCCGGAGGCTGCAGGAATCGTGGGATAGAGGAAGCAAAGGTGAGATTCTGGGGCCCTGCCCCATGGCCTTCTCAAGGCTCATTGTCAGACAGGAGGGAGGGCCTCTTCTTAGGCCAGGTCCAGGGTTTCTCCTCATGGTGTAGACCCATGGTTCCCAAACTTCACCGGGCCCCAGAATCCCCCCGAGGCCTCTCTTAAGGCACAGATTGTTTCTGACTCAGGAGGCCTGAAGTGGGCCCAGGAAACTGCATTTCTAACGAGGTAAGTTCCCAGACCACACGGATGCTGGGGCGTCTGGGGGTGCCACACTTTGCAAACCACAAGTCGTTCTGCGTCCTCGAGCCCAGGGTCTTGGATTTCAGCATTAATGGTGGTCGTGGGGTGGGGAGGGCACCTGCCAGGGGAGAAGCACTGGAGAGAAGAGAGGAGGGTGTATCTGTTCCTCCACCCCTCTCAGGAACCTCCCATTTTCTTTATGGTGGTCCCCGCTTCACAAAGGACCCATGGTAATCTTCCCCTGCACACCTGGCGGCGGCACTCACTCATCTCCAAAGCAAAGACCCCATTATCCCGCAGGTCTCAAGGAGCAGGGAGACCCTGGGGGTGGGGGTGAGCTTCCAGAGAAGGGGTTTCCCATGGGTTTGGCCATGATTTTGCTGTTGTGGATGTTCTTAAGGGAAGGCTCAGACAATGCGCAGCAAAGGTCGTGTTCTGCCCGGGGCCAAAGGGACCAGCCCACAGCCAACCCCGTTCCAGCCAGAGGCCAGCCCACGCCCCCACGCCTCCGCGCCTGGTGATTTTGAAGCCAGTCCCTGATCAGCTCCATTCTTTGGTAACCATTTCGGTCTCCGAAAGAGGAGGACTCCTACTCCAAACTCACCTCAGCTTGCTGGCCGCGTGCTGTCTGTGCGTCTCCCAAGGGCGCCCCCCTCACCCAGACCTCCCCTCCATCCGTACTGTGCTCGGTCCATAGGGCCAGGCTCTGCAGAACCAGGGATCTGTAGGACTGCAGGTTTATAGGGCTGGGGATCTGTAGGGCCAGAGTTCTATAAGGATGGTGGTCTGCAGGGCTGGGGGTCTTTCAGGCAGGGGGCTATAGGGCTGGGGACTCTGCAGGGCTCGGGGGGTCTGCAGGGTCAGGGGTCTCTCAAGCTGGGGATCTGTAGGGCTGGGGGTGTGCAGGGCTGGGTGTCTGTAGGGCTGGGAGTCTGTAGGGCCGGGCATCTGTAGGGTTGGTGTCTGTATGGCTGAGGGTGTGTAGGGCTGGGGGTGTGTAGGGCTGGTGTATGTAGGGCTGGAGGTGTGTAGGGCTGAGTGTGTGTAGGGCTGGGGGTGTGTAGGGCTGGGGGTGTGTAGGGCTGGGGGTGTGTAGGGCTGGAGGTGTGTAGGGCTGGTGTGTGTAGGGCTGGAGGTGTGTAGGGCTGGGTGTGTGTAGGGCTGGAGGTGTGTAGGGCTGGTGTGTGTAGGGCTGGAGGTGTGTAGGGCTAGAGTTGTGTAGGGCTGGGAGTGTGTAGGGCTGGGAGTGTGTAGGGCTGGGGGTGTGTAGGGCTGGAGGTGTGTAGTGCTGAAGGTGTGTAGGGCTGGGGGTGTGTAGGGCTGGAGGTGTGTAGGGCTGGTGTGTGTAGGGCTGGAGGTGTGTAGGGCTGGTGTGTGTAGGGCTGGAGGTGTGTAGAGCTGGTGTGTGTAGGGCTGGAGGTGTGTAGGGCTGGGTGTGTGTAGGGCTGGGGGTGTGTAGGGCTGGGAGTGTGTAGGGCTGGGGTGTATAGTGCTGAGAGTGTGTAGGGCTGGTGTTGTGTAGGGCTGGGGTGTGTAGACCTCATGTGTGTAGGACTGGGGGTGTGTAGGGCTGGGGGTTTGTAGGGCTGGTGGTGTGTGTGACTGTTGTGTGTAGGGCTGGAGGTGTGTAGGGCTGGGGGTGTGTAGGGCTGGAGGTGTGTAGGGCTGGGGGTGTGTAGGGCTGGGGGTGTGTAGGGCTGAGAGTGTGTAGGGCTGGGGGTGTGTACGGCTGGGGGTGTGTAGGTCTGGTGTGTGTAGGGCTGGTGGTGTGTAGGGCTGCGGGTGTGTAGAGCTGATGGTGTGTAGGGCTGGTGTGTGTAGAGCTGGGTGTGTGTAGGGCTGGGGGTGTGTAGGGCTGGGGGTGTGTAGGGCTGGTGTGTGTAGGGCTAGGGGTGTGTAGGGCTGGTGTGTATAGGGCTGGGGGTGTGTAGGGCTGGTGTGTGTAGGGCTGGAGGTGTGTAGGGCTGGGGGTGTGTAGGGCTGGGGTTTGTAGGCTGGGGTTGTGTTGGGTCCAGCGTCTGTAGGGCTGGTTTATCCGAATGCACTGGGTGGCCTTGGGCTTGAGGTTCTGCACTTTTCTGTTTCCTGCATCGATGTGGGAGGGAGGGTGAGTCCCCACCTGAGGGAGGCAGAGGTGGAGCTCAGAGAAGCACAGAACCCTGTGGAGGCCCCCAGCCGGGAGGGTGGACGGCGGCTGTGTCCCACACCCTTAGCCTTTCAGTTGGGCTGTGCAGTGTCCTCATGTGCCTGAGCTCAGTGCCGCTAAGGCAGTTCATAGCACCTTCCTGTGCCTCAGTTTCCCCATCTGTCAAGTGGGCATGAAAATAATACCTGTCTCACAGGCATGCTGAGAGGACTCAGGATTCACATGTGTAAACTGCTAGGACCACCACAGCTGGCTATGGTCATTACTATTGCTGTGTGTCCCAGGCATGACATTCGTTCAGAGGTCACAGGTGGCCCCCATGAGGTGACTTGCAGGAGTGTGCTGAGCCCATGGAACTGAGCTGGGCTTGTGAAAGTGCCACAGGAGACAGGAATGCGTGACCAGGTTGGACTCAGCCCGAAGGCTGTGGGTGAGGACCCAGAGGGTGCCATGGGTGCTGTGCCCACCAGGCTGTCCTATGGCACGTGGGCTTGTCAGAGCCTCTGGCACCTGCGGCAGGGCTCCCCCCCCCGCCCTCCTTGAATGCCGTGGCATGGAGGGCTGGTACCAAGACAGCAACTGCACTGCCATTTTGCAGAGGGTTGGAGTTCTCTGGGTCTGTAACCCTGGCCCGGAGTTGCCTGGTGTTTTCTGGGATTGACTGGAAGCAAAGAAGGAGGGTGGGCAGGCCCAGCTTCCTGCAGGGTGGGGCTTTGCGGGGCTCACCACTGGATGCCAGAGGATGCCGGAGCATGGAGCCTGGGACCCTCACAGTGGATAGGTGCAGGAGCCCCGGGGCCCCACCTTGCAGATTCAGATTCTGAGGGTCTGTAGTGGAGCCTGGGGCCTGCGGCTGCTCGTCCTGCCCGCCCAGTGCAGTGACAGTGACCAGTTGAGGGCACTTTGGGAAACTCTGAGCAGAGGAGGGTGGGGGCCTGTGCCTCCCTCCAGCCCTCTGTCCTTCTGCAGAGCCTGTACCTATCACCAGCTCACAGTCACCTCTTGGACTTTTGCAAAGAGAGCTCAGGGGATGAGGAGGGAAGCAGTGATTCTCAGGGACACCGGGAGCTTCGGAGGCCGAGAGAGCAGGTTTGAACTCCTGGCTGTGGGATCTCCAACATGTTACTTAACCTCTCTGATCCGAGGCATATCTGCATATCAGAGGCAATAGCACCACCTACCTGGACTGGCGGCTGTGAGGATCTAAGGAAGCGATACTGGTGTGGATGCAAAGCCCTAGGTGTGCCCAGCATGCAGGACATCGCCCTGTGCAGTGGCAGGTGCACTCATGGTATTGATAACAATGCCTGCTGCTTTTATTGGGATGGTCGCAGATGGTATCATATAATTCTTATTGGAGATGGCTGTTATTTTACATGGCTGTTAATACGGAGGTTGGGAGGCAGTAATTATAACTTTTATAAAGTGTGACAGAAAGACTAAAGCTGCTGTTTGCAGGTCCCGGCCCAGCCAGGGACCTCAGAGGATGCTAAATTGTTGGCACAAAAGGGCCAGAGGTTCCAATCTGCAGGGCAGGGGGTGTACTTTATAGATAATATGGGGGGGTGAGACAGGGGGTGCAGTTTATAGATAATATGGGGGGTGGGGCAGGGGGTGTAGTTAATAGATAATATACGGGTCAGGGCGGGGGTGCAGTTTATAGATGATATGGGAGTGGGTAGGGGGTGCAGTTTATAGATAATATGGGGGCGGGGCGGGGGTGCAGTTTATAGATGATATGGGGGTGGGGAGGGGGTGTAGTTTATAGATAATGTGGGGGTGGGGCGGGAGTGTAGTTTATAGATAATATGGAGGCGGGGCGGGGGTGCAGTTTATAGATAATATGGAGGCGGGGTGGGGATGTTGTTTATAGATAATATGGGGACGGGGCAGGGGTGTAGTTTATAGATAATACGGAGGCGGGAAGGGGATGTTGTTTATAGATAATATGGGGGCGGGGCGGGGTGTAGTTTATAGATAATATGGGGGAAGGACGGGGGTGCAGTTTATAGATGATATTGGGGGTGGGGCGGGGTGCAGTTTATAGATAATATGGGGGGTGGGGCGGGGGTGTAGTTTATAGATAATACGGGGGAGGGGCGGGGGTGTAGTTTATAGATAATATGGGGGCGGGGCAGGGGTGTAGTTTATAGATAATATGGGGGCGGGGTGGGGATGTTGTTTATAGATAATATGGGGGCGGGTGGGGATGTTGTTTATAGATAATATGGGGCGGGGCGGGGGTGCAGTTTATAGATAATATGGGGGCGGGGTGGGGATGTTGTTTATAGATAATATGGGAGCGGGGTGGGAGTGTAGTTTATAGATAATATGGGGCGGGGCGGCGGTGCAGTTTATAGATAATATGGGGCGGGGTGGGGATGTTGTTTATAGATAATATGGGGGCGGGGCGGGAGTGTAGTTTATAGATAATATGGGGGCAGGACGGGGGTGCAGTTTATAGATGATATTGGGGGTGGGGTGGGGGTGCAGTTTATAGATAATATGGTGGGTGGGGCGGGGGTGTAGTTTATAGATAATATGGGGGCGGGGCGGGAGTGTAGTTTATAGATAATACGGGGGCGGGGCGGGGGTGTAGTTTATAGATAATATGGGGGTGGGGTGGGGATGTTGTTTATAGATAATATGGGGGCAGGTGGGGATGTTGTTTATAGATAATATGGGGCGGGGCGGGGGTGCAGTTTATAGATAATATGGGGGCGGGGTGGGGATGTTGTTTATAGATAATATGGGGGCGGGGCGGGAGTGTAGTTTATAGATAATATGGGGGCGGGGCGGGGGTGCAGTTTATAGATAATATGGGGGTGGGGCGGGGGTGTAGTTTATAGATAATACGGGGGTGGGGCGGGGGTGTAGTTTATAGATAATATGGGGGAGGGGTGGGGATGTTGTTTATAGATAATATGGGGGCGGGGCGGGGGTGCAGTTTATAGATAATATGGGGGCGGGGCGGGTGTGTAGTTTATAGATAATATGGGGGTGGGTGTGTAGTTTATAGATAATATGGAGGCGGGACAGAGGGGTGCAGTTTATAGATAATATGGGGGGTGAGGGCTGTGGAACCTTCCCCTGTATTCAATTCCCAGGAGTTCTCCAGATGAGTTTCCTTTGCCCGGGGATGCCAGGCCTGACGGGGAAGGGCAGGGGTGGGACAGGACATGCCTGGACTCCTGGAGAGGACTCTGATGTCTTCTGGGGAGGGGGCACAGAGTCAGTGGCCTGGCTTATGGCCTTGGGGCCGTTTTGCAGATGAATAAGCTCAGACTTAGAGGGTGTGGGTTCCTGTTGTCACAGGCTGGTGAGAAGTGGGGAGACCAGGCCTGGGAGTCCCGGCCTGTCAGGTGGGTTTCATTGACGAGGGATGGGCCGGGCACGGAGACGCTGCCGGCTATGGCAGACTGCACTCGGAGTCCTGTTGCTGGGGAAAGCAACCCTGCCCGTCTCTTTTCACTGTCAGGGGACGGTGTTCAAAACTGGGTCTTTTCTCAGCCTCGGTGGGCTGGAGGGGTCCCAGGCTTTCTAATGCAGGGGCTTTCTGCCCAGGGCAGGCTCTGAGGACCAATGTTCGCCCTACACCCGTGGTGGTGGGCAGCTCACCCCTCTGCGGGCAGGCAGCACCCATGCTGGGAGGTTCTGGACCCCGGCCTCCGCAGTCCATAGGTTTCACCATTACCCTGAAAATCTCCTTGCTCACCAGTGATAAAGGAAAGCAGCTCCGAAGTGCAGACACCCGCTCCCTCTTTCTTTCCTTTTCTGGCTGCCTGGGTCTCCAGTTCTGCTGGGACAAACCTGGGAGGGGCAGCCCAAGCCAGGCCTGCATGTGCCCCCGCCCCTGCACGTCCCTCCGCCCCTGCTGGGCCTGTCCTTGCACGCCCTGGGCCCCTCCATGTGCACATGCTCCCGCCTCCCCTTCCTGCAGCTAGGGCCTGGCAGATTACAAACAGCTGCCTGGCCCTCAAGCAGGATTTGCAGGCCCTGGAGAGGGGCTATAGTCCGAGGGCAGTGTGGGCCTAAAGGCATGTCGGGGGTCTTAATGGAAGCCAGTGCCCCTCTTGTACCCTGCCCGGCTTCTGTCCCCTGGAGGGTGGGGGTGGGGGGGCAGGCACCCTGTGGTTGTGTGGAGAGCAGCTGGGAGGGTCTGGCTCCAGGCCTGGAGGGGAGGGGCTGCTGGGCTCCAGGTGGGCTCTGGGGTCCTGGCCCTCTTCAGGGTCTCTCCGGAGCCTGGAAACTGAAATGTCAGTTAAGGTAGAAATTCACATGAGACATACGAGGAGGGGTTCGCTTGAGACTTTTCTCTGCAGGTGAAGAGTAGGACTCTCTGGGACTTGTCTTCTGACCTGACCCCAAGTGCCTTCACACTGTGTTTTATCGCGATGGCCTCTGTCTAAGGCAGGAGGTGTCATCCCATTGTACAGGTGAGAAGCAGTCTCAGAGGCCCTGCAGCTAGGAAGTGGCAGAGTTAGACCTTTAAAATAGCCTTTGAGGCCGGGTGTGGTGGCTCAGGCCTATAATCCCAGCACTTTGGGAGGCCGAAGCGGGTGGATCACAAGGTCAGGAATTTGAGACTGGCCAATATGGTGAAACCCCGTCTCTACTAAAAATACAAAAAAATTAGCCGGGCGTGATGGTGCATGCCTGTAATCCCAGCTACTTGGGAGGCTGAGGCAGGAGAATTGCTTGAACCTGGGAGGCAGAGGTTGCAGTGAGCCAAGATGGCGCCATTGCACTCCAGCCTGGGCGACAGAGACTCCATCTCAAAATAATAATCATAATCATAATAATAAAAAAGCCTTTGAGTTGTGGGCATTTGATTCTGTCCAGCTGCTTGGGAACATGCCTGATATGAGTCCAGGCCTTCCGAGAGTGCTAAGTAGCCAAGGAAGGTGGGGTTTTGGTCCCTATCTGAGGGACGGTTGCACTTTTTTTCTTTGGGGTCTTCATCCCTGCAGTAGGCACTGAGAGAGAGGAGCAGGAGGAGTGTGAAGTCCGGTGACCCCACCAACAACCCTCTGTCTTCCCTGCCCTCCTGCATCACCATGGCCCTGGTGGCAGGTCTCAGGAGGGAGTGGGGCCTTTTGGATCCTGTCACTCAGCAGCCTCTTCCAAAGCCCACAGAGCCGTGGGCTCCACAGGCGCCCCGAGTACTGTCCTAGATGAGATCTGCGGATTAGATCTGGAGCCTGTGCCCAGCTGTGCGTGCACTGTTTGCTTAAGGGGGTGAGCTGCCCTGGTCTGAGTCAGTTTTTCCATTTTAGCGGGAAGGAAAGAGTGATAGGGGAGGATTATCGCCAGGTAGGTGCTGCATGTTTAATCTCAACCGACACACGGCCAAGGAGAGGTGGGGCCCAGCAAGCCAGATGCTGTAGCAGATAAGGTGCAGGCGGGCCAGGGGCAGAAATGGACCAGATGTTTCAGGAGCTGAGCTGGGATAGCATCACAGAACCCCTCCTGGGTCAGGGACCTGGGCCATGATCCACATCTTTAAACCATCAGCATTTCAGAAAAGAAAAATGCAAACTCTGGGAGAAGCAGTGCCCCAGGCCTGATTTCCAAGTCCACCCTTTATCCTATTAGCAGAAGGATGTGTTCTGTGGGCCATGAGAGTCCTCAGGTTTGCCAAGGACCAGGCTCAAAAGAGTTTTACTCTTGGTTTTCGCTTAAAATGGACCATGAGTCCTAAAGAATTGTCAAAGTCCTCTGAAGATTCACTACCTGGGTAACCCACCTACCCCTACTGTATGCCCCAGACAGATTCTATTAGGAAAAGTTAGGAAGTTTCAATTTATTAGAAACCAGTGGAATAGAGATGCTGCTGCATATGTGGTCTTAGGCATTTCTAGTTTCAGGTCACCTCAGTAGCCAGAATTCACTGTAAACAGTGGTAACCCAAAGCCCTAGTTCATGCTCATGACATCAAAGCCTCAAACTTCAGTGTCTAGCTAGAGACCAATGGTGGGAGTGGTGCCCCTGGAGGTTAAGGAGGGTATTGCATCCCAGCTCTACTAGACATTGTGAAAACCTAGGCTTGGCCTGAGTTGTACTAGAGTACTCATGGTGTGACCTCAAAACCATTACCTTTCTTCTGTGCCTCAGTTTCTTCATGTGTAAAATGGAGATGATGATGTCTCTCTACCTCATAAATTTGTGGTGAGCATCTAAGGAGGCACAGTTTAGATCTCCACAGAAACAGGCAAGGTCTCTTTGAGTTCTTCCTGCATCTCACAGTGCCTGCCACTGTGAGGTGCTCAGTGAATGGTCATTGGGTTGAATTGTAAGTGCTTTGTAAACTCAGAGGGTGCTGACCAGCCCAGAGAATTGCTATGTTTTGAAGTAGCCCTCTGAAGTGGGGTGGAGAGCAGATGTTAGAAGCTGTGAACCATGTGCCTGGGCTCTTTTGGGGGAGGATGGAAGGTACCAGAAGAGTGATCTCAGCTTACCACACCCACCACTGGCTGGCAGAAGTGGGGTATGCTGGGTTTGCTGACCCCAAAGAGGCTGGGTGGGAGAGGAAGCTGAGAGTTGCCTAGGGTGGCCTGGGGAGTTTGGTTGGGGAAGTGTCGGGGACACTATTCTCGGTGCTGCATCCAGGGAAGCTGCCCATCAGCCTTCCTTGGATTGGGATCTTTGGGACCAGAGATTCACTAATTATTCCACATCTGACATTAATCTGGGCTCAACCATGTGTCGCTGAGCTTCACACAGCTGTTTGCACCACCCCAGATCTTTCAAGGGGTCCCCATGCAGATGACCAGTTTGCAGCAGGGCGTGTGTGTGATGTGCAGGAGCCTCCAGTCCTGTGGGCAGATGCTGATGGATGGGCTGATGGCTCCCAGCACCAACTGCTTTCTGTTGGTGGCTTTCACTCCACCCACCAGTCCTACGAGGTCAGTACGGTTCTCCTGACTCTGTGAGGTCGTGCCCAGTTGACTTGGCCAATAGGGAGCAGAGCTGAGACTTGGTGGCTCTCTTAGATGCTGATGTCCCCTCCGCACCGCACCCATACCCCCCTCCCCATGCAACCCTGCCCAGCCCACTGCATCTTCCTGAGAGTTTTCCCAGATGTCACCCAGCACCTTCTTAGCTGTAATCTCTCCAGGCCCTTTCAACCTAAATGTCTTTAATTCTGGGATCAATCATCTCACCCTATAAATAACTCCCAGGAGCTCTTCCAGCTGTGCTCCAGAATTCCTTAAGCAGTGCCAACCTTGCTGTTCCTCAGACCGCTTCTTCCTTTTCCAGTCCTTCCCTCCAGCAGCTTCTGTTCTCTAGGCTGCTAAGGCGAGTCCCAGGATGGCATTCAACTGGACACGGACGCCAGTGTTGTGAGTGCTCCGTGCTGAAAGCCGCCTTCTCTGGAGCGGTTACTCACGCAGAGGCGGGAAGCTGACTCTGTGCCTGTCTGTTGGCTTCCGTAATCCAGCCCTCCCTGTGCTGAGTTTAAGCCCAAACGAAATCACTGGGCTCCAACTATGTGCCTTTCTCCATAAAATGTGATGCCTGGTCGATATCTTGGCCAAAAAAAAAAAAAAAAAAAAAAAAAATCCTCTGAAGGGGGGTAGTCTGGTCTCTTTCTAGTCACTTGTGAAAATATTTCCTGATTTGATCTCTGCAGTCGTGTACGCGGCCAGCACATAACTGCCCCCAGGCAGGGCCCTGACTTCCAGGCCGCTCAGGGCAGCTACCCTCCCTGGGATATGTCAAGCTGAGGGCTTCGCACATTCTTCTCTGACAACTCAGCGGGTTTCCAGCCCAGTCCGGCTGCCTCCTTCTTTTCCACTTTGACTTTCCTAACAGCCTGGGAAGCTCTGAAGCCCGTGTTTTCAGGCCTGCCAGTGCCAGTGGAGCTGGCCTAGGCCTCCTCAGCACCCTTCCTGACCCCTACGTAGATGCCCAGTGCCGCCTGCCAAGAACTTTGAACCTCTCCAGTGGGGACATTCTGCGCTCCTTGGGTGATGGGAGGCTGAGGGTAGAAGTGAGGGTTGATTTAAGAGAGCAGCCCAGATGGAAGGGCCTCTGGGGGTTGTTCTCCACCCTCGTGCTCTGCAGCCCATATCTCTCCTCTGATGTCTCTCCCAGCCTCAGCTTTCACAGCTCTAGAGTGAGGTGGGGATGTGGACGGCTGCCAGCTTGGATGGGGACGGGCTAACTCGCATGAAACCCTCTGGGCTGCAAAGCGATGCTCTGAATCTGTTGTTAATTACATCTTCCTCGGGCCACAAGTTCTGCACCAGAGTCGGTCACTCTAAACCCGGGGCTGTTAACCATAGAAGAACCTCATCTGCCTCGTTAGCGGAGACTGATGAGTGTTCGCTGCACAGCTACTGCCTGCTCTGTGAGCCTCCGTGTTTGGAAATTTACTAAAAATACTGCCTCTGCATTCAACTCGCCACACGTTTCTGTGAGCGTGTACAATGTCAAAGGCCCTGTGGGTGGCTTTGCTGAGGGGGTGGTTGAAGAGACCATGTTCCCAAAATGAAGTTCGACGTTTCCTGAACACCTGTTCTCTGCACGTTGCTGTGCTGGGTGCATCCATCGGATACAGCCCCTATCTGGAAGGAGGGCCGTGTGGGCCAAGACAGAAGAGAGGATGCTTGGCCTGACCTGGGCTGGCCGTGAGGCTTTGGACACCTGGGCTCCTCATCCTGGAGTCAGTGTGTGGTGGCCGGGGGCCTGTCCCAGGATGTAGCACACTTCTCCTCTCTGTTGTCCCCACACTGTCCTGATAGCCTAAGAGGGTGAAGGGCTGGGGCTGGGGGAGGGAGTGTGGCCCAGGTGTTCAGAGGCCTCGGGAGTCTGCTGGGGAGGTGCAAGGAGGCCGCCCTGGCCAGCCTGGCAGGGCTGGGAGGCCATGGGCACTTGAAGGGGGAGGATAAATGTCACTTGAGCATTTTCTTCCTCCTCCACTTCCTTCTTTAATATCTATTTTTAATGAAAATTATACATTTCATTATAGTCATTTTGGAAAACACCAAAAAGTATAAAGAAGAAAATAAAAATGACTGTAAACCCAGATTCTCCCAAACCCAGATTATGAATACAGAGAAGAAAGTACGGAGGGAAATGCGTTGTGGTGGCGGATGGGGAACGCCTGGACCATCCCTAGGCCTCTGCCCTGAGCGCCCCTCCCTGAAGGGGAAGGCCTTGGAGTCTGAATATGGCGGACTTGGACTTTGTCATGCCACATTAGAGTGCAGGCGTTCTCTTTCATTCATGACTGCTGTCAAAAGTCTAGTTTAAAGTGTCTCCTATTGGATATTGGGGTGGCTCCCCCTTTTTGATACTGCAAGGGCAGGGGTGTTGAGGAAGCTTGCTGTGGCGGGTCACCAGAGCTGCCACCACTGGAGGGTGCTGGAGGCCTTCTTGGGCTCTCCAGGGGGAAGGGAACATCTTGGGGGTGCTGGGCAAGCAGCAGACCCCCTGCCCACCCTCGGGAATCAGTCAGCTGGTGGGAAGGCAGAGCTTTTGCCCTTTAAAGCCAGGGCACTGGCAGAAATGTAGGGTTTGGTAAAGACAGCCTGTCATGTTGGCTGGGAAAGACAGGATTCATCACTGAATTGGGCTAGAGTGTTGCAGAAGCCGTCTGGGAAAAAAAGATTGGATCCTGCCCTACTCTTCTACCAAAATGCATTCCAGATGGATCTGAGATGCGAACTTTAAAAATGAAACCATAAAACTACTAGAAGAAAACATGGGAGGCCAGGTTTTATAGTCTCGGGATGGGAAGCCTTTCCGAGTATGACGTAAGCCCCTGCAGTTATAAAAGAAAACAGTTTGACCCCATAAAAGTCAAGATTTTCTGTCTGGCCAAAAGAAAAGCAAAAAAACAACTGGTCACCGTAAGAAGAGAATCTACACCTATCTGACAGAAAGGGGGTCGACATGCAAGGAACTCCCACTCATCAGTCAGAAAAGTCCAGCAAACAAACACCAAGTTGGCCAACACACATGGCGAGTTCTCAGGAAGGAAAATACAGGTGACTTTTAAACATGTGAGAAGATGTTAGACTTTACTCACAAGGAGAGAATGGAGGTGAATCCCCAGGGAGAGGCACTGCTCCCTCGGCCAGATGGACAGAGAACAGAAGCTGAGAGTCTGTGACACTGGCTCCTGTGAGGGGCAGTGGGTGTTCCCGTGGTGCCTTCTCTGAAAGGCATTTGGCAATATCTATCTAAGCATTAAAACACATGTACTTGGCCGGGCACGGTGGCTCATGCCTATAATTCCAGCACTTTGGGAGGCCGAGGAGGGCAGATCAACTGAGCCCAGGAGTTCGAGACCAGCCTGGCCAACATGGTGAAACCCCATCTCTACTAAAAATACAAAAACTAGAGATGGGCACGGTGGCTCACGCCTGTAATTCCAGCACTTTGGGAGGCTGAGGCAGACAGATCACTTGAGGTCAGGAGTTCGAGACCAGCCTGGCCAACATGGTGGAACCCCGTCTCTGCTAAAAATACAAAAATTAGCCAGGCGTGGTGGCGGGCGTCTGTAATCCCAGCTGCTCAGGAGGCTGAGGCAGGAGAATCGTGTGAACCCTGGAGACGGAGGTTGCAGTGAGCCGAGATCATGCCACTGCACTCCAGCCTGGGCGACAGAGAGAGACTCCATCTCAAAACAAACAAATAAGCAAACAAAAACACACATACTCTTTGACCATCATCTCCAGTTCCCAGAATGTTTCCTGCAGATATACGTGTGTGTGGAGAACCGTTGAGCAGCACTGTCTGGAAGGGCGAAGGGGCCAAACACCTAAACGCCGGTCAAGAGGAGCCATTTAGATGGGTTACCATGCAGAAGAAAACAAGCGCAGCAGCTAAGAGGATGAAGTTTTCATTTGCTGAGGTACACCAATCTCCAAGATATGTTAAGTAAAGCAAAGCAGAATGAAGAATGTTCGTCGTAATGGATCCATCTCTAATCAAAGAAAAGACACACAAATCTGGGCTTGTCTATGATTATTGAAAAGGGATGCATACAAATTGGGACGCGTGTGTAGTTTCTGTAGAGTGGACAGCTGGGTGCACAGGCTGCAGGTCTCTCCTGAATCTTTTGAAAGGGGTTGAATGTGTTGTTGTTCAGCAGGTGGGTCTTTGGAAGGTGGACAGTTGTGTGTGCACAACACAGAGCAGGGACAGGGAGGTGGGGCTGGCGGCTCTGGGAGCTGCGAACCTTTCCAGCAAGCAAGCAGCTGGCATTTGGCTGAAATGACTTAGTCAATTAAAACAACTTGTGGTCTTAAAAAATTAAAAGGCCAGGCATGGTGGTTCACGCCTGTAATCCCAGCACTTTGGGAGGCCAAGGCAGGTGGATCACCTGAGGTCAGGAGTTCAAGACCAGCCTGACCAATATGGTGAAATCCCGTCTCTACTAAAAATACAAGAACTAGCTGGTGTGGTGGCACATGCCTGTGGTCCCAGCTACTCGGGAGGCTGAGACAGGAGAATCGCTTGAACCCGGGAGGCGGAGGTTGCAGTGAGCGGAGATCGCACCACTGCACTCCGGCCTGGGTGACAGAGTGAGACTCCATCTCGAAATAAAATAAAATAAAAATAAAAAAAGGACAAAGACAGGAAAAAGATCAACCCAGGCAGAGGCTGGATTGACTGTATATGGTCACTCAGTAATGCTTCGAAAATAGGAGTGTGCCCCTGTAGATGCTCAGAACTGAAACTGTCATTGCCAGCCTTCATCCACTCATTTTACAGGTAGGGAAACTGAGGCTGGTACCTACCTCTCCTGGTGTCACTTAGTAAACTGGGGGCAGAGAAACCGGAACTGGGTCCCTGGGCTCAGCACAGGCTCCTGGAGCCATTCTGCTCAGGCCCATGGCCTTCTTCTCTGGAGAGTGGCTTTTGGCCTCAGGCGAGTCTATCCAGGAAGGAAAATTCTCTTCTTGGGGAGGCTCTGGGCCTTGGGTGTCACTGGGCATGAGCAGGCTTTAGGGGACTTGTTCTCAAAGGCACACAGGTTGGGCTGGCCAGGGACAGTCCCAGCCTGGCATGCATCTTCCTCTTCTCTCTCCTGGATGACTGAGAGCTCGTGAAGGTCAAGGCCTTTGCCTCTCTTGTTTGGCCTCAGGGTGGGGTAAGCTAGTTTGTCCTTTCTCTACCAGGGGGCTCCCTCACTGGGGGTGCCTGGAGGGTGGAGTGTGGCCAGCCTATCATGACCCTTTTCTTCTGCCAGCAGGTGTGGGGACACAAACCTGGGCTGGCCTTGATTCAGCGCTGAGTCTGTCAGATTTGGGGGAGTAGACTCTTTGGGACTCAGTTTCTTCACCTGTGCGATAGGGTAAAACATTTTGGTCCTTCATTAAATTCACTATTTTCTTCTTTCATGGTATACCTGTTGAGCTGCCTTTGCAAAATAACTCACATCTCCTCGAGAGTGGGGATGACATGACCCCAGTGCTGATGACAGGGTGATGACACATAACCATTTTTTGATTACTTCCTGTGGGTCTGGCACTGATCTCTAGACATTATGTTTCAGTCATCAGGCATAATGACGAGCTTGTTTTAGAAAAGAGGAACATGAAGGAAATTGCCAGGAACCACACGGCTGAGAGCTGGGACCTTGGATCTAGCCGCTTATGGTGACTTCCCCAGCACAGAACTTCTATGGGCTCACTGCCTGTCCTGTTATTTGATGTTCACCCGTGGAACGGATGCACACACACTGTACCTTATTCACAATTGGCAGCATCCTGGCCATGCATGGCACCTGTCCCTAGCCTATCTGGTGGGCACTGGAGGTTTGGAAATGCCTCCAGGCCCTCTCAGGATCAGTGGCTGTGGAACGCTGACCACCAGGGCCTTCCTCGGGGAGTCAGAGGGACAAAGGATGTGACAGCGTTTGCAGTGGGACGGGCTCTGTGTGGTCACTGGTGCTCAGCAGTTGATGGCGTGGAGGTGGTGTGGCCGGTGACCTCCAGCCCTGCCAGCACCACCCCCCACCCCCATGCTCACTTGTCACTCATAACTGCACCATCTCCATGCACTGCCCCATTAGGGCCTCACCTTGGTGTCCAGCAGCAGGGCCACCTGCTGTCACTAGGCTTATCTCTTTCCACATCACAGGTATCCTTGCAGTCTTCCTCTCTGGCTGATTCTCTGCTCAGAGGTGCCCCACCTCCCAGGAAGCCAGCCCAGACACAAGATTTGAAGGTCCTTCACCTGGAAGTCCTCAGGCACAGACAGTCATGGGAGGGGGTGACAAGTGCCTGACTCCAGGACGGGGGCTCTGTGGAGCAACAGGGATCCATTCATCCTAGAAAAGGAACTGAAATCCCTCATTCCTGGGGCCTTTTGTGTCTTGTTTCTATGCAGTCCCTGCTGGAACATGACATTTCCCCCAAACTTCAGCCTCTGTTGTTCCTACCAGGAGAGCCTGAGCTGGTCTGTTCTGTTGGAACACAGAACTGTGAGGGGTGGGAAGGAGTTGAGACCTGCTCATCCACCTTTTCAGCTGACAGTGTTGTGGATGTGCCAGGCACTTTGGGTCAGTCATAGCACCAAATGTCAGAAGCAAAAAGGTGGGGTGTGATCCCTGCCCTCGAGTCCTGTGTCCTGCTGGGACTGGACAATCAGAAGATCTTGTGATCCATGTGAAATTGCTATGTAGGCCAAAATGATCAAACATTGGCCATTTCACATGATTCAATCTAATGCTATAAGAATAAACACGTAGGATGGCCACTGATCCAGCATGAGGCTTAAGGAGCCCTTTCAGAGGTAGCAATGTCTAAGCTGAGGTCTAGGAGATGAATAGGAATTCACCAAGAGTGGCAGTCAGGAGAAGAGGAGGATTCCAGGTCTGAGAAACAGAATGTGCAAACGCCTGATCACTGTGTGATCTTGGTCTTTGTGTGAGGCGTTTAGCTTGGCTATCACTCAACATGAGGTAGGGTAGCAGGAGAGAGAGAACAGCAAGAAATTGGGTGCCTTAAATTTAGTTTAAATTAGCAAAGGTGTATTGATGTCTTTACCCACCCATTCATCCATCCATGCATCCACCTACCCATCTATCTACTTGTCCATCCATACCATTAATCTACCCACACATCCATGTATGTACCAACCCATCCATCTAAACTATAAATCCATCCAATCAGACACCCACTCACCCATCCATCCAACTGTTCTTGCATCTGTTCACCTGTCCATCCATATCATTAATCTACCCATCCTTCTGTCCACCCATTTGTCCATACTCCATGTGTCCACACACTCATGTACCCATTCACTGTTCATCCACCTGTCCACCCACCTATTCATTCAACTAACCATCCAACTGTCCATCCATCTATGTACCCATTCATCCATCCATTCATCTGTCAATCCATCCATCCATCCTTCTGCCCATCCAATCATCCATCCATCCATCCATCCATCCATCCACCCACCCACCCACCCACTCACCCACTCACCCACTCACCCAACCATCCATCCCATTTATCCATTTACCCATCTATCCATTCATCTACTCATCCTTCCATCCATCCATCCACCCATCCTTTCACCCATTGATCCAGACCATATATCTATTCAATCACCCACCCATCCACCCTCCCTTCCACCTACTCTTCCTTCCTTCCCTCCCTTTCCCTTTCCCTTTCCCTTCCCTTCCCTTCTCCTTCCTTCCTTCCTTCCTTCCTTCCTTCCTTCCCTTCTTCCATCCATTCACCTACACATCCATTCATCCATCCATCCACTTATCCACCCATCCATTCATCTGTCCATGATTTTGTCATAGCACTGGGCTGCCTCCTCTACCATAGCGATTGGCATTTTTGTGTTAGGGTGGTTTATGGCCATCTCAGACTTCCATTCTCTACACTAGGGGCCAAGAGTGGCTAACTTACTAGTTTCTGCAGTGCTTTGAATGGTACCAGATACAACTAGATTTGCAAGCTGTTTTGTTGGCTTGAACTGAGAGACAAGAGAAATCCAGTTGCAGCAGCAGCCGACGGTACAGTCAGAATCATCATGAGGTGCTGAGTGCTTTTTAAGAGTTATGAGAGGAGGCAGCCCACCGCGCCGGAGGAGGTGGGGATGTGGAAGTAACCCTGGCTGTTGGCAGAGGTGGGGTGTGGATGGGAGGGGAGAAGTGAGGAGAGCATTTCTGTTGACAGTAAGACATAAGACAACTCCATGGTGGGAACTGAGAACTGGGAATTAGAAAGTCCACATGTTCCTGGATATTGGCTTATAGATTCAGAGAGCCAACTCATTCTCCAAATAACTTTGTTAGCTTTTCTTGACTCTAAAAGGAATGCATACTCATTATAGTACATTTGGGAAATATCAAAATGACTTTTTATTTTCCTTTCCTCACATTTTTTCTTTGCATGGTTGAACTCATGTGCAGAAACGGTGTTGTGCCCTGCACTTAGACACAGAGATTTTCTGATGTCATTATCAGCTCTTTGTAAATATCTCGACGGCTGCTGAACATTCCACCTCATGCTTGTATCATAGTTTTCTTAACTGTTCCTCTCATGTTGGGTTTGGGTTGTTTCCAATCGTTTGCTGTTATAAATGACACTTGGATGAACATCTTTCTGATAAATCCTTTCTGTCTCTCTGATTATTTCCTTAGGGCGGATTCTTAGACATTGACTCACTGCATCCAAGCATAGGGACATTTTTAAGCCTTTTTATTGCAGAATTACATTCCAACCAACAGGCAGTTGTCACCTGAGCAACTGTGCCCTGGGCAGCATTATCCTCAGGTGTTAAACCCAGGTGGACCCCATGTCCGAGAACTGGGGCTGCTCACCCATGCTAAGCCAGTTACTTCCCCCTCTCTGCTCCTAGAGAGGCAGTGAGGAGCTGTGATTTAATGCTTGGGCCCTGGTGTGGTTGTTTCCTGGGCCTGTGGCACGTCTTGGGGACCCTTTTAGGCAAGCCCCTGGGTCCTTGTCTGGAGGATGGAGCAGCACTTCCTGCTCCACAGGCTGTCCCGAGAAGCTGAATTACTCTTAAGAGTGGAAACTCACATGCACGCAGAGCTTTAGATCTCTCCTCCCATTGAGTCAGAAACTGTAAGGGAATCTTCTAGAACCCAGCAGACATTCACTAGATGCTCATTACTTTCCCTTCCTTCCCTCCCTTTCTCTGGCCACCTGTGTGCTGAGTCCCTGCTGCGGCAATGGAGTGGACAGTGATGGACTGTGTGCTCTCTGAGTCCCTGCCGCGGCGATGGAGTGGACAGCGCTGTCCATGTGGGGGTTCTGCGGACTCGCAGGTCTTCTCCCCACCCAGTGGCTGCACTGAATGCATGTGCCTGGGCCTGCCTTCCACACTGGAGCGCTGAGAGGCTGGGGTGGGGCTGAAGTCTGGAGGTGGCTGGTAGAGGGCGGGCCTGGACTGCTGTGGGGAGATGTGAAGGCAGGGCCTGCTGGAGCTTTGGGGCTGCAACCTGACTCAGTCATCTGGGGCAGTAGGTTGGATTCTTGCAGATGGATATTTCAGTGTGAAAATGAGGTCCATGTGGTCCCACACACTTGTGCTTCACCCACTTCCGGGAGGGCCGACGGAGCTGTCTGAGCCTGCACATGAGACACCTGGAGAGCCCCCAGCTGCCCACCCCGGAGGGGACCTTGAAGCTTGGCTCCATGAACCCACTGGGTGTGCGGACTCACGGGGGAACATCAGCTCCAAGTCCTGCCCCCAGTGCACCAATGTGTGGTGCGTCCTTTGTCGCGTCTCTGGGATCTCGCACAGTACAGTTATGTGTTCATTCAGGGCCCATGTAGCTGGTTTTGAGTCCACTTTGAGTGTTTTGAAAACTCGCATAGCTTTTGTAATTGAAAAATGCCTCTGGTCCTGGTGGAAGTCATGTAAAATATTCCTCCCAGAGGTCAGAGTGACCTACCGCAATGTTCCTTTACTTGCAGCAAAGAATTGAATAAAATAATTTCAGAGCCGAGTCAACAGAGCCAGAGGAACCCCATCAAGCTCACCCGCAGCTCTAAAGTGGTTCCCCTAGGATGGGTGTGAGGAGCCGCACATCTGGACGAGGGTGTGAAGGGTTGAGTGGACAGAGAGGGGCTTTCATTTGTAACTGGAAGTGTATTCCTTTTAGCTTCCTCTATCATGTTGTCTGTTTTGCAGCATTTAATAGGTGCTAAACCATCTCCCAGGGCCAATTTCCTTGTATTTCTAAATCTTCCCGTTGTAATGAAAATGTAAAGGCAAGTGCCGTCTGATGCCAGGGCTGGGGAAGAACAATGAGGCAACAGGCGCATTTGTCTTTTGTCCACATTCCACAGTTTAGTCTGAAAGGGCAAGTGCAAGCTGCACTTGGGCCTGACCAAGGGCCCTGTGAGGACACGTGGTGTGGGGGGGGCCAACTTCAAATGTCACACTCCTGGGAAATGGAGACATTCCTGAGAAGTGCAAATGCAGTTTTGTTTTATAAAGGCCAGTTAAAAATTGCCCATTATCAAGGCAAAGGCCACAGATCCATGACTATCTTGCAGCTTCAGTTAGATATGGAGAGATGTTAAATATCTGTGCATTTAATTATGTAATGCAATTTCCTGCTAGATGCCAATTGGCATTTATTATTCCATTCATTTGTTATAAAAGCAATATGTGTCCATGATAGAAGTGTTAAAAGCTACCAAAAAGTATAAAAAAGAAGATGAAAATGAGTCATAATGTCTTATTTGTTTAAACCATTATGATGGTGATGGTGATGATAATGATGATGATAATGATGTTGGTTTCTATTAAGTATAACCAAACACATTACTAAAGGAACATTTTGACGTATTTACTTTCTACTATTTGTTCCATGCCTGTATTTACAAAATTGGGATTACATACTACTTTGTAGTAGTTTTAAACTTAAAACATGATGAGCAAATCTCAATAAATTAGGAATAAAAGAGAAGCCCCTCAATTTGATAAAGGACATTCATGTAAAATCCACATACTAAATGCTTTCACCCTAAGATCAGGAACAAGGCAGGAACGTCTGCTCGTATCACACCTATTAACATTGTATGGCGATCCTAGCTTGTGAAATAAGGTAAGAAAATAAAATAAAAGGCATATTGATTGGAAAGGATGAAGTAAAACTGTCTTTATTTGCAGACCACATTAGTGACTATGTGAAAAAATTTCTAAGGAATCTACAAAATAACTTCTAGAACTAAAAAGTTTAGCATGGCGACAGAATACAAAGTCAATTTACAAAAATTCATTGTATTTCTAGATACTAGCAATGAACAGTTAGAAATAGGAATTTAAAAAGCTGTTACCATAACATTAAAAATATAAAATACTTAGAGATATATCTAATGAAAATATGCATGACCTATTCACTGATGATTACAAAATATTGCTCAGAGAAATCAACAAAGATCTTAAGATTTAAATGCAAAGATATACCATTCTCATGGACCAGAAGACTCAATATCATTAAGATATTATTCTACCTCGACTTGATCTATAGATTCAATTCAATGTCATTTAAAATCCCAGCAGGCTTTTTAAAAATAGAGATTGATTCATAAGCCAAAAGAACAAAGCTGGAGGCATCACGCTACCTGACTTCAAACTATACTACAAGGCTACAGTAACCAAAACAGCATGGTACTGGTACCAAAACAGAGATATAGACCAATGGAACAGAACAGAGCCCTCAGAAATAATACCAAACGTCTACAACTATCTAATCTTTGACAAACCTGACAAAAACAAGAAATGGGGAAAGGATTCCCTATTTAACAAATGGTGCTGGGAAAACTGGCTAGCCATATGTAGAAAGCTGAAACTGGATCCCTTCCTTACACCTTATACAAAAATTAATTCAAGATGGATTAAAGACTTAAATGTTAGACCTAAAACCATAAAAACCCTAGAAGAAAACCTAGGCAATACCATTCAGGGCATAGGCATGGGCAAGGACTTCATGTCTGAAACACCAAAAGCAATGGCAACAAAAGCCAAAATTGACAAATGGGATCTAATTAAACTAAAGAGCTTCTGCACAGCAAAAGAAACCACTATCAGAATGAACAGGCAACCTACAGAATGGGAGAAAATTTTTGCCATCTACTCATCTAACAAAGGGCTAATATCCAGAATCTACAAAGAACTCAGACAAATTTACAAGAAAAAAACAACCCCATCAAAAAGTAGGTGAAGGATATGAACAGACACTTCTCAAAAGAAGACATTTATGCAGCTAACAGACACATGAAAAAATGCTCATTATCACTGGCCATCAGAGAAATGCAAATCAAAACCACAATGCGATATCATCTCACACCAGTTAGAATGGCAATCATTAAAAAGCCAGGAAACAACAGGTGCTGGAGAGGATGTGGAGAAATAGGAACACTTTTACACTGTTGGTGGGACTGTAAACTAGTTCAACCATTGTGGAAGACAGTGTGGCGATTCCTCAGGGATCTAGAACTAGAAATACCATTTGACCCAGCCATCCCATTACTGGGTATATACCCAAAGGAATATAAATCATGCTGCTATAAAGACATATGCACACGTATGCTTATTGCAGCACTATTGACAATAGCAAAGACCTGGAACCAACCCAAATGTCCAACAATGATAGACTGGATTAAGAAAATGTGGCACATATACACCATGGAATACTATGCAGCCATAAAAAAGGATGAGTTCATGTCCTTTGTAGGGACATGGATGAAGCTGGAAACCATCATCTCAGCAAACTATTGCAAGGACAAAAAAACAAACACTGCATGTTCTCAGTCATAGGTGGGAATTGAACAATGAGAGCACCTGGACACAGGAAGGGGAACATCACACACTGGGGCCTGTTGTGGGGTGGGGGGAGGGGGGAGGGATAGCATTAGGACATATACCTAATGTAAATGAGGAGTTAATGGGTGTAGCACACCAACATGGCACATGTATACATATGTAACAAACCTGCATATTGTGCACATGTACCCTAGAACTTAGAGTATTAAAAAAAAAAAAAAAGGCTGGGCGTGGTGGCTCACACCTGTAATCCTAGCACTTTGGGAGGCCAAGGCGGGTGGATCACGAGGTCAGGAGATCGAGACCAACTTGGCTAATACGGTGAAACACCGACTCTACTAAAAATACAAAAAACTTAGCCAGGCGTCGTGGCGGGTGCCTGTAGTCCCAGCTACTCGGGAGGCTGAGGCAGGAGAATGGCATGAAGCCGGGAGGCAGAGCTTGCAGTGAGCCGAGATCGTGCCACTGCACTCCAGCTTGGGCGACAGACTGAGACTCCGTCTCAAAAAAAAAAAAAAAAAAAAAAAAAATTAAAATCAAAATTAAAAAAAGAAAAAAAAAACTAGAGCTTGATAAGAAGATTCTGAAATTTATATGGGAATGCAAAGGACCTAATATAACCAAAACAATTTTGAAAAAGAAGAACATTGGAGGGCTTGTGCTTTGTGATTTTGAGACTTACTCTAAAGCTATAGTGATGAAGACAGTGTAGTGTTGACGGAAAGACATATAGACCAATGGAATAGAATCAAGTCCAGAAATAGACTCACACATAAATAATCTTTTGGTTTTCCATAGAAGTGCTAAGATGCTGCAGTGAGCCGAGATCATGCCACTGCACTCTAGCCTGGGCAATATAGCGAGACTCCGTCTCAAAAAAAAAAAAAAAGTACTAAGATGCAATGGTGCTGAAACAACTGGATATCTATTTGCAATAGAATAAGCCGTGACCCTTACCTCAAATAATATACAAAAATTAAGATGGGTCATAGATTTAAATGTAAGATTTAAAACTTTTATAAAGCATAAGACGAAAAAGAAAATCTTGAGTTTTTTTTTTTACCTTGAGTTAGGCAAAGATTTCTTAGATAGGAAACAAAACTATGAGCCATTAAAAGATTAAAAAGCAGATAAATCAGACTTTATTAAAACAACACCTTATACTTTTCAAAAGACACTGTTGGAAAATGGAAAGGTAATAAGATTGGAACAAAATGTTTATAAAACACATATCTGATAAAGAACTTATGTCTAAAATGCATAAAACATGGTCACAGCTCCATAGCATGGAGGCAAATGACCCCACTTAAAACTGGACAGAAGATTCAGACAAATGTTCCACAAAAGAAGACAGAGGCGTGCCAACATGCATCTGAAAAGGTGTTTGTCAGGGTTAGTCATTGGAGAAATACAAATTAAAACCATAAGGACATACTGCAAAAGTGTGAGTGAGGATGTGGAAAAACTATCACCCATTCTTGGTGGGAATGCAAAGGGGTGCAACCACTTTGGAAAACAGTTTGGCTGTGATTTATAAGATTAGCCCTTCCTTTACCACAGGGCACAGCAATTCCACGTATAGGCATTCATCCAAGAGAAACGAAACATGCGTCTATACAGAGACATGTATGTGAGCACTCATGTGCTGTGTTATTGCAATAGTCTCAAGCAGGGAGCAGCCCAAGTGCCCACCTGGTATGGGGACAAACAAGCGGGAATACTGCTCGACAACAGAAGGCATGAGTACCCGAACAGGGTGGCACGAAAGCACTGTTCTAAGCGAGAGAAGCAGACACGAAAGACGCAGGGGACACAGTTCCGTTTATATGACATTTAAGAAAAGGAAGAACTGCAGTGACAGAAAAAAGATGAGTGAGGAGAGAGACACGAGGGAATTCCTGGGGGTGACGGACATGTTCTGTATCTTGATTTTGTGTGTGTGTGTGTGTGTGTGTGTGTGTGTGTGTCGGATGAGGGTGTGGAGGGTACAGCACTAGCCATTTGTCCAAACTCATTCAACTGCACACTGAAAAAGAATGAATTTGGCTGGGTGCGATGACTCATGCCTGTAATCCCAGCACTTTGGGAGGCCGAGGTGGGTGGATCACCTGAGGTCAGGAGTTCGAGACCAGCCTGGCCAACATGGCAAAACCCTGTCTCTACGAAAAATACAAAAGTTAGCTGGGTATAGTAGCACACGTAATCCAGCTATTTGGGAAGCTGAGGCAGGAGAATTGCTTGAACCTGGGGGGTGGAGGTTGCAGTGAGCCGAGATGGCGCCACTGCACTCCAGCCTGGGTAACAGAGTGAGACTCCATCTCAAAAAAAAAAAAAAGAAAAAGAATGAATTTTACTGCATATAAATTATACCTCCATGAACCTGACTTAAGCCACAAATGCCATGAGCATTTCCTCACGTTTCAATATTCCCTTATTATTAATACTAATAATTATTAATAAATGAAATAAATGGTAATATTAATGTAACATTAAGACACGGATGAATGGCTATGGTGTTCTTTTGGTTGTACAGAGTGTACCGTGATATGTTCAATCCTCTCCAGTTGGGACATCTGCTTTCTTTCTATGTTTTTTCAGTATTGCATGTAATTGTTGGGTGAGCGTTTTGATTAAGCATTTGTATTCATCTCAAATTCAGTGTTAAACTCCCATAGGAGCATGAAGAGAATGAACGTCCCTCTGACTTTCAGTACTAAGTGTCAAACTGTTTCCTGAGAGGTGTCAATTTAGACTCCTGTGGGTACTGAATGAGAATTTGCATCCTTGCCAAAAATTGGTCACTTAAAAAAAACTTGTGCCAGTTTGACGGGAGACAAAGGCCTCTTGATTTAATTTGTATTTAGCTATTAGTAACATCGAACGTTATTTATTTGTTCCCCCCTTTTTCTAGTTGCAAGAACATCTCCTGTGTATTTCTGTTACACATCTTGTTGTTTATTGCCTGTTCTTTGTTGTTGTTGTTGTTGTTCTCTATTACTGCGGAACAATCACTCCAAAACCTGATGTCTTAATAGCATCCTCTTATTTTGTGTGTGAATCTACGTTTTGAGCACGGTTTGTTGGGGACCCTTTGTGTGCTCCACATGACTTCAGGTTGAGTGGTTTGTCCGGGGCTGGGGGATCCATTTGTAGATGGCTTTTCCACATGTGTGGTGTTGATCCTGTCTGTTGGCTGAGGGCCTGGGGTACTCTACACATGGAGCCCTCCAAGGGGCTGCTTGAGCTTCCCCACAGCATGGTGTCTTGGTCCTAAGAAGGAGCATTCCAAGAGACATTGGAGTAGAGTCTCCCAGTTTCTTAAAGCCTAGACCTGTGAGCCCGCAGTGTTGCTTCCATCACCATCTATCTGTCAGGTGGCCACAAAGCCCACCTTGATTTAAGGGAAGGGGACATAGACCCCACCCCTTGATGGGCTGTTACGTTAGATACTTTGTGGCCATTTTGAAACTTCCACACTTTAAAAATTTTGTCTTGGCATTTTTTTTGTTAACAAAATTATGCCAGTTTTATGAGGCTAAGTATTTAAACAATTTTTATGAAGTAGAGGGATATAGAGCATGATAAGCAGACCTTCTCCTTCACTGCTCCACCAAACCTCAGCCCCTTTCTAGAAGTAACCCCTCAACTCTTTGATTGGTATTGTTCTGGACTTATTGGTGTGTGTATTTGCATGATGTTTTATCAGATGACATTGCCATCTTTTACTTATTTTAACATAAAAGGGATTGTGCTTTATAAGGATTTCCATGGCTTAAGGACATGTTGGACCATCTCTCCATCTTAGGCCGTCTGCATGAACCCGTTCCTGTCTGGCCTCTGCAGCATATTTGGCAAATGCAGCTTTGTTGATTTAACCAGTTCCCGATTGATGGGCGTGTGCTTTGTTTTCAGTTCTTTGCTGCTGTGAGCAAGCCTTGGATGTCCTGGCACACAGCAAGCCTTTCTGTAGGATTCAGCCCTAAAGGGGGGCATGGCAGGTCAATGCATGTGCACATCTGCATTGAGATCCTGCAAAACTGCTGCTCCCAAAAGGCTCCTTCTTCCACTGGCATTTGTCGTGGAGCCACGAATGCACAGTTCCTTCGTTTGTTCATTGGTTGATTTGTTCATTTAGTGCCTCCTTTATTTGCTGGTGGGGGTGGTGCTTCATTGTTCACTTATTGGTTTGTTCGCTTGTCCCTTAGTTGGTTTGTTCGCTTGTCCCTTAGTTGGTTTGTTCGTTTGTTCCTTCATTTGCTTTTTAGTTGGGTCACTCCTGCATTTGTTCATCGGTTGGTTTGATCATCTGTTGATTGTTTCCTTTGGTTATTTGTTCCTTTGTTTGCTCATTAGCTGGCTTCCTCCTTCCTTCTTCCTTCCTTTGAGCACTGTACCAAGCATCTGCTCTGAGCTAAGCTCTCTTCTCCACTGTGGATTAAAGGCAAGACTTGTCCCTTCCCTAAAGGAGCTCACGGTCTGGGAAATAGCAAGTCCCTTGGAGCACCTGCTGCCAGTCCTGGGCTGGGGGAGGCCATGGAGTGTTCTGGTTGTGGTTTGCTGGGGAGACACAGAAGAAGCAGGGACTCCAGGAAGTGGCGGTCCATCCCCTTGTGATTGGTGGTGAGGCCTCTCATCTTCTTTGAGCTTCATGAAGGAACAGTGTCTGTGCTGGATGCTACCTTGAATATTCAGAATAACTTACTTGAGAGTGGGAAGCCTGAAAGTCCAGCCTTTTTATCCAGATCTCAGCTACCAGTCATGGCTTCTGGGGGAAGGCAGGCCCTGGTATTACACCGCCTTTCCTGCAGGGGAAAAGGCTCAGGGCGGTGGAGCTGCCCTTGGTTCTCAGGTACATCCTTGTGCTGGGTTCCACTGAGCATTTCAGGACAGCAGGAGAGGTTTCTCACTGCCTTCTAAATCCCAAATCTGCCCACACAGGCAGGAATCCAGTGCATCCAGTAGAGAGAGGCCATGTGCAAATGCTCAGGTTCGTGGAGCCAGGCTCTTGCCCCTGACGCTGAAATGATAGGAGGGTGAGGTTTATCAACAGGATCTTTGGGATGATGACATTCCTTCCCCCATCACTCCCTGGTGCAGCCACCCTTCATCCAGCCATCCCTGGGGCCATTCTTCAATCGCCCTTTTCCATCCTGTAGTGAGCCATCTGTCTATTTCCATCCTTCCCTCCTTTCTCAGTCCGGCCATCTTACTCCCTGTTCCTCCTTCATCTCTCCACGTGTCTGTGTGTCTGTCCTTGAGTGAGTGCCCAGCTGCAGTGTGTGGTTGAGACAGTGGATGCGGGAGGACTGTGAATAGGCTGCTTTCTCCACCGCTGCCTGGAACGCCCCATGGCATGGTTCCACAGGATGGGCATCTTCTGCCTGGCCCTTGTTCCACTGCTGGGGGTCTCAAGATTCTCTGTCGCCCCATAGCTTGGATATGGAGGGCCTCCTCTCCATGCAAGGCCTCCCATGGTCCTGAACATCCTGTGAAGAAAAATTCCACTCTTCCCTGGAGTGAGCCTCGCTCTGCCCTCATCACGGCCCCAGTGCTCTCCCCAGCGTCACTCCCTCCACAGCAGAGTATCTGCAGGGGTCTTGGAGGCGTTCTCCCAGCTTGCAGCCCCATGGTGCAGAGGAAAGATTTTGGACCCAAATGGATGCTGTCTGAAACTCAGGTGGTCTGTATCTCTGGTGGTCAGTGGCTCTGAGACTGTGGGCGGCTTGCCCTACATCTCTCATTCTGAGTTTCCTCATGTACCAGTGAAGGGGCCAACGCTGTGGGCCAAGTTGATGAATAAGGGAAGTGTGGCAGCTGGGTGCAGAGCGCATAACAGGTGCACAGTCCTCAGCCGCCCCTCCCCCTGGGTGCTCGGGTGCATGGATGGTGCCCAGGGTCCAGTCTACCAATGACAGGTTCATTGCAGTGGCCTGCCGCCCCGGCATGCGTCCCTGACTCGGGGTCCCATTGGCAGGGGTGTTGGCTGGTGCCAGCCCCGGGAAGCTGTCTGCATCCCTGCAGGGCAAGCACCTGCTTCTCACCACCTGCTGCTCCTCCTTGGTCTCTTCAGAGCCTGTTTTCATCCTGGCTGCTGTCATCCCTGAACTGATGTGCACTCCTGCAGTGAGCGACAGAGACCCCCATTTCCTGCCCTGTGGCTGGGCAGCTGGACCACCCAGGAGGATAGCCCAAGTGATCCACCAGGACTCTCGCCCACCAGGGTAAAGAGAAGCGCAGTGCAGACAAAATGAAACTGGCCCTTGCTGGAGGAACGGGTGGGCCGGGCCCTGGGTGAAGGGGCTGGAGCTAAATGCCGTTGGAACTGGATGGCCCCTGAAGTGTCTGCTTTTTGCCAAGGCAGAGCCTGGGAAGAGGGAGCAGGGATCAGGCTGGTTGGTGTTACCCCCTGCTGGGGGGCAGGCATTAGATCTGTGCAGGGTGAGGCTCCGAGGTTTGCTGGGTCAGTCCCGTTCAGTGGCTCTGTGTTGGGGTCACGTGGTCTCTGCCCTCTGTTATCCGAGATGCCTTTCAGGCCTTCAGTTCTCATCAATTCTGAGTTCATTTGGAGCCTCTTCTTCACTACTTGACGCCCTTAAAGCAATACCCTGCCATCAGCGCTGGGAGCCTGATCATCCTTTTCTTCCTTTCGCTCTCTGGGCCTCCTTGTCTTGTGTCTTGTGTGGAAAGAACAGTCTCTGAGGCCCTAACCTACCACCCCGCAGTCCCTCCCCAATCTGTCCCCTGCACTGTGGGGCTGGTTAGGGGACACTGTGGGGCTGGTTAGGGGACACTGCGGGGCTGGTTAGGGGGCACTGCGGAGCTGCCTAGGGGGCACTGCGGGGCTGCTTAGGGGGCACTGCGGGGCTGCTTAGGGGGTACTGCGGGGCTGCTTAGGGGGCACTGCGGGGTTGGTTGGGGGCACTGCGGGGCTGGTTGGGGGCACTGTGGGGCTGGTTGGGGGCACTGCGGGGCTGGTTAGGGGGCACTGCGGAGCTGGTTGGGGGCACTGCGGGGCTGATTAGGGGGCACTGCAGAGCTGGTTAGGGGGCACTGCGGGGCTGGTTAGGGGGCACTGCGGAGCTGGTTGGGGGCACTGCGGGGCTGGTTAGGGGGCACTGCAGAGCTGGTTGGGGGCACTGCGGAGCTGCTTAGGGGGCACTGCGGAGCTGGTTGGGGGCACTGCGGGGCTGGTTGGGGGGCACTGCGGAGCTGGTTGGGGGGCACTGCGGAGCTGGTTGGGGGCACTGCGGGGCTGGTTAGGGGGCACTGCGGAGCTGGTTGGGGGCACTGCGGAGCTGGTTAGGGGGCACTGCGGAGCTGGTTGGGGGCACTGCGGAGCTGGTTAGGGGACACTGCGGGGCTGCTTAGGGGGCACTGCGGGGCTGGTTAGGGGGCACTGCGGGGCTGGTTAGGGGGCACTGTGGGGCTTATTAGGGGGTACTGTGGAGGTGCCCCGGTGCTTTCCGGTGGTCAGATCTCAGGCTCCTGCCAGCCACCCCCCTTGCGAGGTCCCACTGCCAGTATGTCCCTCTTACAGATAATGACAGGCAGCCTCCGGGATGGGACCCACTTTGCCCAGGACCATGGGGCTTGTACATGGGGGATTTGGGATCCAAGTCAGTCCACCCCGGGAGTGGGGTGGTGCCGGGTCAGGTGGGCCTGTGCCTGTGGGGAGGAGGGAGGTCTAGTGTCAGACACAGATGAGCCACAGATCCTGTGCACAGAGAATCTCATAATAACCAATGCAGTGAGAGCAGCGACACTGTCATCTTCAGGAAGAACTACCCCGGAGGCCCTTTGGACAGGCCCTTCATTCTTCAGCAAGGAATGATGAGCTGGGAGCCATGAACAAGCACAGTGCCTCTGGGCACCTCAGAGCCCACTCAGGGCAGCCATCCAGGCGAAGGTTAACATAGAGCCTCCAGGCCCGGCTACAGGCCATTTTCTCACCCTGTGAAACACTGCGGGTCTGTGCACAGATGTCTGGATGTGGACTTAGTTCAGTCCTGAAGGCTCTGGTGACAGACAAGCTGGGCAGGTGGGCAGAGTCATTTTTGCAAAGGTTGGTGGCATGGAGGGGTGGGGACAGCAGGCCCCTTCCAGGTGCGAGCTCCCTGCCCGGCAGGGACAGAGCTCCCTGTTCCTCCATGACCCGTGGCTGAGGACAGCAACCATGGTCCCCGCTGTGGAGGGCGGAGCTGGCATCCTGACTAGCCCTGGTCAGTTCCAAACTGCTGCTCTCTGCTGTGCCATGCCCGGTGAGGTCCTGAGGTGCAAAAGGCCTTGAAGTGGGGCCCCGGGGGCTTGGGGAGGGTGGCAATGCTGTGCACTGCACAACCCCAGAGGGCACTGTTCTAATGCACCATGATGGGGTCCTGCAGGACGGTGACACTGGTGAGGAGATGGACCCGTGACAGCCAGGGTCTCCCAGGAAAATCCCACGGGGCAGAGGGATGAGTGAGGGCCGGAACTTTGACATCAGGCAGAGGAGTTGGACATTGATGAGAGCTTTTAGGTGGGTGCATAGAACCTGCTTTTGCGACGTGGCAGTGAGCGCAGGGGCAGGCTGGGAGTTTGGGCTCAGGTCTCCAGGTCTCCGCCTAGCACTACAGCCTCAGGGGGCAGCGGGAGAGGCCGGGCCATCTGCCATCCTCCCAGGATGGTGTCCTTGGCCTGCGCTGCAGCCCCAGGCCCTCTGCATTTTCCACCCCTGCCCCTTCCTTTGCTGCCTGGTTTACTCATTGAGGAAGAATTTCAGTCAGAGCCTCCAGAGCGCCTCTGTTTTTCGACCTGCTGGGTTGACCTCACTGATGAGGCCACCTGCCTTGCAGGGAGGGCTGGGGTAGGGGGGCCTCAGCCCTGGGCCAGACCCTCCCTCGTGGCTCGATGGCTCGGCCCTCAGCCTGGCCCTTCAAGAACTGTGGCTCTCTGGCTTCCAGGAAATAAAGGAAGGGAACTAGGAGGGACAGCCGCCCTTCCCCGGCTCCGTAGGGCCCTTTACAAACAGCAAATTGATGGCTTCGTGAACAATTTCTGTGAGCATCTGCGGGTGCCGGGCTGTGCGGGGCGCCTGCCCTCCTGCAATTCACAGCCCGTGGAGGACACACACGCTGCCCGTGGGATGCACGTAGCAGTGATATGGTTTCAGTGATGGGGCCACGGGTGGGACCAGAATGAAGGCTGCCAGCTGTGTCTGGAGAGGCCAGCGTGTGCCTGTGGTTTCGGGAGCCTGTCACTGGCTCCAGAGTGGAACAGCGCTTGGGACTGGGGTGGACTGGGCACTGAGGGGGGCTCCCTTGCAGCCCCAGCGTGGCACCAGCCTGCGAGTGACCATGCTCGCCTGCCCTGCCCTCGATTCCTCTTTCCCAATGAAGGCTCTTAGCCCAGATGCTGTTTACGACTCCTGGCTCTAAAATTAGAGTTCTAGCCCGAGAATTGTGAAGACCTCAAGCTTGGAGTTATTTAGAGACTCTCAAGTTTTCTCTTGAAGATAAGGATATTGACTTTGGGGCCTGCAGAAACCTCCCCTCTCTTCCTCGCTCTTCCTCTCTTTCTCTCTCTATCTCTCCCTCTCTCTTTCTGTCTATGTAGCTCTCTCTCCCTCTCTCTCCCCATCTCTCCCTCCCTCTCTCTCTCTCTCGCTCTCTGTCTGTCCCCACAGCTGTCTTCCCCGACCCCTGATCCCCAGCTCATTCTATCGAGTCCATCCTGGTCCCTTGGCTGTGCGGGCCACAGACATTTGGCAGGACGTGGCCTGGGCTCAGTGTCTGGGACCGTAGTGCTGAGTGTTTGGCGGTGACCTCTGGAGGACGGGCCGGGGAGCTTTAAGGGCCAGGCAGAAATGCTGCCCTGTTCGGACTGGGGGCTGGACTGGGTGTCCACAGAGCCGACAGCACCATTCTGCTGGGTGCCGGGGACCCGGCCGAGTGCCTCACCTTCCCCCAGCCGTGCTGCCTGGAGGCCGGGTCCTGAGTGGAACACTCTGTACCTGTGTCACCCGAGAGCTGCGGCTTCCTTTAGCCACTACAGCGGGCATGGGGAGGGGACTGCGGGTGAACGTGGGGCAGAGAGATCGGGCTGGGCCAGCACACTTCCCCGGAGACTCCGACCCCAGGACGGACAGAGCCACCCCAGTGCCGGGGACAGAGTTGGAAATAACCTTCTAATGAGATAAGGAGATAAAGATGATACTAGAATCCTGCCACACTGCCTGGTGGGATGCGGGAAAGCCTGCTGCCCAGGAAGGGTTCAGGAATCCCGGAGGTCAGGCAGGTGGGCAAGTCAGCACTGAGGGGCACTCCTTGACTGGAAAGTAGCAGTGGGCACTGCCCCTGCTCAGAGGGGCACCAGGATGGGGGACCTGAGGAAAAGTCACCCCCAAGTGACCACGAGTGACCAGGTGGAATCTGCTGGTGTGTTGTGATTCTGGGGCCAGGGGAGCACCCCTGTGCATTTGTTGGCAAAAAGGAGCAGGCTTTGATGGATCGCAAATGCCCAGCCTTTGGGAGCGGGGACTGCGGCCAGCACATCATCTGGTGGGGACAGACAGCCTGGGCTTCAAAGGCATCTTACCCATAGCCAGTGCTTAAAGATATTGAGCTTGTTTAGAGGAAAAAAAAAGGAATTAGAGAAAAAGATCCAATGCAGACCCCAGCAGCCCTCGTAGGAGCGTGCCATCCCACGGCCTCAGACCCAGCCTCCTTCCTGGGCAGGGGAGGCAGCCTCCCCTCTGTTCACAGCTTGCTCCTGCTCTGTGAGGGCTGCCGTGAGACGGTGACAGCAGAGTGGCACGCCAGGCTGAAGTGGGCTTTTATTTAGAAAAGTAGAACCACGGCTGTAAGCTGGTCTGCGGCCACCTCCTCCTGTGGCAGTGCTGAGGCTCCAGGTGCTCCTGGGTGCAGGAGTCCTCAAAAACCGGCAGAGAGGAAACCTGCGTGGCCATCTTGTCTCATCTCCAAACCTTCCGCCCTTGGGAAAAAAGTGGGACTTTCCTCTTGAGCCCGTCGCAGGCTTATCATCATTCCTCCCTGGGGAGGAGGGCCAGGGAGCGGGGAACTGATAGCTAAGGAGGCCCACGCCACTGCACCCAGAGATGGGCACTGTTTAGTAGCAGATGTTGGGATCTAACTCCAATTGGCATTAGCATAAAGATGGATACACCAGTTTCTGTAGATGTTCAGGCACAGCTTGATCCAGCTACCCAAACAGAGTCTGTCTCTCTGCATCCTCTTACACCCTCTCCCAGGCTGTTGTGTGTAGAAGCTGTGGGCCCGCTCACTCAGTCATTCAGCACACACGGCCGAGGGCCCAGTGTGTGTGGGCTCCTGCGCAGGCCCCGGCCCTGCCCTGCACGCAAGGGCTCTGTTCCTGCCGCCCTTTGATACTCCCTGTCCATCAGGGCCCACCCCACCTGGGGGTGGGTGCTTGTGCCCTGGGAGCAGCTCATAGCACCCCCTTTCCTGGGGCGCCAGCACCCAGTGGGCTTTTCTGGCTGATTCTCTTTTGTTCTGAAGCCCCCCTTCCCCAATGGGAAGATGAGGCTCTGAGATCAGCACTTGGCAGGGTGCCCCCGAGCGTCTCCCTTCCTCGAGGCTGGCAGGATGGTGGTGCCATGGAGCGTCCGGGCTTGGGTTCTGGATTCCATTCTGAGGACACATCTGTGTCACTCAAGAGGGTGGCCCCAGACCTCCGCTCTCCTTCCCGAAAGTGGCGGACTTCTGCAGTGTTTCTGCTGTTGGTGGAGAAGCGTTGTTTCATGAGGGGCCCCACTTCCAAGGGGAGGGGCTGCTGAGCCTAAGAGATGCTCTCCAGCAGGGCAGGCTGTGACCAGGCCGAAGTTGCCCCTTCCTTGCTTCTGAGCCCTCGGAGGAGTGCTTGGGCACCAGTGGACGGCCAGGAACTGATTTAAGTTCCCACTAAAAGCAGCCATCTCATTCCATCAGCTCCTGTAGGTGCCAGAGCCCTGTACAGATGTCCAGCAGCCCCCCCAGGTCTCGGGGGGAAACAGAGTGTTGCTTGGCTGGGTGCTGTGATGCTGCCCCGCTGTGTCTTCAGCCACCTGGCTGCCAGCATTCATCCTTCTCAGCAGGTCTGTGAGCCTCAGACCTTTAGGGGAGCCCAGGGCTCCATCCTCATGCCTCACCAGCTCGGTTTCAGTCTCTCATCTCTGGTTCTGTGTGCTGGGCCACATTAGTCCACTGCTGGTCCAGGCCAGGAGCACCTGGGTGCGCTGAGCACCGTAGTCCTTGCATGATGTTCCAGCATCTCATGTCCTGCAGCTATGTGATGAGAGGGTGGCAGGCCCTAGAGTGACATGGAATGTGGTTATTCTGGGTCAGCTCTGGAGGAACAGAGAAGCTGACCTCCATGGGTGATCATGGAAATGCCTGTTGGGGACAGAGAAAGTTATCCTAGCATGGTTAGTGGAGACATTGTTATTGGCTGGTGGAAAGGCTGACAACTTAGTGCAGCAGTTGTAAAATTGCCCTATACCTCCTGATTTTCACCATTCACCTGCTCATTTGTTCACTGATTGATTGATCCATCCACTCATCCATCCATCCACTGTCCATTCACCCATCCATCCATTCATCCATCCACCATCCATTCATCCATCCATCCACCATCCATTCATTCATCCATCCATCCATCCATCCACCATCCATCCATCCATCCATCCATCATCCTTCTATTCATCCATACATCATCCATCCATGCATGCATTTATCCATCCATTCATCCATCCATCTTACATCCATCCATCCATCCATCCAATCATCCGTCTATCCATCCACCATCCATCCATTCATTCATCCATCCATACACTCATCCATCCATCCATCATCCTCCCATTCATCCATCCATCCTCTATCCATCCATTCATCCATCCATTCTCCATCTATCCATCCATCCATCCATCCTCCATCCATCCATCCATCCATCCATCCATCCATCATCCTTCCATCCATCCATCCGTCCATTCTCCATCTATCCATCCATCCATCCATCCTCCATCCATCCATCCATCCATCATTCCATTCATCCATCCATCATTCCATTCATCCATCCATCATCCATTCATCCATCCATCATCCATCCATCCATCCATCATCCATCCATCCACCATCCATCCATCATCCATCATCCATCCATCCACCCACCCATCCATCCATTCATCCATCCATCCATCCATCCATCCATCCATTCATCCATCCATCCATCCACCATCCATCCGCCATCATCCATCCATCGTCCATCATCCATCCATCCACCCACCCATCCATCCACCATCCATCCACCCATTCATCCATCCATCCACCCATCCATCCAGCATCCATCCATCCATCCATCCATCAATTAGCCATCCATCCACCCACCCATCCATCCATTGATCCATCCATCCATTGATCCATCCATCCATCCATCCACCCATCCATCCATCCACCATTCATTCATCCACCATCCATCCATTCATCCATCCATCCTACATGTCTGTGTTGAGCTCCTCCTATGTGCCAGTGCTGCAGTCTTGCTTATATTTCTTATCAGGGCCTTTGTGCTGCCTTTTGTGGTGCATGGCACCCACGCAGAACTCAAACACTCATTTCCAAATTATTCTCCTTCTTCCTTCCTCCTTCTCCTTCTCCTTTTTCTTCTTCTTCCTCTTCCTTTTTTTCGAGACCAGGTTATGCTCTGTCACCCAAGCTGGAGTGCAGTGATGTGATCTTGGCTTACTGCAACCTCCACCACCCAGGGTCAAACGAGCCTCACACCTCAGCCCCTCAGTAGCTGGGACTACAGGTGCATGCCACCAAGCTCAGCTAATTTTTGTATTTATGTAGAGACAGGGTTTTACCATGTTGCTCAGGTTGGTCTCCAACTCCTGAGCTCAAGCCATCCGCCTGCCTCAGCCTCCCAAAGTGCTGGGATTCCAGTCCTGAGCCACTGCGCCTGGCCATAAAATTCTTTTCAGTCACCTCCCTTCTTCCTTAAAACTGACCTTGCTGGTGTCCATTCCTTTATAGATCTGGGGACATGATGCCTGGTTACATCCTCATGAAAATGGGCCTCTGGGTTGCCAATGACAAATACTTCTACTTGTAACAGTGCAGGGGATGCAGAGGCCAACTTCTCTAACTCTGGTCAACTCAGGGATGGGCAAGAGGTATTCCTTGGGCGAGTGAGGCTGTGCAGGATGCCTGACCCCTAGGTGCTGGGGGTAAACGCCTCTTGTAGTTTAAAGACTCTGATGCCAGTGGCCTTGTGCTGGGCCCATGTCCCATAGGTGGCTCCAGGGAGGCTCCTGGTTTCAGTGCACACAGCTAATGGGAGCAAGCCACGTTGAGGAAAGGGATTGAATGCAGGGAGTCAGGTGGATACAGTCTCCGGGAGACCTGGCGTGGTGGGGTCAGGAGGCCCCACTCCACTATCCCACTTGGGGTTGCACCACCATAGCAAGGCTGCCACCCAGACTGCAGGAAGTTGCTGCTGCCAATGCTGCCTGGTGCCCTGAAGCTGGTCCCAGGCTGTGGTGTGCACGGGGGTCTGGACACCAGGATCACCTCCATATGCTGTGTCTGGGGATATGGCCCTGCTGGCTGCGCCAGGGCGGAGGAGGCTGCCACCTCCGTCTCACTGTCCAACTCCATGAGTCTCTCTGATTGGTAGACTCTAATTTGCACCCTGCATCCTTATGCAAAGTCACCTGGGAAGTATAGTTTTTAGCTCCCCAGACTGCAGAGCAGGACAGTGCCCGGAAGAGGCGGGGCTGGAGCTTGGGTGGCCAAGGCACAGCAGGACACCTGCTATTCTCTGGGACTCCATCCATCCATCCATCCATTCATCCATCATCCATCCATTCATCCATCCATCCATCCATCCATCCATCCATCCATCCATCCATCCACCACGTGATGGACTGACCCCATAGGTGATCCAGTCATGGCGAGGGTTCCATGGAAGCAACAAAGTTTTTGTTTCATGAAGCTTTCGGTGCTGACCCTCTGTGCATCAGATGGTCAGTCTCAGGAACCTCTGGGCACATCCTCATGGTCCTTCATTAAAGAGTGAGCACCAGGCTGGGTGTGGAGACCACACGCGTGTTGCCCTCTCCGTCTTCACTGAGCACCTGGGCTGCTTGGTGGGTCCTATGGGAACCGCTGGTGATGGGCCCCTGCCTGGCTGTCTAGGAGAAAAGGGCAAAAGAGAGGGGTTCTTGTTTGCTGAGCTGGGAAGTGCACGGGCCAGTGTGCGGTTGCCATTGTTGATTCTGCAGCTTCTCTCACTGGCCTTGACCCACTGGGATCCACCCTCTCGTGGGGGGTACCACTGGCTTCAAACCCACATCCACCTGTCCCCAAAGCTTGTGCTGTGTCCAAGTGGAGTTTTCATCCTGTTGGAGACTGGAAGAAAAGCTCCTGAAAGGCTGTGCTGCCAGGTTCTTCCCGGGCTCTCCCCAACCTTTTCTTTTTTAAAAAGTACTTAATGTTTTCCTCTGCTCTGGCACAGGAAGCCCCTGGCCAGCAGGAGGGGTGGCACTGGGCCTGGGAAAGGTCTGGTGGCCTCTTAAACTTGTTGCAACAGAGATCTGAGAACAAGTCCACCAAGCCTGCTGGAAAACAGCTCTTGCCTTCAGCAATGGAGAAAACAGGCTTGCGAGCCTGAGTCTGGGAAGAGCATCACGGGCTTGTTATGGTGTGAGTCCAGGAAGCCCCAGCCGGGATCCTTGCTCCCCTGTCCTGGCCGCTGCCAATGCTGGAATTGAGTCTTAGGGATGACCCAGGGCTCGGCGCTGTGTCATCTTCAGCAGGTGGACTGGCAGCTGGCGCATCCTCTCTTCCCACGGGCTGCATCCAGGCCCAGGCTGTGCGGTGCAGCCTCACCAGGCACCTGCACTCAGCGTTGCTTCTCAAGTTAAAGGCAAAAGCCCACCAAAGCCTTCTTTGCTGGGGCCAGGTGGGAGGTGCCATACATGCCCGAGGGAGTGACAGAGCTGGGTGGGCTGTGCCCTGCTTGGCAGCCGAAAGCCACCCAGGAAATCAGAGAGGCCATGAGAGGCCTGGGTGCAGGGTGTTTTGGGTCCCTGTGCCGCCCCTCCCCTTTGTAACTGTTCCCACGCCGTGGTAGGAAATCCTCAGCTTCTCCATGTTTCTGGCTTCTTGATTTAATTGGCAGAGGACTGCAGCAAAGCCAAGCTGTAGAAATGACACCGTCGGAGGCAGGAACTTCAGAACCCTAGGACCTGGGTACTGTAGAGCCTTCCAGAGAACTGTGGACGGGGAGGTGCTTCATGATTGAGAAGTGAAGCTTCGATTTCCCTCCACCCTAGTCTCCTTCAGAGCCCTGCCCAGGCTGCTGTCTTCCCTGCACCGTCAGCTGGTCATGGCGGGGGTGGGGGTGGCACAGGGCCCTGTCTGTACCTCCTTGTGGCCTGCGCACCAAGCACAGTGCCCGCGCTGAGTCCCCTGGAGGGACAGGGAGTGCTGGGGAGACAGAGTCCTCCGTCTGGGTGCTCCTCTTGCTGAGGGCCTGCTGGGACAAGCAGTGACACTGCACCATTGTCTCTGGCGACCACCTCCTCCCGTGGCAGTGCTGAGGCTGCAGGTGCCACTGGCTGCAGGAGTCCCCGAAAACCAGCAGAGAGGAAACCTGCATGGCCATCCTGTCTCACCTCCAAACCTTCCGCCCTTCAGAAAAAAGTGGGACTTTCCTCTTGAGCCCATCCTATGCTTGTCATCATTCCTCCCTGGGGAGGAGGGCCAGGCCAGGGAGCGGGGAACTGATAGCTAAGGAGGCCCATGCCGCTGCACCCAGAGATGGGCACTGTTTAGTAGCAGATGTTGGGCTCTAACTCCAATTGGCATTAGCGTAAAGATGAATACACCGGTTTCTGTCAGGCACAGCTTGATCCAGCTACCCAAACAGTGTGGCCAGAGTCTGTCTCTCTACATCCTCAGGCAAGCACTCTCCACCTGCTCAGGAGACAGCTGCCAGCAGCTCCAGGTTCCTGTTCTGTGTTTGGAGCCAGCAGAGCAGGGAGGATTCCTCTTTCTCAAAGAAAAAGAGCCCCAGGACGGAGCTTCCTTGTCCTGGCTGGTCTCAGGTCCATCCCTGAGCTGACCGTCTGGGACAGGGTGGTGTCATGCTCTGATTGGCCAGCAGAGGGGGCACGGCCAACCCCCTTCCACACCTACCAGGCAGGGCGGTTGCTGGCTGCTGGGTTCCTCCAACTCCCAGGCCGCCCCAACACACACTGTTCTGTCACTGTGATGCCAACTTCGAGTTTATTTTCTCTGCCGGGACTCCCAGGGAACCTCTTGCTTGTGGGCAGGAGCAGTGCTTTCCCCATAAAACTGACCTTATTCAGGGCAGGTTCCTGGACTCGCACCTTGTGGTGGATGCAGGTCTGGGATCCTCGTGGTGTGGGGAAGGAGGCTCTGGCAGATGGGGCCGTCTTTTGTGTTGGAGGGTGACCATTGAGCTCCCTGGTAATGATCACGGCTTCAGCTGGCCAGAAGTCAGCTTATCCCCTTGCCCTTCCCTGAGAACCCCTGGATAGAGGGTCAGGAACCTTCTGGAAGGGATGCGGGGGCTGCCCCTCCCTTGTTCTTGGCTCTGCATGGTCTGGTGATGTGGGCAGGGGTCTTCCGGGGCAGTGGAAATGGCACACCCGCTGTAAATGGTCATGGGAAGGCGACAGACAGTCCAGGTGGATAACGACGGGGGATAAACTAGGCCAGTGACATCCCCGTGACCTCCGGAGGGGCCTCAGGCGGGGTGAAGGTTCTCAGGGGTGCAGGGCAGATGTTGTGACCCACCGGTTCTCCTGTGTCATTGCACAGCACCCCATAAGGCGGCCAGCTCCGCGGCGGGCCTTCTGTGGCCTTCCAGCATCTGCCTGGGCTGCTCTCCTTACGCGGCCAATGAGAAGAGGTGTCCGGGAGGCCGGGTGTGTGGCCCCTGCCAGCCTCAGGAGCCACGAGAGCACAGTGAGGAAGGCGGGCGTCGTCAGAGCCGGGCTAGCCCGGGTCTGCCTCTGATGTGTGGCTGCTGGTGGGGACAGGGCTGGGACCCTCCTCCACAGCGTGGTGCCCTGCCTCACCCAGCACGCGGCTCTGAGCTGGTCCTGGGGCCCTTCTGAGTGCCCGAGATTCACAGTGGTGGGGGTGGGGGTGCTTCCCGTCATCCCAGCTTCTGGGTGTTCCCAGGTGCTCCTTTCCTCTCCGTGGTTAACTCCGCTCCTCCTGTGTCATTTCAGCTCAGCCAGCAGATCTCCTGAAGGTTCTAGATTTTCACAACTTGCCTGATGGAATAACAAAGACAACAGGCTTTTGCGCCACACGGCGATCTTCCAAAGGCCCAGATGTCGCTTACAGAGTCACCAAAGACGCGCAGCTCAGCGCACCCACCAAGCAGCTGTACCCTGGTAAGTGCCGCACCCTTCTGTTTGGGGTGGTGGGTCCTGTTGGCCCTCCGGCCTCCAGCCAGGAGCAGCGCTCAAGCCTGTGTGGCAGCAGAAACGGGCTCAGTTTTCCAGGAAGCCCCTCTCACGAGCCCGGTTTCATTTCACTGTAGTGAAAAGGCAGTTGCAACAGTGGGATTTTGTCCTTCTGGACTGGACTGGGCTTTGTCACTGTCCTTCTCTGCTGGATGTAGGTGGGTGGGTGGGTGTGGCCTTGTGCTCTTGACCTTCTATCAGCTGTGTCTCTGGTGGTAGCTGGGCCGCCAGGACTCCAAGGGCAGAAGAAGTCGGATGGGTCCTAAGGGATGAGGTTGAGAGAAACCTCGGGGTCATGGGAAAGGAAGCACTTCCAGACAGAAGTTTAACTGGGGGCAGTGACATTAAGAGATGATGAATCAAATGGCGTGACTCCTAGCAAGAGCATGGGAGGCTTTTAATGAGAATCAATTGCCAAATGCCGGGTCTCTGCTTTTAATTACATACCCGGAGTGGGAAGCAGCATTAGCTCTAAGATGCAGCATCCAAGTTGTCCGTGTCACCCAGTCGTGGGGCGCCACCTGTCACAGTTAATTAAACCCTCTGGGCTTATCTGGACGTGATTAATGAGCCAGTGATAGAGAACCTCATCGCCTTGACCCAGCCAGTTGCTCATGGCCTGGACTGAAATGAGCTCCTCTTTCTGATTCAGATGAGAAAGGGACGGGGGATGTAAGGCAAGTGAGTTCACTTTATGAGGTGCTCTGTAATTATTAGAAGACAGCACAGCATCTTTTTGGTGGACCTGGAGGTGACCCCGGCATTGAACCCACGGTCAGGACAGTCTTTGAACACTCCGTGGTGTTTCTGAAGATCGTGTCCCCGCAGGGCCCCTGAAGGACACCCTCTTTTGAGGGGCTGTTTCTGCTTCCACAGGCTTGCTCTCTGTACACTCATCCTCAGCCATTGCCCAGCCCTCCTTTACATCCATGTGACCTTGAAGAGTTTGTCTCTGAGAGAATCTGAGCAGTTCTTTTCAAGAATGGTTTTGAGAATGAGTTATTTCAAGAAATACCTCTGAGGTGCCGAGTCCCCGCCTTGCAGCTCGGTGGAGGTGAGGCGAGGTGGCCTGGGACCCCTGGCAGCCCACACTCTCTTAAACGGCCCAGGTGCCAGAGTGGCCCTGGGCTGTGGATCCCCAGCCTCAAGAGTGTGGAACTCATCGGCTTGGACAGTCTGTCCTCTCAAAGGACTGCAGCGGTTTCGCTCCAGGCCTCTGGAGGAGCGTTCCTAAGCTTTTGGGAGAGCATCTCTTTTGGAATTAGCCACGGAATGCTCACTTGGATCTTGGCCCAGAAGTTGCACCCTTTTCTGCCCCATGACCCCAGGTTCGTGACCTAGAGAGCCTGGGAGGGCGGGTCCAGGGAAGGGCTTAGAGAGCTGATTGCCGAGGACCACGTGGACTCTGGGTGTGTGACACCCTGAGGGGCACACTGGGGAAGTAAGCGCTCCTGCTTTCCAAGGGGATCTTCAGCCACTTTGTTTAATCTTCTCTGTGTCACCCAATTCTGGGGTGTGGGCACCACACACTCACTGGACTTTGTCCTTCTCTGCTGGATCATCTTGTGGCCAGAAATATTACAGTATCTCAGGAATACAGGCTAATTATTGGATAAATAATCTAGGATCAGCCGGGCGCGGTGGCTCACCCTGTATTCCCAGCACTTTGGGAGGCTGAGGCAGGCGGATCACTTAAGGTCAGGAGTTTGAGACCAGCCTGGCCAACATAGTGAAACCCCATCTCTACCAAAAATACAAAAATTAGCTGGGCATAGTGGTGCATGCCTGTAATCCCAGCTATTCGGGAGGCTGAGGCAGGAGAATCACTTGAACCCGGGAGGCGGAGGTTGCAGTGAGCTGAGATCCCACCACTGCACTCCAGCCTGGGTGACGGTGACACTATGTCAAAATAAAAAAAAAAAGGAAAAGAAAGAAATGGCTTGGCCTTCCAGCAGTTTCTTCTGCATAGCAGGCTCTCTGTGCCTCTCTCAGCAGGGACCCCATCCCTGAGCAGGGCTCTTATCTACAGATCAGTTGGTTTCCATGTCTGTTTCCGGCTTTTAACCAAATGCTAGGTGAGCGAGGTTACCTTGACATAGTGAAGCAGTGAGCTGAGATCGCGCCATTGCACTCCAGCCTGGGCAACAGAGTGAGTGAGACTGTCTCAGACAAAACCAACATATAATCTAGGGTAAATTTCTGAATAGTATGCAGGATTTTTTTTTCAGTCCATGTTTTTTCTAAGTTTTCCAAAGTGCTTCACTTGCTCTTCTAGAGCCTTCTGTGAATTAGCTTACAGAGTAGAGTGGGTCCATATAAGCCAATTGCCCCATTCATGGCAGATGAAGCTGGAGGTTGCTTGGGAAGTATTTAAGCAGGGCTGTCTATGGAGTCCCTTCTGCAGGTCCCAAAGTGTTGGGTTGGGACCTGCAGAGGTCCCAAGGGATGCTGTTGGAGACCAGTGTCATAGGACGTCATTTGCCTTTGAATTGACGCCGTACCCCGCCTCGCCCCTTCCGCCCGGCCCTCCGAGCAAACTCGCCACCTGTCCTCTGTTGCTCGGACTCCTTCCACCCCAGTTGGCTTGTGGGCCCCTCAGTGGAGGGACTCAGAAGCTCACTTCAGGTTTTCCGTTTGAGAAGTGCTCAGTGTGTAGGGGCCACACATAGGAAAGGGCTGTTTGCTTGGGACCGACATGGCCTTGCATCAGCCACTCGTGTGGGTCAGCCTAAGCGCTAGGGGAGCTGGAGCTGCACCATGCCCCGTCTCGGGGAGCAGCAGCATCTGCGGGATTCTAGAGACCCGTACCTGCCTGACAGCTGCAGAGGAAGAAGAAAGGGTGCAGCCCAGGTGGCCATGGCAAGGCCTGGGCTGTGGGGAACTGAGTGGAGCAAAAACAGTATCTGCAAGTATCTCTTGGCGAGAGGGGAAGCCCGCATCCAGGCAGCTGTTTCCCCGGCATCCGATCCCCTGACAAAATCCCTGAGCAGGCTCCCCAGATTCCCCGAAGAGCTCACACACCCCTCGGCAACCCAGCAGCCAAGTGGCCCTGGATCACGGGGGCGGGGGTTTGGAGGCTGAGCTGAGCAGGTGACTGGGAGCCTCCACCTGGGTGCAGTGCCCGTCCCCGCCCAGGCCGCACAGGCATTAACCTCTGCCCTCCACCCACACGGGCACCACCTGGTCCTGTATCCCCCACTGGGCACGAACTGGCAGAGTGATCTGGGTGCCAGAGAGACAGCCATGAACAGAACAGACGGAGCCCGGCCTCCTCTGGCCTGGGACAGCGAGGTTCCCTAGGCCACCCTCATCAGGGGCACCACCCTCCCTTCTGTACAGGTGAAGAATCCTGTTCTCATTTTCTGCACTTGGGGGCAGGACAGAGGCTAGAATTTCCCCTCTCATTTGAAGAGGGTTTTCTAGTCTTGCTCAGACCCAGCAGTCTGGGTTCTGGGATCTGTTGGACCAGGGAGCTCCACCCTGAGCCACAGTTTCTGACTGATCATGGGTGCTGGGTTGTCCTGGCACCAGGGAGATGAGGCTGCAGGGACTGAAGCCCAGGACTGTGATGCGGGGGCCACCAGTGAAGCGGGGAGGGTTGGGACTTCCTTCCCTCTGGGGTCCCAGGCCTCGGCCCCCTGAGCCTGCAGTGCAGACATCGCCTCACGGTGAGGTGGCCTGAGACCCTGAAGGCAGCAGGCCTGGCTTCCTCACCAGGCGGCCCGAGCTCTGGGATCCATGTCCCCGCTGGGGGCCCGGGATGGGGTGCTCCCTGCCTTGTTGACCCAGCACTGCTTGTTTGTAATGACCCAGGTCTGAGCTGTCCCCTCTGAGGATGACCAGGCAAGGCAGTGTCCCCCATGGTCACCTGACTCGGGGACCAGCCCCACCTGAGCCCACTTCCTGGATCAGCACACAGCCTCCTCCTCGGCTGTGGTGCTATGGGTGGGGTCCTCTCCATTTAGTCCTCTGTAGGTGCCTTTTCCTCCTACCCCTCTTCAGACCAGGCTTCTGAGATTTGCCTCCTACTCAGGACCTCAGGCAGGGTTGGAGGGAGGCCACGGCTCTGCCCACAACCCCCTGCCCCTTGGCTGACACCTGTCTTCGCCTGTGGCTCTCCTGCACCCTGGGGCCTGGGCTCCAGAATCAGCCTCCCTTGGGCAGAATGTCCTGCTGCCCCTTGCTGCCCCCGCCAGTGCCTTCCTGCCAGAGAGCAAGGGAGCAGCCAGTTGTGCTGGGCCCCGGGACCCTCCGCAGGACTGCGCTGAGTGCTGGATGAGGGTTACAGGGACGGCCGAGAACAGGGTGCTGGCTGCAGAGGCAGGCTGACATGAGGGGAAGATGGAGGCAGTGGTGGGAGGGTAGTGTCCTCAGCCTGGGGGCTTTGCAGACCCTCTACTCACTGAGCAGATGCTCTCCACTCCCCTGCACCTCCATAGAGCAGGATAGGGGTTCCCTCATGGCTGAGAGGAGGGGGGTCCCATGAAATAAGATGTGGGGTTCCCACCTGGGTGTGTGCACAGGCCTCCCCTTGAGACTGGAGACCGTCTCTTCCTCACTCTATCTTTGACCCCATGGGTTGGTCCAGCCCAGGGAATGTGAACTTCACTTCTGGCCATGACAAATGCAGTAAGTTTGGGTCCAGGCCAGAAGGTTCCAGAACCAAGTTCTCCCTGCAGGGGCTGCCAGATGGCAGCTTCCTCTCTGGGGCCCCTCACCTGTCCCACCCCAGTCTGGGACTGAGAGCCCTTCCGGTCAGGACTGAAGACGGCTGGTGAAGTTCCTTCTGCAGGGCTGCCTCGGTGCCCCTGTATCCTGGGCCTCTGCCCTGGGCCTGCCAAGCTCCCCTTAGCCTGGCCCTTCCTGGGCTGCCAGTGTCCAGCTGAAACCTCACCCACCTCCCAGGTTCCTGGCCCCCTGTCCAAAGTTAGCCACACCCTGCATTCATTTCCTATCCTCTGACCTCTTTCTGCCACACTGCCCCCTGCCCCCTGCATTATTTGCAATTATTATTATTATTATTATTTATTATTATTATTATTATTATTGAGACAGAGTCTCACTCTGTCGCCCAGGCTGGAGTGCAGTAGTGCAGTCTTGGCTCACTGCAACCTCTGCCTCCCAGGTTCAAGCAATTCTCCTGCCTCAGCCCCCCGAGTAGTTGGGATTACAGGTGTGTGCCACCACACCCGGCTAATTTTTTTATATTTTTGGCAGAGACAGGGATTCACCATGTTGGCCAGGCTGCTGTGGAACTCCTGACCTCAAGTGATCCTCCTGCCTTGGCCTCCCAAAGTGCTGGGATTACAGGCATGAGCCACCTCGCCCAGCCTGCAATTATTTAACTAACTGGTTTAGTTTGATGATTTCTGTTTGTATCGTGGGAGCATCACTTGCTGAGATCAGGGACCATATCTGTCCCTTGACTGTGTCACCCCAGAGCCTGGCACCAATCACTGTTTTTTAGGGGACCAGTCACTGTTTATTGATCGCGTGATCCACTGTAGTGAGCAGTCAGTATGCTTAGTAACTGTCGGCTCAGTATGATTCAGTTTCAACACAAATGCATTTATTGTACTCCTACTGCATACCTAAAATGCTCTAGTGCCTTTGGACTTCAGCAGAAGTAAGAATGAAAAGCTCTGGCCGGGCGCGGTGGCTCATGCCTGTAATCCCAGCACTTTGGGAGGCTGAGGCAGGCAGATCACTCAAGGTCAGGAGATTGAGACCATCCTGACTAACACGGTGAAACCCCGTTTCTACTAAAAGATATACAAAAAATTAGCCATGCATGGTGGCGGGCGCCTGTAGTCCCAGGTACTCGGGAGGCTGAGGCAGGAGAATGGCGTGAACCCGGGAGGTGGAGCTTGCAGTGAGCTGAGATCACGCCACTGCACTCTAGCCTGGGTGACAGAGCGAGACTCTGTCTCCAAAAAAAAAAAAAAAAAAAAAATGAAAAGCTCTGAGGGAGTCCGGAGCCCACTCCTCAACTGTGACTTTTCTTGGAGAAATGAAACATGAAGTGTTCGATAGCCGACTCCCTCCTCCCAGAGTGCCCGGACAGCGTAGATTATAAAGTGTCAGCATCCCAGCTCATGTCATGACTCGAACGGGCCATCTCACAGTGACAATAAATCCATTGTTATTTCGCCAGGAGAGAGATTAATGTTAAACATAATTTATCCTTTCGGGTTTTATCTGAGCTGGGAAAATTTGTTACCATAGAGATTTCAAAACTTGAGAAACGGCATTTTAATGAGCTACAGGAGATGGGGGTTCGTGGGCCTAGCGGTGCCTCATGCTGGAGACATGAGTGTGCTCAACAAGTTCTTTGATCTTTTAAGATGGAAGAATGACTCTGGCACTCAGGGTGGCGGTGGGGTGGGGACGGGAGCCGGGTGGCCCTTTGCAATGAGAGTGAGGGAGTGGACTCAGATGGTGACTGTGCCGTCTGCCCTGGGTGTGGACGGGGACCTGAGTGCTTCAGGTGAGACCCCACCTGGCCGTCAGTGCTCCATGCACTCCCAAGGACCACGTGGGGCTGCCATGGTCCTGCTGGCAGCCTTGCCATCTGGGGTCCCTATGGTGGGTGGGCATGGCAGGCGCCACTCCCTTGCCATAGGTAGGACCAGCTAAGGCTGTCATATCCAGAGTCCCCCGCCCACATCCCCTCATGTGGAAGGTTGATGCAAAGCTATAATCCCAGCTCTTTGGGAGGCCGAGGCGGGCGGATCACCTGAGGTCAGGAGTTCGAGACCAGCCTGACCAACATGATGAAACCTCATCTCTACCAAAAATACAAAAATTAATCAGGCGTGGTGGCATGGACCTGTAGTCCCAGCTACTTGGGAGGCCGAGGCAGGAGAATTGCTTGAACCTGGGAGGTGGAGGTTGCAGTGAGCCGAGATCTCACCACTGCACTCCAACCTGGGTGACAGAACCAGACTCTATCTCAAAAAAAACCCCACAAAAAAAGCCAAACAAACAAAGCTGATGGCTTGTGTCTAGACGTGGGAGTCCTGAGCCAGTTCCTCCGTGAAACCTGCCTTTCCCAGATGGCCACACTGACTGCCATCACCCCCACCTGGGGCTGTCCCCAGCTTTGGGGGCAGGGGCCTTGGCCAGGCCCACCTGGGGCCCAGTCTCCTGTGGGAACAGCTGAGTCATGGCTTGGAGCTGGTCAACACAGGGTGCCTGGCCACAGCTGGGCAGCCCCGTTCCCTGTAGTGCCTTAGTGAGAGATTCGTGACTGCAGGATGAGCCTGCTGCTGTGGCAGCTTCCAGCGCTCACACAGGCTCTGGGTTGGCCTGTGGGGGCCTTGGAGGGTTTGCCTGGAGTAGTGGCCCCTCATTTTGCAGACTCTCGGGAGATCTCCCTGCAGCACCTTACAGAGGATGCAGAGGCTGTGACAGGCAGCATTCTCCTCCCCCTGGGAAGCTTCAGGATGCTGTGGGACGAGGGGGCCTTCAGTGTCCCCTTCCTCCCGGTATGGTACCTGCAGCTGTGCTGGAGTGACCAGGGGCAGAGGCAGAGGCTGCTGCCTGCCTTGCCACGATTTCGCCAGCAGAGGGTGCTCATGGATAGCCGCCGTGCAGGCGCTGCTGCCGCAGATCCAGACTCTGCTGCCCCTTGGGGGTCAGGGGCCTCTGGGCCACCTGGTTAACCTTTGTTCCCACTTCTAAAGAAGGGATGGGTCTGGTAATGGATTCACGATGGCTCAAGCCCACCCACCAGATCCCAGCCCTCCGTAGTGGTGCTGCTTGTGGGGCGGCTCCAGCAGCAGGTCCTGGGCCCCCTTCCTCGGCATGTCCCTGTTGACACCCTGCTGGGACACCGCTCCTTCTGGCCGGTTCTGAGGAGCCCACAGCCTTAGGCCCAGCACTTTCGGCTGGCCCAATGGCATCAATTAGCCGCAGGCCCTCCATCAGCCTCAGGCTCTTGGCAGAACTGCAGGTGGCCCAGGGTGAGAGCATCGCCGCCTTTGCCACCAGGATGGATGGACAGGAGGGGCCGGGGCTCCCAGTCATGCCCACCGACGAGGGGCAGACATGTGGAGTGGGCTTAGGTGCTCGTGGCCGGGTCAGCCTGGGTCTGCCTTTTAATGACCTCAGATTGCTTCTGGCGGGTGTTGTAAGAGGTAATTCCTCCTGTTAACATACTAGGGATATTTTTTTTTCTAATTTTAAATTTGGATTAAATTCTTTTGATTAATTTCTACTTTTTCTCTGTTTTGCATATCCGCCAGGAAATGTCACAAAGTACAATTCTAGTGGCGGTTCGAGGCTGTTGCTTCCCTTTTCCCTTCCTCTCTCAGCTTCCTCCCTCTGTCTCCCTCCCTCCCTCCCTTCCTTGCATGCTGAGTGGTGAGACCCCGTGGAGCGCACAAAGACGCCTCAGAAGCAGCCTCCACCCAGAGGCAGCTCACAGCCCGAGAGGTTCTCCTGAGGGTCGACACACAGATGCGTTGAGGCATAGGAGTTGAGGACAGGGTGTTGAGGGCTCCCAGCTGGAAGGATCAGTTGTGTTTCATGGAGGAGTTTGCATTTGCACTGAGTCTTGAAGGGGGCAGGTTTGGCCAAGTGGGAGCAGGAGAAGGCTGCAGGAGCAGTTTGATCAAGGGGCAGATGTGCAGCAGATGGCAGTGCCCCACGACGGGCAGCACAGCTTCCCAGGGCCCCGGGCTGGCTTGTTTGCAGAGAGCCATGGCTGGGTGTGGCTGGGGGGCTCCCCGACTGCCTTCTCACCTCTGTGCTCTGTTCCAGCGTCTGCATTTCCCGAGGACTTCTCCATCCTAACAACTGTGAAAGCCAAGAAAGGCAGCCAGGCCTTCCTGGTCTCCATCTACAACGAGCAGGGTATCCAGCAGATTGGGCTGGAGCTGGGCCGCTCTCCGGTCTTCCTCTACGAGGACCACACGGGGAAGCCTGGCCCGGAAGACTACCCCCTCTTCCGGGGCATCAACCTGTCAGATGGCAAGTAAGTGGGCACTTCTGGGCAACTGTCCCCCTGCTGGAGCGGGGATCAGGCCAGCTCACACCACTGACCAGATGCGGAGCACAGTAGAGGACGTGCAGCAGCCGGCACTGAGACTCCCACAGACGCCGCACAGAGGAGAGGGTGCTGGGCTTGGAGTCCGGAAACCTGGGTTGTGTTCTTCGTCCTCTGTAGCTTTGGGGAGTCACTTCGCCTCCCTGGCCCTCCATTGCCCCTTTGTAAAGTGCACGAAAGCACATCACATTCCAACCTGTTTCTGTCAGAAGGGACACAGGAAATTGTGAGGTTATACCCACCTTTTCCAGAAAGGATTTAAGGTATGCTTCAAGGACACAGATGTGTTAGGAGTGGGACTGAGCATGAGAAAAAGCGGGTCGTGCCAGCACACTCTGTTGGGTGCAGACCTCAACACCAGGGGTTGTCAGTTGCCTCTTTCGTGGTCAGCACGTGTGAGGTCATGCCTGACAATCTCCGAAGGCCTTCAATACATGATTTCTGAATTCTTCGCTAAGACTTTCAGACAGATCCACTCCTTCCACCATTTCCCATCCACACCCAGTCTTCTCTGGCTGCCTGCAGTTTGCCGTCACGGTTCAGAGGGCACATGACGAGTGCTCTTATGCACATAGCAAAATACAACGGCCGCCACCCTGCCCTTCTCCTGACGGCTGTGACTGCACTGCAGGGACCGCGCTCCCGACTCCCGAGCCCGTGCCGAACCCCTTCCCCCTTTCACTTGGGCTCCCGGCTGGGCTTCCAGGGTTCAGACAGCCATCTTTGTCTGAGGGATGAGGATTCTGGGGAATGAGTAGATCTCATGGCACGGGGTGTTGCCCCAACTTGTCTGATTCCAGAGGCTGGGCCTTGATCTGCTCCGCCCCACCACGATCCTGCAGGAAGTGGGCCTTCTTCCTGTGCCTCGAGGAATTGGCAGCAAAATCGCTTGAGCTGGCATCTGTGATCCAAGCCCTGTCTTCACCGTCTGTTTCTCTGCAGGTGGCACAGAATTGCTCTCAGCGTCCACAAGAAAAACGTCACCTTGGTCCTCGACTGTAAAAAGAAGGCCACCAAATTCCTCGACCGCAGCGACCACCCCGTGATCGACGTCAATGGCATCATCGTGTTTGGCACCCGGATCCTGGATGAGGAGGTGTTTGAGGTGAGCAGGAGGGCAGACCACCCCCCGTGCCCACCCAGGGCACTCCTCCTATGGAGCCACTGTGACTGCTGTTGGAGGAGGCTCCTCGGGCAGGGACCGGCTGGTGGTCCACTGTGGTCACGGTCTCTGTTGGTCAGGAGCCTCTGCTGCCATCCTAAGAGATGTTGGTGGCTTTCGGAAATGGAGGGGCCAGAGCTGCTGTCGCCTGTAGGCCGTGTGGGGATGGCAGCAGCCGCCCTTGTCCCAAGGGCCCAGTACATGAGTCTCCTGGGTGCTGGCTCGGAAAGGACAGGGGCTTTGTCCAGCCTCGTGCTGAGGCTCCTGGAAACCTGCACACTCCTGCCGTCTGTATCCGAGGCCATCCTGGGACGGGGCAGCTGTCCTCTGGGTGAGCTTGAAGGGCAGAGCTGGGCCACTGTGTGGATGAACCAGGAAGACCTGTGCCGACCCAACTCAGGTGGCCTCACTCGAGTCTAGCTGTGTCCAGCCAGGGGCTTTGCTTTCCTGGGGAATGCCTCAGAGGCTTGGGAGTTGGGGCCTGAGCTGAGTGGGCTCTGGGACCCTCACTTCAGCCCATGGAGCCCTTCACAGGTTGGGGTTCTGCATGAGAGAGCAGGAGAATGCTCCGTCCCACTGCCAAGAAACAGGTTGAGAGGCTCTGCAGGTGACCAGTGATCCCCAGCTGCCCTGGGTGGGGGCCTTGGAGTCACCAGGAGCCTGTAGAGGTTCCAGGGCCCTGCCTCCTGGGGTGCTGGGGCGACAGCCTGCATGGGGTCCTGGACTCCGCCCTTCCCAAGGGCACTGCAGTGACCATTGCCCCTGCGGCTTGGGTTAGACGGCAGCCAGGACCCCTCCACTGGGCTTCTTTGTCGTTTATGTAAGTTGGGTTTTGCAGAAGATTTGGTTTTGCACCCAGGGCTCTGTGGCTAAAACCTGTTCGAAAGCCACTGGCTTAAATGGTCTCCAAGGGCCATCCCGGCTCTGGGATTTCCTCCTCCAGGGCTGCAGAGATGCGACAAGTTAGGGCAGTGTCTCCTCCCTAAATCCCCGAGCACTGCCGTGAGCTCCTGGCTGTGTCTACACATCGGTTCTGCATGCGTCTGCACCTGTTTCATGGCTGAGGTGGGGTCCCCAGGGCCATGTTTCTTCTCGGTGACTCAGGGTCACCAAACCAGACACCATGTTGACTCAATCTTGGTGCTCTGCCAAGGGCACGCTAAGGAGACATCACGCATACTGAGTTCATTTCTGTGTTAAAGGTAGCGATGTCTGCTCATGGGGACGGGCACAGTTGAACTGGCCCTGGGGCTTTGAGCGTGTGAGAAGAGGGCAATTCTGAAAGTCTCACCTTTCTAGAAAATCATACTGGGGACCACGTAGTATCACTATGAACTGGACGTTCAGCAGAATGCTGGCCTCAGGGCAAGCCCACCTGGGCTGGACTCCCAGCTCTATCGAGTATTGGATTTGGGCCTCGGGCAAGCTGCTCTGCTATTTCTCTGTCTTAGCGTCTCCGTCTGTAAAATGGGATCACAGATGTGGCTGCTTCATGAGCTGTGGCAAAGGTTCCATGAGGTTGAATGCAGTGACACGGCAGCACACTGCCTCCCTTATAGGAAGCCCTGGCTTAATGTCAAATTCCGTTGTTCTGGATATTAATCCAGTGTCAAGGCAGACAGAAAGGCAGGACACAGCCCCGTGGCCCAGTGCAGACAGCAGAGGAATGATCAGAGCAGCCACTCTCTGCGGAATGAGATGGGCCTGTTAGAAGAAGGCAGGGAGTAGGTGTGAAGGTGGTGGAGATTCTGCTGAACGTGCAGTTGGCTCAGGAAGCTGTAGCCTGGGGCTTTGGTAGAGTAGGGCGGGTGCTTGGATCCTGCTGGCACAGCCAGATTTTGCAAGCTATTGAGACACACCCTCCGGGCACACTTCTGACCAGACCTGCCCAGGCGCCTGGAAGGAACTGTAGGCACAGGAGCCGTCTTCAGCCAGGCGGGAAGCAGCTTCTGGGCTATTCTGGGGAGCTGGGGTTAAAAGCTGCCTTGTGCTGGTTTTGCCTCTTGCTGGTGGGAGGATCTAGGCAAAGCAGGTGACAATGATGAGCTTTGAGACTCGTTTGTAAAACATGGGTCACGGTAAGGCTACCTGCACAGCTGCAGGGGAGGTTCTGGGCTTGGCCTGGGCACCTGCCTGAGTCGCCCCCACCGCTGCCTGTTGTTCTGTGGGTCGAGGCCCTGCCTCTGGATGGGAGGCCACGCGGTGGCCTCGGGTTTTTTTTTTTTTTTTTTTTGGGACGGAGTCTCGCTCTGTCGCCCAGGCTGGAGTGCAGTGGCGCGATCTTGGCTCACTGCAAGCTCCGCCTCCTGGGTTCACACCATTCTCCTGCCTCAGCCTCCTGAGTAGCTGGGACTACAGGCGCCCGCCACCACGCCTGGCTAATTTTTTTTGTATTGTTAGTAGAAACGGGGTTTCACCGTGTTAGCCAGGATGGTCTCTATCTCCTCACCTCGTGATCTGCCCGCCTTGGCCTCCCACAGTGCTGAGATTACAGGTGTGAGCTACCGCGCCCGGCCTCAGGGTTTTAATGTTTGTCATGCAGTCGTTTTTTTGTGCTGTGTCAAAGCTTTGTAATTTCTAGTGTGTTCTGCTGTAAAGATTCAGGAAAAAGCTTTATTTTACCTTTACAAAATTAAGATCCTAAAACAAATAGTGCTTCATTGATATTCTAACTGAGCAGGAAAAGCTGTTTTCCCAAAAGCAGATGTATGTGAAGAGTCCCTTACCCCAGGGAAGCACTAGAAATCTGTGTTCAGGGCTGGGTTTGCATCCTGGCTCCACTGTTTCCCAGTGGTGAGATCTCGGGTGAGTTGTCTGACCTCTCTGAGACTCAGTTTCCCCATCTGTAAAATGACAATAATAGTACCCACCGCAGTTTTGTGTGTGTGGGAGGCACCGTGAGAATTAATCCATGAAAAATGCCTATGAGTGGCCGACAGCAAACATGCCATAGTTTACCTACTTTATCAGCAAAGGATGAAGGTAACGTGTGGTTTTCAAAAGGAAATGGCTGTTTTCCTATCGGGGCTTGTTCTTCCAGGGAACGGTGCAGGCCTCACTCTGCAGCTGGCGCCTGGCAGGCTTCTGGTCGCAACAGTAGGTCACAGCTAGGGTCTGAATTCTGTGTTTCTGATGAGCCATTTTTTCCTGTCGTGGAATTCGATTTGAGCCAGAGTAGCTGCCAGGAACGAGAGGTTTTTATTGACCGCAAGTTGTTAATGGTCTGGAGGAGGTGTTTTCCTAGCCCCAGAGTTTCCTGGCTGTTAGCTGTGCTCACGTTGGAAAATTGGACCTGTCTTTCTTAATGAAGTCCAGCAGGATGAGCGATGCCTTCAGCTGCCCCAAGCATCTTTTCTTTTTCTTTTTCCTTAACAGTGTGAGGAGGAAGTTCGGTGAGTTGGCCTCAGAGTCCCAGCCACCTTTTGTCTCATTGCAAGTGGAAGAGAATTTCTATTTCTTTTGAACTAAAAGTGATTTATCTCTGCTTTCCAGCGGGCTCTGCATAACGACACCTCCTATCTCAGCCGCTTGGCTGCTCTAGAAGGCTCTAAAAATGAGGGGCTGGCACTGTTGAGACGTATTCCTCCAGCAGCCCCAATCTTCCCCTGGAAGGACAACTTCCACCCATTCAAAGCCAATCTGTTCTGTGTTTAGAGTTGTACCAAACAAGGATTCACCAAACTCTAAGAGAGTTCATTTAAACAGGGACTGGGGTTTTTCATGGGGTGTCTGTGGCCCCACAGAGGCCCCCTTTGTCCAAAGTGATGCGCCCTCGAGGGACAGAGGGAGATAGAGACCCTCAGGGCCAAGACACATGTGTCTCCCGCAGTGCAAGGCCAGTGCTAACGGCTGGTGCTGTGCCCGCAGCCTCCCTGGGTATAGACGCGGAGCCTGAGTGTGTGGCCTTGGCCGTGTCAGCAGCCCCCTGTGCCTGCAGACCAGGCCCTCACTGCCTCCCAGCCCCTGAGTCTGGTTCTAGTGGGGCAGCCTTGCCATGCAGGGGAGGTGGGACACTGCTGTCCCTCACAGAGCCACGCACGGAGGAAGTGATGGGCATGGAGGGCATTCTGCTGGCAGGTCCCTCCAGCCTTGGACTTCCTTCCCTGCTGGTGACTTGGAGCCCCGTGTCCTCATCTGTAAAATGGGGCGATAGGGCCAACGCTGTTGGATTTCGGGTTGGTGAGATCAAATCTGTGTTAGATGCGAGGACCTCCAAGGGCCGCAGGCAACCACCTTGTCCTGGGTCTTTGGCGGTGAGAGCTGCTCTCTGGCCCATTGTCAGTGGTCATCTGCCAGTGACAATGGGCCAGAGGTGGCCCGCCATCCACAGTGGCACTGTCATGAGCTGTCCCTTTTCTCAGCTTTTCTGGATCCCCCTTATGAATTAGATGCTGTGAGTCCTGCCGTAAAGATGAGACCCCTGAGCCTTCAGGAGGATGGAGCTGCTGAGAAGCCCATGTGGAAAGAACTGGCTGAGGGTCCTACCAGCCCCAGCTAGGGCGAGTGCTCTGGGGTGCCTCCTGCCCGTACCTGCACCTGCCATCATAGCAGCCCCTCAGCAAGGTGTGGGTTCGCAGGCCCCTGTCCTCCTCTCCTGGCAGAGTCCCCCTGTGGAGCTGGCAGAAGATCCCCCTGGCATGGGCTCTGTCTCCTAGGATGGGGTGGGATGGCCAAGCCCTCTCATGCTGCCTGTTCCCAGGGCGAGTATGCCGGAGCTGCCTGGGACATTGTCCTGGGAAGTTCTCATCCCAAGTCTTGTCCCTTCTGGATGTGCTGGTGCCCTGGGGCCAGCACTGGTGTCAGAGGAGGACTCAGGGCATTGCTCCCCAACCCTCAGGTTTCCGGAGGTGCTGGGCAGGCCCAGGACCACTGTGCAGGAAGGGGAAGGCAGAGGGGCTGGGCCCCCCCAATGCAGGAAAGTCTTTTTATCCAGGGCGTAGTCAGGAACGAGCTTTGTGTTTTCGGAAACATGGCCTCAGTGGCCAGGGTGAGCGTGGGGCATCCTGTAGAAGGTGGGGATGTGTGAGTTATCTTCACAGGCAAGGAGAAGGTGGATGGGAGAGCAGCCAGGGCCCACCCCCACTGTGCCCTGGAAGAAGAGAGTCTTGCTGCCACTTCACAGCTTGGGAAGCCAGCACCAGGGAGGTTGAGTCACTTGCCTAAGGTCACTCAGCAAAATGACAGCAGATTGGGACCTCAGAAATCATGACACAACTGTCCCCAGCCTGGAAGGGATCCCTGGGACCAGAGGCAGGAGACTGGACTCAGGCTGGCCTGACAGCACTGTGGGCCCCCACCTGGCATTCTGTTCTCATAGCCCTCCCTGCACAGGCCCTGAGGACCCTGGAGTCCCCTGGCCCATGGAGTCTGTGAAACCCTGGAACCTTCCAGGAAGTGCCAGCATAAGCTGTTAGCAAGGGCAGAGGGCCCAAGAGTGTCCCTCTGGTGTGTGACAGGTGACCTGGACCCGCCTAGCCCCTGTCCCAGCACCTTCCCCAGCCTGGGGTGGGCAGCACGGGGCTACCTGGCTGCTGATCTGGAGGGCTCCATGCGCCTCTCTAGAGTCTCACCTCATCTATGGGCCCTGAGCTGGCCAAGTGATCCACGTCAGGGAGGCTGGGAGGCGGGACTAAGAGGGGGCCTGGGGTGCCTCTGCCTTGAGGCCTGCCGTGGAAGGCCCCTCCTCTGTGGGTGAGCTATGACCAGGAGGGGGGCCGTGGAGGGGATGAGAACTGCCCCGGGGGACAGCCGGCCAGCGAGTTCTGGGCCAGGAGCCAAATGTGCTTTTAAGCTGTTGAAGGTTTCAAGGGGCAACAAGACCAAACAGACTATAAACTCCAGCTCTCCCTGCAAAACCCCTGGGTGCTGGCGGGAAAGTGATGGCGTCGGCTCCAAGCTCTAACAGTCCTCCATCTGTCTGCCTTCATTTCAGCCTTTGAAAAACACCAAGCGGTTTACCTAATCCCTGATTCCCTTTTTCCAGGGGCCTGGCTTTTCCACTGACATGTTCTTTCTGGAATTTCGCTCTCCCCGGGGCAGGAGTGGGGCCTGTGCTGAGTGGGCCTTTCTCAGCCATCCACGGAGGCACCCTGGGATTCCTGTGTGCAGGAACAGAGGAGCCCCAGGATTCCTGTGAGTGGAAATGGAGGTGCCCTGGGATTCCTGTGAGTGGGAACGTCCCCCAGGGCGTCAGGCCCTTCAGTGTTAGGGCCTCGAAGGAGAGAGCAAGAGCTTTGTTAGAGGCCCAGGTCCACGTTTGCTGTAACTTCCCAAGCTGGGGCCTTTGGAGCCTCTGGATCCTTCCAGAACTACCTTGTTGCTCACTGGCTTGCTGACCGCTCCCTAGGCTGCCTGTGGGACACAGCAGGTAGGACTCAGGCTCGGGCCTAGGGCGGCTCTGGAGCCCGCAGCCCATCACTGGGCAGCCGGGGAAGCCCCGGCGGAGGGAGGCGCAGCCATGAAGATGAGCAGGCTTCCCGGCATGCAGGCGGACGAGATTGGGCACTGAGCTGTGTGCGGCTGGCGGCTCCGGGACATGAGGGGACTCTGCTGAGGACCTTTCCTCCTGGTGGGGGGAGGGCTGCGGGGCTGGGAAAGCCCACCTCGCCGGACCTTCCCTGGGCCCTGCTGCTCAGCCTCCGCTTGATGAGCTGCATTCCCCTGTGAGAGGACTGGGGAGGTGTCCGGGGAGGGAGGGCTTTCCCCGCCTTGGAAGCCGCCCAGAGGGGCACATTTTGGGGGCTGGCTGGGCCAACTCTGACTTGGGACACGAGATGGATGTGATGTGTGCACTGGGGCAGGGCAGGGCACTCCACCGCCTCGGGCAGCCCCAGGCACTCTGCTGTGTCATCTCTGTGCCTCCATCCTCACTGGGCAGGCGATGTGGATAGGCCAGGTGTCCCTCTGCCAGGGCTTCTCGGAGGCAGTGTTTGCCTGCCCCTCCCGAGTCCTGGCCCAAGTCCCTGCTGCTGCCTGGCCAGTGCGCCTGCCATTGCAGCTCAGAGCAACTCCCTGGGGGGCTCTGGTGCACCTGCACTGACACAGGACACTGTCACCTGTCTAGGTCCTCAGTCCAAGACCTGCATCTACCCAGCCCTGCTGTCTCCTTAGCATCCACGGGTGCTTTCTGTAGGAGCCACCTCTGCTGTCTCAGGCCACCTGTGTGGCAGCCCAGACCCCACCCTGGCAGTGCTGAGGCAGTCCCGGCAGCGGAACACCAGCGGGTGAAGGGCAGAGGCCCCTTGTCATGTCTTTAGCTCTGCCTGCTTTGCTGAGACCTCCTCTTGCCCCTGGAAGGGACAAGGACATTGCGCTCTGCATGATCTCGTGGGACTGCTGCAACCAACTGTCACAGCCTGGTGGCAAAACAGCAGAGATTTATCCTCTCCCAGCTCTGGGCCAGAATTCCAAGATCGAGGTGTGGGCGGGGCCGTGCTCCCTCTGAAGGTTCTAGTGGGGGACCCTGCCTGCCGCTTCCAGCCCCGGGTGGCCCCAGACACTCCTTGGCTTGTGGCCGCATCACCCCAGCCTCTGCCTCCGTCTTTACACAGCCTCTCTCTTCCCCGTGTTTCTCCTCTGTGTGACCCACAAGGACGCTTGTCATTGGATTTAGGGCCCACCCTAATCTAGGATGTTCTCATTTCCAGATCCTTCATTCCATCTGCAGTGATCTTATTTCTGGACAAGTTCACCTGTGGATCTAGATTCTGGGAGTTCCGACCTGGACACATCCCTCGGGGCTGTCATTCAGCCACTTCCCTACACCAGCGTGGAAAAGGGGTTTTTCCTCTCTTAAATTCCCACAGAGCACGTGTGCTTAAAAGTGAGCCTCTGGGCATGCATATCTGGGGCCTCTAGCCGAGGCTTCCGGGTGGGCTGCTGAGCTGTGCCTGGCTGAGGAGGGGCGGGGGGCTACTCCTGGCTAGCGGGCAGTTGGCCAAGCCTCGTGGGCGTCTCCCTGGTGCAGTAGGCAGCTGCCTGGCTGGCTGGAGCCAGTGTGCAGTTTGGTATTGGGGTGCAGTTTGGTATTGGGGTGCAGTTTGGTATTGGGGTGCATTCTCATTTTCAGTTCTGGTCTAGGGAGGCCTGAGTGGTGAGCGAGTGAGGCCTGGACTCCTTCCTGCTGCAGGTGGCTGGTAACCCGCCTGGCAGGTGTCAGTGACCCTGCTGGTGATCTGTGTGGCACCCAGCAAGGAGGGGTCCAGAGACCCCACAGATTTGGTCAGGGCCTGCCTCTTCCCATGTGCTGTGGGGCCTGGCCCCTCCTGCTGCCTGGCCCGAGGTTTGGGCTTCAGGTTTGTTCCATGGAAAATGTGAGCCACAGACCCATCTCCCAGCCCAGACAGGAATGATGTCATCTTGGGAGCCAGCCTTATCCAAAGTTATCTTGCTGGGCTGACGGTGGATGTTCTGATCCACAGTTCCCAGAAGATGGCACCGAGGGGCTCTGGGAAGAGATCCGTGATGCTGGAGGGTCTCTGGAGGAGAGTGCCCAGGGCAGGCAGGGCTGCGGTGGAGGGGGAGCAAAGGGGCAGGGCGCCCCTGTGGGAGGGCCCAGTGGCTGGGGGAGCCGCCCACCTGAGCGGAGGAGCTGCCATCAAGCAGCTGATGGGCGAGGGGGCCCACGAATGTGATGTCCTTCTTCAGCACCGTGGCCGAGGGGGCGTCTGAGGGAGCCGCAGTCAAGCCCCAGCCCTCCGCCCGTCCTTCTCATGGCTTCGAGCCAGCCTGAACCTCAGTTTCCTCAGCTGGAAAGTGGGGATGTTAGACTTGTGGTGCGGATGAAAGGAGGCAAAGCCGGTGCGGCCAGCCTCGTGGTCACTCAGCGTGGTGGCAGGTGCCGCTATGTGCTGGCAGGCTCTCCTGCCCGCGCGGGATGGTGGCTGTTATGATGATGCTGATTGTAGTTATAGTGATTGTGCAGTATTTTCATAGCATTGCCATCAGTGCCATTAACCCTATCTCATTGAAAGGGGTGTGAAGGGTCTACAAGCTCAGTGGGCAGGTAGGGGAGCCAGGACCCAAGCCTGCTCCCCATCGAGACGCCCCGTCTGTTGGGTGCAGTGGTGGGGGAGGGGCCCTGTTTGTTGGCTGCACTGGTGAGAGAGGGGCCCTGTTTGTTGGGTGCAGTGGTGGGGGGCCCATTTGTTGGGTGCAGTGGTGGGGGAGGGGCCCCGTCTGTTGGGTGCAGTGGTGGGAGAGGGGCCCCGTCTGTTGGGTGCAGTGGTGGGGGAGGGGCCCTGTTTGTTGGCTGCAGTGGTGAGGGAGGGGCCCTGTTTGTTGGGTGCAGTGGTGGGGGAGGGGACCACTTGGGGGGGCAGCCACATGGGAAGCTGGGGAGGGGGCTCCCACAGCTGGTGTCTGTCTTCCACAGCTGGTGTCTGTCTTCCACAGCTGGCCTCCGCCTCTGGGCATGAGTTGCTTGGTCGGCCCTTTGGTGCCTGGAAGAAGCCCCTGTGGGCCTGCAGAGTCAGCTCGGAGGCCAGGTTGGCTCTGTTTCTCCCCTGTCTAAGGGAGGCTGCCTGGCTCTTCCCCAGACCCGAGCAGACGGTCCAGGTGGTCAGGCCAGTGACACCCCACTTACAGGGTCTGGGTGCTGTCATATCGACCATGTACCTGGGGTGTGGGGCTGTGTCTTGCCAGCCAGGTGTGCTAATGAGTGAGTCTTGATCCCAGAGCACATGGAAAATCCGTCTCAGAATCACTTTTCTGCCAGCACCCTCCGGTCTGTTTGAAGATCCAGCAGTTGGGAAGGGCTGCTCTGTTCTACCACTGCACCCCACAGGGCCCAAGCATTAGGCTGGATGGGGCACTGGGGGCTGGTGCAGTGGCCACCGCTTGTTCAGAAAACCCAAGGCTCCGAGATGGAGGAGCCAGAGAGGTAAAGCCACCTGCCCAAAGTCACACAGCTGGGAACAGGCAGGGCAGGACTTCAGCCCAGGCCTGGATCTTTCTGGGTTAAGAGTTCCCATACTCAGGTGAAGAGGGGAAGGGCTTGGGGTCCCGGATGGGAGACTTCTGCCTGGGTCCTGTCTCCTTATTCTTATTCTTGCATCTCCTGATCCAAGTCCCTGCTCTTCAGTCACATCTCCTATGTCCCCTTTCAGCGTCTCGTTCTCCAGCCCCATGGAGCCACTGCCTGGCCCTCCCCGCAAGTGGATGGCACTGGGCCTGAGTCTTACACCCTGGACTCCTGGGCCTGTCTGTGACTGCCTGACAGGAAGTGAACCCCCTTTACCCTGGCCCCCTTCCTGTCTGTCTCCTTCCTGTCCCCGTTCCTTCCCCCTCCTTCCTTCCCTCCTTCTTCCTGTCCCCCTCCTTCCTGTCCCCCTCCTTCCTGCCTACCTTCTTCCTATCCCCCTCCTTCCTTCCCCCTCCTTCCTGTCCCCCTCCTTCCTGCCTCCCTTCTTCCTGTCCCCCTCCTTCCTGTCCCCCTCCTTCCTTCCCCCCTTCTTCTTGCCTCCTTCTTCCTGCCCCCTTCTTCCTTCCTCCCTCCTTCCTGTACCCCTCCTTCCTGCCTACCTTCTTCCTATCCCCCTTCCTTCCTTCCCCCTCCTTCCTGTTCCCCCTCTTTCCTGTCCCCCTCCTTCCTGCCCCCTTATTCCTTTCCCCCCTCCTTCCTGCCCCCTTCTTCTTGTCCCCCTTCTTCCTTCCTCCCCCCTCCTTCCTGACTCTCTTCTTCCTGTTCCCCTCCTTCCTTCTCTCTCCTTCCTGTCCCCCTCCCTCCTGCCCCTCTTTTCCTGTCCCCTCTCCTTCCTTCTTCCCTCCTTCCTGTCTCTCCTTATCCCTGTCCCTCTTCCTTCCTTCCCTACTCCTTCCTGTTCCCTCTCCTTCCTACTCTCCCTCCTTCCCGTCCCCCTCCTTCCTATTTCCCCTCCTGCCTTCCCTCCTCCTTCCTGTCCCGCTTTCTTCCTGCCCCTCTCCTTCTTGTCCCCCGTCCTTCATGACCCCCCTTTCTGTCCCCCCTCCTTTCTGCCTCACTTCTTCCTGTTGCCCCTCCTCCCCTCCCCCTTCGTTCCTGTTCCCCCTCCTTCCTGTTCCCCCTCCTTCCTGTTCCCCCTCCTTCCTGTTCCCCCTTCCTTCTGCCCTCCTCCATCCTGCCCCCGTCTTTTCTGCTTCCGTTTCTTCTTGCCCCGATCTTTCCTGCCCCTCTCTGGCCCCAGACCCTGGCGCTTCTCATGTTCAACCCTGAGTTGTTGCTTTTTGTTCAAATGGCCCCACCCTGTTCTCTGCTGGGGTTTCCTTGACTTCGGGGACCAGGTCTCCCCTGGACACCTTTTTCCAGGTGCCCCCAGCCCATACCCATCCTGGCTCTGTCCGTATACACGTCCTCCAGAAGGGCCTGTGGGTGACCAGGCTGTAGCCAGGGACTCCCAGCACTCCTGGAGCCCTGGACTCTCCAAACCAGGCGTGATTCCCGCTGTGCTCCACGGCCTCTCTCCAGAGCCCTGGCTGCCTGCCGTCTATGCCTCTGGGAGGCTGTGTGTTTGGAAATACTTGTTGTAGCTGAGAAGTGCAGGTTTTCCTGCGAGCTAGCCACGTGGCCTCACCCTGCCCTTCTCATGTCCGATAGTGAGTTTTACCCTAGAGGCAGTTTGAGCCGCGCCACGTGGTCTTCTTAGCAGGATGCCTGAGCCCCACCCCACTGGCTTCATGCTGTCAGGGAGGTTGGGTCACAGGCCCATTTACTCACCGCAGGGTGTGATGGTGGGGAGCGTGTGGAGCAGCCTAGCTCCTAACATAACCCCAGAGTGCTCCTCCCTCTCAGCCTGCAGCCACAGCAGGGCTGTGTGCGCTCCACAGAGAAGTGAGGGTCTTCCTGACGATGGTTGATTTGCAGAGACACCCAAGAGTCGCCATCTGTCACCGTCCCTGTCACAGGTGCAGCCACCTTACTCTATTGGTTGACAGAATGAAGACTCAGAAGATCTTTCAAGCTGGGACTATGTTCTGGAACTGAGGAAATGAAATTCAATCAGGATAAACGTGAGCTTCTGCACTTGGGTTCAAAACAATTGTACAAGCGCAGGGCCAGGAGAAGCGGCAGTGAAGTGTTTTATATGAAAAAAACTTAGGGGTTTGTGGGTGTCAAACCTACTAACGATCATCAGTGTGGTGCAGCGACCACAGGAATGCACGCTGTCACAGGTGGTGTTAGGGACAGAGGGCAGGATGATCTCAGGTCTGGAAACTGTGCTGAACGGAAGCTGAATAGAAAGAACTGGGGTCTGAACCTGGGACAGAGAAGGTGGGTGGAGTGGAGAGTGGGTGGCCCCAGTGTGGGATCTTGTCCAGAGGAGAGGGGATGAGACCATGGCAGACTGAGACCAGTGATGGGATGTGAACCTTGTAGCAGCCACCTTCTCCTCCTCCAGGCCCAGCTCTGAGCAACCTTCTCCATGACGCTCTCCGTGACCTCCCAGGCAAAGTCTGTTGCTCCTGTGCTGCCTCCCAAGGCTTCTCCCTTGAGACTTAGAGTCAGAGACACAGATTTTTTCATCTTTATGTCCCTAAGACTTATCAGAGAGATGCAAAAAATACTGGTTGAATGAACAAAAGAATGAACAATCAGAGCCGGTTGCCTTCCTGCAGGCCTTCATGCTACAGAGGCGTGTTCGGGAAAGGCTGGTGAGCCTTTCTCAGGGATCCAGGACTGTTGATGGTGGTGGTGGTGGTGGCGGAGGAGGTGGTGGTAGTGATGATGGTAATAATGATGCTGATGGTGGTCATATTAATGGTGAGTATGATGATGATGATGACAGTGGTGTGGTGTAATGGTCGTGATGGTTGTAGTGATGGTGATGGTGGTGGTGAAGGTGATGGTGATGTTGATGGTGCTGGATATGCCAGTGATGGTGATGGTGGTTGTGGAGAGGTGGTGATGGTGGTGGTGAATGTTATGATGGTGATGATGATGGTGTTGGTGGTGATGATAATGGTAGTGGTGATGGGTATACTGCTGATGGTGATGCTGGTGATGGTGGTGATGGAGGTAGTGGTGGTTGTGATGATCTGGTAGTGTGGTGATTCTATGGTTTTGGTGGTGGTGTGGTGGAGGTGATGCTGGTGGTGGTGATAGTGAAGGGGATGGTTGTGGTGATGATGGTGATAGTGGTGGTAGAGGTGATGGTGGTGATGGTGATCCTGGTGGAAGTGGTGATGGAGGTGATGGTGGTGGTGGTGATGCTGGTGATGATGCTGGTGATGGAGGTGATGGTCATGGTGGCAGTGGTGATGCTGGTAGTGTGGTGGTTCTATGGTTTGGTGGTGGTGGTGGTGATGCTGGTGATGGTAGTCATAGAGGTGATGGTGGTGGTGGTGATGCTGGTGGTGGTGATGGTGGTGGTGGAGGTGATGGTGGTGATGGTGATGCTTGTGGAGGTGGTGGTGGAGGTGATGGTGGTGATGGTGGTGATGGTGGTGGTGGAAGTGATGGTGGTGGTGGTGGGGATGCTGGTGAAGGTGGTGGTGGAGGTGATGATGGTGGTGGTGATGCTTGTGGAGGTGGTGGTGAAGGTGATAGTGGTGATGGTGGTGGTGGAGGCGATGATAGTGGTGGTGGTGGTGATGCTGGTGAAGGTGGTAGTGGAGGTGATGGTAGTGGTGGTGATGCTAGTGGAGGTGGTGATGGAGGTGATTGTGATGGTGTGATGCTGGTGAAGGTGGTGGTGGAGGTGATTGTGGTGGTGGTGGTGATTCTTGAAGAGTGGCCTGCCCCATCACACCTGTGGGTGTTTCTCGTTGGGTGGGATGGGAGACTGAGAAAAGAAAGAGACACAGAGACAAAGTATAGAGAAAGAAAAGTGGGCCTAGGGGACCGGCGCTCAGCATACGGAGGACCTGTGCCGGCACCAGTCTCTGAGTTCCCTCAGTATTTATTGATCATTATCTCTACCATCTCAGAGAGGGGGATGTGGCAGGACAATAGGATAATAGTGGGGAGAGTGTCAGCAGGAAAACATGTGAACCAATGTCTCTGTATCATAAACAAGGTTAGAAAAGGTGCTGTGCTTTGATGTGCACATACATAAACATATCTGGTGCATTAAAGAGCAGTATTGCCACCAGCATGTCTCACCTTCAGCCCTAAGGTGGTTTTCCCCTATCTCAGTAGATGGACTATACAATTGGGTTGTACACCGAGACATTCTATTGCCCAGGGACGAGCAGGAGACAGATGCCTTCCTCTTATCTCAACTGCAAAGAGGCCTTCTTCTTTTACTAATCCTCCTCGGCACAGACCCTTTATGGGTGTCAGGCTGGGGGACGGTCAAGTCTTTCCCTTCCTACGAGGCCATATTTCAGACTATCGCATGGGGAGAAACTTTGGACAATACCTGGCTTTCCTAGGCAGAGGTCCCTGCGGCCTTCCGCAGTGTTTTGTGTCCCTAGGTACTTGAGATTAAGGAGTGGTGATGACTTTTAACAAGCATGCTGCCTTCAAGCATTTGTTTAACAAAGCACATCCTGCATAGCCCTAAATCCATTAAACCTTGAGTCGACACAGCACATGTTTCTGTGAGCACAGGGTTAGGGGTAAGGTTACAGATTAACAGCATCTCAAGGCAGAAGAATTTTTCTTAGTACAGAACAAAGTGGAGTCTCTTATGTCTACTTCTTTCTACATAAACACAGTAACAGTCTTATCTCTTTCTTTTCCCCACAATTCTGGTGAAGGTGGTGATGGAGGTGATGATGGTGGTAGTGATGGTGATGATAGTGGCAGTGGTGATGGAGGTGATGGTGGTGGTGGTGATGCTGGTGATGGTAGTGGTGAAGATGATGGCGATGCTGGTGGTGGTGATGGTGGTGGTGGTGATGCTGGTGATGGTAGTGGTGAAGATGATGGCGATGCTGGTGGTGGTGATGGTAGTGGTGAAGATGATGGCGATGCTGGTGGTGGTGATGGTGGTGGTGGTGTTGCTGGTGATGGTAGTGGTGAAGATGATGGCGATGCTGGTGGTGGTGATGGTGGTGGTGGTGATGGTGATGATAGTGGCAGTGGTGATGGAGGTGATGGTGGTGGTGGTGATGCTGGTGATGGTGGTGGTGGTGATGGAGGTGATGGTGGTGGTGGTGATGCTGGTGATGGTAGTGGTGAAGATGATGGTGATGCTGGTGGTGGTGATGGTGGTGGTGGTGATGGTGATGATAATGGCAGTGGTGATGGAGGTGATGGTGGTGGTGGTGATGCTGGTGATGGTGGTGGTGGTGATGGAGGTGATGGTGGTGGTGGTGATGCTGGTGATGGTGGTGGTGAAGATGATGGTGATGCTGGTGGTGGTGGTGATGCTGGTGATGGTAGTGGTGAAGATGATGGCGATGCTGGTGGTGGTGATGGTGGTGGTGGTGATGCTGGTGATGGTAGTGGTGAAGATGATGGTGATGCTGGTGGTGGTGATGGTGGTGGTGGTGATGGTGATGATAGTGGCAGTGGTGATGGAGGTGATGGTGGTGGTGGTGATGCTGGTGATGGTGGTGGTGGTGATGGAGGTGATGGTGGTGGTGGTGATGCTGATGATGGTAGTGGTGAAGATGATGGTGATGCTGGTGGTGGTGATGGTGGTGGTGGTGATGCTGGTGATGGTAGTGGTGAAGATGATGGTGATGCTGGTGGTGGTGATGGTGGTGGTGGTGATGGTGATGATAGTGGCAGTGGTGATGGAGGTGATGGTGGTGGTGGTGATGCTGGTGATGGTGGTGGTGGTGATGGAGGTGATAGTGGTGGTGGTGATGCTGGTGATGGTAGTGGTGAAGATGATGGTGATGCTGGTGATGGTGGTGGTGGTGGTGATGGTGATGATAGTGGCAGTGGTGATGGAGGTGATGGTGGTGGTGGTGATGCTGGTGATGGTAGTGGTGAAGATGATGGTGATGCTGGTGGTGGTGGTGGTGGTGGTGATGGTGATGATAGTGGCAGTGGTGATGGAGGTGATGGTGGTGGTGGTGATGCTGGTGATGGTGGTGGTGATGGAGGTGATGGTGGTGGTGGTGATGCTGGTGATGGTAGTGGTGAAGATGATGGCGATGCTGGTGGTGGTGGTGATGCTGGTGATGGTAGTGGTGAAGATGATGGCGATGCTAGTGGTGGTGATGGTGGTGGTGGTGATGCTGGTGATGGTAGTGGTGAAGATGATGGCGATGCTGGTGGTGGTGGTGATGCTGGTGATGGTAGTGGTGAAGATGATGGTGATGCTGGTGGTGGTGATGGTGGTGGTGGTGATGGTGATGATAGTGGCAGTGGTGATGGAGGTGATGGTGGTGGTGGTGATGCTGGTGATGGTGGTGGTGGTGATGGAGGTGGTGGTGGTGGTGGTGATGCTGGTGATGGTAGTGGTGAAGATGATGGTGATGCTGGTGGTGGTGATGCTGGTGATGGTAGTGGTGAAGATGATGGCGATGCTGGTGGTGATGGTGGTGGTGGTGATGCTGGTGATGGTAGTGGTGAAGATGATGGCGATGCTGGTGGTGATGATGGTGGTGGTGGTGATGCTGGTGATGGTAGTGGTGAAGATGATGGCGATGCTGGTGGTGATGATGGTGGTGGTGGTGATGGTGATGATAGTGGCAGTGGTGATGGAGGTGATGGTGGTGGTGGTGATGCTGGTGATGGTGGTGGTGGTGATGGAGGTGATGGTGGTGGTGGTGATGCTGGTGATGGTGGTGGTGGTGATGGACGTGATGGTGGTGGTGGTGATGCTGGAGATGGTGGTGGTGGTGATGGAGGTGATGGTGGTGGTGGTGATGCTGGTGATGGTGGTGGTGGTGATGGAGGTGATGGTGGTGGTGGTGATGCTGGTGATGGTGGTGGTGGTGATGGAGGTGATGGTGGTGGTGGTGATGCTGGTGATGGTGGTGGTGGTGATGGAGGTGATGGTGGTGGTGGTGATGGAGGTGATGGTGATGATGGTGATGGTGGTGATGGTAGTGGTGAAGATGATGGCGATGCTGGTGGTGTTGATGGTGGTGGTGGTGATGCTGGTGATGGTAGTGGTGAAGATGATGGTGATGCTGGTGATGGTGGTGGTGGTGGTGATGGTGATGATAGTGGCAGTGGTGATGGAGGTGATGGTGGTGGTGGTGATGCTGGTGATGGTAGTGGTGAAGATGATGGTGATGCTGGTGGTGGTGATGGTGGTGGTGGTGATGGTGATGATAGTGGCAGTGGTGATGGAGGTGATGGTGGTGGTGGTGATGCTGGTGATGGTGGTGGTGGTGATGGAGGTGATGGTGGTGGTGGTGATGCTGGTGATGGTAGTGGTGAAGATGATGGCGATGCTGGTGGTGTTGGTGGTGGTGGTGATGCTGGTGATGGTAGTGGTGAAGATGATGGTGATGCTGGTGGTGGTGATGGTGGTAATGATGTTAGTAGTGTGTTGTCTCTATGATTTTGGTCCTGGTAGCGCTGCTGGTGGTGGTCATGATGCTAGCAGAGTGGTGGTTCTGTGGTTTTGGTGCTGGTGGTGGCCGTGGAGGCTGTGCTAGTGGATGCTGATTACTCTGGGCAGTGTTCTGGTGCAATCCCGTTTAGTCCTCTGCTCCATGAGGTAGATCTTATTATCCTCTTATCAACAAATGGAGGCCTGGAGTAATTAGTCGTATGCTGACATCCTCACAGATGACAAGGGAGGGACCCAGTGCCCAGGCCTCCTGTGGTCAGTGCCTTCCCTGTGCCATTCTTCTCGGGCAGTGCTGCCAAGGGTCAGGTGGCTTCCTTCTGGGGAGCCTGGACCGAGTGAACATGCCCTGTGCTCAGCGATGCCCGTGAGCCAGGAAACGGTGTCTGCAGACCCGCTGCTCCGAAAGTCAAGATGTGGAGAAGGAAGGAGCAGCTCAAGCGTGCCCTGCCCAAGTCACAAGTGCAAGCCTTTGTGAGGTCGCCACCCTTTGGATGGCGAGTCTTTGAGGAGGTGGACCCACAGCCTTTGGAGAGAGCAAGTCTTTGAGGAGGTGGACCTGCCCCCCAGCCCCTGCCATCGGTGCTGCCATTTCGTCCCTTGGTCTAGAGATGAGGCCCCCTCTCCCAGTTTGCTGAGCTGACCCTTCAGTCCCTGTGGCCAGCTTCAGGGTGTGCATGAGGCTGTGACGTGATCATGCCCCTTCTCTGCACCCATGCGGCCCACCCTCATGATGGAGACACAGATGTGTCATTTTGCAGCCTCGCACCCAGAGCTGTTGTGAGTAGACTTGACCCTACACGTCTTGGGCTGATGGCTACAGGTGAGAATTGGACTGGGACTGGAGGCAGCGAGCGAGGACATGGCGGGGACAGCAGAAAGCTATTTCCGACGACATAAAAATGTTTCTCTAACACTCTCGTTAATAGTGTGAAACTCGTTCTCACAGGTGCAGTGAAAACCATGGAAAAAATTATTTAGACCTCACTGGCTTGGGGACATTTTGTTTTTCTTTTTTGTATGACTCATGGATGAAAAATATCAAAGCGAGATTGTAAATGTGACTGGTTTGGGCCCATGGCAGCTGGAATGGGGGAATCTGGTGGTCTCCTACGTGCGCAGCGCTAAGGACGTCAAGGAAGTGGCTTGTGGAGAAGGGGCACCGGTGGCGTCCAGCCAGGCTGCTCTGGCCGTGTCTGTCAGAATCCACCGGGCCCAGCGGGAGGGAAGCCCTGTGCGAGAGACTGCTGATGATGGCACTGTACTTGCGGGGAATGCAGTCATGTTCTTAGCTCCTGTTTGCAGAGCCCAGGGCCAGACTCCACCCTCCCAGCAGCCTCTGGGGCCAGCGTTGTTCCATCCCCAGCTTCAGAAGGGGAAAGCATGGTTTAACGTGGTTTGCGAACACACCTGAGATCACTCAGCCAGCAAGGGGCAGGATTGGGATGTGGGCCCAGGTGAACCCAGCTCCAGGCCCTAGCGCTGCCCGTGGCTCTCCCGGACTCCGTCCCTCTCATTTGGCGTGTTAACTCAGCTGGGCTGCGTTTTGTATGGGAGGTTGGACAACGTGCCCGCCTGCCGGGACAAGGGAGGTTTGTGGCAGGGCCTGGCAGTGGCAGAACAATCTCTCTTGGACAACATGCTTGCCGACCGCTTCTCCCACAGCCTCGAACAAGAAGGGTTTGTCTTAAATAATTATTTGTGTCTCTCTGTTTACCAGCACGAAGTGTTCTGGCTAAAATTAGATGATAAAGTCTGCGGGACAAGAAGAGTGCTCAGCTGGGATTCCTGTGGAGGCTGTTTTGGTTGGAAGAGGAGGGGGCCTGGGTGTCAGGCAGTCATGGGGGGCTGGCTCAACCCAGGGATGGGGGGATTGGGTTGAAAGGAGGAGTGCACGATTAAATGGCAGAGGAGGCACTGAGCATACGATTACAGGGAGCAGCATCATGAGAAGCAGCCTGGGCTGGGGGCCGCGGCCACGGGAGCCTCTAATTTGGTGAGGTCCATGTTTCCCCATCTCCATGGCCCCAGGCTTACGAGGCTCTCCAGTGGAAACTTTGCAATTTCCTTAGCTCACAACAGAGACGCAGCCTGGATACAGTCTCATTAGCAGAAAAGGCAGAACTGATTCTCTCAGCAAAATGCTCCCGTCTCTGCCAGAGCCAAGGACAACATGCTCCCGCCGTGGCCGTCGACCCATCTTCTGTCGAACGTGGCCGCCAATTGCGCCGTGGGCAGAGGCTCCGCAGCAGAGCGGAATGGCCATAATGACCCTGGCCTGGTGGTGGACACTTCAGGGCACTTTAGTGACCTGGCAGGGGGCAGAATCCAGGAATGTAAAGGGGGAAACAGTGGTCAGTTATCAGAGGGAGGAATGGCATGAAAACGGCTGCCACATGCTTCTTTGGGCAGCCACAGGGCCAGCTGTCCGGGGCTGCTGGCCTTGGGTCTTGGCTTTGAAAGTTGAACAGAGTGGTTCAGGGGCTCAGCCCGGGAAGCCAAGACATGGAACAGGAGAAGCCTGAATCTGCTAGGCGAATTGGGCAGGTGCCTGCCCCTGCTCCTAGGGCTGTGTGGGCGATGGGACAAAGTTTTGGGAACTGGGAGCCCACGGCTGTTCTGTGTGCAGGATGTGTGACTTGGCACGATGTCCTTGACTCCAAGGTGGGCAGCTCTGGGGTGGGGACTGTGGGGGCTGCAGGCAGAGACTCAGGAGCCCCAGTCAGCCCTCCTCCCATATGCCCTGCGAGAGTGGTGCTGCCTCTCAGACCCTCCATTGCTGCATCTGTGAAATGGGTTTGGGAGAGTGGAAAGGAGACCTTGCCTTCCTCCTGAGGGGGCTGCAAGAATGGAAGTAGGGCCAGACCTGTAAGGAAAGTCCCTTTTCCCGAGGCGTGAGGTAGGGCTGGGAATTGGGTCAGTGTGAAACACCAGGGTCTTTCCCGAAGTATGCCGGGCAGAGGCAGTACACGCCAAGGATATCTGACATGTCAACACAACCTGTCATGTTGGAGCGGGGAAGTGGGGTGGGCTTAGGACAAGCAGCCTCAAGGACCTGTGGGCTGTTGTTGAGGGAGGGAACTGAGTCCCAGGCACCTCGGGGCCATCTCCAGTGCTGTGCCAGGACCCGTGTGTGCCACACACATGGCATAGCTGTTCACATATGCACACAAGGCATGCCATACCATATACATATGCATAAAAGTGCGTGCATGCACCCATGTCACATATACACATGTATGTATACTGTGTACATGACATATGCATGTATGTCATACACACACCACACACATGAATGCAAAACGTGCACAGTACACATATGGCCTCCTGCATGCATGTGCACACCTGCATCAACATGGTATCAGACACATGCACGCACACATATGTGTGCACACACAGTCACACAACACACCAGGCAACCCTAGATCCTGACGCTTGGCCTGCAAGCGGGCCATGGGCCTACAAGTGTGGGGTTGCTGGCTGGGCTTCCCTGCGTCTGGTGGGTGTTTCACCCTGCAGGAGGACTGGAAAACAGCATGAAGAGGACAGCAGCAAGTGAGACATGGCACCTCACATGCTCATCTCATGGCCAGGGCAGGACAGGGGCAAGGCGGCACATCATGCTCCATATCCTGGGTGGCGATCGGCCTCTGCCTTTCCAGGGCAAGGGGGCGGCTGAGGAAGGAGGCGGCTGCCATCGTTGGTAGGAGGACGGAGGATGGGGAGAAAGGAGCAATGAAGGGTGGAGAAGGGGCATGTCTGAGGAAGGTCGGAGGTGACACCTGTTGCCCTGCTCAGGGATTGGATGTGTGCCATGAAACCTGGCAGTTAGATGTGACATCAGAGGAGAGCTATGGGCCACTGCTGGCCAGGGCGTCAGGTTGGCTCCTTGTGCTTGTGTGCCAGGGGCTCTGATGGCACCTGGGAAGGGGACTGTGGGGACCATGGGCCTTTCTGAGGTCGTGGTCAGGCTGCTTGGAGGTTCTTGGGGTCAGAGCCCACCTGTCTGAGAGGGCAGCTGCAGCTAAGAAATTCCTGGGGTGCCTCAGTGCCTCAGGAAGGGTCAGGGCACGGCCCACTGGGCAATTCTGACCTACAGCCAGCCTCTTAGAGGCCCAGGGTTGGGTCCTGGAAGGCTGCAGGCTGAGGTCTCTTGGGGGTTTCTTTGGCTGTACATGCGCATTGTGACCCAGCCCCAAGCTCCAGCTTCCTGTCCCCATCCCCTGAAAAACCACGAGTTCACCCAAGCCCAAGCAGGGGCTGCCCACCAGCCCCTGGCCCTTTGTTTCCAGGCCGCCAGTACTTCCTGCCGCCAGGAGAGGCGGCTTCGTCGACCAATTTTCCTGGTCTGTAGTTTGGAGCTTGGTTTCGTATCACAGGATGCATTGTGAAAATGCTCTCAGCATACAACATGAAATTATGATCCTAGTTTTGTATTTGAAAGACAGTGTGTGCCAGATTATGGCGGCCAGGGTGGGCACGCCCTCTCCAGCACACTGGGGAATGGCTGCCGGAAGCCCTGGGTGGAGAAGGATTCTGAGGGCACCAGGGCAGATCTCTGCCTAGGGCTTTCTTGAGCTTTGGGCAGAGCTGTGTGTTTGGTCCACACAGCCTGGAGGGGGTCAGGGGAGGCTGAGATTTCCTGTGATGAAATGGGGAGACTGTGGCTCCCAGGGGCTGGTTGCCTGGCTGGTAGGTGGCTGGGCTGGATGTCTCCACATGCTGACCCGGCTTCCAGAGAGGAGCCGACTCTGAGTGAATGTTCCAGAAGGAGGAGTGCAGGCCCAGGAACTGCCAGGGTACCACTGACAGAAGGAGGGGTGTCCCTACATCCACGGCTGCCTTGAGGACTGTGAGGGGTGGCTCCAGTCCCCGCATCCACAGCTGCCTCGAGGTCTGTGAGGGGCGGCTCCAGTCCTGGCCGCATCTTAGAATTTCATGAGCATATATGGCTCCTGAATCCCAGGCCCCCCTAGACCCACCACATGGAGTCTCTGGGGGTCCCAGAGTTCCGCAGGTGTCACCTGCTGGGTAGGACACAGTGTGTGGCTATGCGTGAGTCAGGGAAGATGCCTCTCTCCACCCTGGACCCATCACATCTTTCATCAGTTTAGTGATGGACACGGGTCTCAGGGATGCAGGAGGACTTCAGTGTGGCCCTCACTGTCTCCATCCAGGACCCCCCATGATAACCCTCTAGAGCCCCCTCAACTGTCCCCATCCAGGGCTGTCAGGTGTCCCCCCCATGGGGCCCCCATCCAGGGCTGCCCAGGCTCCCCCATAGTACCCCATCTAGGACCACCCTGTAACCTCCCCATAGTACCCATGCAGGGCTGCCCAGGACCCCCCATGACCCCATTAGGGCTGTTCTGTGCCTCTTGTCACCCCATGGCACCCCATGACTGTGTTTGGATCCCATCACTATGTCGTCTCTGCTCTGAACAGTGGACTAGCCACCAACCCACAGCCCCAAGGGCAGAGCTGGGAGTCCCATGCACCTGGGCCTCTGGACTCGCAGGAATCAGGTGGCCCCAGGGGTGGCCCAGGGCAGAAGCAGGTGTCTCACTGGAGTCCTGCAGGGTGGGTTACAGCCTTTCCCTCAGCTTCAGCTCCTCCTCCTCCCAGTCCTTGTGGGGGTGCAGACATCATGGAGCCCTCTTCTCAGCCCTGCCTGGAAGGTGGCACAGAAGCAGCGCTAGCTCGTGCAGCCATGGGGCTGGCCCGTGGGAGGTTGCTGGGCTTCAGGGGAGGCATCTGCTCTGTCTTGGAGCCTGGAGCAGATCCCTCACTACGGCCCCATCTGCCTGGGGTCCTGCAGAGAAGCTCCTGCTCCTCAACAGCTTTGCTGGGCACCCAGGTGTTCAGGGTCCCCTCCCTCACCTGCGTGTGTAGGGAAGAAGCAGTGGGTGGGCTGGAAAGAGCCCTGGGCCAGGACCCAGGTCTAGAGCGACCCTGCTTCTGCAGGACTCTGAGCCTGAGCCTTAGCACCTGCGCCTCGGTTTCTCCTTCTCCACGGGGGTGGTGTAGGGCCTGGCAGACCCTTGCCCTTTGGCAGTGGTGCCTGCAGAACACACCGGCTCTTTCTAGTGTGAAAATCCACCTGAGGATTTGGTGGGGAAATGATTCGAACGAAGCATGTGCATTTGCAGAGGAGGGGATTCTGGAAGTGAAGGGGCCTCATGCCGAGTCCTACTTATTGTCTGTTCACTGCTGCAGGCTGGGGGTGTGGTGGGCAGGCCACAAAGCAGGGCTGGCTGAGGGCCAGGTCAGCCTGGGATCAGAGCGCCGGGCACCTGGGGACACCTCAGGCTTTGTCCCGCTTCGTGGGTGTTCATTACCTAGCCTTGGGCCCTGATGGTCGTGCAGGTGTGCCTGGGTGCTGTGTGCCCACACGCACTGAGACCAGTGCCAGCGCCTTATGCAGGCCCTGCAAGGTATGGCCGCTGTGCTGGACACCCTGGGGTACGGGGTTGTGCCGGACACGCCCATGATCCGAGGAGCTTGGGGCTTCCCGGAAAGCAGAGCTGGATCCAGGGGTGCACCAGGGCCCAGGACCACAGCTGCCCCCGAAGGCCCCTGAGGCTTCTCTTCCTTCTTTGAAGTGCCTTTGGAGAACATATATTCAGATGTCAAATTGCCAGTAGAAAGGAGAACGTATTTTATTTGAATTGGATGAAATGTGATCCAGAAGTCATGTTGCTTAATAAAAGTATGTGGTTTTGATTCACTGTTCCTCCTTGTCTGCTGGAGAATTTGAAACGTGGGCCAGGAGCCTCTGACATCCAAAGATGGGGGAGAGAGAGAAGGAGAAAGATGGGGGAGAGAGAGAAGGAGAAAGCGAGAGAGCGAGGGAGAGGGAGAGGGAGATGGGGCAGGTGGGTAGCTCTGCTGGCCTCAGCGGGTGGAGAGTGGGGCATCCCGTTTGAGGGTTGGAGTCGGGGAGGGAAGGTGTGAAATGCTGAGGGCTGTGCTCATCAGGGCCCCACCCTTGTTTCCTCCTCAAAATGCCCCCAGTTTACTGTGATGGGATCTCAGGGGCAGGGGGCAGTAGCAAGTAGCTGTCCTCGGTCACTCCCCGTCCCTGTGCTCTGTCTCTTTGTGGGCCACAGCCCCCGAGGTGTAGTATGGAAGGAGAGGAACCTGTCACTCAGCGCCCTCCTCAGCCCAGCAGGTGCCCCAGCCCAGGGAACAGGTGCAAGCTCAGCTCCCGACGACCACCAACCCTCAGCTGCTTCCTGCACCACTGTCCTGAGGCACCACTGTCCTGAGGTGTCCTGCGGACAGGAAGGACCCGGGTTGGAGGGGGCTCAGCGGTGCTGTCCATGATGTGGGGTGATGCAGGGGGTTACAGTCTCTGAAACTTCAGATGAGGCAGTAGGTACGTGGCGGCCAGGGACGCCCCATGCTCTGGGCCTGATGCCTGCGGGAAGAGCACCCGTCTCTGTGCTGCTCCATCTGTTCTGAGATGTGGGGACAGGGGAGGCAGGGCTGGGTCAGCTAGTGTCAGGGGCCCCGCTGCACACATAGGCTCCAGGTCCTGGCTACTGCTGTGGCTCTGCAGTTGGGGCCAGTGATGTCTCCTGTCCCAGCCTCTTCTATCTGTTAAATGGAGGTGCCAGAAATTTCCCTTGTGAGTCCTGAGTCCTGCAAGGGAACGGGTGCTGGTGTGCACCCAGGCACCGGGTGGACCTCAGAACCCTGGCTGCACCCTTCTGGTTGGGGCGAGGCAGGGGCAGGTGGGCAGAAGGGCTGTGGCCGGGCTGTGGCACAGTGGTGCCGAGAAAGGTGGGTCCATCTGCCTGTGACCCAGAGGCAGGTATGGATGTGGATGTGTGGCTAAAGTCAGGAGCAGGAACTTACCACCTGGCAGAGCTGCCTGGAGAGTTGGGTGGGCTTGGGGAGGGTTCTGAGCTCCTCGCTCATCATTTGAGGTTTTTAAACACAAGTTAGGGTCACCCACGGTAACCACAGACACATACCCCACTCTCTTCCCCTTTTTGGTGCTGAGAGCCATTTCCTGTTGAGCCCTGAGGTCCTCCCCTCGGCCCCTGCCTCGCGCCACTCCCTCCCCTCGGCCCCTGCCTCGTACCACTCCCTCCCCTCGGCCCCTGCCTCGCACCACTCCCTCCCCTCTCGGGAGCACTGTCCTGGCTGCTGTGGCCTCTTCCCTGCCACCCTCTCACACCTGCTGTTGGGCCCCCACCCTGTGTCCTGCATCAGCCCCCTGCTGACCCCCAGTTCCTCCAAACCTACTGCCCGCTGAGGGCTTTTCCTGAACACATGCCTTCCCCCATTGACCTCAAAATCTTTTGCATTACTTATTGAGTGCCTTCTGTAAACAGAGAGTTTTGCCTGGAGGACTCCACAGCTCTGTGAGGTCAATGCTGCTGTTTTATGCTAATTTTTTTCAGAGAGAAAGCAGGGAGCAGAGAGGTGTGTGTGAGCAGGCTCATCTCAGGCCACACAGCCAGGCAACGGCTGGAGCTGGCGTGCAGGCCGGGCCTGTCTGGCAGCACAGAGCTTGCTGCTTTTCCAAGTGTGCCTGCGGGCTGGGATTCCCTCCACCCCGCCCGTGTGCACAGTGGTTGTGGTCCTCCCACCCGCTCCATCCAAGTCTCAGTGCCTGTCTTGCTGTGGCCAGACCCTCACACCAAAAGTCTTCGTGGAAGAGAGCAGCCCTCGGAACAATGATGGTTGTGCTCACAGAGCTCACAGCTGTGAATGTCTCCCAGCCCTTCCCAACACTGGCACCCTGGGACTGAGGGTGACTCGCCAGGGTCAGAAGTACACAGCGCAAAGCCACGTCACAGCCACCGCGGCTGCAGGACAGAGTCTTCATGGCAGAGGCAAAGCTGTCACTAGACTCCTTCTGGCCCAGAGAGGGGCCTCGGCGGGGGGAGGTGGTGCCTCTGCCTGGATGGAGTGAAGGCTCCGATGAACCAGGCTCGGATGAACCGTGGAGAACTTGCCATCCTCTAGATGGGGTTGGGCACCCTGACCCTGCAGCCCGCTGGCTACTTTGGCTCTGGAAAAGTGTGCAGATGTGATGCAGCGTGGCAAGATGGGCTCCAGACCCACAGCACTCAGCACCTGGCCCTGTCCCAAGTCCCCTTGCCTGCGGCACTGTCTTCGGTGGTGGGATGCCAGCACCTGGACATGGTCCTCCAAGTTCTTTTCCCTCCCTTGAGTGTGGTGGGGCGTGCAGTGGTTGGCATCTTGCAGGCTGCCTTGGACTGATCCTGCCCCAGCAGCTGGGGGACCCTGGACAGGTGACCTCACAGGTCCTCGGTTTCCTCTGTTGTAGAGTGGGGATTAGTCGGACACAATTCATAGGGTTCTTGAGGGCACAGAGAGACCACGTGCAGGCTCTTTACCTAGTACTTGATCTGTGGTAAACATAATCTAATTCGTCATCACTGTCATTACTATAATCATGACTATATTGGTCAGCTTCTATACATCTGATTATGGTCCAAAGATCCTCTGCTTCGGAACACCCAGGGTGCTGCCAGGGTGACTCCTAGCGTGCCTGTCATCTTCATCTCTGCAGATAGCATTTATGAGACCTGCATTTCTTATTCCTAGTAGCAGCCCTTTTATTTCTCCTGTGTACACATTGTGGTGAAAGAATAATGGAATAAATTGTTTACACATCATGGTTAGAGGAAGTAGGAATAAGTGCTTGAATGCTTGTCCTGGCTGACACAGTTAGACTGTAGGCTGCTCACAATGAATCCGAAAGTTCAGTTGTTAGCAGCGTGGGTTCATCCGCCTTGTAGTGTGGGGCAGTACCTCCTTTCCTTTTATGGTTGAATGATGTTCCGTTCTATGCATATACCACACTCTGTTTATCCATTTAGCTGTCGGTAGACATGTGGGTTGCATTTGTCCTTTGGCCGTTGTGACTAATTTAACTATGAACACTTGTATACATTTATTTGTTTGAGTCCCTGTTTTGTTTGGAGGGTGAACTGATTTGGGTGAATCGTTTATGCATGTGTTTCAGTTCCTGAGATTGGAATTAGTGGTCATATGGTAATTCTAGTTTTAACTTTTGATAAACCAGACATCACCTCTTTAAAAATATTCTCTCCCCTAGTGGTTGATGGGTAGTGGCAAAGGAGGCAGGGTACCTCCAAGCCCTCAGGGTCTAGGGTGGGTGAGACTGCAGGCTGTTTCTCACAACAGGCAAAAGCTGCCAGCACTGCACGGGCATCTGGCAGGTGCTCAACAGGTGTCTGATAAATGGATGAGTGAATAGGTGGTGGATTGATGGGTGGGTGGGTAGATGGGTGGATAGACAGATGAATGGATGGGTGGATGGGTGGGAGGATGAGTAGAGGGATGGACAGATGGATGGAATGATGTATGTATCTAGATGGATAGATGGATGAATTAATGAGTGGATAGATGGCTGGGTGGATGGATGGATAGGTGGATAGGTAGATGGATGAATGGATGAGTGGATGGATGGGTGAATGTGTTGAAGGATGAGTGGATAGATGGATAGATGGATAGAAGGATGTGTATATGCAGATGGATGGATGCATGGATGGATAAGTGAATGAGTGGACAGATGGTTGGAGGAGTGGATGGATAGAGGGTTTAATGGATGGATGGATAGGCAGGTGAATGGGTGAATGGATGGATGGGTGAATGGATGGAAGGACTGGTAGATGTAGATGGATAGGTGGATAGATGGGTGAATGGATGGATGGGGTAGATGGATGGAAGCATGTATATATGCAGATGGATGGATGGATGGATGAGTGAATGAGTGGACAGATGGGAGGTTGGATAGATGGTTTATGGATGGATGGATACATAGGTGAATGGGTGAATGGATGGATAGATGGATGAATGAGTGGATGGGTGAATGGATGGGTGGGTGAATGGATGGAAGGACTGGTAGATGTAGATGGATAGGTGGATAGGTGGATAGATGGGTGAATGGATGAATGAATGAGTGGATGGATGGATGGATGGATGGGTAGATGGATGAGTGAATAGATGGATGGATGGATGGGTGGGCCAGCCTAGCTTGGGTGTCTTTTGTGAGTGGCAGCTTCTAGGGAGAATGTTTGGCTCTGAGGACAAGCTCGTCTCGTGGCTTGGTCTGGACTTTGCCCTGCTTCAAGGCATGGGGCTGTGTCTCCCAGGTCCCCATGCGAGTGCTCTGTGAGCTGCTTTTTCATGAGTGTCTGTTCTTTTCCAGGGTGACATCCAGCAGCTGCTCTTTGTCTCAGACCACCGGGCAGCTTATGATTACTGTGAGCACTACAGCCCTGACTGTGACACTGCAGTACCTGACACCCCACAGTCGCAGGACCCCAATCCAGATGAATATGTGAGTTAACTCTGGCTGGAATCTTGGGGGGCATGAGCAGACTACTTGGGATGGTTGGTGAAGGGACACATAAGCCATGGGACCCTTATTTTAAATAAATCCACTGGGTGAGAATTCAGAGGGACCTAGGAGGTAAGCATTGGGATATCTGACTCACTTTACTAAATAGCACTGCCCAGAATGACAGGGTCACAGAGTTTGTCATCAATAACCCTCTCCTTTAACCTTTTGAACAAGCTCCTGGATGGTGAATGCCCAGTGCTCTCTCACCCTTGGGCTTGACCTTGATGGGGTATTTGTGAGCACAGATGCCACAGGTGTCCCCCATGGACTGGATCCACTGGAGAGGCCATGTGCAGCTCGCCAAAGAGGACGGAGCCTCGGCTTGTCTACTGTAGAATGGCCAGCCCTCGGATCCCTTGAGTGTAGAGTGTACTGCAGAGTGGCAGCCACGTGCCTGACACCTTTGTCCCTCTTCCTAGGACCCACCATGTCCATGGGTGGGCTGTCCTCCCCCTCCCGCCCCACACCCTCGAGGCACTGCAGTTTATCTTATTTGCAGTTCTTCCTATCACGTCTGCATGAAAATGCTCTCCCACGCCCTGGGCCCACTGCCTCTGATTTCTCATCCATAATATTAAATCCTGTTTATTTCTCCTTGGGTCTTCCTTCTTTCACCCCCAGTTAGGAGAGAAGGAAGGGTAGCTTTCAGGAAGCTGTGGAACCCCATAGCCCAGGCCACATCTTACAAACCCCAGGAGGGACAGGACAGAGTTCCCAGCTGAGTCCCTGCTGCCCCGGCCTCCTGCCGAGCTCCTCCCAGCTCCTGGTGTGGGAATGGGCTGAGGACGAGGCCTACTCTGTCCCAGTGAAGCCCTTCCCGTGGGGTCCCTGGGCTTTGAGGCTTGGAGCTGAAGGCCCGGGAGCCTGCTGGTGACATGGTGATGGCTGCACAGACTGCCATTCTGTTGGTTGTTCTGGCCTGGGTTCCAAAGGGCCAGAAGCCTTCACCTTTGAGGGCTCATCTCTCTTTGACTGCTCGAGGGGACCTGGTGTCCCCCTCGCTTTCTCTCCTGTGCTTCTGACGAGGCTGCGTCAGCTTTCCAAGGAGATGGAGAGGGAGGAATCCCATCTGGGGACCCACAGGGAGGTTCACGCCTGGGGCTGGACGGGGCGTCGTGGCGTGCCATCTTCCCAGCCAGATCGGGAGGTTGCGGAAGGAAGGACAGCAGGCTGGTCGCTCTGTGGGCTCCGCTGCTTCCTCACGGGGCCGCAATTTGCTTTCAGTACACGGAAGGAGACGGCGAGGGTGAGACCTATTACTATGAATACCCCTACTACGAAGACCCCGAAGACCTAGGGAAGGAGCCCACCCCCAGCAAGAAGCCCGTGGAAGCTGCCAAAGAAACCACAGAGGTCCCCGAGGTCTGGGCTGAGTGGGGGACTGGGTTGGGCTGGGCCCCTCGAGACTGTGGTGCAGGGGAGGGCGAGGCTGGGAGAGGTTGTGTCAGGGTGGAGGGTTGAGGGCTGTCTGGTGAAGGTTGCGGGGGCAGCTCAGTGAGGGAGCCGGCTGTTGCTGTCCGAGCTTTGCTGTCACGGGGCATATCGGGCTTTCCGCCTTGAGGAGGACGTTGGGAGATGCAAGGTATACAGGGGATCATCTGCCAGCATCTCTGGGCTGTGGCCCCGGTCCTCACCCTGTACCAGGCACAGGGCTCGAGCAGGCTCAGGATGAGTTTGGTTCTCGGGTTCCTTAAGTGTAGGTGCAGCTGTGGTGGGAGAGGAGAGAGGAGAGCTCAGGGGCTCCCCCGGGGGGGTGATGCAGTCTGAGGTTGGCCTCGGGTCCTCCCCGCTCTGGGCTGTCATCCCCTTACCTCTGAAATCGGGGAGGGTTGTGAGGGTGTGTGAGCGGCAGTGAGAGCCGGAGGGTCACACCTAGCAGGGCCTGGGCCCCGTGCAGGAGTGTGTGCAGGAGTGCTGGGGAGGAGGCTGTCCAGCCTCAGAGCCATTGTCAGAGGTAAAGAGGGTGGGGTGTGAGCATGGGTGGTGTGCCTGTGTGCATGAGCGAGTGTGTGTGAGCATGTGGCACGCAGGCACGGGTGTGCGTGAGCCTGCGTGTGTGTGTGTGAGCATATGTGCATGCAGGCACGGGTGTGCGTGAACCTGCGTGTGTGTGTGTGAGCGTGTGTGCACATAGGCACAGGTGTGCATGAGCCTGTGTGTGTGAGCATGTGTGTATCCTTCCGGGGAAAGGTGACCTGCTCATCTCACATTGCTCTGAGAGCCTAGAGTGTTTTGCTGTTTTTGTTTTTTAAATATTGAGATATGATTCGCCCTTTTCTGGTGTGTAACTGGGTGGGTTTGAGTCCATTCTGAGCACGCTTAGTGACCGGGGGCTCGCAGCTGGGCTGCTTCTTCCCATTTGCTCTGCCCCCAAGCCCCATGGATGGGGGCGGCCCCTGTGCCAAGTCTCTGGGCCTCTTGACGGGCCTGGGCTCCAGGCGTTGCCACTGAGATGCCTGCACCCGGACATGCGGCAAGTCCCAGACCTGGCACCGCTGCCAGCCTCCACCCTGACTCCAGCTGTCTCTGCCCTTGGCTCCCAGGAGCTGACCCCGACCCCCACGGAAGCTGCTCCCATGCCTGAAACCAGTGAAGGGGCTGGGAAGGAAGAGGACATCGGCATCGGGGACTATGACTACGTGCCCAGTGAGGACTACTACACGCCCTCGCCTTACGATGACCTCACCTATGGCGAGGGGGAGGAGAACCCCGACCAGCCCACAGACCCAGGCGTCGGGGCCGAAATTCCCACCAGCACCGCCGACACCTCCAACTCCTCCAACGTAATTTCTTTCCTTCCCATTGGTTTGGTCTGGGGCAGTGGGCCAAGGGCCAGGGCTGGGGCCACAATGCTGAGCTCACTTCTTACTCCAATTCTCACCTTGGTGTCCTCGGGTGGCCCCTGTGTTCCACCACACCCTGGCCCTGGGCCCTTTGCAGCTGGGCGGTGTAATACTTCCCAGGGGAGGCCATTGCTGAACAAGTTTGGAATCCCTGGTTTGCTGAGTTGATCTCAATGTGGTCAATTTTTCGCCTGGAAAATGGGTAGAAGGACCCCAGCCCTCCTGGTCTTTGAGGATTCAGGTGGAAATTGGATGAGGAGGGGGGTGGCTTGTGGGCAGAGTCCCTGCCTGTGGCCTGGGTGTGGCCAGGCAGGATGGGGCTGGGAGCCAGGATCCAGACAAATACAGCGAAGCAGGAGCTGGGGCCACCCTGGCTGGGACGGGGGCTGACTGTCAGCAGACAGGCCTGAAAGCTCTGCCGGAGACCTTGGAAAGTTAGCCCGCATCTCTGGACCTCGGGGTTCTCCTTTCCAACATAGCACTGACAGTTCCTGTCTCTGGGGGCTGCGAAGTTTTCAGATTCGGGAGGATTCTTGCATAGCATGTAGCACAAGGCCGATGCTTAACACAGCCACTGTGTGATGCAGAATCTCCACTGCCAGAGAGGACACCTCGTTCCAGCAGGTCCAGACCCCTGCGTCTGCAGCACTGCACTGGGATGCATTATCGCAAGACCCTGGGGCTGTGGGGTGGAGCCCCTGCCTGAGCGGGTGCACGGGTGTGCCAGCTCCATGGTGTGCCGGCTCCGTGGTGTGCCCTTGTGCCGGGGCAGTCTGGGGTGATAATTCTTCATTGTGGGAGGGAGAAGATGCATAAAGAGGCCACCAGGGGACACAGGACCTCTCCTTGTGGGTTGGACTCCAGACTCCAGGCATTGTGTAGCTTAGGAGGCCACTGGTCTTGAAGTCCTGGAGTTGTTAGACCTGGAGCCCTCAGAGGAGGTCTCTCCCAGAGGGGGGTCTCTGCCCAGTTGACCGGGTAGCCTTGGTGCCCGCCCAGGGCCTGATGGATCTGGGATCTCTGCCCAGTTGACCGGATAGCCACAGTGCCCGCCCAGGGCGTGATGGAGAGGCAGTGCCTGCTGCATTTGCGAGTCGACCCTGCGGCTTCCTCTCCCCCTGCAGCCAGCTCCGCCTCCAGGGGAAGGTGTGGATGACTTGGAGGGGGAGTTCACTGAGGAAACGATCAGGAACCTTGACGAGAACTACTACGACCCCTACTACGACCCCACCAACTCCCCGTCGGAGATCGGGCCGGGAATGCCGGCGAACCAGGATACCATCTATGAAGGGGTGAGAGGGTGCAGGCCCCCATTCCGGGTGGGGCTGGGGGGCTGGTGGGCATCATGGGGGCTCCTGCCCAAGAGCCTCCTCAGGGGTGGGGCTCTACGGGCAGCTCAAGTGTTGCACCCTGTTCCCAAAACTTTATTTTTAAAGAGACCTCAGTGCCTCGAATTTGCCCTGAATAACGTGTGCATCACGGCATGCTCGCCTCTGGGCCTGTTTCTTCATTAGTAGTCGCACAGGCTCCCGTGGGCCTGGCCTCTGTCACGTTCCTGCCATCCTCCTGGGACTGGGGAGATGCCCAGCTACAATAGCGCCCTCAGCCTTGCGAAATCGGGCAGATTTTGTGTAATCTGGACTTTGTTTCTCACTTTTCTCTCCGATTCTCTCTCCATCTGCCTTTTATCACCCCCAGATTGGAGGACCTCGGGGCGAGAAAGGCCAAAAGGGAGAACCAGCGATCATTGAGCCGGTGAGGACGTTTTCTCATTCTCTCCCTGCGCCAGGGTATCCGCTGCTTGGGGTCAAAGCGGGGTGTATAGGGTGTGACCAGGTCCGTGGGCCCCTGCACCTGCGCACACTAGGTCACTTCGAGGAACCACCTGGTCTCGTGGAGTCCACGCACCACTCGTCACCAGGACTTGTGAAGAATCCCCTCGGGTAGGGGATGTTCTGGACTGTGATGGAGGGGGCGGAATAGGTGCTGATCAAAGCCTGTCCTGCACCCAAGCTCTGGGCATCTCAGTGCTCGTCAGTTTCACCTGGGATAAAAAGCAGCTCAGAGCTGTCGAGGTGGAGGTGGAGTCCCCTTTGAGGGATGGAGGAGAGGATGTAAATGGCCCATTCCTTGTAAAAGATGCGCACGGCAGTGATAGGGAATAGTTAACACGTGGCTGTACCTCTCCGCGTCTGTTATGCAACCATTTGGAGTAAGTTTGCAGAAGCCGTTGAAACATGGAATACTGTTTATGAAACTTTGTCAAGGGAATGAAATAAAACAGCACTGTGCTGAAATTCCAGCTGAGTAAAACCCAACTATGTTAGGTAATGAGATCATGGGTGAGTTCAAAAAGTTACTGTTGATAATGCCCTCAAGTGTGGGACTGTAGCGGAGGACATTCTAGATGCCCCTCCTGGGTTGGCGCGTTTGGTGGGGGCCCTGCCCCATACTGGGGTGTCCTTGTCCCTCAGGGGGCCACGGCCTGGCTGGGAGGCCTGCAGTTCTCCCTGGGGTCTCAGAGCTGCTAAGGTCAAGGTCTTGACACCCCGCCCCCCCCGCCGGCGGGCAAGATGCCCTGTGAACACCTGGGCAGGGAGTCCTGCAGCTGCATGTGGTGGGCACAATCCGAGAGCAGGGAGGAGCCAGCACCAAGGCCCATCCTGCCACATTGTCCAAGTGCCCACAGGAGGAGGTGCACGTCCTGCACCACGGCCATTCACGAGGCTGGGGGCGGCTGTTTGTTCTGCCGCCAGGACTCAGTTCCTGAGGGCTGAGCTCAGGATACACCCTGGGTCTCCCAGAAGCCCCCTGACCTTGCAGTTCCCAGAATGTGCAGTCATGGTGACCCGCCACCCTCCTGTAGAGCTGGGGACACTCTCTTGGAACCTTGACGGATGGCACTTAGCAGGCCTTTATCCCCCTGGAATCTGTTTGAAGCCCATGGCCAGGGCAGACGGGATGTGTCCCATCTCTGGGGTGGAATTCCCAGGGTCCAGGGCTTCACCCTTCCTGGCCCATGGAAGTGTCTGGATGGCTCTCGTGGGGCTCCATGCCCTTGCTCCAGGCCCAGCCCAGGGGTGGGACCTGCCGGTGCCTACAGACACATCCTTTTCTCAGACCCCCTTTCCAGGGCTCTCTGGGGGTCCAGGGAAGACAGATGAAGGGAGACTCTGAGGCCAGGGTCTCCCTGCTCAGCAACGTGGAAAACCTCAGAGCCAGGCCTGGGCTCAGGGAGCCGAGTGGCTGTGGGGGAGAGTGATAGCCATCCACCTGGGCGGACCCACCCAGAAGCAGGGGACTGCGGGCCTGTTCTGCTCTGCCCAAGGGTGTTTGCCAGAAAGGGAACAACAGCAGAGGCTGCATCAAAGGTCCCAGCCCTGAGCCACACTTGTTACTGAGAGGTGGGACATTAGGCTGCATTTCCCCAGACGGTCTTGGCCCCCAGGTGGACTTGAGGTTGGCTTTGGGCTTCTTTTGTGCTGTCCCCATTGCTTCAGTGAAAGGGGATCCTTGCTCGGGGAGGAAGATGGGATCTCAGGGTGCGCAGGTGCCCCTGGCTCTGCAGGATCCCAGTTCGGTTTCCCCTCCCCGCTCTGGGAGGGCCGGACTGAAACCTTTGAATGAGCTTCGTGTTGGCTCACGTTCCCGAGTAAGCTGGCTCTGTGAGTGTAGACGTGGTGTCTGGGCTCCAGGAGGGAGTTGGGAGTGTGGGGTGGGCACAAGTTTTCCACTGTCAGGCCCCCGGGAAGCCAGCAGTGGGCAAGGGTGGGCCAAGGAGAGGGCCGAGAGTTGAGGTGGCCCCACAGGAACATCACGGCCCTGGAAAGTCCAGTTCACCTTTGTTGGGAAAAGCAGCAGCCGTCTGGATGCAGTTAGGAAGGATTCCCTCCCCCAGGCCCCAGCCTGCTCCAAGTGTCCTGGGGCCTTTAGCCAGGCCCCCTGCAGAGATCACATAAACAGCTGGAATTTCTCAACCTGGAGCATTGCCAGATGTCCTTGGGTCCAAGCTGCACGTAAACAGATGGCCAGGTCCTGGGGCCCTGCGGGCGTCCCAGCCCGTGGAAGGGGGTGTCTGTTGTCTGCCCCACCTGAGCTCCCTCTTGGGAGATGCATCTGTTCCAGGGGCGTGCCCAGGTCTTTCCTACTCAGTCCTGCTCCCTCTCATTGTCAGCCAGAGCAGAGGCTCCCTAAAATGACAGGAATCCACAGAACCGAGAGGAGAAAGGTTCATCCTTATCCCTGTGCTTCCAGCCAGGAAGCCCCCAGACTCAGTGGCTGATTTTACCTGGGCCACGTCCGTTAGGGGCATCCAAATCGCCATCGCCACTTGACACTGTTTTTTGTTTTTTAAATATGTGCTGCTTACCAGATGGGTGGTCCTCTATTGAGATTGTCTTGAGTTCTGCCAGGTCTGAGGTCTTTTATTTCTTTTGTTAAAATTGCATGCATTCGGCCAGGCGCGGTGGCTTACACCTGTAATCCCAGCACTTTGGGAGGCTGAGGCAGGCGGATCACCTGAGGTCAGGAGTTCGAGACCATCCTGACCAACATGGCAAAACCCCGTCTTTAGTAAAACTACAAAAAAATTAACCAGGCATGGTGGTGGGCACCTGTAATCCCAGCTACTCTGGAGGCTGAGGCAGGAGAATCAGTTGAACCCGGGAGGCGGAGGTTGCAGTGAGCCAAGATTGCGCCACTGCACTCCAGCCTAGGTGACAGCGTGAGACTCCATCTCAAAAGAAAAAAAATTGTGTGCATTGAAGGTGTGCAGCATGTTTGATAGACTTACCCAGGCACAGACAGACACAGTGAAGTGATCCTGCACCCACCACCACCACCCCATAGCTGCCTCTTTTTCTTCTTTATGGTAAGAGTGCCTAAAGTCTACAATTTTGGCAAATGACATCTACAGTGCAATATCATTAACTATATCGAGATGTCTTCCTCTCATTCCTCTTTTGCTGGGTGAATTTTTAGAGTGGCGTCCGTGGTTGGGTGAGCTGGGGCGGGAGCGGGGCCACAGCTTGCCTGGGAAGGTTCAGGCATCCCCACCCCCAAGCGCATTCATCCAGCTGTTCCCAGCTTCCTTCAGACGCTGACCTGGGATGATCTGGGGTTGGCTCCCCTGTGAGGTCCCCGCCCGCATTGCCCCAGTTCCCTGAGAAAAGCAATTTGTGTGTCTGGGAAGGCAGCTGCTGTCCCTGGCCCCTTGATGGCCCGTGGTTTCTCCCTTAATCCCAGCTCAGCCCTGGGCTTTCTCAGCTGCGTTTGTCAGAGAAGGAAATTGGAAAGCTGGCATCTTGGAGGCTGCTTGGATGAGCTCTCTGTGTACAGCACACACACGGGTGTCTCTCTGAGCGTGCATCTGTGTAAACACAGTGCAGAGCTCCCTAGCCGGGGCAGGATGGGAGGGGTGGGGAGATCTGCGGCCCCCCCAACCGGGAGTCCCCTCATCAGCCTGGTACCCAGCACCTCTGGTGACAGCTTCTGGTGGCCTGTGGCCTGGCTGGACATCTGCGGCCCCCCCAGCCGGGAGTCCCCTTGCCAGCCGGATACCTAGCACCTCTGGTGACAGCCTCCGGTGGCCTGTGAACTGGCTGCACATCTGCGGCTCCCTGGCCGGGAGTCCCCTCACCAGCCTGGTACCCAGCACCTCTGGCAGCAGCCTCCGGTGGCCTGTGGCCTGTGGCCTGTGGCCTGGCTGGACACAACCTTTGACTTGTCAGGAGTGAGCTATCTTAGTCCATTTTGAGCTGCTGTAATAGCACACCACAGTCAGGGTGATTTAGAATGAACAGGACTTCATTGGCCCACAGTTCTGGAGGTCAGGAAGTCACATATAGAGGGACCACATCTGGCGGGGGCCTTCTTGCTGTGTCCTCACATGGCGGAAGGCATTGCATGGTGAGAAGGAGTGGGAGAGAAGGTGACTGCTGCCATCCTATCATCAGGAGCCCACTCCCACCCTAACGAGCCCACTCCCATCATAGCTGCATTCACCCATCCAGGAGGGCAGAGCCTGGTGACCTAATCACCTCCTGAAGATCCCACCTCTCAACACAGTTGCATTGAGGATTCAGTTTCCAACACATGGCTTTTGGGGAGACACATTCAAACCCTAGCATTCTGCCCCAGCCCCCAAATTCATGTCCTTCTCATGTACAGTTTAATTCACTCCATCCGGTACCCGCATCAACTCAAAAGTTCAAAGTCCAGAGTCTCACCCGAATCAGAAACTGGTGAGACTTAGGCTTAAATTATCTATCTTGAAGCAAATCCCTGTCCAGCTGTGAGCTTGGGGAATGAAACAAGCTTCATGCTTCCAAACTACATGGGAATGGGGAGGGGGACAGGTTCCCATTCCAAAAGGGAGGCATGAAGAAAGGGGTAGCAGCCCTGAGGAAGTTCAAAACCCAACAGGACGAACCACCTTATATCCGACAACTCTAGGATAATCTTTCACTTGGTGTGCCACCTCCTGGGCACACTGGGTGGAGGCGGCCCCAGGGCCTCAGGCAGCACTGCTCATACAGCTTTGCGAAGCAGATCTCAGGAGTTGGAGCCTTGCTCCCTCTCCTTGCTGCCCTCCCAGGCTGGCACTGTATGCTGGTGATGCTACAGTCCTGGGGTCTCAACGGTGCCTCCACTTCCATAGATCCACCAGGCATCATCCTAGGGAACTCTCTGCAGAGCCTCTGCCCCTGTGGCCGGTTTCTGTGCCGGACCCCAGGCTGTCCATGCCACCCTTTGACCTCTAGGTGGAGGGCGCCATGGCCGCAGTTCCTGCCTGCCTTCCCTGCAGCTGCAGGATAATCAGTACCCATGGGTGTCGCCGAGGCCACACCCACACCCTCCAGAGCTGAGCCAGAGCTGCACCTGGGCCTGCTGGAGCCTTGGCTGGGTGGCTGACAGGTGCCGTGTCGCACTGTGGGGAGCAGACACTTGAAGGGATGCAGGGCAGGGAATGCTGAGTTCCTGGGTACCTCTGAAAATGTGGCCCCCCAGGTCCTAGCTTGCCTCAAAGATCTCTGGCTGCCTCGGGGTCATTCTCCATTGTCTTCTTGAGTAGTATCTGGCTCCCATCTGTCAGAGCAAGTCCCTTGAGGAACACTCGCCCTGAAGTCGTCATGGAACACGGAGGACTCTTGGGGCATTGGGGGCGCCTGACCCTGGCGTTGCCAGGTCAGAAGTGGAGAGAGGCATCCCGCCCTGGGGAAGGGGTCGGAAGTGGGAGTCTCAGGGCAGGGAGCCCCATCCTGCAGGGAGCCACTCCCACTGCTGCCTTCACAGCCGTCCACGTTGCCTTTCCCAGGGCTCAGGCTGACCCAGGGGCCAGGAGACCCTGTCCGCATTGGGGTTACAGTGAGGCCTGGGTGTGCTTGAGGCAGATGGGCCCTGTGGTGAGCTGAGGGCCGGAGGAGGAGGGCCGAGTGGGCAGGTGGACTTGGCAGGGTTTCCCATGGGTTCTGGGCTGCTGCGTGCTGGGAGGATACACCTCTTACCTGGAGGGAGGCGGGGTCTGGAGGTTGCAGCCCTGGGGCCTGACGGTGGGCCTGGCTGGGGGCAGAAGTTCAGCCTGGGGCTGGGGCTCCTATTTTTCCCTCATCCTTCCTAAATCCACCCAAGTCCCCTTGTTCTGGCATCCACCTCCTCCCTCGAGTGGCTTTGGCCTGGTGGGCCTGCCTGGCACTCCCTTTTGGGGTGATGCTGGGAGCCTGGTGGTCTCGGCTCCTTTTCCTCATCTCGGTGTCTTCAGGTGCTTCTCGTGGTGTTGGTCTTGAGGGAGCCTGTGTCTGTCACTGGCCGCTGGCCTGGGTTGCTCTTCTGCCCGGGAGTGCTAGGAGGACAGCCATTGAGGCCCCACCACAGGCCCCCATTGCAGTCTGTGCTCGTGACTCCCCAGGACAGGAGGAACTGAGCCAGGGCCTCTTGTGCACGCAGCTGAAGGCCGTCCACACCACTGGGGTCTGGGGTGTCGGGAGGGATGGGCGGCGGTCTCAGACGCCCTCTCTCTGCCTCTCCAGGGCATGCTCATCGAGGGCCCACCTGGCCCTGAAGGCCCCGCGGTGAGTATCTGGCTTTATCCTGTGACTTGCAGAAGGTGCTCTTGGTGGGGTGGGGTTGGTGACACCCCTTATGTCTCCTGGATGGAAAAGAGGGGCACTCTCTACTTTTGCAGATCCCCTGGGAGCCGGCGCTCTCCCACCCCCACCTCTGCCTTGGTTGGCCAGGTAGAACACGGACCTTGCCCCGCGGCCTCATCTTCTAACTCTGCCCCAACTCTGTTTTTAATTCTAGGGTCTTCCCGGACCTCCAGGAACCATGGGTCCCACTGGCCAAGTCGGGGACCCTGGAGAAAGGGTAAGAGGTTGACTGTGTTTCCTGAGATCACACAAGGTGTGGGGCTGCCCATGCCTCGTCTCCACACTGTGACCTGAGCTGTCCCTGCCTATGGAGGTGACCCAGAGACGTTATGTCTTCAAATCCCCCCTCACCCAGGCACTCCTCACACCAGCCCCGTTCAGATGTTTCTGGGGCTGACTGTGGCTATGGGGAGAGTGGGGTCCCTCGGGGCCCTGGGAGCCTGCCAGTGCTCAGCCCAGACGGTGACCTCAGGACCCTGCAGTTGTCCAGCAAACAGCAGCAGCAGCAGCAGCAGCAACCACAGCGGATGGCTCCGGGGCCTTTCCCACTGCTCGCCCCCGGGCAGCCACACCACATGGAATCGGCCGCCCCCCTTGCTGGGTTTGGGAACTCCCTTGGTCTGGGTTGCACCTGGCTCACAGGCTCAGAGGCATCCTCGGGTGTCCCTCGCCGCGGGAGGAGATGGAGGGAGAGCCGCTCCCTGGCCGCCGCGATTTCCTTCTGACACCTGGTGGGCACTCCGAGTACTGCGGCCTCCTGGTGTCCGGCGGGGTGGGAGTTTTCTCTCTTTCCTGCTGTTGGAATGAATGTGGATTTGAGTGCAGAAGGACTAAGAACTGATTCCTGGACGGCTGGGTTGTGGGTGGGAGAAACAAGGGCTGCGTGTGGGTGTTCGCGGGTGTTCATGCCAGGGCCCTGCCTGCTGTCCGGGGCAGATGAGGACCTTGTGGGTGTTATGGTGGGTGGATGCAGGGCAGGGTCTGCTCATGTGGGAAGGTGGTTGGTAATGTCAGAGCGCAATGGCTAGGGATGCTTCCCAGGTTACTGCACAGGGAGGCATTTGGGGAGTGTCTTGTGCAGTTCCTGGTGGCTTTGCAGCAGTGCTCAGGGAAGGCGGGGCAGGACCCAGGACGGTAAGTCCTGGCCTTGGACCTAGAGGTTCTTACAGGAGCTCAGTACCCCTGGAAAGCTGGGGAGGTGCAGGACAGGTGAGGTCAGGCAGCAGGATGTGGGGGCAGGTGGTGGCAGCCTTCTTGGGAGCAAGAGCCGAGCCAGTGGGGATGCTTGCTTGGGGAGGAGATGGGAGGGCTGAGGCCGGCCTTTGGAGGAGAAGGATTCAGGTCAGCAATGCAGGAGGAGGTTGTTATCATTCTGTGTGGCCGGGTGACCTCTGAGGGCAGTACGCATCAGACTGGGCCACACAGTAAGATTCTCTGCCACATTGCTTTTCACGGTCAGGGATTTGGGGGCCCAGAAGAGGCGGGTCTTGCTCCATGGCAAGGGCCGTGGCAGGAAGCGGAGCGGGGTGGGGGCTTGGTTGGCCTCTGGAGCACAAGGCTTTCACAGCATCTCCGGCTTGGCAGCCACATCTCCAAAACTCCAGACAGGCAACAGTGAGTGGCTACTGCTCTTGCCCAGCCAGGACCGGCACCACTGGGGCTCTGTGCTGGGGGCTGCAGCCACCCCAGCTCACTCTGGAGACCCCTCCCCCCAGATTCGTGTGAGAGGGGCGACGGCCAAGCTCCCCCTCCTCAGAGCTGCCTGAGGATGGGCCCACAGGTGTGGCTGAGTTCGTATGCAAAGGAGAGTGCATTGCATGGCACTGGGAGCTGTTTTCTCTCCCAGACGTAGGACAGGGTGGTATCCACAGGGCACAGATGCCGGCTGACACACAGGGCACCCAGATGCCGGCCGACACACAGGGCACCCAGATGCCGGCCGACACACAGGGCACCCAGATGCCGGCCGACACACAGGGCACCCAGATGCCGGCTGACACACAGGGCACCCAGATGCTGACTGACACTGCCTCAGTGGTGTTCCACGGCTCCGTCCTTCTATCCATCCAGCATACAGATTTGTACTGAGTGCCCGCAGTGCTGGGCACTGGTTTAGCATGGGGATCTCAATGGTGTGAACCAGAGGGGTGCTGGTTCACACCTCACCACGTGGTCCCTGCCTTTGGGCTGATCCTGGCTTGGGGTCACTGCTGGGTGGCCCTGCCAGTGCCTTGTGACACCGTGAGCAACCCAGCTGCTGTGGAGGAGCCAAGGGCCCTGACTGGAGAATATCATTGGTTTAGGAGCTGGTCCTCCTCAAACTCACATCATGGTCCAGGAGCATGAGGACTGAGGTTGGGGTTGGCAGAGGAACCAACTCCTCCAGAGTCTGCCATCCATGGAGTCGGAGGAGAGACCTGGAGCCCACCGGCCTCCCCAGCGCCCTTCCAGTGGGAGGGGTGCTGGTTCCAGGAGCTGAGAGATGCCCACCTCTCTGGGTCCAGCTCCAGCCAGCCTTGTTCAGGAAGCCATCCCTGCTCACAGCTCAGCGTCCTCTTGATGTCCAGATCTTGCTCGATGCCCGCTAATCAGTTGTGAAAGATCACTGGCTGTGGGGTGGGGCCCTGCAGTGCAGCCTGCGGTGGACCGGGCTCAGGTTCCTGTGCAGTGGAGAAAAAACATTTTCTCTACCCTCGGAGGTTGAGCATCTGGGGCCTCCAAAAGACAGATTAATAAGAGGCATACGATTTTAACACTTTTAATCTATGCACGGGGGCTTCACAGACAAGAAGTAAAAACCAAAAAAAGTGCTTGGGCTCGGGAGCATATATACTGTTTTAACAGGAGGCAATAGGATGTGGAGAAGCGGCTAGACCAAGGAAAAGGGGGTTTGGGCTTCGAGGGGTGACATATGGTGGGCAAGTGACTAGGAACTCCATGGAGGAACAAATGGAAGATTAAGGTTATCTTGGCAAAGTCTGTTGATGCAGATTCACTGGGGGCAAAGTCTGTTGATGCAGATTCACTGGGGGCAAAGTCTGTTGATGCAGATTCACTGGGGGCAAAGTCTGTTGATGCAGATACACTGGGGGCTGGCCTCCCTCTCAGGTGATAAGAGGCGCTCTCCAAATACAGAAGCAGAGGCGGGAGGGTGGGGTGGGAGGAGAGGGTAATGCCCTGCTTTTAGGCAGAAAGGGGAGGTAAGAGAACTCTTCTTGCATCCATCGATTCTTATTTGGCTTCAGCACAAAATAGTCCTTCTGCAGGGGAGTGGCATGCTGTGTTCCCTCCGTCTGCTTGGCCTCCTGTGCCTCTGTCTGGGAGGGCGTTTTCCCTGGGATCTGGAAGAGCCTTCTTCTCCCTGCCACTCCTGACCTCCCGCCTTGGGGTTCCCCAGCCCTTCCTCCCTTCCCCAAGGGCCGTCTGGCTGTGATCGGTTCGTGCCTTTTCTTCTTCACTGGATGGTGAGTTCCTCAAGACAGGCCTCACTTCTGTGCCCTTGCTCACACCCTGCTCCCTGTGGGCAGCCGTGGGCAGCCATGGCAATTGGCTGGGAGCCATCTGTGCACCTGTGCCATGGCATCCCACTGGGCATCATGCAGCCCTGACCAGCCACTGAAGCCCGCACCCTGTGCCTCCACTGACTGGCCCTGGGTGTCGCTTCCTTCACACACTCTGGTGGGCCCTGCACACTCTCCCGCTGCTCCCCTTGGACGACCTTCCATGCTGCATCTGCCTTCTAGCACCTCAAATCCTTTCTTGCTCTTGTGCCCACGGCTGCCCGCAGGGAGCAGGGTGCAAGGAGAGGCACAGAAGTGGGGCCTGCCTTGAGAAGCTCACCATCCAGTGAGGAAGAAAAGGCACAGACCAGGCATGGTTAGACAGCAAGAATTAATTAGTAAAGGCATTGGAGGAAGAGCTGGGAATCCTGAGATGGGAGGTCTGGAGCGGCTGTGTCCGGGTGGAGAAGGGGCTCCAGCCATCGTCCCCTCCGGTTTCCTTCAGGTGACTGGTGAGCAGGTGCACAGCTGGGGCAATGTGCTAAAGCCCGCAGGGAGATAGAGGTAGACGTGGGGTTGAAGCCAGATCTCCTGTGGCAGAAGGAAGGTGGCCACTCTTTCTTTGAGGTTCAGAAGAAACCCGAGAGGGCTGAGAGTCCCCAGGGGAGCTGCGGGCCAGGTGGCGGTTACTCAGCCCCTCTCTGGCCTGGGTTTCTTGCAGGTCTGGCTTCTGTGCCACCTGCCAGTGCATTTCTGTAGGGGCTGACTTTTTTGGGCATCCGGGAATATAGTCAGACATCAGTGGGTCTGAAATCATGAGGCTATGCATTTGTGAAGGTTCCCTATGATGCCATAGTGGCAGTGCCGTGCCCCTGTGGGTCGCTGAGCAGTGTTTGCCCAGTGAAGCCCTTCCCTGGGCTCCTCGGGCAGGTGGGGGAAGGAGAGGGCTGGGGGCCATCAGTAAAGATTCAGGCCCCAGTGAGTCCTGCCTTCCATGGACTTCCAGGGCCCACACCTGCTAGCCTCGATAGAAACACCCGGAAGGCAGGCGCCACCTCTGTGCTGCTTGTGAGCGCCCCCTACGTCCATTCGCGTGTGTGCCCCAGAGCTGGTGTCCACGGATATTTGTGCCTAAGAAATGTTCCCTGTGATCAGAGCGTCTTTGAGGCGAGTCCCTTCCTTTCTCTTCCCTGTGTGCCTCTCCAAAAGCCTTGCACCCCAGGCACTCCTGTGTTTTAAGGCAGCTCCTGAATACTGTCCAGTGTTACTGTGGATTTGATTGCATTTTTCAGGATGCTGTGGCCAAACTCCTCCTGAATCTCTGCAGTCTGAAACTCTGGAGAGTTGAACGCTTTCATCTAGAAATAAGCTTGCTTACCGTCTAATTGACTCCCGGGAGCTCCAGCTGGTATTGACCAGCCGCTCATCTATTGCTCTTAAGATAGACTTCACACAGATCTTTCCATTTGCAGCATACTTATTATTTTTGGGTAAAGTAACGATCTGCTTTCTGGGTCTGCGGGCAGGTCCCACCCGCTGGGAGGCCTGGATCCTCCTCTGGGAAGCCCCAGGGATTCAGTATGCAGGTTTCTTTCCCAGCCGCCTCAGGGTCAGAGTGGAGGCAGTTTCCCAAGCTTTCTCCAAATTGCTACACAGGGGCACCTCGCTCCCTGCATAATGGGATGCATTTGATGCCTTGGGAGGAGGCCCCCACCCTTCAATGACCCCATTACGTGCAGAAGCAGCCTGGCAATAATGATGCTGCCCGGCGCTGTCTTATCAGCCCCTCCTGTCACTCAGCAGGGGCTCAAACCTTCTCCCCCTCTTTTTTATGTGTCCAGGATTAGCCTTCCCCGTGGGATTTTGCGTGAGTGCATTTTCTGTGCCTTGAAAAGGTTCGTATGTAAGCCATGCCCTGAAAAACAGCAGTCACTACCTCCCAGCCAGAAAGTGTGGCTCATCTCTACCTAACAGGTTCTGGTGTGGTCTCCCCAGGACCAGCCTTGGGGTGATGCCCTGCTATGCCATCTCCTCCCCATGGCCTGCTGGAGCTACACCCAGGGTGGGATAGGACACAGGCTAGATCACTGGCAACATGACAAAGAGAGCAAGTCCACTCATGAGCACGCAGCTGCTGTCCAACTCAGAAGGAGTTAGCTTCGCGAAAAGCTGCAGGGAAGAAGCGAGCAGCATGGGATTCATTTGCTTTCCTGGCTCCCGGGCTCCTGTGGATGGGACATGCCAATCCAGTCTCTCCTTGTGCTCGAAGTGTTCAGGACATCTTGACAGAGCTGCTTAGAGGTTCACACACACACTCAAGCACACATGCTTGTACACTCACCCACACATGCACTCATTCGCATGCACTCATGCACACACACACTCATGCCTACATGCACACACTCAACCGTATATGCACACATGTACACACCCACATACACTCATGCATACATGCACACACCTATACATACTCATGCATACATGCACACACCTATACATACACGCATGTATGCACACTCACCCACACCTGCACACACACTCATGGACACACCCATACATGCATACACACACCCACACATGCCCACACATTCGCATATACATGCATGCACACACACACATGCACACTCACCCACACCTGCACACACTCATGCACACTCACCCAGACATGCACACATGTATGCTCACACACATGCACACTTTCACACATGCACGCACACACTCACCCATACATGCTCTCACACACATTTACACACACATGCACTCACACACATGCACACACACGCACACACCCATACATGCACACACATATACCCACACGTGTACACACATTCACACACTCATGCATGCATGCACACACATCCATACACATGCACACACATTTACACACACATGCACTCACACCTGCACACACACTCATGCACATGTGCACACACCCAGGCGTGCACATGCACACCCATACATCTACACACGCACACATGCGCTGTCTGGGTTCACCTCCACATGGCCCTTCCACGGAGGCTGGTCTTCAGGCTTGTGTGTCCGCATCCCCAGCAGCCTGGTCGTGAATGACTTCCGGCCATTTCGAGTCACATTTATCTTCAAAGCTTAGTCCCCTGAGGCCACTGATAGGAATCTATCCAAGCCTCAGGTGCCCTACCAGGAGATCTGTGGGAACCGTGGGTTTCTCTGCTGTAGCCCTGGAGGCAGTATGTGTCTCCCAAAGTGAGCTCGGCGTTGAAAGGAAGATTCGTTGGAGGGTACACATTATCATATGGAAAAGAAAATGAAGTACAGTTTGTGGAGAGAGAGGTGAAGGGAGCAAAGGCCTCGGGACATTTCTAGAGTGAAGGGACAGCTGGCAGGAGCCGCCTGTATGGCCCCAAGCGCACTGTGCTGTAGGACCCGATGCGGGGCCTGCCAGGGTGTTCATCACGGTTGGTTAGTGGCAATGGCTGGGTGAGTCCAGGAGTCTTTCTCATGTGGGCCCCTCAAGGCCGCAGGTCTTACCCAGAGCCCCGATTATTGGTGGTCTATGGATAAAGAGTCCCTCCTGTGGATTTTCTGGTTGTTAGTTCTGGTTGAGGGGTGCGGTCTGAGGCATCAGGCCTCTTGATAGGGCCCGGCTTCCAGTCTTTTAGACGGGCCCTAGGGCTCCTGGAAGAGTGTCTGTCTAGTTCTTGGAAGGGGCTCAGTAGGAACCCTCTCAATGAATGAATGAAAGGTGGGTTCATTTCTTTGGGATCCTCGGACAATTAATGACCAACTTGGGGTTTAAAGCAACAGGAATGTCTTCTCTCTTAGTTCTGGAGGCCAGAGATCTGAAATCAAGGTGTAGGCAGGGCCGCACCCCCTCTGGAGGCTCCAGGTGAGGGTCTTCCTCACCTCTTCTGGCTCCTGGTGGCCACTGGCCATCCTCTGCCCCCGTAGCTTGCTGGCACATCTCTGCAGTCTCTGCCTCTGTCTTCTCGCGGCCCTCCCCTGTGTCTCTGTCACTGCCTCCCCTCCTCTTTCCTTACAAGGACTCATCATTGGATTTAGGACCGAAAATCTCATCTCAAGATCCTCACTCCCATCCTCAAAGACCCCAAGTAAGGGCACAGTCACGTGTTTCAGGACCTGGACGTACCTTTGATGAGGGACCCTTCAGCCCACCGCACGTGGTCATGCACGTGTTCTGCACAGCCAGGAGATGTCCAGCAGGAAGTGACCACTGAGAGCTTCTCCAGGCCACTCCCAAGCTGGGCCTGCCCAGGGTCGGGCCTGGACAGAACCACATGCACACAAAGGTTCTGGAGAGACGCCTGCACACTGCCCTCCTGCTCCAGCTCTTTCCGAGAGTGGAAGGGAGCTTTTCAACACAAAGCCTCCTGCAGGCCTACAGCTCCTCCCAAACCTGCCACTACCATGAAGAGAAAAGGCTCAGAGTTCTCTGCTCACTGCTTTGACCCAAATCCCAGCCTGGAAAGAGGCCTTGTGCCTCTCCCCTGAGGCTGAGCCGAGGGGTCTTGTGGGGACAGTTTCACGTGCTGAATCTGCAGTGGCAGAGGAAGCCACTTTGTGAGGCATCCGGTCACCCGGCCACATCGTCTCTGTGCAAGACGCCTGGATGTCCTCAGGAAAGAAACCCTGTTAGATACCAGTGGTGCCTTCATTTGGAAGTAGGCGCCTGATTTCTTCACCTGGTATAGGTATGACACTGAGAGCCCTCCTGTGCCAGGGCCTTCAGAACGTTGCTGTTTGACCAAGTGAGGGCACTGATGTGGGAGCCAGCTAATGGAGTAACAGGAAAATACAAGCAAATAGCAAAGGCGAGGTGGGATTTCTTATTTTGCCATATTTTGCCAGTGGCTGGAGCCAAGCAGCATCTGCATGACCTGTGTGTCAGCCTGCTGGAGCGTTCCCTTGGTGTCTGATACCTGCCTTGTCGCAGACAACAGCCACATCACTGGCCCGTGGTTTGTGTCATGAAAATTGGAAATGTGACTTTGAGGTGTAGCCGTGACTTTCAGCCCAGGGGTCAAAGTCTTTACGTTAGAGACCACGGGGCTTGGCAAAGGCTTGCTGACAATGTTTCTAAGTGATAGCAAATGCAGGTTCATGTCGGTGGCCATGAGGACTTGTGTCAAATTTGAACACTTCGGAAGGGTTCGTGGGGGTGGCGACATTCTTTCCTTTCTTCTCCACACTATCTCCTTCTTCTAGGACTTCACGTTATCCTTGTTCGTCTACGTTCCCATTCTTTGGAATTATTCCGGGTGTCGGTGAGAGGCAGCATCAGAGGGAAGTTGCTTTCACAGCCTGGGGTTTGGATTTTCACCACCGTGGCTTAGAACAGGCAGGAAGGATGCTGAAAGGAGGGTCTTTGGAAATGGACAGCAGTGGACAAGGAGTGGCCTTGAGGAGACTTCCTGGCTTCCTACAGCAACACCATGTGAGCAGGAGCATGCATGCACAGACACACATGCATATACATGCATTCCCACACAAACGTACACATGCATACACGCATGCATTCACACACATGCACACACACACATTCATATGCACATTCACACATCCACACACATACATGCATATGCATGCATACATGCATTCACACATATGCATTCATACACACATGCAGACACACATGCACACACGCATTCACACATGCACACACGCACAAACATGCATGCACACACATGCACCCACATATGCACACAATGCATTCATACATGCATTCACACATTCCACACACGTGCACACACATGCATTCACACATTCCACACACATGCACACACACCGCATGCATTCACACACACATGCATTCACACATTCCACATGCATTCACACATGCATTCACACATTCCACACACGTGCACACACATGCATTCATGCACACATGCATTCATACACATGCACACACACCACATGCATTCATACACATGCATTTACACATTCCACACACGTGCACACACATGCATTCACACATGCACACACATGCATTCACACATTCCACACGTGCACACACATGCATTCACACATGCACACACATGCATTCACACATTCCACACACATGCACACGCATTCATGCATACACACATTCATGCATACATGTATTCACACACACACATGCACACATACCACATGCATTCATACACACAAATGCATTCACACATTATACACATGTGCACACATGCATTCATGCACACATGCATTCACACACATGCACACGCTGCATGCATCATACACACACCCACATGCACACACATGCATTTACACATTACATACACATGCGCACACATGCATTCATGCACACACATGCATTCACACACACACATGCATTCATGCACACATGCATTCACACACATGCACACACACTGCATGCATTCATACACCCACACACATGCACACACATGCATTCACATTCCACACACGTGCACACACATGCATTTACACATGCACACACATGCATTCACACATTCCACACACGTGCACACACATGCATTTACACATGCACACACATGCATTCACACATTCCACACACGTGCACACACATGCATTTACACATGCACACACATGCATTCACACATTCCACACACATGCATTTACACATGCACACACATGCATTCACACATTCCACACACATGCATTTACACATGCACACATGTATTCACACATTCCACACACGTGCACACACATGCATTTACACATTCCACACATGTGCATTCACATATGCACACACATGCATTCACACATTCCACACACATGCACATACATACACTTACACACATCCACACACACATGCACACACACACACAGGCACTGCACAGACAGCAGCTTGTCCTTGGAAGACACTGACCCCAAATTTTAAATGTAGGGTTTGGTTTGGAATTGATTCCGACACAGGAATCTCAGCTGTAAGTGGCTATTGGGATTGGATGTCAATGACAAAACCTGGGTGGCAAACATGTTCTGGATCTTTATTTTTTAAACACGATTTTTGTCTTCTGAGAGTGTTTTCCAAAATGGCAGTTGGGAGCAATTGGGCAGTATCCATTAGCAATTAAGAAATATACACATACATATATTCTTTGACCCAGCAGCACTGCTTTGAGGGACTTACCTAGCAGAATATGTTAGCACGTCTGTCAGGCAGTGTTTGTCATAATGCAAACTGGAACCAATCCAACGTGCATTGGCTGAAGATGGCTTAAATAAATGATGAGTCCATTGTGCCTGGGAGATGCAACAGATGTTGCCAAGGAGATCTACAGAGATAGGCCGTGATTTCAAGAGCAAATTGCAGAATATTTAGAGACAGTACCATTAAAAAGAAAGAGGCTGGGCACGGCGGCTCACGCCTGTAATCCCAGCACTTTGGGAGCCCGAGGCGGGTGGATCACAAGGTCAGGAGTTCAAGACCAGCCTGGCCAAGATGGTGAAACCCCATCTCTACTAAAAATACAAAAATTAGCCAGGCCTGGTGGTGGACACCTATAATCCCAGCTACTCGGGAGGCTGAGGCAGAGAATTGCTTGAACCCGGGAGGCGGAGGTTGCAGTGAGCTGAGATCGTGTCACTGCACTCCAGCCTGGGCAACAGAGTGAGACTCTGTCTCAAAACAAAACTCCGAAGCCACATAGCCTCATAGTGACGAATGTGTTAGTTAGTGTGTCCAGCATGTGCATCTCCATCTTTGCCTTTGCACTTACAGAACTTGAGCAACTGGTTACATCCGGAGATGAAAAGGGACCTTTCACTTTCACTCTATAAATCTGTACCTTAAGACGTTTCACAAGAAATGGAGTTACTTCTGTAATAAAAAATAACCAGTAAAGAAAAGGCAGGAAAGTTTAGGTTCAGGCCCAGATGGCTCCACAGTCTTCTGGATAGTTCCAGAAGAACCATTCAGGTTCTTGGTCTTCCTGTCTGGGAATTGGGAATCCATCATGGGTTTCCTGGCAGGGAGCGTCTCGCTTGGGTGGTGTGAACACACATGCTCAGTGTAGCTGCTGCTGATTCGGAAGACTGCGGCCAGCACCCATCCGCTACACTGGAGTGTAACTGGAGTGTAGTTGGTGGAGCCTTTTCTCACTGGGGAGAGGGGGTTAAGTTCCCACTCTATACAAGACAAGCCTCATCTACTTTAGGCCAGCTGGGAATCTGCTTGCTTTTGTGAAATAGCTTTGTGATCAAATATTATTTTGAAAATAAATCATCTTACTGGTTTGACATGCATATAGTGGTCTGAAGCTGGCTGGAATTAGTCTGGAGAATCCAGTCCTAGGGATGTCTGTGTGGCCAGGTTGGCCGGGTGTGAGGAGGGCACTGTGTTGTTTGTGTATAAGTAGATTCTTGAAGTTGCTCTGGCTGAGTGTGTGCTCTGCTCTGTTGCGTGTCTGTCCACACAAGTGGCTGCTCCGTCCCGTCTTCCATCTGAGCAGGCACAGGCGGCTCGCTTGGAGCCCGTTAAGGACGAGTGCCCACTGGGGGCAGGAGGCACTGGGCCTTGAGCCTGGAGTCCTTGTTTCCTGTTGGGTATGGAGACCTGGAAGGGGCGTTCCTGGAGTGACAGGAGCCTGACACTGCCTCCTCACCTTCGGGCTCCTTGTCTCTGCCTTGAGGCCCCAGCGGAAGCCTGCTGGGTCTCTGGATTTCTCTAGATCCAGCTTAGACCTCCCTCCCTTCTTATCCCTCCCTCCAAAGCCTTTCCGATCCTCAGCCCACAGCCGTGCCCCTCCCTTCTCCGGGCTGAGGTTTCTGAAACATTCCTGCCACGGGGTCTCGCAGCTTCTGTGCGTGTCCAGTACGTTTCTCAGGTGGGCCGCTTCTCCAACACCCTCATTCTGGCTGCAGCCCAGCCCTGGCCTGGTTGCACTCTGACTCGTCTCTCTTGGCCCCTTGTCTGCAGGGCCCCCCTGGACGCCCAGGCCTTCCTGGGGCCGATGGCCTGCCCGGTCCTCCAGGAACCATGCTCATGCTGCCCGTGAGTACCCTCATCGGTCGGAGGTGGGGAGGCAGCTGGGGCAGTTGGGCTCCAAACCAGACCCTCTGAGGCTGCGCTGTCGCAGGAGAGGCCTGTGGGCCCCATCTCAGTCTGCGGTCTTGCCTGGGCGCCACGTCACCGCTCCCAGAGTGACCCTTGTCTTGCACTTGCAGTTCCGGTTTGGAGGTGGCGGCGATGCGGGCTCCAAAGGCCCCATGGTCTCAGCCCAGGAGTCCCAGGCGCAAGCCATTCTCCAGCAGGCCAGGGTGAGTAGTGCTGGGTCCCAAGAGGCCTGAAGGGGACCGAGCCCAGCCCCAGGGGCCAACAGGAGTGAGTGAGTCAGGCTCAGAGCCCAACTTGGAGGGAAGCAGCTGTCTTGATCCTAGAATGCCTGCTTGCCAGGGTCAGGAGCTGTGGGAGCGTCCAGTCCTCAGTGTCCAGTGGGGACCCCGAGATCATATCACTGTCCAGTAGGGACCCCAAGAGCATGTCAGTGTCCAGTAGGGACCCCGAGAGCATGTCAGTGTCCAGTAGGGACCCCGAGAGCATGTCAGTGTCCAGTAGGGACCCCGAGAGTATGTCAGTGTCCAGGAGGGACCCCGAGATCATGTCACTGTCCAGTAGGGACCCGGAGATCATGTCACTGTCCAGTAGGGACCCGGAGAGCATGTCACTGTCCAGTAGGGACCCCGAGAGCATGTCACTGTCCAGTAGGGACCCCGAGAGCATGTCACTGTCCAGTAGGGGCCCGGAGATCATGTCAGTGTCCAGTAGGGACCCAGAGATCATGGGGATTGTTTGGGGAGTTTCTCAGCGGTTCTTCGTCCATGCTGAGGGTCTGGATTCTAACTTTACAAGGAGCTTCTGGGCCCCTCCACCTTTGACCCAGTCGGCCCACCTTCCACCGTTTGTGACCTCTGCCTCTGTGCTAGGCCCTCTGCTGGGATCCAGAAGTGGAGCCGGAAACCCACGTGGCTCTTGGAAGGGGCTGCCTGGCCTGGAGCTGGGCTCCTCTGGGAGAGAGCCCTTGGGCCCCAGAGCCCCTCACTCTCAGCCTGGGGGGTCCTAAGGAGCAGGGTCCACAGAGGAGCACTTGCCTCCCTACTGTGAAATAGCTCATCAGTGGCCTGTGTTTTCTGCAGACTTGGCTCTGGATTGCTGATTGCCCACGACGGGTGTAAACACTGCCCCGTGGGGCGGGTAGGTGGGTGGGTAATCCTCCAGCGGAGCGCAAGAAAGCTGCTAAGTAATCCCTTGTTTGAGAAATATTTATGCAGCTCCCACAGCAGCCAGAGTAGATGTTAATGATCAGAGTGCTTAGGTAATTACAGGACAGTGTAAGCACGGAGTCGTTACCATGGAGCAAATTGCCTGAATGATGGAAGGCGGTGTGCAGCAAACCCCGCTACCTGCCGCTGGGTTTATGGGCTTGGGCCTGCCTGGCTGGCCTTTTATCTTGTGCATTTTAATTGAAGCCAAATGGGTGATAGGCTATAAGATTTTATAATGCAAAACAAAATCTTCTAAAATTCAGATGGCATCTGCCAGGGAAACAGAGTCACTTGGCAGCTGCAGAAGCGGCTCTGTGGGAAAGTGGTGGGACCTGCGCTGGTGCAGGTGGGGGCCACATGCAGATGGGGCAGGTGGGTTCCTACCCTCCCAAAATACTTTCCCAGTGGCTGGGAGTGCTTGAAGTGCCTCCCATGTGAAATAAAATATGTCATGACTCAGCTTGAGCTCAGGTGTAAAATGTCCTCCCTATGCCCAGAGTAAGAGGCTTATTTCCGACTTAGCCAAGGGTGATGGGCTGGGAGCAGGCCCTCTCTGTGTGGGCTGGAGAGACAGGAAGGAGGGATGGGGCCCATCCCCAAAGGGAGGAAATGGGGGCCCACCGGCTTGCACCTCTGCGTGTCCCATGTCACTCCCATGGATGCTGAGAGCCCCATCGAAGTCGGGGGGCCCTTGGGGAGTCATCAGACCTCCTTTTCCAGAGTCTCCTGTCCCTTCTCTGTCCAGTCTGCCCGTTCCCTCCTGCCACATCTCACAGCTCAGGCGCCAGCAAACCCGGGCACCGCTGCTGGGGCCCTGCCTCAGCGTGTCTCACTTTCCTTTGCAGTTGGCACTGAGGGGACCAGCCGGCCCGATGGGTCTCACAGGGAGACCTGGCCCTGTGGTAAGTCATTGGCAAATCTGAGAGCCGGGCGTGGTGTGGGGATTGGCCCACTGCCTATGTCCTTGGTGGACAGTGGCAGGTGGCCCTGGGGTCCTGTGGACACAGAGCAGCCCTCGGTCCAGTGCCTGTTCCCAGGAGAGTGGCCAGGGGGACCAGGGGCCTCTCTCAGTGCTGCTCCAGCTCCCTTGTTGGTGGGGGGTGGGGATAGGTGGCTGTGCCTCGAAATCACTTGAGGGAGTTCAGCGGGGTAGAGCTGACATCAGCGATCCTGGGAAATAGCCTCCAACTCCATCCTGAATGGAAAGGAGCTGGCAGGAATCAGAGGAGGAGGCCCCTCCTCACCCCTGCATTGGAGCTCCAGGCTCCCCCTGCAGAGAACACGCTATGAGCTGTCACCAGGGGAGTGGCTCCTTGGAGGGATGGGGTCCTGCTGCAGCCAGGGGCCTGGGAAAGTCCCTCACACAGGCTGTGACTTTGCCTTGTGGAGCAGGGGCCTCCATTGATCTTTACAGCCCTGTTCCAGAGTCGAAGATAACTAAGTGCGGGGCAGAGCACAGGATTTCCAGCCTCACCCACCCCCGCCCTGTGGCCTCAACTTAGCTCTCATCTGGGGTCCTCGATGCATAAGAAACATACAGCGTGTGCCCAGGGAGACTCGGGCTGCCAGTGTCAGGCACAGGGGCTGGGTTCCGGGGCCTCCGGGGAGCGGTGTGGGTTTGTAGGCACACAGAGGAGTTCAGCACCACAGGGGCCCTCCTGGCTTTGCCGCCTGCCGCTAGGTCTGGGCTCGGTCCCCTCCACACAGGGCCTGACTCAGCGCTGGCCTCCCACATCAGGAGATCTGGCCTTGAGGGGCCCGTAGCAGGTGCACACGCTGCTGGAAGCTTTGGGCTGTAACGGACCACGGTCAGGTTCACCCTGGAGAGAGAAACATCTCCAGGAGTTTTGTGGTGTTTGCGGGCCCCAACAACTAGAATTGTATTCCTGATTAGGAAGATATCCAAACAACTGCATTTCCCCACTCCTGGAAAGTCATCGTTCTTCCCGCTGGTTCTGTTCGAGGCAGACAGGCCGCGCTTTGTGTGCTGAGCACCGTGGCTGAAGCCCTGACCCCTCCCCCTGCCCCCTCCCCTGCCACCCCCAGCCCTTCCTGTGTTCCCGAGTCCCCACCTTGAGCAGACATTAACCCACACCATGTCTCCCTAGGGTCCCCCTGGGAGCGGAGGTTTGAAGGGCGAGCCGGGAGACCTGGGGCCTCAGGTACGTGGGATCCTTGCCTTCGCTGTCTGGTGGGCGCCTCCTGTTCTCTGGTGGCAGCGATGGCGAGCATGGAGGGACCCCAACTGCTGCATGTTTTCAAGGAAATTCGTGGGAATTGTCGTTGCTTTACGCAGTGCTGAGGGTGGAGCACAATGAACTCTGAGGCCTGCGGCAGAAATGAGCTGGCTGTATCCTGTCCCTGGCCTTCATTCTAGGCAGCAGATCCATGTCCCGTCCCCGAAGTTCCCACACGTTTGTGGCTTGGACAGCCAGGCGTGGGCAGGGTCGATGAGCACGGGGACAAGGCTTTGCTCTTTCTCCTGAGAAAGGTAGACTCACCACTGACCCTTCGTCTCTTACCCCTGGCAGGGTCCTCGAGGTGTGCAAGGCCCGCCTGGTCCGGCTGGGAAGCCCGGAAGACGGGTGAGTGGCGTGAGTGTGTGTGGCTCAGTGACAGCAGCTTGGGCGCTGGAGGAGCCCAAATCTGGGGTGCGGGCACCCCCAACAGCCAGCTGGGCCTCATGAAGCCAGGTGGCTCCCCTTCTTGTGATGGGTGCGTCCCTCCCCAAGGCCGCCTCTGAGCCAGCTGCCTGGGAGGGGCGCTCTGTGTCCTGGGCGCAGACACAGCAGACCAGGCCTCTTCCCTGGGCACATTCATTTAGTTTAATAAACATTTCTAATTCAGGAAACTTCCCAGGCCCTTTGGGAGCAAATGTTAAGAAGACAAAACTATCAGCGGGCCTTATATATTTCAGGCAGCGTTGGGACTCCAGAAATGGCCTGATTCGGGGGCATGGGAGGGCCTTCCTGCACCTCACCTGCTGTCTTGGCTCCTGGAATTTTCTGTCTGGTGCATGGTTCTCCTGGATGGAACTGGTTTGTTTGCACATGACCGTGGCTCCTAAAGAGGACACACGTTTCCCGAGTGCTGACCACCACCCAGACAGGGTGGGGCAGGCCCTGGGAGCCCAGACTGTGCTCTTGAAAGTGGACCTTTTCAACCAGCAGACGTTTCTGGTGAACGAGAGAAATATTCAGTGCAGGGTTGGATTTGTTTCGGTGTGGACCTCTTCCCAGTATGTTGTCTACCTAAGCTACCCTTGACTGCTATAGTCTGAGTCAACAAGGCAAAAATGGGTCCTTCCCTAGTGTTTCTGGATGCTCCTGGCTTGCGGAGCAAGCTGTGGTTAGTGGGTAGAAATGACCCGATAAGCTGCAGTTTGGCAGGTCCAAGGGTCTATGCAGGAATCTGGGCATGAGACAGAGGCCTGGGCTGGATAATTCCAGGAGGATTAGCAGCTCTGGAATTGACTCTTGGTAGACAATTGGGCCATTTATTTGGATCTGATTCTGAAAAATGTTTTATTTCCTTAAGGTGTGTTTGTGTGTCTCCGTAAATACTTCCCACCCAGTTTCACTAGAACTGGTTTCCTAGAGTGAGGTTAAAAACTGGAACAAGAGGAGACTTGGGAAATGCTGTCTAACATGGCCATCTGCAGAGTGACATGGTGTCGGGGCCATGCATATGCGTGTGTTTTAAGGCATTAAGTATGCCCAGAAGATCCACTGCAGAAGAAAAGATGGTGGTGAGAGAGGGGCTTGGAGCTGAGGGGTCAACTCCAAAGTGGTCTGAGCAGCCTCTTCAATTCTTTGCTAGCATTTCCTGCAAGGAACGCTGGCTTGTGGATTGTAGAAGCATCTGGGCACTTTGCGGGGCTGGGTTGTGCTGTGAAATCCTGTGAAGTTTTCTGACGATTTTCCCTTGGTTTCTAAAAGTGTTTGGAAATCTAGAAGAGGCTCCCAATGGGCCCCTCCATTTGCCCGGCATGGCGATGTCTTTTTGGGGAGCAACGGGAGCACGGACTGTCTCCTTGGGGTCTGTTTGGATTTCTCTCTTCTTGCTTCTCTGCTGTTCTCTGGTGCCGCCTTGTCTGTCTCCGGTGCTTTGAGACCCAAAGCTGCCACCCTCCAGATCTTCTCTCTGCTTGGTGGTGGGTTGGGGGCGAGGGCCTCATGTGAGGAAGAGCCCATGGAAGATGGCAGTGCAGGGTGGCAGCCCTCTGTACTCGCTGGCTGGGGTGCCTCGTTGCGCAGGGTGGCAGCCCTCTGTACTCGCTGGCTGGGGTGCCTCGTTGACGTGGAGGTCTGGCTGAGTTTCATAGAGACCCTGTTCCCTTACAGGGCTCTCCTGTGGTGAAGGTAGGGCCTGCACAGTGGGCCCTGGAAGGTCTGGGTCCCCTCTTCAGCCCCATGGCCAGTCAGGTGGGCACCTTGTCCTTGACTGTGTCCATAGCTGGCCGTCAGGAACGGGGCATCTGCTCACCGTGCAGATGCTGCCTCCTGTTGCTGTGCAGTCTGAGTGAGACTGGGCCTCACTTGGGGCCTGGGCCTCTTCCTTAGCCAAGTGGACAAACCAGATGTGTCTTTTCTCTCCTTCCTCTGACCTCCAAATGGTGGAAGGGAGCTGTGCTGTCTGTGAGGTCAGCGGCCTGCACTCGCCTGAGTCCTAAATTCACGGTCCCCTAGACTGACGCAGCTCCTCTAGCCTGGTCTCCTCTGCCACATCGTGCCATCTTCTCGAAGCCCAGGGGCGGTGGCATGATCCCCCTTTGACAGTCTGGGATGACGTGGTCCAGAAAGACCAGTCCCGTGTGTTCCATCCATTGGTGTGAGGCACAGAACAGCCCCCGCCCGGGCTCCTGGATCTGGGTCCTCGCAGCAGCCTGGCCACTCGGGCTGTGACCTTGGGGGTGGGCGCGGCTTCAGTGGAACGCTCAACTTGGTTTAATGGAAAACCATGGCTCGGGGGTCTCAGTGAACCAGGGGCTCTTTTGCATTGACAGTTTTGCCTCCTCTGTTCCAGGGTCGGGCTGGGAGTGACGGAGCCAGAGGAATGCCTGGACAGACTGGCCCCAAGGTAGGTCACCCGCCACCCTCCTGGTGCCCTGGCATCAACATCCCTGGGGTCATGATGATGTGACCACAATGCTGGTTATGTGATGACTATGATTATGATGACAGGTGGCTCCATCACTGGCATTTGACATGAAGATGGGGTTGGTGGGTGAATTTCACCAGCAAGCGTGACAATTGCAGTTCATTTTCGTAAGGGAGAAATTTGCTCCCTTCCAGCAGTGGCGAGCAGGGATGGGGGTGGGATTCCGACTATGAAAACCATCTGTGGCTGTGCAGGTGATGAGGCACGTGTGGGGCAGAGGCGGGGCATATAGCAAGGGCGGGGGCCAGGGGGTCTTGTCCAGTCGGGGCTCCTGGGTGTTATGGAGGTGAATAGATGTTGCCCGTGGCTAAAGGCAGGGCTGTGTGTGTGGCATGAACGAGCCTGCACCAGGCATGCACCGGCTGTTGCTGTTGCCACTCATGCCTGCCCACTGCTGTGCTCAGTGTATCCACCTCTCTGCCCCAGCACTGCTGTGAGCATTGCCCCGGTCTTGGCTCACCCCTCCTCCTCACCTCTTGGAAGCATTTGTCCCAGGCCACAGGGGGCAGGGGAGATACTGACCTTCTGTGAAGAGTGCCCCTGGGGACAGCAGCTGTGATTTGGAGATTGGAGACCGGTCACCAAAAAAATGCCAGGGCTCAACTACACCTGTTCCCTCTTAACGGGTGTGGATGAGCTCTGAAGTGCATCCCGTCAGTCCCGAGCTAGTAAGGTGGCCTGGGGTGACAGGAGGAAACGCAGTCTTGTTGACTCTGTCTCAGAAGACCATGATCTTCTTTTAACAACATGGCTGAAAGCCTAAAATGTCCCATCATCGACATCACCCCACATGGTGTGCACACCCATGAGACAGGGCCCTGTTCCTGGGCTCCAGGGCATGCAGAAGAGGGGCCGGCCAGAGAGCCAGGATGCCTGAGGGTAGCCAGTGCTGGCTGGCCCGTCCACCAATGGGTACGCATACCTCCTGAGCACGGGCAGCCCCTCGGCACTGTGGATGCAGCTGCGAGAGGACACACCGGGACCCTGCTCTCCTGGAGCCTCCCTGGGGTGGAGGAGATCAGCAGCAGACACTCACACACATGGGACACTGTGGCTGTCGCTGAAATACCGCATGACTAAGGACCCATCGGGGCCTGCGGCCTGGGACTTGGGGACGAAAGTCATCTCCCCCTTTGCAGCCCATGTTCGTGTTTGCGGGGAAGAGGCCGAGATTGTAGATGCAAAGCGGGGGCCTATGGGGAGAGGGCTGGCCGGTGGGGTTCAGGGTGCATAGATGCTGTGTGAAACATGGTCCAAGGTGGGGTGGCCATCACTTGGTAGACACCAAGGCGGGGTGTCCGTGTGTGCAGGGTGGCGTCTGAGGCAGCCTTTCTGTCCTTTTTGCAGGGTGACCGGGGTTTCGATGGCCTGGCTGGGTTGCCAGGCGAGAAGGGCCACAGGGTGAGTATTTCCTCTGTAAGAGACGGGCATGACGATGGGCAGCAGAGGTGTCTCTCAGGAGGCCCTTCTCCTTCCAGGCAGCCTCAGATTTCCTGTGGGGTCAGGTCTCCGCCATTCCAACAGTCACTATACAAACCTCGCGGGAGTCAGCAATGACAGTGAGCCCCAAGATGATGTCTTTGTTGATGGGTGGCCAGCCCAAAGGAATGGGGGCTCTTGTCTGCAGTTTGTGACAAGTGAGCCAGATGGGCCTACCCACCTGGAGCACATGAAGCGGGCAGGGAAGGAGCCCTTCCTTTTAGAGATCTGCTTAATGGAGTCCTTTAACAGTTCAGGAAATGCAAGCAGCTGCCATTTCAGGGGCGGCCAAGGACACTTTGCAATATTAAAGTGGTGGTCCCAGGGGGGCGGGGACAATCTCAAGTGGCCATGTGGAAATCAGGTCATCAAAACGTGCCAGGTGTCCCCCCGTTCCCTGTTAATGGGCGTGGATGAACTTGAAAGTGTGTCCCGTGAGTCCCGAGCTAGTGCAGTGACCTGGGGGTCTTACTGGCTGCGCCGTTTCCATGTGCTTGTTGGAGAACACAGATGCGGCAGCTTTGGATAAACGGCAACAGCCAAGCCCCTTGAATCTTGAATCTGTCTCAATAGACTGTGGTCTTCTTTCAATAACAACGTGATGGAAAGCCTACAATCTCCTGCCCTGTTGAGGAGGCGTGGTGGGGAAGGCCTGGCCTGGCTGCCCGCCCTGCTTTCTCAGCCCATTTGGGGGCCTGACATGAGGGCTCTTCACAGCTTGTTGGATGTTCGTTCTTTGACCTGCTTTCTGTGAAGATTTCTTTGATGGCTCCTTTATATTTTAGCACACTGAGGACATACAGGCACGAGTATGTGCGCGCACAGCCCTCCCCAGGCACACATGCACATACACACCCCCACACCCATACATACATGCACACACACCACACATGCATACACATGCATACACACCCCACACCCCCCCACATGTATACACACGTACACAGGCATACACACATGCACACCACCCACACATGCACACACGCGTACACCCCCCACACATACACCCCCACACGCACACACACCCCCACACACCCTGCCCGACATGCATACACACATGCACACCACCTACACATGCATACACACCCACACACCCCCACACATACACATGCACACAGACATACACACATGCATGCCAGACGCATACACACCCCCACACGCATACACACATGCACACACACATACACACATGCACACAGCCACACATGCATACACACCCACCACACGCATACACACCTGCACACACACACGTACACACATGCACACAGCTACATACGCACACACCCCCCACACACGCATACACACATGCATACCACCCCCCCATACACACACATGTGCACACCACCACACACGCATACACACGTGCACAGGCTCCACACATACCCACACTCACCCACATGCACACATACACGCACAGGTGCACACACCCCACACATGCACACTCACCCACACATGCACACCCATACCCCCACATGCACACACACTACACACGTGCATATACACACACACACCTATACACACACATATGCACCCCATCCCCCTACATGCACACATGCATACACATGCACACACCCCACATACCCCCACACCACCCACACACGTGCACTCGCATACACACATGCACGCACACAAACACACACGCACACCCACACAAGCACGCCCTGCTGCCCTCCATGATGCCTTGAGAAGGGGCTTGGACATTGCCATTTATCCAAAGCTGTCACATCTATGTTCTCCAACAAACACATGGAAACGGCACAGCCACGAAGGCCATCCCTGACTCAGCTCCAGCCCTTTTGCATGACTGATGAGTACATATTGAGCCCCCACTGCATGCGAGCTCTGAGGCTGCAGGCAGGCGGCGCTCCCTGAGGGTGTGAGTGTGAGGCTGCTTCACCTGGAGCACTTGGGCTGAGGATAGCTCAGACCTCGGCTCAGTGTCCTGAGGCTGCCCACATGTGTGGCCCTGCCTTGCCCCGCTGGGTGCTCAGTCCAGCACCCTCCTACCTTCAGGCCATCGTGGTGAGACTCGGGTGAGAGTCTGCAGCCTGCCTTAGCCCGGCTGAGGAACACGTGATCTCCTAAGGAAAATTCCCCCATTCTGGAAGGGTCTTTCGAGAGCTTGGGAATCTTACTGTCAGAATTAGAGAAAAACAAAGTGGGACCTTGGACAAGCCCTGCATGACCAGCTCAGGAGAGGCTGATGTTGACCCTTTCACTTCCTAGGGTGACCCTGGTCCTTCCGGCCCGCCAGGACCTCCGGGAGACGATGGAGAAAGGGTAGGTATTCTGCCGTCCGTCCGACTGCTCCTGCCTGCCCTGCTCCTCAGTGATTTGGGCAGGAAAACCGCAGAAGAGGGGCCCATGGTGTGGGATTGGCCTGCCGCATGTGGAGGGCCAGCTGGGAGAAGGCCGAGGGGGATTCCGGTGGGCAAAGCGATTGATCAGATGCCAAGAGGCTGCGGGGCATTGGAGAGACCCTAACTGCAACGTTTAGTTACTCCATCGGTCCTGCTGATGGATGGAGCTCGGGGCCAGCTCTCAGCTCTCACTGCAGGAGACCAGGTGCCTCAAACCTCACTGGGAGGAAAGGTGGCCAGAGAGTTTACTGAGCTCGGCGTCTCTGCTTATCTCTTCCGGATGAGGAGTTAGCTGGAGGCATGCGGGTGGCAGAAAGCTGAGATTTGGGGGAGCAGAAGAGGGTGGGGGGATTGGAAATAACCCTCTGTGGGCCTGGAGGTAGGGGAGCGAGTGGCTGTGGCCGTGGGGCCAGAGCACGGGAGGGAGCTGTTCTTCAGCATGGACCCACAGCCCGGGGTCTGGTATCTGCCACGCCATCTTTATGTGTGGTGGCGAAGTGGGATCTCTGGACCACAGCACAGTGGGACTGGAGCATGGGATGCACGAGGCTGTGGGTTTCCAAGCTCCTCCCTGCAGGCACCACAGTCACTCAGACGCCTTCTTTGTGTGTAAGGGGTGTTTAGGGGAAAAGCTTTAAGGAGCCCTGGAGGGTGAGAAAGAGGAGCAGCTCAAGGGGCGTTTCTGTCTCACCAGCTTTCAGGCTGACATGGTCGGGGCACCTGCTCCTGTCTGGGCCTCAGCACAGTCTGCTGTAAGATGAGGAAGGAAAGAGGGACCCTTCTAGATGTCAGTGCTTCTTGATTGAGAGGATGTGTGTGTGTGTGTGCGCATATGTGTGGTTGTGTGCATGTGTATGTGCAGGGAGTGCATGTACCTGTGTGCATGCGTGCAGGCATGGCTGTGTGTGCATGTGTGTGTGTGTATGTGGACAGGTGTGTATGGCTGTGTATGGCTGTGCATGCATAGGGTGTGTGTGTTTGCACAAGCATGTGAGCATTGCTGTGTATGCATGTGCACATACAGGGTCTATGTATCCATGTATGTGTAGGCATGTGCAGGCAGGCTGTGTGTCAGCATACATGCTTGCATGTGTGAGGCGGGCGGGAAGGTGCAGTGGTGCTTTGGCGAGGGGCAGCGTTTGCAAACAGCCCATGGATGTGAAGCGGTGAGCCAGGGAGGCATTCCCTTCTGCAGCCAGGAGGAAGCCTTTTGCTTTGCTTTCCAGGCTGTTTAGGACCCCGGCAGGGACACCTGGTTCCCCAGAGGGTGGCCCAGAGGATCTTGTGACTCTCCCCTGATGCCCTGCCCTGCCCCAGAGGCTGTCGTTCATGAAGGTCACCAAATCCTTTCAATTAGATGATCTTTCTGCCCAGCCTTTCCCTCTGGAGAGCTGTGGCATGTGAGCTCCTGAGCCGGCATCTCAGAGCCTGCAGGCTTCACCTGCAGTGTCTGCACACCTAGCAGCTCGCTGGGGGCGAGGACATTCCAGGCCTTTCCGGCTGGTACCAGAGCTGGTAAACCTGGCATATGTGAAGCAGCCCCGAGCCAGAGAACCCTTGTGCACCACTGAGGGGAAACTGGTGTCCAGGCTAACAGCTCATTTCTCTAACCTTGCCTTTTTTCTCCTCTGCAGGGTGACGACGGAGAAGTTGGGCCCAGGGGGCTGCCTGGGGAGCCCGTAAGTGTGTGAGCTGAATGGGATGGTGGGGGCTCAGTGTGGAGAAAGGCTTTGTCCAAGGCTCCTGCTGGAGCAGAATCTGGGATCAGCCAGGAGCTTAGATGAGAGAGAGCTCGACCTGAGAACAGACGGACCTAGGCATCTCCCAGGGAAACCAAAGAGAGGAGGCACAGGCGAGGCTGGCTGGCAACTCCAGGAGGAAGTCTGAGCCTGCCTACAGGAGCAAGCATGGCCCTCAAGGGTTGTTGTGGGGGTCCAGGGGCAGCGTGGTGGGGTCTGGGGGCATTGTGGGGAGTCGGGGGCAGTATGTGGGGTCCATGGGCATTGTGGAGGGTCTGAGGGCATCATGGTGGGGTCCGGGGTCAGTGTGGGGTGTCTGAGGGCATTGGGGGGGTCCAGGGGCATCATTGGGAGGGTCCGGGGTCAGCATGGGTGGGTACAAGGGCATTGTGGGGGGTTTGAGAGCATTGTAGGGGGTCTAGGGGCAACATGGTGGGGTTCAGTGGCATCATGGGGGGTCCGAGGGCATCGTGGGGGGTCTGAGAGCATTGTAGGGGGTCTAGGGGAAACATGGCGGGGTTCAGGGGCATCATGGGGGGTCCGAGGGCATCGTGGGGGATCTGAGAGCATTGTAGGGGGTCTAGGGGCAACATGGCGGGGTTCAGTGGCATCATGGGGGGTCCGAGGGCATCGTGGGGGGTCTGAGAGCATTGTAGGGGGTCTAGGGGCAACATGGCGGGGTTCAGTGGCATCATGGGGGGTCCGAGGGCATCGTGGGGGGTCAAGGGAGAAGCATGGGAGGTCGGAGGTCATTATAGGGGGTCGGGGGCGGCATGGGGGGTTCAAGAGCATTGTGGGGGATCTGAGTGCATTGTAGGGGTCCCGGGGCAGCACAGTGGTGTCCAGGGGCATTGTAGGGGGGTCACACGCCTGAATCAGCCTGAGCTTGGGCCCGTTTCAATGGCCACCCTTCCAGAGGCAGATTCCTCCAGCAGACTCTGCCCCAGCCCTGGGCATGGGAAAGCTCTTCCCTAAGCAGACATATATTTAGGCCCAGAGCAAATTTCCTGATGGATAGGACATTAATTACTATTCATTTACTGTTGCTTTAAAGCATCTCTTTTCTCGTAGCCAAGTCAGCCCGGCTGCGTGCGTCGGGTGGTGCTAATTGATGAGAAATATAGCAGGCACTGCATAGAGGAGGCAGGGGTCGGCGCCTACAGACTCATTTGGGACTAAATTATACCCCAGATGTCTGATTAGCCTCTAAGGAGAATTCATCAACTCCACTCTCTCCTTAACACACATCCAAGTAATACCTTCTGGGCTGTTAGCTTCCAAGAAACGTTGCTATAACTAGATATTAAAATAACGAAGGAAACATTTAAGAGGCAATGAGCGGGGGAAGGATTTCTCTTCTACAGAATCTGAAAATGTTGTCGAAATTAAGCGCACTTGAAGGCCACATACCTGGGGTGAAGGCTCTGTAATTCCCCGTGGGTGGGGGATGTGAGTGCCCTGTGGCAGGCAGTTCTCCCGGAATCTCACTCCACCTGCAGTAAGGGGGGGACTGTTCTGCACGAGCCTCGCCGACCGGGGAGGGTGTGCCAGCTCTTGGCCAGAGTAGCGTCCTGGAAATGATCTGTACCCCACGCCTCCTTCTGCACATTCAGTCGTAGGGTTCCCACCAGGGACTAGTTTCGCCTGATGCTCTCCTGCCCGCACCCTCGGACCCTGTGATATCATAAAAACAGTCGTATGTCGCTGCGGAGGGGAATTCAGGAGCGAGCCGGTATTGAGGATGGGGCTCAAGGGCTCCGTGCAGTGGAATGTAATTGCGTGGTGATTCTCTGGGGGAGCATCTGTGCTCGCCTGCCCCAGCAAGTGGCAGAGGAGCCGGTCAGCTTGAAGGCCCCCCTTTCCCTGAGGGTGCCCCGTGGTGTCCTGAGTTCTCAGCAATTCTAGACACCTGCCCCTGGTTCCCAACACCAGGGTGGGGTGGAGGGAGGCGGCGCAGCAGGCTGGGAGGGAGTCTGGGCCTCGCTCCTGGGAGGCCAGGAGACCTGAGTCACCAGCTGGGGTTCTGGGTGGAGTCAGGGCCAAGCGGGCATAGGGGACAGAGAGGAGGGCTGGGATTTCTGCCTGAGTTTAAATCTTATTTTCCCTTTCCTCTTACAGGGGCCACGTGGTCTGCTTGGGCCGAAGGGGCCCCCAGGTCCTCCCGGACCTCCCGTAAGTCCCATCACCGCCCTGCTTGTCTGCCCCCATCTCGGCCTTTGAGACCCCGCCTCCCAGCCAGTGGCCACTTGGGCACAGGGGCAGCAAGTCTGCGCTGGTCCTTCGGATGCCTGCCTGCTGCCAGTGTGAGGCGTGAGCGGGACACTGATGTTCAGACGCTGTAGACACGGCCCCAGCAGGCGTGGCCTCGCAGGTGGAGGCCTGAGGCTGCCGGCCTCAAGCCTCCGCTTCACCTTGGCTGCACTTTCTCCTGGCAGACAGCATGTGCTATTTCAGTTATAAGCAGAAACCCAGGATGTCACGTTTCTTCCCTGCTAGAAAGAACTTCCAGCAGCTTCTGTGAACATTCTGGAAGGAGGCTGAAGCCCTTGATTCCAGTGGGGCTGTGTCCCGGTGGGCAGCTTCCCCAGGGCCAGGCCTGCCTCCTTCAGCCTTCCCAGCCTCGTGACCTGGTTTTCTAGAACCTGAGGCCTGCCCTGTGGAATACTGGGGCCTGGCAGCTCAGTTAACCTTTAGCTGAGGGTTACTGGGGCTGATCAGTGACCTCTGGGAAGGGATTTGGAGTCAGGTCTTTCCCTTCCCCAGAGAGCATCCCGTCCTCTGATTCATTGTGGGATGGGTGTCTGAGCTGAGTTGAGTGGGATTTTCCTCTTGAGCACTGTGAGTTCTTTCGCATTCAATTACATATTTTTCTTCTTAAAATCATACACAGGGTGTCACGGGTATGGACGGCCAGCCGGGGCCGAAAGGAAGTGTGGTAAGTCCCTGGGGTCCCGTGGCCTGGCTTCAGGGGCATTTTCCCTGGGCACACTCCTTGCCTGGCTAGGGAGGTCCATCGCTGTCCACATCAGCTGGGAACATGAAGGGCAGGTTGCAGACCCTCTGCTATGGTGCCTATCCTCCAGTGGTGAGTGGCACCCGGAGACTTTAGCATGACGGGGTGACTTGGGAGTTTTCTGCCTGATAAATCATTTCTGGTCAGTTCCTCTCACACGTTCCTTCCTGGACGGATGTCTGGGCGTATTTGCATAAACGAGTTAGTGCTCACTCCATCACAGTCAACCTCCACAGCCTCAGAGGCGCCGAGTCCTGGGGCTGCTCTCTGTGGTGGGACCCCGTTGCCTTTCCCTTCCCCTTGGCATCAGGCAGCGGGGAGCAGTTTGAAAGGATGGGAGGCCAGTGAGGGGGCACACGACACCCAGGGAAGGGGGTACAGTTCCCAGAGCCCCCTTCAGTGTCTTTGCTCTTGTCTCCTGTAGGGTCCCCAGGGAGAGCCTGGCCCACCAGGACAGCAGGGTAATCCAGGCGCCCAGGTAAGTGAGCCTGGGAGAGGCAGCTCACGGGGATCCGGCCGTGGGAGGCGTGCGTCTCCAGTCCCGAGCCCTGGGAGGAAGCGGGGAGCTCTGTCCCCTCCAAGTTGCAGGCCCTCCCCTTATCTGGAGGGAGACTAGGACCTGGGTTGGTGCCTGGATGAGGGAGACATCAATGAGAAGATGGACAGATGGCAGGGGAGGGTTCTGAGTCAATCAGCACTCTCACCTTCCCTTTCTGGCTCTTTCTCCCTCTTAGGGTCTTCCAGGCCCCCAGGGTGCAATTGGTCCTCCAGGAGAAAAGGTAGGTGGGTCTGGGCTGTGTTGTGGGCCACTGCCCGCCTGCAGGTGGATTCCCTGGCCCCACCCTGGGAGGACCCCTGGTATCCCCCAGCTCTCAATGTATATCTTGGTGCTCCCAAGAGACGCCAAAGCTCAGAGTGCCAAGAACTGGGCCAGAAGCACGAGGAGGATCTTGGATCTGTGTCTCGTTGATTCATACATTTATTCATTCATTCATTCTCTAGTATGTATAGGGGTTGCTGGATTTAGCAAGGAACAAAAATATAGGCCATGCAGTTAAATTTGAACTATTGTCTTTCTGAAATTCAAATTTAACCGGGCATCTTGTTTTGTTGTTGTTTATTTTGGTTTAGTTTAGTTTTGCTAAATTTGGCAACCCGACTGTATCTCCAGAGCCTACTGTGTCCTAGGCCCTGGAACAAGAGCTGGAAGCACTTGCCCTTCTAGAGCTTGTCACTTAACCAGACACAAGACAGTTCAGGTAGCTCAAAGCGCCTTGGTTGTGACCAGCAAAAACACCTCCAAGGGGGTGGTTGTGAGTGCATGGGAATCCCCGGGGGGCCTGAGAAACACAGAGGGCTGGGCTGCTGCCGGGCCTGGGACCTTCCAGGAGCTGCTGTTTATGGGATGCTGAGGCTGTGGGCCTTACACTGCGGGATGCCCTGCCCCGCCCTGGGGTGTTGGTGTGAACAGACCTGGGAGGACAGTGTGGTGGGAGCACTTGAAGGAGGCATGGCACTATAAGAGCAGAGGAGGCTGGATGATGCCCCCCAGGCCCCAGCATGCAGCAGGTGGATGTGGAGAAGAATGGGGGCACTTGGTGGGCTGATTCTGTTCCTACAGCAAAACCTGAAGGTGCTGAGAACAGTGGAGCCACCTCCTCCTGGGCGCTACCATGGCTGCACGCCTCACAGCCAGGCACCCAGCGCCTCTGACCACCCTTCTCAGCAAATGCTGTGTGGGCAGAAATGCTGAAAAGTAACCTTGGGGGCCTACGGAGAGGTCAGGTGAGCCTAGGGAGGGCATCTCCTCATGGAGTCTCTGGTTTGTTCTAGGGTCCCTTGGGGAAACCAGGCCTTCCAGGAATGCCCGGTGCTGACGGACCCCCGGTGAGTAGCCCTGCCCACCTCATCCCTCCATACTCTCCCCACCTCCACCCTGCGGATAGAGGCTGTGGTCCCAGGCTCTTTGGGGTTGTTGGACGGCATTGACTCATTCTGGCTCTGTTGATGAAGACCCATTTGGTCTCCAGCTGGACTGCTCGGTCATTCTTGGGTTTTGGACACCCTTAGCATCATGGGTTTTAATCAACGAGTGGTGATTGCACGAGTAGGAATATTAGCTATTTATTAGGGTGTGCTGATTAATTACCGGAAGTCAGGCCTGCGTGCTGAGCTGTGAGGAGGGCTGGGCCGGGCTCCAGGCCATCGCTTACGTCCCCAGGGTTGGAAGCGAAGAGGCAGGGTACGTGGTGTGTATTTTTAGTGTTCACACACTGAGAAGGGAGGTGGTGAGCAAACGCGTTTGCAATGTGTGCGCGCACAGCTGTGGAGCCAAATTAGATTCTGCCTGGAAATAGCGAGTTGGTGACAAATCCAATCTGTAGCTAAGCTGTGTGGAGGGGGGAGGTGTGAGGAAGTAGAACACACTCAGAATGTGTGCATGTGTGCACACGTGCGTGTACACGAGTGTGAGCTGATTTGCACCCACACCCTCTGTAAGTGCCTCCTGTGGTTTTGGTTTTGATTATTCGGTTAATGCTGAGTCTGTTTCACAAACAAGATTAGCAGAATTAATTATTGAAGATGCAGTGTGTTTTATGGTTTTAATAACACTGTTAAAAACTAAACAAGGAAGTTAAATATGTTGACGATCATCGGTGACTGCTCACCACGCAGCATCCCTCAGGCTGAGTCAGTCGGCCCAGTGACTCCCACATCACAAACTGCCCTTTCTTGGTCAGAACAAGCAGAGTGGAGCCTTCTCATCCCCACGTGGGCAGCTGTGGGGCCCTATGGTCACCTGGCCACATGGGAGTTTGCATACTGAGTGGTTCATCTTTTCCAATGTGTTATTTGTGTCCTTTAATTTACATTTATATTTCATTGCCCTTTCTAATGATCAAAACAGCACATCTCGTTATAGAAAATTAGGAAAATAAATAAAATTACAGTAAAATTATAGCCACCTTTGATCTCATCTCCTGATTCAGCCATTGACAGCAGGTGGACGTGTGTCCTTCCCGCCTTTTTTTTAGTTCCCGTGCTGTTGGCCCTGATGTCCATGGAGTATGGGCCGCAATCTGTGCGGAGAGCAGCTGGGCCCAGAGCCCTGCGGGGAGGAAGGGGGCCTGGGTGTGAAGCGGGCCACACCCCACTTTCCTTCTGCGGGGAGGAAGGGGACCTGGGTGTGAAGCGGGCTGTACCCCACTTTCCTTCTGCGGGGAGGAAGGGGGCCTGGGTGTGAAGTGGGCTGTACCCCACTTTCCTTCTGCGGGGAGGAAGGGGACCTGGGTGTGAAGTGGGCTGTACCCCACTTTCCACTTTCCTTCTGCGGGGAGGAAGGGGGCCTGGGTGTGAAGTGGGCTGTACCCCACTTTCCTTCTGCGGGGAGGAGGGGGGCCTGGGTGTGAAGCGGGCCACACCCCACTTTCCTTCTGCGGGGAGGAAGGGGACCTGGGTGTGAAGTGGGCTGTACCCCACTTTCCACTTTCCTTCTGCGGGGAGGAAGGGGGCCTGGGTGTGAAGTGGGCTGTACCCCACTTTCCTTCTGCGGGGAGGAGGGGGGCCTGGGTGTGAAGTGGGCTGTACCCCACTTTCCTTCTGCGGGGAGGAGGGGGGCCTGGGTGTGAAGTGGGCTGTACCCCACTTTCCACTTTCCTTCTGCGGGGAGGAAGGGGGCCTGGGTGTGAAGTGGGCTGTACCCCACTTTCCTTCTGCGGGGAGGAGGGGGGCCTGGGTGTGAAGTGGGCTGTACCCCACTTTCCTTCTGCGGGGAGGAGGGGGGCCTGGGTGTGAAGTGGGCTGTACCCCACTTTCCACTTTCCTTCTGCGGGGAGGAAGGGGGCCTGGGTGTGAAGTGGGCTGTACCCCACTTTCCTTCTGCGGGGAGGAGGGGGGCCTGGGTGTGAAGTGGGCTGTACCCCACTTTTCTTCTGCGGGGAGGAGGGGGGCCTGGGTGTGAAGTGGGCTGTACCCCACTTTCCTTCTGTGGGGAGGAGGGGGGCCTGGGTGTGAAGTGGGCTGTACCCCACTTTCCTTCTGCGGGGAGGAGGGGGGCCTGGGTGTGAAGTGGGCTGTACCCCACTTTCCTTCTGCGGGGAGGAGGGGGGCCTGGGTGTGAAGTGGGCTGTACCCCACTTTCCTTCTGCGGGGAGGAGGGGGGCCTGGGTGTGAAGTGGGCTGTACCCCACTTTCCTTCTGCGGGGAGGAGGGGGGCCTGGGTATGAAGTGGGCTGTACCCCACTTTTCTTCTGCGGGGAGGAGGGGGAGCTGGGTATGAAGTGGGCTGTACCCCTCTTTCCTTCTGCGGGGAGGAGGGGGGCCTGGGTATGAAGTGGGCTGTACCCCTCTTTCCTTCTGCGGGGAGGAAGGGGGCCTGGGTGTGAAGTGGGCTGTACCCCTCTTTTCTTCTGCAGGGAGGAGGCGTCCTGGGTGTGAAGTGGACTGTACCCCTCTTTCCTTCTGCGGGGAGGAGGGGGGCCTGGGTGTGAAGGGGGCTGCACCCCACCTTCCTGACAAGATCATTCTCTCGGCCCTCAGCTGACCTAACTTGTTCTCCCTGGAATTCCCCTCCCCATGTTGAAACCTCCAAAGAATTGGGGTCCCTAAAGAGCCTACAGTTTCCTTTTATATTCTTTGGGGGAAGGAAGGGCCTCTAAGATGTCCCTTCCCCAGCCCGAATTTAAACCTTAAAATGTGAGCGTAGGCGGACCCCATTCACATGAAGGTGCTTCGAACAAAAGGAAGCCAAGGGTAGGCCCAAAGACAGCCCCAGCCATGTTGCACGAAAATCTGGAGGAAAGAAAAGATGTTTAAAAATTCTCCTTTACAAAGGCAGCACATTAAGGGTAAACCCTACAGAGAGAGTTTTCTTTTTTTCTTGTTTTGGTTTTGGTTTCAAAGAAAGGAAGATTGCCTTAAAATCCATCAAGAAGTATGAGGCACTTCAGAGCAGACTCAGTGCCTAGAAATATGTTGTTGAATAATTCCTGATAGCACACGCTGGGGAAATGGCTAAGTGAATTATGGCTCAGTGGAATATTACAGAGCCAGTAAGAATTGAATTTAGACAAATACTCTGTGACATGAGAAAAATGCTCACAATGTAATATTAAATTAAAAATAGATCTACCATGCCAATGGCGCATGCATATATGCAGAGACAACAGATGATTCTATCATACAATTAGCCACAGCCACTCCGAGCGGTGCGGTGATGAAGGATTTTAATTCCTCTTCCAGTTGCCTAATTGTCTACAATGAACATACATTACTTTTTAAATCAGAAAATATCAAATACAAATAATGTAAGCTTTGTTATTTTCCCATTACAGAAGCACTGCTCATTATAGACTATTGGGAAACACACACAAGTAGAAAGAAAGGGGAAAGCGGCCCTGCCCGGCTTTGCAGGAAAATCAGTCACGGTTATCTTGTTACGTTTCCTTTCTGCCTTTTCCTGTTCAAACATTTTTAGTAAGGGAGCTTTGTGCTTCCCCCCACTGCTTACTCTCATTCTCTATCTGTAACTGAAAATATACCTAAAGGAATTTGGCCTGGATGGGAATGGAGGCCGCTGGGATGCCAGCCGCTAACTCTGCTTGGCGCTCCCTGGGTGGGCGCAGTCCTGAGCCCTTTGCGAATGCTCTGTGCGTCTCCGCAGCGGTGCTGCGTGCAGGTGTGCTGTTATCTCCAGCCTGGAACTCAGGAAATGACCACGTGGAGAGGCCTGGGGGCTTCCTCGAGCAGCCGGGGCTGGGTCTGCCCGGTCCAGAGCTGGGCTCTTGGCCCCCCTGCAGATCCACCCACCAGGTCCTTCACAGAAAGGTGTCTGTGGCTGATAGAAACTATAATAAAGGGCCACAAAGAACCCCTCCTGGCCACCCTGGACCAGGACACCCTCTCGTTGGCTCTGTTCGGGTCCAGCCCGGCCACTGAGAGGTGCTGGCGCCATGAGCCTTGTTCCCGGAAGGCGGCATGGTGGCCAAGCATGTCCCCTCCCAGCTGGAGCAGCGGGTGGGGTCCCGCAGGTGCCTGGACTTCCTCAAAGCCTCCCTCAAGGGGAACTTTGCGCCCTCCCACTCACTGTCTGCTAGGATAGGCTGTCTGCTAGGATAGGCTGTCTGCTAGGACAGGCTGTCTGCAAAGGCAACAAACCCAACTGGACAGCCAATAAAAACTTAAAAGTCACACACAAACCATGTAATTGAGGCGACAAGACTTGGGTCTTCTTAATGCTACCGTGTCTAGAAAGAGTCTCACATCAACGTTAGGCCACTCAAGGTAGAAGAACATCTTGCCACCCTCTCGTGTTATACCAGAGGAAGCAGGAGGCCCAGAGAGGGCGAGTGACCTGCCCAAGCTCACACAGCAGGTTGAGTGTATCCAGGAGTAGAACCCGCCCTGCCAGCCTTCTCATCACCCTGCCCAGCCTCTTTCCTGGAATCCTCGTTGGTGGAACTGCATTTCCGCACAGTGAACATTGATGATCTTTCTGCTTTTATCCTGGACGTTTGGCTCACCGATCCTGAGCTCACAGGCATTAAACCGAGTGACCCGCCTGGGTTGGAAAGTCAGAGAAACCTGCATTCCTAGGAATGGAATTAGTACAAGCCCAGTCAGGCAGGAGACACAGGTCCTTCCTAGGGCCTCGGCTGGGCATCTGTCACATGAGGCATAGGTCCTCACCTTCGCTCAGCTCCCCTCCATCCCCGAGGCCAGGTGGAGACCCAAGGGTGTGGGTCTCAAATGAGGCAGCTGTTTGAAGACTCACAGATGTGCTGGGACCCCTCAGTCAAGTAACATGCCTTAGCCCCCGACCCTGCACCAACCTTGCTTTGCTTTTGGTTCCCCAACAATCAGAGATTCCGAGGTTTGCAGACAGCTCAGCAATTGCTAGTCCGGGAAGCAGGGTGCCGGGAACCTGGTCCCAGCTCATTATTGTGCAGATTCATCTTGTCAGGTGACCTGGGGAAGAGGCCCTTGTTGGCCCCGTCCCCACTCGTGGGTCGCTGGTCTGTGGACCCGCACTGGAGGGCGGGGCTGGCTCTGGCCAGGTCAGGAGCCACCGTGCAGGTCACCTGTGCACTTGGGGGTTGCTGCACACTCCCCCCAAGTCTCTGGCCGTGGCCGGGGTTGGGCCAGGGTCAGGCTTATTGTTCCCATTTGGCAGATGGAGCAGCCGAGGTTCAGGGCCTGGCCGCTCAGGGAGGCTGGGCTGTGCTTGGCTGCCTGGCCAGCTGCCTTCGACTTCTGGTGCTCTCAGTTTTCCTGGGGAGGGAGGGAAATGGGCTCCATGATCATGGATGCTACGCAGGGAGGGGAAGTGAGGGAGGCTGCTTTCTGGAGTGGCACTGACTAATCAATGCTTCTTCTTTTGTGACAGGGACACCCTGGCAAAGAAGGCCCTCCAGGAGAGAAAGGAGGTCAGGTGGGTGCTCACCACGCCCTCCTACCCTTCAGCATCCAGGCGAGGCGGGTCCAGGTGCTCTGGGCTCAGCCTCTGCTCAGGGATACCCAGCTTGGAAAGGAAGGAGCCGGGGACACTCAGCCCTTCCTTAGGTGTCTCTGCCAAGGGACCCAACCTGGGGGGAACACAGGCCTTTTCCCCAAGAAGCGGGGCACCCCTGTCTGGGTCAGTGCCCCTCACCCCACCCTCCAGTTGCTGCCCATGACCAGATGGGGTGTGGGCAGCAGGGCAGCGTCTCAGTGTTCAGCCCTGGCCGTGACTCTGCACTAGCTGGGTGGCATTTGAGTTTTGGGGAGATGCCATTATGAATGGGGACAGACCTACCAGGTCATGCTGGCACCAGGGATGGAGTCTTTCTATGGATGCCTGTGTCCGGCACTGTGAGCAGCTCGTGGTTCTTCCTGCGGGGCCTGCTGGGCCTGTGAGGGTCCCATGCAGTGCGTCCACCAGCGCCTTCTCTCCACTGCGATTCATGACAAAGCTGCTGGGCTGCAAGTGCCTCTGTGGGAAGAGCCTCCAGACGGGAGGAGTAGCCAGCGGGGACTGCTGTTGCTGTCCTGGTGTGCGCCAATGTTCGTTCACCCCAAGACTGCTCTTCTTGTGTGTTGAAACCGCACACCGAGCTCATGGTCATCGGGAGCCCGGGGCTAAGGGCAGAGGCCCACCTGCTCCAGGGTTGCAGAAGCCCCAGTTGTCACAGGCTCTGGGATCGGGCCTGACTAACATTTATCTCTTGAAGCAGGGCCTGTGCAGGCAAGATGGGGTCTGGGGCTTGGTCCCAGCTCCCCTTGCCAAGGGTGTGGTAGGCCAGGACTGACCCTCCAGGGCAGCAGAGCTAGCGCCAGTCCTCACAGGGAGTTCCATTTCGTGCCAGGCCTGCTGGGCAGTGGCACTTCTCCAACGTGCTGCCTCTGAGACCCAGAGCGGTCTGAGATTCGCCACTTCTGCCCCGCTCCCTCTCCTGAAAGTCACAGCAGCCACTGGGGTGAACCCTCTCCTCGGCCCTTGGCTTCTGTTCACCATGGGAGACCCAGTTCCCGCTGCCTCCAGTGGGGAGTTTACCAGCCCTCCTCCCTGGGCACAGCCTTTTATCATCAGAGGTGGATGCAGCACCTGGGGCCACCAGAGCTCACACAGCACCCAGAACTGGTGCTGACGGGTGGTTGGCACTTGGAGCCCACAGCACAGGCCCACTGTTCTGAGAGATGGCTTTTCAACTGGAACGAGAGGCATTCACTTACTCCCTGGGACTTCCTGAGTTCCTCTATGTGCCAGGCATCCTGTTAGTGATGGGATACAGCAGGGAGCAAGGCAGACCAGGCCCAGGCCTCAGAGCTGCAGCCTTGCAGAGCAGGCCACAAAGCCCATCCTGTCTGGGAGCTCCAGCTGCTGCCGTGACACCATGTGGAAAGGGGGCTGGGAGGGAGATGGTGCCGGAGTCTTGGGCTGGGGGCAGGCGGGGCTGGATGCCCATCCCTATGAGCTCTAGATGAGCATCAGCGAGGCCCTTGGCTGCTGGAGGATGTCTCTTCCCTGTCTAGCAGCCTTGCCCCTTCTCCCAGCCAGAAGCTCTCCTGATTTATTCCAAGGCCCTTAGGCTGGCAATGCATTTCTTTAGGGACAACGCTCCTTGCAGAGCTCCAACGCTGGCCTTTCACTGTCTCACTGTTCCCCCAGCCTCTCCCTTATTTCCCTGACTGCCAGGGTGGGGCCAGCGTTTGCTTCACCTCTGTGTCCCGCTCAGCATGAGACATAGCCACACCTCCACTGTCAGTGCAGGCTGTGAACACCTGTGCGAGTCTCCCACGGGGGGCCTCTCTGGAGGCTCTGACCCGGGATGTTCGCCCTGCTCTCAGCAGGAGGGGTATGCCGAACTCTGGAGTTTCCTGATGTTCCCCAGGCACCTCCACACTGGCATGGGGCTAACGGTCTTTTTCTCTTTGGTTTTAGGGTCCACCTGGCCCCCAGGGTCCGATCGGCTACCCAGGTCCTCGAGGAGTCAAGGTGAGAGAGACTCACGCCACTCCAGGTCGTCCTGGAGGTCAGGGTTGGGACTGTGGGCCTTGGCGTGGCTGGTTTTAGGGAATTCTCTGTGGTTTAATGTCCCTGCTATTCAGTCTGGAGTAGCCCAGTCTTCCCAGTCACTTGTGTGGATGCTAGGTCTCAGGACAGCGGGCCTGAGCAGGTGAGGGTGTGACCAGCCGGAGTCAGGAGGGCTGACATGGAGCGCGGGACAGTCTGCAGTCTGTGGTGACGAAGCCAGAGGCGCGTTGGCGGCCATCTGTCAGGACGGGAGATGTCCTTTTGCTTCTTGCCTCTTTTATTATTGCCATTTGTCAGGCTTCTGCCACTCTCCTCGCAGACAGCAGATCCCAGCTGAGGCCAAGACCCTGGCCTCTTTCCTGGGGAAGCTCGGAAACATTTCTTCCCAGCCATTTGCACATTCCGAGTGAGAAACAGAGTCCGTCTCCACTGATAGCATCTGGGCGGGCCAGCGCCATCGCAAGGCAGAGTTCATGGGAGCTGTCCATTTATTCACAATCAATCGTGTTTCTGCCATGACGGGCTCTGACAACCTCGTTACGTGGGGCGCACAGCTCCAGAGCAATATCCCAGACACAGGTCCCCTCTGTCACAGCCCAGCTAACTGTGTTTGCTCTGAGCTGGGTAATGCAATCTTGAGTTGTGCTGCTCTCTGGACACGGCACGTTCTGTGTAGACAGACATACCCCTAGGTGCATGTGGACCAGCTCTCTTCTTCCTCTGAGAATGGGGACTTGCGGTATCTTAAAGGCTCATGATGATTCTTTCCTTCAAGATGCTTTTAACTGGATGTGAAGGAATATGTGTGTATATATAGCAACTAGTCAAGCTTGAGGGATTTGTAGAAACGACTCACCAGCTCCCCTGCCCCTCACCTCCCTGGTCCGAAGGGCTTTATGCTTTTCAAACATTGTTGCACATCACAAGTGTGTGGCCGCCCTGGAGCATGGAGGCCGACTGGAAACTGTCACCTGCTCCGAATCAACCCTCCTGACTCTGGCTGGTCACCCCCTCACCTGCTCTGAGAGCCCAAGACATCAGTTTTCAGTGACATGCCCCAAATTACACTAAAATCGAGGCTGCTGTCAGAAATCAAACCAGGTTCCAAATCAAGTGCCCCACCCTTGTCCCCGGGAGGCCCCGACTTCCATTTCCCAGGAATGAGGACATTCCAAGTTCACGAGGTACTGAAGAGAGACCTCCCAACGGTTGGGAGCCTTAGGCGAGTCAGGTTTTTCCCTAAAGCCAGCTTCTACCAGCAAAATGCCTAGCGAATTTTATAAGGGTGATAATTTAGCAGAAATGCTGATTATGTGAGTTCTATAGCATGTTTATTTTACAAATTCCTGTCGCATAGCAGAAGCCTCTGCCAACTCCCATACATGGCTAATTGCATAACGCTGCTTCTGTGAGCTAAAAAGGTGTTTGCTTTAAAATGTTTATGGAGAATGCTCTTATCTTGTCTATCTGATTAAAATTCATTCATGACATGAGCAATCCAGTTAGACTTGGAAGCAGAGGGTGGAAGGAAAACCGAGGTTTAAAATAATTTTCATCGGGGAAAAAGTTTCTTATACTCCTGTGCATTTGGAAATGTGAGTGGTGTCGGCGCCTCACGAGTTTGGCCCGGGTGGCAGTGATGGTGGCAGGGCGTGGGATTGCGTGGGCCAAGCTGCCGCCATTTGAGGTGAATAGTCCTTGGTGAGAGGGGGCCCGTTATTTTCCACCAAAGCCCTACCTTCTTCCCAGGAAAAGGTTCTTAGTCCACTGGGGCTGCTATAACAAAAAGACCCTAAAATGGGTGGCTTGTAAACAACAGGAAATTATTTCTCACAGTCCTGGAAGCTGGGAATTCCAAGATCACAGCACCAGCAGATTCAGTGTCTGTGGAGGGCTGCTGTCTAGTTCCCTGATGGTCCCCTCTCACTGTGTCCTCACATAGCAGAAGAGGGGGGACGAGCACCCTGGGGCCTCTGGTAAAGGCACTAATCCTAATCACAGGGGCTCCACCCTGTGACCCAGTCAGTCACCTCCCCACAGCCCCACCTCCTAGTTCCATTGCCTCGGGTATTGGGGTTCACCATATGAGTTTTTGGTGGACACAGACATTCAGGCCACAGCAGGCTCCCTTTGTGTTCCTTTGAGTTCACTGACCTTTGGCCCACCCCCAGGCTTCCCTCTGCCTTGCACTTCTGAAGGGGCAGCTGTTTAAGTTTGACTGTCAGCAGAGTCAAATCCACCCCTCGTTTAGCCCCCAGCTGCTAGGGGATTGCCAGGAGGCCCCAAATATGAGTTCACATCCAGGCCTTGGGCGAAAGCCTGTCCCTCTCTGGGCTGTGCACACATCTGACCCCAGCCGTGCTGCAGCTCCTGAGTGTTCCATCCCGGGGTGGCTGGCCGGCTGAGTCACGGATGCTCCAGTCCAGCCCTTCCCAGCCAGGGCCACTTCCTGCATGACTGGGAGTGCCCTCTAATGGGAGGTGCTGCTCACCCCGCCACGGACACAGCAGCCCCAGTGTCAACAGCCCCGTGGCCAAGAAACCCTGGGAAGTGCTGGTTCTGTCTAGTTGGTCCCATTCCTCCAATGGGGATCCTGAAACGGTAGAACTGTAGGACTGGGAGGGGTCTCAGGAGGCTGCAGCTGGTTCTGTCTAGTTGGTCCCATTCCTCCGATGGGGATCCTGAAACGGTAGAACTGTAGGACTGGGAGGGGTCTCAGGAGGCTGTGGTCCTACCTGCCTGCTCTCAGCAGGGCGTGGGCAGCTCAGGGGGAGCAGCAGTGTCCCCCAGCCTGCCCAGCAAGAGGGAGGAGAGCTGTTGCCAATGCCCCCTGGGTGCTGTGCCAGGGAGTTTAGTGCTCCTGGAAAATAATGCCAGCCACACAAACCCAGTCCCCCAGGACTCAAGGCAGGGAGGGGCAGCTGGACATCGCCTTGCATTTAGGATCAGATGCTGCTGAGCAGGCTCAACCCTGATTGTATTCTCAGCCACACCTGCGATTTTCCTGCGCGCTTCAGAGGAAATAAGCAGAATCTAAAATTGCTCTTCTATTTTGCAAGTATGGTGAGGACTCAAAACTGCCCTAAGAAAAGAAAGTAGCTCATCTCCTAAAAAGCCTTTCACGGTGGGGTTCTGGGGCTATTGTCTCTGAGGCAATGCCGCGCCGTGGTGAGACGGCAGGTGGTTTTCTGGGGCCCCCAGCTCCGTGTCAGCCAGCATGGCCCTACCTGTTCTCTTTTCAAAACTCTGGGGGCTTCCAGCCAGGATTGCTTTGGAAGAAGGCGTCTGCTAGGAAAAAAAAACACCACCAAGTGCTTAGAAACCACTCGCCTCTCAGCAGCTGGCCCAGCTGAGTCACTTCTCACCTTCCTGGGCTGCCCGGGCCCACAGGTGCTGCCAAGCGCGTGCTGTGCTCAGTGGGGGCAGCGGCCTGCAGCAGGCTGTTCTGAGCCTCTTCGCGGCTTGGCTGGCCGTTCCCACTCAGCCCTGGAATACGCACGCCGTGTTTGTCCGGTGCTTCCTCTCCATCTTGAGGTCCATGTCCCATCTCAGGCTGGGGCAGAGACTAGCGTGGGAGAGGCTTGTTTGGAGTTGGCCTCCCTGCTTGGGCCAGTGCTGTTTCTGAGCTGTACCCTGTCCCCCCAAGGCACTCCATGCTGGCCCACATTAGTGTGCCAAGTGCCAGGCCCGGCGAACCAGAGCTGCTCCGAGCCCACCTTGCCCTCCCGGCTGCCTCCGCCCTGTGCTGGGTGTGGAGGGAGGTGTCCCAGGCCTCTCCACTAGTGGTGGCGGCCAGGTGTGAAGCAGACATGACTTCAGCAATGGTGCATGCAGGCGTAGTGACAGAGCTCTTGCTTGTCCCCCGTGCTCCAAATCCTCCAGTGATTATGGTTCAGGGCAACCACGCCGCTGCCCTGTGTGCGTGGCTGGAAGTGCCTCACAGCTGGCATTGGAGTGGAAGGCGTTTCTGCAGTTACATCTGCAGCTCCTCGGCAGGGCCAGGGCACGCAGCCCAAGCCCAGCCACCTCTGCAGAAAGGAGCACCTCTGTGTCTCCATCTCTTCCCAGAGCCCCTCCCTCTCCAGGACCTGGGGAAAGGCCAGAACTGCCAAGTATGTGGGAAGTTCTGGCCACCAGAGGGCAGCCGGCAGCCCCTGTGTCCTCCAGTGCTCTGTGGCCCTGGCTTCAGTCTCAGCCTGGAATCCCGGTGCCGGGGGCAGTGTGGCTTCTCTCTCTCTCTCTCACGTCCCATGGGCAGGTGGCCTGAGGTAGCCCAAGGTAGTCTCTCTAGCTAAAAGTCACCCTGCTGGGAGGGCTGAAGTCAAAGACATTAATAGCAAGGGTGTGGCTGTGTAATTCCACCCCACAGATTTACCTCCACTGTCCCAGGCGCTTGGCACAGTGAGAGTGTCAGAGAAATAGTCCTGGGCCCCGTCCCAGAAACTCCTGTTCAGCAGGGAGGTGGGATGGTGTGTCCTGAACTCATGACAACTGCAATAAATGTTATCATCATTCATTAGTAATATCACAGTATCATCTCTTTATAACACAGAGTTGAAATACATGGCACTGGGCTTCTGTTTATTGAAACCTGCTATGTGCTGGGTGCTAGGTGCTGTTCTGAGAGCTTAGCAGGCATTTCCCTCCCAACAGTGGTAATGAGGTAAGGGTTGTCGTCCTCTCCACTTCCCAAATGAGGAAACTGAGGCACGCAGGAGTCTGGGGCATTGTCAGAGGCCATGGAGGGGGAGCTGGGACCTAATCAAGTCTGCCTTAGACTTCACTTCCTGCTTCCTCTCCAAACCTCTGAAAGGTGGGGGTGTTTCTAGAAGATGATGCTATAATGGGAAGCAGGAGGGGTGTGTTGGCTGTGGGATGTGGGCCCTTGGGAAGGGCAGATCCAGAGCTTGGGCTGGAAGGCCAGGGATGGGCTTGGGTCTTTGCATAAAGAATAGGAGTCAGTGGAGTCAGCCCAGGAATTGTGGACACGCTGGGCCTCCCGAGGCCACAGGGGGACACGTGGGAGGAAGTGTGTTGAGGGCAGGGCGCTGGCCTCATCTGTCAGCTTCAGCGAGCTCAGCCTGTCTTGACACGCCTGCAACAGCTCTAGAGAGGCTGAGACTTGTAACCATTCACTCCTTTTTCTTTTCCCACCCGCACAGGGGGCCGATGGGATCCGTGGTCTGAAGGGCACAAAGGGTGAGAAGGTAAGTCTGTCCTTGCAGCCGTGGGGCCCCCTGCTTAGTCCGGAGCCGAATTCCAGCCAGCGGGGCCCTCCCACAATGCTTCTTCCATGAAACCAGCTGAGGTGGATGTCGCCTCTGAGTACTGAGGGGAATGGATGCCACTCTGTGGAAAGTGTCTCTGTTTGCAGACGGAAGAACAGTAAGTTGAGGAGGATAGGCCCTCAAGTCCCCTGGGGCACATCTCCTGAGTGGGTCCAGGGTTTGTGCCTCTGCACAAGGAGAAGGCTTTGGCCCCAGAGACAACACACAGCCCCCCACATGCCTGCAGGGGCCAGTGGACACCTGTCACCCTCCCCACTCCCAGGTGGGCCGCCTTGCATGGCCGCTGGCACGAGGGTCCATTTAGTTGTTAGATGTTCATCCCTGGGCAGCCCAAGCTGCAGAAACTCACAGTGTGCAGCACAGCCAGGCAGGCAGGGAGAGAGGCAGTGCCATTGGCCATGGTCCGTGGGGGCAGGTCAGGCCTAAGCAGATCATTGTGGTGAAGACAAAGCTAAACTACACCCCCATGCCTGCCTGCCAGAGTCAGAAGGTTGGGTGCAGCCTGCAGCGGTGACAGCCTGAGCCACATGGAGCTGCGTGGCCGGTCACCTTTCTCTTCTTACTCTGGTGGAAGGAAGCTCAGAGCCAAATCCAAGACCCAGTTATGACACAGATTTAGGCCTCAGGGGTGGCCTCACCGTGCCGCCCTCCCCACCGCGGCCTCACGCTCTGTTGTGGGTTCGCCCTGCCATGCCGTGTAGCCAGGCAATACTTGCTTTCCATAAGGCACGTTGGGCCCCTTTGCGGGGCTGACCCTGGGCTCTCCCCTGGCCACGGTGGCCTGCAGGGCTGGGGTGCGGGTGCTGGCGTCTGCTGCTGGGATGGTGCCGAGACGCCTTACTTGCCACCTGTTGAAGATGTCGCTTGGATCCTTTCTTGTGAAATCTGCCGGCCTTAAAGCCATTCCCGAGGGGACGCGTTGAGTGGACACAACTGAATCAGAAATGATGCGGCAGCAGGAACGCCCTTGTTCCATGGTGTTTGCTGAGCGTGCTTGTCACTGGTTTCTGTTCTTAGTGTCTGCCCTTGTGGGAGGGCCAGCCAAGAGGCCTGAGCCTGTGCCATCTCGGCTCCTTCCCGAGGGCACCCGCTCAGCGGAACCCTAAGTCCACGTCCGGGAAAGCTGAGCAGTTTGGCCTCTCCAAGAGCACTGCTTTCTACATGGAGCCCGTCGGGGCTTCAGAACACGAGGGCCTTACGAACACAGGGTCCCCATCCCAGAATTCCATCCCGTTGGTCCCCGGGAGGCTCCCTCACCTGAGGACCTTTCATCCTTTCCAACGTGGCTTCAAAGAGTCCAGCTTTGCCACTTGATCTGGTCACATTTGTCCCTAGCCAGAGACAGGGCTACCTGAGATGATACTGATTGGGCTGTGCAGGGGACGCCTTCTTGCCAGGAGAGCTCCCGCACTGTTCCCGAGGGCCACGCAGGCAGCCCAAGATGGTCTGGGGAAGGAGGGGGGCAGTGTCAAGGGGCCGTCTTTGTGGACTTCTGCATTATTTGTGGCCGCTGCTAAGCTTCTAGCACTATGTGAACACTGAACAAGGGCCTTGAGGTCCTCGGGGCCCTGGGAGCCCTGGGAGCTGACGCTGGCTGGAGAGGGCTGGATTCTCACTGCACAGAAAGCTGCCTCCCTTGCGTGTGCCCCCAGCCGGGCCTTGAATGTTTACGACCGGCTGAGTCCCCAGATCCTATCCTTTCACTCTTTTTGGATCACGATGTAGCCCCTGAATAATGAGAGAAAAAGCCCAGCCAAGGGCCCTGTCTCTGGGAGCCACCCGTGCCCTCTGCAGAAGGATCTGAGGGCTTTTGCCCTGTGGTTTCCGGCATGGGGAACGTCTAGACCGGGGACAAGAACGGACAGCAGGGGGCGCTGACCTGCGGCAGCCTCACTTGGGTCCCAGGTTCACCAGTAACCCCCGGGTGTGCGGGCCGCCGACTTCCCCCAGCCGCCCCCAGCAACACCCCTACCCTCCAGAAAGCACTGCCTGTTACTGCAGTGCCGGCAAGAGCAGGCGTTAGGGATTCTTTGCAGGGGCATTTTCATCCAGCTCCCCGTCCTCAATTGTCACCCCCTTTACCCGTCACTTCAGTGCTTCAGTGCTGATGGGACGCCACAAAGTGCACTGAGAAATGATGCTGGGAGCTCAGGGGCCTGGGCTTGCTGAGGCCTCACCATGCAGAACATTCAGATTCAAACTGGGCCTGCCCAAGAAGCAGAGACGCAGCTCTCTCCAGCTTCAGAACGTTACAGCTGGGAACGCAGCGCTCACGGGAATGCCATTCTCGAGGGATGGGCCCCAAGCCCACTCTGTGCAGGGCATGTGCTGCCCCCCAAGGGTGGGGGACCTGGTGCTGAGTGTGGTTGTTTGGAGCGGGGAAGGGACCGCCAGGGAGGCGGGTCCTCTTGCCTAGACTAAGGCACTCTCTTGTCCCATATTCAGGGTGAAGATGGCTTTCCTGGGTTTAAAGGAGACATGGGCATCAAGGGTGATCGGGTGAGCATCTCAGGTTTGGGATTTGGGCTGGGGAAAGGCTGGGTGGGCTTGGCCGTGTGGGAGGGGGTGGGGATGTTTGCCGCCACAGGGGCAGCTTCTCAGAATGGAGGTAACTGTCTGTAGAGATTCCTGGTGGGAAGGGGACAGTGGCCTGGAGCCCAGGGCCCGACTCTCTCCAGCTCCTCTTCACCTCCTCCTCCTCAGTTTGCCCCTTGGGGACTGGGAATAACCTGTGGTCGCCAGCTCCTCCACCCAGTGTCCCACACGGGGTCAATGGGGCTGGGTTCACTTCTGGCTGCACCTGTGGACTGCAGTTATTCACCTGACTCAAGAGTGATAAGCCGTGCCTGGGAAGAGAAAGGAGAGCAGCTATGGAAATGACCCAGCCTACCGAAGGAGCGCAGCTGCTGCCCAGGCCACAGGGCCGGCGCCCACAGGGCAGCACGCGACGTGGGTCTAGGATCTCTGTGAGCCTGGGGAGCGTCCTGGTCCCCAGACAGTTCTTCAGGGACCCTGGGACTCCCACACAGTCCTGTGGTCTGTGATTTTGGCTCAGGAGAAGCCGCAGCAACCTGGCTTGTTTTTAAATGAATAATTTAGCTCAGCTCCAGAGAAAGCTGGTGGGTGCTGGGAGGGACTGGGGCTTGCCGGCAACCACAGAAAGCGACGGGCTGCGCATTCCCGTAATTAAAGAAAAGGTGACGCAAAGGGCACGAAGGAAGGGTAGGGAGCTCTTAGAGAAGCCAGGGCGGCCAAAAAACTCTTGGAGGTTTCCCCAGTAACCTCTCAGTGAGCAGAAGCCCGGCAGAAGGAACCGAGATGCCTCGGCCTCCGGTGGGCACAGCCGTGGTGACAGCTGTGCACGCACCGGGACGGACATCTGTCGGCTGCAGCAGGGCTGTCACCCAGCTGCCGCAGTCGTCCCCCTGCAGTGCCGGCTCGCAGGTGGCTTTCCAGAACAGGAAAGCCCCACACACTTGGCACTTCGTCCCAACCTGGCAGGCAAAAGGCAGAGGCAATCTGCACCTCTGTGGGAAGGAAGGGGGAGGAAGGGGGGGATCTGTTTCGCAATGTTGTCCCAGTTAAGTTGCTGCTAAAGGCACCCATTCTAGAACTTGTTTCCTAGTGGAAGGCTCCTGAATCCCCACATCCCAGCGACCTCTCGGTTTGATGGTGAAAGTCCTTTTCTCCTCCTTTCTGATGCCTCTGTTCACACATGTGGCGTCCACATGACGAGGGTGCAGCTTCAGAAGAGATGACACACGTTCCTGTGCCAGGGCTCCGAGAGTGGAGCTCTTGTTGCCATGGGACAGGGGTGGGACCCATCCTGAGCCCAGGGAACAGGACCCCATATCCGGACCTCTTCAGAGAGCACAGCCTGGCGCTTTGCACCTTCTCAGTGCTCTGTAAATGTGTGCAGGATTATTTTGTTGAATGAGAGGAACGCCGCTTAGGGACAGAGAGTTCCTGACCTGATGACAGATTACAGCCTCAGAATTAGAGAGTTATTAATTTTTCTCTGTCTGAGCAATACACATTTCTGTTGTGGGCTTGCACCACTGCTTTACAGCTGCTCTTAGAGACAAATGATCAGAGGAGGATCCGTCCATTGCTGGACAAAGGGTGCCAGGAAGGGCATTTAGAGACGCTGCCGTGGCGCTACCATTGCCTGGGCAGCCTCCAGAGCCCTCTCCCCTGTCTGAGCCCCGAGCTCCCAATCTGTAACTTGAGGAAGTTGGACGAGGCGGAATTTAAGCCCGTCTGTTCCTGGGATGCCTCCTGGGGCTCTCCCGTGTGCTCGTTATGCCCAGGTAACTGCCCCATCCGGGGCTGGGGTCCACTTCCATACCTCCTGGGGTTTCAGAAGCAGCAGCAGCTCCCAGTCCTGCTCTATTTGGAGAAACAGCAATTCAGAGCTACTATTGTTAACCAAAGTTATTTTAGCCAAGAGGCACTCAATTTAGAGAAGGTAATTGGGAAGTAGGAGCGTGCAGCCTTGAGAAAATAAATAGCAGGCAACCTCGGTGCAGAGACCAGCTTCCGCAGAGCCCAGGAATTCGCGGCACAATGCGCTCGTTTTGTCAGTGGCTCCAGGAGCAGCTCCGCGGTCTGACTGAGGCCGAGCTGGTGGAGCAGCTCTGACCACAGGCTGCCTGTGACCCGTTCCCTTGCTCCTTGCTCTCAGAATGGTGGTGGAGAATAGTGTGTGTTTGTGTGTGGGGGTCTTCTCACCTCTTTTCTGGCTTGCAGGGGGAGATCGGCCCACCCGGTCCCAGGGGAGAAGATGGCCCTGAAGGCCCAAAGGGTCGCGGAGGTCCCAATGGTGATCCCGGTCCTCTGGGGCCCCCTGGGGAGAAGGTTTGTGATGTGGGACGTTCAGCCACTTTCTTGGGAGGGATCTGACAGGCCGTTCCCCATGGCCTCAGGCTCCCGTTGGCTGTGGCTGCCCTAGGCATGGGGTCGGGGTGATTCCTGGGCAGGCTCCTGTCTCCACCCTGGGCTCTCGCTGCTGCTCCTGTGAAGCTGTTGGTTGAATGATGACCCCTTCCTTGTCCCGGGTTCGCCCCTTCCCAGCCCTCCACCATCGCCTTGGAGGGCTCCTTCCTCCCGGTGGCTACAAAGCCTGCGTTCTGAGCCCCAACATTCCAGGACCCCTGTCCTTGTCACATTCCCGCCTCCACAGCTGGGTAATAACGGTGTCCCCACTATGGCCTGAAGGTGTGGCAGCCCGCCAGGAAGGAAGGCCGGGGTCCTCGGAGCAGGCTCTGGGCACGAAGCCATCCATAGGCCTGCAGTTTCCAGCTGCGGGAGGCTCCCGGGCCAGCCACACACCCTGGCTCCACCCTGTTTCCACCCTGGGCTCAGGCAGGAATGGTGCATGCAGTGGTCCAGACTTCCCGCCCCATCCTGCTACGTGGACCCATACAAAAGGGCTCAGAGGTGCCTCGGGATGAACACGCTGAGCTGGGGCATTTGCCTCTAATCGCTTTGCTCCACAGTGGCACGACCTCTCTTCCAGGGGCCTTCGCTTCTCCCTCAGTGCAGGGACCATCGGGTACCCGCTGGATTTCATGGGTGCTGGCAGTCACCCTCCACCCAGGGCAGGCAGGGCTTCTGCATGATGACGTGTGCCCCGGCCTCTGGAAACCACACGCTCCTCCAGGCCCCTGCCAGAATGCATGTCCTTTCTCCCTGCTCCAGGGAAACGGATGGAGCAATACCGTGCTGGCCATTAATGCAACTCTTTCTTCCCCCAGGGAAAACTCGGAGTCCCAGGGTTACCAGGGTATCCAGGAAGACAAGGACCAAAGGTAACTTCTGGCCGTGTTAGGTGTCCCGAGACAGGCGGAGGGATGTTCCACCAGGTCTCCCCACCCTGCATCCGGCCGTGTTACGTGTCCCGGCGCGGGCGGAGGGATGTTTCGGCGCAGGCAGAGGGACGTTCCACCGATAACTTCCGGCCGTGTTACGTGTCCCGGCGCGGGCGGAGGGATGTTCCGCCTGTAACTTCCGGCTGTGTTAGGTTTCCCGGCGCAGGCAGAGGGATGTTTCGGCGCAGGCAGAGGGACGTTCCACCGATAACTTCCAGCCGTGTTACGTGTCCCGGCGCGGGCGGAGGGATGTTCCGCCTGTAACTTCCGGCTGTGTTAGGTTTCCCGGCGCAGGCGGAGGGTTGTACCGCCAGGCCTCCTCACCTTGCATCCGGCCATGTTAGGTGTCCCAGGACAGGTGGAGGGATGCTCCACTGGCCGTCTCCACCCTGCACAGGTTCATCCACTCCCCGTCCTTGGGGGCGTGTGTGACACTGTGGCTCTCAGCCTCCACCGTGTTCACTGCCTTCTGCATTAATTTGCCGAGTTGAAAGGAGGCTCTTGGGCGATGAGTCTTCTGCCCCAGGCGGCACAGGCACCTGGGGTCCTTCTGGGGTCCTCCTGGAGTCCCCTGCAGTCTTCTGCACCTGTTGCTTGGCTGGTGGCCCTTGTCCCCCGGGTTGTCCATACCCAGAATCCGTGGGATGGTCGCCTTTCAGCTCCACCTCAGTGGCGATTTGAAGGCTATTTGCTCATAATGGAGTATAAAAGAAAAAGGAAACCTTTCTTATGTGAAATCATGTTCAGGTTTAAGTGAAACGGCTCCTTGAGGCTTTGGAAATCATTGAAAACGTTATTTTTTTTTTTTCAAATCTCACATTTTATTATTCATGGTTCTTCCTTAAAGAATAACCAGCTGCCTGCACTGGAGACATAATTAACAGCCGAAGCGGGGTCCCGTCTTTCTCAGATCTGCCTCTGCCCGAGGCACCTCCTTTTAGCCTCAGCACCTTTTCGGTCTCACTAGAGCAGTCTTGCTAACAGAAGGACGGGCGTGGTGGGCTAGGGCTGCCCTCCAGTTATTTCCATTCTCATTAAGGAAATGCTCCTATCTGTCCTTCCTGTGGAATGCGAAGCCCCCTGCTGTGTGTGTGTAGATGCACACTCCATATGCAGGAGAGGTAGCTTGCTGTGAAACAGGAATTTCATTTAGGATCTAACAGTGGCTCGTTGAACGTGGGTGTGATGTAGCTGCTGACCGCAGCATCGTCACTGAATGTGGTCAAAGGGGCTGATGGGCACTTTTCCTCTCTTTTAATATACATCCCTCTGGGGATGGAGAGAAGAGAAGTTTGGGAGAGATGGGTGGTCTAAATCAAGTCCAGGCAACTTTTTGGAAAGGAATGGTACGTGTGTCCTGGGCAGAGACTAGAAGTAGCCATTAGCGCAGTGACCCGGTTTCTGAACTGAGCCCTGTGTCACCTGCACTGAGGTTTCCTGGGTCCTGCCCCCTGCCTAGATTGGCAGGTGGGCGTATGAGTGGCTTGGCTGAACTCAGTCCCGTGTGAGAAATAACAAGGTTTGGACATGTGTGAGCTCTTCATGGATACAAGTGTGCATTCAGGGCAGGATTTTAAGCCAAATAGAGACCTCCCAAAGACAGTGGCCAGCGCCAACGCTGTGGGCAGCTGAGCGACCTCACTGCGGTGCTGCTTCCTGTGTGGGTGTTTGGATATTCACCAGGTCAGAGTCCCTAAATCCATCTCTGGTCTGTGTGCACCTTGCAGACTTCTAGAATTAAAGAGCTGGTAGGTGCTACAGTCAGTGCATAAATTTGCATTCATTCCCAACTCTGCAAGCTGCTGTGCTTTATTTAAAGGGATTGTGGGACGCCAACACAACGTGCACGAGGCACAGAAAATACAGTGTCACAGTGCAATGTTCATGTCTCACCTCAGTTCAGCTCAGCAGTGTGTGTCCCTTTCTCCCAAACACCAGCCACCCTCCTATGGACACGGGCGCGTGGGGGACGGTGGCAGGGGAGGGAGCATGATGAAACTCCATTTGGCTTTCTAGAGCTGAAGCCTGTGAAATGCTTAGGAAATATTTATTGAGTAGAGAGGATGGATAGAGGGATAGGTGGGTGGGTGAGTGGAGGGGTGTGGATAGGTAGGCAGATGGATGAATGGGTAGGTGTGTGGGTGTGGTGTGTAGGTAGATGGATAGACAGATAGGTGGGTTGGTGGGAAGAGAGGTGGATGAATGGATGGGTGGGCAGGTGGGTAGATACGTAGATGGATGGATGAGTGGGCAGGTAAGTAGACAGGTGGATGAGTGGAGGGGTGGGTTTATAGGTAGGCAAATCGATGAATGGGTAGGTAGGTAGGTAGACACATGGATAGACACATAGGTGGGCTGCTGGGCAAAGAGGTGGATGAATGGATGGGTGGGCAGGTAAGTAGACAGGTGGATGAATGGAGGGATAGGTGGATAGGTAGACAGGCAAATGGATGAATGGTTAGGTGGGTAGGTAGGCAGATAGATGTATACATAGGTAGGCCAGTGGGTGGATAGGTGGGTGAATGGATGGGTGGGCAGGTGGGTAGACAGTTGGGTGAATGGAGGGGTGGGTGGATAGGTAGGCAGATGGATGAATGGGTAGGTGGGTGGGTAGGTAGACAGATAGATGGATAGACAGATAGATGGATAGACAGGTGGGCCAATGGGTAAACAGGTGGATGAATGGGTAGGTGCGCAGATGGGTAAACAGGTGGATGGATGGGTGAGCAGATGAGTAGACAGGTGGATGGTGGATGGGTGGATAGACAGGTGGATGAATGGAGGCATGGGAGGATAGGTAGACAGGCACATGGATGAGTGGGTGGGTGGGTAGACAGGCAGATAGATGCATGGGTGGGTGGGTGGGTAGACATGTAGATGGATGAATGGGTAGGTGGGTAGACAGGCGGATGAGTGGGTGGGTGGGTAGACAGGTAGATGGATGAGTAGGTGGATAGGTGAGAAGGTAGGTAGACAGGTAGGTGGGTGGTTGGGTGGGTGGCCAGGTGGAGTCTGGGGCAGAGGCTGTGCACTGGCATGCAGGCGGTCCCCCAGGCGGCCCATGCAGCATGACTCATTCCTGGCCCAGCTCTTATGCCGCCTCCTTAAACTCTCTTTCAGGGCTCTATTGGATTCCCTGGATTTCCTGGCGCCAACGGAGAGAAGGGCGGCAGGGTAAGGACAGCCTGGCCCCTGGGCAGGCAGCTTGTTCGGCTGCCTCGGTGCATAGCAAGTTGGTTCTCCAGCCGATGGCCTGTTTATTTCTCACTCTTTTGCTTCTGAAACTGCTCTCCTGAATGGCTGGCCTTAAGTTCTTGAACTTTAGCACCAAGTGCTGGTGACACTCTCCAGACGTTGGGCTGGGAAGGTATGTGATAGGAAGGGGCAGAGGCAGGAAGGAAGTGTGTTGAGAAAATGGAGCTTTCTAATTGGCACCACAATCCAGAAGGCTCTTTCAGGTCATTCTGAAAATCAGATTCTTCTCTTCTACCCAAGTGGACTTTTCCTCCAAGCTAATTTTAAAAGGAAGGGGAAAAGGAGATTGTTTTTTCCTTTCAAAAATGTCCTGCTACTTACCGTCATCCAATTTTAAAGTCATTTAAATTAACATTAACTTGAACAGGGTTAGCAAGCTGCCATTGTCATAAACACCCACCAGGTTGCAGTGTGGTTCGAGTCCCCTTTGTCCTCACCCTCAACGAAGGAACAGGGGGCCGGGCTGAGGGAGCTGTGTTCTCCCCACACTTTCTGGAGCCCCCGCTGGCCCAGGCCTCCCTGCAGGAGCTGTCCTGGATGCTTATTAGTGAAATCACAGTGCCTGAGCATTGCCACTTGGGAAAACAGGAGAGAGATGGTCCTCAGGCCTTGGACTCTGAGCTGGCCTTGTCCACGGGGCGTATGGTGGGGACAGAGAAAGGCCAGTCTGTGGTGTACACGCAGGACAGCATCTGCAGAGCAGGCCTGGGGGACATGCTCCCCGAAAGATGGCAGAGCTCACACCTGCCTTGCAGCCCCAGCCATGATCCTGCAGCCCCGCCCAGCCCATCCTCCTATGCCCCATCCTGCTGTCCCAGGGCCGACAGAGCTACAGGGTTGCAGCTCCCTCTTGGACCTGTCCCTCCTGGCCAAAACCTTATGAGCAAACAAATGTGTTCTGCCAGATTCACAAAATAGGAAAAGGAAGTCTGTTCTGAGTGTAAGTTGGCAGCACAGACCCAAGAAGACTATTATCTCCATCTCCACCCCCCTCTGTCTCTGTCCTTTTACCCATCCATCCATCCACCCACCCATCCATCCATCCATCCACCCATCCACCAACCCATCCACCCACCCACCAACCCATCCACCCACCCACCAACCCATCCACCCATCCATCCATCCATCCATCCACCCACCCACCCACCCACCCAGCCATCCAGCCACCCAGCCACCCAGCCATCCAGCCACCCACCCATCCATCCAGCCACCCACCCATCCATCCACCCACCCACCCATCCACCCACCCACCAACCCATCCACCCACCCACCAACCCATCCACCCATCCATCCATCCATCCATCCACCCACCCACCCACCAACCCATCCACCCACCCACCAACCCATCCACCCATCCATCCATCCATCCATCCACCCACCCAGCCACCCAGCCATCCAGCCACCCACCCACCCAGCCATCCAGCCACCCACCCATCCAACCACCCACCCACCCACCCATCCACCCACCCACCCAGCCAGCCAGCCAGCCACCCACCCACCCACCCATCCATCCATCCATCTATCCATCCACCCACCCACCCATCCATCCATCCATCCACCCATCTATCCATCCATCCATCCATCCATCCATCCATCCATCCATCCATCTTCTATTATCTGTCTGTCTCTGTCAGTATCTATCCAACCCATCCACCTCTCCATCTGTCTCTATCCAGCTGTCATTCTTCCTCTGGAGAAGCCCTGGGTAGTGCCTTTGGGAATACACTGTCTTCTGAAATACTCTTAGGTACCACTGTGAGAAACATGGGGAATGTGAGGTACCCCGGTGGGCTGCTCCTGTGCTGGGGGACCTTTCACACTGCACTGCCGTGAGAGTGTCTGGGAGAGGATATGGCCTTCTGCAGCTGGTCATGGGATGTGACCGCAAGCCCTTTCCATGGAGGACCGTGTGGGACCAGGGACCTCGTGGAGCACCTGGAGCCCTTGCTCACTCCCATGCTCTTGACTGGAACTCTGCCCCTCATGCGTCTCAGCCTCCCCATCCCCAAGCCGAGGAGCTTAGATGGATGCTCCAGATGTCCAGGGCATCAGCACTGTGGGTCACCAGACACAACATAAACCTGACTCAAGCCCAGACCTGCCAGGCACCACGCGCCCCAGTCACACATAGGAGCCACTCACAGCCTTTCTGCAGCCTCTGGGTGTCTGGCCCTGCCCAGGGAGATTTTGTTCACTGCTGCACCTGGCTGGTGGCACAACCCACAACACAGACCTCAGGCCAAAAGGTCGAGGCTGTGTGCTTCCCCTTGAGCCGTGGTGGTGGTGGTTCATGCGTGTGAGATGGAACCCTGGCCTCCTTCACCTTTGCCATCACAGCCCTTCAGAGCCTCCCGTTCAGGACACTGAGCACAGCCTTTGCCCACATGAGCCTTCGGTGGCATCGTCACTGCAGAGTGAAGCCTACAGCACTGCCTGGCTTTCTGGACAGGGTTGATGCTTTGTGCCAAGTTCGGGGAAAGACGGAGAGTGTGGGTGCCCTCTGATCTAGTAGGTTGGGCTTCCTGAATGTCCACAGGAAGCTGGGGGCTGGGCTGTCCTTGCAAAGGGACCCTTCCTCTTTTGTTGACTGCAGAAGCCTCACTCAGGTTACCCAGAAGCCTCTGGGCACTGGCTTGCCTTCTGTGCCTCGGTGAACAGATGCTGCCTCCCAGGTTTCGCCCTTGGCCACACTTCATTTTGCCTTGGGCTTTCGACTTGGTAGTCTTGGGAGCAGTCCATTCACTTAAACAGCACATGAATCGCAAGTCCTTTCTAAGTGCTGGGTGCTCTGCTAGGCTCTGAGGATTCTGGTGGTCAAACCAGACATCCCTCTGGCATCGAGAGAGGAACACCACCTAGTGAGCAGCACTCAGGAGTGGTGGCTGTGACGATGAAGGACAAGGGTGAGTCAGAGAAAGGTCATAGGCACCAGAGTCTGACCCAGAAAGTCCAGGGAGGCCTCCTGGAGCAGTGACATTTTTGCTGAGCCCTGCAGGAGGGACAGAAGTAGATAGGTGAGGTATGGAAAGCAGGCAGAGCTGTGGGGTCAGGAGGTGAGGAGCCAGGGGCAGCACAGGGCCGAGCTCGGCAAGGGAGACGTGGGAGTGGGCTGTGGGCTGCAGAGCCTGCCGGGGCAGCCAGCTGCTTTGGGGGAAGCTCTTTATCCCAAGGCACTGGGACCCACTGAAGGTTTCAGCCAGGTGGAATGGCACTGAAGGTTGTTTGAAACAGCTCTGGTACCAGTGTGGGGCAGGAATGGGAAGGGGACCATTCCAAGCATTGAAGGGAAAGCCAGTGGGATGTCTGTGCTCATCCAGAGAGATCTTTTATTTATTTATTTATTTATTTATTTATTTGTTTATTTAGAGACAGAGTCTCGCTCTGTCACCCAGGCTGGAATGCAGTGGTGCGATCTCAGCTCACTGCAACCTCCACCTCCCAAGCTCAAGCGATTCTCCTGCCTCAGCCTCCTAAGTAGCTGAGATTACAGGTCGCCTGGCTAATTTTTGTATTTTTAGTAGAGACAAGGTTTCATCATGTTGACCGGGCCAGTTTCGAACTCCTGACCTCAAGTGATCTGCCTGCCTCAGCCTCCCAAAGTGCTGGGATTACAGGCTTGAACCACCGTGCCCGGCGCAGAGAGGTCTTTTAGAAGATCTTGGATATTCTGGCCAGATGGATGCTTCTAGGTGCTAGGATGCCAGGCCTGAGTGTCCGCATGCATGTGTGCATGTGTGTGTGCGTGTGTGTACATATGTGTGGGCGTGTGTGCATGTGTGTGTGTGTGCGTGTGTGCGCGTGTGTATGTGTGTCTGCCTTCCATATGAGGGCTGCCTGCCGTCTGTCTGCCTGGTCCTATCTTCTGCAGAGCTAGCGTTGGTTCTGTGGACCTTGACTATGGGCCAGACATGGAAATGGCAGGAACATAAGCTGCTGTGTCAAGCCAGCTGAAGCCAAAGGAAGAGGAGTGGGTGTGAGCAAAGTGTTGCTTTTCCCCTCAGGCCTCGGGCCAAGGAGGGATCCCAGGAGCCCCTTCTCGGGAAGGGGGAAGACCCGCTCTTCAGATGCACCTGCCCGCCAGTGGAAGGCCTCTCCTAGCTGTGTTTGGCTTCCCCAGTAGAAGGTCCCCTCTCAAGCTGTGTTTGGCTTCCCAGCACGGCCACTCCTTCCTAAGGGCGAGAAGACAGGTGCCCACAAGCAATTTGCCAGGGAGAAGGAAGGTTAAGGAGATTAGGGGGGACATTCTGTTCCACAGCTCCAGTCACAGGGACTCGAAATTCTTTGGCTTGAGTTAGTTTATAAAGAAAACAGATGAGCAAGATGCCTGCTGGGAGCCCCAGATGGTGTTGCGGCCGAGCTGGTATTTTGCTAACTGCCAGGGCCCCAGCGCCTGTGCCTCGGGCACAGTCAGTTTGGGTTGCAGTCATTTTTGTTACAGGATTAAACCTGTGGTCCAGGTCATAGTGGGACTGTTTTAGGGCGGAGGGTTTTCATTCTAGGGGAGGATGGGAATGAGTAAACCTGGAAGCCGGGGCTCATTCGCACCTAAATGCCAGGAGTCACCAGGTTGGCCATGGGCATCCTTGCCTGTAGAATGCCTATCACTGGAAGAAAGCAGATGTTTCGTTTATTTTCATATGCAAATATTTATTTGAAGGCAAAGGATATCACCATAGTAATTGAAGAACTGGAACCGGAGCGCATTGTTAAAAAGCCACATAATTAACTCATCATCATAGATGGTTTTATTAAATGCATTTCAAAATGGGAGACTCTAGGAAGCAGTTTTGACTGTGGCAGCAAATGAATGAAAGATAATGAGAGGAAACTTGTCAGGTGGCCTCCAGCCATGCAGCTCCACCTTGGGCGGAGCATCAGAAACCAGTCAAGTTCAGCCAGGCACCGTGGCTCACACCTGTAATCCCAGCACTTTGGGAGGCTGAGACGGGAGAATCACAAGTTCAAGAGATCGAGACTATCCTGGCCAACATGGTGAAACCCCTTCTCTACTAAAATTAGCTGGGCATGGTGGCACATGCCTTTAGTCCCAGCTACTCAGGAGGCTGAGGCAGGAGAATCGCTTGAACCTGAGAGGCGGAGGTTGCAATGAGCCAAGATCACGCCATTGCATTGATTCCAACCTGGTGGCAGAGCGAGACTCTGTCTAAAAAAAAAAAAAAAAGAAATCAGTCAAGTTCAGGAAGCTGAGTTGGGACATGGTGGGGATGTAGGGGCCCCTGCGCGTTCAGCCCATGGTTTCCGTGCGCTGTAGGTTAACTGCATCTTCCAGCTCTGACATCTTTGCACTGTGTTTGTTTTCTGTGGTTTGGAAAATGCAAAACCACAACAGAAAAAAGAGTATAAATTCTATTAGAGAAGAAGCCGATGACTCTTGGATATATGATTTATATATTAAATTGCAAGTTTGCGTGTCTGCAGAGCCTGTTAAAAATTTAATGGCTAATATTCTTAACTGTAGCAAAAGTAAATTATGTATGAAAGGGGTTGACTTTCTTCTCTTTTCTTGCAATAATGATTTCCCTCCCTGCTGAGGACAGAGAGAGAGAGATGAGGAGGAGGGGAAGGAGGGAGGAAGGAGGAGGAGGGATGTGGCGGTGCTCTCAGGAGAGAAACCAGATAATAGTATAAACATCTATCAGACTGCAGGAGGAAAATTGGATTTCAGCAGGACTTGTGCAGGAGTGCAAAGCTCTGTGTGTCGGGTGTGCGGTGAGCTTCTCGCCCTGATAAATCTCTTATTAAAACACGGAAAAGGTGGGTGGCAGGGAGGCCCAGGTTCCTCCTAGCCTGCTCTGAATTCACAGTCTCTCAATAACCCAGGAGAGAGCTGCCACCTGAGCAGGGCTGGGCATTTAGAGAGTGACTGACCAGCCCCTTCTCTGATTCTAGGGGACTCCTGGAAAGCCGGGACCGCGGGGGCAGCGAGGCCCAACGGTAACCACCCTTTCAGCTCGTGGGCATGTTTGGGAGACGGGAGCATGGTTGGGAGACGGGAGCATGGTTTAGGGAGCACGTGCCAGGGGCTGGGGGAAGGCGGTGTCTGTGAGTCGGGACTTGAGCTGACCTTCCTTCTCTCCCATCTGTCCAGGGTCCGAGGGGTGAAAGAGGCCCCCGGGGCATCACTGGGAAGCCTGGCCCCAAGGTATGTTTTTGGCCTCCTGGGTGGTGGGCGGCATGAACCCAAGTTGCAAGGCTACAGGGACATGGAGCATCTGAGGGTGTCTGTGACCTTTTTTATTAAAAAAAAAAAAAAAAAGGCAGGACATTTTCTTAGGTGTATTTAAGAAGAAGCTTGTCCCCTCCAGCAGCCTCTGGATGCCTTAGATCAGATTTAAGTAAGTGGCTGAGAACAATGGTCATGAGATGTGGCCGCAGCAGAGCAGGGACAGGGCCTCGCCCCAACACCTGGGACTCCAGAGACGGCAGCAGGGGGCCAGGCCCACCGCAGACTCACCCGCCCTGGTCCGGAGGCCCTATTTTCTCTCTTGAAAGGGGTTTGAGAGCTGCAGAGGCCTCTACTGGAACCTACAGAAAGTGCTTTCTGGCAGGGGAAGGCCCAGGCCAGCCTCGTGCACATTTTTCTCACTGAGGGGCATTGAAGCCACTCCTTGGGTGGAGAATCCGGACACAGACCCAGCAGGCGGGCTGTTCCTACCTGTCCAGGATGCCACTCCAGAGCGGGTTCCTGCTGGGATGAGTCTTCCAATGGCTGAGGGGCCGAGCTGGCCTGTCCCTCAGCTGACTGGAATGCACCCACAGGTTACCCTGAACTCCTCCAGGACAAGCTCTGTGGCACACGAGAAGTGCCCTTCTCGTGTGCCCCATGAGCTGACATGAGGCTCACCTATGAGAACTCAGAGCAGCAGCTGTTACGTGGGGGTGGCCCTAGAGCGGGTCCCTGCGTTCTGCCTCTGCATGACTTTTTCAGGTGCTCGAGGCTGGGGCACAGCCTTTGTCCCACTCAGGACACTGTTCTGGAAATGTCCAGCCCTGTAGACACTGGGCTGTCAGCTGCGTGCAGAGGCAGGGGGACAGGCAGGCTTTGGTAGCCACAGATCAGCGCCAATGCCTTACTGAGGGTCAGGGCCACCTTCAGGGGTGCACACAGGCAATATTTGACTCAGATGTTTTGATGACGTTATGGGCCAGAGTCTTTTCATCCGAATAATAACAATCATAAGCTATTCCCCCTCTCCTTCCCTCTCAAGGGCAACTCCGGAGGTGACGGCCCAGCTGGCCCTCCTGGTGAACGGGTAAGCAGCTGGAGCCTTTGGGAGTGTCTCCGAGGGCAGAGCCTGCCTTGAATGCCCCCTGCACTTTGTCCTGGGGTGGGCTGGGGCCAGGCAGGCACGCCTCAGACCCTGCTGAAGGGTAGGGTTTTCCTAAGATCCCAAGGGTGGGTCACACCCAGGGAGTGGATTTTTCCATAGGTCAGGGGCCTCGACCTCAGCCCTGGTCTTGGGGTTTGGGAGTGGCCGAGATGACAGGAAATGGGTCCTGGGCCCCATCCTGCCCCCGAGGGTGACGCAGGGTGAGGGAGGGGCTGGAATAATGGGGGAAAGACCATAGGCGCGGGAAGAAATGGCACCTGCGTTCAGAGAGCCACTAGCACAGGCACGTCAGCAGCAGGAGCTGCTCAGAAGAGACCTCTTGTCCTCAAACTGGCCTTTCTCTGTTCCCAGGGACCCAATGGACCCCAAGGACCCACGGGATTTCCTGGACCAAAGGGCCCCCCTGTAAGTAATGGCTTCCTTGCTGGGCCAGCACTGCCTGTCCCCTCTGACACCCACCTGTTTTCTCTGAGGTCTGCTCGGAGCTCCTCACAGTGGCCGGTGGGTGGAGGGAGGCCCGAGGTGAAATTCTGGTTGGTCAGATGAGGGGGAGACCCCCCCACCAAGGCTGCTGTGGGGCAGTCTGTGGCTGTGTCCCACTGCTGGGCCTGCCAGCGCTGGAGAGAGCTGCATACTGGGGTCCTCTTTCCTTTAGACTGAAGTGATTTTCTCTGAGTTCTGTGTTAGTGCCCTGGGGCCGCCATCACAAATGACCAGGAACTGGGTGTGACTTAGAACTTGGTGTGGTTCTTCTCTCACAGCCCTGGAGTCCAGAAGTTGGAGAGCAAAGTGTGGTCAGTCAGAGCTGGCACATTCTGGAAGCTCTAGGGGAGATGGGGTACCAGGCCTCTCCGGGGGGGCTGGTAGCTGCTGCTAGTCCTTGGCACCCAGTGGGCCTGTGCACACTCACCCTGGCTGCTGCCCCCATCTTCACGTGGACTTCCGTCTGTGTCTCTCTGTCTTCTAATCTCTTTCTTTTTTTTGTTTTTGGAGATGGAGTCTCTCTCTGTCACCCAGGCTGGAGTGCAGTGGCGCAATCTCGGTTCACTGTAAGCTCCACTTCCTGGGTTCAAGCCATTCTCCTGCCTCAGCCTCCTGAGGAGCTGGGATTACAGGCATGCACCACCACACCCAGCTAATTTTTGTATTTTTAGTAGAGCCAGGGTTTCACCATGCTGGCCAGGATGGTCTCGAACTCCTGACCTCAGGTGATGCGCCCGCCTTGGCCTCCCAAAGTGCTGGGGTTACAGGCGTGAGCCACCGTGCCCGGAGCCACTGTGCCCAGCCATCTCTTTCATTTTATAAGGACACCAGTCACTGGGCTGGGCCCACACCCATCTAAGTTGGCTTCATCCTAATTCAGTTACACTGGCAAAAACCCCATTTCCAAGTGAGGTTGCAGGCACAGGTTCTGGGGGTCAGAGCTTCCACATGTCTTTTTGGGGGACACACTTCGCCTTACGGCAGGTGTGATGTATCTCCTCCAGTATCGACAACCGTCTAGCAGTGGGATTATGACCCAGCCGGCATGGCGGGGCTAGTGGGAGGGGGTTGGACTTTGCAACTGGACAGGCTCGGGTCCTGGCGCCGCCTGTGCCACCTGCTGGCTGGACCTCGGGATACCGACTAGCCTCTTCTGCCTCGGTTTCTCCCTTGGGAGATGAGGGTGACAACAGCACGTCCTTTAGGGCAGTTGTGAGGATTTTGTAGGATGACGGGCAGGCGCCAAGGACAGCTTTAGATTTGTTGTCACTGTCCCCATGCCTACCGGGTGATTGCCCTTCTCAGAGGACGTGCAGGGGCAGCAGCCATGGAAATAACGGTCACTCCATGTGGCATTAAATCTTAAAGGTGGGTGCTTCTCAGACACGAATGAACCTCCTTTCCTTCGGTTTTTTCTTCAGGGTCCTCCAGGCAAGGATGGACTCCCAGGACACCCTGGACAGAGAGGCGAGACTGTGAGTATCGTAGGTGCTGGGGGACATGACTGGCTGGCTCTCTGACCACCCTGCATGTGGGCACAGCCCTCGCTGCCCAGCGCCATCTAGGACCCTCCCGGCCTGGGAGAGACAGGTTGGCCTCAGAAAGGCTCCTAAGGGCCGAGCCGGCTTCCGCTGACTCAGAGCCAGGCTGTGAGGCAGGGCCAGGGCAAAGCAGTCATGCAGGCCGGCAGCGCCTTGCGGCATCTGTGGGCAGAAGGCAGGTGCTGGCTTTGGGCTGGTTTTGGAAACTTTGGTGAGAGGCTGCATTTAAAGACACACAGATTATCCTGGGCAGACTGAAGCCTCGTGCATCCAGCCTTATTTTCCCTCTAGAATAATGCTGAGTGCCACCCAGCTTGAAGGATACGTCTTTTAATTGGGAAAGTGCTGGGAAAGGGTCTACATGTTACTCAGTGTCATTCAGTCATTTGATGCTGCAGTACTTCAAGAGGGCGGCTGTGGGCCACGCACCAACCCCACCCGCGTTTACCCAGGCCGTTCCAGCTCCAATCCAGGGGATCTGGAGGATGCCTGCGATGTCCCCTTTTACAGTAAAGAAAACAAGCGCCAGTCAGGTGGAAGTGGCCTCTAACTGGTCACTCCGCTGGGCACATGGTCTTTGTAGTCAGAGACGCCTCTTTGACCTTGCCCTTCACTTTAGAAATGCATATCACAGGCTACTTCATCTAGACCAGAAAAGACTCCAACGTTTTCAGTTGGGAGAAAAAGCCCTCATCAGAAATGGGATCATTTTCCTGGCCCCATCAGCCCTTCGAAATTTGGCCCAGCTCCCTAAAGGTGTGTTTCAGGAAAGGGTGCAGGCACGCCTGTAACCTGGCCCACACCTATAAGCTTGGGGCTCCAGGCTTTGAATATCTCGGGACGTGCAGTGTCGGGTGACTTCCTTGTCACCACGCTGTGTTCCTTCTCTGAGTGCCCACCTACTCTGTCCAGCTTAAAGGATGAATTGCACAGATGCCAACATTTCCCACAGAGGAGAGTGGGGGGCCAGGGTCACTGCAAGGGTCTCTGCAGCCAGGTTTCTAAGGGTCAAGGTCTCTCCAGGAGTCTCCCAGCAAAAGCAGGTCCCCTCGTGGAATGGGTCTGTGAGTGCCCTGTTGAATATATTCTCCATGCCTGCTTTGAAAAAATCCCCTTTGTCTCTCTTTGGTTCATTGTGATGAAATCTCTTTTAATTATACCTTCACTGGTGTTCTGCACGGCACATGCTGCCTGATAAATGGAGATTGCTTTGCTCTTTTGTTTATAGAGAAAAATTAAAACATTTCTTCTGAGCTTTGCATATTTTTCTCTAATGCCTTTTCAAGGAGACAAGACAGAAGGTTTTACATATTATGTGCTTTTCTCCCTCTGACTTATTCTGGATGGAGGCTGGTAAAAGAATTAAGCTGCTTGTCTCTGCTCAGAAAGTTGCACATGTACTTCCAGCTGCCTTCTGCCACCCCGGCCATCTCCCTAGACACAGGACGCTGGAGTGATGCCTGTGTCTCTGAGACCCACTTGGGACATAGCATCTCCTCCATGGGCTAGTCCAGGCAAGCCTTCCAGAAAGAGCTTCTCTGCAGTGTTGATTTCCTTCTTTGTTAAAAAAATGAAACACAAATGGTCATTATTTCTCCTAAATGTGAGCCAGAAACTTATTTCTCAGCAAAGGGCTGAGGTCATATTCCGTCCTCAACAGCCAGGGTGGTCGAGGGCCCCTGGGGGCCTTTTTTGTTTCGTGTTAACTTTGACATTAGCAAAACTTAACCAAGGCTCCTATCTCCCTTCAGGCTCTTGAGCTCTTCTCCCCAGGTCCACTGAGCAGGGCATGCCCTTGACACCTGTTCACCGCCCCTTACTTCTGACCCCATAAGTGCAACGTACATTAGAAATGATCATTCTAGCCCGCAACTGAGCTGGGCTTAAAGGAGCGAGCCCTCCTAGAGTTTGCAAAGAAGCTGAATCTGGGCTGGGCACAGTGGCTCACGCCAATAATCCCAACACTTTGGGAGGCCGAGATGGGTGGATCACCTGAGGTCGGGAGTTTGAGACCAGCCCGGCCAACATGGTGAAACCCCGTCTCTACTAAAAATACAAAACTTAGCCAGGCATGGTGGCAGGCACCTGTAATCCCAGCTACTCAGGAGGCTGAGGCAGGAGAATCGCTGGAATCCAGGAGGCGGAGGCTGCAGTGAGCCAAGATCGTGCCATTGCACTCCAGCCTGGGCAACAGGAGTGAAACTCTGTCTCAAAAAAAAAAAAAAGAAGCTAATCTGCTGTGGGTTCATGTGGCCCGGTGGCTTGGTGTGAGATTTTGCCTCCGACTGCTGGACAGTGAGTCAGTGAGCCCAGGCCTGGGGCCACTCACCCTCCAGCCCTAGCTTGGCTTCAGGGCTAGCCACCTTCTCCTCCAGAGTCTAGAGTTTGCCTCGAGGCCTCTGGGTAGAAGGTGTGCATGTCTCCACCAGTGTCATGTGGCACCTGCAGATGGCTTCTCGCTGGCACCTGTCATGCTCTGCAGACGTGCCTGGAAATGAAGCCTATGTTGCCTTAAGGTCATCTTTCTTCTTTGAGGGAGAGTACAGAAGGCGTGGCGACACCCACAGCCAAGCCAGGATCGTTACCTACGTGTGAGCATGCAGAGTGGGCTTGAGATATTCCCGCTGAATCAAGCTAAAAATAACGCATCCAAGCTGCCGCGTTATGAAAGCAGCTGGCCCTCGCTCTTGCCTGTTTTAAATACATGCTGAGGAGCACGCGGGCAGAGTCACCCGTCGTGCATCAGAGGCGTTCACGCCAAAGCAGGTCAGTCGTCACAGAGCCACTGCTGAGGAACAGCTAGAGGTAGCCCCCGGTCCAGAAAGGGCACCAAGCCGACTCAGAAAAGGAACGCTTGGTGACACGATAAAGGCGAATCGCGTCGGCCTAAAGATGCAGAGGCGGAAGAGCAGCCAGTGAGATGAGCTTGTGTGGCTTCGTTACCCTCGTGAAATTAGTGCAAACGCATGGTGGCTCACACCTGTAATCCCAGCACTTTGGGAGGCTGAGGCAGGCGGATCATGAGGTCAGGAGTTTGAGGCCAGCCTGACCAACATGGTGAAATCCTGTCTCTACTAAAAATACAAAAATTAGCCAGGTGTGGTGGTACGTGCCTGTAGTCCCAGCTACCCAGGAGGGTGAGGCAGGAGAATCACTTGAACCTGGGAGGCTGAGGTTGCAGTGACCCAAGATCGAGCCACTGCAGTCCAGCCTGGGCGACAGAGCAAGACTCTCCGTCTGAAAAAAAAAAAAAAATGAAGCAAGAGACATGGGCCTCTTACACAAAGTCTGGAACATCTACTATGGGGGGAAGGGAGGTGGAGGGCAAGAGTCCTGCTGAGAACAGCGCAGGGCAGGGTGGCGCAGGCCACTGCTGTACCCTGAGTGCAGTGACTCTCTCTTGACAGGGTTTCCAAGGCAAGACCGGCCCTCCAGGTCCCCCAGGCGTGGTTGGCCCTCAGGTAAGCTCCAGCCTTCCCAGATTCCATGGATCACCCGGTGTCACTTGCCCGCAGGGAAGAGGGTCCCAGCCCGGGCGTCTGTTCCCTCCACGATTCCGGAGGTGCAGGTGCTGCTGAGAGGTTATCTTAGGTCCTGAATGCTGGTCAGCGTGAGGATCGCCCCACACAGGAGCAAGCAAAGATGTGTTTGCCCTCAACACGAACCCAACACACAGGGCAAGGAAGGCTGCCCAAGGCTCACAGGGTGGCTGGGGCCAGACCTGGGCCAGCTCAGGAGCTGGGGTCATCCCTGCTGTGGGTGTCCAAGGCAGCCGAGTCCTCCTGCACTGGGCCCTGTGGGTACCACAGGCCTGCGGTTCTAACCACAGATCAGTGGCAGATCAGTGTCAGGAGCGGCTTAGAGCCGGGATTGATGGCTTAGAGCTGCAAAACGGGGAGGGGTCACCTTGTGTCTTAGAAAGCCCACACCTCATGTAGCGGTGAGTAAGACATAGACTTGCTGCAGCCGCAGAACTGAAGGGCATGTGGGCTCTGCCCCTGGTGTGGCTTTTCTCCCATCCTTGGCCTGTCCTGTGGCTGAATCAGCCTCCCTCAGGGCACATCCCAGGAAGGCAGGCTTGGCTGTGCCTCCTGAAGGCGCCAGGTGGGGGAAGAGGGCCACGTGGGGCCCAGCAGATGCCAGGCAGTGAGCAGTGTACCAGCAGCCACCCTCTGGATCTTTGCCTCCATGACTAGGGCTGTCCTTAGGTTTAGGAAGAGATGCTCGCTCCTTTGCAAGTCACTCTAAACGTTTGTGGCTGACACTGATTTCCCCCACAGGGTCCCACGGGAGAAACGGGCCCAATGGGTGAGCGTGGCCACCCTGGGCCCCCCGGACCCCCTGGTGAACAGGGGCTTCCGGGCCTTGCTGGAAAAGAAGGGACGAAGGTGAGTTTCTGGAGCCTTCCGTGTCAGCTCAGGCGTTTCCTCACGAATCATTTTGGGACTTTGTGTTTTTCTTGCTGTTTTCTGATGAATGAATGATTCGTCAAACAGATGCTGCTCATGCCGGTTCACTCCCCAGACCGCACGTTTTGCTCACTTTTCCTTGATTTGCTCCAGGAGTCACGCTGACCTGCTCAGGGATGGGCTTGAAAGGGGAGTGCAGGGGTCACCACCATCCTCCACCTTCTACTCTCTCCCCAGCTGCCAGCCCTGCTCCCAGAAATGGATAAAAAGCTCTGGGACTTCGTGTGTCCATAACACATTTAGCAGAAAGTGGTCCTTTTAAAAACCCCTCACCCCAGCCAGGTGCAGTGGCTCACGCCTGTAATCCCAGCACTTTTGGAGGCTGAGGCAGGTGAATCACCTGAGGTCAGGAAGTTGAGACCAGCCTGTCCAACATGACGAAACCCCATCTGTACTAAAAATACGGAAATTAGCTGGGTGTGGTGGTGCGCACCTGTAATCCCGCCTACTTGGGAGGCTGAGGCAGGAGAATCACTTGAACCCGGGAGGTGGAGGTTGCAGTGAGCCAAGATTGCGCCAGTGCACTGCAGCCTGGGTGACAGAGCGAGACTCCATCTCAAAAAAAAAAAACCAGCCCTCACCCCAAGAGCCTGAGAAATTATAAAAGTAAAAAGCAAACGTGTTTTTATCCCATCTCTTGGTGCCAGCTCCAACTGCCCCCTTTTCATATCTCCTCCCCTGGGCACCCCAGGTTGAGTGGCCGTAACTTGCTGTGTTAGCACAAAAATAGCCCTTCCCTTTCAGCTCTTCAATAAGGGATGCAGCAGAGGCAAGCTCCCCAGCCCGTAGGACCGCAGAAGAGTAAACTGAAAAATAATAAAGTGAAGCAAATGAAGAAATACTGAAAAAAACACACACCCGTGTGTGCATGTAGATATAGGAATAAATACACATGTGTACACACACACGTGTGTGTATTCTAGACACAAAGAGAGCTCTCCGAGCTTGGAAAGGTGGTCACGGGCATTTGACCTGCTCGTTTGAAAACAGCACTGTGCTCCATGTTGGACCTCAGAGAACATTTTGGAAGATATCAAAGCTTTACTGTACCTCAGGGAAAGTCGAGGCTAAGTGGTGACTTTTTTTCAGAAAATGTGGTTTCAGCCTTGAAGAAGTCCCTCAAGTGATAAGTCCATTTAGGACGATGCTTTTTAACACTGTTTTGACCATGGATTTCTTTGAGCACGGTCTTACAAGGAGCCCCAAATCTATGGAAAAGGTAGATGTGCCCTCAGCTCCCACATGGCCTGTCGTAGCCCTTAAGGGCCTTGGGAAGAAGGACCTGGAACTCCGTGGAGCAGGGGTATTGTCAGATTTGCACAGAGCCCGCCAGATGAGCGTGGCTTCCAGGTGGAGGCTCGGGCTGTGCTCCCACGTGTGGGCTGCTGAGTCCAGTCATGACTCTGAAAAGCGGCCAGGAGAACCCAATCCAACCCAAGTCCAGGGGTATCTGATGAGAAGGCCCTGACCCTTGGCCTCGCTCTGGGGCTGGTGAGAGGTCTGTGTTGCTGGCTCCAGGAGAGAAGGCCCCAAACCTTGGCCTCGCTCTGGCTCTGGTGAGAGGTCTGCGTTGCTGGCTCCAAGAGAGAAGACCCCAGCCCTTGGCTTTGCTCTGGGGCTGGTGAGAGGTCTGTGTCACTGGCTCCAGGAAAGCTCATCTCTGACTCTGTTTTCAGGGTGACCCAGGCCCCGCAGGACTCCCTGGGAAAGATGGCCCTCCAGGATTACGTGGCTTCCCTGGGGACCGAGGGCTTCCTGGTCCAGTGGTGAGTGAGAGGCCAGGCGGGGAATGAAATGGGACAGGTGCAGCCCTGGAGGCCTCTCCCCACGTGCCCTTGACCAACCTTTTCATGGCTTTGCAGGGAGCTCTTGGACTGAAAGGCAATGAAGGGCCCCCTGGCCCACCAGGCCCTGCGGTGAGTCAAAGCCTTTGTCCCATCCTCTTTCTTGAATCCTACTCTCCAAGTCAGAAGGGGCAGTCCCTGAGGGCCCAGAGCATGCAGCTGCCCCAGACCCCCGAGGAGCCTGGGGAGGATGTGGAGGGGGGAAGATGGCCTTTGGGGAGATGCAGGCCGCGCATCCCAAGCCGGCAGCCGGGATGACAAAGGGTCCCGGGGCACACCGAGGAAAGGAGAGCGCTGGGCAGCCTGGAGGGCGGGAGGAGCCACCCTGTGTTGCCTGTGGAGCACACTCCCCGGAGGAGCAAGGAGAAAGCCTACACGCCTATCGTGGGTCTGGGCTAGGCCAGCAGGGGAAGAAACAGACACGGGTCTCCAGGGACTCTGAAGATGCACGCTAAAGCCAGGCTGCCCACGGCGGGGGTCCACTGGGCAGGATGGCCCTCTCGATTAGGCCAGGTACCCACCCATCCATATGCCAGCCCCCAGGCAAGGCATCCCCTGGAAAACGCACACCATGGAGGAGCACAGCAGAGAGGGGAGTGGGTGCCCCATGGGCATGGGGGCCCTGGAGGGGAGGGGTTGTCCCACAGGCATGTGGGTCCTGGAGGAGAGGGGGTGCTCCGTGGGCTCTAGAGGGGAGAGGGTACCCCACGGACATGTGGGCCCTGGAGGAGAGAGGGTGCCCCATGGGTATGCGGGCCCTCGAGGGGAGGGGGTGCCAGGCTCCTAGAAGAGGGAGCCCATTGAAGACAAGCACACCACAGGGCACACTGTCAGACACCAGGGGGAGGAGCACCTGGGAGCTTGGAGTTACAGGAGGACACAGAGCCCCGAACGCTAGACCAGGTAGTTTGTGCTTGCAAAGGGCCATAGGGAGCCACGGTGGGCTCTAGAGTGAGCAGGTAAGTGGAGTGATCAGCTGGTGCTTTACAAAGTCATGACCATGCAGTCTGAGAGCCTTTGAAGCAGACTGTTTTCTTGCTCCACCTCAGGGATCTCCAGGGGAGAGAGGTCCAGCTGGAGCCGCTGGGCCCATCGGAATTCCAGGGAGACCTGGGCCCCAGGGACCCCCAGGGCCGGCAGGAGAGAAAGGGGCTCCTGTAAGTACTGCCTTGGATTGAGGGAGCCCTTCCCTCAGAGGTGCTGGGGTCGTTCCGTGTCTGGCCTTGTCCCTCCCCCTGTGATGTCCCCAGGGGTGTTTCCTTGGGATTGGGGATGGGGTGGGGTCTGCGGCCCTCTAGGACAGAGCGTGTGTCCCATGGGGACCTGGTGACCTGCCTGAGGAGCACAGGAGGAGTCCTCGTGCCGGCCACATTCTTTCTGCCATCAGCTGAGCCAGAGGGGGCCCTGTGGGTTGATGTTGGGCAGGGCTCAGCCTGTCCACACGTGCATATTGGTGTTCCCCACATGCGTGGACAGAGGAAGGGGCCGAAGACAGTCAGTGCCCTATGGACTTGGTCTCCGTCCAGCCTCAGTGCCACCTGTGTGGTCGGGCCACAGCTGCCCACTGTGTGAACTGTTCCCCGCTGCTGGCCCGGACTCGTGGCTGGGCTCTTCATGGGAAAGGATGTTTGGAACCGGGGAGTCCTGTTTCTTGGTTGGGGGGCAGGTGTAGAGAGCAGATGTCCAGCAAAGAAGGGGCAGGGGATGGGTGGATAACGGAAAGACAAGGCGCCTTCCTCTATGTCCAGGAAAGCCCACCTGCTGGTAAGCCCCGAATTTTGCAGGCTTTGTGAAGCCTCGGGAGTGGGGAGGAGCATGTCTTGAGGGTGCCCAGATCTTGGTCTCCAAGAAGGAGATGAGTGAGTGCCCTTCTTGTCTAGATGCTTCCTGCCAGCCTGCTTTTGTGAATAACCCACAAAATGCCATTTACCTTCCAGAAGTATTTGACTTCTGCCACAGAATTTTGCAATATCCCCTACTCCTGCATTCAATCAGCTGTGGAGACCAATTTAATCTCAACTTCTCCTTCCCAGTACAGAGGGTCAGAGTGAGTTTGAATTCTCCAGGGGAATCGGCAGATAATCAGTGCAGACCATCTCAAATTGAGTTAGGTCTGAGTGCTGATTGTTAGAAAGCTGTTTTCTTTCTCTTTTTTTGAGATGGAGTCTCGCTGTGTCGCTCAGGCTGGAGTGCAGTGGCACGATCTCGGCTCAGTGTGACCTCTGCCTCCTCGGTTCAAGCAATTCTCCTGCCTCAGCCTCCCTAGTAGCTGGGATTATAGATGTGTGCTACCACACCCGGCTACTTTTTGTACTTTTAGTAGAGACGGGGTTTCGCCATGTTGGCCAGGCTGGTCTCAAACTCCTGACCTCAAGTGATCTACCCGCCTCGGCCTCCCAAGGTGCTGGGATTACAGGCATGAGCTGCTGCGCCCAGCCAGAAACTGTGATTTTCTTGTACGTTTCACTCTCAGTGGCTCATGGGTGGCAGGAACAGCCTACATTCCCTGGGCAGGAACTTCCCTGAAAACCACATTGGAAACATCTGGGCCATTGAGAATCTGTTCAATATATTATTGGCAATTTTGGTGACTTCTAATCATTTCCAGTGAGGCACCCAGGACATGGATCCAGCTGGATTCTGTGCCAGAAAACTGAAGCCAACTGGGCAGTCAGTGTATAGAGTGCACACAAAGTCAGCTGGAAATGGCTTGTTTCACAGTTTCAAGAGAGTAAATATTTAAGCAGAAACCTTGCAAGAGTTGCTCTATCCAGGGAGAAGCTCGTCATCCTCTCAGAATAGCTCCAGAGGGAAGGAAAGGCCAAGCAAAGGTCGGACGTCTCCGAGAACTCCCAACCTGACCAGGAATGTAGGACAGGAAGCTTCCACAAAAGCCCCGCACGTGGTCTTTGCATTCTCTGGCTTAAGTAGGGTAGAAATTTCTATGAATAGGAGCTAAGTTTGAGGAGCAGGACATGAATTGTGGAGGGAGGAATGGTAAGACGAAATAGTGATGGATGACTAAATCCCGGCTACATTTAGACCAGAACATTGAATGTACATTCTCTATTCCATGTTTCCCTTCCCTATGTGCACACTCTCCTTCTGTGTATCTGTCGGAAGATAGGGATCCCTGTCTGGAGTGAGAAAATATAGGCTGCTCACAGAGTGATGCGATGGCTGGTAGAACCGAGCAAAGCAAGAATTTAAGAAGGATCATTTGAGATTACCAAGCAGGCAGTTAGGAGGAAAATGAATCAAAGTTCCAAGGACAGGAAAAATAGGGTGTACGTATGCACACAAGCATGTCCTGTGTGTGTACCTGTGCGTGCATACTCATGTATGCATGCATATACATGTCAGTGTGCTTGTTTGTGTGTCCTTGTGTGTGCATGCATGTCCTTGTGTGTACATGTTGGTGCATATTCATGCGTGTGCACGTGCATGTGAGTATGCTTGTTTTGTGCACATGCATGTATACATGTGTACATAGGCAAATCCACATGTGTGCATGTATGCACGTGTGTGTTTACATGTCTTCATGTATGTGCATGCATGTCCTTGTGTGTGTGTGCAGGGAGAGTATCTGCAGAGAATGTAAAGAATCAGAAAGCTGGTGAAAGCTGGAGCTCAGGCTATCCTGGTGACTGGGCTTGGCTCTTGGTCACTAGCTTAGACAATCCACATACAGGCTCAGGAATTTGGCTGGCTGGGTTTGGATCCTGTCTCTACTGCTCACTAACTGTGCCTCAGTTTCTCCATCTGTAAAAGAGCAGCCTTTCCTAGGATGAGTGTGTATTAATCGAAGCGATGCACCAGAAGTTCATGGTCCAGGGGCGGGCTCAGAGTTGGCCCTCAGTGGCCCTGGCTGAAAGCCATTAGGACTGTGGGGACGGTCACCCTCACCAACTCCCACTTCTGCCAGCGGGTCCCTCTCTTGGGTAATGAGCTGGTGGGGGGATGTTCCCAGGTTGGAGTCATATTTGACCTGAGATCTTCTGTATTCTCTAGGGCGAGAAAGGCCCACAAGGCCCAGCTGGCCGAGATGGTCTCCAGGGTCCTGTGGGGCTCCCGGGTCCAGCTGGCCCCGTGGGTCCGCCTGGAGAAGACGGAGATAAGGTAAGGCGAATCCAGAGACCCATGGCCAGGCCTGGCTGGGAAGACAGGTGTGAGGGAGGGTGGTGAATTTAAAGGACAGGATGCTGGCGGGTAGAGCGGCTCAGCCGGCGGAGTGATGCCACACCCACCCCGCAGTCCTGGCATTAGGGGATAATTTCGCAGCAGCCCACAGATAAATGGTAATACATGCAGTCCCTGGCATGCTCGAGGGACCTAGAAACCACATCCTCCTGTGTCATTTTGAGGTTGCCTACGACATTTGCTGTGAGTAGCCAGAGCAGAGAAAAATGCTCCCCGGTCCCCCCAAATCATTTCAAATTCTGAAACTGCGGAGCCCGGTTTAATGAGGTTTTGCTCAATATCTATTTTTAAATGTCTCCACTTGAATTATCCAGGCTCCCGTTCATTAAGAATATGCTTTATAATTCTAAAACAATGGCTGCAGAAGCTTGTATTTTATCCTGCATTTAATGCAGACAGTGAAATTTCGCTCTGCTGTAGCTTTCTATTTATGACCCCTCTCTGGGGACATTTCCAACTTCGTCACCTCTGCATGGATGATGCCTTACATCTCCGGGTGGGAGACAGCTTTGCACCAACAAGAACAACAGAGAGGATTTTAATATAGTAATTGAGTTGCCTGTTATTATGTTGTCATGGTAGTGGCCCAATTTGAACAACAGAGTAAATATTTTCAATATGACTTTTCCCACATTTTCAAGTCTACTAAAAGCCTGTCTAGCATCAGATCAAGACCTCATCCCTTTTAGCGCTTGTATGAAAAAGGAAATCAAGCTAATATATGGAAACATTTATTCGTAGGAAAGTTATAGGGCCACCTGGAAAGGACACTGTTCTTAATATCCAAGAAAAATTCATTATGGGGAATAGAAAAGGTCCAAACGGTTGTCAAGCTTTTCTAACAGAATCCCCCACACCTTCCCCCAGGGAGAGATCGGGGAGCCGGGGCAGAAAGGAAGCAAGGGGGACAAAGGAGAACAGGTAAGAGTTGGCACCGGGGGGCGCGGCGGCCCCCAGGTCCCGAGGGGCCTCGTCACAGGCTGTAGGCTGTGTGCCATGCGTGTTCTCTTCCAACGTTGCTGATGACTAGCGGGACATGCTGTGAAAATCTCCCGTGCATGTGTGTTCCCACAACATCTGTGTGTGCACACGCATGCATATCTGGGAGTGAGTCTCTCTGTGTTAGAATGAACAGGAAACATCCACCGGTTTTGTGAAATTAAACAAATGGAGTGTTTCTGTCCTAGAGGGCTTGGGTTCTGCAGACACACCCATTGCCCTCTGAGGTGAGGGAACCAGAATGCTCCGGCAGAGGCAGCACCATTGACCAAATGCCTGTTCGTTTTTCCCCTTTTTGTTTTTTCATCTGTTCAGAAATCCTAGTGTGTTCTTGCAAAAGCCCCATCATTCTGCTACCAGCTCCCACCCAATGGGTGACATGTCTCTTTATCTCCTGTACAGCCAGGCCTTTACCCCAGTACTTTGATTCCTAGGCAAGCAGGATCCGTGCTCCTGGGAGGCCTGCCACAGGGGCTGTGTCCTTCCAGCCGTGGGTTGGGCTACCGGGGCCAAGGGCACTGTACCCTCCTTGCTTGCCTCCTTCCCATGGTCCCATGCCGGAGGTCTCTTGAGGATGGCACAGCAGGGGACATGGTGCTGGGTGCAAGGGCTCCAGAGGAGCTTGTGATCCTGGACCCTCACTGTTGAAGGGGGCCTCACGTGCCCGTCGTGGGTGCATGATGGGAGCTGAGATGACACACGGTGGTCTCGAGAGACATTGGGGGCAGCTCTTTGCCATCCAGAAATGGGCTCAGGGTGGAACCAAGATCCTCATCTACTTCCCAGAGCCTGCAGCAGGCTTGCACCGTGGTGCAAGGAACGACACATTTGGAGACTGAACTGATGATGTTGGATGCATCAGTCCCCGGGCTCAGGATGCGGTCCACCCCTCCCTCAGCCTTATCCACAATCCAGGAAGCTACCCATGTCTCTGTCTTGTTCCCCACAGGGTCCTCCTGGGCCTACAGGTCCTCAAGGCCCCATCGGACAGCCAGGCCCCTCTGTGAGTATCCATGGTCAATGACCTTCGGAAAGCCCCACGCCCTCCAGAGCTGCTGGCATAGCCAGCATCCTCACCCATGGCCGGTTATTTCCCTGCAGGGAGCTGACGGCGAGCCAGGGCCTCGGGGCCAGCAGGGCCTTTTCGGGCAGAAAGGTGATGAAGGTCCCAGAGGCTTTCCTGGACCCCCTGGGCCAGTGGGGCTGCAGGTAACTGTGGGGTTCTCACCACACCGGGCTCCGCTTCTGACGCCCCCTGTGTCTTCGCTGTGCTCTCCCATCTTGTCTTTTAAGAATGGAAAACTAAAGCCAGGCTGCAGGGGGCCTCCTGGGCCTCCTCATTCCAATTGGAAGTACTGTAGCTTCCCAGAATTCCAGACATGCCTGCATTTACCACTCTTCAGCAGTGGCGTTTATTTCTGTGCTCATTGTGGAAACTGATGATTCGTAAGAAACACAGCAACAGTGACTTCTAAATGCACCCCCTAGAGATGACAACAATAAACATTTGGGCATGTTTCATTGCCATGCCTTTTAAATGTGTGTATTCTCATACACAGAGGTGCATATGTAATTGTATTTGGTGTTTGAAAATGAATCATGTCATAAGTCATAGAGAGTTTGTACCCAGCTTTCCCCATTTTCCATCCTCCATTCCCGTTTTACGTTATGAGTGTGTTGAATGCCATTACACATGACTTTGTATTTATTTGGAAAACATGATTTTTAGTCACTGCACAGTAAGCCAGCATCTGGTGGTGACATAATTTACCCAGGCATCCCCTGCTGGCTCCTTAGGCTTTATTGTTTTATGGGATCCTGCCATAATCACCTTTGTCGTAAATCTTTGCAATCTTCTCTGCTTCTTTCCTCGGGCCGATTCTGAGACTGGGAACCCCGGGACGTCCTCGTGGGTAGCTGTGCACAGAGAAGCACCTTCCAGGGCTTCGGGGGCTCAGGGGTGCTGTGTGGGTGGAAGTCATGAAAGTTGTGTGTGTGTGACATACACATGACAGAACAGCGCTTAACTGGGAAGTTTCCTGTTCTCAGGGTTTGCCAGGACCTCCAGGTGAGAAGGGTGAGACAGGAGACGTGGGCCAGATGGTAAGTGTGCCTGAGACTCCAAGGCCTTGCCGTACTAGCGGCTCATGTTTTGGGGAAACATTTGCGTTTCCTCTGGGCTCAGTGGTCTCTCCCTTTTCCTAGGGCCCCCCGGGTCCCCCTGGCCCCCGAGGACCCTCCGGAGCTCCAGGTGCTGATGGCCCACAAGGTCCCCCAGGTGGAATAGGAAACCCTGGTGCAGTGGGAGAGAAGGTGAGGCTTGTGCCTGCTCTGGTGGCAGATTTGTGGTTGTTTGAGGAGAGAGTGTGTGTGTGTGCATGCACGTGTGTGTACATCTCTGTGTGTACACAGAGATGAGAAGTACTCATTTCTGTGGGCGTGGCTGGGTTATTCCTATGAAAGGCATTTTGAAATGTAGGCAAATACTTGTGAAATGGAACTGGGAACTCTGTCCATTTGTGACAGCCTTTTGCAGAATTTCCAGACAATGCCCCACCAGCAGAGCCACTGCCTCCTCCAAGACTCAGCTCTGGTGGAGATCATCTATTCCTTAAATAACTGGTGTTTCTAAGCTTGCAGTTTCCATTTCAGCCAAATTATTTTCTCAAATGGATCCTCTCCATTTGATCTGATTGGTTTTGGAGCCCAGACTCCGTGAGCGTGATGGACCTATGTGTGTGTGCGTGCCTGTGTGTGTGAGCTCATGTGTGCACATCGGTGCATGTGTGTGTGCCTGCATGCTGGGTGGGACGGCACTGAGCTGACTCCACATCCTTGTTCCTGCATTTGCCTGACTGCAAAAGCACCTCTCCCAGTTCCCCTGGACAAGAGGGAAGACAGAGTGTACATGCATGCACTTGAGCCCCCTGTGCACCGTTTCCAGAACTTTCTTTCTGACGTCAATCAGGCCATTAAATTGGAAGACGCCTTCCACCACTGCTCATTTTTTATGATACAGAAATTAAAGAGAAATATGCCCTGCTGAGACCACAGGGCGATGGTGTGCGGCTTCTGCTCAGAGAGGCGGTGTTTTCCTTGGTGTCCCTGCCGTAGGGCGCACGTTTCTGTTCACCTACTGCCACTGTGCTTGCCCTCTTCCCTGCATCCCTCTGGCCTGCGTCCCTGAGGACTGCGTGCCTGTCCTCCTGCCTCGGCCCTGGCCATCCCCTACCTGGAGTGCCATCCTAGCCACTTACCAGCTTCTCATAGTTGCCCTCCACAACCCTTGGAGCAGCGCTCCGGGAAAGCCTTCACAGACAGTGTTGCTTGCAGTCTGGACACTCTGCCCTGTATCCGTCACGTGCCTGCCACATTCCTCACGCACTTCCAATTCCGGGAGTGTCTGGGGACAGCACTCCTCAGAAACCCCTGGGTCCTGGGTGCCCAGCGGCAGGCACACAGCAGGCAGGCTTTGGCAAATGCTTGAAACCGTAGCACTGCGTTCATCGTGGTGCTCACCGCTGCCGTAACCACATGCACTGTCTCCCTAGGGCGAGCCCGGCGAAGCAGGTGAGCCTGGCCTTCCGGGAGAAGGCGGCCCCCCGGTGAGTGAGCAGGCACTGCGGGAGGGGTGGGATACAGCCGAGCGGGTGTGTGGATGGGGTGCTGGGTCAGAGGCTCTGGCTCTGCCTTAGCTTTTCCATCCGTGAAATGGGAGTTGTAACCCCTCTTGTGCCCATTTCATGGAATGACCGTGAACAAGGTGTGTGATGTGGGAGTGAGCGTGTGCACGCAGACCTAGCAATAGCTATCTGTGCCCAGTGGCCTGTGGTAACTCTACCTTCTGTAGTGTTTGCTCCTGGCCCCTTCACGGGTTCGCGTAAGTGTGAGGGCGGCTGCTGTCACCTCGTCCCCCCGGACCTTGAGGGCCAGACTAGGAATATCCAGGCCTTCTCAGGCCAGATGAATGTTCACTATGAGGCCAGCCCAAAGGTGGCTTTCAGGCCCAGGACCAGCTGGGTGGACTCAGGTCTTCTGGTTCTAGCTGCTCCCTCCCCATGAGATCCGTGGAGTCTGTGGGCACCCCTTGTGGTCTTCACTGACTGGTATCTAGTCCAGGAGTCGGTTCCTCCTACCTAGAGCTGAATCTCAGCCTTCGAGGGCCCCAGAAAGTGAAGGCTCCTCAGGTCCCCCTTGGGGTGCACACAAGAGCTGGTTCTGCCCAGGGTTGGGGGAGCGACCTGGCAGTCAGACCCCTGCAGGGCTCAGCAGATACTTGGAAAGGCTGGTCTGAATGGGGTGAGAAAACCGGGGAGGCCCACCGTAAACTGGCACCTGCCTTGCTCTGGGCGGTGACGTGGTTGGCTCTGAGGACTTGACACTGGCCTCTTTCCTCCAGGGACCTAAAGGAGAAAGGGGAGAGAAGGGCGAGTCGGGCCCTTCGGGTGCTGCTGGACCCCCTGGACCCAAAGGCCCTCCCGGAGACGATGGTCCCAAAGGCAGCCCTGTGAGTATTCCAGACATGCCTCAGGGGCCCTGCAGCAGGGGCGGGGCTCTGCACTGGGATCATTCTGACTCATTGGCCGTGCACTCTGCTCTGAGAACAGCTTCAAGACCATTCCATGTCTTGGGTAATTTTTCTAGACACTAGAGGTTTTCATACCAGCTACTGAATCAAAATAGCAGAGATGCGACAGGGCGTGGACTGGAGGAGAAAGCCCTGAGTGATTCTTCTCTGTGGGCCAGGCGGCCGGCTGAGATGCACGAGTGACAGCCAGGCTTTGGGAAGATGCCCCTGCCCTTGGCCGGCCCTGATTTTGCATCAGGAGGGGCTTTGGAGAGGTACATTCCGGAAGTCTGAAGGTCCAGGTTCTAGTTGCAGCCTGGAGCTCCCAGGAATAGACCTGTGGGCGGAACGCCTGCCCCTTGCTTGGCTCTGGAAAGCAAGAGACCAGCTGACCCCTGCCATGCCCACTGGCTGGGCTTGCAGGCTCTGGGACATGCTGCACGTGGAAGGGTTTCTGGGCCATAAAGTACACTGGAACGTCTTAGGAGCTGGATGGTGGCAGGTGGCCATCTTGAGGTGGTGACGTGACTGGCCGTGTGTGGTCTCAGTCAGGTTGCTGATGGCCTTGGCTGCTTCTTTCTTTCTTCCTTTCAGGGCCCGGTGGGTTTTCCTGGAGATCCCGGCCCCCCCGGAGAGCCTGGCCCCGCGGTAGGTGCTCAAGAGGGCAAAGCCACCAGATCCCCCACAATGCTGGCCTGCCTCTGCCAGCCCCATTTCCCCTCTTTCTGGTTGTTCTTTGTGATGAACTCTCACTGGGGCAGGCAGTGTCCCAAAGGCACTCGTGTTCTGGTGATCAGAGCAAGAAAACGCCTTTGGCCCCACTGAGCATGCTCTGTGCTGGCACCAGAATGGATCTGGGTTTTGGGAAGGGGCTGGAGATGCATTGGGAGCTGGTGCATGAACTCAGGGTGCCATCCGGGGGTCAGCAAGGAGCTCGCTTTTGTCCCCACAGGGTCAAGATGGTCCCCCTGGTGACAAAGGAGACGATGGTGAACCCGGGCAGACGGTGAGTCCACAATCTGGGCTGGCTTCCTGGTGGAGGTGTCAGTGTATTCTTGGGACCTTGCAACTTGCTTGGCTCATTTCTGGGAAAAACTCCGACCTAGCTGATATTGATTCCCTTATGATATTGATTCCTTTACGATATTGATTCTGGACAGTGACAGGGCTCATGAACTCCCTCTGAGATGCACATGTTGTCTCAGCAGCAGGTTTGCAGGCAGCCACAGGGCTTCCACGACCCACCACGGGCTCGCCCAGGAACGTCAGATCTTACTCACAGCTCTGCCTAGCAGGGCCAGTGCCTCTCCTCACCGGGCCCTTCCTGCCTTACCTTGACCGAGATCACACTGGACATTGCATCTGACACTTGGCGTTGAGTGTTTTAAACACCACGTCAAGCCCAGAACGTCTCTCTGGGATGGATCGACCCCCATGGGCCCTGGGCAGGACTGGGCCTGGAGGAGGCCCCTGAGGCCTTGCAGGCGCCCTTGCCCCACCTTGCATCCAGCCTGGCCAAGCGTGGGGGACTGCGGACCTGAGGGCAAAGGCCATGTCACTGAGTTGAGAGGAGCGTCCACTCAGAGAAGGGGTTAGGGATTGAGCCTCGGGCTGGATTTCCCTGACAGACACCCCCAGTCCACCACTTCCCGGCCTGTGTCCCCACTTTTGTGAAAGGGGATGCCAGTGCCTCGTCCCTGCCCAGGTTGTGGTGGGGACTGAACCATCGTCGTGTATCAAGAGTCAGCACTGTGAGTGGGAAAATTCTCTTGCAAAATGCAGAAAACCCGCAGGATGGGAGTTGGGGTTCCTTACGCTGTCACAGCCTGGGTGCGACACTGTCTTAGGACTCTCTGTGCTAGCCCCAAAAGAAGAGAGAGGCGGCTGCAGGGCTGGCCGAGGAGAAAATAGACTGAAATCTCCGTGTGTTTTGCCTCCATTGAGTCTAACAAGCCCCAATTCCTCACACTCTGTTCTTTCTCCCAATACCAGGGATCCCCCGGCCCTACTGGTGAACCAGGTCCATCCGGGCCTCCAGGAAAAAGGGTAAATAATTCTGCGGGCACATCCTTGCTGTCAGCTCCCTGCATGAAGCTCCCCCGCCCCTCCCCGTCACCTTTGCTTGGGCCCTGGGTGCTCCGAACCTCACTGATGAGGAAGGGCTCGGGTGTGGCATGTTCTCCACTTAGCCTCCGCCACATCGTCACAAAATCACAGGCCTGCCAGGTCGACGCAGCTGCTCCTTTTAGGACAGGCTGACTGCTGACACCGTCAGTGGTCTCCATCGTGGGAGAAAGACACCCGCAAAGCTGCGAAAGTCCTTTTCCCCTGGCTCAGGTTTTACTGAAAAGCTAGAACAAATGAGAAGGCATCCTTTGCAGATTGAATGGCCCAGCCACTTGCTGGTGGTGCAGTAAACAGCTGCCTGGTGCAGCCAGGACGGAGGCCACACAGAATTCGAGGTGTGCACTGCGCCTCCCCACGTGGTCTGAGAGACCTTTACCTGGGACCGGAGTCCATAGCACTCATGCTGAGGACCCGTGTCGCTGCGGGTGGCCCGGGAGCAGCCTCCATGACCCTGCACCCCTGCCCTGCAGCCCGGCACACCCTGAGCACCTGCACCCGAGCTCGTCCCTCTGCCCCTGCAGGCCACACTCACCACCTGCTGTTCTCTTGCTTGTTTCAGGGTCCCCCAGGCCCTGCAGGCCCCGAAGGCAGACAGGGAGAGAAAGGGGCCAAGGTAACGTGTTTTGGGGCCAGGCTGTGACCGCGTAGACCTCCCCCAAGGGAGCCCAGAGGGTGGGGAGTGGACAAGCATGTAGGCAGAGACGTCCATGGAGGCCGAGAGTGGCTGCCCCAGGGGCACCTGGCTCGTGGCCTACCTGGGGAGGAGACCTGGTTCTTTGTCAAGGAGGCAGCCAAGTGGTGGCCACGAGACTGGGGCTGTCTGCCCTGCCCGCCTGAGGGAGGAGGCGGGTGGTGGGTACGGGATTCAGGGAGCCCAAGCCTGAGTAGTTCTGTTCCCCGGAGCCCTGCGACCTCATGCCTGGTCTTTGAGCTGGCCACACCTCAGCCGCCTACGTCTGAAGTGGACCGTGTCTGATAGTGACCGTGTCTGCTGCGGGGCCCGTGCAGAAGATGGGATGCCGTCACCCATGCAGTTGGCTTGGGGCCTGGCCCGGAGCACACGGGAGGCTATTCTGTCAGTGAGGTGATGGCGGCCCGGCCTGGCGCTGTCTGCCTCCCTCCCTCCTGGAGGCACCTGTCGTTAAGTGAGACAGGAGGTTGTGCGGTTCCATCCCTGCTCGGGCAGTAGCGCTGTGACACCCGGTCTGTGGTAGGCGCAGTCAGCAGAGACTGGGGATCCCTGCTGGCCGGGGAAATGATCGGGATGGAGACTTGGCCAGGGCAGCTTCCACAGGAAATGTGGAGAATTAGGGCAACCCTGGATATGGGGTCACCTGGGGCTCTTCCAGAGGTGCCCAGGGTTTCCGAGCAGTGGTCCTGGGCCAGGGTGCCTGGAGCCTCGAGCTCCGAACCTCATTCTGCCCTCCGCCGCCCTGCAGGGAGAAGCTGGCTTGGAAGGCCCTCCTGGGAAGACTGGCCCCATTGGCCCCCAGGGGGCCCCTGGGAAGCCCGGACCGGATGGCCTTCGAGGGATCCCCGGCCCTGTGGTGAGTAGGCTGTGAGGGGCGGAGGGGTTGCTGAGTGGAGGGACAGGGGACCAGCGACTCATAGAGAGCGTCTCTGTGTTTCAGGGAGAACAAGGTCTCCCAGGATCCCCAGGCCCGGACGGTCCCCCTGGCCCCATGGTGAGTGACATTCCTCATGGTGAGCGTAGGGGGTGGGGTGAGTTTGCTGCCGGAAACCCCTGGGATGAGGACTCTGATCCCTCTGCTTCCTCCCACAGGGTCCCCCAGGACTTCCCGGCCTCAAGGGAGATTCTGGTCCCAAAGGTGAAAAGGTAAGAGGGGCCTCCCTGCCCCAGCAGTTGTGACTCGGGGCCTTCAAATTTGTGACCGTGGGTGTCAAACTCAACAAGCTCTTGATCCGTCACCTGAATGTGTCAAGCACCTGCTGTAGGCTGGTGATGGGGACCCTGAGGGGTGACAAAGGAAAATAGACACGCTGTGTTTGAGGCTTGGCCCCTGCCTCTGGGGGGTCCTGAGCAGCTCGGGAGATCCCGGAGGCCCCTGCGGTATTGACGGAGAACCTTCCGGCTAGGCACAGAGGCCCTGGCTGACGGGTGTCCAGGATCCCAGGTTGCTGCTCTCCCTGGGCTGGGCGGCCCCAGATCCTTCCTGCAGGAGGTGTGAGGACATTTCTGCAGTGGGAGCAAAGCCATTTTATTTTTCCTAACTGCTAGGAATTGTTTTCCACTTGCATTGATTTATTTACAAACATAAAAGGTACTCAGGAGTGAGATGGTTGTATATGAAGCAGAAGGCAATGAGGGCCCTCTCATTTCCACTCTGACGTCCGCCACCACCGCCCCCAGCCCCAAGGCAAATGAGAGCTGGGGCTGCCTTGCGAGGCTTGCCCTGGGTTCCTAGAAGACAAACATAGACAGCGAATGTCATGGGTTCTTCTTTTTTAAAAAAACAACCCATGATTGTAATATCTATAGTACTCTGCATCTTTCTTTCCGTGTCAGTCCACAAACTTTGTTTTAGTTCCATATAGGAGCAGGCGTTCGGATTTGCCATAAGGAAATTGGATAGTCTATATGAAGAGACAGAGATAAACATTACCACTCAGGGAAACCCCTTTATCACTTTGGTCTGTCTCAGTGTCTGTGACTCCCTGTCTGTTTTTAGATGTGACGGTGGCCAGTGAAGGGCCGCCTCGGACCTGCCGTTTCGTCACCTGGCCTCTCAGTTGAGCTCGTTCCCCTTCCAGGGGGGGCTGACCATGATGTAAAGGTTCCTGTGCCATGGCTGTGCTGCGTGCTAACTGGCCCGCCGTGGCCGAGCATGAGGCGTGGCTCCCTCCAATGCCCCTTCCTGTCTTCATTTTCCCACAGGGTCATCCAGGCCTGATCGGGCTCATCGGTCCTCCGGGTGAACAGGGTGAGAAGGGCGACCGTGGTCTCCCCGGCCCCCAGGGCTCCTCCGGTCCTAAGGGAGAACAGGTACGTGAGATGGCACTTCTTGCTTGTGGGCTGTCGAGAGGCATTTTAGATCCCTGGGGCAGGCACCCAGGGGACCGGAGGCCCATCAGAGCCCAGAAGGAGGTCCACACGTCGGTTGAGTCCGGTCATCCTGCTTGGCAGATGGGAACACTGAGGGGCTGGGCTTGCCCAGGTGCACAGGGAGCTGGGCAGAGCCGTCTCGCAGCCCCATGCCCTGACTGGCGGGGGGGCTTCCTCCTCATGATCATGGTGGTCCCCAGAGCTGGAGGGACTCGAAAGTCAGGTCATTTTGCCTGGTTCCCAGCCCTGTGGGAGAGCCTGTCACCCACCGCCTGCCCAGGAGGTCACTGGTGACAACCAGCCGTGTTTGCCAGTGCTGCGGGCGGAGTGGCTGTTCTGGCTCCTGCTTCCACCTTGTCCCCAGCTGCCCCCAAACTGTAGCTCATTGGAGTTTGCAGCCTCTGCAAACCATAGCCAAGGAAACCCCATGCAGAGAGCTTCACTCTGTCCCACAACTCTGAGTGACTTGGAAGTGGCCTGGGGAGGGTGACGTGTGCCGTGGTGGCAGGAGAGGGGATGAGGTGACCTGTAGTGCCTCTGTCCTTCCCCATGAGGGCCACGGGTCCTTATTCCTGTGTGGGAATCTTTCTGTCCCGAGCAAGGTGTGACGGACACACACGCACAGTGTGCTGTACCCACCCGTGCCCATGTCTCATAGGATGCGGGGGACAGGGCAGGAGCAGGCAGAGCCCCTGGAGGCTGGGAGTAAGGTGGCATCCTCACTACAGGCCCCGAGAAGGTTGCAGGACATGGCTGAAGGGTGGAGCTCATTGCAAACCCTACCTCGCTGGCCACTGTCCTCCATGCCATTGACCGTTTTCCTCAGCCGGTGTCCCCAGGCCACAGCAGGGTCCTCGGAGGAGTGCCGCCCAGGGTGTGGTGGCCCAGCGACCACGAGAATTAGAGAGGCATCCAGGGTCCCCACAGCCAGTGGGAAAGCACCCCTGTGTCCACCCTGTTTGGTCACCTGCCCTCACCCCAAACCGTGGTCTTGGCGGCATTGCTGATGAAGGTGTTGGGTTGGTGTGCAGGCTTGGGGAGTTGTGGGGTCCTTACAATGAGCCACAGCCCAAGTCCCTGCAGGGACAAGGTGAAGGGAGGGAAGCACTCCCTCCCCAGTGAAATACGGCCATCAGCCCTCCACTACCCTCGCCCCCAGCTTCTGCCCAGAGAGAACTCTGAGTGGAATCCAAGGCTATGGGGGGAGGGGCTGCAGGTGACTCCAGCTGCCCGGGTGTCTGTGGCAAAGCTAGTCGAAGTTGTTCTGTGCCAGCAGCTCAGCCCGGGAGGGAGCTGGTGGGGAGAAGGGGCCTAAGCAGAGGTTCCATGCTCCAAGGATGCAGAAACACATTTATAGGCTGGACAGGACAGTCAGCATGGACGGGACTCCCTGCCCAACCCCTCCAGGCTTAGTTCTAGAGGGGAGACCAACACCATGAGCAGGAAACAGCAAGAGGGACACAAGCGGGGGCCGCAATGTCAGGGCAGTGGCTTCTGTATTTCCAATTGAACGTGAAAAGAGGTGCTCAGCCCGAAGTCCTCGGTGACCTGGGGGATGAGAGTGAGTTCCTGGCAGCCCAGCCGGGGGAGCAGTGCCGAGGGCTGGCAGCCTTGGGGTGCATGCTCAGATCGATGGTTCCCCGACACGCACAGCCCGGGATGGGAGAGCAGCCACAGGAGGCTGCTGAGGGGCCAAAGGGCACACCATGGAGAAGGGACACGGGTAGCCGAGGGGTGTGGCTGGGTAGCAGGGTTGCAGCCCCATGGCTCCTCCTCGTCTGAAGGTGATAACCTGCATTTTCTGCTCCTTTTCAGGGTATCACTGGTCCTTCTGGCCCGATTGGGCCTCCTGGGCCCCCTGGCCTGCCGGTGTGTATCTGGGAGGGGTGTGGTTGTTCCCTGGAGGGTAGGGAGGGTGGGGATAAGCCTTGGGGCCTCAGTGTGGGGCTGGAGAATTGTGGAAAAGTCACACGAGAAGCTGGAATTGGGGCCTCCCAGGTAGATTTGCCCATTAACTCAACATTGGGGTTCCAGGAGACAGAAGAAAGGAAGTGGCGTTGCCCGGCCCTGGTTTTGGGTGGGGAAGACAGGGACGGGAAATGGTGGCCATTTCAGGGAATGAGGCCACTTGTCTGTAGGCATCTGGGGAGGGTGCGGAAGGTAGTAGTTGGCTCTCTAGCCCTCCCAATTCCCAGAAGCCCGGCCAGCCTGGCCCAGACAAGAGCAGTTAGCTCCCCTCCTCTGGCACCGCTGCCTGGGTCTCACATTGCTGGGAGACCCAGCATTCCCAGGGCATCCCCACAGCCGCTGGGCCGCAGGTGCACATGGCCCCCGGGGGCCCCTGGCACGCTGAAGGCTGGCCCCTGCTGTATGCTATCAGAGAGGGCTGGGGGGTGCATTCCATCAGCCCCTTCTGAGCCAGAACGTGCTCTTTTCCGCTGCCCCCCACGGCTGTCTGAGCTGGGGTTTCCTAGCCAGGGTGTGTGGTAGGCCGGCCGGGGGCAGGTAGGACCACCCTGTGTCTCCACGAGGGGTGAGCACCAGCCAGGCCCCGACCCTCCTCCCACTCTAGCTGGGCAGATACAGGCGGAGACTCCTGAGGGGGATGCGGGTGGGAGAGGGGAGAGGGGCGAGACCAGGCTGAGCAGGACATGGAGCACGGTGGGGCTGGAGCTGAGACCCAGCTTGCTGACGTTCTGCCCTCCTCTCTCTGCAGGGTCCGCCTGGTCCAAAAGGTGCTAAGGGCTCCTCGGTAAGTAACATGCTGCTCCAGCCAGGCCAATGCCTGGAAGGTAGGGGAGGGCGACGGGTCCCCTGGCACAGGAACAAACTACCCAGACAACCGTCCTAGCTCAGGCCCTGCTGCTCACGATCCTCCCATCTTTCTAAACTGACCCATGGCGGACTGAGGCATGTGGGCTGCTCGCCCCCTGCCCTAGGAAGGGCTCCATCCCTCTCTGTTCTCATCTCAGGGATCCAGGAGGGTACGGGGGTCTCTGCCATGCTCTTCTCTCCTGTGGCTGTGAGGGCCATCTCCCCCACATAGGTCTCCAGGGACCATTCTAGAGCTGAAGGTGGATTCAACGTCCCCTCATGCCTCTGTGACCAAGGGTTGATTCTTTTCTTTCTCCCCAGGGTCCAACTGGCCCGAAGGGTGAGGCAGGCCACCCAGGACCCCCAGGCCCCCCGGTAAGTAGCCCTTGAAGCCCAGAAAGCGGGGCGGGGGCTCTGGCTAGCTCCAAGGGAATCGAGAAAGCAACTGTGTGTGTGACCTCTCCTGAGACTCATGAAGCCCGTGTGACATGCCTGGGCCTTGTCCCAGCCGGGGAGATGAGCCACACAGGTCTATCCACAGGAAGCTTACAGGCCAACTGGCCCTGGGAAGAACAGCTGGCCAGGAGAGAGAGGATACACGTGTGTGTGTGCTGTGTGTGCATTCATGTGCGTGCATGGTATGTGAATGTGTGAACGTGTGGTATATGTGTGTATGTGACTGGGCACGTGTGTGTGCATGTCTGTGTACATGCATCCTGTATATGTGCATGCATGTGTAATGTGTGTGTACATGGTTTGTGCGTGTGTGTGCGTGATCTGTGTATGGGAATGCATCATATATGTGGGGCACATGTGTGTGCACGTGTAGTGTATGTGCACGTGTATATGTGTGTGCACGTGTAGTGTATGTGCACGTGTATATGTGTAGTGCACGTGTAGTGTATGTGCACGCGCATACATGTGTGCACGTGTAGTGTATGCACGTGCATACGTGTGTGCACGTGGTGTATGTGCACGTGCATACGTGTGTGCACGTGTAGTGTATGTGCACGTGCATACGTGTGTGCACGTGTGGTGTATGTGCACGTGCATACGTGTGTGCACGTGGTGTATGTGCACGTGTATACGTGTGTGCACGTGTAGTGTATGTGCACGTGTATACGTGTAGTGCACGTGTATATGTGTAGTGCACGTGTATACGTGTAGTGCACGTGTAGTGTATGTGCACGTGTATATGTGTAGTGCACGTGTATGTGCACGTGTATATGTGTAGTGCACATGTAGTGTATGTGCACGTGTATGTGTGTGCACGTGTAGTGTATGTGCATGTGTATATGTGTGTGCACGTGTAGTGTATGTGCATGTGCGTATGTGTAGTGCACGTGTAGTGTATGTGCATGTGCGTATGTGTGCACGTGTAGTGTATGTGCATGTGCGTATGTGTAGTGCGTGTGTGTGCACGTGTAGTGTATGTGCATGTGCGTATGTGTAGTGCACGTGTATGTGCATGTGCGTATGTGTGCACGTGTAGTGTATGTGCATGTGCGTATGTGTAGTGCGTGTGTAGTCTATGTGCATGTGCGTATGTGTAGTGCGTGTAGTGTATGCATGTGCGTATGTGTGTGCGTGTAGTGTATGTGCATGTGCATATGTGTGTGCATGTGTAGTGTATATGCATGTGTATATGTGTGTGCATGTGTGTGTATTTATGTGTGTGTATTTATAATGTGTGTGCATGTGTGTGTATTTATAACGTGTGTGTGCATGTGTATTTATGTGTGTGTATTTATAATGTGTATTTATAATGTGTGTGTATGTATGTGTGTGTATTTATAATGTGTGTGTGTTTATAATGTGTGTGTGTTTATGTGTGTGTGTATTTATGTGTGTATTTATAATGTGTGTATTTATAATGTGTGTGTGTATTTATAATGTGTGTGTGCATATATGTGTGTTGGGATGGGAGAGCACTAGACAAGGCCCTAGAGGTGAAAGGTGAAGCCCAGTTTGAACCAGGGCATGGCGAGTGCACTATCGGACACCCCCATTTGGTTGTGGAGTCTCTCAACTCCCATTGTCATCTTAGCTGGGGCCTCCTGGAAGTGAATGGCTCTTTGCATCAGGAGGCATTCATGTGGCCCCACTGTGTTCAGCCCCAGCTAGGGCTGCAGAGGCAAGACTGGGGAGACCTGGTCCCTTTCCTCAAGGCTTGGCCTTTGGCGTGGCTGAGGGCAGGATGGTAGACGCAAGCCCAAGGCTGCAAACTGTTAAGTTTCAGCTCTGGAGGGAAAGGAGAGGTGCTCCGTGCTGGCAAGCACCTGGCAGTGGGGATGGGTGTGGAATGTTCCAGAGACTGGAGGAAGGGAAGGAAACAGTTCTAAGGCGGACATATGTTCATGTAGCCCCGGTTGCCAGGCCCCAGGGAACTCCTGCAGATGTGGCCCCGGCTGTCCCTGCTCTGCTCATATCCTGGGACCCTTCGCATCCTCCATCACCCAGCACTGCTCCTGTTCTGTCCCCCAGGGCCCCCCGGGAGAGGTCATCCAGCCCCTGCCGATCCAGGCGTCCAGGACACGGCGGAACATCGACGCCAGCCAGCTGCTGGATGATGGGAATGGCGAGAACTACGTGGACTATGCGGATGGCATGGAAGAGATCTTCGGCTCTCTCAACTCCCTGAAACTGGAGATTGAGCAGATGAAACGGCCCCTGGGCACGCAGGAGAACCCCGCCCGCACCTGCAAGGACCTGCAGCTCTGCCACCCCGACTTCCCAGATGGTGAGGGCCCGGGGGGGCAGGGGTGGCCCCCCAAAGTGGGTGTGGACCTGCAGGACACATGGAGTGTGGCAAGGACAGCTCAGCCAGGCACAGCAGAAGGGACAGGACAGGCAGCCGCAGCCTCCCCATCTGTGGGGCAGGGGTGCGCGAGAGCCTCCCCTCTTGAACTTTATGGAGGCATCTCAGAGTGAGGCCGGGTGCAGAGGCCAAGGCTTTGAGGTCAGACCCTCCAGGTTCTCATCTGGTCTTAGGCATTTTCTGGTGGGGTGACCTGCTTGAACCTCATGTTTCTGACCTGTCAAATGGGAACAGAAACCTCTCCCAGGAAGAGGACAGAGTTGCATGAGGCAGTGCCTGAGAGGCTGGCACAGTGCGGTCTCCCAGGAAGAGGACAGAGTTGCATGAGACAGTGCCTGAGAGGCTGGCACAGTGCGGTCTCCCAGGAAGAGGACAGAGTTGCGTGAGACAGTGCCTGAGAGGCTGGCACAGTGCAGTCTCCCAGGAAAAGGACAGAGTTTGCATGAGACGGTGCCTGAGAGGCTGGCACAGTGCGGTCTCCCAGGAAGAGGACAGAGTTTGCATGAGACAGTGCCTGAGAGGCTGGCACAGTGCCGGTGGAAGTAATGGTCAGTGTTAGGACCGGCATCAGACGCTGTGCTTGGGCAAACGGCCTTCAAACTCCGCAATACTGTAAAAACACATCCTCCTTCTCACCGTCATAGCATCAGGCACCAATTGAAGGATAAATTCACATTAGCTTGTCTTCCCCCTGGGAAGTCTGAATGTTCCCCCTACAAGATTCGAGGGATGTTCATAGTTCCAGTAGACTCTGATCCTGCATGCATGAATTTCCAGAGTTCCTTCCAGAACCCTCTCTGCATTTCTGTCCACCCAGAGAGTGGTCTGGACCCCAATCCTCCCGGCCACCAGAACACGTACCCAGTTGCTTCATGCCCCAGCTGTGTTCTTGGTGAATGAGTTTGTCCACATCTCTTTATGGGCCCAGCAGGAAAAGCAAAATGCAATAAAATCCCAGAAAGGCCCGTGTTGGCAGCATTCTTGGGGCGTGCATTTTAACTGCTGGACTGAAATGTCATAGCGGCTTCCGGAACCATCCAGGGGGCAATCCTCCTGAATCTGCCCGCCTCCCGCCCCATCTCTGAAATCCAGGTGAATACTGGGTCGATCCTAACCAAGGATGCTCCAGGGATTCCTTCAAGGTTTACTGCAACTTCACAGCCGGGGGGTCGACATGCATCTTCCCTGACAAGAAGTCCGAAGGGGTGAGTAGCTGTGTCCCTCGATGGCCCCAGCGGGGCAGGCGTCACAGACAGGGCCATGCTGAGGGCTTCAAGCATTTCTTGTGTATGCAGCTTTAAGACTGAAAGCCAGAAATGCATCCGTTTCATAAGTGAAACTGTTCTTCCAGAAGTAGACCTTACATTGTTTTAAGAAATTTTTTAGCAATAAAATAGGTTTGTGCAGCCTGGGGTCAGGAAAGGTTGGAGGGCTTTCCACCTGGCATCCTGCCAGCCCAGGGCTGGGACTTCACTCACCAGTTGATAAAAGCTTTTCTCTGGTGACTCAGTGGTCCCACTGACCTGAGATCCCCATTAAAACCCTTTAAAGGAATTGGGAGCAGGTATAATAACGTGAGCCCGAGACATTTTCCAGAAGCTGCCCTTTGCCTCAATTCTTATTATCCAGCTTGTTTCTGTGGGTTGGCCCCAGTCCCTCCTGAGTGCTTTGTTTTGAAGTCTGTTTAGTCAAGAATTTAGGGTGGGGAGCTGGGCTCTGTTGAGATTTTGTGGCGTGTCACTTAAATACCCACCCCGGTGGCCTTTTGGAGGCCTCAGCTCTGTAGCAGGAGTTTGTGTGCATGTGGATGGTGTGTGGGCACATGTGGATGAGTGTGTGAATGGTGTGTGGGTGCATGTAGATGATGTGTGGGTGTGTGTGGTTTGTGGGTGCATGTGGATGGGTGTGTGGATGGTGTGTGTGTGAGTGTAGATGCTGTGTGGATGGGGAATATTGTACATGGTGTGAGTGTGTGGTTTGTGGGTGCATCTAGATGGCTGTGTGAATGGTGTGTGTGTGTGTAGATGCTGTGTGGATGCTTTTGTAGTTGGGGTGTGTGTGTGGATGGTCTGTGGGTGCGTGTGGATGGGTATGTGGTTAGAATGTGGGTGCATGTAGATAGGTGTGTGGATGGTGTGTGTGTGTAGATGGGGCGTGTGTGTGGATGGTCTGTAGGTGCATGTGTGGATGGCATGTGGTTACATGTAGACGGTATGTTGGTGCATGTGAATGGTGTGTCCACATGTGGATGTGGGTATGTGTGGACAAGCATGTGGATGGTACATGGGTGTGTGAATGGGTGTGGATAGCATGTGAGTGCATGTAAATGTGTGTGTGTATGGTTTGTGGGTGCATGTGTATTAGCATGTGGATGGTGTATGGGAGTTTGTGGATGGTGTATGGGTGCATGTCTGGTTGGGTAGATGGCATGTGGGTGCATGTGGATGGTGTTTGGGTGCGTGTGGATGGTGTGTGGGTGCGTGTGGATGGCGTTTGGCTGTGTGTGTATGGCGTGTGGGTGCGTGTGGATGGCGTGCGGATGGCGTGTGGGTGCGTGCGGATGGCGTGTGGGTGCGTGCGGATGGCGTGTGGGTGCGTGTGTATGGCGTGTGGGTGCGTGTGGATGGCGTGCGGATGGCGTGTGGGTGCGTGCGGATGGCGTGTGGGTGCGTGCGGATGGCGTGTGGGTGCGTGTGGATGGCGTGCGGATGGCGTGTGGGTGCATGCGGATGGTGTGTGGGTGCGTGTGGGGGCGTGCAGATGGTGTGGGGGCGTACGGATGGCATGTGGGTGCGTGCAGACGGCGTGTGGGTGCGTGCGGATGGTGTGTGTGTGTGGATGGTGTTTGGGTGTGTGGGTGGTGTGTGGGTACGGGCAGATGGTGTGTGTGTGGATGGCATGTGGATGATGGGTGTGTGTGGGTGGTGTGTGGGTGTGTAGGTGGTGGGTGGGTGCATGTGGCTGGTGTGTGGGTGGTGTGGGTGTGCGTGTCTGGTGTATGGGTGTGTGTATGGTGTGTGGGTGTGTGTAGGTGGTGGGGTGCTGTGGCTGGTGTGTGGGTGTGTGTGGATGGTGTGTGTGTGGGTGGTGGATGGGTGCGTGTGGCTGGTATATGGGTGTGTGTGTATGGTGTGTGGGTGTGGGTGGTGTGTGGGTGTGTGTGGGGGTGTGTGGGTGGTGGGTGGGTGTCTGGTGTGTGTGTGTGGTGTGTGGGTGTGGATGGTGTGTGGTTGTATGTGGATGGTGTGTGGGTGTATACATGGTGTTCGGGTGTGTGTGGCTGGTGTGTGGGTGTGTAGATGGTGTTTGGGTGCTTGTGGCTGGTGTGGGTGTGTATATGGTGTGTGGGTGTGTGTGTGGCATGTGCATGTGTGTGGATGGTGTGTGGGTGCGTGTGGCTGGCATGTGCATGTGTGTGGATGGTGTGTGGATGGTGTGTGGGTGGCATGTGCATGTGTGTGGATGGTGTGTGGGTGCGTGTGGCTGGCGTGTGCATGCATGTGGATGGGTGTGTGTTGCTATCCCTCAAGCATGCACCTGAGGCAGGTCCAGCCTTGGCCCAGGCCAGGCGAGGACTGAGTCTCCCTGTCCCTCCTGGAAGGTGACCAAGCCTGCAGCTCTCGTGCCCCTGCATCAGCTTGAACGGCCGCTCCTTCATGAGCTCGCAGTTGTCGCGTGGCCCCAGGCAAAGGCCGCCCATTTCTGGGGCCACAATGGTTTGCCGTGCAGGTCCAGACCTGTGCACCCCTGCAGCCTCTGCTTCCTAACAACCTCAGCGCCCCAGAAGCAGTTTCCTGCCAGGAGAAGAGCAGCTACGTTCTCCCCAGGGACCGCCATCCCCTTACCCCTCAATCACGCCCTGACTGTGCTGAGCTCAGCACCCGCTTTGGGTTAGGAGCCCACTGGCTGCAGTGGAGGCTGCACATGGCTGGAGATCTGTGGGGCTCCAAGTGTAGGGATCCCCTCCCTCACCTGAAGTTTTAACTCCTTGAGAACCTGCCTTCCTAGTGACAAACCCTGTTCGGAGAGAATCCAAACACGGGGGCCTTCCATCTCGGCTCTCGTTTCCCTCAGTCTGGCTAGAGGCCCCGCATGGAATTCCCTTAGAAAAGAGGTTTCTCGGCCCTCCTTCGCAGCCTGCCTCTGCAAACGGGTGGCCTTGCCACTGTGGAAATCATGGGACAGACTCCTCCAAACTCAGAGGTTTCCTGGGATGCCGCCGCTGGTGTTCACGGCACAGCAGTGTGGGGTTGCTGAGTGACCCCAGGCTCCCCCAGTGTTGACCAGCCAGGTGTCCACAGGCTGCAGCCTCGGGCTTGGGCTACAGCTGCTTGGCCAAGGGCAAGTGGAGACGCTCTCCAAGGTGGCCTCCTTGGACCCGGAGGAGGCTCACAGCAGAGGCTGGGGGAGCCCGCGCTTGCCCACATCCCGGGTCTCTTCCAGGAAGAAGCTGCCTTCACGCCACCTGGGCTTGGCATTGACAGTGGCAGATTTGGAAACGAGAGAGGTTGGGAGAGCTCTGGGTGGGGTGAGAGGCAGGTGGGACACCCTTTTCCTCCAGGGGATCCCCTTTTCTGGCCTTCTTGGCACAAGGCCAACTCAAGAAGAAGGCTGGGGGGATCAGCCAGGGATCAGTCTTCTGTGTCCTCATGGCACACAACATGGGCCCCGATCAGTCCAGGCTGGGGACAGGCCGGCCCTGGGGGCCCTTCCACTCCACGTCTGCAGCAAGTGGACCCTCGGGCAGCCGGGGCTCCCCTTGTCCTGTTTTTGGGACCCAGCATGCAGGTCTCCCCTCAGAGGAATGGCTGCTCACCCACCCATCCATCCGTGGCGTCACTGAGGCCTGCCCTGCTGGGCCCAGCCTGTGTGTCTGCAGCCTCGGCCTCTGTGGAAAGCAGGCCCCAAGTGGGAGCCCTCCCAGGAAGCGGGCACAAGTGGTGCCCCATGGCAGCGTGAGCTGGCTGCACATGATCCAGGCAGGCAGCCGAGGAGCAGCCCCCACCTGCACACGTCTCAGTCTCCAGGAAGGTTCTAACACACACACACACAGACACAGATGCACACCACACATATCCCACACCACACACACAGATACACGATACGCATACCACACACCATATACATCACACACACAATACACACCACATATACCACATACCACACACAGAGATACACACCACACACGATACATACCACACACCACACAGAGAGCTACACAGCACACATCAAACACACAGATACATACCACATATACCACACCACACACACACAGATACACATCACGCAAATACAAACCACACACACGATACACAACACACATACCACAGACAGATACACACCATACACGACACACATACCACACACAGATACACACCATACACACACAACATGCACCACACATACCACACCCACACACACGATATACACCACACATCACACACACCACACACCACAGATACACACCACACTTATCACACACACCACACACCAGACACACCCATAACACACCACACACGATACACACCACACATACCACACATAGATATGCACCACACATCAAACACACAGATACACACCACACACACCACACATCACACATCACAGATACACCCATAACACACTACACACACCACACATACCACACGCACAGATACACACCACACATCACACACAGACCACACATTATACCACACACACACAAAACATATACAGACACACACTAAACATCACCCACACACACAATCACACATCACACACACATCACACACACAGGTACATACCACATATACCCCACATACACACAAATACCCCACATACAAATACACACCACACATCACACACACAGATGCGTACCACACACCATACCCTCCACACAGACACACCCCCCACACACTACACCACACAGATCCACACCCACACCACAAACACCATGCACACACACACACACAGTCTGGTGCCGCAGCAGCCAGGCAAGGCTGTGAGGATGGGATGAGGATGCCCCACCCCTCGCCTGCAGTAAATGCTGGCTTTTATTACCGTTCCCTTGGTCCGTCATTCATTCATTCGTTCGTTCGTTCATTCCCTCCCTCCCTCAGTGAGCATTTCCAGCAGTGACTGAGCACCAGGTGCTGGCCTGGGGCCTAACATGCAAAACGAGAGGCAGAGCGCACCCTTCCTGGGCAGCAGCAGGGGCCGGAGGGCCCAGGCCGGGCTCCTCACGTGGTGTCCCTGAGGGCCAGGGCCAGGCTCATCCTCACGCGGCCTTGTGTCTCTCTCAAGGCCCCGGCCAGGCTCATCCTCATGTGACCTCCAGTCTCCCCAAGGGCTAGGGCCCTCAGGCTGCGTCGGAGGCGCTCAGTGGGTCCTCTCTGCGGGTCCTCTCTGCAGCCCCTCGCATGAGGACGCAGGCGCAGGGGCCAGGAGAGCGTGGGGCCTTGCTCTGGAGGCCGGAGAAGTAACCCTCTTGTTCTGTTTCTCTCCCTCCCCACCTCCCCGCTGCACGTTTAGGCCAGAATCACTTCTTGGCCCAAAGAAAACCCGGGCTCCTGGTTCAGTGAATTCAAGCGTGGGAAACTGGTAAGGTGGCCTCTGGCGTCTTTGCGGTTGTCACTTTAAACCCGCCCATCTCGTATCTTACAGAGTAAAATGGCCCGCTGGCCCAAAGAGCAGCCTTCCACCTGGTATAGTCAGTACAAGCGGGGGTCCCTGGTAAGTGGCCACCTCAGCCCAGCCACCTCGGCACTGCCTGCTTGCGGCACGGCTGGCTCGCGGCTCTGCATGGCACCCATCGCCGCCATGTGTGCCACACCGCTCTTGCCAAACTGCTCCACATCACGTGACAGCAAGACTCAGCTAGGTGTGGAGTCCTCTCCCCAGCCCCCGCCACCCCAACAAGAGTGTGTTTCTGCCTGGAGTAGGCAGATGGTTTTCCATTTCTGTGTAGGGCGCCCAGAGCTGGGTGTGGGCCCCAGCTTGAGCTGATCCTCTGCCCACAGACGGTGCAGCCCCAGGCACCTGGGCACTGAGGTCAGACGCTCCAGAAGCAGGAGCGCTTTCACTGTGTCTGATGGCAGGGCAGAGGACACGGATCCCAGACCACTTAAGCCATTCAGAACTCCTTCTAGGACCGCACCATGGATCCCCTCTCCCCAGCTGCTCAGGGCTGAGGGCTGTCTCTGCCCGCTGGGCTGCAGATTCCCAGTTACGCTGCACACCACTGTATGAGTCATGTTTTCACTTTTGGGGATCGAGTCTTACAGAATCCATCCCTGAAAGGAAAAGACATTGGCCTCCCAGGAAAGGACCACATGGGAGGTTCTTCTGGCCGGTGTAGTGCCCAAGAGCCAGTTTGGACCATTGATGTGAGGACAGTGGCTGCTTCTGCCGCGTGGAGTGCCCCTAGGAACCCCACCGGAGTTTGATTTGGGCCCTTTCCTGGCATGAAGAGCAGAGTTCCGTCTTTTCTCCCAGCAAGTTAAAGGACCAAGGTTCCAGAACACAAGACAGGTTCCGGGTGTCATTTACGGCCCAGATTCTCCTTTCCCTCCCTTCTTGGGATCTAGTGGCCCCACTCCCAAGTGTTCCTCAAAGGAGGGCCTTGCTCTCTCAGAAGCCAGCCCGTGGGTTCTGCGGCTTGTAGCCTGACCACTTGCCATTGGTTGCTGCACCCTGGCACCAGCCCCAGCCTCCCTGGGTGGACCCAGAGGTCATACTTTCCCCGAGGACTCAGAGCACTGGCCCTGAGCCGCCTTTGCCCTGTCTGCACCTCTGAAGCCCCTCGTCTCGTAACCTGAAGGCATTCACGGCTGATTATTCATCTCTCGTGCCCTCATTGTTGTTGATTTCAAGTCATATACCAGCTCCTTTGCAGACACTCCGAGGGTCTGTGCTCACTGTGGCTGTTTCTGGAGGCTTCCTGTTTTGTGGTTTGCCGTGGACTTGCAGTCCTCTCCTCCTTTCCTCCTCCTGCTTTTCCTTTTCCCCGCCGCCTCTGTGCTGTGTTCCAAAAAGAGCTGCTGGCATACAGAAGGACCTGAAACACCCGGGGACAGGGAGGGCCCGGGACCAGGGCTGCTTGGCCCGGAGGGACAGAGCCTAGGGGATGCTGGTGTGTGGGATCAGGCAGGGAAGGGGCCCTGGGGGTGAAGCTGCTGGGGGCCGAGGTGGCAGGGTCCATTCTGCAGTCTTGTGGGTAGTTACCGCCTGCGCTTGGCACTGCCCTCTCCCCGCAATGACAGCTCTCAGCCTCCAAAAAGAGCCTCTCACAGCACCCTCCAAAATGGGAAAAGCAGAAAGAGCCTATTTTCCTCGCTTGGAGGAAATGGCTGTGAAACCTCATTTGCAGCCTTCAGCCCGAGTAGCCCATTTCCACCTCTCATCCTGTTCCACAGACAGTTGATGAAGGTTGGGGTGAAGGGACGACCCAGGGAACACATCAGCTTACTTTAGGATCTTTCCACGGCCTTATTTCTAGCTCTGTGAATATCATACGTGGACAAGAGGTAGATGGGGGCCTCTCAAAGATACCCGGATTTTTCAGCCGGGTATAGGGGCTCATGCTTATAATCCCAGCACTTCGGGAGGCTGAGGTGGGCAGATTGCTTGAGCCCAGGAGTTTGAGACCAGCCTGGGCAACGTACCAAGACTCCATCTCTCTTAAAAAATAAAATGCAAAAATGGGCTGGGCAGGTTGGCTCATACCTGTAATCCCAGCACTTTGGGAGGCTGAGGCGGGTGGATCACCTGAGGTCAGGAGTTTAAGACCAGCCTGGCCAACGTGGCAAAACCCCGTCTCTACTAAAAATACAAAAATTAGCTGGGCATAGTGGTGTGCGCCTGTAATTCCAGCTACTCGGGAGGCTGAGGCAGGAGAATCTCTTGAACCCAGGAGGCAGAGGTTGCAGTGAGCTGAGATCGCGCCACCGCACACCAGCCTGGGGGACAGAGTGAGACTCCATCTCAAAAAAGAAAAAACCAGAAATGGGAATTTTATCTGGGCAGGGCTACCCCCGATGCACCATACTGAGAGAATACTGCAGACAATCCCTCCCACCAGGAGAGCAGGGCCTCACCTTGGGACTCTGGGGTTCCAATGCAGGGCAGCGTGCCCCATGCCCCGGGCCCCCCTGCTGCCCCATGGGCACTGGGGGCTTCAGGTCCTTCTGTGTTCGGTGCTGCCCACCGCCGCTCCCTGTGGTGCACACCCTTCCTCGAGTCAGTCACGTTCCCTCCCAGAAGGAGCGCCGGACGGCCCAGCCTGTCGGTTGGTATTCACTTTTCCTCCTCAAGGTTTGCCTGTAAGGTTCTCGTGGCTGCGTCCGAAAGCGTGGAGTTCGCCGATAGCCCTGGGGCCGCAGCATGTTCCCTCGCCCCTGGGAAGGCCCAGGCCCCAGGCTGGCTGCTCACTTTGGGCTCTTTCCAGTGGCATCTGTTGAAAAAGTGGGTCCTGCAGTGTGTTCACCCTCTTCCCACTCCCGGTGCCCAAACACTCGTGGCAATACTGAAGTCAGTTCCCTTCCCGTGTTCAGTGGGGCTCTTTCGGAGCAGGCCAGAGGCAGGGTCCAAAACACACCACCACAAGGCAGCGGTTGCATAGGAGTGGGCAGAGCAGGTCTCAGGTGCTGGCTTTAGCCTGCTTCGTTCCTTGATGCTGCAAACAGGACAGGCTGCCCTGCCCAGCCAGGCCTTCCCTGCAGAGAGGGTCCTTCAAGGTCCTGCCTAGGCCGGGAGAGATGTGTGCTTCATTTTGGGGAGCTAAGATGCATCAATGTCCCCTGGAAGTGTCAGGTTTTTCAGAAACCTTGAATTTGCAGCAGAGATGCAAGAGTGAGATGTATCATCACTCAGGATGCCCTGCACGGGCCTTGCACCTGGTGGAGCTGAGCAGCCCAGTCCTGGATACCCAGCTAGTGATGCTGGAGAGGCCACCTAAGAAGCTGCACATTGTCCTTCTCTGATGCCTTCCCTGGATTTGTGCAGAGACTGGGAGGGCTTTCACGGAGGGTCAGTGTCACCAGAGTCCCGGGCTGACCTTTGGCACAGGGAAGGCAGGCAGCTGGAGCCACTCCTGCCTCAGGAAGCCTGCTCGCTGCCCTGAGGAGACACTTATGGGAAGGGGAGGAGTGGCCTTTCTTGAGTGGCCATGCCAGACATCATCCGGGACCCCCATGCCTCCAGGAGGGTCCCCGGTCACCCCAGCCATCTGCACAGCCCTGACCCTCCCTCAGGCCCGCCTCCCCTGAGCACCTCACTACAGGCCTCGTGCTCCCTGTGGCTCCAGCTGCTCACAGTCTTCCTGGCCAGGGCCTTGTACATCCTGGGCACCCAGCAGATGGTTGTTTGTTCACATAATCTTGTGAGCACCGTCCTTTGCTGGTGTTGGGGCATGACGATAGGGACAGGGGGCTAGAGCTGGAGTGGAGGGACATAGGGAGGGCTGGGATGCAGATCAGGGTCCCTAAGCCAGCCCTAGAGGCTGGAGGTGGGGAGGAGCCTTCCCTAGGAGCAGTGGTCTGGGCTGTGACCCAAAGGACAGCAGTGGGGGCACCTCCTGCCAGGTGGGGAGTGTCCCGGGCAGAGGGAGGAGCCGTGCAGTGGCTCAGGGGCAGAAGGAGGACACCTGCTGTCCAGGGCACAGGGAGAAGTGTGGTGCAGCTGGGAGGGGGGCTCTAAGACCTCCTCCTCTCACCCCCAGGGAACCTAATGCCCCTCTCTGGCCCTGCACCCCTCTACTCAGGGGAAACCAGGGCTCGCCTGCTGCTCCAGGTGCCCCGACCCAGCGATCGGGTGCAGAGCTCTGCGTTTCAGGAATGAGAGGCAGGTCTTCATGCAAGCCATATTTTTGAGAATGGTTCTCTGTTCACTCAACACATACAAACCTGGCAGACCCAGATCACCATCTGGGATGGAGGCACCCAGGTGGCAGAAGGGGAGAAGAGCTGTGGGTGGACGTGCAGGGAGAGCAGCTGCAGCTGGCACTGCAGTGGGTGCTGGCCCAGGAGACACTGGCTGCCGTTCACCATGCGGCAAAGCTTTATCAAGTGCACACTGGGCAGCCATGGGGCGGATACCACGGCCAGTAACGAGCAAGAAGGGTGCCATCCTGCCCTCTCTGAGCCTATAGTCTGCTAGGGAAGACAGACACTGTGACAAACTAAGGTTGGGGAGGGCAGCCACAGAGTAAGTGCAGGAGCATCTATTCTGGGTAGGCTTCTTGGAGGAGGCAGCACAGGTGCCGAGTCCTGAAGGATAAGCACAAGCCAAGAGGAGTGGGTGGATTATTTAAGGCCCTGAAGGACATGAGGCATGGTTCCCTTTGTTCCTGGGAACACCCAAGAGAGCCCATGTGCGCTGGCCTTGGCGGGGTCTGTGGGTACAGTGAGTTTCCAGGTAGTGCCCCCGAGAAGACCACGGTGGGAGTGAAGCCCAGGGCAGCGTGGACGTGGGGCTTTGTTGCTGTGTGTGTCCCCACCCTGCTGAGCCCCAACCCCCCTGTCCCCCCAGCTCTCCTATGTGGACGCCGAGGGCAACCCTGTGGGTGTGGTACAGATGACCTTCCTGCGGCTGCTGAGCGCCTCTGCCCACCAGAACGTCACCTACCACTGCTACCAGTCAGTGGCCTGGCAGGACGCAGCCACGGGCAGCTACGACAAGGCCATCCGCTTCCTGGGCTCCAACGACGAGGAGATGTCCTACGACAACAACCCCTACATCCGCGCCCTGGTGGATGGCTGTGCTGTGAGTATCCCGTGCCACCCCCAGCACCCCTGCTCACGCCTCTGTGGGGCTCGCTCCTCACTCAGCACGGGTTTACCTGTCCCCAAGATGCCTGCCGGAGGGCAGTGAGGGCCCCGGACCAGGCTCTTGCCCCGGGTGGCCCCACAGTTGCAGGGAGACTAGGAATCCCAGGCCTATGCAGCCAGAGCTCCGGGAACTTTGGAGAGTTCTGTGGGTTCGGACGGGAAATCTGAGACCTGGCCAGAAAAGCCAGGGTCCTGGGTCCCTCGCCCCATCCAGGGCTGTGGCGTGGAGTGAGGAATGGAGGACCCGTTGTGGTTCCAGTTTGGAGCTGGGAGCCTCCCTCTCCTTGGACAGGGCTCTTCTGGGAGTGGCCAGAACTAAGCTGGGCCTGTTCCCGAGAGCACGGCCGTCTGGAAACACTGCAGAGTTGTCAGCTCTCCGGACAGCCCGGCCCATGGGCCCTCTCTGTGTGGGGAGAGCTGTCCTGGTCCCAGACAAGGGAACGGAGGCCTGAGCGGCAGGAGGCTTGCTCAGACCTCACGGGCAGTCAGGGCTGGTATTGGCGCTGATACCCATGGGCCTTCCCACATGCTCGCCTTTCCCCTCCCTACTCAGTGAGCTGGGCTCACCTCCACTAAGGTCTCCTCGAGACTGCCAGGGCCATCGCACAGGTCTGGGATGTGCCCGCATGTCCTGGAGGTGTTTAGGGTGCAGCCGTGCCCCAAGAGCCCAGGCCTGCGGGAGCCTCAGACATGTCCCCCTCGTGTGGCCTTTTAGAGGCTGGAGGTGGGAATCGCTGAGAAGTCCAGCCTGTGGGTCTTCCTGTCACTGACATTAGAGCCTGTTCTCTCCACCACTTATTCTTGAGAGACCTGCGGAAAGCACCCCTTAGCGCCTTGGTCCTTTTGTGTTTGTAGAAAGGAACGCCTGAGGCCAGGTAAATGGGAAGCGGTTTACCCGGCTCCCAGCTCTGCAGGCTGTGCAGGAAGCATTGTCTGGTGTCAGCATCTGCGTCCAGTGATGACCCCAGGCTGCTTCCAGTCTGGGAAAGGTGAAGGGGCCAGTGTGTGGAAGGCACAGGAGAGAGGAAGCGAGGGGGTGCCAGGCCCTTTTATAATCAGCTCTCATGGGAACTAGTAGAGAGAGAACTCGCTCATTACCCTGAGGGCAGCACCAAGCCCCGTAACCCAGACCCCTCCCACCAGACCCACCTCCAACACTGGGACCACATTTCAATGTGAGATTTGGAGGGGACGAAGGTCCAAGCCATGGCACCAGCCCAGGCCAGCTCCTGAGGGGAACGGGGCTGGCCTTAGGGCCGGCCCTGCAGGGTGCTCTCCTCTGAGCAACACGGATGGGTCCTCAGAGTGAGGCCCGGGCAGGCAGGAAAGCCAGAGGGTGGCGCCGACTGAGAGTGCCAGGCCCGTCTGTAGCCCTGGGAGCAGAGTGGACCTGGGTTCCAATCCCGCCTCCCGTGCCCAGCATCGCTGCGGAGCACCTGGCCCTCAGCCATAGGACACTCAGCTCCTTTTTCTCTGCTGCCCAAGGGCTGCACTGAGGGTTAAAGCTGTGTCTCCCAGGGCCATCCCGCGGCCAGGCCATGCTCAGCGGGGGCCCCCCTCACCGGGAGTGCTCGCCTCTCCTCCCGGCTGCTACTGCCTTCTGCGATTGGTTGGGGTCAGTACTTCGGATCTGACTGTGGAATATGTAGAACTCGTCCCTGTGTAAGGTTGATGGATCCAGATCCCTGGAAAGAGGCATTTAAAAATGCCAGGGACCTTACCCATCCTCCCCAAATGAGGATAACGTAGCACCTGCCTCACAGGGCTTTCTGGGGAGCACATCAAACCATGCCTTTAGAGCTCGGAATTGTGTCTGACCCACTGCAAGCCCTGGATGAGCACCCAGTTCCTGTGAATATTTTTAGATAACACGGACCACAAATGTAAGGCAATAAACATGGAGGTGAAGAGAAATCAGGAACCCTGTAAAGGCGAGGCAGGACCTGGAGGGACAGCCTCCTGAGTTTGGCTTTGAGCTTCCTGGCTTCCATGGCAAAAAGGGAAACTAGTTGGCCCAGTGGGTGTTGTCTGGTAAAGGGAGAGGAACAGCTTTCCAGAGAGGGGAATGTTCCCTGGAAGACAATGCTAGAAAGATGGATCCCACGAAGGACCCTTGGAGGTTAAAGGGCAGGCCAGACCCCTGCTCCCTAATCTGGCTTAGAGAGGCTCCTGCTGCTTTTAAGACCTTCCTGGAAGATCCAACTTCTTCCATCCCAGTTCCTCTTGAAGCCCCTGCGCCTACTCATTCCATCAGCAAAACCCACTTCTGCAAGGTCCCAGAAGTCTTCGGCAATGCTTTCTGACTCAGCACCTGACTTCCTGCCTCCGCCTGCATCCTGGGACAGGGTCAAGCTGGGATCATTTAAATTCCACAAGCAGAGAGGGCTCTTGCTCAGCCCAGTGTCTCCCGGTGAGGAGGGTGTGCTGTTGGCATCTGGGGAAGTGTGGCCATTGGTTTGCAAGACATTCAACTTTGCCAGTCTCGGGTGTGCCAAACGCCTCCGGAAACACTCTCCACTTCTGAATGCGAACCAGCAATACGAGTGTTCCCTTCTTTCTACATATTGCAAAACCTGAGGCCCAGAGAGTTACGGCGACTCGCCCAAGGTCTCCAGGTGTGACAGAGCCGAGGCTCCTAATTCCCACTGCAGCATTCTTCTCACCATAGCCCCTTCCTGGCATAGCTGCACCTTGAATACCTCAGTTGACAGTGATCTCACTACCTCCTGAGACAGCCCAGACCATGGTTGCAGAGTCTCAGGATGAGGAAGCTCTTCCGAGAACTGGGCTCAAGTCTATTTGTCTGTACTATCCGCCCTTCGCCTCCTGGTTCTGGTCCCATCAGCCATGCAGAGGGAACCGGGTTCAAGAGCAGTTTCCCAGCCCAAGCCATTCTGACATCAAGGCCCGACGACGCTCTGATGGGGGACTGCAGGCTGTTGGGCATTCTCGGCCTCCACCCACTAGATGCCAGTAGGAGCCCCTTACCAAGTGACGGCAACCCAGAATGTCTCCAGACACATCTCCCAGGGGCAAAATCTCCCCCATGGAGAAGCACCCTTCTATACACAGAACTAAGGTCTGAAGGGAGCACAGAGGGTTCACCTGCTGCAAGGGCAAAGAGGACCTGCTCCTTCCTGTCTCCCATGGAACCCAAAGAAGCTGGCACTTCTGGGGCAAGATCAGGACCCTCGAAGCCGAGAACCAAGTGCAGCTGCCGTCCAGACCGCGCCACCTCCTCAGGCAGTCAGCAGCATGGGTCTGTTTAGCCGTCCAGTGCTGCAAGTGTCACCCCAAAAGGAGACCCTGGCTCGCTCTCTCACCCCTTCCCCATGGCGGGCGTTCCTGAGTTCCACAGCTGTCCTTGGAGTGTCTCTGCGTGCAGAGGAGGGATTGGGATCACGGGGATACCCAGACTGCACTCTGGGCAGGGAGAGGAGAAGCAGCTCCCTCCCCAGGGCCGTTTTACTTCTGGAAAGCAAAGATTCTGACTTTGAAAAGATGGAGAGAGAGAGTGGCTCAAAACTGCCTAACCCCAGATGGCAGGGGCAGGCTCTGCAACCAGGCTGGACAGGTGGTTTGGGTGGAAGGGTGGGCAGTGGCAGCAGTGTGGAGCTGGGGTGTGGGGCGGCCATGGGGGTGGCATGCAGGGACGCTGGCCCAGACTCACAGGTGCCCTGCCGACCCCAGTCCCTGACAAGCCCAGTCACAATTTGAAAAGTGGCAACCCTCTCATTTAATTACGGAGGCTGCTGCAGGAGGCCCTGATGTCCCGAACTCGGGCCAGCGGCAAAAGCCCTGCCTCAGCCCCCGGAGGTCTGCATGATTCATATTGTAATAATGGCCGAAGAAATTGGAATTCCAACACGGGCATCATTTGGCTGGGGCGCCTGATTGACGGGGCCGCTGAGCGGGCCCAGTGGTGAGGCACAAATCACCTGCAAGAAGGCCCAGGCACCGCGCCGCATAAATCCTGGTGTTTGTGCAGCTTTCAGCGCCTCCGGGGGGCCATTCCTGGCCTGTAATGGTTATTTATGCCCCTGGAATAACGGGGTAACAGAGCAGCTCGCAGCGGCCTACTTTAAATACGCCCCTCTCTAAGCGCTCTGATAATTGGAGCAGAGGGGTCCCATAAATCCCATGAAATCACCCAACAGCTCAGCAAATGCTGCCCATCCCTCCGGGGAGAGACTGGTGCCATCGCCGAGAAGGGCTGTGACCGATGCCACTGCTGAGAAGAACTGCTTGCCTGGCCTCCCAGGGGTGGACGAGAAGGGCCAGGCACTGCCCTGCTGGCTTGCTGACCTGTCGCCGAGCTCACGTGGCTCCACAGGAGGACAGCGCCACCTCTCAGTGGCCGTGAAGCCAGGCCCAACCATCTCACTGCACTCCCTGGGTGGGACTGGCCGAGGGAGCAGAGGCCTGAGGAGAGGGGCCTAGACAGGCAGGGGTGGTCTGTGGTTCCTTGCCGGTGGGGAGGGTGAGGAGGTTGGTACCACTCAGGGCTTCACCCCTGGAGGGTGTGGGTGGCCGCCTCTCGTTGAATATCCTGTGTCCAGCCCCGCTGCCCACCCGTCCTTCCCAGCCACTGCAGAGCTGCGACTGGCTCCTGCCCTCCGTTCCACAGGAGAGCTGTGACCACCCCCAGGCGGGCTTGTGGGACAGCAGCATCCCAGCTGCGTTCTGCAGGGCTGAGCTGGCCACAGGGTGCTGTCTGCCCCACACTCGGCGTTCTGTGGAACTGTGTGCTTTTGCTGTCAAGTCCCGGGGTGCCCTATGGTGAAATCCTTTAGGACAGCATTTCTCAAAGGCCAGTCATGAACATGCGTATCAGAATTGCTTTAGACACCCATTTTTTAAAATGCAGATTCCGTGTCCCACCCCAGCCAGATGGAGTCAGCCTCTCTGGAGGCGGGGGTCAGAGCTGCAGGGGGTTAACAAGCTCCCTGAGAACTTTCATTCTCTCTGAAGTTCCAATCCCAACTTGAAAATCATTCCAGGCTGAGCCAGCTGCAGTAAGGAGAAAGGTGTTCCTATCAAGGCAGGGTTGTGAGAAGGGCAGGGTCGGGGGGAGAAGTGGACATTAGGAGGTGAAGTTTGACACTCTCATGGATAATAGCAGGAATGCGTGCAGGGAGGTGAGCTTCATTCCTTCTCACAGCACCTCTGTGACGTTAGCATGCCCATTTTCCAGCGGAGGAAACTGAGTCACAGAAAGTGTATTGGTTATCCATTGCTTGTAACAAATTAGCCCCCCAAATTTAGCAGCTTAAAACCACAGATGTTTGTTATGACACTCCACGTCCGAGGGTCAGAAGCCTGGGAGAGGTGCAGCTGGCTGGCTCTAGCTCAGGGTCTGGGTCTAGCTCAGGGTCTGGGTCTAGCTCAGGCTCTGGCTGTAGCTCAGGGTCTGGGTCTAGCTCAGGGTCTGGCTCTAGCTCAGGGTCTTAGTCCATTCGCTGCCATGACAAATCTCACCAGCTGCGTGGCTCATAAGCAACAGAAATTTGTCGCCCACAGTTCTGGAGGCTAGAAGTCTGTGACCAGGTTGCTGGCAAGGCACGCTCTGGTGAGCTCCCCTCTGGGCTGCAGATAGCAGCTTCTCACTGCACCCTCACATGGCAGAGTCTCTCGGGTGCCTCATTTATAGGAGTACTAATACCACTCATGGGGTTCCACCCTCAGGACCTCCTCAGCTCCCATCGAACGGCCCAACCTCCTAACACCATCCTTGGGAACGGGAACATTAAGATCATAGTCAGGGAGAATAAGGCCCTTCAAAGCCATGCCCTCCCCATAGGTCAGGGAGCAGAATACTGGGAGAGCTGGAGCTGCTGTCTGCTATCTGAATCTCTGGCCTGGGAGCCTGTGCTGGGCCCTCTGCAGGGCTGCGTCCTGGGGTCACTGCCTCCCATCCCGGAGGGAACCCTGGCTGGCCCCTACTTGCTTATCTGATCATTTCTTTTGGGGATGGGGCAGTGGAAGGAGATCCTTCCCAGGCCCAGATCCAGCTGACTATAAATCCGGTCTGGGTCTGAGGCGGCAAAAGCCATTTGCCCAGGATGCGTTTGCAGGCTCCTGGTTTGCGGGAAAGGTGCGGCCCAGGATGTGTTTGCAGGCTCCTGGTTTGCAGGAAAGGTGCGGCCTCCGGGGCCCTTGTCTTGGGGGAAGTTGACGGGACAGTAGGGCTAGCTCAGCCTCAGTTATAAATGTCCTGAACACTGGGAGTTATATTTGGGTGGCTTTGGGGAGGGACCAGAGAATCTCACACCTTCTCTGCCTGTGTTCTGGGAGGGAGGAGGCCTCTCCTAGGCTTCCATCCCACACCCCAGCGCCCAGGGTTGTGCTGGTTTGAGCAAGGGATGGGTGCTGACTCATCCTGCAGGCCAGGTTCATTGCGCTACCCCTGCCCTCTGTGCCTCAGTTTACCTAAGAATTCTCTAGACCAGATGGTGTGGAAGGTCCCCACCCCTTACCATACTTGTGAAAGTGAAGACCCAGCCCACCGAGTGCCTAAGGCAGTGTGCGGCAGGTGGCCGTAGGGGGGTCTTACTTGGCTCAAGGCTCTGCCGGTGCTGCCTCGGACTCCTTCCTTTGCGAACCTGGAGCCCCTGTTTGATTTCCCAGCGTGCCCTGCTTCTTCTGTAGCTGGCCCTGGGTCCTGGAGGGCTGCCTGGAAGCGAATACATGGGGTATCACAAGGAGTCTGGACTGGGCACGGTGGGAAGGCTGATCAGCTTCGATCCTGTGTGTGCTTCAGCCGCTCCTGAAGCCTTGAGAGGGTCCTGTTGCCTAGCTGATACCCACCCCACCCCCCTCCGACCTGTGCAAGGGGGACTCTTGGGACATCCACAGGAGTTAAGTGCATGCTCTGATCAGCCATATTTCCTCCAACAGTTGCCCAGTTAAGCGCAGCCGTGGGTAGGAGACAGCACACCAGCCTGGGTTTTGGAGCCAGACAGATTGTGGGGGGCGATTGGTAAACCCCAAGACCCCCCACTGTTCTTAACCACCGGCCACCTGTCTCCCTCTTCCCCAGACCAAGAAAGGCTACCAGAAGACGGTTCTGGAGATCGACACCCCCAAAGTGGAGCAGGTGCCCATCGTGGACATCATGTTCAATGACTTCGGTGAAGCGTCACAGAAATTTGGATTTGAAGTGGGGCCGGCTTGCTTCATGGGCTAGGAGCCGCCGAGCCCGGGCTCCCGAGAGCAACCTCATGACCTCAGCATGCCATTCGTTCGTGAGTGTCCCGTGCACGTCCTGATCCTGGACAGTGAAGGCTTCTCCCTCCCCTCCCGCCTGACTTCATCTACGCCTCGGCACCACGGGGTGTGGGACCCCAGCCCGGAGAGAACAGAGGGAAGGAGCCGCGCCCCCACCTGGAGCCGAATCACATGACCTAGCTGCACCCCAGCGCCTGGGCCCGCCCCACGCTCTGTCCACACCCACGCGCCCCGGGAGCGGGGCCATGCCTCCAGCCCCCCAGCTCGCCCGACCCATCCTGTTCGTGAATAGGTCGCAGGGGTTGGGGGAGGGACTGCCAGATTTGGGCACTGTATTTTTTTCTAAATTCAACTTGAAGATGTGTATTTCCCCTGACCTTCAAAAAATGTTCCAAGGTAAGCCTTGTAAAGGTCATCCCACCCTCACCAAAGCCTCCGTTTTTAACAACCTCCAACACGATCCATTTAGAGGCCAAATGTCATTCTGCAGGTGCCTTCCCGATGGATTAAAGGTGCTCATGTTTTTGTGAGTTTTAAGTAAATATTTGTATTGTATTGTTGTAAACGTTAAGTGTGCCTGGCTGTCAATCATGCACGGAAACCCGGTCTCAGTCCCCCGGATAGAATGGGCGAGGCATGGATTCTGGGCTGCAGTACAGTTCTGATTACAAATAGGAACTCTCTCCACCCCCGCCCTGGACAAGAACGTGCAATAAATTGGAAGTTTGCCCGGGGCAGCAAAAATATATGCTGCCGTTGAAAAGCAGGTACCAGTGCCCCTTCTCAGACAGTTTTTGATTCGCTCTAGACTTTTTAATAGGGAGGGAAAAAATTTGATAATTTTCTTTTTTCTACATGCACTTAGACTAAAACACAGGTTCAGATTAATTTTATTTGCTTCCTTTTTCCGCTTTTCTTCCCACAGAGCCTGATGGGAGAATGTCCAGGGCAGGGAAACCACATTTTTTTGTAGGTGATAACTCAATGAAAATTGGTGCTTATTTTTTACACTTCTCTCTTGTGGTGCTATCTATCTGTTTTAAGGTCTCCTTGAAGGCGCACCGGGGTACCTGGCCATGCCTCGTTCTCCCTGCTTTATCCTGTTATTGCCTCCACGGTCTGTTGCCAAGGACTCTAAGATCAATGCACGTCACTTTCCTTTCCACTGGGCAGGATAGCCAAGCACGCTCCCTCCTGCGCTCTCCCGCCCCGGTGCGTCCACTCCCGAGGGCTGTTATGAGGACTGGGTTGTGCCTACTTGATTTGAAAACACACACAAGCAATAAAAAGCCTCTTCCTGCATTGTCTGTGGTGTGACCATAGCAGATTGTATTTGGTTCCTGAATGTTTGTTTGTGGTGCTAATTTCTGTGTTTGTTCCAAGCCGTTCAGTTGTGCCATGCGCTGCCTCGGTAGATGGAGTAATGTACAATGAACTCCGTGAGTCTCTCCAGGGCTGCCTGCAGCACGTCTTTTCCAAGTAGCCGATTTGGATTCCCATCTCACATGTCCTGGATGTGAGCATCAGCGGCTCCAGAGCTCAGGGCGGGTGAGGTCCCCTTTGGGGAACCCTTTCCTGGCCATCGAGGTCGGGGGGCTGCCGTCTGTGGGCAGGAGGACCCGAGGGGCAGCCAGGAAAGGCGATCTCTTCACTGTGAAAAGTTGCCCGGGTGCAGCGCCTTTTTCTTCTACCACGGGAAATGCAGGCTGGGCCCTCGGGGTGAGCCCGCGGGGCTCTGGTGCTGTCCCCCACCCCCACCACCACCAGAATGCAGTTCCAGCTTAGGAAGCCACAAACAAGCCACCCAGGAGGAACAAAAGATCGCCAACGTGGATTTTCCAAATTTCCCTGGAAAATAAGTCTTGCTCTTGCCAAAGAAAAGTCTGGCTTGGAGAGTCTCTGGAGCCCAGGATGCCAGCGTGTGCCAATGACTGTCACCTTCACCTCTTCAAAAGAAAAGCCATAGCCGAGGACTGTCCCGCAACCCCTGTGGACCGCGTCTAGGTCATGTGATTCTGTTTTCATTTCTCATCCCTTCCAATTTGTCCTTTTCTCCTGCCATTTTCTTCCTTTGTGGTCCCTTCAAAGTTGTTATAATTTGTACTGAGCTTCAAAATGTGTCCCGTTCTCCCCAGACCACTCTAGCCACAGTATATTGCAATAAAATTACTTCTTATATTTGCAGAAATTCTTTTGGTGTAATTAATTTTTTTCCTCTCAATATATATAATTGGACAAACGCTGGCAAAAAGAAAAAAATGGTAAGCAAAAAACCCAAGATAAAGTTTCTAGGACACTCAGGCCTTTTGAAATACAATGTCAAATGACACATTGAACATTTTCAAAAAATCCGCTAGACATGTCATAAGTTTTAACTGTAATGCCCAGGAAAGGATATCTTAAAATATTCTAAACTTGTGTAACAAAGGAATAATTGTAATAGTTTTTCAATAAATCGAGTTGGGTGTTTCCATCGTAAACAGATGTGAGTGACTCTCTTCTTAAGGGTGGCCAGGCCCCTTCCAGACAGGACTGCACACAGTCCCAGGATGCTAGAAGCTCTAGAGATAATGACACTGGCCACCCGGAGAAAGGAAGGGATGGCCCTGGCCGTTCTTAGGTGGAGCTTGTCCCTCAGGAGTGGCCAAGGCTGGTGTGGACAGCTTTGTGCCCTTGGGAGGATGTTAGAACATAGCCGGGCACCAGCCCAAGAGGTGTTTCAGCAACTGCTGGGCGTCCACACCACCGTGTACTGGCCTCACTCTTCACCCCAGGCAGTCAGCACCCTGTGGGAATGTTCTGGAAGCTCTCCAGCACTGCCCTTCCAGCTGTGTAGCAGGATTAGACTCCCTGGCTCCTTGTGGCTAGGGGTCGGGGAAGGCATGGGGCTCGTTCCAGCCGATGACCTTGAGCCCACATGTCATTTGCCTCTTCCGGTCTGAAGGTGTGGTTCCCTCATGCATAGCACCAGCCACGTTTCATGGAGGGCTGCATCACCAGCAGCTTCCCTGAGTGAACCCCCTGCCAGCTGGAGCGAACTGGTAGCAGGAGCAGGAGAAGCACATTTTTGTTTTATTAAAGCCACTGATATCAGGGACTGTTTATTACTCTGCCGAATAACCTAGGCCAGTGGGTCTCCAGCAGGGTTTGGGGACCAGCAGCAATGGTACCACCTTGTTAGTGCCAATCCCTGAGCGCCATCCCAGAGGTGCTGGCCCAGATGCTGTGGGAGAGGGCTGAGTCCTCTGAAAGCAGGCCTCTGAGCAAGTCTGCTGCACGGTCAAGCCGGAGAGCAAGTAACCTAGGTGATCCTGAATTGTGTAGGTGCTTAAGGACGGGGCGACATTCACAACAGAAGGGTGATCTGCAGCATTGCCCAGGGAAGCTGGGGCCATTGTGAGAGGATGGGAGGCTGTTGACCCGTGTCATCCACAGGCAGAACATTGGGTACAATTTGATCACTGTGATAGCTCAGAGGTAGATTATGAACTCAGAGCTTGCAGCCCTTGGGGAGGTTGACGTGAAATGATGGTTGGCAGGCTGGATGCCTGGACTCCATGTGGCAAGGTACCACGTGGCAGACCAGCTCTGGAAAGAGCCAGGAACGAAAGGAAACGGCACATGAATCAAGGATGTGCAGAGTTGGAAGAGGCAACCGTTTCCCAACATCAACTGTTTAAAGACCACATTGAGAGACGACAAATGCCAGTTAAAACTCAGTCATCATGAATTTGAGCAGCCTATCCCTTTCTTAAAATCCTGGAGTAGATTAGGATGGCGCCTAATAAATGCATTTGAGTTGGGAAAGTGACTCCGGCAATGGATGCTCGCAGTCGTCAAAGGTTGACTGGTCTGAAGGTCCCTGCCATCGAATGCAGAACAGGAGAGAGAGCAAGGCAGGTGGGCGGACAGTCGGCGTGGTGCCTGCTGGTGGAGCGGCCAGAATCACACAGGTGGGCAGCTGATCTGTCCTCCGGAGAGGCATCCTGCAGAGGGGCCCCAGCCTGGTCTGGAGGAGTCGGTGGCTCAGACTCACAATGACCCTTTGACCATCCCAGGCAGCAGGAGGCTTGAGGTCTGCTCAGCCTCCAGGGACTGCCCCGTCCCATGAAGTGCCTTGAGGGTGTGGGCAGGGAAGCCTGGGAAGGGAGGAGCCTCCCAGGAGCTGAGATACTGGCAGACGCTCTGCTGGAGCAGCAGCCCCTTCCCGGGTGCAGCCTCTGGAGATGCTCCCTTTGCAACTGGCTCCAGAGATGACTGGAAAGAGGGATTTCATTTAAATGTACCACCCAGGTAGAGGCCGGCAACCGGGAGGGCCCTCTCTTCCCCGGGTCAAGCTCCAGGACAAGCTAAGTGAGGCTGGGCCAGGGGAAAGCCAAGGTCCTGCTGGCGGCGCCCTGGAGACAGAGTGACTCTCATCCAGGGGGTTACAATGCGACTCCTCCCCGCTGCCTGCAGGCACGGAGCTCAGCTACCTGCCAGCTTCATCTGAGGCAAGCACTGTGAACTCAGCCTCCAAGTGAGGCAACCAAGGCCAAGGCTCACAAGCGAGGCCCGCCCCTGGTTCCTTTGTGCACCTCGCCTCACCCCTAAGAGCCTGGCTGATAAAAGCACCTGCCTGCAAGCTTGGCTGGAGGACCGGCACTTGGCCTGGTGCCTCGTGAGTGTTCGCAATGAGTGTCCCCAGGAACGTGAGCAGAGCAGCTGGGCTCAGCCCCCACACCTCTGCCTCCTGCTGTCATGGCCCCAGCGATTCCTCAGCGAGCACCTGAGCATGTCCTGGCCTGGGCTGGGTCTCCTGAAGACAGGGTGCCGGTCCCCAGTCTCGGCCTTGGAGGAGATGAGATCCGCTCCCTGCCCACCGTGTCCCTGTGAGAAAGACGGAGCGCTGAGGCCAGGGCTGTCGCAGCTCGCTGCATCTGATAAGTCCAGGGTGGGATTCATGTGGAATGCCCAACAGGAGTGGATGATCACTGTCCTTCTGTTTTAAGCATTCCCAGAGGGCCGAGTTGATCCTTGCTGGATGAGGGAACGTCTGTCCCCATGAAAGAGAAAGCAGGTTGTCACATTCCGGAGGAGGAATTAATTCAAGCTTCCTGTATTGGAAGAGATGTCCCTCAGCCCCCTTTATCCTAGCACCCTGGGCCCTCAGGGTGTCCTCATCATGACAGAGAGGAAGGAAGGCGTGAGGGGAAGTGTGTGCACACCAGCTTGGCGGGGCACAGAGGCTTTGCCAAGAAGCCTTGTCCCTGCAAAGCTGGGCCCCTGGGCTCCAGGTGTGGGGTGAGGGAACCTCCTTGCCTACCAGGGCCCTTGTTCACTAAGATCCTAGCCTGCCTCAGACAGTGGCCTCCATGTGGGCCACGGGTGGGCTTCTATGTAGATGTTCATAGAGACACCTGGCTCTCAGTCAACCTGCCTGACTGGGGCCCAGGACAGCTGGGATCCAACTGATTTCTCACTCACAGGGAGGCCGGTGGCTGAGCCATGGCACAGTTGTGGCCCAGAGTTGTGGGACTCCCCTCGCACCCGTCATGCAAGGGGAGTCCCATGATTTCTCAGGGTTGTAGGTGACAGCTCTGGGAAGTTTCCCAGGGAGAAGGAATCCTGGAGGGAGGGTGCATGCCCCCAGTCTGCCTTCCTTGCCTCCCTCCTCCCACTGGCCTCAAGGAGTTCTGCCATGACATCCATTCATTCATCCGTTCATCCATCCATTCATCCATCCATGCATCCATTCACCCTTTCATTCATCCATTCATCTATCTATCCATTCATCCATCTATTCATCATTTATCCATCCATTAATCCATCTATTCATTTATCCATCCATCCATCCATTCACCCTTTCATTCATCCATTCATCTATCCATCCATCTATTCATCATTTATCCATCCATCCATCCATCTATTAATCTATTCATCATTTATCCATCCATCCATTCACACATTTGTTCACCCTTTCATTCATCCATTCATTCATTCACCTATCCATCCATCCATTCATCCATCTATTCATCATTCATCTGTCCATCTATCCATCTATCCATCCATTCATCTATCCATCCATCCATCTATTCATCATTTATCCATCCATCCATCCACTCTTTCATTTATCCATTCATTCCTCCATTCCTTCAGTGGCAGTTTATTGACCACCTGCTGTGTGCCCGGCGGGAGCAGCAAGGGAGAACCCATCCTCAAGGAGATGCCACTCCAGGGGACAGGGGCTGACCAAGACCCACAAGGCAGGGGTGAGGTGTGCCCAGAGGAATGAGACCTGAGGGAATGTAAAGGGGAGGAGACAATGTACATGTGTGTGGTGTGTGTGTGGGGGTGATATGCATGTGTGTATGGCACATGTGTGTGCATGTGCTATGTGATGTGTGTATTTTGCATGTGCTATTTGTGTTTATGTGAAGTGTATGTGTGGTGTGTGTGTACCTGTGTATGTGGTGTGCCTGTGGGGAGCTGTGCCTGTGTGTGTGGTGTATGTGGTGTGGGGTGTGTGTGTGTGTGTGGTGTATGCCTGTGTGTGGGGGTGGTGTCTGTGCATGTGCCTGTGTGGTGTGTGTGCTGGTGTATGGTATATGTGTGTGTGCCTGTGGGGGGGCGTACCTGTGTGTGTGGTGTGTGTGCGCCTGTGGGGAATGTGCCTGTGTGTGGTTTGTGCTGTGTCTGTATAGTGTGTATGTGGGTGTGGTGTGTGTGCCTGTGTGTGCATGGTGTGTGCCCATGTATGTGGTGTGTGTGCTTGTATGGGCCTGTGTGTATGGGGTGTGTAGTGTGTGTGGTGGGGATTGAAGTGCTCTCCTGGGTGACCAGGGCCGCTGGGATGGTTCTTTCTGCCTGGAGCCCAGCGGGCAGGAAGGGCTTTGCAGGAGAGGGAACAGCAGGGCAGAGGCCAGAGGGAGGCGGGAGAGGGAGGGGAAGTGGGAGGGGCTGAGACAGGGAGAGAAGCCACACGGGGCAGTAACCCAGACGCAGGCTGGGGGCGGTGCAGACCCATGAGAGTGGGTCACGCTCTGGCTCCAGGTGTTTCAAAGGTGGGGTTGATGGGATTTGCTGAGAAGAGGAGGTCGAAAGTGAGAGGAGAGAATGCCAGAAGATGCTCAGCCACAGGCATGACCCCCACAGTGCCACAGGAGCACACACACATGTGCACACACGTTTACCCACCGACAGCTGTGGCCTGGTGAGAACAGGCTGAGGACAGCTGCCTCAGCGACCCAGGCTCAGACGCCACCAGTGCCCCATGTGCTGCTCAGAGCTCCTGTCTACCCATTTGCACATGGGACCCGTGAATGGAGGAGGCACTCTGGCCATGTGCCCAGAGGCCCCGCTCCTGTCCTGCAGATGTCTTGGTGACGAAACCCCATCCATGCATGTGGAGGAAGGTGGGGGCATCCCTGGAGCTGGCCTGTGCCAGGCCAAAGTGTTCCTTCAAGCTGCCCAGGGCTGTCCTAGTGAGTGTCCCCAGGCTCTGGCCACCCAGGAGGGCCAGGGGTGTCTGCATTCAGGAGTGGGTTGGAGAAGGGGAAGATGGGAGAGCCGGAAGCTTTTGCAACTGCTCCAGGGCCATTGGGAGGGTGCAATTGGCTGACACCTGGAACTTCATTTATGCTTATCCCATGTGCCCACTGTGTGGGTCCAGCTCCCAGTGCGGACACCACCTCCTAGCTCTCACTAGCTCATGCAGGCCTCCAGGGCCCTCCCGAATCCACACCTCCCAGGGCCGGGTCCTGGTTGTTCCCCAGTGGGGAGCTACGCCTCTCTATCACCAGCAGGCATGTGATCACACCTCCCAGGAAGCACAGGATCACACCTCCCAGCAAGCACAGGATCACACCTCCCAAGGAGCATGGGATCACACCTCCCGGCGAACGCAGGATCACACCTCCCAGCGAGTGTGGGATCACACCTCCCAGGAAGCACGGGATCACACCTCCCAGGGAGCACGGGATCACACCTCCCAGGGAGCACGGGATCACACCTCCCAGGGAGCACGGGATCACACGTCCCAGGGAGCACGGGATCACACGTCCCAGGGATCACGGGATCACACGTCCCAGGGATCACGGGATCACACCTCCCAGGGAGCACGGGATCACACCTCCCAGGGAGCACGGGATCACACCTCCCAGGGAGCACGGGATCACACCTCCCAGGGAGCACGGGATCACACCTCCCAGGGAGCACGGGATCACACCTCCCAGGGAGCACGGGATCACACCTCCCAGGGAGCACGGGATCACACCTCCCAGGGAGCACGGGATCACACCTCCCAGGGAGCACGGGATCACACCTCCCAGGGAGCACGGGATCACACCTCCCAGGGAGCACGGGATCACACCTCCCAGGGAGCATGGGATCACACCTCCCAGGGAGCATGGGATCACACCTCCCAGGAAGCACAATATCACACCTCCCAGGGAGCATGGGGTCACACCTCCCAGGGAGCATGGGGTCACACCTCCCAGGGAGCATGGGGTCACACCTCCCAGGAAGCATGGGATCACACCTCCCAGGGAGCACGGGATCACACCTCCCAGGGAGCACGGGATCACACCTCCCAGGAAGCACGATATCACACCTCCCAGGAAGCACGGGATCACACCTCCCAGGGATCACGGATCACACCTCCCAGGGAGCACGGGATCACACCTCCCAGGGGGAGCCACAGGTTCTTGATGAGACAAGGCCAGTGCTCAGCAGAAGTGCTCCTGGTGTTTCTTGGTGTCTGCCCATCAGTGGCCCCCCACTTGGCTGCCTGTTGGCGTCACCCGGGGAGCCCCCTAAAAGTACGCATTCTAGGTCCACCTCTAGGCCTTCTAAGCCAGGCCACCTGTGGGAGGCGGTGGTAGAACCTGCAGTGTGTGAGGTCCCACACCCCACCCCATAGGGTTCTCTGCTCGGCTGCACTTGGAGCTCACTTCACTTCACCTGCATGGAGACAGTAGCCCCACTCGTCCGACACACCTGCACTTCTGCAGGAAGGGGTCTCCCGTCAGAGCCCACAGCAGGCTGGGCCTGCAGCTGCATGAAGTCAAATACTAAAACCTCCTGAAGAGGGATCCAGGAAACCACACTGAATAAAGTTACAGGTATGCACAGGTAGCATTGTGTATGCTTTAGATGAAGTTAGAGGTGAGCACACGAAGCATTGTGTGTGCTTTAGATGGAGTTGGAGGTGTGCCCATGTAACAGTGGGTGCTTTAGATGCAGACGTAAAACGTAAGCATATATTTTACATACTTATCATAGGAAACATACCACTGCATGGAGATGTGGGAGTCAGATTTAAATATTTCTAATATAATGAAACCTACCCGGACCATAAAACGGAGCCATTCATTCTGATCCAACAATCTCACAAATGAGACTTTGTCATGAGAACAATTTCAACAGAGGAGAAGAAACAGGCCAAGGATCCAACCACAGTGAGGCAGGCCGTCCAGGGAGGCGATGTGGCTGTCTGGGGGTGATGGATGTGCAACTGTAGTACATGGGAAAAGCAGACCCTGTGACAAGGTCCCACAGCCCTGGGGTGACCACTGAGGCATGGGAGGCATGGATGTTTGTCCAGATTTCCCCTGACAAGGCGGCCTGCAAGATAAGCAGGCAGCATTGCCATCCTTGCCCAAGGTCCCAGGGAAGCCCATCCTGACCTCCCAGCAGTGTTCAAGGGGACACTGCTCCCCCAGGAGAGCCCCTCCAGACATACAAGGCTCAGGCACACAGCCTGTGTTCCCAGAGTGGCCAGGTGTCCAAAGGACTCTGAGGTCTGGGAGACCCTCCCCAGCTCTGCGAGCTGTCCCCATCACGCCCTCAGCCTGGGAAAGACGGCAGGGGTTGGAGGGACTGGGCCTGCTCCTCCTCCCCTCCTCCCAGCTCCCCTCCCTAGCTGGGAGAACTTGCAGGCTGCCTTGGCTCGACTCAGGTTGGATTATGATGACCTAGTAGCCTCTCTTGGAGACTGGGGACTGTTTCTGTACCCCAGCCAGGAAAACATCACTTTCTCGTAATATCCCAGGAGTGAATACTTCCACAAAAGCCACATGCACTTTCTGCCCCAAACATCTTGCTTTTTTTCTTTCCAATTGACAAATGGAAATCACGTAGGTTTGAGAGAAGCCTAATTCCCCAACATCTGTTGAGAAGTGACATGTTTAACAGAGCAAGAATCTCACTACCCTTTAGGACTTTCTCAAATTCATTTTAAAACTAGAAGCCACTAGACTGAATGCTCCTTAGAAGGGTCGGGATGATTTCAAAGACTCTTCCTAAAGATGGGAGACTGATCACATAAGGGCAGCCTGCTCTGTGCTTGCATTCTTTACCGCTGTATCACAAATGATCCCAAAGCCTGGAGGCTCAAAACCGCACCTGTGTGTCATCTCACAGCTTCCGAGGGTCAGGAATCCAGAAACATCTCAGAGGATCTCTGCCTCGGGATCCCTCTTTCCCCAAAATTGCAATCAAGGTGTCACCCAGGACTGGGGTCTTATCTGGGGCTCATCTGGGGAGAGCTCCACTTCCAAGCTCACTCACGGCGGTTGGCAGCATTCGGGTTCTTGAGTGCCATTGGACTGAGGGCCTCAGGTGGTGACTAGCTGTTGGCTAGAGGCCACCCTCAGTTCTTTATGATGTGGGCCTGCCAGCACAGCCACCTGCTCCATCACAACCACAAGAGGAGAGGCTGCTAGCAAGATGGAAGCACCATCTTTCATGCCAATCACAGAAGGGATGCTCCATGTCTCTTGCTATATTCTGTGGGTTGGAAGCAAATTACTATGCCCAGCCCAGATTCAAGGGGAGGGGACTCCACAAGGCTGAGGGAGCAGCTTGGGGAGCAGCGGTGCCAGCTTTGGGTCAGCCTGCTTAGGGTTAGGAAGGCATGAGTGTCAATGCCTGTGTGCTCTTCAACTCTGGGACCTGAAGTGTGTTTCTTAAACATTCATGCATGGGATGGGTTGGAAGTGAGATGTCCGGCTGCCTGGTTTCCTCATCCACAAAACAGACTGTGCTTCCACAGCTTGTAGGGTCAGATGAGTTCATGGCTGGGACACGCTTTCTCCCAGGGCCCCAGCAACTGTCATGCACTCAATCACACCGGTGCTGCTCACCACGTGCTGGCCAGGGGATCTCAGGGTGCCACTGATCACAGAGCAATCTCTTAGCATCCAGAACCTGCGGGGTGTGCGGCCTTGGCTTGGCGAGTGAGTATCTTAAGAGAAGAGAATGTCCTGCCTGCAATGACCTCAAGTATACCCGAGACCAGACTCACAACTGAGACCCCCGACCCCTGAGAGCCACCCAGCGGCTAGGAACCCCTAGGCTGAGCGCCTAGGAGCGCCGAGCCTGCTCTAAGCGGGTGGAGTGTTCAGGACGGGCTTCCAGGAAGAGGTGAGATCTCACCTTCCACAAGAAGGTGGAACGTGGAGATGTACCAAATAAGCCATTTGGATATCTTTCTCAAGTATGCCTTTGTGATGTCCGTCTGTCCGTTGGAGGTCTGCATGGAATGCTGTTCATGGAAGAGCCTTCTGCCTTCTGTGCTTGGAGGCTGGATCCTAGAGCTGAACCTCTGCAGCTCTCTCCCAGATTCCAAAAGATGAGAGCGCAAAACGAGAAGAGGTGGTCCTCCACAGTGGGGTAGAGGGAGCCCCCTTTTTCATAGCTGGAGCCAAGACGACCAGGGTGGGAACTTGGGCCACACGCCGCCAGTCCACGTTCGTCCAGCTCCAACCCTGTCCCATGGCAAATGTCATGGGGGAGGCAGCCATCCCCTCAGGTGAGGCAGATGGAGGTCGATGTGGGCCTGGGAATAGGGCTGTCCAGCATTCGCCGTGCCCCACCTGAGCTCCCACTGCCCATGCAGCACCAGCAGGCTCTGGGGACGGACGCAGATTCCAGGTGAAGTGAATCTGACCCAGGCCTGGAATGATGAATTCCCAACTTCCCTGACCCTGCCTGTCTGCCTCAGCTCAGGGAAAGCCGCCCTGCTAAGCTGGGTTCTTCCCTCCCGGGGGCATCCCAGGTGTGAGGAGTTCCATGGGGCTGGCTGGGTGCAAGCCTCCCACCCACTCCCAGCCATGGTACTGATGCCAGATGCCACGCCACTTTCTCAAGTTCTGTTGGCTTCAACTCTTCCTGGAAATACACCACTCCCATCTCATGCTCCCCAAGGCAGGGCAAGGCTCCATGAGCCCGTGGCTCTGCCTCACCTCCCTGGAGCCTTGCCCACCCAACTTTTGTGCCAGGCATGGGAGTCGATTAGATCAGTGCCGGGCACGCAATAAAGGCTGTGCTAGTGGGAGTCAGCCATGATCACCTCGTTCTGCACTTTCTTGAGAGACAGAGGCAGGGCAGATATTGAAGCAGGAGCATAGCCTGGCCCAGGGCTTTGGTTCTGATGAGAGTAGGCAGGGAGCGGGGGCACAGTTCATCAAAGCTCCACATTCAGGCTCATGGTGGGCATGGAAGGTGTGGATCTGGGCTCCACGCTTGGAGCCGGGTGACAAGAGAAGATTGGACTAAAAGAAGAGAGCTGCTTCTCCTTCACCCTCCTTCACCCTCAGGGGAGCCTGTGGAGACAGAGGGCAGGGCCTGAGAGCCCCTGGAAAGGGCTGACAGTGTTCTCACACTTGAGCCTGCTTCAGAGCCACCTGGAAAGTTACCTGAAACCGTTTGCAGGGTGCCCTCTAGCTCCACCTCAACCCCTCCCTCCCTGCTGAGGGCCTGGTTCAGTAGGTATGGGGCGGCACCGAGAATGTGTGTTTCTAGAAAGTGTGTAGGTGTTGCTGCTGCTTGAAATAGGCAGGATTTGCTAGGCTTCCCAGACTTCTCTCAACTCAGCCGGGTCGTATTCAAAGTAAGGTATCTCCTGCCCAGTGGATTCACAAAAATATATCCCCAAGGTTCCTCTGACGCTAAAATTCCACTGTAAAGAAATTTACTTCTCCCATATAAAGCTTAGAATATCATTAAAATCCAAGTGTCTCGAAGACTTGACAGGTGGTTTTTGTTCTTGTTGTTTTTGTTGTTGTTTCAGATGCAGTTTCGATGTTTTGTCCAGGCCGGCGTGATCTCGGCTCACTGCAATTTCTGCCTTCTGGTTTCAAGCGATTCTCCTGCCTCAGCCTCCTGAGTAGCTGGGATTACAGGCACACGCCACCGCACCTGGCTAATTTTTGTATTTTTAGTAGAGATGGAGTTTCACCATGTCGGCCAGACTGGTCTCGAACTCCTGACCTCGTGATCTGCCTGCCTCGGCTTCCCAAAGTGCTGGGATTACAGGCGTGAACCACTACGCCCGGTCAGGTGTTTTTCTTATAAACCACTCTAGCAAGGTTCTGATCCTTTGGTAGAAATCAGTTTGACAACCTTTATTTAGGGTAGAATTTTGGTACAGAAGAAAAGATCCTGAGAAAGAAAAGAAAGTGTGGAGGGCTCCTCTAATGGATGGAGGCCGAGTGTGCTGCACATGGCACTAAGAGCCAATCTCACCCACTTCATCACTCATCAGGGAGGGAGGTGTTATTTCTCTCCTGTTTGAGACCCCGCTGGGCATAACCATGGATGGAGGACCCTGCGGTCTCACGTACTGGTTTGTTCCACCCTAGCTGGCATCTAATTTTCCTCTGGGAGAAGAACATGATTGCTGCTCAGAAGAAAGAAGAATGAAGCGCCTGGACAAGAAGTGGTTTACAGATGAATGAGGGAGGGGAATTCACAGTTGAGAGAGCATCATAAGAAATGTCCTGGTGGAAGGGATGCAGATGCATTGTGTGCAGATAATAACAGCATTCCCCGTTTGGTCATAGGGTGGATGAATAGTGAAAGACAGTGCAGGAAATCAGGCATGGCCTGGAATATGGATCGTGGCTTTGAACCCTTTACAAGGCCTTACACTGTGTTCAGGAGCAGTGGACACACATCCAGGGACAGGGTTTGAGGACAGGAGATGGATGAAATCACAGCTTGGCTTTAAAAATGTGCCCATCAATGACAGACTGGATAAAGAAAATGTGGCACATATACACCATGGAATACTATGCAGCCATAAAAAAGGATGAGTTCATGTCCTTTGCAGGGACATGGATGAAGCTGGAAACCATCATTCTCAACAAACTAACACAAGAACAGAAAACCAAACATCGCATGTTCTTATTCATAAGTGGGAGCTGAACAATGAGAACACATGGGCACAGGGAGGGGAACATCACAAGCTGGGGCTTGTCGAGGGGTGGGAGGCAAGGGGAGGGAGAGCCTTAGGAGAAATACCTAAGGTAGATGGTAGGTTGAGGGGTGCAGCAACCACCACGGCACGTGTATACCTATTTAACAAAACTGCACATTCTGCACATGTATCCCAGAACTTAAAGTATAATGAAAAAAAGAAAAAAAATGTGCACCTGGCATTTGGTGTGGAAGGCAGGCATAGGAGGCACAGAGGCGGCTTCAGCAGTCTAGAGAAATAGTAATGACATGGGGGAACTTGTGGACGACAGTCACCCTGCCCACTGCCACCCCACTTGGTGCAGGAAGGGACCCCAGGCCACCTATACAGTCAACACCTGCCACACTGGCTCCCACCACTCCTCACCCCATCTTCTGCTCTCTGACATCCTGGCCCCCTTACTGTGTCTCAGATCCACCAAGACTTTTTCCTTTCTGTAAGACTTTACCCCAAATATTGCATATCTGACTCATGTTTTTCAGTTCTTGACTCAGATGTCACCTTTTCAGAGAGGCTTTGTGGAATTAAAAGTTCAAAAAAGAAAAAAACAACAACTCATACTTCAGACTTCTAGCATCTGACAGTTGAGAGACAGCTTACATTAGATTAACTCTCCTGTGAACAAAAATACTCTAGAAAACCTATGAAAATACAACTATTGGAAGGCAATGCAGAGTCACTACAAGCAGGCAGAATCTGGATGTGGAGGAAGCGACAGCAAGCAGGAGCCACCCCGCATGAGAGCTGGGCACCCCAACTTCCTCCCCTGGGCCCTTCCAAGTCCGTGGAATGCAGGGGCCACTGGTGAAGCAGAAGGCAGCTGTCCTGTGAGGCTGAGGACTTGCTGCCAGAAATTGAGGCGACCGCAGTGGCTGGGACTAGGGTGAGAAATTCCGAAAAAGAGGGAGCTGTGTGAGGAACCCCCAGCACCTGCTGACAGAACGCGTTCATAGCCTTGCCTGCCTCCTGGTGTCAACATGCAGAGATGCGGCCTCCCTCCTGGCACCTTCTCTCCTCACCAAAGTGCCATGGGCAAGACTTACACAGAAACAGTGAGCCCCTCAGAACTGGCAGCTAAAAGCCCATGGCAGGCTGCCTGGATTCCCTGGCCCTTGGTCACCTGGATTCCAAAATACCAAATTGACATAGACTCTAATGAACCTGCTGGGGAGAAGCTGCTGGAAGGCTGGCACGGCTGAGCAGACATTCCAGCGGCAACCCAGGGTTGAGGAGACAACTGGAGTTCAAGCCCCACACTTTAATGAATTTGGCAAATCAGGCTTTCCATTGAGACCCAATGCTTAAGCATTATGTAAGCACCATATTCCAGAACTAAAGCTTTTACCTTAGGATTAAGGACAACACAGAACCCTTCTAACAAAGTCTAAAGCCAAGCATCCACAGAATCAAAAGTGATCTTCCAGCAACTTGCCTGCCTGCTGGCACAAAGCTCAGCTTTGTCGGAGAGAGGGTGCAGAATCCAGAATTCTATGACATAGCATTCACGATGCTTTGCACAGAATCAAGGCTTACTAGACATGCTGCAAGTGAAGAAGGAAAATGTAATCCGTAATTAAAAGGAAAAAAATCAATGGAAATGAATGAATGAGTGTTCAGACGCTGAAATTTGCAGGCAAATTATTTAAATAAGTAGAATAAATATGTCAATTTATATGCAAGAAAATTTAGATGTAATGAGTGGAGAAATGGAGGATTTCAAAAGAGATACGGAAATCTAATGACAAGCAAAGTATAAATATTAAAAGTAAAAACTTTGATATGTAAAATTAAACATTTATCAGATGGGGAATATAAGAAAGGATCAGGGAATACAAAGAAGTGTTGATAGATGTAGAAAGTAAAAAAGTTCCTCTTCAAAGTTTCCCTTCTTATTAAAGAATAAATCATAAGTATTAGAAATAATAGTTTCTTTTAAAGACTAGCTTTATGCTAGACATGCTCACAGGCATGTAGTATATTCTGTGTCCTTGTACTTTAACCAAAATATCTGTGCTGGACGTGCTCACAGGCATGTCCCAGCTCGCAGCCCATGCCCCTTCCTTATTTGGAAACGTTATTACTTTTCTAAGTCCTTTCATAAGCAACTTCCTCTTTTCCTCTGTCTTTCCATTACTTTTACCTATTTAAAAAAGTTTTAAACGGTTAGCCAATCAGGTTTTAGTTTAGATTGTAAGGTCTGGCTCCAGCCAATGGAGACAGGACACAGTATCAGGGACAAACTTTGTAAGGAATAAAAATTGCTTCCTTCCTTTGTTCGGATGTGCTCTCGCCATTGTTCCATCTGCGATGAGCACCCTTTCTGCAGAAAGTACGAAAGGCCTTGCTGAGAGAATTAAATTTATGTTCAAGTGCTATTTCTTTGCAGCACCGGGGAACAGCGTTCTGTTTCTAAATAAACATTTTTACATGTAACATAGATACCAAAGTTGAGGCATGGAAAATAAAGTTTCTAGAACAAGTGCACAAAGCCTCCATCTTCACTGGGAAGGTAGTGAGCAAACTGAGAGAGTGCAATTGCCGTCCAAAGAAGGGAGAGGGAAGATGGGGCAGAAGAATAGTTCAAGAAATACTGACCAAAACTCTCTAAATCTGATCAAGAGCATGAACCTGCATATCTAAGATCTCGATGAAATCCTAGCAGGAGGCCGGGCACGGTGGCTCACGCCTGTCATCCCAGCACTTTGGGAGGCTGAGGTGGGTGGATCATCTGAGGTTAGGAGTTCAAGACCAGCCTGACCAACATGGTGAAACCCTGTCTCTACTGAAAATACAAAATTAGCCAGGCGTGGTGATGCACGCCAGTAATCCCAGCTACTTGGGAGGCTGAGGCAGGAGAATCGCCTGAACCTGGGAGGCAGAGGTTGCAGTGAGCCGAGATTGCACCACTGCACTCCAGCCTGGGCCACAAGAGTGAAATTCTGTTTTGGAAAAAAAAAAAAAAAAAAAAAAGAAACCCTAGCAGGATAAACACAAAGAAGAAACCACACCAAGGAATACTGCTAAAAACAAATGGTCAAGGGAAAACCTTTTTTGTTTTTTGAGACAGAGTCTCACTCAGACCTTCCACTTCCACTGTTCTTCCACCTTCCCTACGGATCAGTGTTTCCATCTGGTAACACCTCCCCGAGCTGTAGAGCTCCCTTCAGCGTTGCTGGGGGTATGGATCTGCCAGCAACAAATTCTCTCAGCTTTCACTCAACTGAAAAAAGTTTTATTTCTCCTTCATTTTTGAATCATGTAGTTATGATTCTAAGTTAAGAATTTTTGTCTTGCAGCACCTTAGAAATGTTCTTTCATTATCTTCTCCTTTTATGATGAGAAGTCATTTACTCTTCTGATTAATTTTTCCTTTTTTCTTCTTCTCCGGTTGTTTTTAAGATTTTCCCTTAAACGGTGTGGTGGCTCACACCTGTAATCCCAGCACTTTGGGAGGCTGAGGCGGGTGAAGGTTAGGAGTTCTAGACCAGCCTGGCCAACATGGTGAAACCCCATCTCTACCAAAAATACATGGTGGCTGTGCCTGTAGTCCCAACTACTTGGGAGGCTGAGGCATGAGAATCACTTAAACCAGGGAGGCAGAGGTTGCAGTGAGCCAAGATGGCACCATTGCACTCCAGCCTGGGTGACAGAGTGAGACTCCATCTCAAAATAAATAAACAAATGAAAATAAATAAATAAATAGGCAACAGAGGAGAGAGAATGAAGTACTAAAACATGCTTGACCAGCTCAAGGTAAGATAGGTAAGACAGAACAAAGATAGGATATAAAATAAATAGCAAGATGGTACCCCTAACAGAACCATATCGATAATTATTACATGTAAATCAACTAAACACTCAGAAGGCACAGGTTGTCAGGATGGATTCTTTTTTTTTTTTTTTTTAAAAAAGAATGATCCAGTGACTCGCTGTTTACAAGAAGGCACTTGCAGGGACAAACAGGATGAAAGCAAATGAATAGAGAAACACACACCATACAAACAGCGACCTTGTGACGCACCCTACAGATAGCCTCAGTTCATTTTCCTACGTGCTCAGCAACCACTGTTTCCTGTTCCCAGTCACACAACCAGGCTGTGTTCCCTAGTGTTCCTTGCAGTCACCCAGCTGTGGTTCAGGTTGGGCTGAGGTGCAACAGGTGGAAAGGAGGTGTGCCATCACCATTAGGCACCAGGGAGTCACCAGAAGCCCCTGCCACAGGCACTCCCATGCTCTCTTCCAGTTCCAAGTGACTGGAATGGAGACCACCCTCAGGACAGGGGCCACATATGGAAGGTGGAAAAGCCACATGCTAGAAGAAGCTGGTGACCTGGAATCACTGTGGAAGGAGAGGTGTCTGGCCAGGGACACTTACCCTGTACTTTTATGACAGCAACAAATAAACGTGTCTGTGTGTGCATGCATGTGTGTATGTGTGTGTGTGCATGTGTGCGTGCATGTGTGTGCGTGCATGGTGTGTGTGCACGTGTATGTGTGCATGCATGTGCATATCCGTGTGTGTGCATGTGTGCATGCATGTGTGTGTGCGTGTGTACGTGTGTGTGCGCCTTTATGTGCATGTCCGTGAGTGTGGGTGTGCATGCGCATGTGTGTGTGCATGTGTGTGTGTGTGCGCATGTGTGCGTGCATGTGCATGTGCGTGTGTGCATGTGTGCATGTGTGTGTAGCCACTGAGATAGCTGTTTCAGTTTGCTTTTCCTTAATAATACCCTCTACTCATTTACTTTGCAGCCCACATTGCTTTCTCGAGATATATGATCTGATATTATAATTATGCATTCGTTTGATTGTTTGTCTAGTTGTTTATTTTCTGTTTGCCCTCAATAGAACAGGTTTCTAGAGCACAAGGACCAGTCTTTCTGTTCCCTACTGCACCACAGGGCAGAAAACAGTACCTGGCACATAGTAGGTGTTTATTAAACGGAAGCCCTTTTTCTCTCGTACTTGTGAGACCACAACAGTTGGAAGACAAATCCCTGTGTGCTGGCGCAGGGAATGCTGCTATAGAGCACCCATAGGGAGGCTGGGGGTGGGGCAGGAGCATCTGTAGACCCATAGGGAGCTCTGTGGACCCCGTTTTCTCATCCTTAGCAAAAATGCCCTCAGAGGTCCAGCAGCCGACCTGTGCCCGGTCCCAGTGATATGGGTGGTTCCCTCCATGGTACTTTATTGCTTACTTTTATTTCTCGCACAGAGATCACTCTGTGAATTACTTCGTTTTTTAAAAAAGATCAATTCAAATGTAATTTGTTCAATGTATTAAAATCACAATTTCAAAAGTCCAGTGCTTCTTGAGACTTTAAATTTGGCTGATAAACCTTGTTCTACCTGTTACAGGCAAATGTTAATAACTTCCTTTATGAGGCCTGTGAATAATTCTTGGTCCATCACCGACTTAGTTCATTTAATAGCTTTAAACATTTTAATTGCACTTCCAAAATTAATATGTTTAAATTTATGTTTTTGTACTTCAGCTTTCTACCTTTAGCAAAACCTTCTGAGTATAAACTAATTTTTCAAAATCGAATAATTTAAACATATGACTGTGGGGGGAGGTCTCTTAAATGTTCCAAAACTATACACACACTACAGATTTCCACATGAAATCACTAACTCATTCAATTCCTTGATTTCACATTTTCAATTGGATTATCAGGGTGTCACTGACATAGGCCAAATTCTCCAATACTCAAAATACCAAACTGACAGATTGCTTTATGCTAAAATATTCCTACTATGAGGTTCAATTTCTCGATTCTGTCTAGACTTTAGAAGAAACACACACCTACTCAGGAGGCTGTCTCTACTCAGGGAGCCCAGGTGACTAAGGACCAGGGAATCTGGGCAGCCTGCCGCGGGCTTTTAGCTACCAGCTGTGTGAGTCTTGCCCATGGCACTTTGGTGAAAAGAGAAGGTGCCAGGAGGGAGGCCACATCCCTGGGAGCCCGCCCTTCCCAGCCACGTTCTGCTCACACTGGGTCTGGCACGGTCAAAGTCGAGGTCTTTAAATGGCTTTGTGTTTTCCGGCCCGTATGACGCCAGGGACGTGGAGCTGGTCTGCCATGGATGAGCCTCACAGGGCTTTTTCCACTTGGGGTCATGAATCTAACCCTTTTGACACCTGCGCAGGGGCCACTGGTGGTACAATTGGGGACATAGCCCGCCACCTCTCCCTAATGGGACTGAACCCGAGGCCAGCGTTTGCTTCATGATTTTGCTCTTCTCTAAGAGGTGCGGATAAGGCTTTGAAGCTGGGGCCAATCCACCAGTTCCCCTGTTCAGGGGGCAGGTGTCCAATGGCCCCCCGTGAGCAATTTCATGCCACCCATCCCCATCCCTGCCCCGGCCCCCACCTGAAGCTGCTGCCGTCCCATTCACAGTCCTGCGTCTTTGCAGCACCGGCTTGGACGGGAGCCTGATCTGGTGCCAGCGTGCCACCCCTTGGCAAGGCTCCTGGTCCGCTCACACCCCTTTTCGCCAGCCAATGTCCTCTAGGGTTGGAACCAACTCCCTGCACGCTGGCCCAGGGAGGTTCCTGGTAATCATCCTGCTTCCCTCTCCCTCCCCTGGGAACCACCTCAGACCGCAGTGGACATTCCTAAACTTTTGTGGACTCACAGCAGATTCTCTGCAAGAGATTTCCTCAAGGGCTGGATTCCACAAGCCCTTCTGTCCTGCTGCGGGCCTCAGGCCAGTGTTCCCACCAAGCTTTCCCTAAAGACACAAACAGGCAGGCCCTTCCCACACCGGCCTCAGGGAGCCTTCTGCTGGGCAGAGCGTCCCTGCCAGGGGAATCCAGGCTCATTAACTGGGAAGCCTGTGGGGCCTGTGGAAGACAGTGGCCCTGACGCTGTCTCCACCGCCAGTTGATGCCACCAAGCCGTCGGGAGGGAGTGGCCATCCCCACTGGGGTTGGGAAATGGAGACAGAGGTTACAGTGGGCAGCTGCAGACCTATAAGAACCACGGAGCTCCTTCAGTGGCAAAGACCCTCGAGCCCCAGGGCTGAGCCGAGCTGCCGTAGCCATGGGACCTGCTCTCCTGGCCCTCTCCTTCCTGTGGACCATGGCCTTGACTGAGGACACCTGTCCAGGTGAGTCAGCCCCCCGGGGGGTAGGATCTTAGAGCGATCACACTCTGGGAAGCTGACAGCGGCCACCTGCTGACCACTCACAGCACGCCAGGCCCGGTACTATGCCTTTTGTGAAGGTTCCTGCCTTATTTTCTCAACAGCTTGTTTTAAGCCTCACCCTTTAAAGAGGAGACAGAGGCTCAAAGAAACAGATGCAGCCTAACACGGGGGTCAGGAACAGGGCCCTGGGGCCAAACAGGCAGGTCCCAAATTCAGAGCATGCAGCAGGGCCGTCTCCCCGGGGCCAAATCCTCCTCCGTAGAAGGGCCGTCGTGAGAGTCCCACCAGCTGTGGGAGGAGGCAGCGGGCGTACAGGGCGCTGGCGGGCGGTGGGCCTAGTCAGAGTCTGTGCCATGATCAATGTCACTGGAAGACCACCCAGCTGGACGTGGGCAGCAAAGTCAAGCCCCAGCTCTGCGGGGAACTTGGCCTGGGATGTGCCCGGCACTGGGACAGGTGGTCCCCACTGTGTCCCTGATGTAGTCCAGGGAGGCTAATGTGGCATCAAGGCTCCAGACCTTCCCTGGGCTCCTGGGGGCACTCAGGTGATTCCCAGCAGCTCCACCTGTGGCTCCACCTTCTGGGGGAGGCTCTGGCCCCCCTGCATCGTGGCCATGCTGGAGTACGTGGCTCTGAACTCAGAACCAGGGATGGCTTCCAAAAACCCTAGTGGGCACCATGGCGTGAGCCTGCTCGTGGTGGATCGGGGACCAGGGTAATGGTGGGTCCCGTGGAGAAAGGCCCCGAGTGGGGCTAGGAAGAAAACGCATGCCACAGAGGCCCTTTCACTGGTTATGTTATGGGTGAGTTAACTTTTTCCCCCAAACATGTCTTATTTTCTAGATTATCCTACATTATTAAGTATTCTTTTTTAATGAGAAAAATTAAGCAAATAAAAAAAGTGGTCTACACTTGCTCTGACCAGTGAGCCAGGGGTGAAGACAGATAAAAAAAATCCACCAAGCAGTGGCAGCTGCCATGTCTCTGGTGAGAGCGCTGCTCCGTTCCACGGTCTCTTAGAGTGCCCTTAGCAGGGCGTATTGATTTCATAATCAACAAAATGAAAAATATTTTTTCAAAGAAGTAAACAACTGTGCCACACCTGGCTCTGTGTCCTTGGACCCCACACTGCCCCTCTCCAGAGGACCTAGAATGCCCCTTCCAGCCCAGTAATTCTACAACCACATTCCCAAGGTCTGGGAGGGAAAATGCTTTGTCAGCCCCAATTCCCCACGTTTCTTAGAAATATTGATTGTCATTAGTTATTGAAAGTGCCCACTGTTTATTAAGCTCTTTCTAAATGCCATAAATTACACTAAGATATTTAAAATGCACATTCTCTAATCCAACCCTGGCCACAACCTTCTTATTATCCCCACTTGGCAGCCGAGAGCACAACGCTCAGAGGAGTTAAGTGACCTGCCACAGGACACACAGCACTGAGGACATGGGGCTCCCCTAGATCAGGGTGGCCTCCAATGCCAGGGCTCTGCCCCTCATCATCTCTCTGCCTCACCAGTGCCCAAGGGGTGAGGACAGACCAAGGCCCCAGCTGAGCAGATCCAGGCTCCCTGGAACTTCATGGAGAATGCCCTATTTTTCTGTCTGAGCAGGTGATTCTCTGACATACCACAACAACTACCCCTTCTCCACTAAAGACCAAGACAACGACCGAGATGCTAAAAACTGTGCTGTGCACTATCACGGAGCCTGGTGGTATGCCAGCTGTCACCTGTCAAACCTGAATGGTGGCTACCTCGGGGGGACCCATGACAGTTTTGCAAACGGCATCAACTGAAGTCGGGGAAAGGGAACAACTACAGCTACAAGGTGTCAGAGATGAAGGTGCGGCCCACCTAGCCCGGCGCTGAGGCCAGAGGGTCTCTCCACACATTCTGGCTGGAGGAGCGCATTCCTCAGCCCTCACCAAGAGGGCAATGTGGGGATGGTGGCCCCCATCCTCACGGGAAGAGGGAGCTCCCACCAGTCCCTTGTAGGCATGGCCCGCAGAGCTTTGCGCCCAGTGCCAGCATCCAGTCTCCTGCCTCCCATCTGCAAGGCTAGGCGAAGTCCCAGAGTACCTCCCTCACCACAGCCATCAGTGCTTGCTTGCCTCACAGGCGATCGTGGGATGCCATGGCCATTTGCCCTGCCCTGACCACTGGCCACGCCACTGTGCTGCTCATCCGTCCTTGCTTCCCTGTGACTTGGCCCTACGGGTGGATCAGATGCCCTAGGGCTGAGGGAGTTCCCCACTGGCTAAGACAAAGCAGGGCCACCATGCCTGTTTGTGAATAAAGTTTTATCGGCACAGCCATGCCCACGGCTTCCATATTGTCTCTGGTTGGTTTCTATCATCCCTGGAAGTTTCCAAGTGCCAGGCAGAATAGGGTAGTTGGGATGGAGACCATATGACTCGCAACTCCTAAATTGTGTATTAATCAGTCCTTTACAGAGTGTTCGCTGACCTCTGCACTCAGAGCCACCTGACCCCGGCCACCTGGCCCCTGCTCTGCCCACTCAGCCCCCGTGCTGGGGCTTCCTGCCACCTGCCTCCTAGGGTCCCCCGGGACTCACGCATGAGAGCCTCACACATTGTACCAAAGGTGATTGTGTGCACGTGAATCCCTCATCAAGAATGAAGCAAAGATTTGAAGGAGGCGAGTGGGTGAGACGGATCTGAGCCCATGGGAGAGGGAAAGGTCCTCCTCCCTCAAGCGCTTCCTCTTGGAATTAGCCAGAAGGCTGAGCCCACAAAACCGTGGGTTGCATAAGGCCTGACAACACCTGTTTTCCTTCTGGTCAGCCAAGCAGGCCCTCTCCTGGGACCAGCTGCCCTGAGCCCAGACCCCGCAGAGGGCGGAGGGTTCTCCCCAGCCTCGGTCTCTCTCTCCTGGAGAGGGCTCAGACACCTGCAGGCTCCCTTCCCCACCTCTGGAAATCAGGGCCCTCTCTAGCCTCTGGCTTTGCTTTTGCTTCTGTTAGTCTCTCCGAGCTTTCTTCCGCCTTTTCTCTGCTCAACTCAACTCTCCAGGTGAAAATGCTGGCAGGCTCAGTGCGGCTGCTTCACAGATGACTCGTCTCAACCTGCGACCTGCAGGGACCCATAAGCCTCTAGCAGAGGCCTCTGAGGGGCTGAGGCTCACAGGAGAGGGTGTGGGGAGTGTGGAGGAGCCTTGGCTCCTGCCCTCAGGTGCTCCTGGTGCAGGTGAAGGCTATGTGATCACAGAACAGGCCCCTCAGGTGGGCACTGCACCGTTCCCAAGCTCCCATTGTCCGCAAGCACCCATAGCCAGCATAAGGGGGACAGACGGCTGCAGGAGTGGGGGCTTCATTCACATGGGGTGGGTTTGCCCCAGGCCTGGGAGGATGAATCGGATCTGACTCTGGTGGTCCTCCTGTCCACTCTCGGACTCCCCTGTGGACAGCCCCTGGGCTAGGCAGGGTTCCTCTGCCCAAGGGGCAGCCTGGCCTGAAGGAGTTAATGTGGAGGTGGCTGGTGGCACCTGGCAAACCCCCTCTGTGGGACACTGGATGCTGGTTTTCCCGAGTTCTGCTGGCTGCAGCTTCGTGTGGGAGACAGCAGCCCCCAGCGCATTGACCCCCGAGGCAGCAGGTCTCGCAGCCCCACGGTTCTGACTCCGCTGCCTGGAGCCTGGCCCACCTGGCCCTAGTGTGGGTGCAGGGGTCCGTGGGCTCACTGGGAGGGCTGAGTGTAGACCTGGGAATGGCAAGGGCCAGGGGGTGCCCAGAAATTCCCAGCCCCAGCCTTCACCCCCAGGGTGACGCCTGCCACTCCCTACACCTTCACCACCTGGCCTCTGAGTTCAGCTGTGCCCCTCGGGGGGCCAAGCCCATGTTACCTCAGTGGAGGGAGGCCGTGCCTGAGTGGCAGCAATGAGTGCCCTCAGGGGGTGCCCTGGGTGCCTCCTGTACTGAGCCCCAAGCAGCCACGGTGAGCAAGGGAGACCCTGCCCTGAGCACAGATCCCGTCCCTACAGGGGGACAGCCAGCCCACTGCTGACTGCATAGCCGCTCCACTGTGGTGAAGGAAGGGGGACTCGGAGAGCACAGTATAAGCCCCCATACTGAGTCGTCACAGATGCTCCCGGGGAGGGGAGATGACGCTGAGCCCCAGAAGAGGGAGAGGTTTCAGGACGAAGGTGGGGTGGGAGGGAGGTGGGAGGGAAGCTGGCAGAAGGCAGCTTGTGCGCTCAGAGCCTCCTCCCTTAAGCGGGTCAGAAGCCTCACTGCACAGGTGTCCCCCAACACCAGCACTGGGCTCAGCGGTGCCCTGTCTCCATTCCCCACCCAGAGGCGCTGCCCTCTAACCCCCGAGTCAGGCGACCTCATTGCCAGCGTGGTTGACATGGTACAGCCCCTCGGGTTTTGGTTTCCTTGCCCAAAGTGTCTTTTGTTTTCTAATATGCCTTGTACTTATTGATTGATTTATTTATTTGAGCGCTACGAAAGCCCCTGATTGGGCAGGCCTGGGTTTTATTACTGTTACCACTCTTCTATAATTTACTCAACGTGTGATCCCAATTAGGCAGGGCAATATTCCAGGGTCGGTGCTGAGGACTGGTGGAATGAGTTATCTCTGCCATGGATTCCTGCAGCTTGGCCACTGAGTGTGGTTTTCGGGGCCTGTGGTTTCTGGGATCTCTGACCACATCTTGGTCTGGGGGCCACTGTTTGGGCTGTCCCTGTGTCCTCCTCCTCAGCAGTTTGATGGGGGGCACCTGCCAGGTCACATCGTCATCCTGACCAAGAAAAGAGCAGGAAGTAGAGAGGAGCGGGGCTGGGCTGTGCCTCTGCTGCGTGCTCACTCCCCTGTGACCGCATGCTGAGCCCACACCCAGTCCTCTGTTCTTTGCCCCTCTCTGGTTCCGGGGCCCCAGACCCTTCAGGACCAGGCAGCTGTGCAGAGTAGGCACTGGGCTCCCTGCCTGGCCCCTGCCAAGCTCCTTGTGGGACCTGGTGCTGAGAGGGAGGATGTGGGTCTGTGGGGAGGTGGACTGGGATGGGCAGGAGTCCTGGCTGCCCCTCACCTGAGAGGAAAGGCCTCTGAGAGCCATCGGAAAGCTTATGCTCTGGGTCCCGCAGGATTTTCTTTTCTAAGACCCTACAGGGGTGTACTTGACATTGAATAAGCTATGTGGCTTTGAAGTGCACAACTTGAGTAGTTTGACAGAGGATGCACCCGTGAAACCGGCACCACAGTTGAGACAAGAACAGATCTGTCACCCCCAGAAGCTTCCTCATTGCAATCCCACCCACCCCCACTCGTCGTGTCCCCAGGCAATGTCTGTGCTTATCTCTGTCACTATAGCTTGTTTTCCTAAGATTTTTTACAAGTGAAATCACATCCTATCCACTCTCTGCTGCCTGTCTTCCTCCCACCGGCAGACCTATTTTAGGGGTCATGATGTACTGTGCACAGCAGTTTGTTTCCTTTCACTGCAGTCATACCCCGTGTGTGGATAGACCACAGCTGTGTATCCATTCAGCCGAGTCATACTCCGTGTGTGGATGGACCACAGCTGTGTATCCATTCAGCAGAGTGATACTCCGTGTGTGGATAGACCACAGCTGTGTATCCATTCAGTGGAGTGATACCCCGTGTGTGGATGGACCACAGCTGTGTATCCATTCAGCCGAGTGATACTCTGTGTGTGGATAGACCACAGCTGTGTATCCATTCAGCGGAGGCCTACCCCGTGTGCGGATGGACCACAGCTGTGTATCCGTTCAGTGGCGTCATACCCCGTGTGTGGATGGACCACAGCTGTGTATCCATTCAGCAGAGTCATACTGTGTGTGTGGATAGACCACAACTGTGTATCCATTCAGGTGTTGATGGACATTTAGGTTGCTTCCAGGTGTGGCCAGGACAAACCAGGCTGCTATGAACCTCTGTGCACAGGCCTTTGTGTAGATACATGGTTTCATTTCTCCCGGGTTAATATCCAGGCTTGGAAATGGCTGGATTGTATGATAGGTGTATTAGTCCGTTCTCACACTGCTCATAAAGATTGGGTAATTTATAAAGGAAAGAGGTTTAATGGACTCACAGTTCCACGTGGCTGGGGAGGCCTCACAATCATGGCAGAAGGCAAAGGAGGAACAAAGCCACATCCTGTCCGGCAGCAGGCAAGAGAGAGCGTGGTGCAGGGGAACTCCCCTTTATAAAACCATCAGATCTCGTGAGACTTGTTCACCATCACGAGAACAGCAGAGAAAGACCCACCCTCATGATTCAATTACCTCCCACCGGGTCCCTCCCATGACACATGGGAATTATGGGAGCTACAATGTGAGATTTTGGTGGGGACACAGCCAAACCATATCAGTAGGTATGTTTTTAACTTTTTGCAAAATTGCAAAGCAGTTTTCCAAAAAGGCTGCACCGCTTAGTCCAGCAGTGCAAGAGAAGCGGGTCCTCCACATCCTTGTCAGCACTGGGTACCGTCAGTCCTTTTAGGTGGAGCCATTTTCACACGGGTGTGGTGATGTCTCATCACGTTTTGTTTCCATTTTCCTTATGACTAATGATGTCGAGCATCTTTTCATGGGCTTATTTGCTATATCCACACATCTTCTTCAGTGAAGCATCCTTTCACATCGTGTGCCTGTTTTTTTTAATTGGAGGGTTAGTTTTGTTTTTACTGAGTTTGAAGAGTTCTCTCTGTGTTCCCAGTACCACCCCTTTATCAAATGTATGTGATGAATGAGAGCCTAATGCTGCTGTAAGATAATTACCACAAACTTAGAGGCTTACAATCACACAAAACTATTATTTTACAGTTGTGGAAGTCAGAAGCCTAAAATCAAGTTGTTGATAGGGCTAGGTTCCTTCTGGAGGCTTCTGGGGAGAATCTGCTTCATTGTCTTTTCCAGCTTTTAGAGGCTGCTGCATGAGAACTCATGGCCCCTCCCTTCATCTGCAAAGAGTGGCTCCAACCTTGGCTTCTGTCCTCATTGCCTCCTTTTCCTCCCTGATCCTAACTCTACTGCTCCCCATTTAGAAGGACCCTCGGGATTACATCAGGCCCACTCAGAGAAGCCAGGATCATCTCCCCGTGTCATGATCCTTCATCTCATCTGCATTTTGCCATGTATGGTTGATGGCCTTGGGGGCCATTCTTCAGCCTACAACATATGATTTGCAAATATATTCTCTGAGTCTGTGGCTAGGAAGAGTCGATGATGTTAAGCTGCCTATTCTCCTGAAATTGATCTGCAGATGCAATGCAGTCTAAATGTATACATAAGTAACTAACCTGCACATTTTGCACATGTACCCTAAAACTTAAAGTATAATAATAATAAAATAAAAGAAAAGAAAATCCCAGCAGCCCTGTTTTTGTACAAATTGAAGAATCAGCTTCAATTTGTACTAAAACAGGGCTGCTGGGATTTTCATTTGAACTGTGGCTTTCTTTTTATTCCCTTAACACAGCCTTTCAAATGGCAGAACTGTTTTTTTTGTTTTGTTTTGTTTTTTGTTTTTTTAAATATAGGATCTTGCTCTGTCACCCAGGGTGGAGTGCTGTGGCCCAATCTTGGCTCACTGCAACCTCCACCTCCTGGGTTCAAGTGATGCTCATGCCTCAGCTTCCTAAGTAGTTGGCAGTAGTTACAGCGGTGTGCCACCACACTCGGCTAATTTTTTGTATTTTAAGTAGAGACGGGGTTTCACTGTGTTGGCCAGGCTGGTCTCAAACTCTTGGCCTCAAATGATCTGCCCAGCTCGGCTTCCCAAAGCTCTGGGAGTACAGTTAGGAGCCACTGTGCCCAGTCCAAACAACAGAATATTTTAATTTTGATACAATCCATTAATCAATATTTTGCTTTTGGAGATTATGCTTTTAGTATCCTATCCAAGAAATCATTGCCTAATTCCAGTGTTTTCTTCTGGAAGTTTTATACTTTTCTATTTCCCACTGAGAGCTATGATCTATTTCAAATTCATTTTTCTATATAGTGTGAGGTAGGGATCAATGTTCTTTTTGTTACAAATTCAATTAGTCCAGCACCACTTAATGAAAAGTCTAGCTTTTCTCCACTACATTTCCTTTGTGCTTTTATCAAATATCAATTTCCACATCCATGTAGGTCTATTTCTAAAATCTGTATTCTGTTTCATTGTTTTTTTGTCTGCTTTTACATCCAAACAACCATTTTCTTGATAGTGATGCTTTATAATAATTCTTGAAATTAGGTAGTATTGACCTCCCAAATTTGTTTTTTTTAAAAGATGTTTTGGTATTCTACATCTGTGTTTTTCCATATAAATTTTAGAATCAACTTCAATTTGCATTTAAAAAGCTTCTGGGATTTTTGTTTGGCCTGTGTTGCATCTGCAGATCAATTTGGGGAGAATAGGCAGCTTAACATTATTGAATCTTCCATCCATGAACTAGGTATAATCTCTCATTTACTTAGATCTTTAATTTTTTCCAACAATATCTTGTAGTTTTCTGAATAGGTCTAAACATATTTGATTGGATTTATCCATAAGTATTTTATATTTTCAATGCTATGGTAAATGGTGTTTTAATTTATTTCTGATTATTCATTAGTGATTTGAAAAAAACAATGGATTTTATATATTGAAGTTATATACTACAACCTTGCTAAACTCACTTTGTAGTTCCAGTAGATTTTTCAGATTTGATCAGATTTTCTACAGAATCATGTCATGTGTTAAATAAAAAAAGACAGTTTACTTCTCCTTTCCTAATATACATAACTTCTTTTTCTTGCCAGTGACACTGACTAGGACCTCTAGTACCTTGCTGAGTAGAAATGGTGGGGGTGGACGCCTTCTCTTCCTCTTGGTTGTTCTAATTGCATTCATTCAGTCTTGTACCATTCAACGTGATGTGAACTGTGGGTTTTTTGTGGATGCCCTTGAGCAAGCTTCCTTCCATGGTAGACAGGTCCCAGAGTGTTCCCCAGGATCCTTGCACCTCACTGCTCACAGCCATGTCTGGTCCCCACTGGTCCCCAGCCCTCTTGAGTGTAGAGATAATCTATGATTTGCTTCTAACCAAGAGTATGGCAAAGAGGAAGCTGTGTATGTGATTATGTGCATGTGATTATTGCATAAAATGGTAGCTCCCATCTTGCTGGTCTTGCTGCAGTCTCTCACTCCCTTGTTGGTTTTGAGGAAGGAAGTGGCCATTTGGGGAACTCCATGGGACAGGAATTGTGGGTAGTCTTTAGGAATAAAGGGCATCTTCCAACCAAAAACCAGCAAGAAAATGTATCCCTCAATTCCTATTAATACAATGACAAGGGTTTGCGGTCTGCCCCTAAACTGAACGAGCTTAAAAACAGACCACTCCCCAGTTGAACCACAGATGAGACTCTAGCCCTGTCTGATACCTCAATTGTTGCTTTTGAGACCTTAGCAGAGGACCCCAATACATGGACTCCTGACCCACAAAAACTATGAGATAATAAACAGGTGTTATTTTAAGCTGCTAAGATGTGGTAATTTGTTACACAATGATAGAAAATGAATACTTTTTTATTCTTTATTTTTGGAGAGCCTTTTTCATCTGGAATGGATGAAAATGTTCAAATCTTTTTCTGTTTCTTTTGAGATGATAGCATATCATTTTTAATTTGGTAAGATAGAGAATTACATTGATTTTTAAGAGGTAAACAAACATTCTATTCCTGGGCTAAACCTCACTTGCTCATGATACATTATTTTCATAGACAGTTTCAGTTTGCTAAAATTTTTCTTAAAATTGTGGTATCTATGTTCATGAGGGCTATCAGTCTATTGTTATTTTTTTCTTGCAATGATTTTTATCTACTTTTGCTATTGGGGAAATGCTGGCCTCATAGAATGAATGATGAAGTAGTTGTAACTTTCTGATTTTCAGAAAGAATGTGGGAATAATTGCTATTATTCTTCCTTAAATGTTTGGTAGATTTCATCAGTGACACTGTCTGGGCCTGGAGATTTTTTTGCTGGGCTCTCTATTCTGTAGACTCTCTATTTCTTCAATGGGCTCTCTTGTCTGTTCCATTGGTCTATATGTCTACCTTCACATCAGTACCACATTATCCTGATAAACTTCTTTATAATAAAAATAAAGGCTTAACTACAATTTCAATTTATTTTATATGTATAGTTTTGTTTTGTTTTGTTTTGTTTTGAGATGGAGTTTTGCTGTTGTCACCCAGGCTGGAGTGCAATGGCACGATCTTGGCTCACTGCAACCTCTGCCACCAGGGTTCAAGCAATTCTCCTGCCTCAGCCTCCAGAGAAGCTGAGATTACAGGTGCCTATCACCACACCAGCTAATTTTTGTGTTTTTAGTAGAGAAAGGGTTTTGCCACATTGGCCAGGCTGGTCTCGAACTGACTTCAGGTGATCTACCCACCTCAACCTCCCAAAGTGCTGGGATTACAGGCGTGAGCCACCACACCAGTTGTTCGACTTATGTATTTCTTGAGTGACTTTGGTGGTTCAAAGAAATTGTCCATTTCATTTCTACTGTTGAATATATTGGTGCTAAAGTGTTTTAATATCCCCTTATATTCCTCATAATATCTGTAGAATATGTAGTGAGGTCCTTGATCTCTTCCTAATAGTGATATTTTGCATTCTCCCTCTTTTTTCTCTTTTCTTCAGTCTGACTAGAGGTTTATAAATTTTATTTACCTTCTCAAAGAATCAGCTTCAGGTTGTATTGATTTTCTGCACTGGTTCATTATTATTCATTCTCTTTTTTTCTACTTTGGATTTAATTTACTCTTGTTTTTCTAGTTTCTTGAGATGGAAGCAGAGGCTGTTGACCTGAGACCTTTCTTCCTTTTTAGTGAACATTTCACACTGTAATTTGCCTCCCAAGGAGTGCTTTAAGAACACCATGCAAACTGTATTTTACTGCCTTTTTGTTTTTATTCAATTCAACATTCTTTCTAATTTCTCCTTTGGCCTCTTCTATTTCCTATATCTTATTTAGAAGAATGTTATTTAGTATCCAAATATTTGAGAGGATTTTCTAGATACCTTTCTTTTCTTGATTTCTAATTAATTCCATTGTTGTCCGAGAACATCCTTTGTGTGGCGTGAATCTGTAGAAAGTTGTTATTTTAGTGGCCCATTAGAATTTGTAGTAAATCTCTTCCATGATCACGGTTTACCTTCAGGCAACATGAAGCCACTGCTGTCTGCTACAAGAGTCTCATGGCCACATTCTCCATTTCTTTCCTCCTGGCCTTTGTGAGATGGTGGTCACGTTACAGACCTCGCAGATGGGATCCATGCCTGCCTGGTCTGTCTCCTGTGCACAGCATCACCTGTCCTAGAACATCTGGCATCCTGAGGGTGGAGACCTGGGCTCAGGCACAGAGGTAGCTTGTGTGGGAGGGAAACTTCTGGAAGGGGGATGTGATGGTTAATACTGAGTGTCAACTTGATTGGATTGAAGGATGCAAAGTATGGATCCTGGGTGTTTCTGAGAGGATGCTGCCAAAGGAGATGAACATTTGAGTCAGTGGACTGGGGAAGGCAGACCCACCCTCAGTCTGGTGGGTACCATCTCATCAGCTGCCAGTGAATAAAAAGCAGGCAGAAAAACATGAAAAAGCAAAATGGGCCTAGCCTCCCAGCCTACATCTTTCTCCCCTGCTGGATCCTTCCTGCCTTCAAACATCAGACTCCGAGTTCTACAGTTTTGAAGCTCAGATTGGCTCTCCTTGCTCCTCAGCTTGCAGACAGCCTATTGTGATCCTGTAAGTTAATACTTAAGAAACTCCCCTTTATATATATCTGTCCTATTAGTTCTGTCCCTCTAAGAGAACCCTGATTAATACAGGGGGAAGAAAAGGCCCTGGGATGGGACCCGAGGAGCTACAGCCAGATGCCGGCTCAGCCATGAACTGGCCATGTGCCTTGTGGGACCTTCTGCTCTTCTCTGAGCCTTAGCCTCCTCGCCCATAACAAGTGACATGACCCCTGGAAGCACCCCTAACCAACATTTACACTGGTGCCTGTGAGGGCTTTGGTTTTTGTGTGTTATCATTTGTGGGCAATTTTGAGTTCACTAAAGACTTTTCAGGTCTTCCTTTGTTTTCTAAAACTAATTCAAATTTAATTATTTCCATTCATTAAAAATCTTACTTTAGGGCCGGGTGCGGTGGCTCACACTTGTAATCCCAACACTTAGGGAGGCTGAGGTGGGTGGATAACCTGAGGTCGGGAGTTCGAGACCAGCCTGACCAACATGGAGAAACCCCGTCTCTACTAAAGATACAAAAAGTAGCCGGGCATGGTGGTGCCTGCCTGTAATCCCAGCTGCTCGGGAGGCTGAGGCAGGAGAATCGCTTGAACCTGGGAGGCAGAGGTTGTGGTGAGCCGGGATCACGCCATTACACTCCAGCCTAGGCAACAAGAGTGAAACTCCGTCTCAAAAAAAAAATACTGTACTTTAAAAGCTGCATTCTGCCTTCATTTTTAAAGTGTGACTTATAAACCTTATTATTCTGTCTTAATAACCACCTATAAGGAACCTATGAATAATTCTTGGTCCATTCCTTAACTTAGCTAACTAAACATCTTCAAACATTGTTACTGCATTTATACATTTAATATAACCACATTCATCCTTTAGTACCTTGTCTAACTTTAAAAAATCCTTCTGAATAGGAACTGCTAGAAATGTAATCATTTAAATTCACCATGTGATAAACTCAGAGTTCCAATAAAGTGATTCAATAGTTTATATGAATTCAGTAAGGTTTCTGCATAAATGCACTCTGCCAAATCAATGACTCAATTGGCCATTTTCTGTTGAGGTTATCCTGCACCCACTCCAATAGGCCAAATTCTCTTGATTATTGCAAGTACTTTAAATAGCGTATTTTTTAGATTTCTGAACACTAAAATATTAATATAATGTCTTTGAGCTTTTAAAGCCTTCTAGACTTAATTTTAAGTCATCCAGGCTTGAAAGATGCTTCTATTAAGAAGGACAAATAGCATGCAGTAAAGGAACCTGCCTAAGGACTTGGAATTTTGGCTGCTGGGGTTTCACTGGGCAGGTCTGGGGTCCTGGCTCCTCTGCAGGTGACTTCAGGACTTTGAGGAAGATGCCCCCAAGCCATCTTTCTAGGTTCCATATCTGCACCTCCATGGAGCCTGTGTCTTCCCCAGGTTCATCCCTGGACCGCATCTGCATCCGGCATAGCCTTAAGTCTTGAGAGGTCTGCCCTAAACACCTTGGAACCTGAGGGGGGTCTTAATCAGTCATAGTCTCAGGACCACACATCTCCATGGGCATTGAAGGAATATCCGATGGGATTTTGTTTCTTGTGTGGCTTTGCTGGGCTGGGGTCACAGTTTAAAATCCTTCTACTTGATCTTGCCAAGGAAGAAGGCACCCTGGCATCCCGATGGCCGCAGCTGGCAGGGTGCGGTGGTGGTAATGGGAGGTGCAGTGCTGGTTCTGTCTCTGGGGGCTTTAGGTATATGGCTTCTGGGGCCGCACCTGCTACTGTATCTGTCTGTAACCTGGCTCACTCCCAGGTGAGAGTGCGCCTTCGGGCCAGCTCTTCTCCAAAAGGCGAAGACAACCACTGAAGTAAGTCCACAGCCATCCTACAGGTGGGATGCCTGGCCTCAGGGCTCAGGGGGTTCCCTGGGCCCTAGGAGTGAAATTTGCCTACTCTCATCCTCCCTACAGGCTAAGCCCCTGCATTCACACTCAAGGTCTCCCCCTCAGATGTGCACTTGGGTCATAGTCCCCCAGGCTCCCCACTCTTCTCTCCTTTCCCTCTTGTTTGTGTGCCACTGTGCTCTATGTACTGCCCCAGGAAACAGTGGACACACACGCATTTTCCTCTCCTTTTAACCCTGGCAGCCTGCCTGGACCTCATAGTGGCAGTTTCCAGCCTCCTGAGGAGAGTCCCAAGTCTGCTCATGATGTGGTGAGGGTTACTGTGTAAGGCCCACACCAGTGGCCCATGACCAGCTCTGGCCATGAGGACTCTAGGTATTCGGATAAGGGAGCGAGACCTCTTTGAAGCAGAACATCTTTAGCAAACCCTTCCGTGTTCCCTGTCATCAGCTCATGGCATCATCTGCTCACCGCTGAACAAAGGTAGGAGAATGGGCCTGGGCTGTTTGCCCAAGGCCACAAGCAAGTTAACCTGTTCCCTGGAAGGAGACCGTCCCCCTGGAGGGATGACAGTCGCCATGGGATCCCCAAGGGGCGGGGGTTAGGGAGCAGCCCTGGAGATGATCTCGCACCTCCTGCTGGCGTCACCAAGCCTGCGGAGAGGAAGCAGCTGTCACTTGGAAGATGAGAAATTGGAGTCTGAGGGAGGCTGGCTTCTCTAGCCCTATAAGAGGGCAGGCACCTTTCGAAGCAAAGACCAGAAGAGATGGAGCTGGACAGAGCTGTGGGGGTCCTGGGCTCTGCCACCCTGCTGCTTACTTTCCTGGGCATGGCCTGGGCTCTCCAGGCGGCAGACACCTGTCCAGGTAAGGGCACTCCAGGGCCTCCTCTTGGAAACTTCTCATCTCTGAAAGCTGGCAGCTTCGTGACTGGTGGCTTCCTGGCTTCTAGGCCTTGCACCAGGCCGTGTGGAGCCTTGTCTAGCAAGACAGCAGCTCTGCACGCCTCATCTTATGCGAACAAACGCAGAGGCCCTGAATGGATGTGGCATCTCAGAGACGGAGCTTCCTCTGCTTGCCCTCCCGTAATGGAAACCGAGGCAGGTTTCCAGCCTCCCTGGGCCACATGTCCCCCTCTAAGTGTAAAAAGCGTAGTCATGGTGTTGTGTGGAAAGGTGAGGCTTGTGGCGCCAGCTGGGTAGACACCAGTCAGATATTCTGCCATGATTGCCAACACAGACAGACAGGGTGTCCAGCAGGGACGAGCACCCGGGGAGACAGGGTGTCAGGCGGGGATGAGCACCCGGGGAGACAGGGTGTCAGGTGGGGATGAGCACCCGGGGAGACAGGGTGTCAGGCGGGGATGAGCACCCCGCACTGTGGGACCTTTCCATCCAGGACCTGCTGGGCTCTGGAGATGGCGGTTCCCATGGTGTCCCTGATGTGGCACAATAAGGGTGGCATTGTCCCTGTGAGTTCTGGCCCTCCTTCGGGGTACCCAAGGGGACACTCGGGTGCCAAACCATGGGCTCCAGTGCATGGGAGGGCAGGTTGAAAATGCAGGTTCTGGAGTCAGGTCCTGACTCCGTCCACCTGGGGCTGGGATGGAGGGTCAGGACTTTGTGATGCTCTCGATGCTTGCAGAGATTCGTGTCAGGATTTCTGGAATGCATGTGAGACACAGAGCTCTGGGGTGTACTGTGGCTAGCATCACATTCAAGGAGCAATGCATGGCATGAAGTGTGATACAGGCCAGGAACAGCAGGGATTCGCTTGAAAACTCGTAGTGGCTCGTGGAGTGGTGGGGTTAGGGTGGCATTATTTTCTTCCTTAAACACTTCTAGAGTTTCTAAATGATCAAATAATAGCACGTGTTATTTTCGTAACACACTCACTTGAATTTGAGTTATCTAATTAAAAACAACAAAGCTGCATTCCAGCTCTAGTTTTGCACCAGCTTGTTCTGTGTCCTTGAAGGACGCCTCCCTCTGTGGAGGAACGAGGTGGACCCACAGGAGCCCATCCCCTCTCAGATCTGCTCCAAGATTAGACGTGGGAGTCGCAATGGTAGCCTCTCTCCCTGTGTCCTTCTCACCCGATATTGATTACAATGACATGATAGATGAGAACAGACGAGATTAGGATGCTATCCTAAATGGTAGGAGCTGAAATGAACCTGCACCCCTCGGTAGGTAAGGGAACAGAGGCTCAGAGGGGTTAAGGGACTTGTTTCAGGACACACAGTACTGAGGAAGTAAGGTTTGCCTGCGGGCAGGGTAGCCTCCAAGGCCAGGGTTCTGCCCCAAATCACCTTTCTGCCTGACCAGTGCCCAAGAGGTGAGGACAGACCAAGTGCCCACCAGGGCAGGAAAACCTCCCTTCCAGGTGACCCTCCAGCTGAGGGAGGTGGCTGTGGCTATAGCCATCTGCCCAGTCCTGATGTCACCAAGGTGGCAGGTGCCTTTCAGTTGAGTGGTGTATCTATGGCTCAGTGGAGTCTTCAGGCCCAGGTGACACTGAGTGGCCACCTGTATTTTTCTGCAGAAGTGAAGATGGTGGGCCTGGAGGGCTCTGACAAGCTCACCATTCTCCGAGGCTGCCCGGGGCTGCCTGGGGCCCCTGGGCCCAAGGGAGAGGCAGGCACCAATGGAAAGAGAGGTAAGTGCAGGCATGGCGGGGGGCACTGGCTCTTGCTCTTTTTGAAACTAGATGCTGAGTTGGGCAACACCCCCACCGTGGTTCCTAGATCGAGAGCTGGGTCAGGCCCCTGCAAGAGCCAGGAACAGAACTGACTCCCAGGGCCCAACAGGGTTCTGACATGGAGGGAGCGTCTTTCTTAGCTATTTCAGGAGCTCACAATTGGACATGCTTCTGTAGCTCCGTCTCGTAGTCCTTGATCCGATACCAGCTTTGCTCGGCCGCTGGCATGACTTCTAAGCTCTATGTCCCTCCACCTTCCCACCTCAACATGGAGGGCATGACACTCTTTTCCACCTGTCTCAGATGAGGAAACTGAGCCTCAAAGAGTCCAGGGATTTCCCTCTGTTCTCACACTTGGAAGGAAAAGAGCCGAGATTCTACCCATGGTCTCTGGATTTCCAGCTCCCGGCCCCTGAGTGAACAGGAGAGCCCTGTGAGGCCTGGATCCTGGGTCTAGAACCTTCTGGTGCAGGATGGGCAAGCCAGGACGGGGCCACAGTCACATCGTAGCACGAGCAGGGTCATGGCCATGATTGGAAATGACAGCCGCCAGCTCCAGGGTGGGCCCTTTGATCCTGGGCTGGGCAGTTTTGCTCAAGTCAGTGTCTTTGGAAATTGCAGGAGAACGCGGCCCCCCTGGACCTCCTGGGAAGGCAGGACCACCTGGGTCCAACGGTAAGGAGGGGACAAGAGTGAGGAGCGGCTTCAAGGCCCTTCCAGATCTGGCTGCAGAGGAATGCGGGCGGGTCTTCTGGGGCTGCCACGATGTCCTCGCCAGAGCTGACGCCTGCCCAGGCAGGGCTCTCGGGGCTCAGTCCAGGGCAGGGGTCTCAGTGTGCGGGAAGGGTTCTCAATGTGTGTGTGGGTTCTCAGCTTGGGGGAGTGGGGTTATCAGTGTGGGAGCTGGTTCTCAATGTGTGTAGGGGGTCTCAGTTTGGGGAAGTGGGGTAATCAGTGTGGGGGCAGGGTTCTCAATGTCTGAGGAGGGGTTCTTGGTGGTGTAGGGAGAGGTTCTTGGGGTGTGTGTTGGGGGAGTGGTTCCCGGTGGGCAGGCTGTGGGGAGGTGTTATCAGCAGGGAGGGAGGAGCTGTCAATATGGGGGAGAGATTCTGGGATGGGGGAGAGGTTCTGATTATTCGGGGAGGGACTTTTAGTGTGGGGAGGGGTTCTTAGTGGGGGGGCTGTCTGTATGGGGGAAGAGGTTCTCAGATAGGGGAAGGTTTTCAATGCAGGAGCATCTGCCCTGTGGGTGGGCCTGAGGCCAAATCCTGTCCCTCTAATGTGGAAGTGGTCTTGAGATGGTGGGGTGGGATTGTCTGCTCACCTCTCTAAGCCCCACTCAGTCCTGGCATCTGTCCCCTGAGCATGAGGCCCTGTCTTGTCCCCTCCCCCGACTCTGCTTGAAAACCAGGATCAGCCCTGGATGGCTTGGAGAACCATGCCAACAAGTTCCAAACACATAATTAGTGGAAATTCTCTGCTTTAAAACAAAGAATTTTCTGATATATTTTCTTGAGGAATATTTTGAAGAATCGGAGAAATATGCAGTAGGAAATTGAAGCTCCCTTTACTCACTCACCTTTACCCACAGACCTACTCAGAATAAGACCACCCTACACTCACCAAACCCCAGGCTCAGTCATGGGTTGTGTCTAAACATGAAATATGCAGGTTTGGTGCCCAAACCCCAAACAACACTCCCCACATCATATTACCGTGTCCACCAAGATGGGCTGTTTGCAGGCCTTGGGGCCTCAGGAGAACCCTGAAGATCCAGGCTTCCTCTAGTTGGCATGTGGAGGCCTCAGCAGTCTCTGGGATGGTGGCCTCTGCTTCCCCAGGAACCTCTGAAAGGGGTGCATGTGGTGGAGAGGCCAGTGTAGGCATCCCTCGAGGGAAAGAAAAATTTGGCCAACAGAACCAGGGTCAGGGACTCCTTGACTGGACCCATAACATCACCTCCTGGGGAGGCCCAGAAAATGGTCTCCACTTTCTACACGGTGTCCGCGGACCAGTGGTGGCTGAAGGGCTCTGATTTCCAAACTGTGACATGTGTGTCCTCTCTCATCCATGAACAGGAGCACCTGGGGAGCCCCAGCCATGCCTGACAGGTGACTGACCACCCCCACACTCCTCCCACAGCTTGTGGCTGCCCTTGGCTGGAAGTCCAGGGTTATATGATGCCATTGCCAGAATGAAGTGACAAATATGAACAGAAAAAAATGGTTGCTTGCCCGTTTCCTTGTCCCCTAATTATTCAAGGAAGGACAAATATTGTCCAGACAACTTACATACACTCCATGGCAATTTTCTTCTACCTTCTAATCTACCCCAGAAGGCCGGGTGCCCAGGAGCTGAAGGTGGGGGTGACACTGGGAGGTGGGAGGGTCGGGCCGACTGGCTGTGGCCATCACAGCTGCGTGGCCCTGGGGGCCGTGCCCTGTCCAGGCCTCAGAGTCCTGCTCTGTTCATACAGACGCCTATGGCCCTGCTCCTCCCTCCGGGGCCTCCCTCCCGCTGCCCCTGCCCTGCCCAGGGCTCCTGTCCTGCAGCCATTCCCCGGGTTCCCTTTCCAGGCCCACGCACCTGCAAGGACCTGCTAGACCGAGGGCACTTCCTGAGCGGCTGGCACACCATCTACCTGCCCGACTGCCAGCCCCTGACGGTGCTCTGTGACATGGACACGGACGGAGGGGGCTGGACTGTGAGTGTGGGGCTGGGCAGAGGTGGTCAGCCTAGGAGTCCCAGAGGCCATGCTGCACACCTGGCAGGAGAACACACTCTGGAATTCTCTATTCCCCTGGTCGGGGACAGTCAGAGATGATGGGGGAGGTGACCGGTGGGTAAAAGTCCAGGCCGTTGGGGGAGGCTGGGAGAGGCCGGGTGCTCTCCTGCTGTGTGGCTTGGGGCTTGTTGCCTCCCCTCTCTGAGCCCCCATTTCCTCCTTCATCCTGTGGAGTCTGTGAGCAAAACAGGTGGGCGTGCTGGTGACCCCAGCCTGTGATGCTCTGCCAACTACAAATGCTGCTTCTCTGGAGGGCGGGTCCCCCGTGCTGTGGGACGTCGGCCTGGCCCCCTGGCTCCTGTCCCCTGCCTCCTCCACAGGTTTTCCAGCGGAGGGTGGATGGCTCCGTGGACTTCTACCGGGACTGGGCCGCGTACAAGCAGGGCTTCGGCAGTCGGCTGGGGGAGTTCTGGCTGGGGAATGACAACATCCACACCCTGACAGCCCGGGGTAGGGCCACTGCTGGGGCTTGGGGGTCAGGGGCCCTGAATGGGGGTGCCCCTGCCCCTTGGGCCTGGGCTGCCTGGAACACAAGAGCCTCTTGGCCCACAGGGGATTGGGCCCTGAGCACACTCAGGGTGGCACTGGGACCTCCGAGGGCTGCGTCCCCTGCCACAGGCTCTGACAGCATCGGGACGGGAGAGGGTTAGAGCTCTGGGCTGAAGGCCTCTTCAGGTCTTGGCCCCACTGGCATCTCCAGGTCCTGAGAGTGGGAAGGAGGGACAGAGTGGCCCTATAGTGGATTTTGGGCCCAACCCCAACTCTACCTCTAATCCGCTAGGATTTGGGAGTCAAGAGTCTTGCCCTGTTGCTCGGCACACCCTGCCAGGTCAGAGCTACACAGGCCCCGGGGATGCTGCAGTGCTCTCTGCCCTCTGCCTCCATGGAGTCCAGACCTCCTTCCAGGCCCTGCCCCAGATCCCCAGCTCCCATGTCTAAAGGTAGAGGGCCCTTCTGCTGGGACCCTGAAACCTTTCTCTGACAGGAACCAGCGAGCTCCGTGTAGACCTGGTGGACTTTGAGGACAACCACCAGTTTGCTAAGTACAGATCATTCAAGGTGGCCGACGAGGCGGAGAAGTACAGTCTGGTCCTGGGGGCCTTTCTGGAGGGCAGTGCGGGTGAGTGTCTGCTTGGGCTGTGTGGCTTCTGAGGGGGGTTTGGGAAGTGGAGAGAGTGTGCTCAGTGTCCTGGCAGCCTTGTGGAAGAGGCCTCACCTCTCTGAGCCAATTCGTTCATCTCTACATGCAGACACTAACATCTGTGCTCTGTGTAGCATGGGGGTCGTGGGACACATCAGTGTATGACTGCAGAAACCCCAGCAAGGACATCTGGTAGGAAGGAAGTCTCTGCACAGCAGGGACCTATGCACAGTGACAGTAGCTGATATCTCTGTGGGGCGTGGCTGGAAGGGGTCTGCCATGGTGGAATCCAGAGTAGAGAATGATGATCTTGACCCCTGCCTCCTGTTCTTCTGTGAAATAAACGTAGTATACATTAGGCGGCACGGCTAGATCTAAAGACAATTTGCCAAGACCACTGCCAACAGCAGGGCAGTATTCGCTGGAGTCATGGATTGCACTTCTTGGATTGTGCAGTGCACAACCTGCCTAACCATACATGGAGGACACACCAGGCCGGGCCTCAGGTATAAAGACTTATACTGCCTGTAATGATGTTACTGCCTGTAACAATGCTCACATTTCCTCCTGCACAGGTGATTCCCTGACGTCCCACAACAACCAGTCCTTCTCCACCAAAGACCAGGACAATGACCGTAACACTGGAAATTGTGCTGTGATGTATCAGGGAGCTTGGTGGTACAAAAACTGCCATGTGTCAAACCTGAATGGTCGCTACCTCAGGGGGACTCATGGCAGCTTTGCAAATGGCATCAACTGGAAGTCGGGGAAAGGATACAATTATAGCTACAAGGTGTCAGAGATGAAGGTGCGACCTGCCTAGCCCAGGCCAGCCTCAGGGTCAGGACGCCTCCACACATAGTTGGCGGGGGGGTAGGGTTGGGAGCTTGGCCCTACGGTTTGTAAAAGAAACACATGTCGTGATTCTAAATTGGGTTTGTCTTGCTGTGCAGAAGAGGTTCAAATCCAGCTCTGTTTCCACAATCAACCCTTCCAGATTTGTGACATTAACTCACCTCAAACCTCTGTCTTTCCTTGACAATGAGTAAGAATGTGTTTCTGACCATGCCAGCAGGAACCTTCCTTAAGAACAAATACAAGACTCTGATGCTGTGATGGGCTCAGATTGCAGCCCTGTTCAGGTCCCTGGGCAGGCTAAACGCTTTCCTGGGGCTTGACCATCTGGGCTTCTCTGTGAGCTGGATGGCAGGGAAGTGAGAAGGCGCATGGGAGAGGAAGTTTCTCCTGCACTCAGAGATGCCGTTGCCTGTCCAAGGCCCCCAGTCTTCTAGCCGCAGCTCTGCCCCCTCACCCCCGTCACCCAGGCTTCCTGCCACCTGCTGTCCTGGGTATTCGTGGGGTCTGCTCACTACTTCCTCACAAGCCGAAGCAAGAGTGGCAGTGTGCCTGTGACTCCCTCATCAAAACGGAGAGAGTGGTTACATGAGGCAGGTGCGAGGGACCCGAGCACTCCTGGGGAGGGAAGAACCCTCCTTTTGGCCACGAGTGTCCATCCTAAAGCTGCCCTGCAGCCAAGCCCAGTGCAGATTGAATCAGAAAGCCAAAGCCCCTTCCACCCGCTTCTCTCAGGCAAGCTGCCTGCAAGAGGGCAAAGTGTATTAGCGCGGGAGCTTGTGTCTGCTGAGGATGGCACCTGGCCCTCTCCTCCCACCATCTCCCTGTCCTCCTGAGGTCCCGTCCCCTGTCCCTGGTCCCCGGCCAGCTCAGCCTGACAAGGCTTTTAGAGGCTCCGCACCCCAGTATCGGCCAGTGCTGACCCTTGTACAGCTGTTTGGGTCCCTGATCACTCTCATAACAGCCCTGCCCTTGTCCTATACCCTCTACTCAGAGAGGATCCAGAAGGGTCCAAGGAGGCCGTGATCCCTCCCTGAGCTTTTTCATGCGGGCCCCCTCCTTCCCCTACAAGGGTCCGTCCTGGGTCTTAGCTGGTCTAAGTCCCACACAAGTCATGGAGAGGGCTGTGTGTCTGGGACTTCTCGGGGGAGAGTGCACTGTTTCCTCTGAGTTCCTGGAGGGGGTGCGTCATGAAGATCAGGACACAGCCATCTCCGCCTTCCCTCCTCACTCTGGGTCCGAGGCCTAGGATGAGCCAGGACAGGAGGAAGCAGGGATGGCCCTGGGCGTGGCCTTTCCTTCCTTCCTGGGCCCGGCCCTTCCTTCCTTCCTGGGCCCGCAGGAGGGGGCCACACCACCCACCCAGGGGGCTGACCCGTCCTCAGGACAGAAACTAGCAAGCTGTCAAACCTGAGGGTTTATAACTAAATGACGGGGTGCTGCCCCAGGAAATTACACCCAGACATCTCTTTTCTCATAGACCTGGGTCCCTAGCTTTTAGACAGGATGACAAATCACTGACAGGTGCTGACTTTACATGCACTGTGGCCTCACACTTCAGCCATTCACTGCCAGGCAGTCTTCTAGGGCAGCAAAGAGCTCAGCCACACAACCCGGGCCACAGCCAGGATGAGGCCTGGTGTCAGAACTCCCCTCAGCGCCATTCACCCCCCATTCTGGGCATTTCAATCTCCAACAGGAGACTTAAATGAAGAAAACACACACCTCACACAGCTGTAAACGGAGGAACTGGGAATTTCTCCCAAATCTTGACCCTTGAGTTCTAGAAATGGGGTCCTCCCTGGAATGTATGATGGCATTATTCTGGAAGGCAAAAATAAAGCTATTTAATATAGAAATATTTTTAGCCTGACAAGCCAAAGATTTTTTAAAATATTGTTTTTTTAAATTTTCTTAATTGAGAAATGAGCTAAAAAGTAACTTTTTCTAAATATTTAATATAGCTTTGCTATACTTTATAAATACTCTTAAGCTTTGGGGGGGTTTGTTGGAATAAGAAAAAGTACTTATAAAAGTGCAGTCAGTATGTCAGGAGGCTTGCGTAATTAACACAGCACAGGGAGGTCATGGAGGCTTGTGTAATTAACCTAGTATAACATAAATGTATTTGCATGACATGTGCATTGTATGTGCATACATGTGTGTGTTTGCACCTGCGGGGCCTCCGGGAGGTGTAACTGAGGCAGGCATCGGAAGGGCTCTGTAGGAGCAGCTGGTACTGGGTGGGCACCTGGGAGCTGCAGGTGCCTGCTTCTCCCATCCCCTGAAAGACTTGGCTCTTCAGGCCACCAGTGCTGCCTCAGGGCGTCTGGCTCCTTCCAGAGCAGGGGGCTGAGCCAGGTTGGAGCCTGGGCCAAACAGGGCTGGGCTGTCCCTGTCCCTCTGCTGGGGACCGCTGCCTCCCTTCCTGCTCTTCAGAGGTCTCAGGCCTCTGCTGTCGGGAGAGCTGGAAGAAGGGGCAGCAGCTGGCAGGGGGCTTGTGCCCACTAGACCCTAGATTCTTAACTATAACTGTGGTTTCTGTGGCCAGGCTGGGGGTGACAGAGGCATTCAAGCCAGACTCCATCTTGAATAGGGGCTGGGTGAAATGAGGCTGAGACCTACTGTGCTGCAGTCCCAGGAGGTTAGGCATTCTTAGTCATAGGAGGTTGGCAGGACGGGTATCACAAAATACAGGTCAGGATGCGGTAAAGAAGACGGCCAAATCCCACCAAAACCAAGACGGTGACAAAAGTGACTTCTGGTCGTCCTCACTGCTCACTATATGCTAATTATAATGCGTTAGCATGTTGAAAGACACTCCCACGACAGTTTACAAACACCATGGCAACTTCCGGAACTTACCGTGTATGGTCTAAAAAATGGAGGGACCCTCAGTTCCCTGCCCCTTTCTTAGAAAACTCATGAAAGATCCACCGCTTGTTTAGTATGTAATCAAGAAATAAGTATAAAAATAGCCAGTTAGCAGTCCTCAAAGCTTCTCTGCCTATGGAGTAGCCATTCTTTTGTTTCTTTACTTCTCTAATAAACTTGCTTTTACTTTATGAACTCGCCCCAAATGCTTTCTTGTGAGAGGTCCAAGAACCCTCTCTTGGGGTCTGGATAAAGATGCTTATTTTCCCCAAAGCTGTGAAGCCTTGCTTTGGCTGGAGTAACTGACATTGAAACCGCCACTGTAAAATTATGACTGAGACAATGAAAGAGATCTGACTTAACCAACTCCATCTTGCTTCTAACCTCCAAGCTGTGCTTGTTCATTCCTAGGCAAAGGCTGAACTAACTTAGGGAGGAACTTAGCTTATAGTTTAAAACAAAGATGATAATAGCCCTTTCCCAAAACCTCCTTCTTGCGTGAGGACTAGACTGCTTTTGTAGGACTAACAAATTAGCCACAAGATTAGAAATTATGGTTTAGGAGTCATGCAGCTGAAGGCTACACGATTCTGACCCTCTCTCAACTGCTCCTGAAGTCAGTACTCGGGATATTTTGCAGACCCTGCACTTGACGGATCAGCTGGCACCACCCAGGCCAATAAACTGGCTCATCTGATCTTGTGGCCCCCACCTAGGAACTGACTCAGTGCAAGAAGACAGCTCTGACTCCCTGTGATTTGATCTCTGACCAATCAGTACGTCCAGCTCATTGGCTTCCCCCCAACCCTGACCAATCAGCACTTCTGGCTCATTGGCTTACCCCCCAACCCACCCAGTTGTCCTTAAAAACTCTGATCCCTGAATGCTCGGGTAGACTGATTTGGTAATAATGAAACTCTAGTCCAGTATCCTGCACGGCGGCTCTGCGTGAAGTACTCTTTCTCTGTTGCAATTCCCCCGTCTTGATAAATTGGCTCTGTCTGGGCAGCAGGCAAGCTGAACCCATTGGGTGGTTGCAACAACAAGAAGGCCCCGTCCTTAGGATGAGAAAGGAGCCCGCCCTGCAGGGCTGGAACCCCATGTATCGGGAAGGTGAAGCAGTGTACCCAGAAATCTCCTCTGCAGGAGAGAGCGCCATTTAACAAATCTAGGCCCAGGGCAGTCCTCTACCTCTGAGGACTCTCTCCATGAAGGTGTGATGCTCTCTGGGAATGGGAGCACAACTTGACCCTTCCCTGGGATCCTCATTCTCCACGCTGCCCCTGCTACACCTTTTCCAGACCTCATTCTCACTCGCCTTCACCTCTCCAGAATCTGATGTGCTTTCTGATTTTGTCTTCCCTGTGCTCTGCCTCCCGAGCAGTAGCGGGTGCTCTGTGGAACCCTAGGACCCTTCCATCCTGCCCTTGGGCTCTCAGCCCTCGGGCGATGGATTTGCTGCAGCCTGATCCCCACCCCCTCTTCCTGTCCAGTCTTCAGGAGGAACTGACCAAGCATGGGGCTCTGTGAGGCCTCCTGGCTTTGGTGTCAGTGGCCCTGCCTGGGGTCCTTTGGTCCCTGGTCCTGTTCAGCTGCCTGTACGTGTTTATGGAGACATTAGCCATGTGGCACTATGTGTGGCTTGTGCTCCCAGGCAGGGTCTCAGAGTAGAACTTGCCTCCTTCAAAAGCAAAGTCTCTTCGTTTCAGCTGTGAAGTGCAGTGGCATTTCGCCCTCACAGACCTGGGCTGTGTGGCCTTGATCTGTGACCTGTCCTCTCTGAATCTTCCTTCTTGTGTGACATGGCATGGCAGGGTGGATTTGAAGACCCTGGGGAGTAAGAAGAATGTGCTCCCACGCCGGGTTTGCAATGTGCGGAAGGGCCAGGAAGCATAGCACAGCATCACCCACCTGGCCCAGCTGCCAGTCCTCCTTCTAGGGCACCCCCTGCCCAGCTGACAGTCCTTGCCCGTGAGGCCTCCCCTTCTGTTCGGGCCTTTCCCTGGGTGCAGGAGCCCTTGGCTATAGGTCTTTGTTGTGGGCTCCAGCCCTGCCTAGCCCTGCCTGGCCTGCCCCCGACACCTCCCATCACCTACCTGTCTCCTTGGGCTGAGTCCAGGCTGTTCTGTTGAGGGTGTTGGGAGCTGTGCCCTGGCATAGGGATGGCGGGCAGGGATTGACTCTCTTGTGTATCCAGACCTGGGAGAGGAGGATGGAGCCACCTGATGTGGGCCAGGCTCCGGCAAAGGCCTCCCTCACCTGCTGCCCACACTAGCCAGGGCGGGCTCCCTGGGGTCAGAGCAGAGGCCAGGCTGTCTGCCTTTATTGCCTTCAGAATCTGCTCGAGGGAGAACTGGCTCTCCTCTCTCTCCTGGCCTGAGGGACACTGTCTCCCTCCAATAAGCTGATTGTTGGGAGCTGTGACTGACAGGCACACAAATCCTGAAACCAGGTGGTGCTTGCCTCCATTGACCCAAACCCCCGTGTCTCCTGCCCCTTCCCTTCCCTTCACCATGGGTTTCTGAGTTCTTCCAATGACTCCATGCCTTAAGTGCAATTTATAAAAAAAAAAACTGGGAAAGGGCCGTCTTGTGGATTCCAGGCTCAGCTGGCTCTAGGCAGAGCATAATGTTGCTCACCAAAGGTGGGATGTGGTTTTAGGCTGCATTCACAAAGTCCTGGCATCTAGAAAAAGGAAGATGCCACACTCGCCTCTGCATAGGTCACTCCATACCTGTGCCCTGGGTTCTGAGTTTTGCACTTTACAGCAACCAAGGTGGAAACACTGCTGGGGAATGGGAGTGGAGAGCTGGAAAGAGCATTCTGGGAAGTGGCCGAAGGCAAGTGGGGAGTAACAGGCAGAAAACATGGCCTGCTGCAGAGCATGAACTGTGCATTTTGGGAGGTGACCCCACGCTAGGAGGACATCACTGTTCCAGGCTCCTGGGCACTCAGGGCCCCTCCCATCTCTTTGTCTTCAGCCTCTCTGGGTGTCTGTTCTTGTCCCTTTATTCCTCTGCGTCCTAGGCTTCTTTCCTCTCCCAGTAGCCTGTAGTCAGAAAGAGTGGGGTGGCCAACTTGTGCCAGTGAGCCTGCGCCTGCCCAGTTTTAGCACTAAGCATCCATCTCCTGGAAAAGCTCTAGCCACCAGGATGGTCGGTTGTCCTAAGAGGAGTCTCAGTGGCCCCAGTCAGATGCAACAGGTAAAAAATCCCCAAAACCACTGGGCACGGTGGCTCACGCCTGTAATCCCAGCACTTTGGGAGGCCGAGGCAGGCAGATCACGAGGTCAGGAGATCGAGACCATCCTGGCTAACACGATGAAACCCCATCTCTACTAAAAAAATACACAAAAAAATTAGCCGGGTGTGGTGGCAGGTGCCTGTAGTCCCAGCTACTCGGGAGGCTGAGGTAGAAGAATGGCGTGAACCTGGGAGGCGGAGCTTGCAGTGAGCCGAGATCGCGCCACTGCACTCCAGCCTGGGTGACAGAGCGAGACTCTGTCTCAAAAAAAAAAAAAAAAAAAAAAAAATCCCCAAAACCCTGCATGCCCTATCCTCAAGGTCAGGAAGACACAGAGTTCAGGACACCTGCCTGACTGACCTTCACCTTCTCTTTTCTTCACTAGAATGACACTAATCACTTAGTGAAGAAAGACTAAACCAAACCCTTCGCCCAATACCCCCGTGGATCATCTACTGGGTGCACAGCCCACTCTGGAGTACAAGGCAGTGAATTCCTGCTCCGAAAGAGCCCTTTGGTCCCTGGTCCTGTTCAGCTGCCTGTACATGTTTATGGAGACATTGGCCACGTGTCACTATGTGTGGCTTGTGCTCCCAGGCAGGGTCTCAGAGTAGAACTTGCCTCCTTCAAAAGCAAAGTCTCTTTGTTTCAGCTGTGAAGTGCAGTGGCATTTCGCCCTCACAGACCTGGGCTGTGTGGCCTTGATCTGTGACCTGACCTCTCTGAATCTTCCTTCTTGTGTGACATGGGATGGCAGGGTGGATTTGAAGACCCCGAGGAGTAAGAAGAATGTGCTCCCACGCCGGGTTTGCAATGTGCGGAAGGGCCAGGAAGCGTAGCACAGCATCACCCACCTGGCCCAGCTGCCAGTCCTCCTTCTAGGGCACCCCCTGCCCAGCTGACAGCCCTTGCCCGTGAGGCCTTCCTTCTGTTCGGGCCTTTCCCTGGGTGCAGGAGCCAGGGAAACGAGGAGAACGAAGACCTTTCCAATAGCATCAGACAAACAGCCTAAATGGAAGACTCAAAGCAGTGGCTCCAGTGAGTCCTGTCCTGTTTATTTCTTCCAGGCTCAGCCTGAAGTTCTCCTGAATCCTTATAGGAGCCAGAACTCCCCAGTTACTTTCTCACTGCCTGTCTGACCTGAGAGAGAGTTAGGAGGTGGGACGTGACTCTGGAGGCAGGGACTTGGACACTGGATCAGATTGAGGACTAGCTAAAACAGGGCCGAGGTGAAAGCAGCTTTCCATAAGACACACCCACCCGTGTGCCATGTCAGTTTACCATTGCCCATGGCAACACCCAGAAGTTACCACCCCTTTCCATGGCAATGACTTGATGACCCAGAAGTTACCACCCTTTTCCTAGAAATTTCTATATAAACCACCCTTAATTTGCATACAGTTAAAAGTGGGTATAAGTATGTCTGCAGAACTGCCTCTGAGCTGCTGCTGTGGGCACACTGCCTATGGGGAGCCCTGCTCTGCGAGGAGAGTACCTTGGCTACTGCTGTACATGGCCGCTTCAATAGAACTTGCTGTTTGATGCCACCAGCTCACCCTTGAATTATTGCCTGGGTGAAGCCAAGAACCCTCCTGGGCTAAGCCCCAATTTGGGGCTCACCTGCACTGCATCAGGTGGACGTTCAGATTTAAGTGCAAATACAGACAACTCACATTCCAATCCATACACAAATGGCAAACCCATGGGGAAGACGGCTGCATCATTACCATATGTGCTCCCATCACTCCAGGAGAATTTCTCATTATTGTTGTTTATAAAAGTCATGCTTGTGGCACTAAGACAGAGATAATGTTATATGTTCACTAAGTCTGTTTTCCCCGTTCTGAGGGTACAAGAAGGCTGCTTTTCTAAACCTCTCTTGCAGTTAGATGAGACTATATGATGGAGATTTAGTCAATGGGATGTTCACAGAGATTATGCAGACACATTTCTAAACTGGACCCCCAAACCTTCTGTCCCATGTCCTGGTGAGGAACCCCAAAGCCCTCTGTAAACCTGCATTGCACTGCATGGGCCCTGCATTGCAACACAAGGAGAAATGATGACACTGTGATCCTGAGGGTTGTTTGTTATAGCAGCTATTGGTACTTACACTGACTAATGCAGAGACTGGTACCAGAAGTGCAAGAGCGTGGCAAAAAACACCTAAAATCCAAGGCACTGGCCTAGCAGCCACATGGTGGGTGGAGGGCTGCAGAGTTTTGTTTGATGAACATGTTGCCTTCAATAACTTGGAAGGCAGTTCCTTGGAACATCTCTTCTAGCCCCAGGGGAGCAACTTGAAAAACAGAATTTTCAGTGTGTGTTTATTTTTATTGGCTGTCTGACTAGGTGTTACAAGAGAAAGAAGAGTTTAGAAAAGAAATTAGCAAGCAGGAAAAAAATGGATTAAAGAGACTAGGAATTGGAAATCTCGCAGAGTTGGAAAATGCCTGAACATTGTTAGACTCCAAACAGTAAGAGATGAGGTTTTAATAGCACTAGGGTAAGAAGGATCAATGGAATACGTTGTTTTGAACAGAGTGACTCAAAATTGTAGTAAAGATCCTTCCTGCCCAAGCTTGAAAACTTTAAGAAAGACTTCCTTAAGATGAGAGATACAGGGAGGCATGGGGATAAATTAGCAAAGAAGTGCATCAAATCTGAATGAAATATGAGCCAAATTTCTATCTCAGGAAAGAAGATGTCCAGAAGAAATCTGGTTTTTTAAATCACTGCAGGAGTGATTCTTGTCACCATGCCCTGCACTGGACCATGACCTGGGCAAGAAACAAACTTGCATTGTGTATCAGCCCCGAGATATTAAGATTGCCTGTTAAAATAGCTGCTGTTTCTTATTTTTACAAAGAGGTGGCCCAGGCAAGGACAGGAGAAACCTGCATTCTCCTCCTGGTTCGAAAACTTACTCTGGGCTTTGTGCCAAGTTGGCCTCCTACTGATTTCTTTAGCTGCACTTGAGCTACTCAGTTTGGTTTTCATTGTCACTGTGACTCATCAGCCAGAGGCCATATGGGTGGGGGGCGGCCAATTATCTGATTCCTGCAGCTTTACAGGAGGCTGGAAGCCCACCCACCCACCCCAAGATGTGGCAGAAGTCCCAGTCGGGAAGCCAGCAGAGCCAAGGACAATCTGGATATGTCCATCTGTCCCAAGGTAGTAAATGGGCCCTCCCAGAGCCCTGTGCCTTCCATGACGGGACAGGTGTTCTACAATTTAATTGGGGTTGAAATATGAATAATCAAATCTGAGAACTGGAAATTAAGGGGCAGCTGCTCTGGGTGATCTTGCCACCCAGAACTCAACTCAGTGCCTCTGCAGCTCCCAGCAGACCCACAGGCACAAGAAGCTCACTACTGGCATGAGCAGCCACCAGATCAGTGTGGCCTGGGATGGTGGTGACTGACATTGGAAGGTCTTCCTCTTGTCAAATGTAGCTCTGCTTCTCCATAAAAGCTAATCTTCAAAGTGGGCCAAGTGACCTGTATGGCGGGAAGTCCAAGGCTGTTTACCCCATACCATCAGGAAGGGCCTCTACTGGGCTGATGGCCAAGACATGTGAGTCAAGGACAGAACGCACATCCAAAAACAAAAACAAAACCCAGAGCGGCCATCACGTATCTGGCATGCTTGGCTCTGATGAATGCTTGGCTCAGCTGATACCTACCTGGCTTCCCAGCTCCTCTTTCTCTGGCTGTGTGAGCCTGGATTCTAATTGAAACTCATTTGCGTTAATTTGTTTATCTCTCTTTTCCCTTCCAGGATTGCTGTCTTCTTTAATGAGTTTGCTCTGATGAGCCAGAAGGTCTCCAGGTTTTGTTTGCTTGCACTAAAACCATCAAGCCTTCTACTCGACTCTGAAACTAGCACACTAGTGGTCCCTCAACCTGACTGTCCATCGGAGCCACCTGGGGAGGCTTTGAAAAATACAGATTCAGGGGCCCCATCCCAAACTTTTAGAACCAAAATCTCAGTGGGCAATGCCTAGAGCCCTCCTTCTTCTCTGCTGATGAGCTGTGGTAGGAAGTCACACAACAGCACATCAAACGGAGATGACAAGTCAGCCTGCCTCCCACTCCATCTCCAGCCTTCTGTGGGCCATGTGTCCCACACCCCAGGCCCCCCACCCACCCCTCAGAATAAAGGTGAGAGTGATCCAAATCAAAAGCAAGTTGAAATTTTTTTAAAACATGGAATAAGGATCAAATTAATTACAGTGAATATTTACATGCCTTAAATAGACTGTTTTATGGGGATGTGGTATTATGACTTGAGTCTGTTTCATAAGTGTCACTTATGACACTACCCAAACTTAAAGAAAAGCTTGTATCCTTTGAATCAATAAACTCACCAGAGAACTTACTCTTGGAACAAAAATGCAATGTAAGAGAAAAAAGCATGTACATAAGTGTGTTAATTACTGGCTAGGATATCCATATTCAACAATAAGAGGAAACACTGGATAGATGATAAGTGTTCAACAATAAGAGGATGTCCATCTCCTCCAGTGAGTATTAAGTGGCCATTTAAAAAAATGCTCAATGTGCAAGCTCTAGTGACCTGGAAACCTAAGTGTAAAATTAGAACATAGAACTGGAAGTGCAGACTTCTACTTCCAGTAATAATGGGTTAGAAAACAAGGCCAAACTTCCTTTTGAAATCAAAAAAGCTGGACAAAGTTCAGAGATACTCTTCTTAAGCACTAAAGATAATCAGAGTAATGAGGAATTACCAGAATAAGATTCAGCAGAAGTAGAAACTCAGAGTGGAGTATCTGTGAGTATCTTTGCCTGGGGTCATTCACCAATCAGAGACAAGCTTTCAAGTCTGTGTGGGAGTTTTGTCAAATTAGCAGGCTGAAGGCGACCAGGGTACATGTTTAGAGCCTGCCAAGAATGGAGTTTCAGGTTAAGGAACTTGCACTTTAGCTTGACAACTATGTACGTGTGCATCCCAGAGGTAAGGATCACCTGCAAGTAAACCAGCTCTCCCCCCAAAATTGCAAACTGGTTTTAAGTCATATGGGTGCACAGACCATCTCTGGCAATGGAACTGGTTATTAACTTCCAGAACATGCCTGGAGAAGCAAATGAAACCTGTGTTGGAGAAAGACAAAGTATTGCTAGGTTTCAAGTGATCTACGTCAACACTTAAAAAACAAAGTTCATAATTTCTATGGCAGTCAAGGTGGCTGTGTTAGTATTCTACTCCTGCACAGCAAATTACCACAAACAGCACCCATTTATTAACTCACAGTTCTGTGGATCAGGGGTCTGAGTGGGCTCAGCAAGCAAGGTCCTCTGGTTAGAGTCTCACAAAGCTGAAGTCAAGGTGTAAGCCAAGGCTTATGCTCAGCTGGAGAATTTGGGGGAGAAGCAGCTTCCAGGACCGTTCAGGTTGTTGTCAGAATCCAGTTCTGTGTGGTTTAGGAGTAAGGTTCCCATTTTCTTGCTGGCTGTCAGCTGGGAGCTGCTGTCAGCTATTAGAGGCCACTCTCAGGTTCTTTCTAAATGAGCCTCCATCTTCAAAGCCCGCAAAAGTGTGTCAAATCACCCTCATGCTGCAAATCTCTCTGACTCCTCTTTTGCTACCTGCCAGAGAAAACTCTCTGCATTTAAAGGGCTGTCATGATTAGATTAGGCCCACCCTGATAATCCCTTTTTTAATTAACTCAATGTCAACTAATTAGCCATCTTAATAACATCTCAAAATCACTTTTGCAATGTAACATAACAAGATCACATGATAGCCTGTATTTATAGCACTGGGAATTAGAGCAGAAAATCTTTGGGGTTGAGTTGCGTTTTTGAATGATGTTTACCACAATGGAGTGAGCCCACTGCAGCACATCAGACGTTGGACAAAACACAAATACCTGATTATTTGAAAAGTAACAAAGACAGGTCGGAGACAGAACACAACATTTGTGTAAATAACCCATACAGGGAAAGCAAAACAGAAGTTGCAATCTAAACTTAATTAGGTGCATTGCCTGCTGAAACAACAACAAAGTCAACATTTTCCCAGAAGATGTTTAAAGGATCTCATAACATAATATTCAAAATGTCCTGGGTACATCCAAAATTGCACAAGGGATGTAAAGAACCAGGAAAACATAAGCAACTCTGAAGGAAAAAGGCAATCGACATTCACCAATCCTGATATGACCAAGTGCTAAAAGTATTAAAGACTTTAAGGCAGCTATTATAATCATGCTCTAAGGAGGAAGGACAAATACTCTGGAAGTTAATGGAAAGCTAGACAGTCTCATCAAAGAACTAGAAGCTACGAAATAAATCAAATGAAAACTTTAGAACTGAAAAATGTAACAATAGAAATAGCATTTCCCCAGATAGAATCAATACAAGAATGGAGATAACAGAAGAGCCAGTGAACTCGAAGACAGGTCAATAAAAGTCTTGCATTTTGAACAATGGAGAGAAAACCCATTAGGAAAAACAGAGACTTCTGTTTTTGGTAATATGGAGTAGACATACTTTTACCCTATTCCACTCAATAAATATAACAGATATCTCTGACCTGAAGAAAGTAATAACCTGAAAATACCAATAGACACAGATGAAGAAAAAAAAAAAGAAAGGCTGGTAAAAACCTGCTCTCTCTAACCAAAGGCTCAGGAAGAAGGCAGCCCAGCAAGACAGAAAACTTTAGACAATAATTGCTCTATTCCAGTCAAATGCTGGAGGTGATCCATCTCCTCCCCTACAAGCAAAGGCTAGGTAGAGAGCTTAGATTTCCACCTTCATCGAGCTATAATGAGGCATCCCAGCACCCTCCAGTGCTGAATGGGTTGGTATCAGAAAAGGCACTTTCATCTCCTCTGTGCACAAGCAGTAACAAGTCCCCTCGACTCCTGCGGTGTCAGTGGAGTCTACATGGAGAAAATAGATTTCCACCCCAACCCAGCAGTTATGAGTTGCTCAACTCCTTACCCACTGGCTGATATCAGAGAGGCCTAGTGGAGATTCAGGACTTTCACCATCTCCCAGTAGCAGTGAGTCCACCCCTCCCCTTATGGTGCCAGTAGAGCCCTCATGGAGAACAGTAGGAAGGCACACAACCCTTCTATGCACAGAGGTACCAGGGGAGGTCTCCTGAGGAGATGGATCTTCTACTCCCACCCAGCAGTAATGAGGAGTCCTGACATTTCAATAATTACATAAAAGTAAATGGCCTAAATGCACCAATTAAAAGAGAGAGATTGTCAGAGTGTATTTAAAAGCCTGACTAAGCATATGCTGTCTAAAAGAAACTTATTTCAAATATAATGATATGAGCAAATTGAAAGTAAAAGCATGGGAAAATGTATGTTATGCAAACACTAATCAAAAGAAAGCAGGAGAGGCTCTATTAATGTCAGATAAAAGTGACTTCAGGCAAAGAAAACTACCAGAGACAGAATATAATAATAAATGGTCAACCTACTAAAAAGACACAGCAATTCTAAACATGTGCACACCAAACAACAGAGCTACACATTATGTGCTATACAAATAAGGTAACAATGATCTGAACAGTTGCATGTTTCTTACAAGAAACCATTGGAGGCCAGATGCAGTGGTTCATGCTTATAATCCTAGCAATTTGGGAGGCAGGGTGGGAGGATCACCTGAGGTCAGGAGTTCAAGACTAGCCTGGCCAACATGATGAAACTCGTCTCTACTAAAAATACAAAAAAAAAAAAAATAGCTGGGCATGATGGTGGGCGCCTGTAATCCCAGCTACTTGGGTGGCTGAGGCAGGAGAATCACTCGAACATGGGAGGCGGAGGTTGCAGTGAGCCGAGACTGCGCCATTGTACTCTGGCCTGGGCAACAAGAACAAAACTCCTACAGAAGAAGAAAGAGAAGGAGAAGGAGAAGAAGAAGAAACCACTGGGGCCAGTTGACACTGAAATAACTTTTTCTTTTTTTTGGAGACAGGGTTTCACTCTGCTGTCTCACCCTTATTCTGCTGAATAAAGGGTGCTATTACATGTTGCAGTAGTGTGACCAGGGCTCGCTGCAGCCTTGACCTCCCAGGCTCAGGTGGTCCTCTCATCTTAGCTTCCCAAGTAGCTGGGACTACAGGCCTTCACCACCACACCTGGCTATTACTTTTTTTTTTTTTCGAGATGGACTCTCACTATGTTGCCAAGGCTAGTCTCAAGCTCCTGGACTGAAGCGATCTTCTCACCCTCATCTTGGCCTCCCAAAGTGTTGGGATCACAGGCATGAGACACTGTGGCCAGGCTGGAATAACATTTTTAAAGCGTGGGAGGAAAATAACTGTAAACCCAGAATGTTATATTCAGTGAAAATATTCTTCAGATATAAACTTGGAATAAAGACATTCTTTTTTTTTATTATTATACTTTAAGTGCTAGCGTACATGGGCAAAACATTCAGGTTTGTTTCACATGTATACATGTGCCATGTGGGTGTGCTGCACCCATTAACTCGTCATTTACATTAGGTATATCTCCTAATGCTCTCCCTCCCCCTCCCCCTACCCCACGACAGGCTCCGGTATGTAATGTTCCCCACGCTGTGTCCAAGTGTTCTCATTGTTCAATCCCCACCTATGAGTGAGAACATGTGGTGTTTGGTTTTCTGTCCTTGCGACAGTTTGCTCAGAATGATGGTTTCCAGCTTCATCCATGTCCCTACAAAGCACATGAACTCATCCTTTTCTATGGCTGCATAGTATTCCACGGTGTATATGTGCCACATTTTCTTAGTCCAGTCTATCATTGATGGACATTTGGGTTGGTTCCAACTCTTTGCTATTGTGAATAGTGCCACAATAAACATACGTGTGCATGTGGAATAAAGACATCCTTTTTTTTTATGTTGTATTATTTTTATTTTTTTTCTCAGAAACCTTCTGTATAGTTTTTTTTTAAATTATTATACTTTAAGTTTTAGGGTACATGTGCACAATGTGCAGGTTTGTTACATATGTATACATGTGCCATGTTGGTGTGCTGCACCCATTAACTTGTCATTTAGCATTAGGTATATCTCGTAATGCTATCTCTCCTCCCTCCCCCCACCCCACAACAGTCCCAGGAATAAAGACATTCTTAAGGAAAGGGACACTATGCGAACTGATCATCAATGGAGCTGCTTTAAAAGAAATGCTAAAGAAAGTTCTTAGGTTGGAAGGAGAATGAAAACAGAGGGACGTGCAGGACTTCAGAAATGAAAGAGAGCAACAGAAATGATAAATAGTTGGATAAATATATCACACCATTTTTTGCCTCAAGTTTTTTTTAAAAATATGTATGACCGTTGACAGCAAAAGTTAAAAGACTGATGGGCTTTCAAGGTAGGCAGATCTGATACATTTAATAATTGCAACATATGGAGGTGGTATAATGTAACCTATATCATTGCAAGGTTTCTATGTTTTCCTTGAAGCACTACAATTTCAACTCTCAGTGTACTGAGAAAAGTTAAGTATATATATTGTAATGCCCACAGCAACCTGTAAAAGAATTACACAAAGAGATACAGTCAAATGTTGGTCAATTAAAACAGAATACTAAAAAAAAATTCAAGTAGAGCACAACCAGCAAGATAGTAGGTTTCAGTTCAACCTTATATATGATTACATTATGTGTAAATGGTATAAACACAAAATTAAGGACATTAATTTTCAGATTGGATTAAAAAACCCAAATTATATGCTGTTTACAAGAAACCCAACCTCAACTAAAAGATATAGAGTTGCTAAAAGTAAAGTGGGGGAAAAAACACATCATGTAAAATCCAAGCAAAAGAAAATTGGAAAGGCTATATGAATAACAGACAAAATAAAATTCAGAACAAAGACTTATCAAGAATAAAGGGTGCTATTGCATGTTGATAAAAGGGACAATTCAACAAGGACACAATACAATTCCAGAAGTGCATTCACCTAAAAATGCAACGTCAAAAATTGAGGAAAAATCTGCTAGAACTGAAACCAGAAACAGATTAACCCACAATTATAGTTAGAAAGCTTATACTTCTCTATTAGTAATCAACAGAATGACTAAACAGAAAATCAGTAAGACTATGAAAGTGGTGAACCATGCTATTAATCAGTTTATTAATCTATTTTTTATATATATAGACAACAGCATAAAACATATTCTTTTCAAGTTCAAATTGAACGTTCACCAACACAGACCATATTCTGGGCCATAAAATAAATATTGGCAAATTTAAAATAATTGAAATTGTATTAAGTATGTTCTCTGACCCTGATAGAGGTAAGCCAGAAATCAATAACGGAAAGATATCTAGAAAAATCCCAAATAATTTGGAAGTAAAAGAACACAATTTTAAATAAACCATGGTCCAAAGGAAAAGTCACGGAGGAAAGTCTTAGAACTGAACTAACATAGGTGAATTTTACTGTATTTAAATTATACCTCAAAAAATCTGACTTAAAAAAAAATCCTCTCTGCTTTCCTGTATACCATGTCTAGCATTCAATCAAAACCCTCCAAGTGTGCCAAAAAGCAAGATTAAAAAGAAACGAAAAACAGAAGATAAGATCCACAGGCCACTGAGGTATTTAAAATGTCTTTAAAAACGACTCTGACTGGCATGTTGAAGAAAATGGAAGATCGTGAAAAAAATAGGTGAAAAAGTGGAGAAGTGGAGCCAAGCATTGGAGTCTACACTGGCAATTCTATAACTGAAATTAATAACTCAATACATGGTTTTATATTTATAAGCAAATTAGATACAGTGAAAAGCGTTATTAGTGAACTGGAATATGGGTCAGCAGAAAATATCCAGACTGAATGTGAAAAGGAAAAAAGAATACAAATCCAGAAACTAGCAGAAGAGACATACGGGACACGAGCAAACATTGACCATCGGTGTAACTGAAATATTTGAAAGAGAAGAGGGAGGAGAGTAATAGCAGTATTTAAGAGATAATGGCTAGCATTTTTCAAAACTCATGAAAGACATCAAGTCACAGATTCTATGAACCCCAAGCAAAACAAATTCAGAGAAAGTCTCATCCAGGCGCCTTGTAGTAAAACTATCAAGGCAAAGAAAAACAATCTTATAAATGTGTTTTTTGAAAAAAAGTCATATTACCTTCAGAGGAGCAACAAGACTTTCAGCTAGCTTTTCAGCTGAAATAACTGAATCTGAAAATACTGGACATCTGTATTTACAGTGCTAAAAGAAACTAATTGGCAATATAGAAGTCTACACCCAATCTAAATACTATTTAAAATGAGGCAAAATAAAGATGTTTTCAGATAATAAAAGTGGACAGAATTCATCCTCAGCAGACTTTCATCAAAAAATATATGAGGCTGGGCACGGTGTCTCACATCTGTAATCCTAGCACTTTGGGAGGCTGAGGCGGGTGGATCACTTGAGGTCAGGAGGTCAAGATCAGCCTGGCTAACATGGCGAAACCCCATCTCTACCAAAAAATACAAAAATTAGCCCAGCGTGGTGGTGCACGCTTGTAGTCCCAGCTACACGGGAAGCTGAGGCAGGAGAATTGTTTGAGCCCAGGAGGTGGAGACTGCAGTGAGCTAAGGTCATGCCACTGCACTCCAGCCTGGGGGACAAAGTGAGACCCTGTTTCAAAAAATTAAAATAAAAAATATATATGAAAGGGAGTTTGTCAGGCATCAAGAAGATGATCTCACACCAAAATAATAATGATAATAATAAAATAGAAGAAGGAATAAAGGGCAACATAAAGTGTGAAAACGTAGTAAAAATGAATACGGACTGCACAAAACAATACTAATAGCCATTTCTTGCAGGACTTTAAATAAATGTATCATAGCATGGCGGCAAGAATGGCATAAAAAGCGGAAGAGAGTTAATGTAGTTAGAGGTGTTTCAAAGCCTTCATTGGTAAAGTGGTAGAAGGAATAATTTATAGTACACCGTAAAAAATCAAGGCTATATATTGCAATCACAAGCATAAACACCAAAAGATAGGAAAAGAATGAACAAGTTATAAGCTGACAGAGGAGGTGATGGGATAATAAAAATATTCAACAAAGAGGAAAGAAGATGAGGAAGGAGAGAAAAAGAACAGAAACAACACTGTGTAGACGTCCATGAATGCCCAAGTGTTCCTGGATGGGCCCACGCCTACACTCCTACTTGAGAGGTCCCATGGCTGGGAAGAAGAGCACTGGCCCAAGAGGAGGAGGGCTTGATTTCTTTTCACCCATTCAGTTTCATCCCTCAACTCACAAAGGCTCTCTCAGTTCTGCTGATGTGATTTGGGGAGGAATTGGTGATGGGAAAAGACTCTTCATTTCTTCATAAGCTTGCTTTGCTTCTTTTTTTTTTTGAGACGGAGTCTCACTCTCTCTCCCAGGCTGGAGTGCAGTGGTGCGATCTCGGTTCACTGCAACCTCTGCCTCCCGGGTTCCCGCCATTCTCCTGCCTCAGCCTCCCGAGTAGCTGGGACTATAGGCACCCCCCACCACGCCCGGCTAATTTTTTTTGTATTTTTAGTAGAGACGGGGTTTCATCATGTTAGCCAGGATGGTCTTGATCTCCTGACCTTGTGATCCGCCTGTCTTGGCCTCCCAAAGTGCTGGGATTACAGGCGTGAGCCACCGCACCTGGCTGCTGCTGCTGCTTCTTCTTTTTTTTTTTTTTTTGTGACAGAATCTCGCTCTGTTTCCCAGGCTGGAGTGCAGTGGCACAATCTCAGCTCACTGCAACCTCCACCTCTCAGGTTCAAGCAATTTCTGGCGGATTTTTGTATTTTTAGTAGAGAGGAGGTTTCCTCATGTTGGCCAGGCTGGTCTTGAACTCCTGATCTCAAGTGATCCACCCACTTCAGCCTCCTAAAGTGCTAGGATTACAGATGTGAGCCACTGTGCCCAGCCTGCTTTGCTTCTTAAAATTAATGTTCAGTTTCTGAAAGCTACAAATTCAAAAACTCAATTCATCCTGAATATTTAGGTTTGGCTTACAGTTCTTGTTTTTCTATTTATAAGACCTGCAAATCTTAAGAGTCACCTTTTCAGAGCTTTTGGATACCATAAACTTAGTTCTTTAAATACCTTCAAACATTTTAAATACCTTCAAACGTTTTAAATTGCAATAAGAAGTGGAATACACTAAAATGTCTCCTGCAGCATTTCAGTTGTCTAATGAGAGAAACCTCCTTAGCACTAATCAATCTTAAGAAATCTAATAATTTAACTTAAATCTTAAGAAATCTAATAATTTAACTTAGAAATGCAATGAGCTCAAAGTCTCTTAAATATGCCAATACTGTGTATAAACACACTAAGATTTCCATGTAACATTACAAGATGATTTTGATTAGTTAGTTCCACATTTTATATTGGATTTGTGAGATTCTTCATAATAGGCCAAATTATTTAAACATTATAAGACTGTGAAAAATCAAACCTGTCCAGATTCCTTAATATAAAAGACATATTTTGGCCAGGCACAGTGTCTCACGCCTGTAATCTCAGCAATTTGGGAGGCAGAGGCGGGTGGATCACTTGAGGTCGGGAGTTCAAGACCAGCCTGGCCAACACGGCGAAACCCCATCTCTACTAAAAATACAAAAAAATTGCTGGGCATGGTTGTGTGCGCCTGTGATCCCAGCTACTTGGGAGGCTGAAGCACGAGAATCTCTTGAACCCGGGAGGTGGAGATTGCAGTGAGCTGAGATCACGCCACTGCACTCCAGCCTGGGTGGCAGAGTAAAACTCTGTCTCAAAAAACAAACAAAAAGGCATATTTCTATGGCTATTTTATATTTATATTTATATTAATCATATTTATATTTCATATTTATATTAATCATTTCTAGACTTAACGCCAAGTCTTCCTAGGTTGTAAAAATGCTTACCTAATGAGGGACGAAAGTACTATCCCAATAGTGGATTTTGTGATGGACTAGAGATTGTGGCAGGGGCATGGTAGGGTCTGGTAGGCCCCCAGTGGGCTACAAGGACCTCTCCTTACAGATATTGAGTCAAGAACACTGGTCATCAGTGGAGGATGTGCCTGTAGCTCATGTTCCTGGATCCAAGCATGTGCAGTTTCTTTATAAGTAGTTTTTAAATTGTGGAACATAACATGTACTCAAAAGTGTATAAAGCAAAAGTACAGCTTAATTATTTTTATCACTAGTTAACAAACATCCTTACAATCACCACCCAGGTCAAGAAACAGAACATTGCCAGAACCCCAAAGGCTTGTCCCTGTCCCTTCCCAGTCACCACGTGGTCCCACCCTCAAATACAATCACTTTCTTACTTTTCGTGTATACATTTACCACCTAAATATGCATGAAAATACCATCGGCTACTTTTGCTTTCGAAAAACTTTATCTACAATGGAATCCATAGCACATACCCTCTTGAACCGGCTCCTTCTGCTGCCATATTTGTGAGACTCATGCTCCTTGTGTGTAGGTGTCACTGTGTAATTGTCATGGCTGTATGGTGTTCTACCCAATGGCTATCTTTGCATTTTTTAACATCCATTCTCTTCCTGATGGGTATGCAGGCTCATTCCAGTTTGGTGCTATGGTGAGTATTTGGCTGTAAGGATTCCTGGCCATGCCCCCTGGTATACATGACAGCCACAGCCAGGCCCTGAGGTGGGATTGGCAGGTTGGAGGACTGTGTGTCTTCTGCTCCAACAGTTGATGCCAAGCCATTTTCCAGGTTGGTTCCATCAATTCACATTGCTACTAGCAGTGTATGCAAATCCCCCTCCCACAGTCACCTCTGACACTGGTGACGTCCATCTTTCTAACTTCTGAGGCTCAGATGAGGGTGCTGCAGTGACTCCTTTGGGTGCTGATTTGCATTTCTCTGGTAAGTGAAAAGTGGAGCACTTTTTGATAAATACCTTGCTCCCTGCATGTCATCTTCTGTGAAGTGTCTGTTCACATCTCACATCTCATACCTTTTTTTTTAAGTGAGCGCTCTAAATCTTTTATTATTTGCAGGAATTCTTTCAGATATAAGCCTGTGATTTATTTATTTTTGTATAAGGTGTGGTAGGCAGAATAATTCCCCGCCCCCACAACTGCCCCGCCAAAGATGTCCTGCCCTAATACACACAAACTCAGAGCCTGCAAATACCTTCCATGGCAAAAGAGACTTTGCTGATGTGGTTAGGGATAGAGACCTGGACATGGGAGAGGATCCCAGATTATCCAGGTAGGCCTAGTCTAATCCCGTGAGTCTCAGGAGTGGAGAGCCTGTCCCGCGGGGCTCGGGGGGAGAGGTGACAGCGGATGAAGGGTCAGAGAGATGTGGTGCTGCTGGCTTTGGGGCTGGGGGAAGGAGTCTCGGCCAATGAATGCCAGTGACCCCTGGGGCTGGAAAAGGCAAAGAAGAAGGTTCTCCCCTAGAACCCCAGAAGGAGCCACCACTGCTGAGTCCTGCCTGCTGGCCCAGTAAGGCCCTGGGACTCCAGACCTACCGAGCCAGGAGGTGATGAGTTCTTGTTGTTTCAAGCCACTCCATTTGCGGTGACTGGTTGAGGCAATAGTAGAAAACTAAAGACGTGTGTGCCGCACAGTGATTCTGCCCCTCTGGCCTTACTTTGGTTCTCTTAGTGTCCTTCGGTAAGTGTGAGCTCTTGATTTGAATGGGGTCACACTTGCCACATTCCCTTTGATGCTTCTTAGGTCGTGGTTGAGAAATCTCCCCTAGCCTGGGAGCTGGAGAAGCCCCTTCTCCATCATCTCCTAGAAGCCTTGTGCAGCTTTTCCCACTGAGGTCCACGGTCCCCTCTAGCTGAGGTCTGTGTGTGGGAGGAAGGCCTCTTCGGAATCTTCTCTGTGCAGGTGGCTGACCAGGCGCTCACTTAGTGAGTGCTAAGTGTTTATCTCCTCTCAGCAGCCAACCAGCCCAAAGCATGAACTCTGCCGTGGTGGGAAGCAGAAAAGTTCCTATTAAACTTTCCTCCTTTTTAATAAGTGTTTTCTGGACCCCGAAGTGACTTTTTTCAAGAAGTGTGAAGTGTTGTGAGTGAGGCATGGGGGGATGGGGGAGGCTTGGGGGTGAAGGTGAGGATCGCCCTGTGTCAATTACTGGAGGTGGAAAATCCTTGCAAAAGTCACTCAACCTCCCTGAACATTGGTAATGCCATCTGCTAAATGAGGGTCCTGACTCTTCCTGACTTACCAAATTCCAGGGAAACACCTGCTGTGCAACAGATGCAGGAAAGTGATCAAAACCACTGGTGTTCAAGAAACACACATTGAAACTGGTAAAACTTTTCTGTCCCAAAGCAAACATATTTAGAAACATAATTCTCCATCTGGTGAGGTTGTGGGCATGTGGCGGCCTGACCGAGCTGGAGGCAAAGGGGCAGCTGTGGGCGTCATGGGAGTGTGCCTGGCTGGGGAAGTGGGGTGACTTCCACGACACAGCACTTGTGAGTGTGGCCTCCCCACTAGCAGGTGCGTGTGGAGGGGTCCTGGCCCGTCTAGGCGGGCCGCACCTTCATCTCTGACACCTTGTAGCTGTATTTGTACCCTTTCGCCGCACTCCAGTTGATACCATTGGCATAGCTCTCATGGGGTCCCCTGAGGTAGAGACCATTCAGGTTTGAAGCATGACAGTCGGCATACCACCAGGCTCCCTGGAACTTCTCAGCACAATTTGAAGAACTCACATCATTGTCTTGGTCTTTGGTGGAGAAGAAGTTGTTGTTGTGGGCCGTTAGAGAATTACCTGCTCACAGAAAATGTGGGGTTTGCAGATGCTAGAAAAAGCCCTGCCACTGTGAGACCCTCACCACGTCCTGCCTCTGAGCAGAGCCAACCTCACTTTAGCGATGCATGAGCCGAGGTACAGGTGCACAAATGACCCACCCAGGCCTTGGAGGAAGGGGAAGCAGGAGGCAACCTCTGGCAACCTAGTCTGGAAATTCCTCTCCACAACCTGAGGCCCCTGCTCCAGCAACCACCTGTTTCCTCCGGGGCTCCCCCAAACTGTCAGGCCTCGTGCTCTCTCCTGGAATAACCTCCCTCCTCCAGCCTGCACCGCTCCTTCCGGTCTCTCCCCACGTTCCCTGGGGCCCTGGTGGCCGTTGGTAGGTTCAGAACAGCCCTCACCTGGGGGCTCCTCCTCCATCTCAAGCCCTGAGCCCGAAGCTCATCCCTGGCTCCTACAGCTGAGAAGTGTCACCCCCTGAGCCTTGGTTTTACCACCTGCAAAATGGGGGTGACCTTCCCTGCCCTGCTGCCTTCCTTGGAGGTCACGCGTGAGATTGTGCCTGTGAAAGAACTGCACAGACTCCAAGGCTGTCATTTCCAAGGCTCCCCTGGGACTGCCTTGCTCCATGGAGCAGTTAGTTACACAGACTTCCAGCTGCAGCAATTCTCAGCGCCTTTCACGAATGAATGTGCACTGGGAATTCCCTAAGCAGACGCCCTGTAGGAAATGCCTCCCCAAATTGTGCAGCCAGAGACTCCTTTTGGTAAAGAATGTCCCACAAGGCTGGTGTTCCATGGAGCACAGTTTGGGAAACAGCTCCAAGGCACCCATGAGAAGAAGACATCGTCTTCCAGGTTTCAGCAGTGATGCTGGTGGGTCATCTCAGCCCTGCCCAGACGGCTCACTGTGCGGCAGACATAGCCTTAGGAATACCAGCCGCTAGGTCCTGTGAGCCCCACGCTGTACAGAGACACAAATGCTGGTGTCTGCTTGATAGATGGAGAAACGGGATGCAGAGAGGGGAGGGCCCAAGGTCACCAGGGGAGACAGAGCCAAGTTCTCTCTGCTTCCCAAGCCCCACTCAGGCCACCCAGCCCCAAGCAGACACTCACCCGCGGTGCCCTCAACAAAGGCTCCCAGTACCAGCTTGTACTTCTCCGCCTCGCCGGCCACCTTGAATGATCTGTACTTAGCAAACTGGTGGTTGCCCTCAAAGTCCACCAGGTCCACACGGAGCTCGCTGCTTCCTGTTGGAAAAAGATTTTAAGGCCCCAGCCTTTAAGATCTTTCTGTCACCAGGCATGAGGGCTGGGGATGGGTAATTTTTTTTTTTTTGAGACAGAGTTCCACTCTTGTTGCCCAGGCTGGAGTGCAATAGCACGATCTCAGCTCACTGCAACCTCTGCCTCCTGGGTTCAAACAATTCTCCTGCCTCAGCCTCCCCAGTAGCTGGGATTACGGGCATGTGCCACCACACCCAGCTACTTTTTGTTTTTTGTATTTTTAGTAGAGATCGGGTTTCACCATGTTGGTCAGGATGGTCTCGATCTCTTGACCTCATGATCCACCAGCCTCAGCCTCCCAAAGTGCTGGGATTACAGGTGTGAGCCACGGTGCCCGGCTGGGGATGGATACATTCTTAAGGGATGTCTGAACGTGGCATCCAGGAAAAAAATCAACTGGGAATGTCAGAAAATCCCTTGTTGCTATCAGACCCTCAGGGATGGCTTTCTGTTTCTAAACACCTTTCCCGTTATTTCAGAGACCTGAACATGCCCCACTGGAGTCCATTGGGTGGAAAGGAGCATTCTTTCATTTTGAAAGTGTACCTTCTCCTTCTAAGGGTTGGTGAGCCATTAACACAGCAGTGGGCAAAGCTATAATTGTAGTTTCTTTTGCAGGAATTTGAGGCACCTGAGTGGATACCTTCAATCATGCCAGGGGGCAGTGGGCAGGGATAATGGACCAGCAATTATACAGACTGCCTCAGGACCAGCTGTGAAACTCATCCCCTGCCCCAGAGGGTTGGGGGGAGGCCCTCTCACTCAGGTGAGTGCGGCTGCAGGGGACCTGCCAAGGCGTGGGCTGGAGGAGGCGAGCGTGGGCTCTCCACGGGACTAAGATGCCAGCTTCAGAGGCAGACAGACAGCTGGAGATGGGGGAAGGCTACCCCAAGCCCCAGTGGTCTCTCTCCTGCTTCCCACACTCAGGATCTAAGATGCCAGTGGGGCCAAGACCTGAAGAGGCCTTCAGCCCAGGGCTCTAACCGTTTCCCTTCCCGATGTTGCCAGAGCCTGTGGCAGGGGACGCAGCCCTTAGAGGTCCCAGTGCCACCTGAGTGTGCTGAGAGTCCAATCCCCTGTGGGCCAAGAGGCACTTATGTTGCAGGTGGCCCAGGCCTAAGGGGCAGGAGCACCTCAGGGCCCCCCAACCCCTGAGCCCCGGCAGTGGCCCTACCCTGGGCAGTCAGGGCGTGGATGTTGTCGTTTCCCAGCCAGAACTCCCCCAGCTGACTGCCGAAGCCCTGCTTGTACGCGGCCCAGTCCCGGTAGAAGTCCACGGAGCCATCCATCCTCCGCTGGAAAACCTGTGTAGGAGCCAGGATACAGAGTCAGGCGGGGCAGGCCGATGGCCCACAGCACGGGGGACCCGCCCTCCAGAGGAGCAGCATTTGTAGTTGGCAGAGCATCACGGGCCGGTGCCACAAGCATGCCCACCTGGTCTCCTCGCAGACCCCACGGGATGAAAGAGGAAATGCGGGCACAGAGAAGAGAGGCAACAAGCCCCAAGCCACACAGCAGGAGAGCACCGGTCCCCTCCCAGCCTCCCCGACGGCTTGGACTTTTACCCATGGGTCACTTCCCCCATCATCTATGATTGTCCCCATCCAGGGGAATAGAGAATTCCAGAGTGTGTTCTCCCCAGGTGTGCAGCCTGGCCTCCGGGACTCCCAGGCTGACTGCCTCTGCCCAGCCCCACACTCACAGTCCAGCCCCCTCCGTCCATGTCCATGTCACAGAGCACAGTCAGGGGCCGGCAGCTGGGCAGGTAGATGGTGTGCCAGCCACTCAGGAAATGCCCCCGGTCTAGCAGGTCCTTGCAGGTGCGCGGGCCTGGGAAGGGAACCCGGGGAATGGCTGCAGGACAGGAGCCCTGGGCAGGGCAGGGGCAGCGGGAGGGACGCCCCGGAGGGAGGAGCAGGGCCACAGGCTTCTGTGCGGACAGAGCAGACTCTGAGGCCTGGACAGGGACATGGCCCCCAGGGCCACGCAGCTGTGATGCCCACGCCCAGTCTGCCTGACCCTCCCACCTCCTAGTGTCTCCCCCACCTTTGACTCCTGGGCACCCGGCCTTCTGGGGTAGGTAATAGTAGAGCCCAGGTTGTCATGGCAGGGATTCAGGTGATAGCTGCCCATTACTCGAGTGATTGAGGGGGGATGATAGGTGCAGACAGGGTTCTGTCCTTAGATTCTGTAGCGTGAACGTGTGCAGCTGGCCCCGGGGGTGGGGGCAAGGCTTGGGTACCGAGGTCAGGGTGTGATCAGTCACCTGTCGCACACGACTGAGACTGCCCAGCGTCTCCTGTGTGGAGAGAGGAGACACTTGTCATAAGCTTGAAATCAGAGCCCTCGTCCTGGTCAGCCCCAGTGGCTCCCTGAGCACAGAATAGAGAATGGGCAAAGGCAGCTCCTCTGATGTCTCCAGGACACGTGGCACAGGCCTAGGGAAGGGCGGCCAGACTCGACTTCCCCAGAGGCACCGGCCACATGGTTGTCCATAGGCCCCTGCTGTGTAGCTTGAGCTTGGTGGGCTGTGGCAGGTGCTGTGGGTCCTGCTGGACGAACTGGACCCCTAGTGGGGCCTTCGCCACTGATAACAGTGGAATAACTATTCAAGCCTGGCAGGGTCACTCCAAGCCTGCCCTGCCTCCGCCCTAGCCTCTGTTTCTTGAGACTCAGGTATCAGCGGACCCTCAGCCCCCGGCTCCAGTTCTCATTTGTGTTTGTGGGCGGAGCGTGGGTCCGCGGACACTCAGCCCCCGGCTCCGGTTCTCATTTGTGTTTGTGGGCGGAGCATGGGACTGTGTCTTAGAGTCTTGCACATTTGGCTTTTTTAAACTTTTACAATTTTTGAATAAATGAGCATAAGTAAGACAGAAATTGAAATATTGAAGTGTCACCATCTACGCACTGATGTGGTCCTGCTGGCCACTGGGAGTGACTGCTGTAGACACCGGGGTTTGAGCCCTCGTGGATTCTGACAACAAAGCCCGTTGGGCTCCTTCCACCCCTCCCTCCCCACAGCCCGGATTGACAGGGATGTGGGCGGTGGGTGGCCGGACTGAGGCCTCCGAGACCCCTCCCCTGGACAAAGCCTGCAGAGGCAACTGCCTGGGTCCACGGGTGGCTCACCTTTCTCTCCACGCATCCCCTTCTCTCCTCGGTCTCCTGGAGGAAGAGGCAGGATAATGAACTTTTGACCCCAGACGTGTGGGCCACGGAGAGGCTGGTCCTAGGGTGGGCTCCTGGCCTGGACACTGCATCTCCCCAGCCCTGCAGGCTCACTAAGGCATCACAACGCCCAGGTCTCAATGGTGGGGAGGGGCCCTGAGGCCTGGAATATCTCAGGGTCCCTGTCCGCTTGCCACTGTCTTTCTCTCTCTGTTGCCCTGTCTCTCTGTGTCTGTGTCTGTGTCTCTGTCTCTCCCTCCCTCATTTCATTACAGACAGCTCCAAGGTCCCTGTTCAAGGCCTCCTTGCTCTCTGTCCCCTGGTTACCTTTGGGCCCTACTGGTCCTGCCTTTCCAGGGGCTCCAGGGAGACCGCGTTCTCCTGAAAATTCCAAAGACATATCACTGAGAAAAATGCAACCTAAACAATTCTCCCTGGAAATCTTTGCCCCAAGTGGTTAAGTCCTGACCCTCCCCCACGCTGCCTTGAACCCATTCTGGTTCCAGGAACCCTCAGAATTGCTAGCCATGGACTTAGCCTGGGGGTGACTGCAGATGGAGGTGAGGGAGTGATGGAGGGGCCTGCACCCCACCTTGGGCTCAAGGCAAGGTGCACCTGGCTCCTGTTTGTGCCTTGGGAGCAACCTGGGTTTCACCCTCTGTTGACCATAAGCCTGGGCACAAGTCACCCTCACAGAGCTCTACTGCCTAGCAAGGGACCAGGTTCTGGAACAAGGAATGCATCCTCAGAGAGCCTCATCCTACCATGTCCCCACACGGAGAGGGTGGGCGCCACGTGCAGCCACTGCTGCCAGGGAGGATCCAGTTCCACTGTGCGCCTGAGCTCCTGGGGTGTCACACAGCCCTCCACGCAGTTCTGACCAGAAAGGTGACCCTTCCATCCCCGATGCCAGCCAAGAGGCAGCCCCCAGCCCACTCGCTGACCCCAGTGGCTGAGGAGAGTGTGTGGGGGCTGGTTCTTGCTTTAGGGTATATTAGCCAGCCATGCCCACGGGTAGAAGCCTGGTTCAAGGGAAGTCTGAGCCAGACTTGATTCTTCTCCTGCCAGGGAAGGGCTTCCTCCCCATTGTTCCCTCAGCAGGAGATAGAGACCCCACTCTCAGGTCCAGCCTGTGGAGTGGGCACAGAGGACCTGGTCCCGGACACCCACACGGAAGCCTGGACACGTCAGCGAAAGTCCAAGTCATAGGGACATTTGAGCTTGTCCCATCTACACAGGGACATCCCCACCAAGTGCTCCGCAGGCATCATCTTGAATGCCTCCAGGCATGGGGAGCTCACCCCCTAAGGCAGTGTCCTTTCTGAGCTTTTGTGCACATCTGCCTTTATGCCATGCTTAGGGGGACCCAAAACCACCCAAGGGAGGTGCCTGCTGTTTGTTCTCCCATGTTCCCTGCAGACCCACATGCAGAGCTCAGGGCTCAGGATTCGGGTGCCCTCTGTGCCGTGAAGTAGACCAGTCCAAGTCCCAGCTCCACTCCTTACTCGTTTGTCAAGTAGGAAAGTCTCTGACCTCTTTGAGTCTCAGTTTTCCCATATGAGGCAGGAACAGAAGAAAGTGGTCACCTCAATTTTCAGGTGAGAAGGTAGAGGGACATAGAGCTTAGAAGTCGTGCCAGTAGCCGAGCAAAGCTGGTATTGGATCAAGGACTAGGAGACAGAGCTACAGAAGCATGTCCAAATGTGAGCTCATGAAATAGTTAGGAAAGACTCCCTCCATTTCAGAACCCTGTTGGGCCCTGGGAGTCAGCTCTGTTCCTGGCTCTAGCAGGGGCCAGACCCAGGCTCTTGATCTAGGAACCACGGTGGGGGTGTTGCCCAACTCCACATCCAGTTTCAAAAAGAGCAAGAGCCAGTGCCCCCCGCCATGCCTGGCCTCCCCACCCGGCCCGCACCTACCTCTCTCTCCAATGGCACCTGCCTCTCCCTTTGGCCCTGGGGCCCCGGGCAGCCCCGGGCAGCCTCGGAGAATGGTGAGCTTGTCGGAGCCCTCCAGGCCCACCACCTTCACCTCTGCAGAAAAACACAGGTGCCCACTCAGTGCCCGGCCCAACAGTGGCTGGGAAGTGAGGTTTTCTGCTCCGCTGGGGCCTTGGTCTGTCCTCACCCCTCAGGCACTGGTGAGGCGGAGAGGTGATGGGGGGCAGAGCCCTGGCATTGGAGGCCACCCCAACCTAGGGAAGCCCCATCTCCTCAGTGCTGTGTGTCCCGCGGCAAGTAACTTAACTCCTCTAAGCTTTGTGCACTGGGCTGCCAAGCGGGGATAATAACAAGGTTGTGTCCAGGATTTGGTTAAAGAATGTGCATTTTAAATCTCTTATTGTAATTTATGGCATTTAGAAAGAGCTTAATAAACAGTGGGCACTTTCAATAACTAATGACAATCAATATTTCTAAGAAACGTGGGGAATTGGGGCTGACAAAGCATTTTCCCTCCCAGACCTTGGGAATGTAGTTGTAGAATTACTGGGCTGGAAGGGGCCTTCTAGGTCCTCTGGAGAGGGGCAGTGTGGGGTCCAAGGACACAGAGCCAGGTGTGGCACAGCTGGAGCCAAACCAAGGTTGTTTACTTCTTTGAAAAAATATTTTTCATTTTGTTCATTACAAAATCTACACGCCCTGCTAAGGGCGCTCTTAGAGACTGTGGAACAGAGCAGTGCTCTCACCGGAGACATGGCAGCTGCCATTTTTGGGTTATTTGCTTTCTGTGTTTCCAGTCCTCCTTCCACTAGAGCAGGCTATAATTTACTATTTATGTTTCCTCCATAAATATGTTATCAGCCAGGGACACCAGGCCGTCCTTAGGAGCAGTCTCTTGCTGAGCATCACAGAACCACCTGCTCCCAAATCAGCGAGGGAAACACCTCACCACTGTTCAAACCCTTGTCCCTATCAACTGATTCCTACTGTCTTGGAGGAGAGCCAGAAATCTGCCTTTTCAACAAACCCCCCAAGTCCATGTGGCAGCCACCGTATTAGAGGGTCCTAGAGTGCCTCCCCGGTAAGCCCATAAGAAGATAAAGTCAACAGTATTTTCTTCCTTCTCAGTGACAGATTCCAGACCCATCTGTGAAGCTCCAATGGGCAAATCCTGGGCTTTCGAGGCAGACAGACCTGGTGACATCCCTGCGCTATCCCTCCATGACCCTGGGCAATGCCTCAGCTGCCCTGAGCCTCCACGTCCTTGCCTGAGGATAAAACAGATCTGTTGGGCATCTTCGCAGGAAGATGTGCATAAAAGGTTTTGCCTGGGACCCCCGAGTGTCAGTGAGTGGGGTTGTTACCAGCTTTTAGGGACCAGAAAACCCGGGTCCATCTCACCTGGACACGTGTCAGCAGCCTGGGCAGGCAGGTTCTTGATATGCAGGAACAAGACTAGCAGGACAGTGAGCCCCCGGGCCATAGTGGCTCCACTCAGCTCCATGCTCTCTGGCCTTTGACTCTGAAGGGTCCCCCAGCTCTAACAGGGCAGAGGAAGCCAGTTCTCGCCTTGTGCCACAGTTTCTCAACTCCCTGGGGGACACCCACTTCCTATGGGCCGCTTAGTTGCACCAACAGGAGGTATGAAGTCATCTCAAAGGATGTTTCCTTCCACTAGGCTCCAGCAAGATGCCCACCCCATTGGGCTCTCTTCCCCAGCAAAGACACCCTGCTCCCAGTCCAGAGAGCTCCTGAGACTCCTCTGCTGGAAAGGGTCGGCTTGTTTGTGGCTCAAGGAGAACACCGCCCCCACACCCCCTTTCCATTCCCCAGCTGTCCCCAAGCAATACTCGGAGACCTTGACCTTAACCTTGGGGGATAAGGAATGTTTTGCTGAAGACGCTTCCTTGCCTCATCTATTCCCAGAAAATTCAGGGTTTGTCAGTCATCAGGCGCTTATCATGAATGGAGAGGAAAAAAATGTTGAGCACTTGTTATGTCCCAAATACTATTTCCATCGTATCATCTTGCACCAGCCCCATTCTGTGGAGTAAATTATTTGAAAGTTACAGCTGGAGAAATTGAAGTCACTCCACTAGTAAGAGCCAGGCATTGGACTCAAGTCTGTCTAACGTCTTGTAGATCACTGGGATTGCTCATTTCACCTGAAGGTGGGGATACCTCTTGTTCCCCCAAATCCTTGAGGCCGTGTTCCTACTCCGCATCTCGTGCTGTGAATCATGCTTAGCCGGGACACGTTGTGGGCACTTTGTGCGGGATTTTTAGAACGTATAGAAATGGTCACTAAGGAGAGTCAGATGGTAGCAGGACCGAGGAGCTGGGAGAGGTGTTGTTTTGTGGTTTGTTATGTGGTTTGCAACTTCTCTGAGCCAGCGTGTGTAGACTGGGTTTCCAAACTCACGGGCTCCCCAGGTGGGAGAGAAGTGGAGGGGCGGCCCAGGGATGGGGGATCCAGGAGACACAGGACCTTGTGTCCAGACTCTCTGGGCACCACAACAACTCTAGACTGTGTGTGTTTGTGTGTGTTGGCTCCAGCCTGTTGAGAGACAAGGGCAGGAGGCTTCATTGCCTCAGACCCCGCCTAGTGTCCCTGAGCCACTGGCCCAGGCGGGAGAGGTCTGGGTGTCAGTGGTGCGACCTCCTTTCTTGGAGAGGATCCAATTCAGGAGCAACACTCACCTAGGATTGGGTCAGAACAGGGAGAGAGGCAGCAGGTCTGTGCCCCTCAATTCCATTTTCCGGCTTCCCCTGGGTGTGAGGGGACCTCCTCTTCCTTGCAACATCAATGGGTTTATTTCAGGTGAGAAGCCAACACCACCTTCAGATATCAAGTTAATGTTCCCAAGAGTATGTGAGCCCAAGAGTATGAAAGAATGCAAGATTCTGGCAAGTTAAAATATCTTAACATTGGATCAATAAAAGTCATTTGATTCCTGGCAATGGCAGTTTAGGTATTTGGGGGCATCCTATTAAGGACAAACAGACAAAACCTTTAAAAAGAGATGTGCTTGAAGGCACCATCAAGCTAGCTATGTAGTAAAGGATCACTTTGCCAAGCTCTTGGGAGCCACAGAAATCTTAGAGAAGTGAAACTAGTAGTGGGGACCTCTTTTTGCACAGGGATTTGCCAATCTCCAAAAAAGAGGTGAGAAGTTGGGCAGTGATTTCACCATCTTGCAGAGCTGAAGGTCAAAGACCGGGGCCTACAGCCTGCAAAAGGTATGGGTTTGGGGTTGGCTTTCAGAAGGGCTGCACTCTAGCAATAGGATGAGTGAGCAACAACCAACCTTCACACGGGCTGCAAACTGGTTTTGAGACATGTGAGTGTCCCAGGAAAGGAATCTCAACTCCTGGAATTATTGCTCATGCCCCCAGGCTCCTCGCTGAAAGAAACAAAAATCTTCTCTGAAGGAGAATGACATCATCCCAGGTCATTATTTCTGCAAAGTGTTTTATTTTTTTCAAATGAAATGTTAGAACACAATCAACGATAACCAGGCTCATGGAAATAAAAGACAATGTGTACAAGGACCAACAGAAACAACAGAGTATAGAAAGAGGTCTTTGGAAGCTGTGGATACTGAAGTTACAACATAATTAACAGGGAAAATGGAAAACCATCCTCAGAGACTGAGAACAAATAAGGATGCTTCTCATCACCACTCGGGTCAACATTGTATTGTATGTCACTGTCCAGTGCAGTAGGCAAGAAAACAAAACCATAAAAAGATTGGAAAGGCAGACACAAAGTTGTTATTTTCAGAAGACATGATTGAGGATGTAGAAAATTCAAGAGTTTCTACAGATAAACTAGCAGAATAAAAAGTTTAGCAAAAATCAATTTTGCTTCTAAAAACTAGCCTCAAAGAATTTAAAAATGAAATTTAAAAAATTTGCATCAGCAACACCAAAGTCAAATAACTGTGAATAAATCTAACAACATCCATGCTGGTCTTCTGTGTACAAAACTATCAAATAGGAACTGAAAGACCTAAAAGAAGATTAAAATAATTAGAAAGATATTCTACGTGTGTGGATTAGAATACCAAATATAGGAAAAATATTCATTTTCCCTTAATTTATCTAGATATCCACTATATTATCAATTAAACTACCATTTTCTGTGACAATTGACATGATGAATTTAAAATTTATATAAAGTGCCGGGTGCAGTGGCTGTAATCCCATCACTTTAGGAGGCTGAGACAGGTGGATTACTTGAGGTCAGGAGTTCAAGGCCAGCCTGGCCAACATGGTGATACCCTGTTTCTACTAAAAATACAAAAATTAGGCCTGGTGGTGGGCGCCTGTAATCCCAGCTACTTAGGAAGCTGAGATAGGAGAATTGCTTGAACCCAGGAGGCAGAGGTTGCAGTGAGCCAAGATTGAGCCACTGTACTCTAGCCTGGGCAACAGAGTGAGACTTCATCTCAAAAAAAAAAAAAGAAAAAAATATATATATAGCAGAATGTAGTGGTACGTGCCTGTAATCCCAGCTACTCAGGAGGCTGAGGTGGGAGAATTGCTTGAACCCGGGAGGTGGAGGTTGCAGTGAGCTGAGATTGCACCACTGCACTCCAACCTGGGCAACAGAGTGAAACTCTGTCGCAATAAATAAATAAATAAATAAATAAATAAATAAATAAAATTTATATAAAGGCAAGGGGCTGATAGCTGTGATACTCTTGAGCAAGAAAAAACAAGGGTGAGTTGCTTGAAGTGATGCCAGCAGTCGTTATCAAGCAATAGTGATGGAGACAGTGTGGGGCTGGCTTAGGCGTACACAGCAAACCTAGGGAAGTGAGTAGGGAGTGCAGAAACAAATCCAGGCACATACGGACCCTAGATTTGGGACATGGTGGCTCTGAAGATCAATAGTGAAAGAATAAACTTTCAATGAGTGGCACAAACTACTGAATAGTCATATGGAAAAACAAGAAGTGACACTTGACTTTTATCAGATAAAAAAAAATCTGTGTCAGGAGAAGGGTAGACCCAAATGTGAGAGGGAAAACAGCCGTTTTAGATCATATTGTAAGATCTCCAATAGCCTTGCAGGTACTTTATATAAGATGGAAAACCACAAACCATAAAGGACAAGTGGAAAAATTGATCACGAAAGTTGTATTATTTCTTTTTCAAAATATACCACCGTGGGAGGGAAAAGACAAGCCAGGACAGGGAAGAGAGATTTCAACACACAGAAGTGGCAAAAGGCTTGTATCCAGAATAAAGGGTTTCTGTAAATCAACAATGTTGCAGAAAGTGGGAAAGTGACTTCAACAAACACTTATAAAAGATAATATTTAAGAGATGATGGAAGTATGAAAACATGCTCAACTTCATAAATAATCCAAGAAATGAAAACTTAAATCTCATGAGATGACTGCATACACTAAAATTTTTCAAAACAGCCAACTCTACAAGGTTTTGGTGAAGATGTGTCAGAAACCTTGGTACAAGCACTTTGGAAAACTGGCAGTATTCCCAACAATTCCCTATGGCCAGCATATTCCGTAACCAGCGATGTTCAGCTCAGTTCTACTCAACAGAAAGGTGTGCCCAGTTGGAAAGAAGACACGTATGAAAATGTCCAGCCCCACGCCGGAAATAACCCAAACGTCCATCCGCAGCAGAATGGGGCCATCAGCTGAGGTTCGTTCATACTGGAGCATCCTGTAGACTCATAAAATGATTGGATTCCAGCTTCACGCAAAAGCTTTGTTGAAATCCGCAAGCACACGGAGCATCCAGGGCGCCAGCACTAAGGAATGCGAACTGTTCAGTTGCATCTGTACGGAGTTTGAAAGTGGGCAAAGCTGAACAGCAGTGTGAAGGAATGTATGCTCAGTGGCAACGTGGAGAGAAAGGCCCAGACCATGCCAGTGAGATGACCACTCCCTTAGGAGGGGCCAGTGAGACGACCACTCCCTTAGGAGGGGGAGCCATTAGGCCTGGAAGGGGCACAGGGGGCTGGTGATGGGTTTTGGCTTCATTGGGTGATGCATGTTTAGTTTATGCACTCTGGTGAATGGGTGTTATATTTCACTTAAAAGAGCAAGCTTAAATAAACTATTTAAATAAAATAAATAGAACACATAAGGGTCACCATCATCCTGTATTGTTTCCACCACGAGCTATAGCCCAGCTGTCTCTGGGAGGCTTGGAGATGTTGAATGGCTGCTGGTTCACTTCCCTGTTGCAGCTCCAGCTTCTGGGAGGTTGAGCAGCCCCTAGCCAGGCTGTTGCTCCACGTGCTGGGTCTGCAGCCTGAGATGAGCCTTGGAAGGATACAGAGGGAGAGGCCAGCCAGTGAGGCTGGCCAGAGTGAGGCTGGTCAGAGTGGGGCTGGTCAGAGTGGACAGAGGGAATTCCTTCCCCCGGACCATGCCCACCTCCGAGGGGGTCCAACCCCATGGGTCAGCAAGGCAGAAATTCTCACACTGTAAAATGCGACAGTTTATTATGAAGTGAAGAAGTGTGACCGCAAAAAAATGAAAATATAATCTAGCAAAAAGCCTGGCTGCCCAAGCCCCAGGAAGGGTCCTTCTGGCAGATGATAGAGTCAGTCACAGGCTGCTGTGTGGATCATGGGGGAGACGCCCTCACCGCACCCTGCCCCTCGAGATTACAACCAGGGCAGCCAGCGGGGTCCTGCCCCACTTCCTCCTGGAGTTAGTCATGCCCAGGACAGCCTCTGTGGCCTCCTCAACCCCAGGGTGTGCCATGCGGTACTTCCCCTCTGCTCCAGTGGACCTGGGGGTCCTTGCTGTTTCTGCTTTTTTGTTTGTTTGTTTTTTGTTTTTTTTTTGTTTTTCCTGAGACAGAGTCTTGCTCTGTTGCCCAGGTTGGCGTGCAGTGGCGCGATCTCAGCTCACTGAAGCCTCTGCTTCCCAGGTTCAAGCGATTCTCCTGCCTCAGCCTCCCGAGTAGCTGGGATTATAGGCACCTGCCACCATGCCCAGCTAATTTTTTGCATTTTTAGTAGAGACGAGGTTTTGCCATGTTGGCCAGCTGGTCTCAAACTCCTGGCCTCAGGTGATCTGCCCGCCTCAGCCTCCCAAAGCGCTGGGATTACAGGCTTGAGCCACTGTGCCCGGCTGTTCCTTGCTGTTTCTGAAATTAAGAAACGTCCTTATAACTGGTTTATGCTTGCCATGGGGGTGCCACACTGTGCTCACCTGTTGAAGCTCAGGTAATACAGCTACAATGCCACATAATAAGAAGCCACCTGAGAGAGGGTGGGGCTCCCTGCACACCTGCTCTGGGTCCACACGCCCCAGGAGCTGCATGCAGATGACTGCACAGAGGAGCCCTCCCAGGCACTTTAGTTCGGGACTCCACATATGCGGGAGGAATGGCAGAGACTCAAATGACACCCTCCAAATATCCCCAACAACTGTGGACAGGACAAAGTTGAGTTCCCAGCTCACCACAGTGAGGGAAAGTGCCAGCTCAGGGTGCTACAGCAGTGCCTCAGAGCAGTAGAGGAAGAAAAGGGAAGGTCAGGCTTCTTGAGAGCTCCAAGTCTGGTTTAGGGTGGATCTTCCAGTGGGCTGGGTCAGGGGATCGCAATGTAATAGTTTTGGGTGGGTGCACACAGTACAGCCAGTACGTTGAGATGAAGAGGGTTCAAGAGTCCTGGAGCATACACTGTGAATTCCTGTTGAAGAATCAACGGGAAGAGTCTCTTGGTTGCAGAGATTAGTCCCACCATCAAGGACTTGAAAGACGCAGGGGTGGTGATTCCCACCACATCCCCCTTCAGCTCTCCCATTTGGCCTGTGCAGAAGACAAATGGATCTTGGAGAATGATGGTGGATTATCGTAAGCTTTACCAAGTGGTGACTCCAATTGCAGCTGCTGTAGCAGATGTGGTTTCATTGCTTGAACAAATTAACACATCTCCTTGTACCTGGTATGCAGCCATTGACTTGGCAAATGCCTTTTTCTCCATTCCTGTCCATAAGGCCTACCAGAAGCAATTTGCCTTTAGCCTGCAAGGCCAGCAATATACCCTCACGGTCCTATCTTGGGGGTATATCAACTCTTCAGCTTCATGTCATAATCTTGTTTGCAGAGGTCTTGATCGTTTTTCCCTTCCACAAGATATCACACTGGTCCATGACATTGATGAGATTATGCTGATTGGATCCAGTGAGCAAGAAGTAGCAAACACACTGGACTTATTGGTGAGACATTTGCGTGCTAGGAGATGGGAAATAAATCTGACTAAAATTCAGAGAACTTTTACCTCAGTAAAATGTCTAGGGGTCCAGAGGTGTGGGGCCTGTTGAGATATGCCTCCTAAGGTGAAGGATAAGTTGCTGCATTTGGCCCCTCCTACAAGCAAGAAAGAGGCACGATGCCTAGTGGGCCTATTTGGGTTTTGGAGGCAACGCGTTCCTCATTTGGACGTGTTACTCCAGCCCATTTATTGAGTGACCAGAAAGGCTGCCAGTTTTGAGCGGGGTCCAGAACAGGAGAAGGTTCTGCAACAGGTCCAGGCTACTATGCAAGCTGCTCTGCCACTTGGGCCATATGACCCAGCAGATCCAATGGCGCTTGAGGTGTCAGTGGCAGATGGGGGTGCTGTTTGGAGCCTCTGGCAGGCACCTATAGGTGAATCACAGCGGAGGCCTCTAGGATTTTGGAGCAAGGCCCTGCCATCTTCTGCAGATAACTACTTTCCTTTTGAGAGACAGCTCTTGACCTGTTACAGGGCTTTAGTGGAAACTGAAAGTTTGACTATGGGTCATCAAGTCACCATGCGACCTGAACTGCTTGTCATGAACTGGGTGCTTTTTGACCCATCTAGCCATAAAGTGGCTAGTGTACAGCACTACCCACATAAAGTGGGTCGTGTACAGCAGCATTCCATCATCACATGGAAGTGGTATACACGTGATTGAGCTTGATCAAGTCCTGAAGGCACAAGTCAGTTATATGAGGAAGTGGCTCAAATGCCCATGGTCTCCACTCCTGCCACCCTCCCTTTTCTCCCCCAGCCTGCACCGATGGCCTCATGGGGAGGTCCCTATGAGCAGTTGACAGACGAAGAGAAGACTAGGGCCTGGTTCACAGTTGGCTCTGCGTGATATGCAGGCACCACCCGAAAGTGGACAGCTGCAGCACTACAGCCCCTTTCTAGGACATCCCTGAAGGACAGCGGTGAAGGGACATCTTCCCAGTGGGCAACTTCAAGCAGTGCACCTGTTTGTGCACTTTACACGGAAGGAGAAATGACCAGATGTGTGATTGATTATATACTGACTCATGGACTGTAGCCAATGGTTTGGCTGGATGGTCAGGGACTTGGAAGAAGCATGATTGCAAAATTGGTGACAAAGAAATTTGGGGAACAGGTATGTGGATGGACCTCTCTGAGTGGTCAAAAACTGTGAAGGTATTTGTATCCCATGTGAGTGCTCACCAATGGGTGACCTCAGCAGAGGAGAATTTTAACAATCAAGTGGATAGGATCACCCGTTCTGTGGACACCACTCAGCCTCTTTCCCAGCCACCCCTGTCATTGCCCAATGGGCCCATGAGCAAAGTGGCCATCACCGCAGGCATGGAGGTTACGCATGAGCTCAGCAACATGGTATTCCACTCACCAAGGCTGACCTGGCTATGGCCACTTCCGAGTGCCCAGTTTGCCAGCAGCAGAGACCAACACTGAACCCTTGATACGGCACCATTTCCCAGGGTGATCAGCTAGCTACTTGATGGCAGGTTGATTATATTGGACCTCTTCCGTCATGGAAAGGGCAGTGGTTTGTCCTCACTGGAATAGACACTTCAGATGTGGGTTTGCCTATCCTGTATGCAATGCTCTGCCAAGACTACCATCCGTGGACTCATGAAACACCTTATCCACCATCATGGTATTCCACACAGCATTGCCTCTGACCAAGGCACTCATTTGACAGCTAAGGAAGTGTGGCAGTGGGCTCATGCTCACAGAATTCACTGGTTTTACCATGTTCCCCATTGTCCTGAAGTAGCTGGATTGATACAATTGCGAAATGGGCCAGGCACGGTGGCTCACGCCTGTAATCCCAGCACTTTGGGAGGCCAAGGTGAGTGGATCGCCTGAGGTCAGGAGTTGGAGACCAGCCTGACCAATATGATGAAACCTAGTCTCTACTAAGAATACAAAAATTAGCCGGGCATGGTGGCATGCACCTGTAATCCCAGCTACTCAGGAGGCTGAGACAGGAGAATCGCTTGAACCCGGGAAGTAGAGATTGCGGTTAGCCAAGATCGCACCATTGCACTCCAGCCTGGGCAATAAGAGCAAAACTCCGTCTCAAAAAAAGAAAGAATGGTGAAATGGCCTTTCGGAGTCACAATTACAACGCGAACTAGGTGACAATACTTTGCAAGCCTGGGGCAAAGTTCTCTAGAAGGCTGTGTATGCTCTGAACCTGCATCAAATATATGGTACAGTTTTCCCCATAGCCAGCATTCATGGCTCCAGGAATCAAGCAGTGGAAATGGAAGTGGCACCACTCACCATCACCCCTAGTGACCCACTAGCAAAATGTTTGCTTTCTGTTCCCACAATATTATGTTCCACTGGCCTAGAGGTCTTAGTTCCAGAAGGAGGAACGCTGCCACCAGGAGATGCCACAATGATTCCATTAAAGTGGAAGTTAAGATTACCATCTGGACACTTTGGGCTCCTCCTGCCTCTAAGTCAACAGCCTAAGAAGGGAGTTACAGTGTTGGCTGGGGTGATTGACCCAGACTATCGAGATAAAGTCAGTCTACTGCTCCACAGTGGAGGTAAGGAAGTACAGATTTCTTAGGGTGTCTCTTAGTATTACCATGCCCTGTGATTAAGGTCAATGGGAAACTACAACAGCCCAGTCCAAGCAGGACTCCAATCGGCCCAGACCCTTCAGGAATGAAGGATTGAGTCACTCCACCAGGTAAAAAACCATAACCCAGGCCAGGTGCGGTGGCTTACGCCTGTAATCCCAGCACTTTGGGAGGCTGAGGTGGGTGGATCACCTGAGGTCAGGAGTTCAAGACTAGCCTGACCAACATGGTGAAACTCTGATTCTACTAAATACGAAAAATTAGCCAGGCATGGTGGCGCATGCCTGTAATCCCAGCTACTTAGGAGGTTGAGGCAGGACAATGGCTTGAACCTGGGAAGTGGAGATTGCAGTAAGCCGAGATCACACCATTGCACTGCAGCCTGGGCAACAAGAGTGAAACTCCGTCTCAAAAATAAATATATAAAAAATAAGAAACACAACCCGCTGAGGTGCCTGCTGAAGGCAAAGGGAATACAGAACGGGTAGTAGAAGAAGATAGTCATCAGTACCAGCTACAACCACATGACCAGTAGCAGAAATGAGGATTGTAATTGTCATGAGTATTTCCTCCTTATTTTATTAGGAATATGTTTGTGCATGTATACCCTTGTACTAAGAAAATATCTTCACTTTATTTCTTCTTTTTCCTTCTACCATGTGACATAAGATTTATTGACTTCATATCAACATTTAAGTGTTGTTAACTTTATATAATATCATTTAGGTTAAGGATTAGTGTGCTTCCAGTTGTACGAAGGACAGCTATATTATGTTAGGATTAATTATGACTTTATTATTGTCTTTATTTGAAAATTACATATGATATCAGGAGAACGTGCATGGGTTCAAGTTGACAGGGGGTGGACTTGTGATGATTAATACTGAGTGTCAACTTGATTAGATTGAAGGGTGCAAAGTGTTGTTCCCAGGTGTTTCTATGACGGTGTTGGCAGAGGAGAGTAACATTTGAGTCAGTGGACAGGGAGAGGCAAATTTACCCTCAATCTGGATGGGCACCATCTAATCAGCTACGAGCACGGCTAGAATAAAGCAGGCAGAAGAAGATGGAAGGACTAGACTTTCTGAGTCTTCCAGCCTTCATGTTTCTCCTGTGCTCGATGCTTCCTGCCCTCAAACATCGGACTCCAAGTTCTTCAGTTTTTGGACTCTTGGACTTACACCAATGGTTTGCCAGGGGCTCTCAGGCCTTTGGCCACAGACTGAAGGCTGCACTGTCGGCTTCCCTACTTTTGAGGTTTTGGGACTCAGACTGGCTTCCTTGCTCCTCAACTTGCAGATGGCCTATGGCGGGACTTCACCTTGTTATCATGTAAGTCAATTCTCCTAATCAATTCCCCTTCATATATACATCTATCCTATTAGTTCTGTCCTTCTAGGGAACTCTGACTAATACAGGGTCTTTAGGGAGATTCCTGAAATGAGCAATGAAGTCCTTTGCAAGTTTCATCTTCCTGAGCAAGAGTCTCCAGGAACACTAAAGTTCTGCTAATGCAGACCTTGGGGGTAGATGTCCAAGCTGTGGCCTCAACAGGTGAAGTAAGATTGCCAAAAGCCCAGCGGAGAGCCGTGGAGTCAGGAACCGACTTAGAGTGACACCTAGAGCCAGGTTCTCCTTGAAATGTGTCACCCTTGCTGGTGGAGCTTTCCAGGACCCACCCGCCCCAGTGGGCACCTGAGAGCAGCAGATGTGTCCCCCGCACCCACCCAGAGACCTGGCTCCTCCAGGCACCAGAGCTGCCGCAGGGCAGTTGGCTCCCTCCAGAGTGGGGGTTGGAACCAGTGTCGAGCCCAGGCTTGTCTCCTGGGCTGGGCTATCCCTGTCCCTCTGATAGGATGCGCCCCCTCATTTTCTGCTTATCATGTCTGGCTGGTGGTGGGAAGATGGACAGCTCGCCTGGCTGGACCTGGTAGGGCCCTCCACACATTACTCTTTAGGGTCCTGTGAGGAACCAGAGGGCACCTTTGCTTGGCTATGAGGACAGACTGTGCCTGCAGCCCTGCCGCTGGGGAGAGGTTCTCTGATGAGTCAAACCAGAGCCCAGACCCCAGGAAAGGGACCAAGGGCCGCCTGCTCCACCTCTGTTTGGTTATTTCTTATTGGGGAGAAGAGGAATCCAGGACTTTCCTTGAGCAATGCCAGATGCGTCCACACCCACGGGCTTCCTCTCCTCAACCTCAGGACACACGGCCCTGCTTCCTCCTTGTGGCTGACTAGCCCCATTCCTGCCCTAGGTTCCTCATTCTTTCCTCCAGAGAGGCACGCTCTGTCACCATGTGCCGGCTCCAGCACAGGGGTTTTCGGAAGACCCATGGAATTCTTCCATCCCCGACCCCTGGGCAGGGACCCAGCAGCTCACAGAGTTGACCCAGCCTGACCCCCCACTACCTCTTCCTCACCAATATCCCATCTTGCCCAGTCCTCAGGACAGCCCAAGCCACCCCTGCCTCCTGACTCAGGCATCAGGCCCCAACCTGGGAGCATGAGGTTTATTGAGCACCTGTTATCCCCCTGAGTGGGAGGCCAACCAGCAGCCTTATGCCTGCGTGAGGAGCAGGGACCGTGGGTCCACACAGACCTGGGTTCTCCCCATCCTGGATGCAGGACCTTGGACCAGCTCCCTGCAGGCCATGCCAATAAGGGCAGGTGAGAGCTGCGGCCCCTTCTACTGAGAGGGAGACACAGCCCCGCTGAGAGCTGGGACAGTCATGCTGAGAGCAGGGAGTAGTGGTGCTGAGTTTGGGGGACAGTCATGCTGAGAGCAGGGAGTAGTGGTGCTGAGTTTGGGGGACAGTCATGCTGAGTTGGGAGAGAGTCATACTGCACAGAGCAGTCTTCTCCCTCCCCTCTCCCCGTGTCCCCAGGTCCAAGCAATGGTTTCTCTTGGCCTTCCTCCCTTTTGCTCCATCTCCCAGACAAATGACCATGGTCCTCCCAAGGGTTCTTCCAGCAAAGGGAGCCACCTGGATGGAATGCCAGTCCTCCTCGGGTCTCCAGGGAAGAATGGGTAGATTTGCTTTCCCCACCTCCTAGTAGGTGTGCTTGCGGGGAATGCCGCTGCAGAGAGCAGGATGCAAGGATGGTCTGGGGCTCTGCAAACACCAGCAGACACCACAGAAGCCAAAAATCCAACCTCGAAAGGCCTGGGGCTGGGGTAGGCACCATCATCCACCAGTGCCACGTCCCCACAGACTCCTTTCTCTCCCTCTCCCTTTATCCCACACTCCTTCTCTTTCCCTGACTGTCCTCCATGCCTAAGCACCATTTTCTTGTGTTTAGTGCATAGCTTTTTATTTTAACCATGTTCTTTCAAAATGAATCTGTGTGTGTGTATTTTTAACTTAGGTAAATGGCATCTGTGGCACCTGGCTCTGAACATTACTTCCTCCACCAAGTTTGCATCATGCACGTGTGACTTTTACCATCACCCATCCTGGTGCATCTGCATTCAGCCCGATGCTTTCCACAGCCATGCCACACTCCCCAGGCTGCACCTACTGGGTGACCCAGGTGGCCTGTAAGCTACCTTCACTCCCAGCGCCAAAGCTGCAGTGCCACCCCCGCCCCCCATTGCTGCCTCCCCCCCACCCCCCCACCCCCCGCCGGAACCTGTGTCAGAGTCCTCCTGGCTCACACCAAGATGGGGACTTCCGAGCAGTAAAACTGGACTGTTTAGAAAGGCTGTGCTTCAGTGGGGGCTGTGCTGGGTTTTTTTTTTTTTTTTTGAGACAGAGTCTTACTCTGCCACCCAGGCTGGAGGGCAGTAGCACGATCTCGGCTCACTGCAAGCTCCGCCTCCCGGGTTTATGCCATTCTCCTGCCTCAGCCTCCTGAGTAGCTGGGACTACAGGCACCTGCCACCACGCCCGGCTAATTTTTTTGTATTTTTTAGTAGAGACGGGGTTTCACCGTGTTAGCCAGGATGGTCTCGATCTCCTGACCTCCTGATCCGCCAGCCTCAGCCTCCCAAAGTGCTGGGATTATAGGCGTGAGCCACCGCACCTGGCCCGGTGCTGGTTTCTACATTTTCCCACCGACTCTTTGCACGCTCCTACTTCCTGAGTGTGCCCGGGATTTGGAACATGTTGCTGGTGCTCATCAGCTTCACAGTGGACAACGTAACTGCCGCCCGAGTAAAGTGCTCCTTCCTAGCTTTCTCTGCGGGAACTGCTGCCTTTCACTGCTTATGCCTTAGCTCTAGACGTTGAGCTTTGTGGGCTTCACACATTGCAAATATCTTCTTCCATTCTATCCGCTCTCCGTGGACTTTGCCCCCTATAGTTTTTTGAGCTAATAATTTTGGCTTCTAAAGTTTTCTTAGCTGAGTGTGGTGGCTCATGCCTGTAATCCCAGACCAGGTGTGTGCGTGTGACCCGTGGGGCTCTGCAGCGGAGAAGACAGACCAGGTGTGTGCCTGTGTGTGTGTGTGTGCACGCACACATGCGTGCTCCCCCCTCGAAGCCTCAGTTTCCCTATGTGTAACAAGTTTGAACCAGAATCCCAGCACTTCAGGAAGCTGAGGTAGGAGGATTGCTTGAGCCCAAGACTTCAAGACCACATGGCGAGACCCTATCTCTACAAAAAAATAAATTAGCCAGGTGTGTTGGTACATGCCAGTAGCCCTAGCTACTCAGGAGGCTGAGGTGGGGGGATCCTTTAAGCCCAGGAATTCGAGGCTGCAGTGAGCTGTGATTATACCACTGCACTCCATCCTGGGTGACAGGTTGAGACCCTGTCTAAATAAATCAGTTTTCTTTAAGAAGGCTTTTGTAGCCCTTAAGCCCTAAAGACACTCTGCAGTCTTTTGGCTTACTGACTCTCTTCTTCTACCTTTCCAATATGGCCCTTTAATCCATGGAATCCCCCCATGTCTGTGACCCACAGGTGCAGAAATTCATTGCTGACCTCCATCTGCTAAGCAAACATCAACCAGACCACATGCTCCTTCCCCACCGGATTTGCAGTGTTGCCTTTGGGATTTAAGTTCCCACGTGGGGTCAATGCTGGCCATGTCTCTTGGCTCTTGGTTCTAGGCCGTTGCTCTTCTTGCCAGTGCCACGTAGCATTTATTGCTGGGTCTTTGCAGGGCATCTTCCTATCTCACAGGACAAGCCCATGCCCTTTCCCCTTCTTTTCTAATGTTGAGCTAGCCATCTGAGGACCTTAACTCCTCCATCACCACTGAGTTCCGCAAACACTCTTGATTGCGATTGCGTTGAATTTGTGGGTTCGTCTGGGGACACTCGGCATTGCCCTGACATTAGGTCGCTGCTTCTAAGAGTGTGGAGCGCGCAGAGCCCTGCCCGTCTTCAGATTGTCTTCCACGTCTTATATCAGAGTGGACATTTTTGGTTGATTCCTAGATACTTAATGAATTCTGTTCCCGTGGCGAATGGCATCTTTTTCAGAATTATATTTTCTAATTGGCATTGCTGGGGAAAAGAAATGGTTTGGACTTCTGTAGGCCCAATATGCCTAGCAGAAATAGGCAATGTACCTGTCAATCCTACTGGCTTCTTCTAGGTAGATCATATGATTAGGAAGAAGTCAATGACTCACTAAAAATAAAGCCCAGAAAAACTAGTTCTCCATTGTCTAGAGTGGTAAGAACTCATTCTTTACACATGTGCACGAATGCACACATGTGCACACACACACACACACCTGGTCTGTCTTCTCTCCTGCAGAGCCCCATGGGTCCTGCTTGGTGTTATGTCTCGTGCTCCATTCACAGCACACCAGGGACACAGGTAGCAGAGCTCAAGCCTGCTTGAACAAACAGGCCAGGTATTCATAAAGTTCTGGTAGCAAGGGAGCAAATTCTGCCCCATTTCTTTCCTGCAGCCTCAGAGGTGTCTTCTTCCTCTTTCTGGAGTGACTGGGGGGTGGCTACCAAGTTTGAAAGGCAAAAGCCGACCCAGCAGACCCAGTCCCCTGCCCCTGGTAGCCTCTCTGGAGGACACCTGATGGCGGGCCTCTCTGGAGGACAGGTGCCTCCTGCCAGATAAACTCCCTGACTCCAGGTAGTCCAGGCTGCAGTGCCCAGTGGCAGCCCGGGCCAGGGAAAGGGTGGGCGAGAAGCCAGGGCTCCAGTCCAGCTTTGAGCAAGCTCTGCAACAGGACGGACTCCACCTGTTGAGACCAGATGACCTTTCAGAGCCTTCTCTGCTGAAGCTGACGCTCCTCTCCACTCCCTAGCCCCCCACCCTGCCCCGCTGGCTCCATCTTCCAATTCCAGGAGTCATTGTCACCGTCAGCTGGTGACCCTGCCACTACTCAGGCCTCATGGGCAGGCAAGGGTCCCCCGGCTCTTGTGTCAGGATCTCCTTTGCGGTAAGAGATCCTAACATCTGTAGAGAATGGGTTCAGCAAAAGGCACACCTGCCATCAGGGTGGTTTGTCCCAGTGCTCAAGGCAAAGCCGACTAATAACATGCTTAGGAGGTGGGAATGTGAGATGGGGCAGCTGCGGTAGAAACAGGCTGGCAGCTCCTCTGATAGCCCTCCAGCAGCAACCTCGGGAATATACCCAAGAGAAATGAAACAGGCCTCCACACAAACCCTCGCACAAGCACATTCATAGTAGCACACTTCACAATTTGCAAAAGGTGGAGACCCGGGTACCCTCGACAGAAAGGGATGAACACAGTGTGGTCTCCCCACAGAGAGGAGAGTCCTTCCCCTTTTCCTCTGTCCCCGCGCTGTCACCTCCTCCCTGCCCAGATCCCTGGGCTGGCAGCAACATTGCCCTTTGTAAAGTCCCCTACCAGCTACAAAAGGTGAGGTGCTTATCAGCCCCTATGAGGGAGCAGAGGGCAACAAGAGTGAGCTGCAGAAGGCACGAAGCATGGGTCCAGGCAACGACAGGGCGAGCCCTCCTAACATGCCCCACATGCGAAGCCAGGCCACACGGCCCAGGATTCCACTGACGGGAAATCGCCACGATGGGCTGATTGACAGACAGAGAGGACATTCCTTGTGGCCAGGGGATGGGAAGAAGAGTGACAGGGAGGTGACAGCCAAAGGGTCCAGGGTTTCTTTTAAGGTGATGAAAATGTCCTAAAACCAGAATATGATGATGGCTGCATGATTCCGTGACTGTACAGAAAACCATGGACCTGTGCACTTTAAAAGGGCGAATGACGCCAGGCACAGCGGCTCACGCCTGTAATCCCTGCACTTTGGGAGGCCGAGGCGGGTGGATCACTTGAGGCCAGGAGGTCAAGACCAGTTTGGCCAACATGGTGAAACCCCATTTGTACTAAAAATACAAAAATTAACCTGGCGTGGTGGCGCATGCCTGTAACCTTAGCTGCTGGGGGGCTGAGGCAGAAGAATCGCTTGAACCCAGGGGGCGGAGGTGGCAGTGAGCTGAGATCGCACCACTGCACTCCAGACTGGGCAACAGGGTTAGACTCTGTCTTTAAAAAATAAATAAATAAAATAAAATAAAAGGGTGAATTCTATGGTATGTGATTTACATCTCAACAAAGTCTTTATGTTTGACAGAGAGTGCTGGGATGAAGGTACTGAGTGGGCCTCCCCCAGCACCCAGGCCCAGGGGTTCTTAGATGGTGAGGTGGGGGAGACTGACTCTGAATACTTTAAAGGGGGGATTTTCTCTAGCCCAGGATTGCAGGGTGGGACAGGCCCTGCTCTGCTACGCAACATGGTCTTTTCTTCCTCTCCCCTCTTCCTTCCTTCTTTTCTCCTTCCCCTTTCCTCTGTCCCAGCACTGTCACCCCCTCCTTGCCCAGACCCCTGGGCTGGCAGCAACATTGCCCTTTATAAAGCCCCCTACCAGCTACAAAAGGTGAGGTGCTTATCAACCCTTATGAGGGAGCAGAGGGTGAGAGCGAGGACGTCGGGCATCACCACCCAGAGAGACAAACCAATTCATGCTTGGGACTATTTGGAGGTCAGCCTGGGCCTTGAGGAAGAGGCACCTGGGGCTCCAGCAGGAAGCATCCCTCACCCTGTGGCCCACTTTAATTTCCCAGAGATAATAACACCAGTGCCGAGTATCTGCCAGGCACCTGAAGATGGATGGCCAGTGTTTGCAGGGTAATAGTTTGTGTCAGACTAAATTGGAATTTATACCCCAGGAGGCAGATAATCCCCTTTAGAACTCTCCAGCCTCCCTGGGACTGGAGGGGCTTTCACAGGCTGCTTGCTGAAGACATAAACAAAGACAGCTCCACGGAAGCACCCTGCTGGCCCAAGTCCTATTTTTAATATCTTAATTGAGTCTCCAAGCCCTAGAACACGGTGGCACAACCAAATCTCCAGCCTCCACTTACAGCTCTGTGTAGGAGAGCGGTCACTGTCACCTTCTGCAAACCCAGAAAAAACAAACTGGGAAGTAGGGTCGGTTTTGGGGAAGGGACAATTGCTGTTTTTTGGTGGTGGTTGTTTTTGTTGTTTAGCTTTGTGTATATTTTTAAAGCTTATGAAAAGATGAGAAAAATCCAGACGTATATTCTCACCTAAGTTAAACTAATGGTTCTCAAAATCCCAAATTATTTTACTGCTTTTTGCTCCCCGGAACCAGCTCACAATCTGCTTTGCGCTTGATTTAAAGGCACTGACAAGCTGCTGCCTGCTCCCCAGCACGGTGGCGAGACTGGAATGGGACTGTCATATATAATGCATGGAGTCGGGGCCGGGAGCCGTGTTGGATGCGTGTGTGATCCGCTCTGGAGCGCTGTTCCCAGAGCCATTGTGCAAACATATTTACTCTGCATAAAAGAATGGGATGAAGCTGCAAAGGACATTTGTTCATCGAAGTGGATTTAATTTTTAAACTCGCATTAGGACAGGATTAACCTTGCTGAAGGGTATGGTGATGTGGGTGGAATGTATAAAACTAATCTAGGATCCACGTTGCTACAGGAGGAGCGCTGGGTGGAATTAAATATTTATTGCACATAAATACCTTGTCCTCCACCTCCCTCACCCCCGCACAGTCACCTCTGTGTAGCGGGTTCTCTGCTACAGTAGACGGCAGAGCATGGGACCGTGGCTTCTTCCATCCTCCCAACACCCCGATCTGGTCATGGCAGTGACAAGAGACAGCTGGGGGTGGGCACGTGGGTTTGCAGGCTCACACACGCACATGCACGCACACACACACGTACACACACTGTCCCTGCCTGGGTTCTTTCTCTCCTTCTACAGAGGAGTGCTCTCTCAGAGGCAGAGAGAGCCTGGCCAGCCATGGTGACCACTAAGTCACCTCCATCATACTCTGTGAGTTAGGGGGGTAAGTGAGGACGTGACCCACCAATCCCCAGTGAAGAATCCTAGGGAAGAATTTGATTGGCTCGTCACCTGCCGGTCATCACAGCTGAGGGAAAGGAGGGGTGGAGCAGCAGCTCCACCAGCTACAAAAGGTGAGGTGCTTATCAACCCTTATGAGGGAGCAATGGATGAAGACAATGACCAGGGTGCAGGCAGGCTGACCATCCCATCAGTTTGCCTGGAACTGTCCCAGTATTAGCAATGACAGTCCCCTGTCCCCAGGGCAAACCAGGGTGGTTGGTCACTGAAGTTCAAGTCCCTCTAGAAATTTCCAGACCTAATTAACAAGTTGAGTAAGTGGGCTATAACCTGTTTCTCAAGAGCTTTATTTGTGTGATTTGCCCAGAAATTGCTTCAAGAAGAGACGTTCAAAAAGGAACAACAAATAAGAACTGAAACAATGTCGGATGGTGCCTTGCGGTTTCTTCAGCAAAATGCAAATCCCTCCATTATCTTGTGGTTTAAACAAAAGCTGCCTTTTGGAAACTCCCGCTGATTCTCCAGCCTCATGGAGGGTGGCAGGTTCCTCTTTTAAATGTCGCAGGCTAGGAGTTGCGTGGTTAACGGTGGGGTAATACACACTCTGTATGTGCTACAACAGCCCCCCACCCCTAGAAGTCTCCCAAGAGAAAATCGGTGGTGCGGTTATGCACAGCTCCTGTGCTTCTGACGGAGACTGTTGTGGATCCACAGCCATCTAGACAGCTAGGTATTTTCAGCTTTCTTCCCCTAGGACAAGAGGACCTAGGCCTGAGCAGCCCTGAATCACTCCCATGATGGCCAGACAGGCATGGAGGGGGGTAATTGGTCCCTGAGAATGTGGATGCCTGGAACGGTGCACGGTGCTGTCTCTGCCTTGTTCTGAGCCTGCACTGGGGCCTTGGGTCCCTGCAGAGCTGGTGGCCCACAGCTGGGAGCACTGTCCAGGTGCAGGTTTCAGTCATCTTCCACGTAAAGGATATGCATGTGGCCTAACAATAGTAGCCGACTTTCAGTAAGAGCCCCTGGGATGGGGCAGGTCACCGGACCACCTTTCTTCACCTGTGTCCCGTCTGCGGGGGGGAGGGGGGACTTCATTCTGCATTTTACATTTGGGGAAACTGAGGCAACCTGGAGGAGGTCACAGAGCTAACCACTAGTGGGAGAGCACCGGGCACATGAGGACCTGCAGCTTTGCAGGAGGAAGACCCTGGCACCCTCAAGCATCCTCACGGGCGCTCTCGGCTGGAGGTTCATCTTTCAAATCAGCCCTGCCTCCTCCAGTCAGCTGTCTAGTTTAGCTCAGCTAACAGGATGCGTCAGCTTACCTGAATAAAACACTTTATACCCCCACGTAAGGACCGATAAGCTTAACCTTTAGGGACAGGTTTGGTTTTGGTTTTGCCTCTTCCTGTCACAGGCTCCAGCTGCCACATGGATGAGGAAGTCGGGGAGGTAACTGACCACACCATCGCACCTTCTCCCTGCCCCTGTCTGGCTAGCTGGGACCTTTCCCCCTCTGCCTCTCCAAACTTGATGCTGGAAGGGGCCTATGGGGTGTGTTTAGGAATCTGGGAGGTTGCCAAGCCCCATCTACCAAGGTGGGCTGGTTCTGTCCCTAAGTTGGAGCTCAGGACTGGCTTCAGCCAAGGCAGTGCCCAGAGCCTTTGAGAGACCCCAGGCTGGGGTCGATGGGGTGGGCCTGGCTCTCTGGGGAAGGCTGCTGTCAGGGAGCATGGGCTGCCACACACTGTCCTCCAGGTGTTGACAGTGACGGATGTGGTCAGGGCAGGACCCAGACAGGGAAGAGCTGAGGTTCCTGGCACGTCAGTTTGGCTCTTCCCTATTCTGCTCTGTGGCTGCAAATACAAACCTGGGGCCCAGCAGGGACAGGCATCCCCACCTGTCAAAGGCCTACAGGCCCAGAGAGGGGGACACCACTCCTCACGGCCCTGGTGTCAGAAGCATGACCAGCCTGCTTTGTCAAGAGGCGGAGGAGGGTGGGATGCCTGCTGGGCACGTGGACGCTCAGCTTCCAAGCAGGTCCTGTTGCCCTCCTGCCCTCCAGGTGACAAAGCTGAGGCACTGTTGGGAATAGCAGTCTGCCCATCATCCCTGGCAGTGGGTCACGATGGAGCCTGGCTCTGGGACCTGGAATTGGACCTGGGTTATGCAGCTGGCCCGTGCGGGTGCCAGCCTTGCCTCTCTGGGCCTCCATCTCCTGAGCCACACAATGAGGATGAGCCCGGCTCTGCACTGAGAGCAAAGCTGACGGCAGAGGCCATGTGCCACAGACCTGGACTCATCCACCTCACTATGAAGGCAGGTCCCAGCCCCCAGAAGCTCCTGGAACTTGGAACTCTGTGCAGAAGCCCTCAGAACAGAGCAGCCCAGTTCTGCCTCTTCCAGCTTCCCCAAGAGCCTGCTGCCTCATCTGCAGGGGCAGGGAAGACCATGACGCCCCCACACCCACATCCAGGCTGCCTCGCAATCCCACACACCTGCCCATTTCACCTCCATCCACGTCCCTCTCCCCTGCGGCCACCACCCAGGCCCAGCCACCCCCACCCCTCTGCTGCTGCAGCCTGGAAGGTCGCTGCATGCCTCTCTATCCTGGGTAGTCCCGCACCGCTGGGCCCAGCTGTGAGATGGAGCATAAGGGGCATGTGGCACCCCTGAGCACAGACCCTCCTGGGCTGTCCTGTTACAGAGAGAGGCAGATCACCCTCCTCACAGCCTCCAGGCCCTCTGGGTCCAGCCGTGTTCCCTGCCCGACTCATTGTGTGAGTGCCAGGCATGGCCCTCTCTTGGGCACTCTCCCTGCCACCCCCAGGCCTCCTAGGGCCAGAGTCTCTGCCCTGGACACTTGTATTTTCCTACTAACTGCCACTGGTCCTTCTGTCTTGTCTGCCCTGGACAGTCATGTGTTTTTCGTCGCCCCCCGGCAGGTCTGCACCTTCTGAATGCCACCGTGGCCCTGGGACGATTTCACTTGTCTCTCGGCACACCAAGGCCAGGCACTCAGGGACTGCATCACTTTCCTAAGCAATGTACCTGCAGCATCTGGCTCGGGGCTGGGTGCGTCCCTGACCCACAATCACTACTGAATGAATGATGAGCAGATAAGTGAATGAGCACAGGCGGGTCTCAGGAGGTCCTTCCAGCCCTAGAACTGACTCGGGGGGCTTGATTAATGCCAGTGGGTGATTTTCTGGCTCTCAAGGCAGATGGGGGGAGTGGAGACTCAGCCCTGTGTGCATGCATGACCCAGCACTGAGAGAGGACGGTGGCTCTGGTGGGGTGGCCGCCTGCAAGATGCTCCCTGGGGCCTGCTGCGGAGATGAGTAAACATCAGTCAGAGTTTTGTGATGAGGGCTCTGCCAGGGGAAGCCCACGGTATCACGGAGACAAGACAAGGGCATCCACCATAGGAGGATGGACATAAACAGGGTGGGCAGGTGTGGGCTTCGTCATCCATCATGGCCAGGGCTGGGAGTCCTCAGCGCTTCCAGCTCTGGAGACAGGCCCAGAACCCTGGAAAGAGGAGCTCCCATCAGCCCACAAGGGGCTGGGCCGGCTGTCCAAGGCAGTCATCCAGGGTCCTTCTATTTGAACCGATGGGCGGATGCTCAGCTGCTCCGGGGGCTGGTCCAGGCTCCATCCCAGTCCTGGCTGTCCATGCAGAACATGGCACCTAGGCGCTAGGACTAGCAGATAATCCTTCAAGAGGGTCCAGAAACGGTGTGCCGAGCACAGTTCTCCATGAGTCAGAGGCCTCTGGACATGGGCCTAAGGGGCCCACATTGAAATAGGACTCTCTAATCACAGCTGGGCACCAATCAGGCAGCGGCTTCCATGGCTGAGGCCTGCTGGCTTCTCCTCTCAGTGAACCGTGCTCCCATCAGCCTCTGCGCGACATCTCGCAAGGCTGCAGCCACCTCTCGCTCTGCATCCAGGAGCAGGAGTGTCTGGGGTGGAGGCTTTGCCGCCCCATGGGCTGTGGCGCTGTCTGTGCCAGAAGGAAGGACCCCTACCCGCGCCTGCTGTGTGCCTGCCCAGGGATCGAGGCAGCTGTGCAGCTTACAAAGAGGACGGCATCTCCGTCCCAGGCTGCCAGGGCCTTCTGTGACCTCCCGTCCTTGGCTCCTCTGCTGGCACCCTCCTGTTCCTCCTGAGCCGTCCTCGTGCGCTCGCCATCTTTCCTGGAAAGCCTTGCATCCACTCAGCACAGCTTCACTGAGCACCCAGCCCGGGCCTCGTGTGCCCCAGAAACACAGCCTTGAACACAACAGCGGGTTCCCTCTCAGGAGCTTCCCAACTTCCCCTGGGTCGGGGAGAGGGAGACCAGCCTCGGCGTGCACTGTGTCAGGTGGAGATCAATGGGACAAAAAGCAAAGTGGGGTGGTAGTCGGCAGGGGACCGCAGGGGGTGCTATCTCAGAGGTTTCTGTAGGGCTGTCTGCACAGAAGCCCATTGCCGTAGCTTGTAGCTCATCGTCCTTGTGGCAGCCCCATGCCAGTTCTGCAGGCCAAAGAACAAGGTTCAGAGAGGGTGAGCAGCTGGCAAGAGAGCACACAGCAGCTAGTGGCAGGAGTGGAGCCCAGTCTTCCCTCCAACCGAGCCCTTTCCTTTTCCTTAGCTTTGCCCACCAAAGCCCTTCCCATCTCCTCGCCTAGAGATGGTTAGGTGTGATGACTGTGTTCAGGATGACCCTGGCCAGGTGGAATAATTACACACCTAGGAAAAATGACAGAAAATAAACATTCCAAGATATTAGCAAGCCGGCGTGGCTTTCTCTTCTGCTTTACATTATTTTTTCCTTACTTTCCAAATTTTATGCAGTGAGAATTTATTATTTTCATTACCAGGTGCAAAAAATAGAAACAAACAAAAAACCCTGTCTGATCTTTCAGACTAGTTCGAATGTCTTCTTTTCTAGCACTGGGATGACCAGGACATTTGGGCGTGAAAGGGGCCCTACACGCCTTAACAGATACTAAAGAACATCAGACAAGCAGAATGAGGACGGCCCCAGGCAAGGTGGACCCCGCCCCAGCTGCAGGGAACAGCAAGGCTGCAGGTGAGTGTTGACTGGCCCTTTACAAAGGACCGTGACCCAGGCTGGGGGCAGTGGCTCACACTTGTCATCCCAGCACTTTGGGAGGCTGGATCACCTGAGGTCAGGAGTTCGAGACCAGCCTGGCCAACACAGTGAAACCCTGTCTCTATGAAAAATACAAAAATTAGCCGGGCATGGTGGTGCACACTTGTAATCCCAGCTACTTGGGAGGCTGAGGCAGGAGACTAGCTTGAACCCAGGAGGCAGAGGTTGCAGTGAGCTGAGATTGCACTACTGCGCTCCAGCCTGGGCAAGAGTGAAACTCTGTCTCAAATAAGAAAAACAAACAAACAAAAAAAAGCACACACACAAAAAACAAAGGGCCGTGACCCACATGGACCTGGGACAAGGCTTCAGCTAAGCAAGCCTGATGTCCAGTGGCTATGGCCTCAGGAAGGTCAGCAAGGCAAGTTCCCTATCCCTAAGACCGGGTCTTGAGACATAAGCAGACAGTAGGCTCAACTCTCTGGAGGGCCCTGGCCAGGACAACACAGGTCCAGGTCCAGGCAAGGTCATGCTCCCTGCCCTGCTCTGCCCCTTGGAGCAGGCTGTCGGAGGGGCCGAGGACTCCTCTCAGTAGGCTTGGGAGGAAACAGGATCAAGTTCTATTTTTTAAATCACAAAATTAGAGCCATTTCTATCTCTCCCTAGTCTGTCCCCTCCAAACCTGGGAGGCCCCTCTCCAGCAGAGGCTGCTTTTGTTCTCTCTCATTCTATAAAAACACTCCCGAGCCTTTCTGCTGCTGCAAAAAGAGCTTTGATTCTTTGCTAAGAATCTGTACCACGGGCTCCAAACGGGAGCGTTTCTCCAGAGAGGAGCAGGAGGAGAATCATTTTGTCGACGGCAGGTAATTAAGTGGCCATGCAGACAGGGAGCATGCGTTATACGATGATTAATCCCAGAGACGGCGAGGACATTTTTCATCTTCAAATCTCTCCTTGGTTGTTAATTAATCATCTCAGCTCCTGGGAGAGAAGTGCTGGTGCTCGCCCCAAGAGCAAGGGAAACTGAGTCGGCTGTGCCCACTGCCCCCGCCACATGGTGCAGAACGGAAGCAGCCTCAGGAGGGCAAGTGCTGGGAGACCATGGGCTTTCTCCCCGGGCATCTCGTCCACGTGGCTTCCTGTCTCCCCAGCCTCATCTGGGCAGGAATTCAGGAATCAATAAAAATGTTATTTTAAATAAAAAGAAAGCCACCCTGCTGTTTGGCACAGGCTACCATTGACCGCCTTCTGCACCTGCTTTTGTTCTGTTTTTCTCAGGTACCTGCTCATTTCCACCTCCCAGCCTCCCTCAGAACACAGACTGCCTTGCCATTTTCTTAGCGAGTGGTTTGCAGCAAAGTGCTGTTTTGCTCTCAAATGCCTTCCTTTCCAATTGGGACAAACGGCTATGAATACGGCGCACCCTGTTTTGCATTCAAATTGTTGTGAAAGTTTTGCAGCTGTAAATAACATGCTCTTGGTGCTCAAGACAGAATTCTTATTACTTTTTCCTTAGTTCTTGGAACCAGTGATAAATTAAACATTTCTTTTGTCCCCGCCCCTTGAAGCTGGCAGGCAATGTGGAGCTAATTGCTCGCCTCTGTCCTGACCAATGTGCCCCATCGGGAGAGGAACAAGACGACAGTGACTTGCCAGGGGCACAGCCACATGGGTGGGGAGCAGGTCTAAATGAGGGAGGGGGCACGTGCGGGGGGGCTTTTCTGAGATAGGGCTTCTCTTTGGTGTTTTCCCTGCACAATCTTCCAATGATGAATAGAGTTTACCCTCAACGCTCAGAGGCTGACATTTGACATAGAGGGAAACTGAGGCACAGCGGAGGTCTCCAGAGGGATTCTGTCCCCACACACTGTTCTCTTTCCATAGTCCGCTCTGGGTCAGACCCTGGGAAGTGGTGTTTTTCCTTCGGGGCGGGAGCTGGGCGTGTGGAGGTGGGAGAGCCTCGCTCCTGGGCCCTGCCAGGTGGAAACGGAGGGCGCCGTGCCTCTTGGACTGAAAGGGTGAGCCTGGCAGGTGCACTGGCCTGACTCGCGTTCCTGCTTCGAGGTCCTGAGCACCTCCTCAGAGTCTCAGTTTCCTCACCTGCAAATGATCTTGAAGATGTTCAAATGCCTTCTTCCTTCCTGAGGTCCTGAAAAACGGCTGGGGAGGTCCGGGCGGGGAGGATTACGTGAGGCACATGGGATCCGCCGTGACTCAGGCCACAGGGTCTGCCGGGCACCCCGCCCAGACTGCCCCCCACCGAGAGCTGCCATGCACAGTGGGTGGTGGAGGCTCCAGCCCCGCTTAAGCCTGCAGGCACACTTTCTCATCAACGGACCCCAACACATCCCTGTGTGTGGGCAGGGCTGGCAGGGGATTCACGCCCACCTGCCCCACAGCACCCCGCCGTTCTGCCTCCACTCTGTCTGCCTCGCTCAAGTGTACGATGGTCAGGTGGATGGACGACTCTCCCAACCTCACCTCCCAGGTTTCCCGGAGGGAATGCAGCCCCTACTGGATCCTACTGGACCTGGGTTCTCAGATGACCCTTCCACATGAAGAAAGAGAGTCCAGGGCTGGTGGGGGCATCGCAGCTTCCTGGGGCCCTGCAGGAGACGGAAGAAGCCAGGGTGCTTATCACACAGGCCTCCAGCTTGCTCCAGCGGCTGGACCTGGGGACCAGCCTGGGGGATGGGTTCCTCCCTCTCCCCATCCCTCAGCCCGCCAGCCCCTCCCAGGTGGAGGTGGGAGTAAGATGCCCCCCCGGAGAGCCTTTTTCTGTAGCTGTGCAGGGGTGGGAGTAGGGGAGACAGGGCTTTGTCTAATAAGAGGAATTCATCTAGTTTGCTAAACCGCTTTCCCTCTGGAGCCGCGCGGCTCCTCTCCAGGGAGCTTGGCCTGGCCAGGCCTGCAAGCGGCGCCTCCTCCCATCCCCACCCTGCTTTTTGTCTTTTGTCTCTGACATCTTCGTTCGTTCTGCGCGTGCTGTGCTTCTTTCTGCTGCTCGCTGGCTAGTAGGATTGAGCGGGAAGGCGCCAGGAGAGCTGGCAGCCCGGCCTGGGAGGGGCTCTCACTCTTCCTTTGCCCGGAGCCTTATTGAGCGCAGGGTGTTTGACTTCAGAAACACATCCCCACGGCTTTCCTTTCCGCCTTCTTTCTGGGACTGATTTGTTTACTTATTTCAGAGGTTCGCCGTCCCTCTTTCTGCAGGGGTTTGCTGGATCACAGGTCCCCAGTGCCCCGGACCTAGTGTGTGAGGAATGCGGGTATGAGAGATACTAACATCGGCAAAGTCGGCTCATCTCATCCAACCTCACCGCTCTGTGCATTGCAACCCCACAGTGCAATGTAAAGATGGGGAAACTGAGGCCCAGAGACTCAAGAGAAATGAAATGAGTGGAGATTGAGGCTGAATTGGACCCGGATCCTCCGGGCCCCACAGCCAGGCTTGTCCCGAGGCTGTGTGCTGCCCCCAGAGCCCCTCGGATGGAGAAGCACTCCCTGCCCCTCGCTGCTCCGTGCTTGGCTTAGACACCGGGTGCCTCTGCTCATGCCTGAAATTCTACCTTTAGCCACCCTCCCCTGTTCGGCATTGCCCTCACACCCCCTCCTGAGGGACACAGAAACCCCGCGTGTGGGTGTCCTCACTGCAGGTCTCCCTACCTGGCAGGTGGGGAATGTTTTGGGGCAGGTGGTGGGCAATGGGGGAGAAACAGTAGGCAGGGATTTCAGGAGGAAGAAAACCAGCAAGATAAGCAGGTCAACAAAACCTCACCTGTGTCAGCTTGCACACCTTCTGTCACCAGAAAGCCTGACCTTAACCTTGCACTTGTAAGATCTGATCCTGGTCCTCAAAGAGCATGGAGACCCTCTTTATGTAAATGGGAATACTGAGGTATGCAGTTCGAGAGGATCAACTGAGGCCGCTTGGCTGGTTGAAGGTGGGTAAAGTGCTGGGTTACTAATTTCTGCCAGGTGACCCTTGCTCCATTCTCTTCCCAGGGCAGAGCTGCACTTGGTCCTGGGGAAAGCCACCTGGAGAGCAGAGGGCAGAGGGTGGAGGGCAGAGGGCAGAGGGCAGAGGGCGGGGCGGAGGGTGGGGAAGCACCTCTGTCACCTCGCCCATGCAGCCTACCCCGTCCCCAATTCACAAGACAGTTAACTTGGTTCTTGCCCTGAGCCAGGCCCTGGCCCGGAGCCTGGGGCCACAGGTGCCCTCAAATGCACATAGGACTCAGGTTCATGAGCAGTGGCCTCATGGCAGGAGGGTGGTCACTGTGGGCTGGGGGAGGCTATGAGGCTCTTCTGGCAGCTCCACCTGCGAAAGCCAAGTCGAAGAGTGAGTTGAGTGTGTGCTGGCCCATCTGCCCCTTTCCCTCTCCGCTCAGGGCCCAGAGCCTCCCAAACAGGCAGCTGGGACTCTGAGGAAGCCACCTGGTGCTGGGGGCGTGGGGTGGGGTTGGGGGCACCAGTGGAAGCCCACTGCTTGGTTGTCCCAAATGTCACAGTCTGTGACCCATGAAGGATGGCTGTGCCACTCCTTGGGACAGGGTTACACCAGACACACACACAGACATATTCACACCAGACACATACACACAAAGACACATTCACACCAGACACACGCACACAGACACATTCACACCAAAAACACACAGGCACATTCACACCAGACACACACACATTTACACCAGACACACACAGACCATTCACACCAGACACACATACATTCACACCAGACACACACACATTCACACCACACACACATAGATCACTTACACCAGACACACACACAAAAACACATGCAGACCAGACACACACACAGACACATTCACACCAAAAACACACACATTCACACCACACACACAAAGACACATTTACACCAGATACACACACACAGACCATTCACTTCAGACAGACACACACACATTCACACCAGCCACACACAGACACATTCAAACCAGACACAGATACATTCACATCAGGCACACACACACAAAGACACATTCACACCAGACACACACAGACCATTCACACCAGACACACACACATTCACACCAGACACGCACACACATTCACACCAGACACACACAGACCATTCACACCAGACACACACACATTCACACCAGACACGCACACAGACACATTCACACCAGACACACACAAAGACCATTCACACAAGACACACACACATTCACACCAGACACACACAAAGAGCATTCACACCAGACACACACACATTCACACCAGACACACACACAGACCATTCACACCAGACACACACACATTCACACCAGGCACGCACACAGACACATTCACACCAGACACACACAGATCATTCACACCAGACACACACACAGACACATTCACACCAGACACACACAAAGACCATTCACACCGGACACACACACATTCACACCAGACACACACAGACCATTCACACCAGACACACACACAGACCATTCACACCAGTAATACACACAGACACATTCACACCAGACACACACAAAGACACATTTACACCAGATACACACACACAGACCATTCACTTCAGACAGACACAGATCCATTCACACCAGACACACACACAAAGACACATTGACACCAGACACACAGACACAGGCAAAGACACATTCACAACAGACACACAGATCATTCACACCAGACACACACACAGACACAGGCACACCCCTGCACACGGCCACCGTACTCATGTGTACCCGGGCACACCTGCTTGCACATGCACATTCGCTCACCCCCACACTCCCCCGCTTCCTCGCCCACTTTCTCTCCTGGTCCTGCGGTGCTTGTTCCCACTAGGTCCCTGGGGGGCCAGCCAGGCCCGCCGCCATTCTCTCCCCGCAGAGCGATGCCGCGTGTCCAGAGCAGCAGGCGTGGGAGGTAGAGCCTGGAGCTCCCAGAGCCGGCGGCCCACGGCCTCGCCTCCAGCCAGGAGGGTGCAGAATTCTCCCCCACCCAGCAGAGGCTCTGGCCATCTGTCTCCAAGGATGCGGGGGAGCCGACAGGCTGTGCCGCTCTAGGGCTGCTCCACCTGACAGACAGCAGTGTCGACCACCCATGTTTGCTCCAGACTGTAGCTTCCACACCCCTCCCCACCCCAGCAGCCCGGGGAAGGCAGGCTGGAGGTCCCTGCATGACAGGTGAGGAGAGAGGAAGGGAGCCCGGCACTCTGAACACCACCCCAGCCTGGCTGCACGTCAGGACCCCACACTGGCCTCTTACATTCAGAAGCCGAGCCCCACCCAAAACCCAGCTGTCGAAATATCTGGGGGCAGCACCAGCAAGGCAGAGGGCGTTGGTTCCCTTAGAATGTGCTAGAAGGCTCGTCCCTACAGGAGGAGTCCCTGCAGGCGTCCTTGCCCCCACACTGCCCGGCACTGCCCGGCGCCGCCCACCCGCTCACTGGCAGGTGACCCTAGTTTCTCAGTGGCTCAGCAGCCTCGCGGGCTGTGGTAACACTGACACCACGTCTGTGAGATCATTGGCTTAGAAGATTCAGCTCAGAATTGGAGAGAAGGGCCCTGCCCTGCCAGGCACAGCTGCAGGCCCTTGTCACCTGCAGCTGCATGAGAAACTAAGTTTCAAACCAAATCTTCCTGGCCTGAGAAGCAAGTTCCCCTCCACTACCCCTTTGGCTGGGCTCTCGGTCAGCGGGGTCAGGGCGGCCGGGACAGTCACTCTCATTTCCAGAGGAGGCGAGAGGCAGATGAAGGCCATGGACAGCAAGCCACAGGGCCACAGCGCAGCCTCAGGTTGTTGCTGGCACACCTGCGCCTCCCACAGCCCTCCCCAGGAAAGCCGCGGCAGAGCTCACCCCACTCCCAGGGTGCTCACCTGGGACCTCCTCACCTCTGCACCCGTCCTGGGTGTCCTCAGCCCTGACCCTGGCCTGGCAGTGCTGGCGGACAGATTGCAACCAGCCCAGCTCCCCAGGGGTGAGAGGGGCCCATCACCGGCCACCCACAGGCATCCCTGGGTCTGCTTTCTGGAGCAGCGTCCAGGGTTCCCTTCGTATCCTTTAAATCTATGTGAACCTGGCCCAGGTGTTCTGTAAACACTGAACACCGTGCTGTTAACCAAGGTTACGTTAAAAAGTGACTATGTGGCCAGGAAATAGATTTTGTATAGTTATGTGCTATTAGGATAGATATGGGTTTTCGTCTGCAGCTCCTGGCTTATAACTCCCATAGCACTTGTTCCCATTTGCATTAGAATGTTGGGGGTGTTGAGCCTCATGGGCAGCCTTTGCCTTCTCCTGCCCTCCTTTTGCCTGCCCCAAGGCAGCACCCTAACCTTCTCCCGCCTTTCGGATTGTGGGTCTTAAGACCCTCCCATGAGAGGGTCCCATCCTATGCCATGGGGGAAGGAATGCTGATGTCATGAAGCTTCCATAAAATCCCAAGAGGACTCGATTGAGTGAGGTTCCTGGAGGGTGGCGCGCCCAGCAAGGATGTGGGAGCTCTGGGTCCCTTCCTCCCTCCTCGGCCTACGCGTCTCTTCATCTGTGTCCTTTGCAATATTCTTTTTCATTAATCTGTAAATGTAAGTGTTTGCCTGAGCTCTGCGAGCTTCTCCAGCAAATTAATAGAATTGGAAAGAGGGGGTCATAGGAATGCCAACCTGAAGCCGGCCAGTCAGAAGTTCCAGGGGCCCAGACTTGCTGCTGGTGTGTGTAGGGGCAGCCTTGGCGGGTTTATCACAGAAGTCTTCTCATGTGTTGATGATTGTTGAGGTGTGAGAGTAGAGGAGAGACAAGGTTCAGGTGAGAGATTTCCCTGCACAAGTTACCAACCATATGACCCGGCACAACTTTCCCGACCTGTGCCCCTTCCTTGCCTACTGGGGGGTAATGAGATCAATACCACAGCCTAAGCAAGAGCCCAGAACGGGGCTGGGTGCGTGGGCAAACCTTGAGAAATGTGAGCTTGTGCGTGAGGCATATGACAGGCCGAACAGTGTGCCATGTCCATGGTGCCGTGCCCCAGCGTGGCTTTGAGTGCAGTGACTCTCTTAGATTTCTGATTATAAAGGTCCTGTGTGCTGGGTAAAGAGTTTGGAGAAATGCAGAAAATGTAAAGAACATGAAGAACTGCCCAGAAATAACAACTGTGAACATTTCAGAGGCCCCTCGTCCTTTTCCTATGTATGTTGTGGCATGGCTACACTGTGCCCTGCCGGGGTCCCAGAACACGAGCGCATCCACTGCCACCCTGACTCATGCCTGGGGTCCCAGAACACGAGCGCATCCACTGCCACCCTGACTCATGCCTGGGGTCCCAGAACACGAGCGCATCCACTGCCACCCTGACTCGTGCCTGGGGTCCCAGAACACGAGCGCATCCACTGCCACCCTGACTCGTGCCTGGGGTCCCAGAACACGAGCGCATCCACTGCCACCCTGACTCGTGCCTGGGGTCCCAGAACACGAGCGCATCCACTGCCACCCTGACTCGTGCCTGGGGTCCCAGAACACGAGCGCATCCACTGCCACCCTGACTCGTGCCTGGGGTCCCAGAACACGAGCGCATCCACTGCCACCCTGACTCGTGCCTGGGGTCCCAGAACACGAGCGCATCCACTGCCACCCTGACTCGTGCCTGGGGTCCCAGAACACGAGCGCATCCACTGCCACCCTGACTCGTGCCTGGGGTCCCAGAACACGAGCGCATCCACTGCCACCCTGACTCGTGCCTGGGGTCCCAGAACACGAGCGCATCCACTGCCACCCTGACTCGTGCCTGGGGTCCCAGAACACGAGCGCATCCACTGCCACCCTGACTCGTGCCTGGGGTCCCAGAACACGAGCGCATCCACTGCCACCCTGACTCGTGCCTGGGGTCCCAGAACACGAGCGCATCCACTGCCACCCTGACTCATGCCTGTCTTCAGCTGGGCTCCCATGCCGACCACAACCCCACTCCTCCCTGATGACAGCTGGCCAGTCTGCCAGGATATTCCTCCTCCGCTCAGGGCAGCCCCGCTGCCGAGTCCCCAGCATGCATTGACTTGGGTACTCCCTACCTTGAGTCAACCGTTAGGCCCATCATGCTGATGCAGAGCAGGGAGCCCCAAAGTGGGGCTGGGCCCACAAGGGTTCTTCGCTTCACCCAGGAGAGACTTCAAGGGCAAGCCCCTGGTGGGGTGGGGCTTTATTGACGAGGCAGTGTTGCAGCTCCGTGGCTGTCCCAGCAGAGCAGGACTACCCCACAGGCAGTGCGCTGAGAGGAGCAGCTCAGAGCAGTTCTGCAGTCACATCTATATCTACTTCTAATTACATGCAGATTAAGGGGTGGTTTATGCAGAAATTTCTAGATCCTGGGGTTATTGCCGTGGAAAGAGGAGGTAATGCCCAGGTGTTGCCATGGCAACAGTCGACTCACACTGGTGGGCGTGTCTTATGGAAAGGTCCTTCCACCCCATTCCTGTTTTAGCTGGTCCTCAATTTGGTCCAGCGTCTGAGCCCCGCCTCTGGAGTAGAGTGCCACCTCTCCACTGCAATGTGGGTGGGGACAGATTCCCTGGGGCACCCAGCTGAAGGTCACATCCTGCCGGAAGAGCTAAAACCACACCTGTCTGTCTGATTTCTGAAGCTGGGCTCTCATCCCTTGGATCTCTGGCTCCCTTCTTGTCCTAGAGGCGAAGGGGAAGTGCTAAATATTTCGTGACCTTTAGGCCACACTTGTAGAGGGGTGTGCAGGCGGGAGGAACTGAGGCCAGGTTCCAGCTCTGGCTGGAGGCCTACCCAGGCCCCTGAGGTTTCTCCAGGGTCAACCCCATGGCCCACTGGCAGCTGAGTCACACAGAGTGATTGCTGGTCGTGCCCTTATTGAGAACGATGCACTCAGAGCGTCCTCCGCTCATAAATAGCAGGAAGCAAAGCACATTACGAGAGCATATGGTACCTCTAGGCCATTTCTGCCTCTGGCCCTATCACTGCCACAGTGGTTGAAACTCATCTTCTGTTCTGACAGGTTTCCCTAGAAACCCATCGATTCATAGTGTCTGTAGCTGGCCTTTTGGAGGCCCCAGACCAAACTGTGTTAGAAAACAACAGCAACAACAAAACTCCTATTTCTCCAAATGGCCCTGGAAGACGCACCGGCTGCGCCCTCAAGACGCTGTGTGTGGGGCATCCGCCTCCCTGGGCGCATGGAGCTGGCTGATGGCCAGGGTGTAAGGGTGCATACTGGGCAAGGACGGGCTGAGGCAGGCGGCAAGGTCTGCATTACCTCCACCCATCTGTGGTCCCTGGTCATGAAGGATACAGCCATCCATCCACCTTTCTGAAACTGTTGCCAACGCACCCTAAATTCAGGAATGCTCTCCTCTCTCTTCCTTCTCCCCTTGGCAGACTCAGGGTGGAAATGGTAGCTGACGTTTTCCCCAAGAGCGAGGACAAGGAAAGACCAAAAGATCATCATCCCAGGGGCTTTGGGAATGTGGGCCCTGCTGCATTTCCTCCAGCAGAAAGGTTTCCTTCCTTCAGTTTCCATCAGCTTTGAGGGAGGACAAAGTTCCCTTTTGCTAACTGATTTCTGTCTCACACTCTGCAAACCCATCCTATAGGCTGCAGGCATGGCCGTACTTGGGAGTCCATCTTCCTTTCTCTCACTCCTTTTCCATGACTTCCCAAAACTCTGGCTGGGTGTGTGCTCCAGGGAACTTTCTAGGGTGATGGCAATATGCCATAATTTGGGAGTTTTAGGGTAGTAGTTACGTGGGTGCCTACAATTGTTAAAATTTACTAAATTAAGATCTGTGCATCAGAAAAGGACGAGAGTGCACCTTGTGTAGGGCAAATCTGTGCCACACAGCCCAGCCCTGCCAGTGCTCTGGGGCTGACCTCCGCTCATGCCCTGCAAGTCCTCGCCTGCAGTTGCAGCTTGCTTTGCTCAGCACGCTCATGCATGTATGCCATGGGTCAGTTGAGATCTGGACCATGGGTAGGTACAGAATCTTTCTTGGTTATTGTGATTGTTTTAACAGCTTTGTTGAGCTATAATCCGCCTACTATCAAATTTACCCATTTAAAATACACAACTCAATGCTTTTTAGTAATTGTCTCCACGGAGCTGTGCAACCATCAGCACAGTCTAGTGTGAGAACACTTTCATTGTCCCTTCCGGAAGAAGGCCCGTATTAATTAGCAGTCATTCCCCAATCCCACACCTCCCCTAGGTCTTACCTGACTCCAGGCCAGCACCAATCTCCTTTCTGTCTCCACGAATTTGCTGATTCTGAACATTTTGTACAAGTGGAATCAGACAACAGATGCTCTTAGTGACTGGCTTCTCCACTTGGCAGAATGTGTTCAAGCCTCATCCATGTTGAAGCACACAATCGTACTTCATCCTTTTTTGTTGCTGCATGATACTCCATGGTTGCTGAATTCTATTCCATGATATTACTTGTCAGTTGGTAGACATTTGGGTTGTTTCTACTTTTTGGCTGTTAAGATCTAATGCTGCTATGAAATTCATGTACAAGTTTTTATGTGAACATGTTTCCAGTTTTCGTGGGCATATACCTAGGGGTGCCATTGCTGGGTCATATGGTAACTCAATAATTAATCTTTTGATGAACTGCCAGGTTGTTTTCAAATCAACTGCACGATTTTACATCCCACCAGCAGCATATGAAAGTTCCAATTTCTCTACATCCTTGTCAACACTTGTTATTATCTGTCTTCATGACTACAGCCATGCTATGAAAGTTCCAATTTCTCTACATCCTTGTCAACACTTGTTATTATCTGTCTTCATGACTACAGCCATGCTATGAAAGTTCCAATTTCTCTACATCCTTGTCAACACTTGTTATTATCTGTCTTCATGACTACAGCCATGCTAATGGATGTGAAGTGGTATCTTAATGTGATTTTGATTTGCATTTCCCTGATGGCTAATGCAGCTGAGCATCTTTTCATGTGCTTATTGGCCAGTTGTGTATCTTCTTTGGAGAAATGTCTATTCAAGTCATTTTGCCCCTTTTTAAAAATTGAGTTCTCTGTCTTTTAATTATTGCGTAGTGAGTTCTTTTTTTTTTCTTTTTTTTTTATGAGATGGAGTCTCACTCTGTCACCAGGCTGGAGTGCAGTGGCTTGATCTCGGCTCACTGCAACCTCTACCTCCTGGGTTCAAGTGATTCTCCTGCCTCAGCCTCCCAAGTAGCTGGGACTACAGGTGCACACCACAATGCCCAGCTGATTTTTGTATTTTTAGTAGAGACAGGGTTTCACCATGTTGGCCAGAATGGTCTCCATCTTGTCAAGACCAGGATCAGGTGATCCTCCTGCCTCAGCCTCCCAAAGCACTGGGATTACAGGCGTGAGCCACTGTGCCCAGCTGTGAGCTCTTTATTCTAGATACAAGTCCCTCATCAGATAGATGATTTATAACGAATTTCTCCCATTTTGTCAGTTCTTTTTAATTTATTGTGTCTTGAAGCACAAAAGCTTTTAATTTTAATGAAGTCTAATTCATCTGTCTTTTCTTTTTTTCCTTGAGCTTTTGATTTCATATCTAAGAAGCTGTTGAGTAACACAAGGTCACAAAGATTTATGCCTGTTTTTTTCTAAGAGCTTTTATAGATTTAGCTCTTACATTTAAATCTTTGATCCTTTTTTTTTTGTTTTTTGTTTTTTTTGAGACAGAGTCTTGCTCTGTCACCCAGGCTGGAGTGCAGTGGCGTGATCTTGGTTCACTGCAACCTTCACCTCCCTGGTTCAAGTGATTTTCCTGCCTCAGACTCCCGAGTAGCTGGGACTACAGGCACATGCCACTATGCCCAGATAATTTTTGAATTTTTAGTAGAGACAGAGTTTCAGCATGTTTGCCAGGCTGATCTTGAACTCCTGACCTTAGGTGATCTGCCCCCTTGGCCTCCCAAAGTGCTGGGATTACAGGCATGAGCCACTGTGCCTGGCCTAATCTTTGATTCATTTGAATTAGTTTTTATATATGGATAATTTTTGAATATGCATGTGGATATTCTGTTATTCCAACACCATTTGTTGAAAAGGCTATTTTTCCCTATTGAATGGTCTTGGCACCCTTATCAAAAATCAATAGGCCATAGATGTGAGGGTTTATTTCTGGACTCTCAGTTCTATTCCATTGATCCATATGTCTATTCTTATGCCAATAAACACTATCTTTATTGTTGCCTTGTAGTAGGTTTTGAAATCAGGAAGTCTGAGTCCTTCAACTTTGCTCTATTCAAGAATATTTTGGCTGCTCTGGATCTCTTGAGTTTCTGTATGAATTTTATGATCAGCTTCTTCATTTCTACCAAAAAGTCAGGCAGAATTTTGATAGGAATTACACCAAATCTGTAGGTAAATGTGGGGGCGTACCACCATTTTAACAACAGCAAGTCATCCCCTTCAAGAATGTGGGATATCTTTGTGTTTATCTAGGTCTTTAAACATTTCTGTTAACAACCTTTTGTAGCTTTCAGTGTGCAAGACTCGGGCTTCTTTTGTTAAATTTATCCCTAGGTATTTTATTCTTTTTAATGCAATTATAAGTGGAAATTTCTTTAAATTTCATTTTTGGCTTTTTCATCATAAGTGTGTAGAAATAAAATTGATTTTTATATATTAATCTTGTATCCTGCCACATTGCCAAACTTGTTTATTTGTTCTAAGAGTATTTTTCATGGATTTCTTAGGAAGATCATTTCATTCGCAAATTGAGATTGTTTTTCCTTTCCTATCTGGATATCTTTTCTTTTTCCTGACTAGGTTTTGCTAGAACCCTATTGTTGAATGGAAGTGGGGAGAAGGGACATACATCCTTGTCATGTTTCTGATCAGAGGTAGAAAGCTTTTTCAGTCCTTCTGAATTAAGTATGAAATTAGCTGTGGGCATGACGAGCACTCTGAGTATTTTTAGACAGTGCCAAAGTAAAGCCCTCCTCCGTTCTCAGCAGACCCGTGAACAGCCGTGAACCCCAGCGTCCTTTGCTTTCTCTTGTTCCTTTATGCTTGCCTTCCACCCTCCTCTGTGCTGACCCCTCCAGGCTGCAAATAAAACCCACCAGCTGCTTCCTATGCTACTCTCAATGCATCAGCTAAAGCTGGAATCTCGGCACCAAACCCGAGCCCTTTGTGCCTAAGGCCCCGTGGCACAATAATCTCCAACACAGTCGTTATGGTGAGATCTTAGGTGTGAACAAGCCCTATGCAAATGCCCAAAAATGTATTCAGATGTCACCTACGTTTGTACCTGTAGCTGTCACATATCCTTTAGAAGTGTGCCATTGGGTGGATGGCTGGATGGATGAAGATAAGGGATGATTTCTGATTTAACAACCATCAAGTGTCAGGAGAGAGAAACACAGTATGTGAGTAGCACTGACTCTGGCAGAGATTTTATAACAATTCATGCAAAGATTATTTATTCAATAAATATTTATTGATCTCCTATTATGCACTTGGCACTGGGGAAAAAGAATGAAGAAGACATAGAAGTCCTGCCCTCTGGCACCTAAGCCTGGTGGGTTCAGGCAGATGCATTTGGTGGCCCTGCCAGGGCCTGGGCTTGAGGAGGCCAAGCCGTCTCTCCTAGTCATCTGAGCCAGAACTTGGCAAACTTCTCCCCAGCTGAGTGAGTGTGTCCAGAAGACTTGCATCACCAGGGACCCCACCATGCAGCCATGGCTTGAGTGCCCTGGAGTCTGAGTTCAGGTCCCGCATTTCAGAGCAGAGGGAAGGCAGCTGGCAGAGTAAGGAAGTAAGGAGACTCCACGCTCACTCTTGTCTCCCTCTATGTGACCCTGGGCCTGGGGCTGGAGTGGCAGGTGCTACAGCCAGACAATAGAGGCTCCAAACCCAAGCTTCGGTCACTGTGGGGGCTACCATGTCAGAGAAAGGTGATGATTAATGCACAAATATGTATTTTCTCCATCAGTCTGTTCTTTAACCAGTCTCTAGATTCATAATACCCTATCCAGGACAGGGTTTTCAGATGGAGTATCAATAATGCAGGTGCACACACACAAATTATGAATGAGGTTGATCCTGGAGCAGTGATAAGTGAGACTTTCTTGGAAGGCAGGGCTCGGCTGACAAATGTGGGCCCTGCAGTGACTCCTATCTACACTCCGGAGGCTCTGGAAGCCTCTAGCTCTGCGCCCCTCCTCTGATGCAGTCCACATTGCAGAGTGGCAGGCTCTCCTGTCCCTCTGGCTCAGCTTGTCCCAGCATGGCCAGCCAGTCAGGGGCTACCGGGTGCTTCTGTGCCATGGTAGCATCTCTCCTCCCCTTGGCCTTTGCTGTGGAAGGAGCTCCCTGGAGGAGATTGTGGCCTGGGCCAGGGACATCTGTGCCATCATAGCTTGGCATGGCCATGCCATCTCCCTGGCAGGAGGTGAGGAGGCAGTAAAAGGGCAGCCCAGACTGGCAAGAGAGGGGCTGCCCATTTCGGAGGCATCACACCTACAGGAGACATGTCCTCTAGCACGTGGTCTTCGTGCTGCCCCGACTCGGACCTCCTTTTAAACTGTACTGCACTGGGAAGTCCTTCACCACGGTGCGGCTCACCCTCACCACTGGTCCATGGCAAGGTGGAACAGTACTTCCTGAGCTCCTTTTCCCCTCTAACAACTTCAGAGAATGAACAAGAAAGAGTCTAGGAGGTGCAGCTGGAGGTGCCATTTTTCCTGGCATAGTGTTAAAAATTTTAAATGGGGCTGCAGTAAACTTTCCATCTGTGTGTGTCTCTAGCTATGTGTTTATCTGTTCATGTGTGTTATGTGTATGTGTGTGTCTCTGGGTTTCTATGTATGTATGTCCATGTGTATTCATGTGTGTGCATGTGTTTCTGTGTATTTGTGTGCATATATATGTGTCTATGTGTGTGTGTGTATGTGTGTGTCTATGTCCCTGTGTGTGTCTGTGTCTATTTCTGTGTATGTGTCTCTGTGTGTATCCGTGTCTGTGTCTCTTTGTGTGTGTGTATCTCTCTGTATGTGTCTGTGTATATCTGTGTGTGTCTGTGTGTGTATCTCTGTGTGTATTTCAGTGTGTGTCTGTGTGCATGTGTGTCTGTGTGTGTTTCTCTGTGTGTCTGCTTGTGTATCTCTGTATGTATTTGTGTGTATTTCCGTGTGTGTCTATGTGTGTATCTCTGTGTGTATTTGTGTGTATTTCTGTGTGTGTCTGTGTGTATTTCTGTGTGTGTCTGTGTCATGTTTGTGTGCATTTGTGTCTGTGTGCATTGTGTGTTTGTGTCTGTGTGAATGTGTGTCTGTGTGCATTTGTGTTTGTGTGTATTTCTGTGTGTCTGTGTGCATTTACGTCTGTGTGTATTACTGTGTGTGTCTGTGCCTGTGTCATGTTTGTGTGCATTTGTGTCTGTATTTCTGTGTGTGTTTGTGTCTGTGTCATGTGTGTCTGTGTGCATTTGTGTCTGTGTGTATTTCTGTGTGTGTCTGTGTGTGTTTGTGCATGTGCACACATGGGTGCTCCAGCCACCGAGCCCAGCCCTCGGGGCACAGAACCCTCTGGGCACAGGGGCTTGGTCTCTGCTTCCAAAATGGCACCGCCAATGTCTCTGAGTTTCGTGTGTCCCTGTGTGATCCCCTCACTGGAAAGTGTGGCTGGGGTACAGACATTGCTGCTATTCTCCTGGCAACTGCTGCAAACCACAAAGAGCTTCTTTCTTATCCTTTGGGAGCAGGAGAACAGGGCTTCACTATAAGGGGATTAGGTTTGTATTAGGCTTTGATCAGAGAGGCAGAACCACCGGGAAATGTGGCTGAGGGATTTATTGTAGGATTTGCCCATGTTTGATAAGTCAAAGAAGGCTCTTGCTTCTGTGCCTGGTGTGGCAACCTAGGATCAGAAGAGCAGGCGGTGGGGCAAGAGAGCTGCCTGTCGGGTTGGGCGGCAGGAGTGCCCTGGAAACTGCCGGGTTGGATGTGCTTTTCAAGGCAGTCTCCCTGTTGCAGTCCCCAGCTTTAATTCTGGGATCCCACAGGAGAAGATGGGGCCCTTCATCAGGTGCTAAATGTCACACCTGTCCTAGGAGTTAAAGAACTCATGGAAGACTATGGCAGGAACAGGGCTGCTGTGGGTCCCCTGCTGCACACTGGCAAGGTGCCTGCCCACAGGTGATGGCATGCAGGGCTGCAACAGCTCCAACCTTCTGGGCACAAAAAGAACATGGCCACTGCTTCCAGCCTTCCCAATTCTGCACCATACCTCTTGGGGCCAAACTGACCAGGGGCTATGTAGGAAAGGGCATTCTGGGCAGTACAGTTCTGCTTGGGTGGGCTGATGCAACAGAAACCCACCACGGTCTGCCCCTTGTCAACCGGGCACCATATATGACTCACTTAGACACACTTAAAGCCTGAATAAAGACAACAGCAAAATCCTTCCTTATGCCTAGCATGAAGCACGATCCTTTGAACAACTGAAAACACACTCTGCCCAGAAGAAGATACAAAACCCCTTTCTCCACCCCTGGGTGATGTCTCTTCCTCCTACAGCTAAGTCTCACACCCTTTCTGATATCCTGTGGCCTAAACACCAAGTACATTTATTATCTATTGCTGTATAAAAATCACCCCAAAGTCCAGAGGCCTAAAACAATAAATGTGCATGATCTCACCTCTTCTGTGGACAGGAGTCTGGGCATGGCTAAACCGGCTGCCTGTGGCTCACAATTCCTCACTAGGCCTCAGTGACGCTTCCAGCCAAGGCTGTGATCTCATCTGAAGGCTGGACAGGGATGGTATCATCTTCCACGCTTGCATGCATGACTGTTGGTTTGTGTCAGCAGCTTCCTGCCATGTGGGCCACTCTGTGGGGCTACTCACGATGTGGCAGCCTGCTTCTTTCAGAAAAAGAGCTGCAAAAGAGAGAGAAAGCAAGATACTGCATGCAAGATGGAAGTCATGGTCTTTTTGTGACTTAACCTCTAATCTTGGAAGTGATAACCCTTCGCTTTTGTTGTACTCTGTCCATTCTTTGGATTGAGGCACTAGGTCCAGCCCACATTCCAAGGTAGGGGATTACACGGGGCCATAGATACAGAGAGGAGGGGGTCATGGGCCCATCTTAGAGGCCGCCTAGCCTGCTGAGACAGAAGGTCACTACTATCAATGCAATGTATGTTGGATGCAGAGAAATGGAAGAGGGAGGAGAAGTGTGGTTCACATTACTGACAGATTCATAGCTAAATAAGGAATAAGAACTTGTAACTGTTACATCTCGTGTCTCTACCTGGTCATGCGGCCATAGCTGTCCTATAACTACCCTCCCTCATGACTGTCCATAGTCCCTGTGCCCTCAGCAAGGCCCTTGGAGGGTCATGCTTCCTTGTTTGGTGGGATGACCCGAATCATCATTCCCAAAGCATCTGAACATCTGAAACCTGCTACCATTTTGGGTCGTTGTTGACCATTTCAATGTGGTTCATAATCATCGTGGAGAGAAGGCAGGTGACTCAGGGCCCAGGTAGTGGGACTTCAGGAGCCTGTGTGCTGCCCTGGGGCCTCTGGGTAGAGTGTGGCCTGGCCTCAAGTGCCCTGCGGGGTCTTGGAGTTGGATAAGTAGAGTGTCTGAGTCACAGCCACCCTGTCCTTCTGGCCCCTCCTCCCTAGACCATCTCTGGAAGGTTTTCCGCTGGTGGGTGTCAGAAGGGACATCCCTGAGGAAGACCTGGCTCCAGGTGGAGGTGCCCCACGCCACCTTCGCTGCGGCGGCTGCCAGTCCTGGCCACAGCCCCAACCCCTATGAGGCACCAGCACCCACTTTGGCATCCACAGAGGTGGCAGGAATCTGTCTGTCCATCCACGCCTTCATCCACTCATTAAGCAAATGCGCACTGGGGCTGACTTCTCAAACTATGAGCAAGCCACATGGGGCTGTGCCGTGGTGGGGCTGCCACCCCAGGGTACAGGACAACCCACCCTTCAACACATACTATGTGGGTCCATTTCAAATTGCAACCAAGGCCCTGGACAAAACAAAGCGAGGTGGCTCCAGAGCATCACTGCCAGGAGGGCCCTCCTTCAATGGGGGCAGCAAGGTGCTCTCCAAGGACCCATGGTGGGCCTGAAGCGAGAGGACTCAGGAATAAGCAAGCCACGGACACACCCCCCAGGCAGGAGGAGGATGGCATGAAGGCTGGAGGTGCAGGGCACTGTGCTCAGCTGGATGGGGCTGAGGGAGAAGACCCATTCAGATGCTGGGGCCTGCTGGGTCAAAGGCCAGTCAGCTCCTCTTGCTCTCAGCCAGGCCAACCCTTGAGGGTCTCAGACTTCACTGTTCACCACTCCCCTACACACAGGGAGCCTGTGAAAGTCACTTCTCTAGATCCCCAGGGACATACATCCTGCAGCGCTAGCTTGAGTGGGGCCTGAGTGCCAGCTGGGTGGCCAGAGGTGGGTGAATTTAAGGCAGATGGTAAAGCCATTCCCACCCCAGGGCCACCGGTCGACATGGCTAGGCACAGCCCACCACCTGCCAGACCTTTCAGAGGGAATGCATCTCCCTCCAAGCCAGGTCCCAGCTGGGATCTCCCAGCTGAAGAGATTTCCTTGGGCAGAAGCGAGAAGTGAATTGGAAGGAAGAGGCCCTGACCCTCAAAGAGGTTCCATTTTGCCTGTGGCCCTGAAAAAGAGAGCAGGAAGGAGCAACTCTAACTTCTTCACAGCGACTTTGAGAACTAGAAGACAGGGACCACTCCCCGGCTGCAAACAAGAAGCCGATGGAAACCAACACCTTCCCCTCCAGCCTCATCTCCTCGCTCTTCAGAATTTGCAGGGAGATGCGTCACGAAGGCCCATGAAGCTGTAAGGATTAGTATTCCAACCCGGGCAGCAGGGTTTTAATTAGTCATTAGGCCCTTTCTGCAGAGCCATGCTGAACAGGCAAAGGCAGGGTGACCTTTCTCCGCCCGGCACCGTGGCAGCCTGTCTGCTTTGCAGGTGCACTTGGGACTCTGTCAAAACCGCTAAGAGGAGAGGACTGAGGCTGGGCTGGGAAAGAGGCCCTAGCCTCTCTGTTCCTGGGCATGGCCCCCACCACAGGGGCACCGCAGACCTTTGCTCCCGTCTGGCTCTAGCTCACAGCTCACACCCCTCATCCACAACGGACACTGACAGTTGCTCACGTGATGGCTTTCCTAGCGAGCCCACGGGCAACGCCAAGAACAAGCCACCCAGGAGTTGAAGCACTTCCCTGGTGTGTGTGATGGGAGAGGGGAGGGAGCCGGCCTCCTGCAGCCAGTCCCCGCCGGATTCCAGGAAGGCGAGCGAACACCTGCGGAGGGTTGGCCCTCAGCCAGGCATCCGGGACCCCCCTGCCGAGCTGCCCCTTCTTGGCCAAATGTCACCACATACCATAAAATCACAGAGAACCTTCCAGCTTGCCTGCCTTAGGAGCCAACCCTCCCAACCTCCTGGTTTCTCGAGGACAGTGAGGCCAAGAGCAGCTGCAACCAGGGGCGTGCAGAAGCTGGTGGCTGAGCTGGGGCCAGGACCCTGGACTATGGCTGTCTATTTACAACCCAAAATAAAACGCTAATTGCCACCAGCACCTGCTGACAAAGATTTCAAATCAGTGTCCTCATGAGGACTTCTTCTGGGGCTTCTGCCAAGTTCATGATGTGCTTCTATCCAGTGGGTCAGCAGGCCCCGGTATCTGAGGGCACAGCACTTCTTTGTGCCACTGCTCCCGATTATCTGCCCCAGTCTGGCCCCTCGGCTCCTGCCCCGCCCACAGTGCCCCCAGGCCTCCCTCCTGTGGGCTGTTCGGCTCCTGGTCTCCCACCTTCTCTCCACCTTGGCACCCATCCATGGCCACAGGCTTGCACCCAGGTCTTGCACTGAGCGTCAACTCGGGTGCGAGGCTTTCCTTCCTAGCTTCGCTGCAAACACCGTAGGCAGGCCTTGGGGTCATCAGGCTCAGCATACCACAGGGACCCCACTAGCTCTTATCCGCTGTATGGGGGTCCCATAGCCATGGGCTGGACACTTCATAGGAAATGGACGTCTGTGACCTCCAAGGGGTTACAGACACACCCTCAGCGGGGAGGTGACAGAATTTCTGGAAGTTGCCACCACGATCACAGCCCAGAGCCACTGTGGGGACCTTGGTGTGTGTGCCCCATTCGTGTTGTCACCAGTGCAGGTGCCCTGCACCTCCACCTCTCAGGAGCAGCCATCCAGCTACAGTCTGAGCAATTGCACATCTGGCTCACTGCAGCTCCTTGTATGACAGCAAGGACAATGTAACAGGTTTCATGCCTTCTTGTCTGTGCTGTTAGTTCCTGATGCCAAGCCCTTCCCGGGAGGCTGACAATCAGGTGGGCTCTCAGACCAGCAGCAGCAAGGTAGGAAGTCCTCCTGCTCCAGATGCCTCCAGCCTGCAGACTTCATAATAAATGGGAGGTTGGCTTTCCCAGCCAAAGCCATAAACTTTAATTGGGCTTTTTAAAGACCACAAAAGCAAATATATGCCCTTAAAGAAACTCTTTGGTAACTTGCTCAGAACATAAAGGTGACTATTAGCATGTGCTGATTTGAAATACCAAGAAGAAAATATCTCCCACATCAACATATACTTGTATAAGGCATGTTGTATTTTGCATGGCTCTCACGGTTCCCCACCCTAACACTAGGGCCCGCCTGTCCTAGAGGGCAGCATGCTTGAAATCAGAAGACCGCATTTGGCCTGGCTCAACGTGCCCCTTAACATTGTTCTTTTTTGTTTTCTTTGAGACAGGGCCTGTTGCCCAGGCTGGAGTGCAGTGGTGTAATCTTGGCTCACCACAACCTCCACCTCTCAGCAACCTCCACCTCCTGGCAAACTCCACTTCCTGGGTTCAAGCCATTCTTGTGTCTCAGCCTCCCGAGTAGCTGGGATTACAGGCATGCGCCACCACACCCAGCTAATTTTTGTATTTTTAGTAGAGAGAGGGTTTTGCCATGTGGGCCAGGCTGTTCTCGAATCCCTGACCTCAAGTGAGCCACCCACCTTGGCCTCTCAAAGTGCTGGGATCACAGCCATAAGCCACCACGCCCAACCGCTCCTTAACATTGTTGAGCCCCCCTTTCCTCCTCTGCGTAATCAGTAAGATCTCTTCCACCTGCCTCATGGGCTGACTGGGGGAACAACCCAGACAGGGATGATCATGACGGTGCTGTTGGCTGACTGTGGGGCTCGGCACTGTGCTCATCGCTTTATGCATCTGAGATGGAAATGGTCTCAGCCACAGGCACAGATGGGGAACCCAAGGCAAAGACAGGTTAAGTAACTTACCCTTGGTCATGCAGACAGTGGCTGAACCCAAATTCAGCCCCAGTGTCTTTAACTCCAGGTGTGACGGCAGCGGCTCCAGCACGGGAGGCCCCGGGAGCCAGACGCTGTTCACAGCACCAGGTGTGACCGCAGCAGCTCCAGCACGCGAGGCCCCGGGAGCCAGACGCTGCTCGCAGCGCCGGTCGCTCACGTGTTCTTTGGAGGCACATCCATGCGGCGTTCACACACACGGACATTGCAGTTGCTTGCGCCTTTTTTTCTCTCTAACTCATCACGGGGCATGACTTCTCTCCAAGCTGCCTGAAATAAAATGAATAACTTTTTATGTGAAGTTCTTCGTGCTGAAGAGAACTTGTTCCAAATGGGGAATAATTGGCCTTCCAGGGCTCCATACTGGCAATGAAGTGAAAGATGCTGACGTTTCAGAGGTGTGGAAATAAAAGGACTAAAAATGGGATTCGGAGCAGCTAATGAGGGCAGAGCCGCAGGGTTTGAGAGACAAAATGGGGATCGCAGGTGGAAGCTGGCACCGGGGCCAGGGGCAGCCCACGCAGCAGCGAGTGGGGCCGAGGTCGTGGGCGGGTGTCCAGGCCCTCATCACAGGAACTCGCTGGAACCCCCAGAGGCCCCTGGCCTCTGCTGGCTTTGAGGCCTCAGACCTCTCTAGTCCAGCCACAAGCTACCAAGCCCCGTATACGAGTCTGCTCAGCGGCTGTATGAAGCATTTTATGTTTGACGAAGGATTAAACACCAGAAATGTATTGTCCCCGGTTCTGGAGGCTGGAAGTCTGAGATCAAGGGGCTGGCAGGGCTGGTTCCTTCTGAGACCCCTCTCCCTGGCCTGTGGGTGCCAACTTCTCTCTCTGTGGGTGTCCATGTCTTTACCACCCCTTCTCCTAAGGACACCAGTCCTATTGGATTAAGGTCCACCCTAATGGCCCCATTTTAACTTAGTTACCTCTGTGAAAATCCCACCTCCAAATACGATCACAGACTCCAAGCTGCTGGGGTGAGGACTTCAACATGTGAATTTGGGGCGAGGGGCAGCTCGGTTCAGCTCCTAGCATGCATGTCAGCCACGTGCTCACTCACTCATCCTTGTTTTGATTCGTTCACACAGTGCGTGTCTCTGGTGCCTACTGTGTGCTAAGCTGGGCCAAGACAGAAGCTGCCTGCCAGAAGCCCAGTGACCAGTGGAGGAGGAGGGATGGAGCAACAGGGCAGCAGGACAGGGTGTGGCTGTGCCCCAGCTGGGGAGGAGTTAGCCCTGGCCCCACGTGCAGTGCAGCCCCAGGGTGCCCACCGCTCCGGGACTACAGAGTAGCTCCTTGGATATTCATGTCTTCAGAACTGAGAGCTGAGGTGACCCAGTTGGCCCATATCAGGCAGTTTCCAGTCCAGGAAAGGAGGGGGTGGCATCAAGACCTGAGCTCTGGGGAGCGCATTTTGGGGTCCACATTCTTGCTTTGTTTGTGGAATGCCTGCAGGAGCTGAAGGCCAGGCCACAGAGCCCTTGGGAGGAGAAATGGCCACGTGTGGAGGGTAGTCTGATGGTGGGTGTCCACGCTGAAGATACATGTGTCCTTTGAACTAGTCCCCAGTTCCCTTGGAGAATGTCTCAGATCCCTAGGCAAGGGCACAAAGATCTGGTGTGTTTACTGCTATAAGAGACAGCCCCAAACCTCGGCAGTTTCACCCAACACAGAAACCCAAAGAGTGATGCAGGAATCCAGGTCCTGCCTGCCCCATGGCACCACCCTTCTCTGGTTCAGCAGACAGAGAGGGAGAGAGCATGAGGACCACACGTGAGGGGTTTTATGGCTGACCAGAAGCAGAACACAGCACTTCCTCTCACGTCCCATTGACCAGACTCCAGTACACACAGGACTGCCTGGGAAACATGTGCACCAGGGGAAGAGAGCGTGGTTGGAACACCAGCCATCTCTCATGCAATATTTATCTAAATTCTAAAATAATTGAGCATTGAATCCAACTGGAATGCCCTGTAGGTGAGGGGTTAAAGACATTCAATGGTGGCACCAAACATTTGTCCATTATTCACTTACTCAAGAAACATTTATTAGGGTATCATGTTATTTGAAATATAATGCCTAAAATATCAAAACTAATGACACATATCCACATTTCCAGATGCAAGACCTTCTTCTTGACATGTTTAAATGAAAAGATCAGGATTCAACATGGGTTATATGCTATCAACCAATTTATAAAAATTAAATATTTATATCTGCAGGCATAAGCCAGCACAGAGAAATATGGAAAGATTTTCACAGAAATTCTAAGATATGGCTACCATTTCTTTGGTAATCCTCACTTCAAGAGGTGGAGTTCAACTCATTTCCCCTTGAATGTGGGCTGGACCTGGTGTCCGGATGGGTTACAGTGTGGCCTCAGAGTTGGTCAAGCCTGGCATTGCAGCCTCTTTCTGCTTTCTCTTGTTGGTCACTGGCTCTTGGGGAAGCCAGTTGTTACATTGCAGAGACCCAGGAACAGCCCTACCAGAGGCCCACATGGTGTGGACTGAAGCCCTCTGCCCATGGCCAAATGCACCACCTTGGAAGCAGCACCTCCCACCCCAGCTGAGCCTTCTGATGAACACAGCCCTGGCCAACAACTTGATTGCAACTTCATGAGAGATCCTGGGGCAGAAGCACCCCAATTCCTGAACCACAAACCCTGAGATAAGAGATGTTTCTTGTTGAAACTTCTATGTTTTGGGTTAATTTGCTGCACGGTAGCAGATGACAAACACACCATCTTTGTGAGGTGATGGGCGGTGACACTGGCCAGCTGCAGCCTTCCCCCATCCTTGCCCTCTGTGCACTCAGAGCAGAATCTGAGAAACCCCTGGATCTGGTGCTACCAGGCCTGCCTCCTTGTCGTGCCGAGCCCTTCAGCCATCCCTTTGCAAGGACACATGCCTTGGTGAGTCATTGTAACTATTGCCTTTCCAAGGCCCAAACCCATGGGGACAGGCATCTCCAGCATGGGGCATGGCAGAGCCCTTAACAAATTCTCGGCAAATGCGCCAAGAAGGAAGGCCTGCAGGCTTCTCTTTACTGCGCGGCCTTCCACGATGAACACGCATGGCTTTTAAAACTGGGGAAATAAAGTTTCCAAAGTAATCGAGCTGATCCAAGGACTCTCACTGATAACTCGAAAGGCTCCACAATGAGCAGGAAGACGCATGGTGATCAGTTCCTGACGCCGCCTCTAGGGAGGTAGCTGAGATGCCAGGGTGGAGCCGCCCTTGCCTTTCTCGCCTCCTACCTGTCTGGACGCAGGGTTGTTTGCCTGGAGTCAAAGAGGGTGGAAATGGGTTTGTTGCTTGGTAAGAAGACCAGGTGCCAATGCACCGGGGATGAGACAGCAAGCTTAATAGAGCCAGGTGGGCGTGTCCTCTCCTTCGCTGGACCTCCTGCCTGCTGATATCAAGGTCTTCCTGAAAAGGCCGCTAGGGAGTTGGTCCTGATGCGCCTGCGGGCTGAGCAGGCACCTAAGAGCCTGAGGCCGCTGCCTATTTAAGAACCACTTTTCCAAGCCCCCATTTCTCCCATGACAAACAGAACTCACGGGTGATGCCTGCAGGCCCTGTGTGCCAGGGTGGCCAGCACGGTTCAGTCTGTGACCTTGTTCTGGGGGATGGAGAGAGGAGGAGGAGGGGGATCCCAGCCACCTGGAGCCTGCAGCTCACCCATGCCTGCCCTGCATTTAGCAGCCACGGCCCTGGCGGGGGACAATGGCCTTACCGGGCTTAGTGGGCAGTGGCACCAGAGGTCTGGGCTGGTTGCTACCCTCTGGTGGCCCTGGGCCCTCCTTTCTTGAATGTTCGGGCCAGTTTCCTCCTCTGTGCTTCAAGGCTGCTGGTGGACTCTGGGCTCTGCAGATGCCACATGCAATTCTGGTCTCGGGAACAGCTTTGCAGCTGGGCTTACCTGATGTGAAAGCAATAAATGGGTGCCCCAGTGCCTCCCAGCCCAGACTGTGGCAAGAGGGGTTGCCCGAGGGGTTTGCAACTCACGCTGAGAGCAGCCATCCTGAGAAAAGCCTCTAGCTGTGCTGCCCAATTACGCAGCCTCCTTGGGGGGCACTGGGCCATCCACATCCCTCAAATCAAGTCCCTCAACAGTGACCCAGGGACAAGCCCCATCCCCCCTCAGAGATGTTGCACAGATGAAAGGAGGGAGTATGTCCCACAGCAGCTCCCTGTGCGGGATCGCCGGGTAGGGGTGCCTTCGCAGGCCACTGTAGATGTGCAGTTTCACTTTCATGCTTCACAATCGATCTGTGGGCTTCGTGTGTCCTCAGCTTTAGGAGACATGTCTGGGTGCCCCTCAGCAGTGCCTGCGCCACTTGTCCCCCAAGGGGCAGTCAACCTTCCTGTGCACCCTCAGCTTGTCCTGGTGGAGAGAATAAGGCTCCCTGAGGTGACTCCCTGTCTGCGCTATTACTGCTCCCTTCTCAGACCATGAGAAGGAACCCTGAGAAAGAACTTCTTCAGTTTAGAGGGAGTGCATCTGCATCTGCAGTAGGCAGTAGCAGCAGGCAGTGGCCCAGGCGTGGGCAGCTGCTGTCAGCTCAGAGCAAGAAACGGGCAGCCGAGGAGGCTGGGTCCCTCGGGCATCTGTGGCTCCGTCCGCCTGCGTGGACATGGGGCTCGCTCACTGAAGCCCCAAAGTGCAGCCTCAGCAGAACCAGCCTGCTCACAGCAGCCTCCTGTCTGATTAATCAGGGGGAGGAAAGGCTGCCCATAAGCAGACTCATTTTATTCTAATGCTGCTTTCTCAAGATTTTAATTTTCCATAGTGCTATATTCCAGTCCCCTTTCCTTAACAAAAAAAAAAAAAAAAAAAAAAGAAGAAGAAAAAGAAGAGATATAATTGGGACAATCCTCTATCATATACATGCTATCTTATTCCACCTCAAGGTGTACTTCCAAAAAGCAATTGTGTGCTACTTAATGGACAAGCACTCAATGACTATGGGGGTAGAACAGAGTTCAGATTTCAAGATTTCAGCAGGATGTGGGCAGCCTGACTGTTCCCATGGCAGGAGGGACCATCCTCCATCCCAGCTCCGGAGCAGCTGCCTGGCCTTGTGCAGAGCCCCTGGGGCCCTGTTCTGAAGCTGCATCCCTGAAATTAATTGCTGCAAATTCCGCCCATCCATTGGCGCTGAAAGTGGGCTGAGCACCTATTCTCTTTCACTTGTCAATTGCAGCAAATCCAACACAGGCTTCATGTAATGAAAGGAAATGAAGACGAGTCCAGGTGGGCTGCGGCCAGCGATGCCTCCAGGGAACCGGAGGGAACTCTGGTCCCTTGGGTGCAGTTTAAATGCTGCCACCCTAGGGACAACCAGGGCCTGGAATGTGTCTGGCCAGGACAATGCAGCATTTCCTGACCCTGTCTAGGAAGGTGGAGGGACTGGAGCATTTCAGGAGCCCCTCTCTACGTCAGGCAGGGGACTGGGTGTCCAATGTCCAGGTCTCAGTGTCTCACTGACATCTCCCAGCATGGCTCAGAGAGGTGCAGTGAGCTGCTCAGGTCACACAGCTGAGGAGAAGCAGAGGGGAAGTCCACCCTCTACGTGGGTCTCCCGACCCAAGCTCACCCCACCACATTGCAAGGTTGCCAAGGCAGCTCCAGCACCAGAAGGCCAGTTGCTCAGTTCCAAAAGCAGTCCCTGGGTCTGGCTGCATAGACGTTAGGCATATCCAGGAGCCAGGACAAAGACATTTCCTGGGGGCAGCCTTAGGGCCTCATCTTTGCAAGATCCAATCATCTGCAGGGGCCAGAAAGTTCTGTCGAGGGAAAAGACTCAGGTCCCAGCTCCTTTGCTGACAGTCTGTGACCTCAGCTTGCCTGGCCAGGCCTCATTTCTGCACATGGAAGAGGAGATGGGGGACTGCAGCTGGGGTGTGAAATGTGAACCTAGAAATCCTTGGTAAGCCGCAGTGGCTGACAAATACTAAATCCTCATTATTCAGATGGAGCACAGAGAAGCCCCAGAGTCACTCTTCCGGGCATATATGTGGCCATGTCACTGCCGCAGCTCAGATCTTGACAAGGATGGCGAGGAACAAGCCATTCATCACCTCCTGGGGTGGAATCTTGTTAACTTAGGGCTGATGTCACCCCAGGGAGACAAAGCTGCACCAGGGCAGGGGAGGCTGGGAGGGCGAGGCCAGGGACTTGGGTCTCATCCCTGGGTTTCACAGCTGGAAAAGCCAGACGAAGCCTGAGAGGCAGCCTCTGAGGCTAAAACCTGGGCTGGGAACAGAAAGGGGTCCGTGAAAGACACCGTGTGGCCTAGGACTCAGCTTCAGCAGCGATGCCGAGGGAAGCACATTGGCAGTGAGTGTGGGAGTGGGGAAGGCACAGGCAGCGCTTGCTGGTCACACTGACTGCTTGGCCCACCCGAAGGCCGCCTCCTCCAGGAAGCCTGCCCAGAGTCCTGCTTCCCAGCTCCTGACCCCAGCTGCCTGCAGAGAAACACCTCAACAGGACCCCAGTTGCGGTTCACTTCCCGCAGGCGTTTCAGTGGCCCAGGTACACGGTCTCTGACAGCCCTGATGGGAAATCTCTGTTCTCTGCTGTGTAAGCACCATGCATTGGGGAGTGTCCTCCTCTCCCCCTGCATCCCAGGCCTCCCACTGCCAGCCATCTTGAACCCTGCTCCCCTCTCCCACAGTACCCGGACCCCACCTGTGATCGCTACTTTCCAGGACCCCAAGGTCTCCTGCCTGCTTTTCACGACTCCAACTGAAGGACCTTGCCCTGGAGTGAGGGGGAGGGCAGCCAGGCTGGTGCCATGTGGCCTGGAGTGGGGGCTGGTGCTGACTGCCTTCCTCATAGGATGCTTTTCCTGCGATCACCCTCAGATCCCAGGGAGGGGCTTGTGCCCTCCTTGCTCACAGGCACCTGTGGCTTCTCCTGGGAGGCCAGGTCTCCTTGCCTGGCTGTGCCCTGTTCACTTTCCTCCTGTCCTTTTCTTTCCTCACTTGACTGGCAGCTTGGAGAGGAGGTGAGCTGTGTCTGCTCTGTTTCCCCAGGTTCACTCATTCACAGCATGTGGCTTAGGGCACATGAACTATGAATGCATGCATGAATGAATGTATGAATGAATAAATGCATAAGGAATGAATAAATGCATAAGGGAATGAATAAATGCATAAGTGAATGAATGCACAAATGAGTGCATGAATAAATGATGAATGAATGCATTACTAAATGAATGAATGGATGCACAAATGAATGTATGAATGAATGAATCATAAGTGAATGAATGAATCATAAGTGAATGAATGCACAAATGAGTGCATGAATAAATGAATGAATGAATGCAAGAATAAATGAGTGCATGAATGAATGAATACATGAATGAATGTATGAATGAATGCATAGGTGAATGAATGCACAGATTAGTGCATGAATAAATGAGTACATGAATGAATGCATGAATACATGAATGCACAAATGAATGCATGAATAAACGAATGAGTACACGAATGAATGCATGAATAAATGAATGAATACACGAATGAATGCATGAATAAATAAATGAATGAATACACGAATGAATGCATGAATGAATAGAATGCACGAATGAATGCATGAATAAATGAATGAATGAATGAATACACGAATAAATAAATGAATGAATGAAGGCATGAATGAATGCGTGCACACCTGGATGCCTCCTGCAGACTCTGAAGGTCTGTGGTACCCATTCAATTCTAGTAGGACCAGACGGGTATCAGAGTTCCTAGTAGGGCTGTCTAATGTCTTAAGCCTCCATCAATCTGCTTTTAATAATGAAGTGACATTAAACCACACACAGTATCTGTCTTATTAAATTGAAATTAAGTTTCTCATGGAGACATTAAAGTTGACTGAGTTCTTGGCAGCTGTGCGTGGGCCCAAGAGCAGGTGGTTAGGCTGATGCCTGGCACCTCTGCCCCCTAAGCTGACTTTATTTGTAGCCTGGGAACTGCCTGCCCTTTCCCGGCCTTTCGTCACCTCCAGGTGGGAGAGAAGGGCTGGCTGGCTGCCTTTCTCGTGCAGCATTCATATTGATTCAGAGGAGCAAGGGTGGAATCGTTTATCATTCAATTAACGGTGTCAGCAGAGCCATTATTTAAATGGCCAGCCACATGTGTAATCAATCTTTAATGAAACAATAATTGTACTTCCTAGTCAATGAGTGCCCTGCCTCCCCTAAAACCATCTCAGTATGAATAATAAATAGCAATAGGTCCATGGCAAGGGCCAAGAGTTGGTGGGTTGATCCTTTCCAAGACAGCTGGGAGGATAATACCAATGGCACTGAGGAAAGAGGGGCCAGTAACCCACAACGGGGGTGAGAGTCCAAGCAGAAGTCCCTCAGCCCCACCCACCCCAGCGTCATCAGACAGGCCCTGGTTCAGGGGGGCCTGGCTACACTGGCAAGGGCAGGGGGCACTTGGGACTGGACATCAGGGGACTTGGGGGTCTAATTCCAGCTGGGTCTCCATCTCCTGTGGGACCTCTGTTGATTCCCCTTGAACTCTGTGCCTCCTTTTCTGCATCTGAGGGGCAGGGTGGGCAAGAATAGAAGAGGCCTCCAAGGGCTGCTTTGGGGCAGATATTCTGAGTATGTGGGCCACGCAGGAAAGAGGAAAGAATACGGGAACTTGCTCAGTTGCAGGTGTAGGTGAGATACCTTCACTCCCTGACAGCTTCCCTGCAGCCCAGCAGCCCAAACTCAAAAGTCATCTCCTGCAGTTTGCCGCAGTAGAATGTTCTTTCCCCATGCAAAGGTTCCAGGCCCTCATGAGCAATAAAGCTCAGGTCCAGAGGGAATGGGGATGGGCAGAGGTTGGGGGCAGAGCCTGGACTGTCCAGAGCTTGTCTTATGCTGCTTGGGAGAGAGTGCTGTCCTGGGACAACTTCCTCCCTTGGTCTGTGTGTTAAGTCCTCCTCCTGGTCACATCAGGGGCCTGAGCAAGAAACAGGCGCTGCCGATTGATTGTCACATTGGTCTTCGGGGCCTCTGAAAAGCTCAGTTTGCTCATTTCTTCCTGCTGAGATGTAGTGTGGGGAGGTGTGGAAGACAGGACTCAGCAGCAGCACTCTCCACGGAACAGGTAGAGTCCCTGTGCCTGCATCTTGTCCTCTTCACAGTGGAGACACCGAGTCACTCCACTCAACTCTGCCGCTCCTCAGTGTCCTCCCTAGCATCTCCCATAGCCCCTAAGAAGGCATCATGCTGACCCGTTCACTCACCTAAGAAGGCGCAGGGTGCTGACCTCTCCATCTGCCTAAGCAGGCGCGTCGCTGACCCCTCCACTCACCTAAGAAGGCGCAGGGCACTGACCTCTCCACCTGCCTAAAAAGGCACAGGGCACTGACCTCTCCACTTGCCTAGGCAGGTGCATCACTTACCCCTCCACTCACCCAAGAAGGCGCAGAGTGCTGACCTCTCCATCTGCCTAAGCAGGTGCATCGCTGGCCCCTCCACCTGCTTAAGAAGGCATGGGGCACTGACCTCTCTATTCAGCTATGAGCTCTGAGAGTCATCATTGGATTCACAGTGCCCAGGACAAGAACAACTGAAATTAAATAGCTAATTGTGAGATTCACTTCATGCCTCTCTTACCTCTTAGGGCAGAGATCCTGTCTGTCTTAGTCACAGCTCTAGGCATATTAACCTTCGCAGAAAATAACACATAAATATTTGTTGAATAAATGTTTCTGGTAAAACTTTCTCTTGATTGAAGTCAATTTTTAAAAAGTAACATAACTTTCAGCTAAGATAGAGTAATGGGAACCAGAATATTCTCTCTCGTGAGACCAGGAAGAAGAAAAGAAGAAAGGGAAGAAGGAAGGGAAGGGAAGGGAAAGCAAGGGAGAAAAAAAACTGGACAAAATATATCAACCAATGGTTTGGACAACATATATCAGACAACAAAAGAAACCCACCCTGAAGGATGTGAAACGAGAGGGAGCCCTGCGTGGGTGCTGTGACTGCTCGACCTTACTGACTGGAGAAAGTTTTCAGGTAGCAGCACAGGAAGGGGGAACCCATAGGTCTCCCAAAGTGGAGAAAACACTTAGGAGCTCAGGAAGACCACAGAGGGTGGAGCCTACAGGGGAGGGCACTTGAGGGGAGACGGCTGCACAGAGAACTCTAGAAATCAGCATGTGTGTGTGAAAAAAAACCACCTGAGGCCAGGGAAGAATCACCAAAGGAATTACAGGGAAGGATCCCGGAGGCTTATGCAGGATTAGGAACAGTGCCAGTTTCCACCAGCCAGAGTGCAAAGCACCTGACATCACTGGGCATCAAGTGCACACGCAGGGGACTATGGTGGTGTAAGGAGAGTTAGCCCTGGACTCAATTCTGCTGTTTTCACTTGAGAAAACCTAAAAGCAAGATCCAAGAGGACAAATTGTTTCCATGTAACTTAACTGTGTTCCAGAATAAACTCAACGGTATTACGTGTGTGTATGCATGTGCGTGTGTGTGTGTGTGCGTGCGTGTGTGTGTATCCAGCATCCAATAAGGTAAAACTCAGAATGCCCAGCATCTAGCCAAAACTTATCAGGGGTGCAAAAAGCAAGAAAATACAATCCATACTAAGGAAAAAAATCAGTCACTTGAAAGTGAACCAGAAATGACACACATAATGAAATTAGTAGGTAAGGACATTAAGTGGTTACTATAATTTAATTTCATATGTTCAAGATGCACAGGAAATAATAAACATATCAGGTAGAGACATAGAAGAACCAATATTTAAAAGAGAACCAAATCAAAACTCTACACATGGAAACTATAATATGTAAGATATATATTGTATAGGATTAATGGCAGAATTCACATTGAAGAATAAAGATTAGTGCAATTTAAAACATAGTAATAAAAACTATACAACATAAAACCCAGAGAAAGAAAAACTTAAAAAAAAACAGCCTCAGTGAGTCCTGGGACAAGGTCAAACAGCCTAATATACATGTAATTGGAGCCTACAAAGGAGAGAAAAGGAAGGTCAGAAAAAACATTTGAAGAAATAAAATACAAACATTTTCTAAATGTGATAAAAACCATGAATCTGCAGATCCAAGAATCTCAATGAACCCTAAGCATGAAAAACCATAAAACAACAATACCAAGGCACAAATAAATGCTTTAAACCGATAATAAAGACAAAACCTTAACAGTAGCCAGAGAAAAAAGACGTATTACATACAGAAGAACAAAGAGTGGGGGTGAACCTTTCGTCTGAAGTGATGCCAGTGAAAAGAAAGTAGAGGAACATCCTCAAAGTCTGAAAGAAAAGCAAAGTTGTCAAACTGGAATTCTTTACCAGCAAAATTATCTTCAGAAAATGAACACAGAGCATCTCCCAAGAGCAACCATATTGTAGACCATGAAACCAGTATCAATAAGCTTAAAAGGATTCAAGGAATATAAAGTATATTCTCTGACTGTGATGGATTTAAATTAGAAATTGACCACAGAAAGCTATCTGGAAATCTCCAAATATTTGCAAATGAAATAGAACACTTCCTAATAAACCAAGGATCAAAGAAGAAACCAAAAAGCAAATTAGAAAGTATTCTGAACTGAATAAAAATGAAAATACAACAAATCGAAATTAAGGAAATAGAGAACTGAAGAATAATAAATAAAATCATTAAAAGCCAAAGTTTCTTTCTAAAGATCAATAAAATCTCTAGGCAGAATGACCAGGAAAAAGATAGAAAAGAAATGAGTTAACCAAATTAGGACTGACAGAGGTGACATTTATAAAAATTTCCCAGATAGTAAAAGGATAATAATAAGATAGTGTAAATAACTTGCTGTCAATAAATTCAACAACTTAAATGCAATGGACATACGGTTTGAAAAACATGAACTACCAAACACCAAAGCCCACTTAAGAATAAATAGATATCATGAATTTTCCAAATTTGTTAAAGAAATTTAATTTGTAGTTAAAGCCCACCCACAAGGAAATGTACAATCTCATATAGCTTCACCACTAACTTCTACCAAATGAGAAAGAAAAATGTCAATTTAAAATAATCTCTTCTAAAATCTTGAAAAGAAGGGACTGCTCAAGTCATTCCATGAGGTCAGAATTGCTCTGAAAGCAAAATTAGACAAAGAGATTATGAGACAATAAACCTAAAGACCAATATTCCTTATGAGCATAAATGCAAACATTCTTAACAAAATTTTGGCAAATAAAAGCTAGTAATTCCTAAAAAGAGATAATACCTCATGACTACGTGTTTATCTCAGAAATGTAACATTGACCTAACATTCAAAAAGTAATGTAACTTATATTAAGAAACCCAAACCAAAAAACATATGATTCTCTCAAGATTTGCTGAAAAGGTGTTTCACAAAATCTAATTGCATTCCTGATAAAAACTCTCAAAAAACGAGGAGTAGAAGGGAGCTTGCTTGCATAATAAAAGGTAACTGTAAAGAACCCACAGGCAGTACCATATTTAGGTAACTAGGAGTAGAAGGGAACTTGCTTGCATAATAAGAGGTGTCTATAAAAAACCCACAGGTGGTACCATATTTACTGGACAACCAAATGCTCTCCCCTGAGGTAAAAAACAAATAAGGACACTGGCCCACCCGACTCCTACTCAGCATTATATTGGGGATTAGCCTTTCAATAAGTCAAGAAAAGTAAATCAAAGGCATCCTGCATGTAAAAAAGGAAGTTGTCTGAAATCACAGAAGACATGATCATCTACATAGAAAATAGCACGAACTCTAAAACAACAACAGCAACAACCCCTAGAACTGATAGTGGGTTTAACAAGGATGCAGGGTACAAGATTAATATGCAAAAGTCAACTTTTATATATTAGTAACAAACATTTAGAAATTGAAATTGAAAATGCAAAACTACACTTTAAGAGGCCGAGGCGGGTGGATCACTGGAGACCAGGAGTTGGAGACCAGCCTGGCCAACATGGTGAAACCCTGTCTCTACTAAAAGACACAAACTAGCCGGGCGTGGTGGCGCACACCTGTAATCCCAGCTACTCAGGGGGCTGAGGCATGAGAATCGCTTGAACCTGGGAGGTGGAGGTTGCAGGGAGCCAAGATTGCACCACTGCACTCCAATCTGGGTGACACAGCGAAACTCTGTCTCAAAAAAAAGAAAATGCAAAACTATTTACAATAACATCAAAAGACATAAGATACTTAGAGGTAAGTTGGACAAAAGTTTTCCAAGACCTGTGCGCTGAAACTACAAAATACTGCTGAGAAAAATTTAAAAGAACAAAGTATAGTGACAGCCGCATTCAGAGACTGGAAGACTCAATATTGTTAAGATGTGAGTTCTTCCCAATTTGAGCTATAGATTCTATACACTGCCAGTCAAAATCCTAGTAAGTTTTTTCAGATAATAACAAACTGATTCTAAAATTTATATGGCTTTTGGGGCATTTCAGGGTTTCAGAAAATGAATAAAAAGAAAAGTAAAATGTACATGGAAATTCAAAGTATCTGGAACAGCTAAAGCAACTTTGAAAATGAAGAACAAATAGAGGACTTGTTCAAGTCTGATGATAAAGCTGCAGTAATCAGAAGGTACCATGTCGTGGAAAAGGTGGAAGAGACACATGTTGATGGAACAGAGTGTAAAGGCCAGAGGTAGACCCACATGTATGTACTTAGTTGATTTTCCCTTCCCTCCCTCCCTTCCTTCCTTCCTCTTTCTTTCTCTCTTTCTCTCTCTCTCACTCCCTTCCCCTCCCCCTCCCCATCCCCCTTCCCCTCCCCTTCCCCCTTCCCCCTCCCCCTTCCCCCTTCCCCCTCCCCCTTCCCCTCCCCCATTTTCACAAATGGTGCTAGAACCATTGCATGTGGATATCCACAGGCAATAAATGAACTTTTGCATAGCCTGCACCATATGCAAAAATTAACTTAGAATGAATCATAGGCTTAAGGGTAAAACCTAAAACCATAAAATATCTAATAACAACAACAACAACAAAAAACGGGAGAAAAATATTTGTGATCTTGGGTTAGGCAACAATTTCTTAGTTACAATACTAAAAGCATGCAAGAGAAACATTGGGTAAATTAGACTTCATTAGGAACTTATGTTCTTCAAAAGACGTCACTAAGAGAACAAAATTACCACAGACTGCAAGAAAATATTTGCAATCCTGTATTTGAAAAAGAACTTATATCCAGATAGTAAGTCAATGAACAACCCAATTAAGTAAGTGGGGAAAAGACTTGAATGGATATCTCACCAAAGAAGACATATATATATACATGACTCTCTCTCTCTCTCTCTCTATATATATATATATATATATATGACACATAAACACATAGAAATGCTCAATATCTGGCCAGGCACAGTGGTTCACACCTGTCATCCCAGCACTTTGGGATGCTGAGGCAGGAGGATCACTTGAGCCCAGGAGTTTGAGACCAGCCTGGGCAACATGGCGAAACCCCGTCTCTATTAAAAATACAAAAATTAACCAGGCATGGTGGCTCATGCCTGTAATCCCAGCACTTGGGGAGGCTGAGGCCAGACAACATGGTGAAACTTGAGCCCAGGCAACATGGTGAAACTTAGGTCTGGTGGTGAGCGCCTATGGTCCCAGCTACCTGGGTAGCTGAGGTGGGAGGATCACTTGAGCCTGAGCCTGCAGTGAGCCATAATGGTGCAACTGCACTCCAGCCTAGGTGACAGAGTGAGACTGACTCCAAAAGAAAAATGTTCAATATCATTAGTCATTAGGGAAATATAAATTAAAACCACAATGAGACATTGTGTGGGGACGAAGTGCCAAGGGCTCAAGGAAGCTGTCAGGAATGGGGCCCGTGTGCATCAGCATGATCACGGTGATGGTCATGAGTACACACACATGTCAAAGCTGATCAAGTTCTACACTTCAGATGTGTGCTGTTTACTCTATGTCAGTTATACCTCAATAAGGCTGATAAAAATAATAAACACCTATTAAATAGCTGAATTTAATAGGCCTATTTAAATGGCTTATTACGAGGCCTGGGCACACCCAGTGTGATGTGGAAGACCCAGGGATGTAAAATGGGACAAGACTTTGAAAACCATTTGGAAGGTTCCAGATAAACACTCACCCACCATATGACAAGGCTACTTCCCTCGTATATATTTACACAAGAGATGAAAGTGTGCATCTGTCCAAAGGTTTACACATGAATGCTCACAGCAGCTTCATCTGTAATGTCAGAACCTGGGAAAAACCCAGCTGGCATCAATGAGCAAATAAACAAGCATGCCGTGGATACCCGCACCGTGGGGCCCTGCCCATCAACATGAAGGATGAGCTGTGGATGTCCCAGACAACCATAATGATTGCGCTATTGAAAATGCAAAGTGGGCCACATGCACGGTGGCTCACACCTGTGATCCTAGCACCTGCAGTCCCAGCTACTTGGGAGGCTGAGCAGGGAGGATCACTTGAGCCTAGGAGTTTGAGGCTGCAGTGAGCTATGATTGTGCCACTGCACTCCAGCCTGAGTAACAGAGTGAGAGAAATAAGAAAGAAAGGAAGAAAGGGAGGGAAGGAAGGAAGGAGAGAAGGAGTGAGGAAGGGAGGAAAGGAGGGAGCGAGGGGAGGAAGGAGAGAAGAAGACAGAGAGGGAAGATAGAGGGAGGGAGGGAGGGGAAGGAAGGAGGGAGGAAGGGGAAGGAAGGAAGGAGAGAAGGAGGGGGGAAGGGAGTAAAGGAGGGAGGGAGGGGAAGAAGGAGAGAAGAAGAGAGGGAGGCAGGAGAGAGGGAGGAAGGAAGAAAGAAGGGAGGGAGGAGAGGAAAGAGAGAAGGAGGAAGGAGAGGAAGGAAAGAAAAAGGGAGGGGAGGAAGGAGAAAAGGAGAGAGGGAGGGAGGAGGGGGAGGGAAGGAAGGAAGGAGGGAGGGAAGGAAGGAAGAAAGGAAGGAAGGAAGGGAGGGAAGGAGGTAGGAAAGTAGGGAGGGAGGGAGGGAGGGAAGGGAGGAAGGAAGGAAGGAAGGGAGGAGGGAAGGAAGGGAGGAGGGAAGGAAGGGAGGAAAGAAGGAAGGAAGGAAGGAAGCCGACTAATCTATAGTGACCTAAAGTAGGGTTGTTAGTTGCCTGAATGGGAGGGAGGAGGAAGAGGGGAGGGAAGAAGTTCCAAGGACACAAGGAAACTCTCAGGAGTGGGGTCTGCGTGTCTCACCACGATCGTGGCGATAGTATCACAAGTACACAAGTGTCAAAGCTGATCAAATTGTACACTTTACATATGCACTGTTTACTCTATATCAGTTATGCCTCCATAAGGCTGATAAAAAAAATACACAAAATTTCCATAGCAGATATGTGTGGCAGGCAATTGCTAATGTGGTTTTCTCTGTGGAAACAGGAAGGGCCTGGCATGACCAGCCCCCAATTTTCCATTCAAAAAGAATCTGTCCCGCCTCCTCCAGGCCCCGATCTGTTTGCTGGGTCCCTGGGAATGGCCTCAATTTTTAGAGGACTTCAGGTTGTCCTTGTGCTTTGGAAGGGGACTCTCCAAGCCTGTGGGACAGGAGTTCTTCAGGACTTCTGAGCCAGGGGTCCCCTTGGCATCTGCTGTTGCCTATGGAACCCTTTTCAGGATGTTTGCAAATGACATATCATATGGTTTTAAAATTCTTAACAAAATAGCCAGGATTTCAAAATAAACGACTTGCTTTAAAATACTGTTATCAGATATTTTCTTCAGGTGTGACACAATGGCCTGATCCTGGGCCAGTCCCTTTACCTGGCCCTGTGGCAGGAAGAAGGCTGCATCACGTGTGGCCGGTGGGCTTAATAACTCTGTAATTCCCAAGCCTTGGTGAATATAAAGGATATTTGAAGTTAGCAGCAATGGCTAACTCGAGAGATGAAAGATCTGTGGTTTTCCCTGTGCGCAAAGTCGCAGGTACTGTGGTCATCTATAAGCATTATCGAGAGAAATGACAGATGATCAGAAATTTATTTTTAAAAACTGCAACATGTTTTCCATCTAAATTCACAGACCCAAGGGTAAAACCCCTGTTAGAGACACCAGGCTGTAGCCTCCATGCCCAGGCCAGTCCGCCTGGAGATGTGGGGCGGTGTCTGGAAAGCTGCAGGTATCAGCATCTGGAAGCGACCCTGTATATGAGGGGTGAAGTCAGCCCAGCGCAAGGCCTTGCACCTGGGGAGAGAGCCAGACAAAACCTTCCAGTGAAGAATAAAAATAGCCCAGCTGTGTGATCCAGGGCCTTTGCCGACTCCACAATTAAAGAGGTGGGGGAGGCACCTTCTCAGTCTCTGCTGGAGGTGACACGGTGGGAGCTGGATGGCCGGGGGGCGGGGGGCAGGGGGCGGTGCCGGCGCAGAGGAGCTGAAGTTGAGCCTAGAATCTCAGTGACTTAGGAGATCCCTGGAGCCAGTCCTGGGAGAAAGGGGCCCTCCCAGGCCAAGGCCTCTCCTGGCACTTGCTGCCAGCAGGAGTGCCAGCTGACACTCTCCTGTGTGCACAGCAACTCAGCAAGGTGTACCCAGCCCTTAAAAACGCTCATCCTCTCAGCCAGCGAGTCCTCCTTCACAGCGACTATCCAAAGCAAGTAACCATGTGTAGGAGAACCTGTCTGCATTGCTCACTTGGGAAAAACAGCAAGACAGACTGTATTCAAGCTACTGGAGTAGGTGAAGGACTTTAGAACCGAGCTCAGTTCAGACTCAGTGAAGACAACTGTGGATGCCCAGCCCACAAGCAGAGTGAGGGTCCGGGCTGGAAACCACTCACCTGGTTAGACACCAAGGGCAGGAGTTCTTGCTAAAGGCAGGCCGAGGATTTAGACATCAATGGTTGGGGGCGAGGAATCTGATCAGATGCAAAGGATGGGAGGGTTCTCAGTATAACAAGACTCAGCCAGCCATGGACACAAAGGCCAAGGTCGAGGCCTAGTTGAGAAGGGGGCTTGGACCTGGCTCGCAGTGGGTCAGGGAGGGAGTCTTTGCCGGTCGGTTGCCTGCCCAAAAAGGCTCACCACACACCATGCTGGTCCCTCTGTGGGAGGATGGTTATACAGGGAGAATGATGGTTATACAGGGAGGAGGGGCGGTGAGACAATAATGGTTATATAGGGAGGAGGGATGGCGAGAGGATGATGGTTATACAGGGAGGAGGGACAACGAGAGGATGATGTTTATAAGGGAGGAGGGACGGCGAGAGGATGATGGTTATACAGGGAGGAGGGATGGCGAGAGGATGATAGTTATACAGGGAGGAGGGATGGCGAGAGGATGATGTTTATAAGGGAGGAGGGACGGCGAGAGGATGATGGTTATACAGGGAGGAGGGATGGCGAGAGGATGATGTTTATACAGGGAGGAGGGATGGAGAGAGGATGATGTTTATAAGGGAGGAGGGGCGGCGAGAGGATGATGTTTATAAGGGAGGAGGGACGGCGAGAGGATGATGGTTATACAGGGAGGAGGGACGGGGAGAGGATGATGGTTATAAGGGAGGAGGGACGGCGAGAGGATGATGGCTATAAGGGAGGAGGGATGGCGAGAGGATGATGGTTATACAGGGAGGAGGGATGGAGAGAGGATGGTGTTTATAAGGGAGGAGGGACGGAGAGAGGATGATGTTTATAAGGGAGGAGGGACGGCGAGAGGATGATGGTTATACAGGGAGGAGGGACGGCGAGAGGATGATGGTTATACAGGGAGGAGGGACGGCGAGAGGATGATGGTTATACAGGGAGGAGGGATGGAGAGAGGATGATGTTTATAAGGGAGGAGGGACGGAGAGAGGATGATGTTTATAAGGGAGGAGGGATGGAGAGAGGATGATGGTTATACAGGGAGGAGGGACGGCGACAGGATGACGGTTATACAGGGAGGAGGGATGGCGAGAGGATGATGTTTATACAGGGAGGAGGGATGGAGAGAGGATGATGTTTATAAGGGAGGAGGGACGGAGAGAGGATGATGTTTATAAGGGAGGAGGGACGGAGAGAGGATGATGTTTATAAGGGAGGAGGGATGGCGAGAGGATGATGGTTATACAGGGAGGAGGGATGGCGAGAGGATGATGGTTATACAGGGAGGAGGGATGGCGAGAGGATGATGTTTTTACAGGGAGGCGGGATGGAGAAAGGATGATGGTTATACAGGGAGGAGGGATGGAGAGAGGATGATGGTTATACAGGGAGGAGGGACAGCGAGAGGATGATGGTTATACAGGGAGGAGGGACAGCGAGAGGATGATGGTTATTCAGGGAGGAGGGATGGCGAGAGGATGATGGTTATTCAGGGAGGAGGGACGGCGAGAGGATGATGGTTATACAGGGAGGAGGGATGGCGAGAGGATGATGTTTATACAGGGAGGAGGGACGGCGAGAGGATGATGTTTATACAGGGAGGAGGGACGGCGAGAGGATGATGTTTATACAGGGAGGAGGGACGGCGAGAGGATGATGGTTACACAGGGAGGAGGGATGGCGAGAGGATGATGTTTATACAGGGAGGAGGAACGGCGAGAGCATGATTTTTATACAGGGAGGAGGGATGGCGAGAGGATGATGTTTATACAGGGAGGATGGACAGCGAGAAGATGATGGTTATGCAGGGAGGAGGGATGGTGAGAGGATGATTATTCAGGGAGGAGGGACGGCGAGAGGATGATGGTTATACAGGGAGGAAGGATGGCGAGATAATGATCATTCCACAGGGAGGACGGACAGTGAGAAGATGGTGGTTATACAAGGAGGGCAGTAGGAGCTGCGTTTTCTTTTAAATTATCTAAATGTTTAAATTTATCTTTTTTAAACAATTAAGAGAAATTATTTAAAAGACAGGCAGCTGCTCAAAGATTCCACCGAAGTTGAAGGGTGCCCTCATCTTTATGGCGGAAGAAGAAATCCTGCACATCAGGGCGGGGTGGGCTGTGGCTGGCGAGCCAGGCTGGCCAGGCCAGGAGCAGGCTCAGGACAGCCGTCCGCAGCCAGCACCCTCATGCCAGTGCCTTGGACTGTGCGTCCTCACAAACAGCTGAATCCTGCCTTGTTCCTTTCCCAGGGCTGTTGTAGCAAAAGACCATGAATGAGGGGGCTTCAACCCACAGGAATTCCTTCCCTTGCTGCCCAGAGGCCGGGAGCTCGACATCCAGGTCAGTGAGGCGTCACCCCAGTCTCCGCTGCCATCTTCCCCGTGTGTCTCCTGAACCCCCTTCCCCTCCTAAGGCCATCCCCACCCAGTACAACCTCATCTCAACCTGACTACACCTGAAAGACCCTGTTTGCAAATGAGGTCTCATTTGCAGGTATTGGGAACTAGGACTTCCCCATATCTTTCTGGGGGACAGAGTTCAACCCCACAACACCCACTAAATGCCTGTATCACTCCTATAGCCCCTGGAAAAGAGCCTTGAACAAAACACACCCTGTTTGTCCTCGGGCAGCTTACGTTCTACCGAGGACACACAGTAAACACAGAGATGATCATTTGCTGAGAGGAACAGGCGAGGGTGAAGGGGTGAAGAGTGGGCCGCACTTTGGACGTGCAGTGGAGAGATCCTGACGCTGGAACAGACCCCTGATGGAGTGGGGAAGGACAGCCACGCGAAGGCCCGAGGGGCAGTTTTCTCTGCGTGCACAGCAATAGCGGGCGCAAAGGACTGTGAGCACGGGGGCGGGGATGGGGACTGCACTTCACCCGGAGGAACTTGACCCATAGCTTTATGCAAGTCCAAGCATGGACTGAGGTCAGTTACCGCCACCTGCCGGCGGCTACCCACAGAGCCCGCAGGATCTGACTGGATTATCTGCCACTCGGCCCTTCCTCTCCCACCCTAAATAAGGCACTCAGGTGGGCTGAATAATGGCTCCAAGTATGTCCACACCCTAAACCCAGAGCCTGTGAGTATGTTCCTTGGCATGGCAAAAGGGACCCTGCAGGTGGGATTAGGTGAAAAGCCCTGGGATGGGGGCTCATCCTGGATTATCTGGGTGGCCCCATGTGCCACGAGGGTCCTTATGAGAGGGAGGCAGGAGGGTCCAAGTCACAGAGGATGTGACCACAGAAGCAGAGGTCAGTGGGAGATTTGAAGATGCTGTTGTCAACCTAAGCAACAGAGACAGCTCCTCCACAGATGCCGAGTGTATCCAGGAGTGCACAGTGGGGGTTCCTGTCCAGGCTACAAGGGCCGTGGGGACCACAGGCATGTGCAAGGAGATTGAGGCCAGGGGAAGCTTTTAAAGGCAAAGGGAGGCATGCACATACGTTGTTTTGAAGCAAAGAGAACCCTGGTCACAGAGTCTTGTTGAGAGAGTTGACGTCAGTTCATGCCTGGAGATGGAGACAGCGTGTCAGGCAAGGGTTCTTGTGCATCCAGCCAGCTGTCCTTGTGACTCATATAGCAAGCTGCAGTTTGGAAAGTCCTTCAGAAAAGTTCTTACTACAGACATATGTAGATAAGAGCCCTTCAGAGAGCCTTTATGATAGTTCTTATGACCGCCAGGTGTGCAGGGCGGGGAGGGCCCTTCTTAGCTTCTTGACTCTTTTTTTGTTAGGGTTTGGCACAAGTGACTGTATTTTGATTCTGACCACTTTCACATGACGTTGCCAGCTTTGAAGGCAGAGGAAGGGGCTACAAGCCAAGGAATGCAGGAGGCCTCTAGAAGCAGGAGAGGCAGGAACGAGTTCTCCCCTGAAGCTTCCAGGAGGAGCCAGACCTATTGGCACCTTGGTTTAGACCTCTGACTTCCAGAACTGTAAGAAAATAAATGTGTGTAGTTTGAAGCCCCCAAGGGTGTGGCACTCTGTTCCAGCAGCTACAGGAAAGTCATGCAAGCAGCACTTGGATGCCAGTTCTGAGGCTGAGGCAGCAGAGCAGACGGAGAGGCCTCCTCCATCACAGTCTCACCACGGGGCAGGTCCCACGGGGCAGGTCCCACAGGGCTCCTGCTGCTGCTGATACCCGAACCGCAGCAGGGGTGTCCTTCCTTCCCAGACTTGGCCACGGAACAGCCTTGGGAACGGGGAACCAGGACCAGCCACGGAGCCACAGAGAAGCAGAAAGCAGGGTGAAAAAATTCAGGACGCTTCATGAATGCAAGCCAGGGGCCGACTGGAGCCCCGAGTGGAAGTGGGGGTCTGTCTGGGTTGGGCTCTCCAGACGCAGAGGCCACAGTGGTGTCTGGAAGCAGGATGTGCAGAAGGTCCAACGCCCCGAAGTGGGGGAGGCAGGACCAGCCAGAACGATGCTCACCAGGCAGAATGATGCTCACTGTGTACGATCTGAAGAGCCGCCGGCCCACCTGGTGGGGAGCTCTGGGGTACACGGTCCTCATTGGAATATCCCATGGAATGGCTCCCCAGGAAAGGTGTGGGCTCAGTGGGGCAGCTCTCGGCAACCCAGGCTGGCCCAGAAGATGCGGATGGCTGAGACTGTGTGCTGACTACTCCCTGCAGCTAGGCAGTGAGGCCATGTGTGCAGAGGGTGTCTGGGGCCCATCTCCGTGTCTACCACAGCGCCCTGGGGATCATTTGATTCCATCTGTGGCCAACAACAGACAGACCTCTGGCCATCTGCCACGAGATGGGGCAAGGACATTAAGGTTGGGCTCGGCTGCCACATCTTGCAGCTTGTGTCTAGCTTCCAGTGCCCTGGTTTTGAAGGATGTGCCAAATCCTACACAGACCTGCTGAGCCCCCGCCTTCCTCTGCTGCCTCCTTGGGGGTGAGTCCCCATCACTGAGTGCACGAGAAGAGACTGCCCGCTGGGATGTTACAGGTGGAGGAGAAGTCCTGAACTGAGAAGGTAGTAAGAATGGCATATACAGGTGTCATGCTGGTTCGGTGAAGTTGAATATTTAACACACTCAATCCAGCAGCAGACGCACTAGCACAAGTGCAAACAAGACCTTGATTCATTTCTTTCTTTTGTTCATTTACTCCACAAACATCTTCCTGGGGACTAATAGGTATGACATCCCTTCTATCCAGAGTCACACTGTGGACAGACCCTAATGTTAATTCTGGGGAATCTCTTATGCCCTTTGGTGTCTGCCAGTCACACTTCTTGGTGTCTGATCCCCATGGCCACCTTCTCACTCACTTGGCTGGAAGCAAGCAGCAGCCTCCATCATGAACAGCAAACTCAGCTTTCTACCAGGTCACTGACTGCAAATTCCTGGCTTGGAACCACCTGGATTCCAGTTCTCGCTTAGCCACCACCTTTCTTTGTGATCTTGAGAAAGTCCTCTACTGCCTGGACTTAGTTTCCATGTTGATAAAATGTGGAAGCTGCCACCAAAGCCCTCTCCTGAGTGCCACTCTGTGCCTATGAGATCCAGGTCTTCTGCCTTCCGAGTCCCCTGGCGTGTGGCTCATTATCCCATCTCCCATGGCTGCTGGTGCCCTGAGCCTTCCCTTTGATATTTGCTCCATTTCTGAGAATGTGGTCGGGTCAGAGTCTCAGGAATGCCCCACTTTGAGGCTGATGACTGGACCACTGAGGTCTTCCTATGGTGTGGAATTGTTTGCATGGATGGCACCACCATGCCTCCCATCCCACATGCAGGGCCCTTTTCAGTGTGACCCTGCAGCTCCTTCCACTGAAAGTGGAGGCTGTTTCCTGCCCCTTGCATCTGGGCCAGCCTTGAGACTGGCTTTGAGCTGTAGAAAGTGGTGAGGAAGGTGGTGAAAATTGGGATCTCACAGCTTCCCCTCTGGCATCCCACTGCCCTGAGACACCATATAAAGAACACAGGCCAATCAGAGAAATGCAAATCAAAACCACAATGAGATACCATCTCATACCAGTTAGAATGGCGATCATTAAAAAGTCAGGAAACAACAGGTGCTGGAGAGGATGTGGAGAAATAGGAATACTTTTACACTGTTGGTGGGACTATAAACTAGTTCAACCATTGTGGGAGACAGTGTGGTGATTCCTCAAGGATCTAGAACTAGAAATACCATTAGACCCAGCCATCCCATTACTGGGTATATACCCAAAGGATTATAAATCATGCTGCTATAAAGACACATGCACACGTATGTTTATTACAGCACTATTCACAATAGCAAAGACTTGGAACCAACCCAAATGTCCATCAATAATAGACTGGATTAAGAAAATGTGGCACATGTACACCATGGAATACTATGCAGTCATAAAAAAGGATGAGTTCATGTCCTTTACAGGGACATGGATGAAGCTGGAAACCAGCATTCTGAGCAAACTATCGCAAGGACAGAACACCAAACACTGCATGTTCTCACTCATAGGTGGGAATTGAACAAGGAGAACACTTGGACACAGGGTGGGGAACATCACACACCAGGGCCTGTTGTGGGGTGGGGGGAGGGGGGAGGGATAGCATTAGGAGATATACCTAATGTAAATGATGAGTTAATGGGTGCAGCACACCAACATGGCACATGTATACATATGTAACAAATCTGCACGTTGTGCACATGTACCCTAGAACTTAAAGTATTTGAAAAAAAAGGAAAAAAAAAAGAACCCAGACCATGTGGAGGACATGAGCCCAGCTAAGAGCTGGTGCTAACCACCACTCAGGTGAATGAGGTCATCTGGACCATCTGGCACCAGCAAACTGCCAGATGTCTACAACTGTAGGAGTAGCCCCAGCCAAGGACAGCAGAAGAGCCATTTGCTGAGCCCAGCCCAAATGCCAACCCACAGTCACAAGAGCATGAAACGGTGGTTGTTTCAAAACCTGGTATGAAAGCCACCTCTTCCCTGAAGCTTCTCTTGACTTCCCCTCCACACACACATTCCTCCATTCCTCAACTCCTGTACTTTTGAATAAGCACCCCACTATTTACTAGTTGATTCTTTCTCATCTTTGTTGTCTTCTTTGTAGTTGTTGCTGTTTAGTGGGCAAACATTCTACTTTCACAACTAGATTGTGAATGATCCAGGATTGGGAATTTAGACAGAGTGAACTCAGTAAGTAGTTGTTTGCTCTAAATATGGAGACCTCCTTAGTGAAGAGAAAGGGCTGGACAATTTGTGTTACTGGAATTCCAAAGCCGCCATCTCAGCAGTGAGAAGTAACTCACTCGGGTGCCTTGGCACATAGCTTAGTGCGCAGGGACTCCAACTGAGCGGTGAGATGTGGGTGGCATCCTGGATTTTCATCCAGCTTCCTGCTATGGAGGGGCCCCAGTTGGTATTTCTCCCAGCTATCAATATGGATTATTCCAGGACTTTGCTTCTAAAATGGCATTTCAACCTCTTAATCAAATAATGCCTGAGGAGCGTCGACAAATAATGCCCTTGCTGGCAGAGCAATTGCAAAATGACAGAAGAAGTTAGGGAAGAAGTGACAGGACAAGGCTCCCCAGAAAAGACCAAGGTGACTTGTGCGAAGGGTCACCTGGCTCAGAAATACAGGGAGACTCTTGGGGGTCCCTGCTTTCTCTGCAGTGGGCAGGGAGCAGGGGTCATCTCCTCCTTGAGCAGTGACAGGGGAGCAGCCTGAACCCTCAGCCTTCCCCACCCTGGGAGTGGCAAGTGAGAAGCCATCTGGCCCTGGAACGTGTGCAGGTCACGTGAGAGCAGAGGCATGTGCAGGTGCCCAGGAAGCATCTGGCCTCTTCTCTGCCACTGCCTGGAGAGGACATGGGCCATGAGAGCAGCACTGACCTTGCTTCTGCCCCCACCCTCCCTGCTTTCTCCATTCTCTTCCCACCAAAGCCTGGGATATTTTCTGTCAATCTCCACCAGCAGTGGTGTCGTTCTGGTCTGTCAGGATCTGGCCTAGCTGCACTCAGAGTGAAGCCACAACTTTTCCACATGGAAATTGGGATTTTCTGTGATGTGGCCCCATTCTCTTGTTTCGGCCTTCCTAGTGACAAGCTGGCTGAAATGGCGCCTGGTCCTTTACCCCACTGGGAAGGGCAGACCCAAAGCCAACTTCCCTCCATCTGCCCCCAGTAGGAGGGGGTCCCCTGAGCTGGGGCTCAGTAGCCGCCTTCTCCAGCCTCTGCTGTGGCCTCCAGACACCCAAGCAGGCCCCTCACCCACCTGATTCAGAGGGATGGGAGCAACGGGGCCGCCTGCCTCCCGGGAGCTTCTGTTGGGGTATGTTTGGGCCCAGGGATCAGAGACCTGGGTACTGGGTACTATGTTAGTCTGTTCTTGCCTTGATGTTATGAAATGCCTGGGGCTGGGTGATTGATAAAGAAGAGAGGTGTAATTGGCTCACAGTTCTGCAGCCTATACAAGCATGGCACTGGCACCTGCTCAGCTTCTGGGGAGGCCTCAGGGAGCTGTTATTCAAGGTGGAAGGCAAGGCAGGGGCAGGCACATCACACGGCCAGAGCAGGAGCAAGAGGCAGAGGCAGGGGCCGGGAGCAGACGGCACACACTTTCAACAGCCAGACCTCACGAGAACTCATTCACTATGGCCAGGACAGTGCCAAGTCATGAGGGATCTGCTCCCGTGACCCAGACACTTCCCACCAGGCCCCCTTCCAACACTGGGGTCCCGTTTGAACATGAGGTTCGGAGGAGTGTCCAGACTGTATGAGGTGCCTTCTGCTCTTCAGCAGTGTGTGTCGGGGGCAGTGAATGGGGGTCTCCCAAACCCACAGCACCGACCACTGCATCTGCTGTCTTTTCAGACACCAACAGGTGGGTGCTTTTAAAATCGGGAGGGGGTGGGGGCTGGACACTTAGCAGGATTGGGGAAAACAAACAATTACTCTGCAGGTCGAGGCGGCTTGTGGCCACACAGGAAGCAGTGTCCCGGTCAGGGGTGTGAGGGGAGACTGAGGAAGTGGGGCCACTGCCTGACGATGGGAGACTGAAATCTCACACAGAGATCACTGCCACCGATTCAAGACGGTGCTGAAGGTGATGCCAGCCCCAGCACGAGTTGCCCACTGTCCACCCCACGAGTGGGGAGGTGAACAGTGCTGCGCTTGGCAGGTGGCGCTGGGGAAGCCTGAACCGGGCTGGGAGGGTGGGATGAGCGTGGGCACATCATGGTGAGCTCCTGCAGATGCTGGATGGAAGGACAGCTGCCTTCCTCCTCTCCCCAGGAAGCTGTGCTGACCTCTCCCTACTCTCCACTATACCCCTGGGTCTGCAGAGGGCCCAGCTCACCACGGGGCACGTGGTCCACGTGTGACCTGCGTGCACATGCCTGGCTTCCCACTCACCCCTGAGGGCACCAGTGCAGGGATGCCACATTTATTTCCACATCCCAGTGCCTGGTGTAGTGGCATGCTGCAGAAAGAAAACTCAAAAGGCATCTTTTGAAGGTCACCCGACTAGGCCACGACCCACCACAGGTGGCCAGCCTCCTGCCCCAGAGTCCTCAGCCAGGTTTTGGGGCAGAATCACCCATCAGAGATCCAGCAAGCTGGGCAAGTTTCTGCTTCTGCCTGGCTGGGAATCCTGCGGATGAGGACCTCTCGCCTTGCACCACAGCAGCCCTGGGGGAGAGGCGGGTGAAAGGCAGGGACTCCCTGGCCAGCCTGGGCCCAGCCTGACTTGTCTTCATCTCTCTTTTTCCATTTCTTTTTAGGGTTTATTTGGAGCTCGTTTCTCCAACAAACGTGAGAGGCACTTTGAAGAGTGAAGTCCCCTGTTTCCTGCTCTCGGGTAGGTATTTCGAGCTTGATGAAGTCCGGGCTTCTCTGTGAAGCAAAGGGTCCTGTGGCACTCGGCTGGCCATGGATCTGCTGCTGCTTGTCTTGGCCTCAGGTCCTGCCTGGAACTGAATCCTCAGAGCTGCCAGTGAGGCCTTTGGCCAGGTTCAGGCTGCAGGTGTCAGAGAAGAGAGACGGGGGGCCCCTTCCGGAACTCCACAGTGAAAATCTCTTGTGATACTCAAGGTGGGTTCCCACACCAAATAAAGATACACAGAGGCTCAAGAAGTTGATTTCATTAAGCGCTAAGTCTTCAAATTAATTTACCACGAAAACCATAAATCCCTTTTGTACAAATTTCAAGGATGGCTGCTGAGTCCCTGGGAGGGTGGAAGGCACCCCCATCCCCCCACTGCCCCTTCTTTTCCTGACCATTCATGAGGTCGGAATGCTCAGGTCAGCCCAGGACCCAGGCACAAAATCAGAAAAGCCCAGCTGTCGGCAAAGGAAGCAGCTTAAGAAGCAATAAGACCAGTGAGACTGAACGCAGGTGGAGGATCCAAGACGCCTTCTGCAACTGGGCAGGCTGGGGAAGGGCTGGGAGGGAGCCTCCCTGACGGAGGGTCTCCCGGAAGGGGGAAAGAGCCCCTGCAGAGGGTCTCCCGGAAGGAGGAAGGGGCTCCCCGGTGGAGGGTCTCCAGGAAGGAGGAAGAGGCCGCCCCACGGAGGGTCTCCCAGAAGGAGGAGGGAGCCCCCCCCGCCCCGCAGAGGGTCTCCTGGAAGGAGGAAGGACCCCCCCCACACCGCAGACGGTCTCTCGGAAGGAGGAAGAGGCCACCCCATGGAGGGTCTCCCAGAAGGAGGAAGGGCCCCCCCCAACCCCGCCGCGGACGGTCTCTGGGAAGGTGGGGCTCCAGTTCTAAGTACGGTTGTCACCAAGTGAGCATCCTTACGGATTTCTAGCAAAATGCTATGCAGACCCCTTTCTGAGGCCGCATGGCCTAATCGTCCTCAGAGAGACTGACTTTATCGGGTGCTTGCGGGGTGCCAGACACAGCTTTCATTACATTCAGTCCTTGTGGGGGCCTGCCAAGTGGGCAGCACAGATGCTGCAGTTTCATGGGTGAGGATACTGAAGCACAGAGGAGTCAGGTCACCTGTTCAAGGTCACACATGGAGTAGGAAGCAGGACCCTCACCACCACCTCGCCAGGGGCCTCATTGTGAACTCGGAAAGGGCCTCACCCCTCCAGCAACTCCGAAACCCGTGGAGCTTCCCTCTGTGAAATCCTGATCGAGGGCTTTGCTCCCAGTGCGCGCCAGGCCCTCTGCCAGGCGGAAAAACATTTCCTGCTCTGAGCTCATCTTAGCCTCCTGGTCGGGCGAGGCTTTGGTGCCCTCCGGGAGCGCCGACCCACCCACGTTCCGGATCAGCGAAACAAACTCGGCGTCTGCGCTGGCTTCCCGTCATCCGAGCAGTACAGCCAAGAAGTGCTCTCAAAAGGTACAAATTAAATTCCTCTGTCGCAAGGAAGTGCAAGCGAAGCTTTGCTTTAGCTGTCATTTTGCCATTTCATCTGGAGCTTTCAAACCCCAAATCCGTAGCTCTGGACGTGTCCCAGGCATCTCTCTAGAGTTTATTTACAGCCCCAAACTTTTAATTATGAGCATCTTCAAAAATACTGAGACATGGGCAGGATCAGAGTATAAAGATTTCCTTATGTCCCTGTCGCCCAGCAGCAACGCAGCCTCGTCAGTATCTTTTCCTCGCACAGCTCTTGTGTCTTGCGGAAAGGTTCAGGTGCTGGTCATCTGTCAGGTCAGTGTGACCTGCCTGCAGGGGGGATCCACGCAGACTGCGGATGGGGGTGGCTTTGGGAGCACAGGGACTCTGGCCAGTGTCTCTGCCTCTTCACTGTGTGACCCCGGGCAGATACGTCAACCTCTCTGGACTTCAGTCCCCTGAAGCAAAATCACAATAATGAGAATCCGCTCCCAGGCCTGCCATGCACGTGAAGTGGCCCATAAACAGCAGCTCTGTGCGTGTGTGGATGACAGAGTGAACGCGAGAGCTCTGCAGACCTCAATCTCACGCCCGCAAGGATTTGCCAATGGCTGCTTAGAAAGCTGTGTTTACCCTGGGCCTCAGTGCAGCTGATCACTCGGGGCAGTGGCACAGCAGGAATAGGGAGGGAAGCCCTAATCCCCAGCAGCCACAAGAGTGGAGGCAAAGCTTCATACCCACCTTAGCTTCCCAATTCCCCTGGCTATCCTCCCAGCCTAGTTTTTAAATATCTGAATCTTAAGCGTGCACCTAGGAGTAATCTTAATAAATCGCATCCCTCCCTGAAGGTCCGTCTGCTCTGCTCCTTCATTGAGTCCTCCCCTGGCAAGCCACCACAGTTATTCGGATTCACATTACTAAGACACAGTGAGCCTCATGGCGGCTGAGCCCCTAAATCTGGAGGTGGGGACTGAGGACACAGCCCAGCTGCAGGTGTGGGTGGAAGGGCGGCGTGAGTCCATCCTGGGAAGGATGTGTCTGCCCCAGGCTCAGAGTGCTGAGACTCTAGGGAGCTATGTACCTTCTTACCTGGAGTCTGTAGGCATCTCCTTCTGCAAGGGTTATATTTCTGGCCCTTTACAATGAGCGGTGCCTGGGGGCTGGAAGAGAGAATTTAGAGAGGGCAGGAGACAGATGCTCCTGCCATGTTTGCCACCATCCCCCACTTGCCACCATCCCCCATCACCCTGCGAGATGAACTCTGGGCTAAAACAGGAGGGACGACCCCCCTCACCCCCACAGTCATCCTGGGAGGGTCACAGTCCTCATCTGACAGCCAAGGAAAGTGGCTCCCAGGGGCACGGGGCTTACCAGGGCCACCTGCAAAGGGGACAGCAGAGGTGGGGCCAGAGGCGATGCCGGCTGACCCCAGAGTTCAGCTCCTAGACACCACCTCTCAAAGATCTTGGAACACAGCTTAGAAAAAAGGCATCCTGGCATCTCGCGGAGTCTAAGCCACCACTCGGGAACCAGGTGTGGCCCAAAGCTTCATAGCACAGGTGTCCTCACATGAGACTAAGTGGACTTTGCAGGATGCAACCCTGGTGAGTGTGGCGCAGCGTCTCCAAAGAACCTTCCCTCCTTTCCTCTTCCATCTCTCTGTCACCTCCCTCCCACCTCTCCTTCCCCCCGCAAATTCTTACTGAGCACCTGCCGGGCATGCTGTGTTAGGCTCCAAGGGAATACAAAATTGCCAAAAAATAGTTTCAATCTTCCGGAAGCTCCACGAACTTATTTGCCTATTCATTGGCACCACAGATGCTCTCCAGGCCCCCATGTGCCAGGGACAGTGCCAAGTGAACGGGATCCTTGCTCTTGCAGGGCTGGCATTCCCAAGCAAGAGGCCGACACGAAGGACTTGGGCATGAACACACACACATGCGGTGGGGGCCATGCTTGTATGCCTGAACAAGAACTAGGCTGGAATTAGCAGAAAGTTAGACTTGAACAAAATAAAAGGACTTGGTTAGGCCAGGTCTGATCCTTGTCTAACAAAGGTGATGAGGTTAATGAACTGAAGACAAGCCTTGCGGCTAAGGAAGGACAAGGCCTGCTTGGGAAGGGCCCTAATGGGACCCGGTTCCCCGACCCCAACTCACAGGTGCAATACCACGCACCAGGGTCCCAGAGTTGCTGCAAGCAGTGAATAAAATTCCCTGCTCATGAAGAGCTACGGCCAGTGTCTGGCCCATAGGAATCGCCCGGCAGACGTTGGGTGAGTCTGTACCGGCAAAGCCAGCTCTCCAGGGTCACCATCAACATGGTCACTTTCTCACTGCCTGGGAGTGTGTGAGTCTGACGTGGTGACGTGGGTTACATTCACGGGGATCAGCTTTGGGTCAGAGTGAGGTCTACTCCTTTCTTCAAGGCAGCAGCCCCCTTTCCTCTGCCAGCACCACCAGAAACTGAGCAGCCTGGCAAAGGCATACACAGGCTGCGGGCACTCTCTAGGGTGGACGCCAGGGCTTCTTACTGGGCTTCCTCTTGTAACTTTATTGCAGTAACTTTGGAGAGAGAAAAAATGGAGCTGCTAACGTTTGCAAAATTCATCGCAAACAGTATTAGATGGCACTGATTAAAATGACTCACTTTGCAAGGAACTAAGCCAAATCAATCGTTTTTTTAGCAAATTAAAGCCATTCCTTCACTCAGCAGCTTGCGCTTCGGGTAGCAGATGGAGCGGATGAGCCTGCCCAGGTGTCTGTCCCCGCAGGGGCTTGGCACACTTGGGCGGGCTAGGCCACCTTCTGGGCTGATCAATAAGCAGGTCCTAGGCCCGGTTCAGAGGGTCTCCTCGTGGCCTTGCCCCAGAAGAGGACAGTCCTGATCATTCAACACTTCACGCGCTCATTTTTTAATCACCCTGTTCCTAAGTGACCCCAAAGACTTGCGACCTTTGCATAAGAATGGTTTACTGAATCCCTACTATGAGCCAGGCACATGGAGAAGGAGACATACTGGGGAGATGGTGAAGGAGACATACTGGGGAGATGGTGAAGGAGACATACTGGGGAGATGGTGAAGGAGACATACTGGGGAGATGGTGAAGGAGACATACTGGGGAGATGGTGAAGGAGACATACTGGGGAGATGGGATGGGAGGGGCAGTGGATGGAAGGAATGGAAATGGGGTCGGGGAAGAAACAATGGCAAGTAAACCAATGTGGAAGAAGGTGACTTCCCAAGGTTGGGATGCCCAGAAGACTGTGTGTCAGGTTGCCATGAAAGGACTTCGGGTGCTTTAGATGGCAGTGTCGCTGAACAGGTGACTGCAGTGGAGATCTTTGCACTGGTCAGTGGAATAGCGGAGGCAGGGCCAGGCAGGGGACGAGAAGAAAACCCGGGCATCTTTGGGGAGAGGCGTGCTCAGGAGGGGCCCAGGTAGTCAGCGGGGCCAGGACAGCTGGTGTAGCCCCCTCTTCTGGGCAGTGTAAAGAGCTTGGATCTCCCTGAGTATAGCTGGAGCCTTCGGCAGGTGCTGGGGATGGGCAGACTGGACCTGAGCGCTGCTTCGGGTGCTCCATCTGCCTGCACTGTGCGGACTGGATGGGGCAAGGACACCAGAGCTCAGCCCTGTCCTGGCTGTTCAGCAAGAGGACAGTGGCTGGGAGAGAGTGCTGGCTGGAGGGAGGGAGGACTCACGCCAGAGACATCCTGGAGGGGCTGGCAGGCAGGAGACACGCTGGCTGTAGGCAGAGGAAGAGGGAAGGACTCAGGTTCCTGTCTCAGCAGCTGCGAGGTGGAGGATGCTAGGCGAGGGGCTGCCCTTGTGTCCACCAAGAGGCGTGGCAGCAAGCACGGCTGCGGCATCCAATGGGCAGGTGAACACCTGTGCCGGTGCTCTGTGGGAACTCAGGGCTGGAGACAGACACTGGGAGCCACTGGCCCAGAGACGACTTTCTGAAGCCTCTGATGGCCAGAGGTAGGGAGGGAAGAGGAGGGGAGTGCTGGGCTGGGCACCTTCACAGCAGGTGAGTGGGAGAGTGTGGAGGGAGAGCCTAGAGGCACAGCACCTTCAGGCCTGTGAAGATGGCGGAGAGCAGGGGCTGAGCTCAGGCCTGCGAAGATGGCGGGGAGCAGGGGCTGAGCTCAGGCCTGCGAAGATGGCGGGCAGCAGAGGCTGAGGCCTGAGGGCAGTCACTGCACGGCTTGCCAGGGCAGCGTTGAGGCTGAGAGAATGGAAGGCCAGCCACGGCCCTTGGTGAGTCTGATCTGCCACCTGATGAAGGTGGGCGCAAGACCCTCAGCCAGCAGCACCCTCCTGGAGGTGGAGCCTCACCTGGCTTTGCTGCACTCATAACACTCACACCCTGGCACGTGTCCCAGAGCAGAGGGGACAGCAAAGCAGGGAGGTTGAGGGGAGCAGAGCGTGCACCAGGCATCAAGGCTTTCCGGGCATCTGTGGCCTGGGAAGGAGAGGACAGCCTCTGGAGAGGAAGCATAAGCATCCACAGCATCAGATGACTCAGGACTTCATGGGCCTTGCTGAGGAGCTTTGAGTTTAAATAAAGTAAGTGAGCCCCACATTTCCAGTGGGTCCGTCTGCTTGGCAGTATAAAATATATTATATATGTTTTGTCCACTATAAAGTAACATGTCTCTTCATCATGGAAAAGATTGGAAAATACCATGGTGGGCTGAATACCCTTCCCCAAGATGTCCAGGTCCTGATGCCCAGAACTTGTGCATACCAGAACCTGTGACACCTCCCTTACAACATGGTAGAGGGGCTTTTCAGGTGTGCCGAAGTTGGGGATCTGGAGGCAGGAGATGATTCTCCATAACTGGGGAGAGCCCAAGCCATCAGAAGTGTCCTCAGGAGAGGGAGGCAGGGAGTCTGAGTTCATAGCAGGTGTGCGGGAGAGGCAGAGATTGGAGTGATGTGCTTCAAAAGTGCAGGAAGAATCCAAAGACCAAGGAATGAAGGGAGTTCCAGAAACTAAAAAGGAAGGAGACAAACCCTCCCCAGAGCTTGCAGAAGGAAGCAGCCCCACCAGTGCCCTGACCCTAGACTCTGAGCCCAAGAACTGTAAGAGAGGGCATTCCTGCTGCATGAAGCTGCCAACAGTGGCAGGAAACTAAGACAGATACCAAAATGTACAAGGAGTGGCGTATAATCACTAGTTACCTTCCACCCAGCCTTTCATCCCCATAGAGTTCTTTTTTAAGTACTTAAGACTGGGCAATTGTATAGCCTGCATTCTTCACCATACTTTTACAGTGAGTATCCCCATGGTGTTAGCATCACTTTGTGGAGTCCTAATAAGATAAGCAACAATGAGGAAGGGGTCCAGGTCTGGGAGAACAATGGTCCTGAGAACCAGCTACTGCAAACCACCCACTGGCACAACAACCTGTTCACAAAAGCCTTGCTCCAACTAGCTTCAGCAGCACGGCCCTATCAAACCTCCCCCTAGCTTCTGCCTCTTTGCAGACAGCCCCTTCTCTGCTGTGCTGCCCATTGCACTCTTGCAATGTGTTTTCCTGCGTTCTCTAATAATCTGCCTTTTTCTACCTACAACTGTCTTGGTAAATTCCTTCACAGCCCACAATAACGGCCTGATCTAGTCACACCTGTGACATTTTGGTGACCCAGGGAGTGCTTGGGGACAGCTCAGGAAGTGCCTGGAGACTGCTCCCCTACTCTCTCCCTTTCCTCTCCTCCAACTCCAGACTTTCAGTGGACAGCACCCAAACCTAGAGACAATTGGAGGTGCCAGTCAGGGCCACTCCTTGGCAGACCAGGAGGTCCTGGAGGAAAGATGTCTGACCATTGTTACCCGATCTGGTGAGGGTCTAGAGTTTTGCTTTCCTTTTCCATGTTCCAGAGGATAAAGTCTCGTATTCCTCTGGCAATTGATGGCAACTGGCCAGGGCCACTCCCTGGTGTAGCCTAAAAGTGAACAGGTCTGGCTGCCTTGCCCAGAAGGGACAAAGGCCGTCTCCTGTCCTTTCTGGTCAAAAGTTCCCCACTCCCTACAGGTAGCATGACTGGCAGTGGAAGCTCGATGAAAGTGAACCTACACACATTTTGGTGAACTCAGACCCCTTCTTTCTCCCTGTCAATTCTCCAGTGAAGGCAGCTAGCCATCCTGCTCAGGCGTTTTAAGCCAGATGATCCCAAACAGCACCAGAATGGTGAGTCTTCCCTCAACCCCTTCCCCTCGTACCTGGATGAAGCACCCAGCGTAACTCATACCTGGGCTGGCTACCTAGTGTAATTCATACCTGAAGTGACCTGGGGCCACTCACCCAGTGTTCATCCAATGTAAGGCACTAGTGCTGGGAGATCTTTTCCAATAGGAGGGATGCCCCTTTGGAAAGTGCTTCTCAGAGGCCCTCTGTGGACACGATGGGAGCCCTTTTCCCTTGGTGGGATGCCCCAGGAGAAACTGTGGTTTGTGTCCCCAGTGGATGTTCTTCCCAGTCCCATGAGGCCCTCCATTCCCTCAGACTCACCCCAGGGCTGCATTTTAGAGCATGGGGTAAATCAGACCCTTAGACTCTCAAAAACAAACATTTAATTTTCATGGCCCCTATGCAGGAAATCCTCAAATTCACCCCCTCAGTCTTTTATAACTAAGAGCAGATTAAAGAAAACAGGGTTAAGAGAAAAAAAAAAAAAGAACTCAAGAACAAGAGGCAGGCTCAGCTGCTGGCCGCTTTCCAGTCCCCAGCCCACTCCAGGTTGACCTAAGAACACTCCTCCAGATAACGGCCATTGGTGTGGGAAACCAGACCACTGGAAGGCAAACTGCCCCAATGGGATAAATGGGAAAAAGCCCCGCAGAGCTTGCCCCCTCTGACCCAAGCTTGGCCACTGGAAATGGGACTGCCCTGAGGGCCAGAGGGCTCCTGGGATGGAATCCCCCACCCCTGATGGCCTTGAGATGAAGGGGTTTCTGCCCTGGCTGGCTTCCAAATCAGACATCTCACCAACAAGACAAAGCCCAGGGCAACTCTAGAGGCAGCAAGTAAAATGATAAATTTCCCTTTTGGGTTCAAAAACTGCCTACTTCTCTAAGCTACTCTCCTCCAAATCCAGTCAGATAATGGGAGCAAATGACAACTCCTCCCTCCAAAGGAAAAATTCACACCCGTTTATATTATTAATACTTAAAAGACCAATGCCCATTCTCCCACCAGACCCTGGAAATGTCAAAATACCTTACACCTCTCTGGGGCAAAAATATACTTTCAAAGATGAGGACATGCTTAATATTTACCCAACCTCTACATTCATCTTTGTCTCTAATAGCCCTGTTTGTCCCCAGAAAGCGACCTAAACCTTTAACCAATAACTTCAACCTAGAGAGTCCCACCTCAGGGGTTTAAGAATATCCCACACTTACTCAGACAAGCCCTAGCAAGAAGTCTAATGGAGCAATCTCTTGAGGGGAATAACTTCTATGGTGTGGGGGAAACCTCTCCATCTGCTTCCCCTTCACAGATACACACAGCAACAGGCAGCACAAACCCCAACTTGCTAACAGAAGAAAAACGACTTTGTCTCTTTCAAAGGTTATAAAGGTAAAGAGGTATTTGTGGTAAGGAAGGTTATGAAAAAGAGATTTTTATGAAAAAGAATCTTGTATGGTAAATTCTTGTCCTAAGTAAAATGACTGGTTGTTTAAGAAAGAGGGATGTTTAGGACAACTCAGAAAGTTCAAGCATGCTGTAGATGGTCTGTGTAAGTTTAAAATTTGTGAAAGGAAATATATAAAAGAAATGTTGTAATTACAGTCTAATAGTCTCTCTAAAATTGGTTCCCTATGCTGTGTCTAATTAAATTCAAACTTTTTTATGGGGTTTAACTTCCAGGTTACCTAAATGAACTTCCAATAAGAAAAAACAGTCACACAGTGAAAGGTGTTTCTTTACCTTTTGGTAAACAAAAGCAACAAAATTTAAGAAAATTTATTGGCTTAAGAAACAAAAACTTTTGTCATCAAAAATTCAACAGTTTCACCTTCAAATGATGCTGCAAGCATGATGTCAGTCTTTTCCCAATGATGCCTGCTACCTTTATGAGTCTCCCCTGGATTCAGCTGGACACCAGCTCTGGTGGGATCAGCATCTGCAGCACCCCTTGTGAGAACAACAGGTGTGGTGGCTGAGGCGTGCCCCAGAAATGGCCACTTGGAGCCTGTGACTATGACCTTATTTGGGAAACAAACAAACAAAAAAGTCTTTGCAGACGTAATTAAGTAAAGGGTCTCAAGATAAGATCATCCTGGATTACCCAGCTGGGTCTGCAATTCAATGACAATCATCCCTATAAGACACAGGGAGTGGCAGAGAGGCCACCTGGAGACACCAGTGGAGGGGTTGAGAGGCCACTTGAAGATGAAGACAGAGATGGAAGTGACACAGACACAAGCCAAAACAGTCTGGGGCCACCAAAGACTGGAAGAGGCAGGAAGAATCTTCCCCAGATCCCCAGGCAGGAGTGTGGCCCTGCCAACACCTTAGCTTTCAGCTTCTGGATTGTGAGAGGGTGCACTTCTGCTGATGGACATCCCTCAGCATTGAGCTGCTAGCCTCAGGGCTGGGGAAGGGCACTTCTGTGGTTGGACATCCCTCAGAGTTGAGCTGCTGGTCTCAGGGCCAGGAGAGGACACTCCTGCTGTTGGACGTCTCACAGTGCTGAGCTGCTGGCCTCAGGGCCGGGAGAGGACACTCCTGCTGTTGGACGTCCTTCAGCATTGAGCTGCTGGCCTCAGGGCTAGGAGAGGGCACTTCTGCTGTTGGACATCCCTCAGCATTGAGCTTCTGGCCTCAGGGCTGGGAGAAGACACTTCTGCCATTGGATGTTGCCAGTTTGTGGTCTTTTGTTGTGGCAGCCCCAGGGAACTCATGGGAGGAGGGAGCAAGACCCGGAGGATGGGCGCTCCAGGCAATAAAAGTACCGTGTATCAGTCCCTTCTCACATTGCTATAAAGAATACCAGAGACTGGGTCTTTTACAAAGAAAATGGTTTAATTGGCTCATGGTTCTGCAAGCTGTACAGGAAGCGTGGTAGCTTCTGGGGAGGCCTCAGGAAACTTCTAATCCTGGCGGAAGGCCAAGGAGAAGCAGGTGCATCCCATGTTCAGAGCAGGAGCAAGAGAGAGAGGGGGAGGTGCCACACACTTTTAAATGACCAGATCTCACAAGAACTCACTCACTATCACAAGGACAACACCAAGAGGAGGGTGCTAAACCATTCTTGAGAAATACACCCCCATGATCCAGTCACCTCCCACCAGGCCCCACCTTCAACACTGGGGATTGCAGTTCGAAGGGAGATTTGGGTGGGACACAGGTCCAAAGTGGATCAGACCTTCACAACTTTTCTAGAATCTGGGCTCTCCAAAAGCTCCCGGAAAGAGGACGAGCTTGGAATTTTCTCTGTGTCCACCTCCCTGTCTGGCCCTTGACTTGGTCCCCTCCCATGTGGCTGTTGACACACGCTCTGGGCAGGATTGGGGTACACCAGCCCAGGAGGAGGTCCCACCCACGCAGCAAATGGGGCCTGAGCTTGGATGGAAACGGCTGCCTCCCCTCTTCCCTGGAGACTGAGGCCCAGGCAGAGGGAGCTTGAGAACAGACCACCCTGTGTTCAGCTGACAGTCAACGCGGAGTTGCTGCTGTCAAACGTTAAGAATGTTACAACTAAGGAAGTAATTTCCCCAGAGACGCTTCCTGTCGAGCAGTGTATTTAATAATTTGTTATTCTGAAGCTTCTACAAGATTTACTCCATGAAATCATCATTGACAATAGTTTTAAATCCACACATTCACAGGAAAATTTTGAAGCTTCCAAAGTATTAAAATGAAGAAGTGAAGTTTCACAGTTCGCCTCAGATGACACCCATCCCCTCCCATATTCAATTAATCACATGTCCCCAACAACTCAGAGTGTGCAGCGAGGACACAGCTGAGATTAATTTTGCATGAGGCATTGGACTGTAAAGGATTTTTCTATTTACTTATGTAACTTGTACATAAAAGATGATCATATTTCATCAAATAAAGACCAACTACAAATTATGCTGGATAAACAGTGTGAAAAAATTCAATATGCTAGTGACTGTTTATATACACATACATATATATGATTGATGTATATTTAAGAGTAGCAATCCAACCCATTATGAACCCTGTGTGGAATAGTTACACAGTGGTGCCCCCATATCTGCAGTTTCCTTTTCCAAAGTTTCTATTACCCCAGGTAAACTGAGATCTGAAAATAGGCGGGCACAGTATGAGAGGGAGAGACCACATTCACATCAATTTTACAATGGTATATTGTTATAATTGTCCTGTTTTTTATTAGTTATTGCTGTTAATCTCTTACTGTGCCTAATGTATAAATCAAACTTTATCATAAGCATGTATGTATAGCAAATAACATCGTATATATGGGCACTGGTACCATCTGCGATTTCGGGTGGTCTCAGGGAGTCTCAGAATGTATTTCCCATGGATAGGAAGGGACTACTGTACATTTTCACATTTTCAAGGTGTTTACATGGGGTTTAAAAAATACTTAAAAGCTATTACTATCCAGGATATGTTGTAGCAGGCTTTTTTATTTTTATTTTTATTTTTTGAGATGGCATTTCACTCTTGTTGCCCAGGCTGGAGTGAAATGGTGCAATCTCGGCTCACTATAACCTCCGTCTCCTGGGTTCAAGCGGTTCTCTTGCCTCAGCCTCCTGAGTAGCTGGGATTACATACAGGCTTACAGGCACCCACCACCATGCCGGGCTAATTTTTTGTACTTTTAGTAGAGACAGGGTTTCACCACGTTGGCCAGGCTGGTCTTAAACTCCTGACCTCAGGTGATCCACTCTCCTTGGCCTCCCAGAGTGCTGGGATTACAGGGGTGAGCCACCATGCCCAGCCCAGGCTTTCTTTTTAATTACATCCCTACTAACTTCAGTTACACAGAGTTTCTGGGAAGAAACTTCCACAACCTCCCTGAAAGGGAGGACTGCACTTTGTTTTCATCTTTGCCTCTCTAGCCTCTAACACAATGGTTTCTCAGAAAGGGGAGACGTCCCCCTGCCCCAGGAGACATTTGGCAATGTCTGGAGATGTTTTTGGTTTTCATAATTTCTGCTGGCATCTAGTAGGTGGAAGCCAGAGATGCTGCTAAACAACAAATTATCTGGTCCCAAAATGTCAGTAGGGACACAGTAGAGAAGCCTGTCCTAACACAGTGTCTGATGCTGGTGCCCACTCAGGGCACGTTTGAGGAAGGAACACAAGTCTTGAGCCACAGCTCTATGTACCTGCTATTCCCATTGCCTGGAAGATCTTTCCCTCTTCCCTTCTACTTTAGCAAATTCCCTTTTCTCTTTTAAGACGTAGACTCAGTATCTCACCTTCAGGGACAGTCCCTCTCTACATCAGAGCTGGGATCCTCTCCAGGAAGCCCTAGGGCTCCTAGGGCTCCATACCCACGGTGATGCCAGCACTTACCCCACAACACTTGCTGGCTGGGCTAGTGCTGGGCTATAGTCTGCTCCCTAGTGGCTCATGAAGCCCACAGGAGACACAAATGCCATCTTGTTTATTTCTGTTTTCCAGAAGCTGGTACAAGGCCTAGAGCCTAGTTGATTCTGGATAAATGTTTGCTTTAGCTAGCTGACTGGATGAGTGGATGAGTGAATGGATGGATGGGTGGATGGATGGATGGATGGATGGATGGATGGATGGATGGATGGATGGTTGGATGGATGGATGGATGGATGGATGGATGAGTGGATGGATGGATGAACGGATGGATGGACAAGTGGATGGATGGATGGATGGATATTCTGGTAAATGAATGGATAAATGAGTGAATAATTGATGGAGGGATGGATGAATTAATAGACATTTTGGTAAATAAATGAATGGATAGATGAATGAATGGGTGGATGGAGGGATGGATGGGTGGGTGGATGGAGGGATGGATGGGTGGGTGGATGGATGAATGGATGGATGGAGAAGTGGATGGATGGGTGGATATATAAGTAGATGATAGATAGATAGATAGATAGATAGATAGATAGATAGATAGTAAGTCACGAGACCTGACTACAGTCTTTCATTTGCCACAGCATATCCGCTATATGACTCTTGAAAGGTCAGGTAGACTCTCTGGGATTGCTTCCCCAGAGAGAATGCAATGATTTGAGAGAGCAATGGTTTGTTTTCAAACTGTGTTGTGAGGCTCTTAAGAATTCCTGTTTTTGTTTTTTTTTTAGATATTTTTATTTCTCCAAATTTATTTATCAGGAGTGATTGAAATAAAAAAATATAATTGAATCTCATCATCATCATCATGGAAATAGCTTTAAGAGAAAACTGGGCCAGGCGTGGTGGCTCACGCCTGTAATCCCAGCACTTTGGGAGGCTGAGGTGGGTGGATCACTAGAGGTCAGGAGTTTGAGACCAGCCTGGCCAACATGGTGAAACCCCATCTCTACTAAAAATATAAAAATTAGCTGGACATGGTTGTGGGCACCTGTAATCCCAACTACTTGGGAGGCTGAGGCAGGAGAATGACTTGAACCCAGCAGGTGGATTTTGCAGTGAGCAAAGATCGTGCCATTGCACTCCAGCCTGCGTGACAGAGGGAGACTTCATCTCAAAAAAAAAAAAAAAAAGAGAGAGAGAGAGAAACTGGTCAGATGAATATTATTGCTTCCCATTTTCAACCAGTAAACTGTTGTCACTGATAAATTGACAGCCAGGAGTCTGTCAAGAATGCTCAAGCAATGTTATGTGATACAACACACTGGTTCACAGGCGGAATAAATCCTAGGAAATATGGCCCCAAGGCTGCCATAGGGAATGTCTTGGACACCTAAGAGAATGGTTGCCAGATGAAAGATAGTTACATTTAAATTTCAGAAAAACAACACTGATTTTTTAGTCTATGTTCTAAATATTGTGTGAGGCACGCTTATACTAAAAAAAATTACTTGTTGTTTATCTGAAATTGAAATTTAACTGGGCATCCTGCAATTTTACTTCCTACATCTGGTGATGCTACCTGAGATCGGGGGGAGGAGAAAGTGAATGTCTCCATGTTTCTCTCATTTATATGGAGTTGGCCCTTTGTATCCGTGGGTTTTGTATCCATGGATTCAACCAACCATGGACTAAAAATATTTCAAAAATAAAATAGATGGCTGCATCTGTTCTGAGCATGTACATACTTCTTTTCTTGTCATTATTCCCTAAACAGTATACTAACGATCTACATAGCATTTACATTGCATTCGATATTAGACGTGATCTAGAGAGGTGGTTTAAAGGGTACACGAAGATGGGCATAGGTGCTATGCAAACACTACACCAGTTTCTGTCGGGGACTTGAGCATCCCTGGAGTTTTGTATCTTGGGGGTTCCTGGAGCCAATCCCTCAGCAGTACTGAGGGACAGCTGTACTGTGTAAGGTTCTGATGCAAAATTTGAAAACTGCTGGCAGAAAGGATCTCCAGGTCCTTCGTAGCAGCCCCCAGGACCTGTGAAGCTGGTGAAAGGAGCCCTTGCCCCATATAGCGTGGCAAGCCACAGAGGCATTCTCGGACACTGGAGCCCACCCTACCCAGCCCTGCTCTATGCTGAGGCCTCCTCTTCCAGTCCCGCCAGATCTCTAGCCGGTTTCAAGGGCAGAGGAGGAACCTGGGTCTGGAGCTCCCGAGGACAATTCCAGGCCCCTTTGCCTGCAGCCCTGCTCCACTTTGAGAGGACGGGTAGAGTAATTGACTAAAAAGCCAACGGCAAGAAGCCATCACAAAGCCCTGTGTGTCTGTGAATTTTTACTCACCCCCAGGAAACCAACAATTAAAGGTTTGCAAAAATCACTGGCCTCTGAAAAGATTTCCAGCTGGAAGGCCAAGCAGTGTCAGAAAGCCTAAGCTTAGCAAAGTGGCTGCCTGTGGGCACAGACAGGCCAGCAGGAGGCCCGTCAGCCTCCTCAGTTACAGGAACAGAGGCCAGAACGAGCTGCCAGGCCGGCTCCCCCCGCCTGGCCCTCCACAGCCAGGTCCTCCCCAGCCCGGCCCCCACCAGTCCGGCCCTCCCCAGCCCAGCTCCCCCAGTCCTGGCTCCCCCAAACCCGGATCTCCACAGCCAGGCCCTTCCCAGTTGGTCATCCCCACCTGAGGTCTCAGGGCTGACACCTGTGACTACGTGTCCCCTCTAGCCGCCCCTGGATTTCTGAAACCAAAGCTCTGACAGATGCTCCCTTTGGCAGCTGTAAATACCTGCAGAGGCCCTGCTCTGTGCCAGGGGCTGTGCTGCGAGGCACCCTCACCTGGCCCCTGACCCCAGGGGAGTCTCAGCAGTGCTTCAGGGTGAGCCGGAGCAGGACTCAGCTTGAGAAAGCTTGGGAGGCTCTCCTGAGGAGGTGGCTTCTAAGCCAGGTCCTGAAAAAGGAGAATTCTGGCCAAGTGTTGGGAGAGATGGGGGCTACAGCAGGCGGCCCAGCACTGGAGGAGGCCGGGAGCTCAAGAATGGAGAAGGATGCTCCAATCTGCAGATGGCCCTGGCGTGGGGGTGAGGGAGGAGGAGGAGGCGATGACCCCCTTTTCCTGACTTACGGGGCTGGGTGGGTGGGAGCTGTGGCCTGGATTGCAGGAGTCTAGGGAGGACGGCGCTCGGAGAAATATTCTGAATGCACTGAGTTCAGTGCCCTCACAGCCTCCTGAGGGGCCCACCCAGAGAGTGGAGGACGCTCCCCACTCCTCCCAGGTGCACAGCCTGACCACCCCCACCCCCGTTAGAATCGCATGGGGAGCTTTGGGGAAGCCCAGCCCCAGGCCTTACCATCAGGGTCTGGGGCAGGGGCCAACCATGGGTGATTTTCACAGCTCTCCCCAGATTCCAGCGTGCAGCCAGGGTGGGGAGCCTGAGCTAGGTGGACGCTGTGGCCCCGTGGGAACTGACCCATGGCTGGACAGATGCTGGTCAAACAGCCCAGCCCTTCTTCCTCAGGCCCACGGACAAATGATGAATGCTGTGTGTCTCTCTTCCTGGTTACACCCCCAGGCAAGCCCGGGGCAGCCAACGTGACCCTCACTCTGGGCAGCCCAAACCCAGATCCTCCCTGCCAGGGTCTGGGTCCCCGAGGTGCCTCCCTCCCAGCCCCCAGCCCTGTTTCCCTCAGCTGCCACCAGCACTTAGGTTGAAGGCAGCTGTCACTCTCAGCGTGGGTTTCCCTCCACTGTCCCTATTCCGGGACTGAATGGTCTTTCTCTGCTGAGTTGGAGGTAATGAGAAGCAAGCCTGACATTGAAGGTCTGCTTGCCCTGGATAGATAAACCAAACCCGGATCCAGCCAGGGCTTTTGCTTTGCAGGTGTAGATAAGCACCCACAGTTAAGGTGGGATTCAGAGCAGCAGAAACGTTCTCCAAAAATAGACTTAATAACAGATGTGGTATGCAATTATTATTTTTCTTTGGGATCTTTAAAATTCCTTCTCACAGAGATATTTTTGCTTGGTCAAAAATATCCTTCAGGAGCACAAAAACTCATTTGCATTATAGTGGAGACGTGGGCCTCGCAGCCTTGGCTGGCAGTGACCAGGGTGGGCTTCTGTGGGGTGCAGCTGCGGTGTGTGCTGGGGGCGCTGAGGGGCCGGGATGCAGGATCCAGGATCCAGGGAGCAGGGCACCCCTCTGCCTCTCTCCCTTCCCCCTGCCCAAAGGTGAGCAAGAACCCAGAACCCACAGGAAAACAAAGGAGCTAAAATCAGCCCTGGAGGTGCTGCCAAGAGTACAGGACAAGAACAAGAGGAATTATCTTTGAGAAAGAGCTGGGCAACCTTTCAGCAGGTGTGAAGCTCAGCCCAGGCTCCCGGTATTTTGGGTTGAATAAAGGGATGAGGCAGTCCTAACCTCCGATACTCCAGAATATGGCTTTATTTGGGAATAGGGTCTTTGCAGATGTAGTTAGTTCAGATGAGGTCATCCCGGAGTGGGTGGGTCCTAATCCCATGTCACTGGTGTTCCTATGAGGGGAGAGAGGCACAGAGATACATGGCTCCATGATACTGGAGGCAGAGGTTGGCCCCAAATTGCCAGCAGCCACCAGGAGCTGGGAGAGGCAGAGGAGTGATTCCACTTCAGAGCCTCTAGAAAAAGCCCACTCTGCTGCCATTTGCTCTAGGCCTTCTGGCCCCCAAGACTGTGAGAGAATGAGTACCTGCGGGTCAAGCTGCGGCCTGTGGGACTTGGCTCGGCAGGCCGAGGACACTGGTGCACCTGGTCTCTCCACCCCGCAGCAAGGCTGGGCCTGTCCATCTCTGGCTGCACCCTGGGGGTGATTCACTGACACCCCCGTACTACCATGCTGCTCTCCTCCTGACCAGAACGGTGGTCCCTGCCCTTCTGTCTCCTCTCAAGGGGGCTCCAGGGCTTCCAGGAAGGAACGCCGCCATCTCCAGCAGCCAAGAGACCCGAGCTCTGAGCCAGATTCCCCGCTTCCCAGTGCAGCAGGCCATCTGTGGCAAGTCCCCTAGACTCTCAGCCACAGTCCCTTCATCTGTAGAGTGGGGCCAGGAGCACACAGGAGTGTTGCAAGCTTGCCAACCCACAGGCCACAGGCGACATGGCCCAGGATGGCTTTGAATATCACCCAACAAAAATTCATTAAACTTTCTTAAAACAGTATGAGATTTATGTATAGGCCTTTTTTTTAAAACTCATCAGCTACCACTCGTGTTAGTGTATTTTATGTGTGGCCCAAGACAATTCCTCTTCTTCCAACGTGGCCCAGGGAGGCCACAGATTGGATCCCCCGGTTTACAGGATGGAAGGGAACAGTGGGAGGGGCCTCTCCCACCTCCATGGGGAGGCGCCCACCGACTCCACCTCGAGACGGAACCCTGTTTCCTGTTCCCTACGTCTGGAAGGAGCAAACACAGTGCAGGAGCGGGCCCCGATGGCCCCTAAGGCCTCACTCCAGAGCCTCCTGCCCTGAAGGTGTGGGGCTGGAAGCTCGCAGTGGGGGCCCTGAGTTGTGGGGTCAGTGTTGGGAGGGACCAAGGGAGACTCTCTCACACTCACCTGCCCCTAAGCGTCGTTGCTACAGATTTTCTACTCCAGAGAGGAAGCTGTTTGCTCCACAGCCTTGTGACACAGGGCAGGTGAGCCCTCGCTGGGGATGAGCCTGGGAGGGCTTTTTGCTTTGCCCGGAAAAGAATTCACGGGTGAGCCAGTGGTGGAAGAAACCCACTTTATGGACGTGGCAGTGTCATAGGTGTCAGCTCCGAGCGTGTCGCAACTCCGTGACTGCTCCTGCAGAGCTGGGCTCCCCACTGGTGGAGTGCTAAGAGCGGCAGCTCCAGGCAGCCCTGCAGCCATACGGATGCTTACTTTTAATTGCGTGCAGATTAAGGGGCGGCATATGCAGAAATGTCTAGGAAAAAGGTAGTCACTTCTGGGTCATTGTCATTGCCATGGAAAGGGACTGCCAGGTGTTTCCATGGCAACGGTACACACTGGTGGGCGTGTCTGATGGAAAGCTGCTTCCACTCCAGCCCTGTTTTAGCTAGTTCCCAATTGGGTCTGGTGGCCAAGCCCCGCCTCTGGAGTCCAGTCCCACCTCCTACCTCACTTGGAGAGAATGTGGAAGGGGCACACTCTTTGAGAAGTGACAGGGCGGCTTAGGACCACTTCACCCTTGGGCACAACTTGTACCAAAGCAGGGTATGGCGGGGTGAGGGTGGGTGCAGAAGGCTAGGGGCCTGAGGGTCCGGCTCACTCAAGAGCGCCCACCTGTCTCTGGCACTGCCCCCACCTCTAACAAGCTTCCCTCCACGGGCCAGTGTCATCTCGAAGAGAAACTGTGATCACTTAACTTTGTTTAAATGAATTCCCTCCACCTGCCCTGTCCACAAATGCTTGTTGAGTGAGAAGAGACATGAGTTAGTAACAGACAAGCCAGCCACCTCCTCCATGCTCCTGGTTCCGTAGCAGGGGACTGGGTAGGTCCTGGCTGCACTGAGCTACTTACTGGTAAAGAGAACAGTGAAGCCTCTCAAGTGAAACCACTCAAGCCTCAGGCTCAGGGCGGTTCTCAAGAGGAGGCCCAAGCCCAGTGGTAGCCCTGGCTTGTTAGAGGTGCAAACCCTTGGCCCCCAACCCATGGAGGCAGAATCTGAGGGTGGGGCTGGCCTCTGCTCAGGAGCCCCTGGGTGCTTCTGACACTCGCTCCCAGGGATCCCCTGCCTGCCTTGTTTCACACCTTGTTTTGTTCACAAGGGGACTTCATGACGCCATCCCTCCAGCTCTCAAAGGACAGTCCCCAATGCAGCCCTGGAAGGTGGCTCAACAAAAAAGACCCCCATGAGGCCAGGCCTGGAGCTCCAGTGGCCCAGAGCACTGGAGGCTAAATGCAGATGTGACCACTGGAGTGAAAGCTGGAAGAGCAAATCCACAAAGCCCAGCCTTCCTGTAAGCCTCAACAGCCAACCGGATCTGCTAAATGGCAATTAGGAACCCAACCAACAGCTCACATCTGAGCCCAATCAGAACAATGCAGCTAAGCAATAGTGGCCCAGTGAGCCCCTCTCCACCTGCCCAAAGAGCCCAGAGATCAGGGGGTCCTAGCAGTCCCCAAGACCAAACTTGTCTGTGCAAGCCACAGATGGATAAGTGGTACTGTTTGCCCCACCCATAACTAGTTGACAAGGTAGGAAGTCAGTTTAGGAGATCTGGTGATAATGGTGAAGTTTATGCCCTTGGAGCCATGGGGACCTGGGTTCAAATCCTGACCCTGCTGCTCCTAGCTATGTGAACTTGAGAAAGACAGTAGCCTCTGTTTCTTTGTCTGAAATGGGAATCTGGGGATGAGGGGAAGGCAATGCCCCTCCACCCATGCACATCAGCAGGACCGTCTGAGATAGGAAACAATACCTATCTCATCTGATCCTAGTCAGGAATTAAATAGTGCATGTGTAACGTTTGGTGACAGCTGTCATGGCTTGCCAAGCATGTTGGATTTTGAGTCAGTGATCTCACTTCTTTCACCCAAGGAAGGTTCAGGATACTTTCCACCCAAGCCTCCACCAGAACCTAAGCTTCATCTGCATCTCAAGATCAGCATTGGCCAGCAATGGGCTTCTGACTCATTGGAGTAAATGGCCTACATGTCAGTAAATTAAGTTTCAGATTCAAAGATAATCTAAGAATCAGAATTTCATGTTGCTAGCGCAATGCTCTTTGACTCGCAGACCCAAAGGCTGACAGCTGGGTAGGAACCCAGCTCCTGAAGCGGTGGGAGGGCCAGCAGGTCTGGGGAGCAGGGGAGTGGGGAGATAGGAGAGGCATGCAGAGAGAGGTGGGCTGGGAGCAGCCAGAGGGCCCGGGCCCATGCAGGGCATCTCCAGTAGCCTTGCTCTTCTCAGATCCTGTGTGTGGGGCCCGGGGAGGGGCCAGGTGTCTGCAAAGTCCTGTATAACTGTCACCAGCATCTCCTATTGTCAGCATCTTGTATGACCAGGTACGTTGGTCACAACCAGAAAAGCAACATTGCTGCAATGCTATCGTTAATTAAACTTCAGACCTGATTCAGATTTCACTAATCTTTCTTCTGGGGTCCCTTTTCTGTCCAGGACACCACAGGACATTGTGTCGTCTCGGCTTCCTGCTGGCTGTGGTGGTTTCTCAGCTTTTCCCCATCTGTGATGACCTTGACAGTTTTGAGGGGTGCTGTTCAGGTGTTTTTGGTTTCTTTCTTTCTTTCTTTCTTTTTTCTAGACAGAGTCTTACTCTGTCGCCCAGGCTGGAGTGCAGTGGTGCAATCTCTGCTCACTGCAACCTCCACCTCCTGGGTTCAAGCGATTCTCCTGCCTCAGCCTCCCAAGTAGCTGGGATTACAGGCACCTGCCACTATGCCCGGCTAATTTTGTATTTTTAGTAGAGACAGGGTGGGTTTTACCATATTGGGCAGGCTGGTCTCAAACTCCTGACCTCAGGTCACCTGCCCCTTGATGGCGGTCTGTCTGCTGTGTTTCTCACAGGTAGACTGGGTGATGGGTTTGGGATGAGGAGCAGGAAGGCAATGCCCCTCCACCCACACACTTCAGCAGGATCACGTGCCGTCCACATGACTCTCACTGCTGACACTGGCCTTGGTCACCGGCAGAGGCTGTACATGTCAGGTGTCTCTACCGTGGAGTTACTTGTCTTTTTCCAAAAGGGAATGTTAGTGTTTCCTATGGACTCAGACTCACTGGGGAAGGAGCATGTCATTGGGCCCAGAGATGTCACTGAGATGTGCTGATTGCCTGTTCTTACCTGTTCAGGAGGGTGCTGGTATCTGCGGAGGCCACCACCCCAGAGGTTCCTAGGAAGCTTCTCCGACCCCTGCCCTATCTCCGTCTCCTCTCTGTGGGACACAGACTCTCCCCAGGCCTGAGAGGAAGGGGCAGCAGAACTGGCCATCTGCCCTGGGGTCCTCGGCCTCCCTCTCATGGGGCCTCAGCCAGGGGCCCCAGCCTCACAGTTGGAGTCCGTGCAGGGGCCATTTGTCAGAGATGAGGGCAGAGAAATGGAGCTGAAACCTGTTGGCAGGAAGCCGAGGGAGGCAGATCTGTGGCTTCGCTGCCCTTTTCAAATATTTATTTCTCAGCCCTGCCATTCTTCACTTTCAGGGAGACTATATCTTAAAACGGGTGCTTGTTTTAGTGCTAATCGGGGCAACTGTCTAAACCACCAAGAGCCCTGATTTTAGTTAAAATGATGAAGATGGGTGGCCCGGGAGCTGAATGTCCTGTTTCCCTCTGGCCCTTACAGAGAAAGGAACAGGACATCTGGATTTAGGAATCCAGTCCTCACCGGGGGTCCAAAGTCAGGCTTGCTCTTGGGGAGCAGGGGACGTCCCCACTTCTTTCCCTCCAGGAGCCCTGAGGCCAGGCTGTGAGGGACGCTGCACCACGCTCCGGGCCTCTTTCCCGCCTCCCCCGCTCTGTTTTCCTCCTTCCCTTCCCCTTTCTGGGCCTGGGTGGATCTTTTCCAGAATCCTCTTCCTTCTCCAAAATGATGGCTGTCCCCGGAGAAAAGCCCCAGTGCCACTTTGGGGTTTGGTTCATGTTATGAGCTGGGTGTCTGGGTTCCCCCAAATTTGTATGTTGAAGTCCTAGGCCCCCAGGACCTCAGAATGTGAGAATATCAGAGATAGGGTCTTTTCAGAGGTCACTAGGGTAAAATGAGGTCTTTAGGATGAGCCCTAATCCATTGTGACTGGTGTCCTTAAAAGAAGAGGAGATTAGGACACAGACGCCCGCAGACGGACGACCACATGAGGACGCAGGGAGAAGACGCCGTCTGCCAGCCCAGGGGAAAGGCCTCAGGAGGAACCAGCCCTGCCTCCACCTGCACCTCAAACTTCCAGCCTCTGGGACTGTGAGCAAATCAATCGAGCGCGTGGTTAAAGCTGGCAGCCTGTGCGATTTCATTCTGGCCGCCCGAGCTGCGTCACAGGGGTCCGGAGCCTGCGCTGTTCATGCCTGATCATGTTCTACATCCTCCAGCCTGGACATGTAGACCTTTGGTCTGCCTTTACCAAGGATCCTATTAAGCCAGCTCAGCACGAATCCCCTGTCCTTGCCATCTAAGGGAGCTCCTCTTCATCACTTTCCCCCCACCGCCCCTCACTCTGCTTACCTGCTGAACATCCCCAGCTGTCTGTCCATTCAGAGTTGAGCCCAGTTCCACACTAAAGTCTTTTCCTCCTGTTGCGGGAGCTCGAATAAAATCAGCCTGAAACACAGTGAACAGCAGAGCTCAGGGTGGCCCCTGTTGAAGGGCTGGGGCGCTGCCTCTGGGGGCATCTTCATTAGACTCCCGGGAAGCAGGTATCTTCTATTTTTACAGAGTAACATGAGCTTTCTGTTTTCCACTCACCTTCCTGCGAAGTGTTGTGTGTGAAGGCCCAAGGTGGCCTTATTCCTCTCTTCTTGGTAAGGTTTCGTTGAAGTCCACTGGGGAACTTGGGGCAGCAGGACTCAGGCGGGGGTCTCATCCCAGAGCTGAGGACGACAGAGGCAGTGGTCACAGGAAAGTGCACATGGTTGCAAGCAAGCAACAGGAGCAATGCTCACCTTTCCTGGCATCTGCTTCTTTCCGAGGAGGCGCCAGTCCCAAGGGAGAAACCCACTGGGGCACGGCGTAGGTTGTCCTCCCACAGCCTGTCGCAGGACACATGCGTGGGCTGGACCAGGCATTGCCAGATAAAAATGCAGGACACCCTGTTGAATGTGCATTTCAGCCATTGACCCAGCAGTTCCACTCCTGCATCCACACCCAAGAGAAACAAAGACAGAGGCCACACAAAAACGTGCACTTGGAGATTCACAGCAGCTCCATTCGTAACAGCCTAAAGGCAGGAACAGCAAGAGGCCTGCTGTCAATTACAAAATGTGCACCAGACGCTTGTTAAAAACAGCAAGACAGATTTTATTCCAGCTACCCCAATAGGAGCAAAGGACTTTAGTGTGGAACTGAGCTCAACTCTGCATAGACAGAGGCAGCCAGGGATGTTCAGCAGGTAAGCAGAGTGAGGGGCAGTGGGTGGAAACTGACGAAGAGGAGCTCCCTTAGACGGCAAGGGCAGGGGATTCGTGCTGAGGGGGCCTAATAGAATCCTTGCCAAAGGCAGACCAAGGGTCCAGATGTCCAGGCTGGAGGATGTAGAACATGTCAGGCATGAAGAGTGCAGGATTCTCAGCAAATAGGTTTAGCATGACTTTTGCTAAAGCTGGGACTGGCAGGTGAAGGGTGGGGTGCCAGGCCGAGGTCAGAGGAACCCGACAGGGAGGAAGTCTTTGTCACCATCCACTGATGGATGACAAAAATACTGTCTAACACAATGGAACACTGCTCAGCCATAGGAAGGAATGGAGTTCCGACGCTTGGTGCAACATGGGTGGACCTGGAATGCGTGGTGGGTGAAAGAATCCAGTCACAAAGACCCCATGTTACGTGATTCCATTCGAGTGAAATGTCCAGATGTGGAAACCCACAGGGACGTGCAGCCAGGCAGGGGTCACTTAGGGCTGAGTGGAGCGGGGATGGGCAGTGACAGGCGACAGGGATGGGGCTTCCTTCTGAGGGAATGAAAATGTTCTCAAATTGACTGTAGTGATGGCTGCACTTACCCCATAAATATGCTACAAAACCATTGAACTGTGCACTCTAATGGGTAATTGTACAGTATGTGAATATATCTCAATAGAGCTGTTCATAAAAAGGTTAGCTGGGGAGACACCCACACCACACATTCACCCACATGCCAGAGCACACAGTGACAGCCGCTTCCTCTTCATGGCGTCATCATCCTCCTGAAAATAAGACTTGAATTCCAGATAAATGAAAATTTTGTTATTTACTATAAACATGTCCCGTAAAATACTTGGGACATGCTAATTAGCCACTGAGGGAGACCCTTCTACTCCCTAGGCATCAGAAACTGGCCCCTCTTCCCACAGGCAAGAAAAACAACAACGTATCAATAACAACCCATAACAGCCTGAAACACAGTGAATAGCAGAGCTAAGGGTGGCTGCTATTGAAGAGCTGGGGCGCTGCCTCTCGTGGCGTCTTCATTAGACCCCTGTGAAACGGGTGTCTTTTTCTTTTATAGAGTAGGCCAAGGGAGCTTAGAGATGCACCTTGCCCACATGTACGTGCTCTTAAGCGATGGGCTGAGATTAAACAGGCTCATTAGAGCCTCTCGCACATTTAGGAAAACGGGCTCACACCCAGCTGGGGGCCCAGATTGTTCAGGGACAGGGTAGAGGCCATGGGCTGTAGGCCCACAAGTCTACTGTGCACCTGCTCGTGGATGGAGCTCAAGCGTGGACAACTCGGATCTCCTCCTCATGGATCTCACGGAGCAGGAGGTGCCAGGACAGGAGCCGAGATGCTGAGCTTGCCCACAGGTCCCTGTGAGGACGCGGCTACCCACCCAGCAGTCCCTGAGTCCCTTCTCAGCCTTCTCAGACCAGAGTTGAATTCCCAAATCTGGAAAGTGTGGCAGAGCTCCAGGGGAACCAGTCAGGCTGATAACTGCAAAGTCCTCAAATTAGAATGACTCTTAGGAGCCTGCGGTTCATTTGCAGGCAGCTCCAAGGTGGCTTCTGGGAGTGGCAGGTCTGGGCCTGTCAGGAGCTGCCTCCATGGGTCTGGGGTCCGGAGGACAAAGCCCCTAGTTGGGCTTTGAGGCTCTGCAGCACCAAATGCCCCCGTTGTTTTTTTGCTGTTGTTGTTGTTGAGATGGAGTCTCCCTCTGTCACCCAGGCTGGAGTGCAGTGGCACAATCTTGGCTCACTGCAACCTCTGCCACCCATGCTCAAGTGATTCTCTTGCCTTAGCCTCTCTAGTAACTGGGATTACAGGCACACGCCACCACGCCCGGCTAATTTTTTGTATTTTTAGTAGAGACGGGGTTTCACCATCTTGGCCAGGCTGGTCTTGAACTCCTGACCTCGTGATCCACCTGCCTCGGCCTCCCAAAGTGATGGGATTAAAGGAGGCAAGCAGCTTTTCTTTAGGAAGTACCGCCAGACCTCCATGAAGGGAAAGAAAAATGAAGACATAAGTGATTTTCTAAAAAGCATCTATCAGAGAGAGGTGGCGGGAGAGAGAGAGAGAGGCCAGTTCTGCTGACAGCTGAGATCCTTTGTATAATATTTGCAGAAACCTCATCTGGGAAATCCCTCATCTGGGTTGGTTCTCTGTGTGCCCCATCACTTTCATCTCATGGCTGGATGTATGGAAGGGAGGGAGGGGGAGGAGGGAGGGGAACTGAATCTGGAGTCCACAGACAGTCGGGTGAGTCAGGAAGGAGGGCTAACAGCCTGAGTTAGGAGTTCACTGCCAACCTCTTGAGCAGTGAAGTAAATAAATGCTTAGAGAAGTGAAGCAACTCAAAGCTAATGTGTGCACTAAGTAACACGGGTGAATCCAAACCACTGCATCACTCCAAACCACGTGCTTCTAAGCCCATGATATCTTGATAATAAATTCCTTGAAAACGACTACACATCTCTTTCTAAGACAGGACTTGGTGTATAGTAGGCGCAGCATCATCACCACAGTCACCCACGGGCCCTCCCCCAAGCCACACGCACCATCCACCACCACAGGCATCCACAGGCCCTCCCCTGTGCCATGTGCATCATCATCATCACCACAGTCACCCACGAGCCCTTCCCTGTGCCAGGTGCACCGTCACCATCACCATAGTCACCCATAGGCCCTCCCCTGTGCCAGGTGCATCATCATCATCACCACAGTCACCCACGAGCCCTCCCCCGTGCCAGGTGCATCATCATCATCACCACAGTCACCCACGGGCCCTCCCCCATGCCATGTGCATCATCATCATCACCACAGTCACCCACGAGCCCTCCCCTGTGCCAGGTGCACCATCATCATCACCACAGTCACCCACGAGCCCTCCCCTGTGCCAGGTGCATCATCATCATCACCACAGTCACCCACGAGCCCTCCCCTGTGCCAGGTGCATCATCATCATCACCACAGTCACCCATAGGCCCTCCCCCATGCCATGTGCATCATCATCATCACCACAGTCACCCATAGGCCCTCCCCCATGCCAGGTGCATCATCATCATCACCACAGTCACCCATAGGCCCTCCCCCATGCCATGTGCATCATCATCATCACCACAGTCACCCACGGGCCCTCCCCCGTGCCAGGTGCATCATCATCATCACCACAGTCACCCACGAGCCCTCCCCTGTGCCAGGTGCATCATCATCATCACCACAGTCACCCATAGGCCCTCCCCCATGCCATGTGCATCATCATCATCACCACAGTCACCCATAGGCCCTCCCCCATGCCAGGTGCATCATCATCATCACCACAGTCACCCATAGGCCCTCCCCCATGCCAGGTGCACCATCATCATCACCACAGTCACCCACGGGCCCTCCCCCATGCCATGTGCATCATCATCATAACCACAGTCACCCACCGGCCCTCCCCCATGCCATGTGCATCATCATCATCACCACAGTCACCCATGGGCCCTCCCCCATGCCAGGTGCATCATCATCATCACCACAGTCACCCACGGGCCCTCCCCCATGCCAGGTGCATCATCATCATCACCACAGTCACCCACGAGCCCTCCCCTGTGCCAGGTGCACCATCATCATCACCACAGTCACCCACGGGCCCTCCCCCATGCCAGGTGCATCATCACCAGGGTCACCCACGGGCCCTCCCCCATGCCAGGTGCATCATCACCAGGGTCACCCACGGGCCCTCCCCCGGTGCCAGGTGCACCATCATCACCAGGGTCACCCACGGGCCCTCCCCCAGTGCCAGGTGCACCATCATCACCAGGGTTACCCATTGCCCCCCGACCCCGTGCTACGGCTCTAGTTGTCCCACACTTGGGGCTGCCTCCCTTCTCGGGTCAGACTCTTCACTTCTTTGAATCACGACCAGATGAAGATTTCTGATTATCAAAGCAATTGGTCAAAGGGGCCCACCTGCCTTTTAATCCCAGTTAATTGCATCACACAGAGAATGGTACCAGACCACACAGAGCCCTCTGCCTGAGCTGCAGAAACTTACCTTGTCCAGAGATCCTGGGCTGAGGCCCAGTGCCATCTTACCCTCAAAGTGATTGCGGATGAACGAGGATGGAGGGGTTGCCTATGGTCTTTCTCCCCAGGTCCCTGTTACTTGGGTCCTATCCCCCTTGCTTTTTGCCAGGCTACCCTCTTGGGAGACAGATGAAGGGTAGGGGGAGGCTATAACTCTCTCTTAAAATGACCTTTTCCAGGGGTGGCTCTTTGAGACCCTCAGTGGCAGAATTACTTATAACCTCTCAATGGTGAGTCTTCATCAGCCCCTCCTGCCAAAGCCCCTGAGTGGCCCTTAGATCTTTCCCTAAATAGACCAGGGAGCTGAGGATGGCTAAAATGCAGGCACTCAAGCCTGAGTGTGGAACCTGAGTGAGGACCTGCTTCTCTGGCCATCCACGGCCACCCACGGCCACCCTCGCCAGCCCGGACTTGCAGGAGAGCTCCAGGGAAGACAGTGGCACCATTGCCCCTTCCCTCTGCTCCTGCAAGGATGTTTCAGGGATGTCCAGCAGGGAGTCCTGGCTCCAGGTCCTGGGCCCCTTGAGTTGGGCTGGAGATGGAGACTCTCAGATCAACTGGAAACCCAGTGGCCACTTCATAAGCAGATGGGAGCAGGTGATGTAAGCATTGTTATCGCCCAAGCCATGGAGCTCTTTACTCAGCAGCCAGTGGGCATCACTGGGTGAAGAAATGGATGAGAGGAAGTCGATTTGAGGGCTGGGGTTGGGCTGTGAGGTCACAGCAGAAACTGCAGCTGCCAGGATGTGGGATGAGTCCTGGCCCCTCTGTGGTAGCCACCCATACTTCAGGGTCCTTTTCTGTCAGGTGGGACAAATGCTGCAGCCGCCCCTGCTCTGGTGCTGTGAAGAGCTAAAGAAATAGCAGCAGTGCAGGCTCTGGATGCTGGAAAGCTGTGCACTTACGGGAGGTGTGATTGCATCAATTTATTACCTGGGAAGTCCCTTCCAGCCAAATCCATTTCAAGCCAATTACACTGAACAATGGCCAAAGAGATTACACTATCGAAACCTTATGAGGCCGTTTCTCTTGGGCTTTGGGATCTGCTTTTGTGGGGCTCCACCTGAGTCTACTCAGCCTGCCTGAGGTCAGCTGAATAATGACCTCCAAAGATACCAGGTCGCAATCCCCAAAACCTGCAAATGTTGCCTTATATGGAAACAGGGTGTTTGGAGTGTGATTAAAGCTGTTGAAATGGGAGGTGATCCTGGATCATGCAGGTGGGTCCAATGTTAAGATGAGGGTCCTTATCAGAGGGAGCTAGTGGGAGAGGTGACGCAAACAGAGGCCATGTGTGGATGGACGCAGAGGTTGGAGGGATGTGGCCACAAGCTAAGAAATGCCTGGAGTCCCTGGAAGCTGGAGGAGGCAGGAAGGATCCTCCCCTAGAGCTTCTGGAGGGAGCACGGGCCTGTGACACCTCCCTCTTGGCCTCTGGCCTGCAGAACTGGGGGAGAATCAATCTGTGTTGTTCTGAGCCCCTCGTGGTGGGGTGGTTTGTTGCAGCAGCCGCATTGAACATGTGTGGAGAAGCCTGGACTGGACATCTTCCCTGTCCCCATGGCCCCAGGGGTCCCAGCTTCAGTCCTGGATGGCCAAGGAGATGGTCCCCAGGGCCCAGGATGTGCAGGGTCCCCGGGGCTGCCCTGGGCAGTTCTCCACCTGCAAGGATGGGTCTGCAGCTCCCGTTGGTTGATGTTTCTTCTGCTGGGCCCTGCCAACTCCTCCACTTCCTTAGGAAAAGGTGACCTCAGCCAAACCTGTTTTCTGGTGATTTCTGAGGTGTGAAAAACAGGGTGTTATGCACACCAGAGCTGAAACTTGCTCCTAAAATAAGACCCAGGAAAGTCTCGCCATCACTGGAACCCTGTGCAAGCGACTGCTTGTCTACGGAGCCCTAGGGTGTGCCTTGCGTCCACGGGTGGTTCAGACAAAGCTCTGCACAGCCACTCAACTCTCTCGGTCGCAAAATGTCTCAATTTGCTAGACCGGTTCAGTGGGGAACGAGGGAGGGCACTTGGTTTTCAAGATCTACGGGCTGGGCCAGTGGCTGCCCCTCAGCCCTGTTATCCCGCAAAGGAGCCCACAGTTGCTATAAAGAGCCCCCAACTCCCCTCGAGTGAATGAGGGGTGAGCAGCTGGACACGCTGGGCGGAACAGGACGGGCTGAGCTCCAGGGTCCAGAACCTTCCAGCTTGAGGGCCGTGGGGTTGTGGCGGACAATGGCGCACACGTTAGACTTCAGGGCAAAGCACTCCTGGGCAGCCACCGGATTCAGGTCACATGGCTCCACCCTCAAGTCTCTGGAGGTGGGTGACACTCACGCATGGTTGCCCTGAGTCAAAGGGGTTTCTATGGCCCCAAATGTCCTCCTGAAGACCCTGCCTGTTTCTAACACAGCCGTTTCTCACACAGCCGTTTCTGGGTCCTCCACTCAGTTCGGGGCGGGACACAGCTGGACTTGCATGGTCCTGGTCCCTCCTCTGCCTTATGGGCTTTGCAAGCAGCAGCTCAGAGATCAACCCCAAAGCCCACCCTGGGACTACTGCTCCAGCCCCTGCAGGCCTTCTCTGGCCTTGGCTCAAGGCAGCAGTGGCTACAGTGCCAGTGGAGGGTGGCCCTCAAGCTTCGCCTGGGACACCATTGAGCAGCTCCTGGTGCTGGGCTTGAAAGAGGCTGAAATAATAGTTTGCACTCCCCTTCCCGTAAGCCCCATCTGACCAGAGAAAAGGTGGTTTAATGGCTTTCTGCTGGGCCGGAATTTCCACAAAGCTTCCTCTCGACTGGATTCTGCACTCGTATCTCTTAAGCCCCAGAGTTTTGTGAGTGTACGAAGGGATGGGCGAAAAGCTCGACTTAATTTTGTGTGGATGCCTTTTTTCCTGTATGAAGTCAGGTTTTATGTAAGTTAACTTGAATAAGATGATAATCAAAAGCCTTTGGTTAGAAGCCTCTTTCCTCCATAGGTTTCAAAGCATTTTCGTGTGGAAATATAGGGATTTCCTGGTGGATTGGACTCTCCTAGCAGGCTATCCATCATCTTCGTGCACTCGGAATAACAATCATTACAGCAATAATAATAATATCAGCTCCCATTTGTATAGCGCTTTATGGCTTACGAAGCACTTACGCATCTTTCCTCTCATTGCATCCCTGCAGAAACCCCAGAGAAGGATGGGAGAGGCATTCGGGCTCATGCTGTGAAGGAGAGGCAGGCAGCCACGGGGCAGAGGTAGGCCTCAGGTGCATCCGGATGGAAACCCTGGCCTTCAGGCCCCTCCACCAGGACTGCCTCCACGCCACCAGTGACTCAGACCTGATCTCGGCCCCACTCCTTGCCCTGCTACCCAGGTCTTCAACACCCAACTTCTCTTGGCCTTCCTGGGTCTCCTCCCACTTCTCTGTCCTTCCTCCTCGGCCTTTCTCATGAGAGCCACCCCCGAGTTCCGGCAACACCCTGGAGACTGGTTGGCAGTGGGGTTGAAGGCAGGCGCCACAGTGGCCCCGGTCCCTGGAGACACCCTGTTCAAGTGGTGCCAGCCTCCAGGTCAGAGCCGAAACACCTTGGAAAGCACCTGGCCCGTTTCAGATTTGGGGAAAGCGGAAAGAGATGGACTCAGAACTGCGGGTCCCTGGATTTCCCATGGCTCACACAGCACTCCAGGGTCCAGGGTGCGCCCAGCTGAGCTCACCTGCCTGTGCCGAGGCTGTGCCCTATGACATTGTAACCCAGCATGTTCCCCCGACTTCCCATTGGCTCACCCTGCATTTCAGGGCCCACGGTGCACCCCAGCTGCACTCACCTGCCTGTGCTGACGCTGTGCCCTATGACATTGTCGCCCTGGGTGTTTTGGGAGGATACACAAATGGTAGGACGTTATGTGGAGAACAAAAGATATACCTCTTAATATGTACAGTGGGACCCCTGTTCTATAAACAAACAAAAACTACTGGATTGTGAAAAAGAACGGAAGGAAGCGTGTGAGCTGCTGTGAGGACCAACCCCCAGAAGCAGTGGGGAGAGGCAGAAGAGCCAGGGGGCTTGGGTGTGATCTCAGCTGCATGATGGGATCGCAGACAGGCCACCTCAGCTCTTTAGGCCTGAGTTTCCTTGCCAGTAAAGTGAGACTCAGAAGGCCCTCACTGAGAATCACTTGCTCAGTTTTTGGAAGAATTAAAGGATGATACATGTGTGCCCAGCATGGTGTGTGTCTCACACGTACATGCCCTCCATCCCCAGCAGCTACAATAATGATCTCTGCTTGGTGAGATTCTGGCCACTTACTTTCTTTTTTACACCATGTCTGTATTTTCTCAGCTTTCTATCATGGCTATGTGTTACTTTCATAATCAGGAAACAATAACCATCTTGAAACCTAGCTACAGTCCCCATCCAACACGTTTCTGATGGGAGGTGTCTGAGCATGCCTGCTTCCCCGCCGGAGAGAGAGGAATTTCATGCCACAAGACCTCAGCCCTGCAAAAGGAGCCTCCTCAGCCCCGGGGGCACTTTCTGGAGAGGAGCCTGGTCTGTGCCTCCGTCCTGCTGGCAGCAGCTTTCCGGCCTCTCTTGCTAATCAGGGCCTGCGACTCATTATTGTGTTTCTGAAGAGAACACCTCACCCCTTCAGAGCGGAGCAGCCCACGTGGGGCTGTGACAGCTGCCGTGGTCAACCCCGCAGCTGCTCCCTGTGCCCCCCACTTAATAATGGGCGAGGCTGATGACAGCCTCCTCGAAATGGAAATATTGACCTACATGCTTCAAAGCAAGTGGGGAGATTGTGTTTGCCGGCATTGCATTCCCTGTCATCAGTTTTGCCTTTTTAAAGAAGTGTGAAGGGTATTTGTTCCCAGAATTTCTGACAAATCTCTGCCACCTGCCACCTGCCACCACCTCATCTCAGCGCTCACTCGGGCGATGTGCATTTCACTGATCACCTGCTGCAGGCTGCACGGGAGCGGGAAGACTGTGAGGCCAATCACACCTCCCGCTGTAGAAACCACATTGCAGGACCTGGGAAGGGGCTCCAGAGGGCCCGAGAAGCTGCTCCTGGGGGGTAATGGTGGCGTGGGATCTCCGAAAGGAGTGGCCTGGACGTTAGTGGCATTCCTGGGAGAGGAAGGAGGACCTTGGAGGTGCACAGTGTTGGGTGCTGCCTCTCCATGGACCAGAAGGAAAAATGTCCTGTCAAGGAAGCAAAGGTGGGAGGGGAGAGAGGAAGCTGAAGAGGTGGGCTGGAGTCCAGCACGGTGACGCAGGATGCTAACTCGGACAGCCGTGTGGACAGAGGCAAGGGGAATGGACCATGGGGACAAGTGGGGGAAGGCAGGCACCTGTCGGGAGATCTTCGGGCTCCTGACATCACATCTGTGCCTGGCTTCGTGCCTCCTACAGGGTTCAATAAAGAAGACACCATCTCCACTCATTGAGCTTATGATGCCGATGGCCCTGGTTCTCACACTTAAAATGTGCCTAAAAATCCACTGGGGAGTGTAAGAATGGAAGCTTCTTGGGTGCCGGCCCAGGTACAGCTGGAGCAGCTATGTTAACATCAGACAAAGGAGACAGGAGAAAGAGAATTGTTGGGGATAAAGGCAACATTACATCACGATAAAAGACTCGATTTTTCAAGGAGACATACAAATCTAAAAGATATACTTAATAACACAGCTTCAAAACACCTGAAGCAAAAACTGAGACAGCTGAAAAGTGAACTAGACAAATCCCTAATTACTGTTGTAGATGTAAATGATTCTCTCTCAGTACTTGGCAGAAAATCAGTGAGGATGTGGGTGACCTGAATAACACTGTCAGCCAACTTGGCCCACCTGGCATTGCTGGTACACTCTACCCAACGTCAACAGAATACATGTTCTTAAGGTTACCTGGAAGCTTCTCTAAGACAGACCAGATTATGAGCCATAAAACAAATCTGAAATTTAGAATAGAACTCATATAAATTGTGTTCACATACCACAGTCTTAAAATGAAAATCAACAAAAGAAATATATGTGGAAAATCCACAAGTATTAGGAATTAAACAACATCTTTCCAAAGGACATATGAGTCAAAGGAGAAATCTCAAGGTAAATTTAAAAATATTTTGAACTGAATGAAAGTAAAAATACATTGTGTCAAAATTGGTGGGACGCAGCTAAAGCAGTGCTTACAGGAAAATGTATAGCTTTAAATGCTTATGCCAGAAAAGAAGGAAGGTCCCAAATCAGTAATCTGAGCTTCCACTTTAAAAATCTAGAGAAAGAGCAAAGTAAACCCAAAGCAAGCAGGAAGAAGGAAATAATAGCAATAAGAGTAGAAATCAACACAACCAAAGAGAAAAATCTATTAAGTCAAAACTTGATTCTTTTTTTTTTTTTTTTGAGATGGAGTCTCACTCTGTCTCCCAGGCTGGAGTGCAGTGGCGCAATCTCGGCTCACTGCAAGCTCCGTCTCCCGAGTTCATGCCATTCTCCTTCCTCAGCCTCCCAAGTGACTGGGACTACAGGCACCCACCACCATGCCTGGCTAATTTTTTGTATTTTTAGTAGAGATGGGGTTTTACCATGTTAGCCAGGATGGTCTCGATCTCCTGACCTAGTGATCTGCCTGCCTCAGCCTCCCAAAGTGCTGGTTCTTTGAAAATATTGATAGAATTGATAAACCTCTGGCCACACCAACAAGATGAGAGATAGGACACACATAAATATCCAGAATGAAAGAAGCATTATCACTACTGATTATAAATATTAAAAGGATGACAAGAGAATGCTATCTATGAACAACTCTCTGCCTATTAATTTGATTACATAGATAAAGTGAACCAATTTCTTGGAAGATGAAAAATTATTAAACTTACTCAAGAATAATAGATAACTAGAACAGTCCTATATCAAATCGAAAAATTGAATTAATAGTTTAAAGTATCCCTCAAAATAAAACCTACAGCCCAAATGATTTTACTGGTAAATTGTCATAACATTTAAGGAATAAATAATACCAATTCTACACAATTTCTTCCAGAATATAGAAAAAGAGAAAATACTTTCCAACTCATTTTATGAGGTCAGCATTGTTCTAATGTCAAAGTAAGACAAAGACATTACAAGAAAAAAAAAAACTACAGACCAATATTCGTAATACACAGAGATGCAAAAATTCTCAAAAATATTGACACTTTTAATCCAGCAATACATTAAAAAGTTAACATGCCGTGACTCAGTGGGGCTCAGCAAGGATGGTTTAATATTTGAAAAGCCAATCAATATGATTTACCATATTAACACATTAAAGAAGAAAAAACATAGAATCATTGCAATAGTTGCAGAAAAAGTATTTTGTAAACTTCATTATTGATTCATGATAAGATCTTTCAGTAAACTAGTGTAGAAAGAAATTTTCTTAACTTTATAAAAGCCATCTACAAAAATCTTACAGCTAACATCATACTTTGCTGGTGAAATCCTGAATTTTTTTTCCCTTAATACTGAGAGCAAGGTAAACACGACCTTCTGTCTAAAATATTAAAGAAATTTCAAAATTCAACCACAAGAAAACAAAAATCTAACAAAGAAATTCAACAAAAGAAGACATGTAGATGGTGAGTAAGCCTCTAAAAGATCCTCAACATCATGAATCTTTAGGGAAATGAAAGTTAAAGCCAAGATGAGATGCCATTTCACATTAATTACAAGGGCCAATATTTTTTAAAAACTGACAATGCTAAGTGCTGACAAAGAGGCACAGCAACTGGACCTTTCATACACTGCTGTGGGATGCAAAAAGCTCTAGCCACTTTGGAAACGTGTGGCCATTTCTTTTGAAGTCAAACACACCCTTACTATTATATGACCCAGCCATCCCACTCCTAGATACTTATCTAAATGAACTGAAAACCTATAGTAACCAAAAAATATGTATGCAAACAATTAGAGCAGCTTTATTTACAAACACGGGGACTTTCTTCCAGAAAGCACAGGACTGCCCTGATCTGGGGCCACTGGGAAAGACCCAGTGATCAAAAACTGAAACTGAAAACACTTAGATACGGGTATGGCATGGATAAAACAACCATGGGGCTTCCATACCAGGGAGAAGTACTCCACAAGGAAAAGGAGCAAAGTACAGGGGAGAAGTACTCCACAAGGAAAAGGAGCAAAGTACAGGGGAGAAGTACTCCACAAGGAAAAGGAGCAAAGTACGGGGGAGAAGTACTCCACAAGGAAAAGGAGCAAAGCATTATTAATGCAACAGCATGAGGGCAGGCGCTCTATGCTGCTAGAGCTCAGCCCCAAAGGAGGGAAACCAGGCCTCAAAGGCTGTATACTGTATGACTCCATACATAGGAAATCCCAGGAAAGGCAGAATTACAGAAATGGAAAACAGAGACAGGGTTGCCAGGAGTTGGGATGAAGAGAGATTGACTACAAAAGGTCAGCACAAGGGCATCTGGGGGGAGTTTTCTGTTCTATTATGGGTCTGTGTTGGTGGATACATGACTATCAATTTGTCGAAGTCCATAGAACTCGGCCTGACACAGTGAAATTAACTGCACGACTGGCAGGCTAAGTACTGGCCCAAGGTCCTAGAGCTCATAAGCCACTGGAGTCGGGTTCACACCATGTCCAGGCATCCTTGCCCCTGACACACACACACACACACACACACACACACACACTCTTCTTTACTCTGTCAGCTGAGAAGGCCAAGGAGCAACCACACCCCCAGTAACGACAGCACCCCCAGCACCCAGATCTTGGTTTCTAGCACCATTTTCCAATTAGAGAACCAGGACTTCTTGGAGAAATGGCTGCTTCTAGAACTGGGGCAAGATGAGAGTGGGGCATAGACTTGTGGTGCCATAAGGTGATGAAGTGCCCCAAAAAAGAAAAGTTCACAATGGCAGGGACATGTCACAGAGGCACAGGAGCCAGCTGCAGGGGGTCCCAATGGCCATAGCAGGAAAAATTGGAACCACAAAGTAAAGTAGTATCAGAGTATAACCTAAGGTATAGAATAAATGTCCATGAGTCCATTTGGTTATAAATGAGTGACACAGTCAATCAATAAATGAGGAAGAAGAGATCTTTCCCATGCAAAGGCATTCCATAATTTATGCCCTCATGGAGGTGACGCAAAACTCCCCACCCCTTAAGTGTGGGCTGAGCATAGAGACTTCCTTCCGGAGAGCACAGGCCTGTCCGTGATCTCATGCCACTTGGACAGGCCCAGTAACCGGGGATGCTGAAGCTACCCCATGGCCCTTTCAATCCTAGCATGTGGGCTGGGCAGAGCTTGCCTCTTGGGGCTGATGGGCCAGCGCTTGTCTGATGGACTCTCAGCTAGTGGCCGGCCAGTGTCCCACCAGTCATGTTTGTAGAAAATGATGTATATGGTGGTCCATTTTCAAATTAGAATGGTTCGGAGAGGCTTGGGTCCTCAGACTACAAAAGAACAAGGTACACTAAGCCCCTGCCTAAATACCTGGTGCCTGCTTGTTGGGACCGCTTAGTTACCCTCACCCAAACCAAAAAGTTTAGTCTAAAATGAAAGTTTACTAGCCTGCAAAGTAGCTCACTTTATCTATTCTTATCAGCTTGCCTGACTAGCTGGGTCATAAGTCAAATGCTTAAACAGCCCCAGAGCTGACCATGATTGCAATGTATTATGGGCTGCAACAAAATGCAGCGAGATGGCCAGGCATGGTGGCTCATGCCCGTAATCCCAGCACTCTGGGAGGCTGAGGTGGGCAGATCACTTGAGGTCAGAAGTTTGAGACCAGCCTGGCCAACATGGTGAAACCCCATCTCTACTAAAAACACAAAAATTCAGCTGGGTGTAGTGGCAGGTGCCTGTAATCCCAACTACTTGGGAGGCTGAGGCAGGAGAATTGCTTGAACCCAGGAGGCAGAGGTGGCAGTGAGCAGAGATCACACCACTGCACTCCAGCCTGGGCAACAGAGTGAGACACTATCTCAAAAAAAAAAAAAAAATGCAGCTAGACAACTCTAAAGAAAACACCTAAAGCCCCTGCCCAACAACCAATGGGTGACGTCCAGGAAGATTGTGGCCCCACAGTACACAGCCTATGAGGAACCGGGGGAGGGGCCTGTGCACTAGGGGATAAATTGCTTGTTGAAACTGTGCTGGGTGTGCCTGCCCATCAGACACCCGATCTTGCAAGTCTCTCTTCCGCTGTTCTCCGTGTCTCTGAGTCCATTCTTTGGGTTTGAAGAGGTGAGTTTGTTTCTCATAATGATGTTGCTGCTACATTGCAAGCCAGCCTGGTGTCCATTTAAGGGGAGCAGCCGCCAGAGCCCCGAGATGTTGGCAGGAACCAGGGGACATCTGGCTGTAGTGCTGGCCTCCTCCTGAAGTTCTCCTGGATGCCCACACCCCCGAGAGGATTCAGCGAGAACCACAAGGAGCGGTGCAGCGATGTGCCTCCGCTCCTGCCCTGCTGCCAGCTGCCTCTGTCCCCATCGTCCTGTGCCAGGCCAGTCATCCCCCGTGCATCCTTCTCATGCGTGCTAATCCTCCAGCAGATACGGAAGGCAGGGCGGCGGGTGTTGCCAGCCCCACACACTCTTGCTTTGACAGCATTTGAGTGAACAAGACTCTATTTCTGCACATGATCTTTTGCGGGAGCTGCCGCGTCCCCCATGCACTGGGGCTGCAGGAGTGAGATGTTGCCCGTTGCACCATCTCTGGGGATGAAGTCAGCTGCCAGCCGTTTGCCCGGGGCAAATGGGATTCAAACGTGGAACAGGCTGTGCTTTGAAAGGCACTACCAGGTCTTTTCCATGAAAATCTCTAACCCTGTTCTCTAACCCTGTGACAGTGCCCCAAATTCCACCATTAAATCACAGCACTCTCCCCGGAAGGTTCCCACGGAAAGTCCCGTATACTCACCCGGTAGACAGGAGGCTCCACATGGCACCGCTGCTGCCTTGACTGCTAGATGTCGTCTTTGTTAGGGGAGCTTCTTCACCCCCCCCCGCCCCCGCAGAACCCACCCGCCCCTTGGTCACCCACTGAGACCCCCCACCCTGCAGGTTGGGCCTCTCAGCTTTACTCATAAGTATGACGGGTGGGCACAGCCCCTGCCCCCTCCTCCTGATGTGGTGGGGTGTGGGCCACCATGGAGAGCTTGGGACAGGCCCGTTCTTGGTGACAGCAGGTGTGGATTTGCTCTGCTGTTGGCTGCTTATACCTGCAGGAGGGTGAGCAGGGCAGGGCTGAGTACGTGTGGATAGGTGTAGAGGAGAGAAAGGCTAGGACTGGGGGCAGCTTCCCTACTGTCCAGCAAGGCAGGCCTGGAGGAGGTCCGAAAACTGGGGGCCGGAAAGTGCTTTGCTGGGGACTAGAGGCAGAGAGTGGTGTTGCGGGGTGGGCTCAAGAGACTAAGCAGCGCCACCTCTGCAGCAGGGAGCCCAGGCCTGTTCCCCGCAACCCCATACCGGGTGCCTGCAGTCTTTCCTGGCCGAGCTCGCTGGAGTGTTGAGAAGATGCCCCAAACACTGGAGCCCGGTGCCGCCCACCCTGAATTTCAGGGAACTTTCAGAGTATGCAGCAGGCTGCAGCCTGACTGGAAGCTGCAAATGAGCATGAAATATGACAGCCAGAGCCTCATGGACTCTGCTGCGCTGCCCTCAAGAATATGCAGCTGCTGCTACCTCGGTCGCCCTCTGCGGCTCTCCTGGGAGCAGGCGGCCGTGCCAGATGCTAAGGACCTGGCTGGGGGAGCAGGGTGCCTCCGGCTGCTGGGTGCTGCAGAGACACCTGCCAGCCTCACCAAAGCCCCTTCTCAGGGCCACTGCCCTTTGGGGACTATCTCAAAAAGGGAAAACAAGGTTTTCCTGCTCTAGCATGTCCCTTCTTCTCCCCTAGATGTAGCTCTGGGAAGGAAATGCAGAGCCAGTGTGTGTAGCTAACAGGAAAAGTCCTGCAAGCTCCCAGGTGAGCCCAGCAGCCCTGCTTCTAGAACTCTGTCCTTAGTAAACAAGGGTGGATGTGCTCACACAGCCAGACACAAAGCTGCCCCTTGCGGCATCATCATTACAATGAGAAAAAGTAGAAGCAGCCTAAACACCCTACAGCAATATGGGGGGCTGTGGGGGGCTATGGGGGGCTGTGAGGGGCTATGGGGGGCTATGGGAGGCTAGATTGGGGGGCAAATGGGGGTTAGATGGGGGACTAGAAAGGGGTCTAGATTGGGGGTCTAAATGGGGGGCTAGAAGCAGAGGTCTAGATGGGGGACTAGAAGTGGGGGGCTACCTGGGGGACTAGATGGGGGTCTAGATGGGGGCAAGGTGGGAGGGTTAGATAGGGGATCTAGATGGGGGACTAGATAGGGGGCTAGATGGGGGCCAGATGGGGGGCTAGATGTGGGGTCTAGACAGGGGGGCTAGATGGGGGGGCTAGATTGGGGGCTAGAAGGGGGCTAGATGCAGGCTAGATGGGGGGCTAGATGGGGGCTAGATTGGGGGGCTAGAAGGGGGACTAGATGGGGGCCTAGATGAGGGGCTAGATGGGGGCTAGATGGGGGGCTAGATAGGGGGCTAGATGGGGGCTAGATGAGGGGCTAGATGGGGGGCTAGATGGGGGGCTAGACGGGGAGCTAGATGGGGGCTAGGTGAGGGACTAGTTGGGGGGCTAGATGGGGGCTAGATAGGGGGCTAGATGGGGGCTAGATGAGGGACTAGATGGGGTGCTAGATGGGGGGCTAGATAGGTGGCTAGATGGGGGCTAGACGAGGGACTAGATGGGGGGCTAGATGGGGGTTAGATGGGGGTTAGATGGGGGCTAGATGGAGGACTAGATGGGGGCTAGATGGGGGTTAGATGGGGGCTAGATGGAGGACTAGATGGGAGTTAGATGGGGTCTAGATGGGGGCTAGATGGGGGTTAGATGGGGGCTAGATGGGAGCTAGATGGGGGGCTAGATGGGGGAGCTGTGGGTGCGTGTGACCCATGAGCATGAGCTTGTGCCTCAAACCCATGTTATGCCTTAAAGGGTGTTTGTATCCAAAATTGTGCTTCAGCCCTTGGCCTGGGGTCGCAGGCTGAGCCAGAGCAGATGTGCCCTGGACTCTGCCCCAGTCCTGAGCTTCTGCTGTACGGCCCTTTCCCTGGGAGGGAGGGATAGATGGCAGCAGGGCCTGAGTCCTGAGCCCTGGGCCGGATCTCACCCCAACAAGCTCAGCATCTCCCAACCTCCAGGTAGCAAACCTTCCCCTCCTCCTCCTCTCCCGCCCTGGTCGAGGACCTGGCTCGGCTTGCGAGGCTCCCCCCATGCCCGCCATGCATTCAGGTTCTCTGTCTTGGGAATTGACACTAAAAGCCTCCATCTGGCAGTGGTCGGTGTGTGGGGGAGCACAGATTCCTGGGGAGTTCTGTCCCGCACAGGCTTGCGTCCCACCCCACTTCTGGTGTCCCTCACGGGCAGGTCTTTCGGGCTGCTGGGCTCACCACCTGCTGGGACCCAGGCTTCTCCAGTCTTGAAGTCCTTTTGGCTGCCACCTGCACCTGCTGAAAGGGACTTCCTGCCCAGGTGAGAGCAGCTCCTGCCCTACCAGCTGGATTGGGTCTTAGCTTCGGCTTCCTGCTGCCTTCCACACCACACCATGGCATTCGCAGGGTCAGTAGGTGGCAGTTCAGCGGATGTCTGCCTCTCCCGCCAGTCTATGAGCTCCCTCATCTTTATTTGTGGTGATTCTTTTCACCAAACAGGGCCCAGATCTCCTCCTGAGCTGGTGGACGAGGCTCTTTATCTCACTTCACCATCCCCCACTACTATCCTTCCCTCCCAGGGCAAGGGCCACACAGCAGAAGCTCAGGACTGGGGCAGATTCCAGGGTGCATCTGCTCTGGCTCAGCCTGTGACCCCAGGCTAGGGGCTGAAGCACTATTTTGGATACAAACACCCCCACCAGGAGGTTTGCTGAGCGTGCACTTTGTCCCCCTTTTACAGATTAGAGCACTGGGCTTCCGTCCAGGGATGCTTAGAGGATGGGGTGCAGCCCTCTGGAAACTGCGGTGCTGAGGGTTCTCCCAGCAAGGTAAGCAGGAACCGGCAGCACAGGCGAGAGGTAGCCGCCCATCTGCAAGCATGGAGAGGCGTCTCCGAGAGTGAAAGGTGTGTGAGGAAGGTCAGCAATGGAGACCCAAGTGCCCTGGCCCCGCCCTGCCCAGGACAACCCCCAGGGCACAGGCTCAGCGGCAGCAGAAGGGCCCCAGCCCCTAAAAGCACCCACCGCTCTGCCCTGCCTTGGGCCTTTTGTCCAATGGTCCATGAGCTCTGGAGATAGGTCGGCTCGCTGGGTGAATTAATGAGAAGGTGAGAGCAGCGTGCGTCATTTCTTGGGACCAAATCTGAACCATAAAGGAACAAGATCCTTGTAAAAAAGGATAGGCTGCTTGGGAATTGGGTTGTTAACACATTAGCATCTTTATTTGTCCCATATGAAGTGTGCGAAATGAAGGTGGCAACAAACAGGAATTTATTTTTCGAAGTGGTCTTGGCAGAACAGCATAAGGTGCTTCTCCTGAGGCCGGGAAGGCCTCCCTGCCCGCATATGCACAGCCATGCTCTCTCCGGCAGCCCTCCCGGACCTGCCCAGCATGGATAGACTCCTTCCTCCTGTTTCCACCCCCATAGTAGCCGAGAGTAAGGCTGTGTCCCATGGACTCACTGAATCTCAGCACTTACTAGGTGGCCACCCTCATTATCCCCATTTGCAGATTGAGAAAACCAAGGCCCAGGAGGGCGGGAGCTTTCCATGGTCATCCAGAGAAGTAGCTGACCCCACCCACCACTCTATCCCCTGCCTCTCCTCTTTGCTGACACCCCCAGCCACCCTGTCCCCCGCCTCTCCTCTCCACTGACCCCACCCGCCACTTCGTCCCCTGCCTCCCCTCTCTGCTGATCCCAGCCGCCACCCCGTCCCCTGCCTCCCCTCTCTGCTGATCCCAGCCGTCACCCCGTCCCCTGCCTCTCCTCTCCGCTGACCCCACCTGCCACCCCATTCCCTGCGTCTTCTCTCCGCTGACCCCACCCACCACCCCATCGCCCGTTCCACTGACCCCACTCGCCACCCCATCCCCTGCCTCTCCTCTCTGCTGGACCTGAATTTCCACACTGCATGTCTCGTGGAAGATCCCTCTGGCACAAGCCCCATGTCTTCTTCTGGCAAGAACCACTCAGAATCTCAAAAGATAGTCGCTTACTGAGCACCTGCCCTCTCTTGGGCTCTATGTTAGCTTTTTATAAAATTGTGATAAAATACACAAAACATAAATCTACCATCTTCAACCATTTTTAAGTGTACAGCTCAGTGGCACTAAACACATTCACACTGCTGTGCAGCCATCACCACCACCCCTCTCCAGAACGTCTTCATCTTTCCAAACCGAAACTCCATCCCATCAAACACAAGACCCCATTCCCCTCTCCCCAGCCCCTGGCGCCCACTTCTCTACTTTCTGTGTCTGTGAATCTGCCTACTCTGGGAACCTTGCAGAAGGGGAGTCGCGCAGTATTTGTCCTTTTGTGTTTGGAGTGGTTTACCATGATGTCTTCACAGTTGGTTTGCGTTGAAGCATATGCATCAGAATTCCCTTCCCTTCCAAGGCCCACAGTCCTTTGTAGGGATGGACCACATTCTGTTTATCTGCCGTGCACTGATGGACGCTGGGGCTGCTTCTACCTTTGGCTACTGTGGGTCCTGCTGCTAGAAATGTGCATGTACAAATATCTCTTTGGGACCCACTTTCAATCCTCTCCGGTATACACTCAAAAGTAGGATTGCCAGCTGGGTGCGGTGGCTCACGCCTATCATCCTGCTTTCAATAATCTTGGGTATATACTCAAAAGCAGGATTGCCAACCGGGTGTGGTGGCTCATGCCTGTAATCCCAGCACTTTGGGAGGCCGAGGCGGGCAGATCACCTGAGGTCAGCAGTTCGAGACCAGCCTGGCCAACACGACGAAACCCTGTCTCTACTAAAAATACAAAGAGTAGCCGGGCATGGTGGCAGGTGCCTGTAATCCCAGCTACTTGGGAGGCTGAGGCAGGAGAATTGTCTGAACCCAGGAGGTGGAGGTTGCAGTGAGCTGAGATCACACCATTGCACTCCAGCCTGGGCGACAAGAGTGAAACTCCATCTCAAAAAAAAAAAAAAAAAAAAAAAAAAAAGGCAGAATTGCCAAATCACATGGCAACTGTTTTTAATTATTTGAGCAACTGCCATTTTATATTCCCACCAGCAATGCCCAAAGGTTCCAGTTTCTTCGCATCTTTGCCAACATTTATTTTCTGCTTTATTTTTTCCTTTGGCTATCCTAATATCTCTGTCTGCATTTTACACATTATCTTATTGACTCTTTTCTTCCCTAAAATGGGAAAATAATAACTTTTTGTTTTGCTATTAACCCCATTTAAAGATGAAGACCTTCAGGACAGAGAGGCTGAGTGTTCTGTCCCACACAGTAGTGGCCGGTATGCCCCAAGCCGGTTCCCTCAGCCACTCCAGGGCTCAGCTTCTGGCCAAGTGAAGATCCTTCATTTCTTGCAAAGGAGGCCCTCAGTGCTGTCTCGTCAGATAAGCACACCCATGAATAAATAAGTGAGTGAGTGAACACCTGCGTATACATAAGACTAGCTGGAGGTCACTGTGGAAAGTGGCTGGTGGCTCCTCCCAGGTGGCCCTGGGCCCGGCCATATGATGTGACCGCCAGCTACTGGGACCTGGGCAGCATGGTCCAGGGAGGATGCTTCAGGAAGGAGCCCTGGGAAGGGAAGTGCAAGGGAAGCAGGAGCTCCGCGTTGCAGAAAAGATGAGCAAACTCACCTTAGGGCTTTGAGCAACCTAAGCCAGACAATGACAAGGACACCAGGACCAGAGGCCAGGGGAGCAAACCCCAGGGGCAGGGGGCAGGAGAGTCAGCAGAGTGGGATCCACTGTTTGGGCCTCCCCAGAGGCCCTGGGCTAACTTTTTAAGACAAAGGAAGAGAAGACTCTTTGATAAAAGGACAACTAAAAGGCGGCTCTTGGATCAATAAATGAATTAGTTGACCTTGATTTCCAGTTTGCTTCCATCTGCCTGGAGTATATTAACCTGCTACCCTGCAGTATCTGGGATTAATCAGCCTTGGTACCCCACCTGCCCTGCTCCAGGCAGGTTTATTTGTAGGTGGAGGGAGATACCATTGTGAGGGAAGACGGGGATGCTACCCATCTCTAGAGCAGGTCATACCCCAATGCCACATACGCTTGTCCCCATTCCCTGTATGTGGGGAGGGCAACTTCCAGAAATGAGCATTTGGGGCCCACACCCCAGGTGGCCAGAACCTCTGCTGAAACACACCCAGTGTGAGTGTCTGGAAGAGAGTGGGACAAGGAAACCTGCCATAGCTAAGAGCTTGGCACAGCTGTCCCATGTATTATGCATCACTGAGACGTCTGTCCGACTGACCTTCATAGGAAAAGATGGTGCAAGAAGGACCAGAAGAATCTCAAAAGCTGATTCCCAGTGTGGGAGCCAACCTCCTTGTGTCTGCACAATGAGGAGGCGAGGATTGCAGGGCTGGAGATGCACACACGGACAAGTGCGCACAGGCACACACATGCACGTGCACACTCATGCAGTGCAGGCATGTGCACACACAGACAGGCGTGCATGCACACACATATACACGTGTGTGCACACAGTACTCTTGGATCCCTTCGCTGCATGCCTAGAGTGCCCAGACTCCTTACGCACCCCCACACCTTTCTGGGGATGACCCGTCTGACGTTGGCAGCCCTGATGGTTGGCTGCAGCCTCACACAAAGGACCCCCCCATCATGTCTGGACTGATCCTAGTATGAATCCTCTGGGCTGAGCAGTGCTGCGCCCCCATCTAGGGAAGGTCTCTGACTCTAGGGGCAGGGCAGGATGCTGAGGAGGGGATTCTAGTTGGGAGTGGAGAAGAAGTCTGGTGGTCTGGGAGCAGGGCCAGCTCTCAGGATTCTGAGATGCTCATCTAAATTCAGACCACAGGTCCACTAACACAAACCTCACGGATTCCATCATACCCCAGGCTATACCACATAGATGGCACCTGCCTGTAGCCAGCAGTCACAGAAGGCAGAGGGGATAGATGGGGAGGGTGGCCAGAAGAGCCCCACCCACGCAGAGAGCACACACACGGCCAGTGCTTGGACCACTGTGGATAATGCTTATTGAGAACCGACTCTGTATCAGGCACTGCTCCAGGCGCACCTAGATCCAGGACTTCTCGGCCTACAGACTGTAAGAAAGCAATGTCTGCCGCTTCAGCTGCCCAGTCTGGTGTCTGTTTTGGCTGCCCTAGGAGGCCAAGACAATAGCCTCCCCCAGTTCTCTTTCTTGCCGTTTGTTGTTGTTGAAGGAATGGAGTCATCTGCCCTTCGCACGTCCTGCAGTCTGGAGCTGGCTGGCTGCACCCTTGCTGTCATCTGAACGTCTCTCTGTCCCCTGGAACTCCTGTCTGAATGTCTCTCTGTCCCCTGGACCTCCTGTAAGGTGCTTAGACCTAGAGGCATGATGAGAGCTGGGCGTGATTTTTAGGCAGGAGCCCTTCATGGGTGGAGTGGGCGCTTCCCACTGTACTGCCTTGGGAGGTGCATGTGACATCCTGTTTCCTTTCTGTATGGGGGGAGATGGCATCACCCTCACCCAGTCGTTATAAAACCCCAGCAGCCTTCCTCCTGGAGCTCTCAGTGGTTTGCAAAAGAGGGCGGCTGTCACAGTTCCACTCTGAGCTTCTGAGCTGGAGGACTTGTGTAAAGAAGCTTCCCCCCAAGGCTCGGTCCCTGTGGGGAAGGAGAGGGGTGCTTGGCTTTTCCTCGCATTTATCAGTTTCCGAAAGGATGAGTTGGTGCCCCCACGCCCACCCCAGGGGACCAGTGTGGCTTTCTTTAGCTTAGCGATGAGCTCATGAATTTTCAGCACATTTGATGTGCTTCAATCTATTACAGTTGTTATTTTTATGCCCAAATTGTCGCATCATTGACTAGTGGGAGCATCTTCAAGCTGTGTCCTTTTGAAAATGTTTTGTTTTTAAAAAAAACTTTATTACTCCCTTATGAAGCAATTTTCAGTTCCTACAAACTGAAGTCAGACTCCGACGTGGACCCACAGGTCGTGATCCCCATATTCCTCTCCATCTAATCCATCTCTCTGATCTAATCCACGGACACTGTGTCCCTCCGATATTTCCAGCTCCGATCCTTCTCACACGGCCTTTGCAGGGACACAGGCTGCACCGTGTTCTCAAGGGCTGGGCTGTGAGGATCCCACCCAGGCTGTCTCCAGAAACAGCTCAGTGAACTCATGGCTGCAACCCCTGGGAAGTACACAAGTAGGGAAACAGGACGTGCACATGGCCCTCAGCTGGGCCCATCTTCGTTCCTAGCAAAGCCCGGCAGATAGAGTGAAGTCAGGTCTTAGTGGCTTTTTTTTTCTTTATTTGGCAATTCTTATCCTAGGACTCCATTAACAGAAAAAGAAACGCATCATTTTCTCAGTGTTATAAACACCCACTCTTCCCAGTAGAGCTCCGGGGAGAACCATCACAGTTTCCAGCCTCTGCTCTTTGTATTGGACGGAGATCACCCAGGGCTCCTTGAGGACAGCACGGATAGATTGTCATGTTTGGGGCTTTCTTGGGACAGAGTTTTCCGTGGTTTGTTTGGCCCTGCCAAGCCTCAGATTGAAATTTGACCCTCAGTGTTGGAGATGGGGCCTGGTGGGAGGTGCTTGGGTCCTGGGGCGGGGGGAGTCCCTCGTGAATGGCTTGGTGTTGCCCTCCAGGTAATGAGTGAGTTCTTGCTCTAGGAATTCCCAGGAGAACTGACAGTTTAAAAGAGCCTGACACCTCCCTTCCCTCTCTCTTGCTCCCTCCCCTGCCATGCAACACGCTTGCTCCCCTTCCCCTCTCACCATGAGTGGAGGCTTCCTGGGGCCTCTACCCAAAGCAGATGCTGGTACCATGCTTCTTGTACAGCCTGCAGAACTGTGAGTCCAGTAAACCTCTTTTCTTTGATGAATTACCCAGCCTCAGTATTCCTTGGTAGCAACACAAACGGACAAAGGTAGGTCTTCAGGGGCCCCACATTTTCACTCTGCTCTGGGGCCCCCTGGGCAAAAGAGCAGACACTTATGCTCCAGGTGGACACATGCATGAGTGTATCCAGCTGGGAGCCACCAGGGATACTGACCAGGCCACCGTCCAAGAACATCCTCCCTTCTGTGATTCCCAAAGTGGCAGCCAGAGGTGAGGCGCAGGGAGTGCAGGGTGCACGCTGCAGAAATGCAGGTCCCCAGGACAAGCTCACAGGTGACGCCTGCAGGCTGTGGGGCAACACGGAAAAGCTCCTGGCCACGGCTGGACCCAGACTTGCAGCCTCCGGTGGTGCACGCTCAGCTCAGCACGGGCTTCATCTCCGATGCGAGCCACCAGCCACCGAGGCCCCACTGAGCAGCTCCTCTGAGAGATGCCGAGACACTGGGGAGGAGTAAGAAACTCCTCAAGGTTCCCTCTCTGCAAACGCCAGAGTCAGGGTGAGCAGAAACTGCCTTTGCAGAGTGCCAGGCAGGGCCCGTCTGACAAGTTCAGACACACTGGACGGTCCATTCTTTTTTCAGATATTCTGCTATGGACACAAAATTCGCCATCCCCAGGCGAATTCTCACATTTATGCCAGCTCCTACTCTCCGATGAGGCACCCAAGTTCCCCAAACCTGGGTTTTCCCAGGTTTGCATCTTCCAAGAGAACAGCAATCACTCCAAACAGGTGAAAGCTTTCTGTCAGCCTCCACCACGCAGGAGGTGAGTACCTGGGACAGAAGCTGAGCCCCCAGCTCACAGAGGCAGCTCCTCCACGTCCCTCCCCCAGAGGGAAGATCATTGCCAGAATCCAGCGGGGGATGCTTCTGACTTGGCATGTTTTCCACAGGCGTCCAGTTCTGAGATCTGGAAGCCAAGCTGACCTTATGTTTGGAAAGGTAAGTTCAAGCCCTCAGTGCAGCACCATCCTGCGTCCTTTGACTGGCCCAATTGAAATAAGGCTGAGAGTTCACCACACTATGCAAAGTCCCCAGGATTTGTGGATGACATTTGTTCGGGTTACATGCCTATTCAACCATCACCCAACATCTCACCTGGCACCTGCTTCATATGGGAAGTCTGCCAGGAAGTACAGCCCAGCAGTGAGCAGGAGCCCAGTAGTGATCAGGGGCCCAGCAGTGAGCAGGAGCACAGCAGTGAGCAAGAGCAACCAGGTGCATGCAGTGGTGGTTAGCATTATATCTTTAAAGATGAAAAGCTTAAGAAGTGATTTCCTTTCATTCATGGTGCAGAATTTCATTTTAAGTATGATTAAAAAATCAAAAAAGGAAATATGAATGTGCATAAATTTAAAATTCTGTGGCATATAGCAACAAACAAGGTTATAAAAAGAGGACAAACCAAAAAATATTTTCATTACATAAAACCGAAGAAGTCAACATCAATTATTTATAACAAATTCCTTCAGAAAATCTGCCTACACTGTGGAGCCCCAGAAGCATGTGGACACCTTTTATCTAGCCCACATAGCACTGAGTAAAATAATGCATTCAGGACCCGGCATTCCCGATGCAATGTCGGGGGAGAAACTGGAGCTGGAGTTCCACGGCTCTCTCCTCCTTCATCCCTCTCTTCCCTTCTCACCTTCTCTGGGAAGTATCCCCTGTCTCTCAGCTCAAGAATATCCAGGATGGCTGAGCCTGCATAGCACATACGAAAATCACATGGAATCCTCCTCTATCTTCCTGTTCCGTGTTTGTCTTCCAGGGACCTCCTCAAAGCCACAGGCCCTCTTCCCTTCTCAGGGTTGGGCACATAGTACATTGTGCAATGAAAGGCTCATGGATTAAGATGCCTCACATACAAGATTTTTTTTTTAAAAGATGCTTGTTGTTTTGAAAAAAAATGCATGCTTGTGTGTGTGTGTGTGTGTGTGTGTGTGTGTGTGTGTATGACTTGAGGCAAGTTAAGGAGTGTGTGGGGAGAAACGCTGATATGGAAGGGTGTTCACTGCCCATGCAGGGGTAGAGAGGAGGGCCTAGTGTCTTTGGCACAAGCACACTCATCTTCAATGCATCCTTTATTTTGGCACAATAAGATGCTCCAGGTTCAACTTGGATACTTCTTAGTCCCAAACTGGACCAGCCATTTCTCCAAAGAACCCTGGATCCTTATGGTGGGGAAATGGTATTTAGAGACCATAGTCTTTGTGCTAAGGATGTTCATTGTTACTGAATTTGTCGTCATTTCTTGGCCTTTTTGGTGGACAGAAGTAATACACACACACTATGAGAAAATACACCATAATATCATAGCAATATTTACCATGCCAGTGTAGGATTACTGGCTTCTATGTGGTTTATTCAATTTTTTATCTGTGTCTTTTTTCTCTTACATTCGTCATCTTTATACATAATTGCTATGTCTCACTACCTGTGTATGCTCCACCCACATGCCCATAGTATTTTCAGAACAACAAGGCCAACAACAATGCCATGACTAATAGCTTAGTTGCCAAAAACAGTTTAAGATCACTTAGCCTCTCTCCATCAGTGGGATCTATAGGATATAATCTCACGAGCTCTACATGGCATTTTAAAGTTACCTGCAGTAATTCACAAAAAGGCAGGTGCAGAAAAAGCCAGCATTCCTCCTTTCCCTTCACTCTTTTTCCTCTCACCGCAGATAACTATTCCACAGGATTTTAAAACTTACTCTCCCACATTTTAAAATGCAAGTGATTATATATGTATGGGTGCATATTTGCATACAATTATATCCACAGCCCCCTTTCTTAGATGAACCTGGCCTGCTCTGCACACCGTTTTCTGTCTTTCCTTTTCCACCTACGATATGCCCCCGTTACCCTGCTGGAATGGGATGTAGATGTTGTCTTTACTTGTTTTTACTGCTACACAGAACAGCCAAGGATGTTCCATAATTTATTCACCTGTCAGCTACGAATAGACACAGAAGTGGCTTCCAATCTTGTTATTACAAGGTGTTCAGGATACAGTCTTGTGCCTCCATTTTATCTTCACTAGAGATTGCCAAATTTTCTCTGGCAGAAACTATCCTCTTTTGCATTCTGTGTTAGTTCCCTAGGGCTTTCATAACAGAAGACCCCAGCCTGGGCGGCTGAAACCACACGAAATGCATTGTTTTACAGAGGTCAGAGGTCAAAGATCAAGGTATAGGCAAGGGCCGTGCTCCCTCTGGAGCCTGTAGGGGAAATTCCTTCCTTGTTCCTTCCAACTTCTGGTGTTGGTGGGCGACCCCCGGCATTCCTTCGCTTGTAGATTCATCGCTCCAGTCTCTGCCTCCATTGTCACATGGCCATCTTCTTCCTGTGTGTCTCTTATAAGAAAGTCGCACTGGCTTGGAGCCCACCTCCTAATGAGCTCATCTTAACTTGCTTACATCTGCAAAGGCCCTGTTTCCAAATAGGGTCACAGGTACCAAGAGCTAGTGTAACTGGAAAAGGGGTCTCCATCCAGTCTCTAAGAGAGGATCCTTGGATCATGTGCAGGAGGAAACGCAAGCCTAGTCACAGAGTGTAGTGAGAAGAGAGTTTATTGAAAGCTGCTCCTTTACAGAGTGGGGGCGTCTGTCCACAGAAAGCAAGGCAAGGAATGCACTGCCTGTGTTTTCAGTTTTTCTTATATAGGGGTCTTATCTTTGTAAACACTAGGGCCAGGCACGGTGGCTCATGCCTATAATCCCAACACTTTGGGAGGCTGAGGTGGGCGGATCACCTGAGGTCAGGAGTTTGAGACCAGGCTGGCCAACATGGCAAAACCCCGTCTCTACTAAAAATACAAAAATTAGACAGGCATGGTGGTTCATGCCTGTAACCCCAGCTACTCAGAGGCTGAGGCAGGAGAACTGCTTGAATTGGGAGGCAGAGCTTGCAGTGAGCCAAGATCATGCCACTGCACTCCAGCCTGGGCAACAGAGCTAGACTCCATCTCAAAAAAAAGGAAGACTAAATTAAGCTGTGCCTATGTGCGGGTGGGCTGACAACATGATAACGTTTATTACTTTATTGATTTAAAGAAAGCTATCCCCGACATTCCAGCGTGTGAGTGCACCAAAGTGTAACTTGAATTATTGTGAACGAATATATGGCTGAGGGCACTGGGACCTGTGGACTTTCTGTTGTAGGAGCGGGTCCTTGCAGCATCTTTAGGGCACTTCCACAACCGCAAACATCTCAGGACCATGGGTCGCGACTGGCAAGGAATGTGCCTTTCTAGTGTCAAGATGGAGCCAAACTTAAAATGACATCACTCTGGCTCTGCCAGGCTCCTGTTCCCCTAACATTAGCATTCCGTATATTTCTCTTTGGAGGGGACACAGTAGCTCATAACACATTCCTATCAACAAAGCCTGAGGACTCCCACGTCCCCCACAGCCTCGCCAACAGTGTAGGTGGGTCAATCTGATAAATGAGAAGTGGTTTCTCCGTATGATGTTAATTTTCTTTTTCTTTTTTCTTTTTTTTTTTTTCTGAGGCGGAGTTGAGTTCTTGTTGTCCAGGCTGGACAACAAGATGTGGTCCAGCTCACTGCAATGGTGTGGTCTCAGCTCACTGCAATGGTGTGGTCTCAGCTCACTGCAACCTCCGTCCCCCGGGTTCAAGTGATTCTCTGCCTCAGACTCCTGAGTAGCTGGGATTACAGGTGTGTACCTCAACACCTAATTTTTTTATGTTTTTAGTACAGACGGGGTTTCACCATGTTGGCCAGGCTAGTCTTGAACTCCTGACCTCAAGTGATCCACCCGCCTTGACCTCCCAAGGTGCTGGGATCACAGGCATGAGCCACCATGTCCGGCTAATTTTTGTATTTTTCATAGAGGTGGGGTTTCATCATGTTGGTCAGGCTAGTCTTGAACTCCTGACCTCAGGTGATCTACCCACCTTGGCCTTGCAAAGTGCTGGGATTACAGGCGTGAGCCACTGCTCCTCCCTTGATCTTAATTTTCATCTCTGAGTTCAGGAGTGTGGTTGAGCATCTTTTCACACGTTTAAGGTCCCTTTTCTTTTTCTGAACAACACACAGTTTTCATGGAGTACCCACTGTGAGCCAGGACTGTGAAGTCAGCAGGCACATGATCACGAACAAAACAGATGGGAGTGTCTGCCTTCTTTAAGCTTGCATTCTATTGCAGGCGATAAACAAGAAACAAATAAGTGAAATGTATTATAAGCCAGAGGCATGAGTTTCTTGTTGCTGCTGTAAGAAATTCCCACCAGCGTGGTAGCTCAAAATAAAACCTGTTTCCTCTTGCCATCCTGGATGTCGGAAGTCTGGACTCAGCCTCGCCGGGCTAAAGTCAAGGTACCGGCTGGGCTGCTTCCTTCTGGAGGCTCTGGGGGAAGATTCATTCTCTTGACTTTTTCGGCTGCTAGTGGCTGCCGGCTCGCCTTGGTTCGTAGGGGAGAGGTCACGGCGGGCGGGGGCTGGGTAGAGAGGGCCTGTCGGACACTGTAGGAATTTTGGCCTTCTCCCTGAGTGACGTGGGAAACCAGCAGAGGGGACCTGATATGACAGGTGCTTTTAAATTACACTCTTGGGCTGGGCACAGCGGTTCACACCTGTAATCCCAGCACTATGGGAGGCCGAGGTGTGTGGATCACCTGAGGTCAGGAGTTGGAGACCAGCCTGGCCAACATGGCAAAACCCCGTCTCTACTAAAAATAACAAAAAAATCAGCCAGGCATGGTGGTGGGCGCCTGTAATTCCAGCTACTCAGAAGGCTGAGGTGGGAGAATTGCTTGAGGCGGAGGTCACAGTGAGCAGAGGTCGCGCCATTGCACTCCAGCCTAGGCAACAAGAGCCAGACACAGTCTCAAAAAAAAAAAAAAAAAAATTACACTCTTACCACCGAGTTAGAAGAGAGAATAAAGGGTTAGGGAGGGCAGGAGGATGGTCCGAGTCCAGGAGGCTGTTGAAATGATTTGTGCAGGAGGAGCCAGTTGTATGGCGTGCAGGGCCCAGTGAAAAATAAAAGGGTGAGGCCTCCAACAGCAGGGGATCAAGCCAGCGTGAGACCTGCTGCCCAGGTCTCAGGTCGGGAAGCCAGCCCTGCGGTGTGGGCCGCGGCGGGACAAACTGCATGGAACCATTGATAGTGGAAGGAAGCCCGCAGGGCCTGCTCATGGACTAGATGTAGAAAGAGGAGTGTCAGGGGCAGCACCAAAGCTTCAGCCTGAACACCTGGCAGGACAGAGCTAGCGCCGCTGACAAAGGCAGGCTGCAGGAGAATGGCCAGGAGGCAGAGCCCAGTGCAGAGACCAGCAGACCATGGTGTTCAGTCCCAAGACAGGACCAGGCCTTCCGCAGAAGAGACACAAGGCAGGACCTGGTGCCCTCGCTGGGGATGGGGGAAGCCAGTGAGGCAGAGGAGGAGGGGGTGGCAGAGCCAAGCGACATGTGTGCAGGGGACCGGAGATGCCGTCACAGCAGTTCCAAATGCTGCCAGATGGAGCAAGACACCAGCGAAGGAAGTCATTGGTTCACGGGAGGTACTGGATGGAGAGGGTTGGTTGCAGGATGGAGGACGCGGACTGGGGACAGCAAGTCAGACAGCTCTTTGCAGCTGTTTGGAGGTAAAAAAAGGCAGAGGAAACAGTGCAGGGTCCGGAGGGATGGGGCTGGGCAGTTTGGGCTTTGGTTTTCCATCGCTGCTTTTTGTCAGATGGGGATGGCAGCATGCTTCCGTGCCTGTGGGAGGATCCAGGCAATGTCAGTGGCGTGACGGGTAGGAGCAGGAACCAGTGGGCAGCAGAGTTGGCCCGGGCGGGGTGTGGGTCTGGGGAGGCCAGCTAATGGCCGGGGGCAGGCACTTTTCTGGCTGGCGCTTTCCTGGCTGTGCTGTGGGCCACGGGCACAGGCGCCATTCAGCATCTGTCAGCTGCCATCAAGAGCCATTGCCATGAGCCGAATGACCTGCCTATGTAAACGAGGTCACTTACGAGGTTCTGCTCATCCTGGCGGTCCCCAAGCTGCTGTGGGGCTGGGGCTCTCTCCTGCAGCATCCCTGGTGGACCCTGGGTGGGGGCAGGGTGAGGATGAGGAACAATCACAGCTGCTTCTTAGCTGTGCCCCACCCAGCTGTATGCTGAGCGTGAGAAAGAGGTGCCTGCATGTCAGACCTGTGCATTCACCTTCCCGCACATAAAAGGGAGGGAGCATGGGCTCAGAGCCACTAGCAAACACATTGTTAGCCATGGCTCTCTTTCAACCAGTGAAATCTGAGTGGAAGGCCCACTTAGCAAACCAGGTGCATGGTGGGGCCACTCCGGGAGCTCACTCAGGTTCTGAACCCTCTGGGGAGGAGCATTCCCAGGGCTATGGGCTGTAAGTGGTCCAGTCTGCTGACCACATCCTGCTCATGGGCAAGCATCTCTGCTGAGGCTGCCTCCCACGGGACCGAGTGGCACTCCTACCCACTCCTTAAAGTCCAAAACCTCACTACAGGCCTTTCCAAAAGCCCATGTTGTCCCTGGACCACTGGGCATAGAGCAGATTTCCAGGTCACTTGAGGGCCTGGAATGTGGGGCAGGCAAGGGTGGGGGACAAGGGGATTGCACCACATCTAGAAGACAGAAGCCCAACATCGCAACAGACCCTTCAACGGCCAGCGCTCCCTCTGTGCCCAGCACGGCACCGTGGAAGGTCTTTGCTGTCCAGTGCTTGGTGTCTGAGCACTGGCCCAGGTGGGGGCAGCCTGAGGATGCAAGAACCTGAGCTGTCTTCCAGAATGGGGAGTATCTTAGCCGCTGACATCCTCTTCACACCCCAGAAGGCTGCTCCTGGACAGCACTGGGGCCTGGGGGAACCTCCTACCTTCTCCCCAACCATGGTGTCCCCGCTCAGACCACGATGCCGGGCCCGGCCCCGGCAAGGAGGGTGCACACAGTCACTGGGGGGCACAGGCCTGGACCCACCAGGCATGCAGCCTGTCCTAGACCTCCAGGGATCAGAGCAGGTTGGCGCTGGCGAATGCAATGGCAGACAGACCCCCATGGGGAGCAGCACCCCAGTGTGGCCCCGCATGCTTGGGAGTTCACACAGTAAATCAGGAAGTCTGTGGCTTGCTCAGTGGCTTGGGGCACCCTGGCTGGCCTTGTTGGGGAGTGTCTTCCTATCTTGCTCCCCACACCAAAATACATTCATGAGAGTAAAGACATATCAAAACAAAAAAAAAGCAAAAAAACACGTAACCTTACTAGAATATGAGCTTTTTTTGGTAATGATCTTAAAGTACAGAGGTCTTAAATCCAAGAACCAATAAAAAGAAAGATGGAAAAATATCCTGTCGTAAAAATTAAAACTTCTTACATGACAGACAAAGCCAAAAGCCAATGGCAAACTAAGAAAAACGCATTTTCCACATATGAGAAAAGGTTAATTTCCTTAATATTTAAATCCTCTCACAAACCCATTTGCGAAGGACCAAGAACCAAGTAGAAACCACAGGCAAAGCGCATGCATGAAGACTTAGCAGGAAAAGGAATGCAAAGGGCAATTCGATGCCAGGAGAAAAAAATACTCAATTATTATGACAGAAATATAAATTTGCAATACTATGTGATGGTTAAACATGCTCATAAAATTTTATGGGAAATGTTGATTTGAGTCTTTAGAATACGATTCAATAATATCTATCAGAAATAAAAATGAACATAACTTTTTTTGACCACTTCTTTTTTTTTTTTGAGACACGGTCTCCCTCTATTGCCCAGGCTGGAGTACAGTGGCACGATCACGGCTCATTGCAGCCTTGACCTCCCAGGCTCAGGTGATCCTCCTACCTCAGCCTCCTGAGTAGCTGGGACTACAGGTGTGCACCACCACTGCCTGGCTAAATCTTGTATTTTTACTAGAGATGGTGTTTTGCCACGTTGCCAAGGCTGGTCTTGAACTCTTGAGCTCAAGCAATCTGCCCGCTTCGGCCTCCCAAAAACCGCTGGGATTACAGGCATGAGCCACCACACCCCCACCTGTTTGACCACTTTTAATCCTACACTTATACCTGTGTACAAAGACATAAGGTTCTGTATTGCAGTGTATTTTGGTTGCAAAACATTAGAAACGACTTATGTGGAGGAAACCAGGCAGCCACCACTGCCTGCCAGATGCAGTTTGTGAAATCCCAAGGGCAGAGCTGGGACAGCCTGAGCCCCACCTCACTCCTCCCCTCATTTGGGAGGAGGTGCACCCAGGAGCACCACCTGCCCTCCTTCCTGGGGCCACTCATTCCCCATGCTGATTGAAGGAGTTGTCACACCAGAAGTGTGGGTGCCTGAGGCACCGTGGTGAGGATTCCAGGTGGTCTGGGGTCGAGGCCAAGGCCTGGGAGCAGCTGAGGGCATGGGTGAAGTGCATTTTGAAGGCAGGGAGGAGGCTGACTGGAGTTTGGGGAGAGACACACAGCCCAGTGGCAATGAGGCTGCTTGGTCTGTGGAATCACAGGTCCGTCTGGGGGCACCATGGTGGCAAAACACAGCAAAGGGACTCGGAAGTGTGGGTGGCAAAGTGCAGGGGCCTGAGGAGCGCCCACCTTCGTGAGGGGAGACGCCCGGTGCGGATCTGCCGAGGAACGCAAGTGGCCCCCAGCCAGCCGGAGCGGAGCCGTGCGCCTCAATTCTCTCCACATAATGTGCCTTCCTGCATTTCCACAGCTACAGACTCCACGCTAAGCTCTGAGAAATCAATTTCAACGGCAGCTTGACTAAGTACAGGATGTTTTCCTTTCTTCTCATCTCTCACACCGCCAGATATGCCTGATGGACAATTAAAGGACCTGTGTTCCTCTGCTGTTTGGAGAGCCGAGAGTGCCTGAAAAGAAGGCACTTAGGGAAATGACAGGATAAGAAACCAGACTGACCCACAACATGCAAGATACCTGCATCTTCCACAGCGGCTCCTGCCCGGTGGGAGGGGCCCTGATGGAGAACTCAGTCTGCTCAAAGAATAAATGCCCCGTGTTGCAGCAAATGGGGATGGATTGCTCTGCACCTGCTAAGAGAATCGAGCTGTTCAATCAATACCCTCTCTGTGTGACATAACACAGTAGATTACAGAAACCAACCACTGCTCCCCCGAATGTGGATGCCGGGCTTAGAGAATGGATTCTGGAGGGACCCCTCTGAAAGCCAGTCCAGCAAGACAGCTTGCGGAGGGGAGATCTGGCCATCTCTGTCCCCGCTCAGCCCAGCAAGGGACTGAGCAGATCCACGGGGAGTTTTGTGCTAACTCAATTCCCATTTCCAGGAATAAAATCAGTCCTGTCCAAAAACCTCCCCTCCACATCTTATCTAGAAACAGATGGGCTGGGAAAAAATGCTCCCTGGAGCACCTCAGCCTGCCCTAGTCCTTGGCCGGCCTGGCCACACGTCCCCACACTGCCCACCATTGCTACCCACCCCTGCTTTTGTTTCTGATTGGTGTGCAGAGGCGAGAGAATTCTGTTACCAGAAACTGAGGAGACCCCTGGGCCGCAGCAGCCACAGGCTGTTGGTGATGCAGGTGTGATCTGCTATGGGGGTGGATCCCCGTCTTTATGGAGCATCCTTCCTCCTGCAAGATTTGCTTCCAAAGAGTCAAAGCCATGGAGCTCCAATCCCTGAAACAGAGGTAGCCCCTTCCTTTCATTCTAAGACAGGAGGGACAGGAATCGGGTCCCAGATACGGAGTTTGACTGTTACCTTGGAAATAAAGAGCAAGATAAGATCTGCAGACCAGTGTGGAAGAAAGACCGCTTTCCTTGAGGACAATGCGTGGCAGGATGGATTTAATATGGGGATGCAGGGGGCAGAATGGACAGAAGGCCACTCTGGTGATTCAGGAGACAGAGACAGGGACTGTTGCTTGAGCCTTGTGTGTCAGAACAAAGCGAATGAGGGCCAAGTGTGCCCACGCTCCTGGTCTTGTAGGAGTCACCTTAGAGGAAGTCTGACTGGCCTGCCCAGCTCCCGCCTGCTGACTTATGTTTGTTGTTGGGTGAGCATTGGGTGGTGCCCATCCAGACCCAGGCACCAGGCCTGGCGCAGAGTGAGGCAGGGCGGGTTCGGACCCCCCACTGTGCCGATGCCTCCATGTCCAGCAGGCACTGAATGGGTGGCCCTCCTAGTTCCCCTGCTCTCTCATCTGAGTCAAAGCAGCATTTTAGAGCTGGAAAGAACCTCCAAATATTTTTGGCCAGACGACCCCCCAGGTGCCCCTGCTCTGTCTTCACACTGACCCTGGGCCGTTGGCCCTGTGCCTCTCACCTTCTGTCCCAATTCAAGGCAGGCTTGGACTCACGAGGGCTCCCTGGCACTCCCACTGCAATGCTGGGACTGTCGTGCTGAGTCCTGGATATGTGGGATCATCAGGCCTTCCAGGGGTCCAGACCTCGGGGCAACGAGGAGAAAAGCAGCGTGGTGAGCCTGGCAGTGGTGGGAAGAAAACCAGCCTCAAGGCATGCAGGGATGCCTTCGTCTGCGTCAGGATTTCAGACTTCAGATCTCACGGCATATGTTTCGTCTCTTTTGGTTACAACGGGCCTGAGAGTATTTGTGGACAGGCAAAGGGCTGCAAGGAGGCTGAGATTGAGGGTTGAGAGGAAGGGACAGGAAATGACATCAGAGGCTTTGAGGAAGGAGACCCTCGATGAGTTAACCCCCGTAAAGCCCTACGAAAAGGGCCCGGCACACAACAACCACCGTGTGAGCATTCCTGTCCATCATCCCCATGGTTATTACTATTAATTGAAGAATAGAATTTTTGAGTAGTGCCTAGTGCAATGCTGTAGACCAAAGAGGTGTTTTAAAGCAGAACTATTTGGACAATCCATTCTGAGCTCTTTAAAGCAGAAGAGAGGATGGTTGCTTCATGAATAATTATTAACGTTCACTCGTTCATTAGATGCCATGGCAGTTGGTCTTTTCCAGACCTGCCACCCTAAAAGATTCCATCCCCCATGCATGTTCTTCCTACAATGTGAGGGCAGCCCTCCTCCTATCTTGTTGGGGGGCCTGTGTCCCCACTCCTGTATCCCAGGCAGACTTTGTGCCACCTCACCCAATAGAGTACAGAAGATGTGATGTGATGTGACTTCCAAGACCAGCTCACAAAAATGCCATGTGTATATTTCTACCTTGTTCTCCTGGACTTCCCTGGGTACCCAGCAGCTGTGCTGGGGGAAGCCAGGCAGCCACACGGAGAAGCCACGTGAAGGTCTTATGCCAGCACCCCCAGTGGCGGTGCCAGGTGCCAGCCAGCATCAGCAGCCTAGGGTGGGATGAGGCTTCAAGTGAGCCCAGCGCCTGCCATTGGGCCCTCTCCACCTTCAAGCCACCCCAGCTGATGCTTTATGGAGCAGAAAGAAACTGCCCCTTCTGAGCTCTACTACAACTGCAGATTGGTGATTAAAATAAACGATTATTGTTGTTTGAGGACCGGGTGTGGATTGACTTGTTATGCATTACAGGTATGGAATCGCTTACAGGGCCTGGAGGAGGTATCGCCAGATCCAAAACCGAACACATGTGACTTGCCCTGAGACCAGCTGCTGAGAGGAAGCAAAGTGCGGCGGGACCTGAGGGTGTCTGTTGACACCCAAGGGGCCTCCAGGAGGCTGAGAGTGAGGGCTGAGAGGAAGGGGAGGGAAATGTTAACAGCGGCTTGGAGGCACGAGACCCTTGTCATGTCCTGGCAAAAAGCCTGGTACCAACGTGGCTTCAAGGAAAATTAGAAATCACCTTAATAAACTCAATAAGCTACCTATGAAGTTTCAAGACAGAATATTCAAAACACCACCTGACTGCTTCTGGAGGCCAAGGATAAAATGCCAGAGTGGCAAGACATGTTAGAGGCTGGCCTGGTACATGGGAGAGGACCAGGGTTGGCTGCATTTGAAAATAAAACTGCTTCTCCTTGCCTGCCCCCTCCAGCTGATAAACAATAAATGGCTTCCAGGGTTCCATTTCCAAGATACACAAAGAAACTCCCAAAAAACCATTCTCTCACAAGAAGTAACTAAATGCTGAGTGAAATGCAAAATCACAATGGCCTGAAGGCTGTGGGGAATAAACACACACAGGCAGGTACTGGACGGGAATACGAGTGTGCAGGTGGTGAGTGTTGATGTGGTGTGGGTCTAAACACACACAGGCAGGTACCGGATGGGAATACAAGTGTGCAGGTGGTGAGTGTTGATGTGGTGTGGGTCTAAACACACACAGGCAGGTACTGGACGGGAATAGGAGTGTGCAGGTGGTGAGTGTTGATGTGGTGTGGGTCTGTGTCCCCACCCAAATCTCATCTTCAGCTGTAATCCCCAGTGCTGGAGGTAGGGCCTGGTGGGAGGTGATTGGAGCGTGAGGGCGGGGTTCTCATGAATGGCTTAGCACCCTCCCCACTTGATACCACATGGTGAGTGAGTTCTCATGAGATCTGGCTGTTTAAAAGTGTGTGGCACCTCCCCCAGCAATCTCTCTTGCTCCTGCTCCAGCCATGGAAGACGTGCCTCATTCTTTGCCTTCTGCCATGATTATAAGTTTCCTGAGGCCTCCCGAGAAGCCGCGCAGATGCCAGCACCATGCTTCCTGTACAGGCTGCAGAACCACGAGCCAATTAAACCTCTTTTCTTCATAAATTCTCCAGTCTTGGCCAGGCGCGGTGGCTCACGTCTGTCATCCCAGCACTTTGGATGGCCGAGGCGGGCGGATCACGAGGTCAGGAGATCAAGACCATCCTGACTAACACAGTGAAACCCCGTCTCTACTAAAAATACAAAAAAATTAGCCAGGTGTGGTGGTGGGTGCCTGTAGTCCTAGTTACTCAGGAGGCTGAGGCAGGAGAATGGCGTGAACCCCGGAGGTGGAGCTTGCAGTGAGCCGAGATTGCGCCACTGCACCCCAGCCTGGGCAACAGAGCAAGACTCCATCTCAAAATAAATAAATAAATAAAAATAAAAATAAAATAAATTCTTCAGTCTCAGGTCTTTCTTTATAGCAGTGCAAGAATGGTGTCACATAAGTGTGGGGCAACTTTTGTGTTTCTCCAGCTTGTCCAGAGGGCTCATGGTCATGGAGCAGCGCCAGGCTGCTAAGGCTGTGTTGGGAAAACCTGCCGTCCTTCTGGACGAGCACAGAAGGAAGTGTACTGGAGGAAGCACAGAAAGAAGGCCCAACCCAGCAGGCTGGTGGAGAGTGAGCGAAAACCCAGAAAAAGAGGAAGCCAAGAAGGGAAACGGAGAACCCCCATTCTGTATAAAAACTCTGCCCAGGACTCCAGCTGGACCCTCAAGCATGCTTGTGAAACAGACGAGAAGCAGCTTGAAGTGGGCTTTGGAGTCCCACTGTGACAGTTAATTTTATGCCTCAATTTGACTAGCTTATGGGGTACCCAGGTCTTTGGCTAAACATGATTTCTGGATGTGCCTGTAGGGGGTTTTCTGGAAGAGATCAAGCTGGAGAAACATAAAGCTTTCCCCACACTTGCATGAGGCCATTCTCACATTGTGATAATAAGTGAACTCAGTAAAGCCAACAGCAATCCCCATGCCAGTGGGCATCATCCAACCCTTCAAGGGTCTAAGGATAACAGGGGAGGAGGAAGGAGAACACCGTCTCTCTGCCTGAATGCTGGAGCTGAGACATCGGTTTCCTCCACCCCTCGGCCTGGTGTTTATACCATGGGCTCTCTGGGGTCTCCAGCTTGCAGGTGACAGAACCATGGAGGTTCTCAGGCTCCACAGCCACATGAGACAATCCTCATACTGAATCTCTTTCTCTCTGCAGACCCCATCGGTTCTGTTTCTCTGGAGAACCCTGACTCATACACCTGTCAACTACTGACATGACAGCGTTTGCAGTTTTGCTCTAACCAAGTAAATTGGCTGTTAAAACAAAAACATCAACCCTCTTTGGAGCAATATAACAGAATCCAGAATCTCACAACATAGTAGTAATAGTCTTCAAAATTATTCAACATTTGAATGTGGAAGTCAGGAAGATGTGACTCATTTACGAGGAAAAATACCCCACGATGAATCTCAGGATGAACCGAATGTTGGAATTACTAGACAAGAACAGCTGTTTCTAACTATGCTCAGTGTGGAAAAGGAAAATATTCTCATAGCAAATGGGAAGAAAAAAATTGCAGCAGAGATACAGAATGTGTAAAAAGTATCCAACGGAAATGTTAGAACTCAAAAATAAAGCAGAAGAAAAAAATTTGCCTGATAGAGTCAATAGCAGATTGGGGATGATAGAGGGTGCACTTGAATATAGAACTATCGTCATCATCTAATCCAAAGAAGAGAGAGAGAGAGAGAGAAGACACTGTAAGGATGAATCACACCCAGAAACTTATTTTTGGAAAATCTCACAAACAAGTATTGGAATCTCAAAGGGAGAGGAGAGATTGTGGGGAAGAAAAAAATGGAAGAAAGAATGTCCTCAAACTCATGAAATTGGGCAAAAGGTATAAATTTATGATTCAAGAAGCACAAGGAACTGCAATCAGGATACATTTGCAGAAGCTCACATCCAGGCACAGCAGCAAATGGCTAACAGCCAAAGATAAAGAGGAAACGTTGAAAGTAGGAAGAGGAAAAGAACACGAGAACAACCACAGCTTCAGCCTTCTCATCCGAAATCATGCAGGTTAAGAAGAGAGCCTTCTCAATCCAGAACTCCATATCCAATTAAATATTCTTCAACAATGAAGAGTAAAGGCATTTCCAGTAAGAGGAAAACTAAAATAGTCTTTTCTCAGGAGACCTTCCCTACAAGAAATGCTGAAGAAATGTCCTCAGCAGAAAGAAAACACCACCAGGTGGAAATCTGGGTGTTCAGAAACAAAAGAGCATCGGGAATAGGAAACAGAGAGGTAAATAGAAAAAAGACTATGTCTCCCTTCATTTTGTTAAAGCACATATGACTGGTTAAAACAAAAAGCATACTGGGTCTTATGGGGTTTATAATGTTTATGAAATTATTCATTTGATTACTATTACATAAGGATAAGGGTGTGGAAGGCTCTATAGGATTGCTAAGTGGTACAATATTAGCCAGATTGAAAAATACGGGAATGTATATGTATTAGTCCATTTTCACACTGCTGCTAAAGACATACCCGAGACTGGGCAATTTACAAAAGAAAGAGGCTTAATGACTTATAGTTCACATGACAGAGGAGGCCTCACAATCATGGCAGAAGGCAAGGAGGAGCAAATCGCATCCTACAGAGATGGTACCAGGCCAAAAAAAAAAAAAAGCCTGTGCAGGAAAACTCCTCCTTATAAAAACCATCAGATCTCGTGAAACTTTCTCACTCTCACGAGAACAGCATGGGAAAGACCTGCCCCCATGATTCAATTTCCTCCCACCAGGTCCCGCCCACAACCCATGGGAATTCAAGATGAGATTTGGGTGGGGACACAGCCAAATCATATCAGTATATCATAATCCTTAGCATAACCACCAAAAGAATAATGCAAAAATATATCACTAAAAGTCAAGAGGTAAAGTATGTTGGAATTCTAAAAATTAATGAAATAATCCAAAAGAAGGTAGGAAAGAGGGCTGGATGCGGTGGCTCATGCCTGTAATCCCAGCACTTTGGGAGGCCGAGGCGGGCGGATCACGAGGTCAGGAGATCGAGACCATCCTGGCTAACATGGTGAAACCCCGTCTCTACTAAAAATACAAAAAAATTAGCTGGGCATGGTGGCGGGCGCCTATAGTCCCAGCTACTCAGGGAGGCTGAGGCAGGAGAATGGCATGAACCCAGGAGGCGGAGCTTGCAGTGAGCCGAGATCGCGCCACTGCACCCCAGCCTGGGTGACAGAGCAAGACTCCATCTCAAAAAAAAAAAAAAAAAAAAAAAGAAGGTAGGAAAGTAGGAGAGGAACCAAAAAAAAAAAGAGAGAGAGAAAAAACAAAACAAGTAAAAAGACAGTAATCCAGTAATCCAGATGATTTAAAAAAAAAAAAAAAAAAGCAAGGCCTAACTATATACTCTCTATAAGAGAAGCACTTTAAATATAAAGACAATGATTGAAAGTAAATGGATGAAAAACCGTAAGCCTTGCAAACAGTCAGACCAAGAAGTTAAGGCAGCTTTATTAATGTCAGGTGAAATAGACAAAGAATGTTGTCAAAGATAAAGACAGAAATTTCATAAAGATCAAAGGGTTAATTTATTGGGAAGACAAAATAATTGCAAATGTGTGTACACCTAATAACAGAGCTTCAAAATACATGAAACAAACATTACAAAACTAAAGGAAGAAAGATAATTCCATGATCATAGTAAGAGACGTTGACACCCTTCTCTAGCAACTGATAGAAGAACTGGAGAAAAAAAGTCAATAAAACACTGAAAAAAAATTATATGAAAATGGTAATGACTTAGAATAGACAAAGTATACCAATCATATCAATTGTATTGATATGATTGATATGTATTTAGCAGTACACCCAACAACCAAAAGACAGACTTTTTTTTTTTAAGTACACGTGATCGGCTCAGCAAGATGAGTCATTTCTAAGCCATAAAACAAACATAATACATTTTAAAGACTTGAAGTCATACAGAGCATGTTCTCTAACTGCAATGGAATTAAATTAGATATCAGTGACAATAAGGTATCTGGGAAACTCCTATACATATGGGTGTCAACAACATACTTCTAGATAATTCATGGTCAAAGAAGAAATCACAGTGGAAATTAGAAAATAGTTCAAAAAATGATCATGAAAGTGTAACATATGAATTTATGGGATTCAGTTAAAGCAGTGCATAGAGGGAAACATATAGCTTTAAAATGTTTTTTATCTGAAATGAATAAAGGTTTAAAATCAAAATCCAAAGTTCTCCCTCAAGAACTAAAAGAAGAGCAAAATCAGTCTAGGTATGTAGAAGGAAGAAAATAATAACAATATGAGAAGAAATCAAAGAAATGGGAAATCAGTCAAAAATAGGGAAAATTAACAAAGCTAAAAATGTATTCTTTGACAAGATTAAACAAATGGCAAAACCCTAAACTTACCCAGAAAAAAATGAGGAAGAACAAAAATTGTCAATATCAGGAATAAAAGAATGAATGTGATTTCAGATCTTATAGATGTTAAAAAGATGAGGAATTATTATGAATAACTATTTGCAAACAAATTCATTGACATTAAAAATATAAGAGAATATCATGAACAACTTTATGCCAACAAATGTGACAACTTTGTTAAAAGGGGGAAAAGCCTTGAAAAATGCAACCTACCAAAAATTTACATTATGTGAAAGAGAAAATCTGAATATCTATATAGCTATTTTAAAAATGTTTTTTTAAAAAATAAAAGCAAATTTCGCCAAGAAAATTTCAGGCCTGGATGGTTTCACTCGTGAATTCCAAGAACATTTCAAGAAGAAATAACGCTGAATATACACAAACCCTTTCAGAAAGAAGATGAGAAGGGAAAATGGCCCAACTTGTCTTATGAGGCCAGCGTAATCCAGATACCAAAACAAAGACATCACAAGAAAAAAAAAAAGCTATAAATCAATACTCCTCACAAACATAGACACAACAATCCTTAACAAAATAGCAACTCAGGAAATCTAGCAACGTATACAAATAATAGTACATTATGAACAAGTAAATTTTATCTCAAAATGCAAGGTTGGTTTAACATTTGAAACTCAATCAGTGTGATTCACCATATTAACAGAATAAAGGAAGGGAGAAAGCCATATAATCATTTTAATAGATACAGAAAAACATCAGATAAAAATTCCATATCCAATCATAAACTCCCAGAGAAATAAGAATAAGGGTAGGATAAAGGATAGCTTTATAAAGCATACCCTTTATAAAGAATAAAGGGTAGCTATGTAAAATCTATAGCTAATTATCACACTTAATCTTCCCTATAAGACTGGTAACAAAACAAGAGTTCTCGCTCTCGCCACTTCTATTCAAACATTTACTTGAAATTCTAGTCATTGCAAAAGGAAGACAAAGAAATAAAAGCATTCAGATTTGATAAGAAATAAAGCAGTTCCTATCTGTGGGTAAAATAATTGCTTGTGTAAAAAATGCTAAGAAGTCTGTAAAACAATTACTGGAATTAATAAGTGCATGTAGCAAAATTGAAAGATACAAGATACAGAAATCAGTCACAGTTTATATACTAATATCAAACAATTAGAAACTGAAATTTTAAAAATTACTCTTACAATAGCACCACAAGCCACATAAGGAATGAATTTAACAAAAAAAGTGTAACTCCTCCTCACTGAAAACCATGAAATGCTGCTGAGAGAAATTTACCTAAGTAAATGGAAGACAGACCCTATTTATGTATCCGGCATTGTCAAAAGGTCAGTCCTCTCTAAACTGATCTATAGATTCAGTGCAACCCAGCAGGCATTTTGCTGGAATGGAGACATTGACAGGCTGATTTTAAAAACGGATACGAAAATGGTAATGACTTAGAATAGCCAAAGCAATTTTTAAAAAGAACAAAGTTGAAGGGAAGGCGGGATAATCAAAGGTTGGTTGAGGGATGTAAACGGACAGCTAGGGAGGAGGAATGAGTTCAGGGCTCTATTGCACCTAGGATGACTGTAATTAATTAATAACAACTTACTAAATAGCTAGGAGAGTGGATTTCAAATGTTCCCAGCACACAGAAATGATAAATGTTTGCAGCGATGGCTATGCTAATCACCCTAAGATCAAATGATCATTACACACTACATACATGTATTAAAATCTTGCACTGTACCCCATAAGTATGGGCAATTATTATGTGTCGATTAAAAATAATTATAAAAGCAATAAATAAATACAGATTCCCAGGCCCAGATCGATCCACTGGATTTGAATTGTCAGCAAAGGAACCTGGGGCCTACATTTTAATGATGCCTCTGTCATTCCTATCATCAAGCAAGTGGCAGAAACCCTTAGACTAATTCTACTTGGATCAAATGGGAAATGTGTTTAGTGCCAAATATAAATAATTTTGTAATTGTGAGCTTTCCAAGTATAGTTCTACTTAAATCACATCATCAAGTGGAGACATTCTATGTTTAATGTACGTAAAGCACAAAACAAGCAAAACTAAGGTTTAAAATCCAGAGTGGTGAGCCCTGGGGCTTAGGGACTGGAAAGGAACAGGAGGGGCTTTCTCGGGGACTGGGAACATTCTGTTTATTTAACTTGTGCTGGATTCATGGATGTGTTTGGTTTGCAAAAATTCATCAAGTTATAGGTATATAAACAAAGTGTATGATATATAAACCCACATATATATGCCATATGTATGATACACATATACATCAGTAAAAGCAGCTTTCGGAAAGATTTAAAGGTGTAGGCTAACCTAAAAAGATGTAAAGGTAAAGGTTAATTGAAAAATAAGCATAAATATAAATGCTAAGAGTAGCTCTACTAGATCAGCATTTTTATTAATATGAAGGATACACAGCCCAAATATATGTGGACTTCAGATTATGTGCTTCGCCCCTGAAAAAGCACAAGAACAAGGTGGAGGGCTTAAATTCATCTGATTTTAAGATTTATTGTAAATGTATAATAACCAAGACAGTGAGGATTTTGCAAAAGGAAAGACATATAAATCAGTGATCTCTAACAGACAGTGCAGAAATATTTTCACACACATGTGAAATTCATGATTAACCAAAGTGCAGTGGCAATTCATGGGGAAAGAAAAGTTTTTTGACAAATGCTGCTGGAATTATGGGGTATACCTATGAAAAGAAAATGAACATTGACCCTCACCTCACACCACATACAAAAGCAAAACTTGAATCATAGGGCAAAGTGCAAAAGCTAATACTAAACTTCTAGAAGAAAACACAGGAGAAAATCTTTACAACGGTGGGGCACAGATTTCTTAGATTGGTTGCAAAAAGCACAAATCACAAAATATAAATTGAAAAAGTTAACTTTATCAAAATCGAAAACTTGAAAGCCACCACTAAGAAAACAAACAAAAAAGGTGCAAGGCACAGAGTGGAAGAGAGTATTGAAAATACATCTATCTGACAAAAGACTTATACCCAGAATATAGGAAGAACTTTTACAACTCACGGAGAAGACAAAAATATCTATTAGAAAATGGGCGGAACAGCTGGGCACAGCTCAAGACAATATGCACAGGGCCAATAAGCACACAAGAAGATGCCCAGTATCTTTGATCATCTGGGGCAAGGGTGGACCAGGAGACTGTGAAGGGACTGCCAAGGCCATCCAGGCTAGGGCACACAGTGCCTCTGTCCACCCCAACTGAAGCCTGGGTGTCCTCCTGGGGCCACTCTCAGACAGAGTCCCAGAGAGGAAAAGGAACTTACAGAGGAAATGAACCTCGATGACATCATTGGCTCAGGGGCTCAACTAAGTGCAGCTCAGGCACAGGATGAGGTTGGCCCAGGAATGAGGAGCTCGGACAGAAGGAGGAGTCCACACCTGGGGTTTCAGTGCCATCTGCCTGGTTTGTTGCCTCCCCCTCTGTCTCTCCCAATGCCCACTTGTCTCCCAGGATGCAGAGTACCCATCCCAGAGTCCCATGGTCCTGCCAAAGGGGATATGCCCCCCAACAAAGAGAAGCAGACAGACCCAGCCAGGAGGGCTGTTTCAACAGCTCAGAGACCAGGACCCCCGTGGGGTTCCCATATGGGCCAGAGCCAACCAACCACTGTCTGGATTTCAGATCCCCTTCCCTTTCCCTGCTGGTCCAGCACCTGGCATGGAGCATCCACCCCATAAGGTGAGGAGGCAGAAGATTCCTGCTGCAAAGAGCTCAGTGCAGGGCCTGGCACAAGTTAATTGTTCAGCAAGTGGCAGCTCTCTCACGATCTGTTTATGTCCCTGATGGCTCTTGGCTACAAGGGTGGAATTCAGAAGCAGGTCTCCAGCCCTGGGAGTGGGAATGACAAGATCAAAGCCGAACCTAATCCTCAAAAGACAACCTGGTATAGCGGGAAAATGTTGGTACAGGAAGATAAAGATGAAAATGGTACTAGGCAGATAAATATTCCCAGATCTGGCAGGGGTCTCTGATCCTTCACCTTAAGAAAGTCTGTGTGCCCAGTTTGTTTATTAATATTTTAGTTGTGCAAAGCACATGAAGTCTCAGCACTAACCTAGCAGCCCTGCAATGCTGTGGGGGAGAGGATGGGGCTGGGGCTGCAACCCCAGAAACAAAGGACCAGAGACCTCTATCACCACAGCCTCAGCCTTCCTGCCCCTCCAGCTCTTCTCCTGAATCTGTGCCCTGTGAGTGAATTCAGAAGTAAATGGGATGCTGGTGCGAGCACAAGCTGAACCATCATTCATGAAACCAAAGCCCACAGAGGGCCTTCCGCTAGCCTTTCCATGGGGTGGGTGCTTCACGAGCCCCGGAAGCACTTCATGTTCAGTCTCAGCCCCTGCATCTCCACTCAGCAGCCACTCAAGTCTTCGCGGAGCCTCTTCATCTTAAGCACAGATTTAGAAGAGGACGTCGTGGAGGTCAAGCAATTGCCTGCTTCATTTCCATGCATTGGCATCGCCAAGAAGGCCCCCAGAGACTTTTCCTAAGTAGCAGGCTTGGTACAGAATTATCAGATCGTCTCCATTTTTGTTGTTGTTGTTGTTGTTAAATCCCCTGGGTTGATGCTAACAAAATGCTAGCCGGAAAGACTGTTGAAATTGATGTGTCTCATTTCCTTTTGCCGTTTCTCTTAAACCAATGACCTTCACTAGTGCATTTAATAGCCTTTGGGTTTTTTTTTTAGCTTTGTTCTCATATTGCACCCTGGAACCAAGCAGGTGAAACTTCAGACCTCTCTGAGCGGCTATCTCTGCAGATGGATATTTGGGGCTGAGGGAGACCCCAGAGGAGGAGAGGGCAGCTGTAACGAGGGAGCTGGGGGCAGATCCCAGCTCTGAATCCCAAGTGTCCTGGGTTTGAGGCAGCCTCAGGCACTCCTGGCCCGTAACCTAGAGCCAGCAATTCTCCTCCATCTTTGCCTCAGTTTCTTCATCTGTAAAGTGAAGCAAGAGCAGTGCACTCTCCATAAAGCAAGGAAGGAGAAAATTCCTGCTGCAAAGAGCTCAGCTTAGGGCCCAGCACAAGTTAATTGTTCAGCAAGCAGTGGCTCTCTCACGATCTGTTTATGTCCCGGATGGCTCTTGGCTACAAGGGTGGAATTCAGAAGCAGGTCTCCAGCCCTGGGAGCGAAGGGTTACAAGATCAAAGCTGAGCCTGACCCTCATGAGGTGATGTGGGATTGGGGAAGATGAGGAGCTCTAGAAACCAGCAGAACTGCGGCTCTGCCACATCCCAGCGCATGGATCTTAGCACGTCTGAGACCCAATTCCCTCACTTTAAGGAGGAAGCAGGGTGGCATGAATATAGATGAAGCCCAAATGCACTTCATGCATGCACAGGGAAACACACACACAGCCCCCAGCACCATAGTCCACGTTCAGTTTTAGTAAAGGCACATTTCCTCCCCTCTCCCTCTCCCAGAAGGAAACTTGAGTACCAGGCAGCCTACCAGGATAGAAACCCCACCACAGAAACCCACTGTATTAGTCTGTTTTCACACTGCTAATAAAGACATACTCGAGATTGGGTAATTTATACAGGAAAAAGGTTTAATGGACTTACAGTTCCACGTGGCTGACAAGGCCTCATAATCATGGCAGAAGGCAAGGAGGAACAAGTCACATCTTACATGGATGGCAACAGGCAAAGACAGAGCTTATGCTGGGAAACTCCCCCTTATAAAACCATGAGATCTTGTGAGACTTATTCACTATCACAAGAACAGCATGAGAAAGACCTGCCCCCATGATTCAACTACCTCCCACTGGGTCCCTCCCACAACATGTGGGAATTCAAGATGAGATTTGGGTAGGGACAGAGCCAAACCATATCATTCCACCCCTAGCCCCTCCCAAATTTCATGTCCTCACATTTCAAAATGAATTATGCCTTCCCAACAGTCCCCTAACGTCTTAACTCATTTCAGCATTAACTCAAAAGACTACAGTCCAAAGTCTCATCTGAGACAAGTCAAGTCCCTTCTGCCTATGAGCTTGTAAAATCAAAAGCAAGTTAGTTACTTCCTAGATACAATGGGGGTATAGGCATTGCCTAAATACAGCCCTTCCAAATGGGAGAAATTAGCCCACACAAAGGGGCTACAGGCCCCATGCAAGTCCAAAATCCATCAGGGCAGTCAAATCTTAAAGCTTCAAAATGATCTCTTTTGACTCCATATCTCACATCCAGGTCACACTGATGCATGAGGTAGGTCCCCATGGTCTTGGGCAGCTCTGTCCCTGTGGCTTTGCAGGGTACCACCTCCCTCTCAGCTGCTTTCACAGGCTGGCGTTAAGTGTCTGCAGGTTTTCCAGGCACACAGTGCAAACTGTCAGTAGATCTACCATTCTGGAGTCTGGAGGATGGTGGCCCTCTTCTCGCAGCTCCACTAGGTGGTGGCCCAGTGGGGACTCTGTGTGGAGGCTCCGACCCCACATTTCCCTTCTGCACTGCCCTAAAAGAGGTTCTCCATGAGGGCCCCACCCCTGCAGCAAATGGGCATCCAGGCAACAGAGGATGTTTCCATACATCTTCTGAAATCTAGGTGGAGTTTCCCAAACCTCAATTACTGGCTTCTGTGCACTTGCAGGCTAACACCACATGGAAGCTGCCAAGGCTTGGGGCTTGCACCCTCTAAAATCACAGCCTGAGCTCCACATTGGCCCCTTTCAGCCATGGCTGGAATGGCTGGGATGCAGGGCACCAAGTCCCTAGGCTGCACACAGAATGGGGACCCTGGGCCTGGGCCATGAAACCGTTTTTTCCTCCTAGGCCTCTGGGCCTGCGATGGCAGGAACTGCCCTGAAGACCTCTGACATGCCCTGGAGACATTTTCCCCATTATCTTGGGGATTAACATTCGGGTCCTTGTTGCTTGTGCAAATTTCTGCAGCCAGCTTGAATTTCTTCTCAGAAAATGCAATTTTCTTTTTTGTCACATTGTCAGGCAGCAAATCTTCCAAACTTTTATGCTCTGCTTCCCTTATAAAACTGAATGCCTTTAACAACACCCAAGTCACCTCTTGAGTGTTTTGCTGCTTAGAAATTTCTTCCACCAGATATGCTAAATCATCTCTCTCAAGTTCAAAGTTCCACAAATCTCTAGGGCAGAGGCAAAATTCTGCCAGTGTCTTTGCTAAAGCATAACAAGAGTCACCTTTACTCCAGTTCCCAACAAGTTTCTCATCTCTATCTGAGACTACCTCAGCCTGGATTTCATTGTCCATATCATTATAAGCATTTTTGTCAAAGCCATTCAACAAATCTCTAGGGAGTTCCAAACTTTCCCACATTTTCTTGTCTTCTTCTGAGCCATCCAAACTGTTCCAACTTCTGTCTGTTACCCAGTTCCAAAGTTAATTCCACATTTTCAGCTATCGTTACAGTAGTGCCCCACTCTACTGGTACCAATGTACTGTATTAGTCTGTTTTTATGCTGCTAATAAAGACATACTCGAGACTGGGTAATTTATACAGGAAAAAGTTTTAATGGACTTGTAGTTCCATATGGCTGGGGATGCCTCATAATCATGGCAGAAGGCAAGGAGTAGCAAGTCATGTCTTACATGGATGGCAGCAGGCAAAGAGAGAGCTTATGCTGGGAAACTCCCCCTTATAAAACCATCAGATCTCATGAGACTTATTCACTGTAATGAGAACAGTATGAGATAGACCTGCCCCCGTGATTCAATTACCTCCCACTGGTTCCCTCCCACAACATGTGGAAATTCAGGATAAGATTTGAGTGAGGACATGGCCAAACCATATCACCCACCAAGCCCTTCACTTGAGGATCTGGGCTGGGCTCTCAGGCGAGAATCAGGAGGCACTGAGTTGGGATTCAGTCCAACAATGGCAACTCGATGGCATGTCCTGGCTCAGGGTTGGGCAGACAGGGCCTCCCTCTGGGGTTCACACTGGTTCTGAATAACAAGAACCATGCTGGGGCAATGACCTGGGGCCTGAGCCCTGCTCTTAGCCTGCTGGGCACCATGCCAGCCCAGGGCAGCCCACCAAGGCTGTCCACATGGCATCCTCAGTGATAGTTTCTAGGGCTGCTTCCTTGGCCCCTGACCAGCCCCACATCCCTGGACCTGGGCTCTGTGGAGGACCTCTCTCTGCCCTTCGGCTCCCATCCTCCCATCCCGCTTCCCCTTAGGGGAGCCCCTCCAGCCTCGTGGGTTCTGTCTGTCCCCACTGGTCAATCTCCCCCTACGCTTGGGCCCTGGACAGCAGACTGCCATGTCAAGCCTGCTTTTTGGCATCTCCACTTGGGACCTCCTCCCAGGCTCTGACACCTGCAATGCCCCACGTTGTTCCTGACCTCCCTTCCTTACCCTGCCGCTCTCTGTCTTTCTTTGTGCAATGAAAGCCCCTTACTCACCCAGAGCCCCCAAACCAAACACATAAGCTGTGTCGTTACTCATGTGACCCCTTCCAGTGGCCCCTGGAGTGCAGCCCCCCTTCCCTGTAGCTCCCTGTGAATCCTCCTCATCCATTCTCCACAAAGAGGCAGGGTTTTCAAAGCACAAATCAGACACCGTCACTCCCTCACTCAAAACCCCAGTGACTGCCTTTTCGTGAGACTGAGAGCTAATGGTCTGTTCAGGGCTGGCAAGGCCCTGCCTGCTCCCCAGGCCCTCCCCCTGCACCAGTCATGCTGACACCAACCCCCAACCTTTCCCCAAAGCCACCTACTCTTACCCTCAGGCCTCTGCATGGGGTGCTCTTCCCCACGTCATGGGCCATCTTCCCCAAAATGCCCCCCGAGTGACTCTGGGCCCAGCATCCTATTCATTAGGCTCACACCACTCAGCCATGGCCGACGTTTACCAACTTCTTCTATCTGCTTGCTTGTTTGTTTTCTGACTGTCCCTGCAGTTGGCTGAGTAACAGCCCTCCAAGATCGCCATGTTCTCATCTCTGGAACTGGACATGAACTTTGATGCGTCTTTATTCAGAAGAAGTGGGCTGCAGATGTGGCCACATCCAGAGTCTTCCCATCCTCCTGGCTTCTCCCTGTGGGTACTAAATTCAAGCATCCTTATAAAAGGTGGGGGAAGACACATGTGGTTGGGGGGAGACACATGCAGGGGAGAGACACATGCAGTTGGAGGGACACATGCAGGAAAGGAGACACATGTAGGGGGGAGACACATGCGGGGAGGGGAGACACATGCGGGGAGGGGAGACACATGCAGAGTGGGGGACACATGCAGAAGAGGAGGCACATGCACGGGGGAGACACATGCAGTGGGGGAGACACATGTCATGGGGAGACACATGTTGGGGGAGACACATGTTGGGGGGAGACACTTGCAGGGGGGGACACATGCGGGGCGGAAGACACATGTGGGGAGGGGAGACACATGCGGGGAGGAAAACACATACTGGGGGAGACACATGTGCGGGGGAGACACATGCAGTGGGGGGGGACACATGCAGGAGGGGAGACACATGCCGGGGGAGACTCATGCTGGGGAGAGACACATGCAGGGTTGGGGGAGACATGCGGAGGAGCAGGGGACGTGGAGATGCAGCAGAGATAGCTTGAAGGTGCTGGCCTGGAAGACTGGAGCAGCCAAAGGCCAAGGAACACCCAGAGGCTCCAGAAGCTGCAGGAGGCAGGAAGGATCCTCCCCTAGAGCCTCTGGAGGGAGGACAGCCCTGCCAACACCTTCATCTTGGACTTCTCGCCTCCAGAACTTGGAGAGAATGAATCTCCATTGCCTTAAGCTTCTCTGGTTGGGGTATCTTCTTACCATCAGTCCTGTCTGATGTAATAACGCTCTCTCTCCCTCACTAGGGCTCTGTTTGCCTTCAGGGAGCTCTAGTGAGGGAGAGAGAGCCTTACTCCATCACACGGTCAGAAAAGCTAAGAAAACAAAGCAGAGTCCAGGGCCTGAATGAAGCCGGGGCAGGATTCACATGGCGTCAGGGACAACAGGCTCCTGGCAGGAAAGCAGTCATGTCCCCAAGCAGCCTCAGGGCAAGGGCAGTGCAGCGGAACAGGACTGAGCGAGGGGAGAGAAAAGGGGCGGGATACGAGAGGTGGTGGGGACCTCGTGACAGAGGACAGAGGGCTCTCAGGCCTGTGGGAAGCTTCTGCGGGGTCAGGACCTCAGGGAATATTCTGTAAATCCACCCTGGCAGCAGGGTTAGGGAGGCGGCAGGGAGACCAGAGGGTGCAGTTGAGTGGTTCGTGACTGTGGGGTGGTGCTGGATAATTCAGGAGGTTGGCCTGAAAGACTTGTGGGTGAGTTGGATGTGAGATTCAAAAGAAAGCAGGTCACCCGGCATAGCTCCTGGAATTTGGGCCTGGGCAACAGGAAGGGCAGAACTGCTGTTCCCTGGACTGGGAAGGTGGGGCAGGAGCTGGCTGGGTCTGGGGTACGCTACAAACAGCCGTGCTGCAGACTCGCCAGGTGCAGGAGCATGTTAGATACCAAGGGGCACTGTCAGGTGGTGCGGTACAGCTGGGAATTCAGAGAAGAGGTTATGCTGAGATGTAGGTGAGGGGAGCACAGCAATGGGAGTTCCTGTCCTGCACTGGAGGAGGCACCTGGCAGGGGGCCACAGAGGATGGAGCCCTGAAACACCCAACCTTTAGAAGGTGGGAAGGTGCCAGCCTGGCCAACATGGTGAAACCCCGTCTCTACTAAAAATACAAAAATTAGCTGGGTGTGGTGCACGCACCTGTAGTCCCAGCTACTCGGGAGGCTGAGGCAGGAGAATCATTTGAACCCGGGAGGCGGAGGTTGCAGTGAGCCAAGATCGCGCCACTGCACTCCAGCCTGCAGACAGATTGAGACTCCATCTAAAAAAAAAAGAAAGTGGGAAGGTGGTGAGGCCCAGCACAGCACAGAGCCTGGGGAGGAGCAGCCAGGCAGGGACGAGGGCATGCAAGGCAGGGGCATGCACCATCCAGAGGAAGCGAGGCTTCCAGGGCAGAGGGAGGAGAGCCTGTGCCAGGTGCCGCTGGTTCCCTCCAGTCAGATGAAGGCTGGCATTGCCACCGTTGCGTTTGATGACGAGGAAGTCGCTGGTGAGCTTGCCCGGAGCTGCGTGGAGGAGCAGCCTGGAGAGATGGGATGTGGACGTTCATCTCTGCAAAGGAGGACAGAGAGGTGGGGCATGGCTGCAGGGGATGAAAGGAAAGACATTTCTTTGGTTAAGATGGGCAAAAATGGCAACATGTTTTTGAAGAGAGGACAGGTGTGGGGAGACAGAGCAGGGAGGAGGCGAGCTCCCAGGCCCACGGGATGGTGGTCCTGCATGGGGGCAGAGATGATTCACCTCCTGCAAGGAGCAAGGCAGGGCCAGGCAGGGGTCTGGGCGGTGGATCTTGTGATGGGTGTGATGGGAGCTGAGAGTTGGGCTGGGCCTTCCTCGGTGCAGTGAGAATCATGTCATCTGCTGGGGGAGAGGTGTGAGGAGGAGGCCCGAGGGGCAGGGGAGAGGCGTGAGGAGGAGGGCCGAGGGGCAGGGGAGAAAGAGTTAGAGCCCCTCCAAGGGAGTTGGGGCTGTGGGCAGGGAGAGGCAGAGGCAGGATTTCAGGACTTCCTTGGGCTGGGAAGTCATGAATTCAAACAGGGACCAGTCCCCAAGGCGGTGTGATTTCCCTGGCCCTGCTCAGCTGTCAGGGAGCAGGGAGGGGTGGACAGGGAGTCAGGTGTCGTCAGGAAGAGGGGAGGGTGGGCAATGCCAGGGAACTGAGAGCACAGGAGTGACTTCTGGGGGAATCCCAGCTGGACAAGCAGGGAAGTGACGAGGGGGAGACCACGGAGCAGGGTTTTGTGCTGCCTGCCCCGGCTGAACATCTGCAAGTGCACGACTGACTCCCATGAACATCAAATGTGCTCTTAGGCTGCAAGGATTTAGTGAGAGAATGACATAAGCTCAGCATGTGCCCAACACACAGTCGGGCTGAGAACTCCAAACCACCCAGGTGGTCCCAGAAGCAGAGCTGGCCACCCTTTCCTTGCTTGACAGCTTCCAAACAGAAGCAGCTGGTTGCTGTGCACAAGTCCAGGGAGCTGATAAGGAGGGGCAGCCTGGGTCCTCTGTGAGCCTGTTCACCCCCGCCCCAGGCCGGTGTCCCCAGGGGCCAGGGAGGCCATCTGGGTGCTCACTCGGCTCAGCTGGATTTGGGGAGAGTGAAGCCGGCAGCCTGAAGGCTCAGGGCACAGGCAGCCGATCGCGTGGGTTTTGGGTCCCATTTGCTAGGAAATTCGCAGAGAGGAGGGGAGAGTTAGTGCCGTTGCCTTGGCAACGCTCTGTCACATTCTAATGGGGCTCAGCAGTAGAAGGAGGCTTGTCTTATAGGAGCACAAAGCAGATCGATTTGCTGGTGTCCTGAGGCAGCTCAGTGGGAAAGCGGCTGCTTCCCGGATGCCTGCCGCCCGAGCTCCATTGGGAAGGCAGCAGAAGAGGGGCGGGTGGGGGTGTCCCAGGACCCACGGTACCCACCAAAGAGTGAGGCGGGGCTGATGCTGGGTACCCACTTAGCCTCATCCCAAGGCAGCTCAAGATCTCAGAGCTGGGGTGGAGGAGGTGGGCGGCTGCCCCAGACAGACTGGAGCTTTGGGACCCAGGCCCCACGCCCACCTCCACATGGAGCCTCTGCTCTAGGGAGCCTCCTGATTTTGCAGACAGGAACGCCATGGGATGAGGAAAAAGACAAGCATCTAAATGTGTCAGCAGTGAGGTGTGTTGGTGTCACGGACTGTGGCATTCCTGCACCTGAACTTCAGCCAACCCCAAAGGGATGGACGCAATGAAGAACTCAGAGCAACCTCCTCGAGGGGCCTGAGTGGACGCCAGATCCCCCAAAATCCAGAACTAGAGCCAAATAGCTAGGAGCTTGGGTTGCAGGAGCAAATATAAATATTAAAAGTACGGACAAGATACAAATAATACAAGCAGTACAGATTGAGAGGAGGGACAGGGTGGCCAGAGAAAGAAGAGCTGAATATTACCCAGCCTTTCAAAAGAGGAAGTGGGCGTTATTGTCAAAAACGGGACCACGGGATAGAGAATGTCTAATTCCAAACAGTTAATGGTCTTCATAGACTTTTCCTTCTCAGTCTTAGAAGATTCTTCTAGGAAACAATGCCTCGCGTGGTGAAGATAAACGTGCTTGAAGTCAGCAGCATCTTCAGCTTGACTTTGTTCCCCTTCCTTCTTTACATTGCAGTTCAATCTAATATTTCTGGGCTGCAAAGCCTGGGAAGGATGATGTCATCTTTTACACCAGCATTTGCCCATCCTTCCTATTTCTTTCTAGCCATTGCCACGTGCCAGGCACGGTTCTAAATATTTGGCACCGCTGTGGCTCCCTGACGCCACTCAGTTGGGCACTGAGGTGGGGCTGCCATCATCAATCCACCCCCAGGGAGATAAATGGGGCCCAGAGAGGGTGACTGGCCCAGAGCCTCAACAGCTCCCAAGAGGGGGGCTCTGGCTTGGAACCCAGGTCATTTGGTCTTAGAGGCCACCCTCTTACGTTTGCACACTTTGCATTTCCTGATCATGTGCACAGAGGAATGCCTGCAGGGCAGCCCCACGGTCAACACTGGCTATTCTGGGTAGGGGGCTTTCGTTACTTTTACATTCTTCTTTGTATTTTATCTTTTTAAAGAAAAACAATAATGTCTGTATTTAAAAAAAAAAACAGCTTTATTAAGATATAGTTTACTGGCCAGGCACGGTGGCTCATGCCTGTAATCCCAGCACTTTGGGAGGCCGAGATGGGTGGATCACGAGGTCAGGAGATCGAGACCATCCTGGCCAACACAGTGAAACCCCATCTCTACTAAAAATACAAAAAGTTAGCCAGGTGTGGTGGCGGGTGCCTGTAGTCCCAGCTACTCAGGAGGCTGAGGCTGGAGAATGGGGTGAACCCAGGAGGCGGAGCTTGCAGTGAGCCAAGATTGAGCCACTGCACTCCAGCCTGGGCGACAGAGTGAGACTCCGTCTCAAAAAAAAAAAAAAAAAAAAAATATATATATATATATATACACACATATATATAGTTTACATACCATACAACTCACTCATTTAAGGTGTACAATTCAATGGTTTTTGGTATATTATATTACTATATTTTTAAAACTGTGGTTGCATATGTGCAACATTAAATTTACCATTTTAACTGTTAAGTACACAAGTTAGTGGCACTGATGACATTCACCATATTGTGCAACCATCACCACTGTCAACTTCCAAAACTTTGTCATCATTCCAGGCTTAAACTTGTACCCATTAACTAATCATGTCCCAACCTCCTTCCCCTTAGCCCCTGGTAACCACTAATCTACTTCCCGTCTCTGTGAATTTGACTACTCTAGGGACCTCACAAAAGCAGAATCCTGCAGTACTTGTCCATCAGTGACCGGCTTATTCGCTGAGGATAATGTCTTCAAGCTTCATCTGTGTTGTAGCTTGTGTTGGAATTTTCCTTCTCTTCATGGCTGGTAACAGTTCATTGGATGGAACGCATTTGTCTGTTGATGCATCTATTGATGGACACAGGGGTTGTTCCCACTTTTTTTGTTTGCTTGCTTGTTTGTTTTATGAAGATGGTGTCTCGTTCTGTCCCCCAGGCTGGAGTGCAATGGCGCGATCTTGGCTCACTGCAACCTCCGCCTCCCGGGTTCAAGCGATTCTCCTGCCTCAGCCTCCTGACTAGGTGGGACTACAGGTGCCCATCACCACACCTGACTAATTTTCATATTTTTAGTAGATACCGGGTTTCACCAGGTTGGCCTGGCTGGTCTCAAACTACTGACCTCAGATGATCCGCCCGCCTCGGCCTCCCAAAGTGCTGGGATTACAAGCGTGAGACACCACGCCCGGTCTGTTCCCACTTTTTGGCTGTTATGAATAATGCTGCCATGAACATAGGCATGTACATATCCGCTCCAGTCCCTGCTTTCTCTTCCCTTGGGTGTGTACTCAGAAGTGGAATTGCTGGGTCACCTGGTGTGCAACTTTAAAAATAAAAACGATCCTTGCTAAAATTGGATCTGAGGTCTCAGTCCACTCAAGGAAATCAACGCAGCCTTTCTCTCCAGCCCACAGGAACAAAACCCCAAAGACGGGGGTCGCATTCCAGCTCTATGGCCACATCACATGTCTCCCAGAGCCCAGACATTTATTAGCGGCCACCTGGAGCACCAATGTGAAGGCTGAAGGAGAAACTTGGGTTGAGGCCCGGTGTGCTGCGCGCGCCCCATGCATGTAGAGTTCTTATGCATATAAAGTGTGTTTATTCCCGCACTGGATCTCCTCAGTAGCCCCTGAGACCTGCAGTATATGCACCATTCATTCCCATTCAACAGATGTGGGAACTGAGGCTCAGACAGCCACTACCTGGAAAGCCCTTCAGCTCCAAATGCAGGGTCCACTCCGGCTCCTGGCTGCCTCCCTCAACGATCCCCAAGGGGCTTACAAAAAGCTTTCCTCCATTCTAGGACAACAAAGACACTGGGGGTAGTAACCTGAGGGGGGCAGAGAGAAAAGTCTCCACAGCTGCACCCCCCAATTTCTTCCCAGCACCATCTCCTCGAAGAGTCTTGGGGGCCACCCTGCCTGAGGGGCCGTGGCATATCACCAGGAATGCCACTGCTTAAACTCCTCTGAGGCTGGGAAGCCCACCCAGACCAACAGGCCGGCCCTCTGGCTTCCCTGGAGGGAGCTCTGTCCCCAGGGCTCAGAGAACAGAATCCCCACAGCAAAGGCCCTCAGGGTGCAAGGGCCGTGTCAGAGGGCCCCTTCCCATCTTCTCTTCTTCAGCACATGTGCCCAGCTCCTGCACCCAATGCCCAGGGGATGCCTCCCAGATGCCGGCAGCACAGTGACAGGGGCAGGAGGTGGCATTGTCCTTGTTCTGGATATCCCTGGGTGACCCCGGTACGTTACTCCCCCGAACTCCAGCAGCCTCATCTGTGACACAGGGAGCCGGGCCACATCATCCTGGGCAGCGCTGCTCTCTGCAATTATTGAGTCTGGAGTCTCTTCTTGTCAGAGATTCTCTTTAGGGAGTTTATTTTCCATAGACTAAAGACTAAACAATAGAGAACAGAGAGAGGCTTCTAGATACCTACTGCAACCTTAGCTTCTCAGAAAATACAGGTGCTTGGGACTCCTCCCACAAAATCGGGAATTTAAATGGAAAACGTGGCCCCCAAGACAGCTCCTTTAGTCAAAGGGTCTGAGTACACATTAAAGGAGGGTAGAGGGAGAGGGGACATAGAGAGGGAGGAAAGGGGAGGAGGGCACCAGGACAGGCAGAGCCAAGGGAGTCCTGGGGGTGGATACGCACCTGCCTGTAAGGGGCCCTGTGGTCCTGGCACATGACTATAAGGGGCCCTGTCATCGTGTGTTAGGTTGTGACACAGCTCTGCCCGCCCCAGGTGCCTTTTCTGAACCAGGAACCTAAGAGAGGAGCTCTCCCACCAGGGCCGGGGAAGGAGGGCACCAGGATGGGGCAGAGCCAAGGGGGTTCTGGAAGCCCCCAGCCCTGGTGGGAGAGCTCCTCTCTTAGGTTCCTGGTTCAGAAAAGGTACCTAGGGCGGGCAGAGCTGTGTCACAACCTAACACACGATGACAGGGCCCCTTACAGGCACGTGTGTATCCACCCCCAGGAGCACACAGACAGACTCCTCCACATGCCCTGTCTGGGGACAGGAGCCCAGCACCCAATGCTCGTTACTGCTTCCACCCCTTTGCTGACCTCCCCACTCATCAGGGCTGCGTGCCAGGTGACCAGGGTTCTAACCCTGGCTTCCTCCCTGACCTCTCCTCCTGGAAACATCCTTCCTGACCCAGCCTCAGTTTACCTCATTGAAGGGTGACTTTTAAGGACCCATTCGGCTTTCATCTCCTGTCACTCCGTAGACATCAAGACTTAACATCCCATCCCTCCCACCCCCAGCTGTCATTCCCCCTCCCCAATCTTCGGCCCACTCCCTGTCCAGGGGCCCAGGTCCCCAGCGCCGGCCAACCCCTCTGTCCCCATTCCTGGGACCTGGAGCCCGCGAAGGCTCAGGCCGGCCAGGATGGAGTTCTCTATCCCAGTTCAATTTCCCCCGCCTTTTTGATGTCACATCCTGTCCCAGCCTGCTTCCCCGCCGGCCGCCGCCCTCCTCCCCGGGAGAGAGCGAGGCGCGCGGGTCCCTCTGCGCCACCCCCGCCCCCGCCCCTTCCGAGCAAACTTTTGGCACCCACCGCAGCCCAGCGCGCGTTCGTGCTCCGCAGGGCGCGCCTCTCTCCGCCAATGCCAGGCGCGCGGGGGAGCCATTAGGAGGCGAGGAGAGAGGAGGGCGCAGCTCCCGCCCAGCCCAGCCCTGCCCAGCCCTGCCCGGAGGCAGACGCGCCGGAACCGGGACGCGATAAATATGCAGAGCGGAGGCTTCGCGCAGCAGATCCCGCGCGCCGCCCGCTCCGGGTGCTGAATCCAGGCGCGGGGACACGAGCCAGGCGCCGCCGCCGGAGCCAGCGGAGCCGGGGCCAGAGCCGGAGCGCGTCCGCGTCCGCGTCCACGCAGCCGCCGGCCGGCCAGCACCCAGGGCCCTGCATGCCAGGTCGTTGGAGGTGGCAGCGAGACATGCACCCGGCCCGGAAGCTCCTCAGCCTCCTCTTCCTCATCCTGATGGGCACTGAACTCACTCAAGTACGTGCATCCAACGCCATTTTCCTCCCTGCCAGGCGCCCGGCCCGGCCCCCCGGGAGCCCCACAAAGTCTGGGAACGGCTCCGGCTCCGCGACGGCCCGCGCCCTCGGCCTGGGCGCCCGAAGTGCCGGGGTTGGGGAGGGGGCCAGGGCGCTGGGCTGGACCTGGGTGGGAGGGAGGGGTGCAGGCTGACCGGAGACGGTGCTCCTCCAGCCCCGGCTCAGCAGAGCTGACGGCTGCCCCCTTTTTCCTAGGACTCCGCTGCCCCCGACTCCCTGCTGAGAAGTTCAAAGGGCAGCACGAGGGGGTCTTTGGCTGCTATTGTCATCTGGAGGGGGAAGAGTGAGAGCCGGATAGCCAAGACCCCAGGCATTTTCAGAGGTGGCGGGACCTTAGTCCTACCCCCAACAGACACCCCCGAGTGGCTCATCCTCCCTTTGGGCATAACGCTGCCCTTGGGGGCTCCAGAAACAGGCGGTGGGGATTGTGCCGCTGAGACCTGGAAGGGCAGCCAGCGTGCCGGCCAGCTGTGTGCATTGTTGGCTTAATGTGCAGGGCTTGGGGGGCTGTGGCCACATGCCCGGCAGGAGGTGAGTGAGGAGCCCTGTGGTGTGCGGGTGTGGGGATCGTGGGCATTTCAAACGGGCTTGTCGTCCCCTGAACAATGTATCGATAGAGAAAGGTCTCTGCTTGGTATTCTCCATTTTAAAGATGCATCTTGGAGCTGGCAGGTCTTGGGGGAGGAGAAGGGCTGTCTGTGAGCGCCGAACTGGGAGGGTTGCTTTGGCACTGTGGTGCTCGGAAGAGCCTGCCAGCCTCGGGAGCCGGGCTGCTTGGGAGTGACATTAAAATGCCCTTTCAATGATGCCACTGTGCCATGCTCTGAACTGGGAGACTCTGGCCCTTTGGAGTTGCAAGTCCAGGAAGTGATGGGCAGCCAGTACCTTGGCCCCAAGCCCTAGCTGCCCCTGACCCTCCTCTCCTTCCTCCCTTCCTCCATCTCCCTCAGAATTAAAGAGAAAACAAAGCAGAGAAGATGGGAGGGCCAGAGAGCCAGAGGTAGACCATAGGAGAGAAGACACTGAACGAGCTTCCCTTGTTTTGCCTGGAAGCCCTCGCTGGCTCCCTGGCTCTGCCTAGGACGTGCAGCCCAAATCCCAATCCAGCAATGGGGTTACGTCGTCCCGCTTACCCTCAGAGCCCTTCTCCTCCTGGTGCTGCCCAGACGATCAGCCAGTCCCCCCTGGAAAGGTTCTCTGCATGGCCTCTAGGAGAGAAGTTTTCTTGGCCCCAGGAAGGCCTGGTGGAGGGGTGGTGGTTGTGCACTGTTGCTGGACAGATGCATTCATTCATGTGCACACACACACATGCACACACAGGGGAGCAGATACCTGCAGAGAAGAGCCAACCAGGTCCTGATTAGTGGCAAGCTGCCCTACAAAGGGCTATGCCTGTGTCTTATTGAGACACCTTGGCAAAGAGATGGCTGGTTCTGGGTGGTCCTGGACATGGCCGCACCCAAGGGTCCTCCAAGCCTTAAGGGCACCCTTAAGCCTCCATGCCCAGGCCAAAAGATGCTTTTCCTCCCTAAGTTCTCCTCTTTGTGTCTTTCTAAAGATTCCCTGTTCTTGGGAGAAACTTTTGATTCAACTTCAATTACAAGCTTTGTCTCAGTGGTGAAAGTATTTGTGCATCCACACGAAGGGTGCTGGACATCCGAACCCCAGCCAGCCCCTGGTCACACCCCTGCATCCTCACACCTTGGAGTCAGGGCCCAGCCAGCCACCTTCAGGACCCTGGTCAGCTCCGCCAGCCCACAGCCACCGCGGGTCAGGAAGGGAAATGCTGTTGTTTTCTTTGCTGGCCTGGCAGGTTCCTCTCTGAAGCTGAGCCACAGGCTGTCTCAGGGGAATGTGTCCCTCGACTCAGCCAGGAGGCACCTCCCACCATACGGTACAGCTCCACCTTCCCTGGGCTGGCTTCTGATCATTGTGCTTTCGGAATCTTGCATTGGAGGCCAGTTATCCTAATGTGTTGGGATTTTGGAGAAAAGGCTCAGCAGGTGAAATCACTTCAACGTTTTCGAGTCTCTGAAGCGGGCAGAGAGTGGCTGGCTCAGCACCAGCACCCGAGAGCCTGGCTACCCTGGTCCCCACCTGGGTGGGCCCCACTGGGGTTATGCCAGGTGACTTTCATCTTTGACCTCTAAGGTAGCGTCTGGGGTCAGGAGTGGGTGTGGGTGCAGGACCAACCTGCTCTGATTCCAAGAGCTACTGGGGGACATCCATCCCCAGGCATCTTACTTTCTTGATTCCAAAGTTATGTGTTGGGGGTTCCTTGAGCAGTGCTGCTCATATTTGTGAGTGAGTGAAGAAACGTGTCTGGGCTTCAGGAAAGGGTGCTGGAGCTGTCTGGTGTCTGACTCCCGCTTCCACTGTAGGTAAATTGCTCCCAACAGCCACATCCTTGCTTTTAGCTCTGCCCAAGGGATGGACATGCGACTCTAGGGCCACTGTGTTTCTAAATGAGCATACGTCGACATAAGAAGATGTCAGAAATGCCTGGATCCTACCTGCACTTAAGAAATGCTGCCTGGAGGATTCAGGCGGACAGGCAGGGGAAGTGGAGCACATGGCCGGGCCATCTGTTCTCCCGACAGCTTGCTTACAATGAGACACTCAATCAAACGCCAACCGTTGATGGACGGCCTATGACACGCAAGGCTGTGGGGCCAGGTGAACTTTGTCCTCAGACAGAAAGACATTTCACATGGTCTTGCTCTGTGATTTTCAATAAAAGGCTGGTATTTCATGCTCTTAGAGAAGCAGGGTAAAGTGGCATCATACTGAACTTCCCGGGCAGGGTACCAAGGCGTTGATCTCTGGGCCTTGGGGAAAGTGGGGCAGGGCAGGGCCTCCCTGGGCTCCAGGTCCACCGCCACACCCCCCAGGCTTCCCTTCAGAGTGAAGCATGTTTTTTGTACGTGATAGGGTAAAAGGGGCTGGGAAGCTTTGTAGCAACAACCTTGAACCTAGATGGCCTCATTCTCACCCCGATCCCACCAGACACGGGCTGTGTGACCTTGAGAAAGGCCCTTTAACCCCTCTGAGCCTGACCTTCCTTGTTTCACAAGGAGGATTAAACAAGATGATTCTTGAGTAAGATCCCTTCCTGCTACAGACCCCCAACCCCATTCTTTCATTGGCTCACTCATCCTCTCCTTAGACAAGCGTTTCCTGGATACCAGCTGGTTGGATTTAACTCGGTCAATTCTGGGCTTACAATGTTGAGTGAGTCCAAATCCTTGCCGCTTGGCACCTGGGGCTGGCATGCTTTGAGGGAAGACCCCAGGTTCTGCCATAATCATGGGTTTCAGTGGCACAAGAAGTGTCTGCACCGAGTGCTCTGGGTGGGAGTTGGGGAATGAGTTCTGTTTCGGAAGCTGGAGGAAGCTCTGGAGAAGAAGGATATTTGATCTGGGTCCAAGGTTGCACCTGGGTCCACTAGTGAGCCTGGGGGAAGAAGAAGAGGACAGAGGCCAGGTACGGTGGCTCACACCTTTAAGGCCAGCACTTTGATCACTTGAGGTCAGGAGTTCAAAACCAGTCTGGCCAACATGAGGAAACCCCATCTCTACTAAAAATACAAAAAATTAGCAGGGCGTGGTGGCAGACGCCTATAATCCCAGCTACTCAGAAGACTGAGGGAGGAGAATCGCTTGAACCCAGGAGGCGGAGGTTGCAGTGAGCCGAGATTGCACCACTGCACTCCGAGATTCTGTCTCAAAAAAAAAAAAAAGAAAAGAAAAGAAAAAGAAGAAGAAGAACAAGAGGACAGAAATGGCTGCAGACAGAGGCTGTAGCAGGAAGAAGGGCCTGGAAACACTGACTCTCGCATCCAGTGCTCAATCCACGTGGGTTGAGGGTATTTGAAGTGTTTGAAGATGGAAGCAGAGCTCTCCTCATTAGCCATGCATCTCCAGGCCGGGCCTGGCCTTTCCTACAACACGACGCCCCTGGATGCCCCTGGTGGGGTTCAAGCTGTCAGTGAACACAGAACAGGCTTGAGTGGCAACCGTCACTGTGACGTTTGCCTTCAGGCTTTATTGAGTGACTACTGTTTGCTGGGTCTCGGAGTTGGGCCAGCTGTTTGCCAGTCTAGGTGCCTGCATTGAGAAGTGGGAGGACCCTGGACTGCACTTGGGGAGTTGTGGGTTGGTGTGAACAGGGCAGACGAGAAGACCAGGGAGGCGATGCTGACTTAGGCTTTCAGAACCCCAGTGAGGCCCATCTCTCTGAATCTGTTCCTCATCCCCCCATTTAGCTCATTCTAGAGCTGAAGACCTCACTTCACTCCCCTGAGCAAATCCAACAAGTAGAAACGGCTAAACGTTTTTACCTGCTGCAACCTAAGCTTGGGCCAGGTGGTCTGGATGACCTGTCTTGTCCCCCTGCCAGGCCCTCTTCCCTTCCAGCTTCTCTGCCCCACTCTGTTTTGGACATACTGGGAGGATACAGTGTTTGTAGAAGGGGATGGAGTACAGGGGTAGAGGGAAAAGTTCAGGTGAAATTGGGGTCTTTTCCTAAACCCATTATTTCAGAATATGTGGAATTCATTCAGTCTTTGCACCAAAGTTGGCCGTGGCCTCTTGGGCTGGCAACGCCTCTGGACACACAGAGGGAGAGGGGCACCCTCCCCTTTCCCATTCCCGGGCTGCCTCCCCTGGTGTAGAGGCTCCTGACACCAGGGGCGCTGAGCTGTCAATCCTGCCCATGAGGCAGCTGCTCCGTCTCCTAAAGCAATTTGCTTCTCATTCCACTGACTTCAACCTTCCACAATCAGAAGAAAGGTAATTTCCTGCCTTGGGTTGTGTTTATTACTAAAGTTATCAGGCCCTGCAATCAGTATTAACATCACCATGTAAAATAATACAAAACTAATTACTAGCTAAACTGAATTAGATACATGGCAACCACGAGCCAGGCTGACGGGGCGAGCAGCCAATTTCCAGCTCTGAAAGATGCGTCCTGGACGCCCTGCATGCTCGGAAACCTCAGCGCTGTCCCGACCGGCACCTCAGGGCGACCGAAGGGATGGGAAGAGAGAACAGGAAGTAAAAATGCACACCTCTGAGCTTTTTTAGATTATTAACATAATAATCTAAATATGATAAATAATAATGATAATAAATAATATACTATATAAGATAAATAATATAAGCAACTGGAGCCCGCCCGGAGTTAAAGCCCCAGGAATCCCGCCAGTGGCGAGGACTGATACCACATGTCACGAGTGTAAACTTTATCATGTTACGGCAGTCCCAGCAATCCTGGGCAATTGTCCCCATTCTTGACCTGAGGACACACAGGCGTGGGGAGGTTAAGCAGCCTTCCCAGCCACCCAGCACATATGTGATGACCCCAGATGGAGCTCTAGTTCTGTCTGACACCTGAGAAACCTAAGTTCTGGTGCTTGTTAAGACAGAAAGAAAATGCAAAGTCGAAAAACAGTGCAGTGTCACCGAACACCAGTGTAAAGGAGGCGCTGGTGCTGCCACTGGGTCGCCGATCTCTGTGGAATGCACCGCAGAGCCCATCGGCTGTGCCTTTCTGACCGTGTGGACACGTGCACGGCCGGCTGCTGACCTTGAAAACGGAGAAAGCAGGGCAAGAAGGAGGGGGTCTGCTTGTGGTTTCCTTGCAACCCCTGAGGATCAAAGACCCCAGCAGGCCCGTCCACCCCTTGGAGACGCGGGTGCATCTAGGAGTGCCTGCTCGGCCGCCTCAGTTCTCTGGGGTGGAAGGTTAGGGGTTACATAGGCAGCCCTGTGCCCCTCAAATGTCCCAGCACGTTCATGACAACTTGAGATCCAAGAAGTCAGAATTAGGGGCCAGGCGCAGTGGCTCACGCCTGTAATCCCAGCACTTTGGGAGGCCGAGAGGGGGGATCACTTGAGGTCAGGAGTTCGAGATCAAGAAGTAAGAAATAGGACCTACAGGTCCTGAGCTAAGGTGGCCTCTCAGTGAGGCTCTAAACCTCCCGACACGCCTGCGGGTCTGGTGACCGCCTTTGTTGCACCTGGCATGCTTTGTACAAGGTGGCTGGAGGGGCCGCCATGGAGAGAATCCGCTGCATTCGCACTGACCTGTCCTCGTTTGTGGCTGCTCACCTGGAGAAGGTTTCCTGTCCCTGCTTCTTCTGTGCTCATGTCAAAGCTCACGCCCCTGCCTGGGCTCCAGCGGGTAACGGCAGCTGCAGTGTTAGCCGACCTCCTTGCCCCAAAAAGACATCCCAGCAGCAGGGATCTGGCCCATATATTCCTTATGTATGGTTCAATGACAGCTAAAATCTGATTGGAGAGTGTGTAGCCATGAAGAGTTGAGATGAAAGAGTGTAAGGGGGAGATGGGAGTGAGGCCGGCTCCCCAGCCCTTGTCCACATTCAGATCAGCAGTTCACAGCATCGCTTTGGGCCATCCCTAAAGTGGTTCCATTCCATCCAGTGGTTTTAGGTATACAAGTTATCCTCAGGGAGTTTAAACCCTGCTGCGGAGATTTCCCTACCTTACAAAATGGCTCTCCTGAGTGGTGCTGAAAAGAAAGTCTCCCCCACTTGCTTCTGGTGATGCTTCGGGGGCCTGAGAGTCAAAGAAAGAACATCAGTGTATCGTAAATAACTTTACTCCATGCACTGAAGGATGTGGGTTTTTAGACAGCGCAGCGGGACTCAGAAATGGGGAGCCAGCCATTTACCAACAATTTGGCTGTCAACTTGAGTCCTTGAACCCCTGCCCAGCCTCCTTCCAGGCCCCCAATATGCACGCACAGGTTTCTGTTCCCAGGCCACCCAGCCTCAGCATCTTGTCCCACAGATGCACAGACTGAGTCAGCTGTGAGTGGCAGCAGGTGAGGGGTGTTGACGGACCCAGGGGTGCTTTGTTCCATCAGCAATACAAAGGATGATGAAACAGGAGATTCTCCCAGGGGCTGCAGCAGTCTTGGTGAGAGGTGGCTAAGAAAGTTTCCGAGGCCAAGTCTGGGCTCCACAGGGCAGGCCCCGTCAGTAATGCCCGGGAGCCTTCTGTGCAGAGGCTGGGTGTCGTCTGGATGCAAAGAACTTTGTTTGGAATCTGGCAGCACCAAATCCTTGGCTGTAAGCAAATGGTGCCACCTGGGGCATTTTCCACATTCCCAGCTGGACCCTGGGATTGACTCTTTGATGTTTCTCATCATGATGTCACCTTTGAATTCATGTCAGGATCAATGACTGATTCCACAGAAACCAGGCTGCCTTTCCCAATTAGTTACAGTGAGTTTCTTCACCTGGGAAGTAGAAAATGATTATGTTTGTGGGGTCCCTAAAAACGTGCATTCAGCCCAGAGGGTGACGTGTCTGCTGAATTATCTTGTCCCTGTTCTTCAAAGTACCACTCCCAGAATTGGCCTCTTTTCCATTTGGCAACTAAGGGAATACAGAGCTGTGGCTTCCCTTGGCCTGGCTGTGGCCAGACTGAGACGATATCCATGAAAGAGGCATGGAACCTGCCAGGGAGAGTACGGAGGGTGCACGAAGAGTCTGGGGGGACGGGGGCTGTGGACAAGTCAGCTCTCTGGATGGACAAGGAACTAGGACTGAAGAGATGAACACAAGGCCGCCTGCTGAATGGAGGAAACGTCCCCCAGTGACAGACATGGGTCTGTGGGATGCTCTCCCCAGGGCAAGTAGCTCCCCGTCACTGTCACTGGGGGACTTGAACAGCTGACACTGAGGGAAAGGGGGAAGGACGATATCTCGGAGGAAGTTGAATCTCCTGGGTCGGCAGCTCAGGCCAGCTGTGCTCACAAACCCCAAGCACAGTGGCTCATGATGGCAACGGTGTGCACAGAGCACAGGCTGCCTGGGGGCACCTCTGGCTCACATGTCCTCTCATTTGAGGGCCCTGGGCAAGGGAGGGGCCCTCTCTGGACCTGTTTTCCTCATGACAGAGACAGAGAGCCAGGGTGTGACTGAGACATTTGTCTCTGAAAGCTGCTCAGTCGTGGCCCTTAGCCGTTCTCCCTCCCGGGGCCAAAATTGCAGGTCACACAGCCATGCCTGATGCGGGTGGTGTTTGGGAGACTGTCGGCTTATGGGAGGTGCTGCCAGGCACAGGGAGCCAGGCCAGGATGGAAATCCTCTCCAGGGAAGGGGGTGAGGAGCAGTTACGCCTCCACCCATGTGTGAACCCAGAGGCCTCAGAGGAGGGCAGTGCAGGGGACACTTGGCTCAGAAGACCCATGCTGGTCTTCTGTGGCTGCGGAGAGGGAGTGCTCAGGGGACCTGTGGCTCCTCCCATGCTGCCTGGCTTGAGGTCGGGTCCTTTCCTTGCTCCTGGAATGTTCCAGCCAGAAAGGGAAGGAAAAAGGTACATACAACGTAGAAAAAGTAGAGGTGGCTCCATGTGGGACCTCTCTCTGTGTCTCTCCTCTCTCTCTGTCTCTCTGTCTCTCTTCTCTCTCTCTCTGTCTCTCATCTCTCTCTCTCTCTGTCTCTCCTCTCTCCCTCTGTCTCTTCTCTCTCACTCCTCTCTGTCTCTATTATCTCTCCTCTCTCTGTCTCTCCTCTCTCTGTCTCTCTTCTCTCTGTCTCTCCTCTCTCTGTCTCTCTTCTCTCTGTCTCTCCTCTCTCTGTTTCTCCTCTCTTCTCTCTCCTCTCTCTCTGTCTCTCTCTCCATTTCTTTGTCTTCCTCTCTGTCTCCTCTCTGTTTCTTTGTCTTTCTGTCTCTCTGTCTTTGTCTCTCTCTCTCTCTCTTCTTCTCCCCTTCTCCCTCGCTTTCTTCCTCCCCTCCCCTCGTTTCCCTTCAAGCTATTTGCCAATAGCCTGAGGACAGTATGCGTATTTTTAAACAGCAACTGGGCATCCAAACTTTGTCCCTTGAGGGCGTCCTTTGCCAAGGAGCATCGGGAAGTGGCCCAGAGACCTGCTTCCCTCCAAGCAGCCACTCCTGGCTCTGGGACCTGAGTAGGTTTGCATCCTGTGGACCTCACTGTTCTGACTGTGGGTGTCGGTGGTCGTCTGACTGTGGGTGTTGGTGTTGTCTGTGCCCTCTCAGCTCACCATGTGGCTGTCCTAGGGCTTCCCGAGGTGATTCTCCAATAGCCCACGTGTGTCCGCCTCTTGTAAGGTCTACAGCAAGCTGGGCAGGAGCACCCTCTCACACGTGCGTCTTCTGAGCTCTGAAGCCGGGAGATGCGGAGGGGTTGTGCTTGTTTTTATGTGAGTTGATGAATTTGTACAGAGTCCACCAAGGTCAAGGCCTGTAAGGGGCTGGCATGAGGATAGAGATGGGGCTGGTCTAACGTGTCATGACAGGGAGGCTGGTGCAGGCTTGTGCCAGGACTCAGAAAAGGGCAGACAGCCTCCTGTCCTTCCCACGAGCATGGGAGGCAAGGGCCCATGAAATGTCGTCAGGCGGCCTCTGTAGCTCGTGGAACTGTGCGGACGGCCAGGGCTGCTGTGGCCATGCAGCTCATGCCATGCAACTCATGCCACTTCTGGGGCTCATGAGATTTAACTATGGCCATGACCTTTATAAGACGAGGATGCTACCATGTGTGTGGGCTTAGCCCTGGAAATAGGCTGTCACCATATGAATTTGGACAGGTCTTATCATCTTTCTAGGCCTGAGACTCCTCATCTATACAGTGGAGTCAATGCCACCACACCATGCACTTCAGTAAGGATTGGGTGCCAGGTATGGCAAAGCCCCAGTGCCACCAGGGGCGCAGCACCTGCCCCGTCAGTATTCGTATGATTGTTCAGAGCTGCAGGTGTAATGAGCCCTTGCTTTAAGAGAAGTCGTGAAGAAATTGGGATTGAAAGTCCTCTTTAGGAACACTTGGTATTGGCTGGTGCCATGGATCCTCTAATCCAAATGCCTTTATTCTTCAACAATCCATACTTTACTTCTGGAATGCTCCATGGCCTTCTAAATCAAATTACACTTACTCAAGCCTTATCTGACGACCCTTTCAAAACCATTATGCCCACTGAATCACAGATTTTAGAAACTGGACAGGACAGTTTGGAGCAGGTGCAGGTTGGAGCAGCTCAGGTGCAGATTGGAGCCGCTCAGGTGCAGGTTAGAGCAGTCCAAGTGCAGGTTAATCTTGTACTTCGTTAAATAAATGTCTATGGCTTCTGAGATGGCCTGAGAGTTTTGTGGATTGGATTGGGTTGCATTTGAATTTGTTTCCGCAGAACAAGTGGTCCTTGTCCTTCCGCAGCGGGAAGCGGCGTGAGTGATCTGGACAGACACGGCTTGTGGCCTTGAATCGGTGTTAAACATGCATGGCCAGAGGAGGGGGGCAGAGCCAGCCCAACCGGACTTGTGTCTCGGCCTGGGCCCAGTCTGTGAGCCAGGCCTGCAGTCCCAGTTTACACTGGGAGATGGCGCCCTTCCCCAACAGTTGAAATTTCCTGGCATCCGACCCAGCCCGGCTGCCTGGGATTACAGCATTAATCAGAAAAGCAGATCTGAGGGGCTCATTTAACTAGCGGGTCTCACACCCAGCACTCAGGCCAGGATCATCTTGGCTGCAGCTGAAGTCTCTACAGCCGAGGACTGCGCACACGGAGAGAAAAGCCCCAGGAAGGCGTTGTTCCTCTTAGGCGGGCGCCAGGGAGGCGCGCTCCTTCCGGCCCGGCGTGGGTCTTTCAAATCCCATCCAGGAAGGGAGATTAATTTTCGCCCAGGCAGAGAAGAGTGTAGTGAGTGATCTGGAGGATTCTTTCCTTCCCAAATGGCTGGGAAAGCTTAATGGAAGGCCCCGGAGGAAGCGGCTTTCATCTCCAATTAGAAGCCTTCTGCAAATGCAAAAGCCCTATTAACGTGTTTGACCCAGTCAGGCCTGCGCTTCGGGTGGGACTGACACGCGTGAGTCCTGCTGCGGTCGCCGCAGAGGGCCGAGAAGAGGGGCAGCGTGCGCCACTTGCCCTGCCTCTGGGCCTGGGCGCCAGGACTCGAGCGCCACCCCTGAGCCAGTGAGAACACCCCCCAACCCACACCCCTCCACCACAGACCCCAGTCCCCGCCCTACACACCCACCTTCCCAACACCACGCTCATGGGCGTGGCCCCTTCAGCTCCGGAGGTCCAGACCTGAGCCCCAGACCTTATGCAGCGCCTGCCGCGTGTGCACCCTCCCAGGGCCCTCCCTGGGCACCGCGGGCCACGGCGGACCACCCCAGCCCCCGCCCTGCTGTGCAGGTGCCAGGAGTGCCAGTTGGCTCCCTTCCTCCCAAGCAAGGCCTTAGGGCACCGCGGCTGCCCAGGGATCGCAGGGGCGCCTTTAACTCTGCACCGATGCCCCGACGCCCCCCTGGTGCTGGAGGCCCTCGCGAGTCTGGCTGCTTTTCGGAGCCGGCCCTGCCTGCTGGGTTTCAGGCGACGGCCCAGGCTGGCTGGGACCCTCGAATCACCGCGGAAAAGGGCCCCAGTAGGCACGACGGCGCCGTCTCTCTGCCGGCAACCTTTGCCCCGAAGCGGTCCCTCTGCGGGGATCCGAGAGGGATGCCCCGGCGTGAGGATGGGAGAAGCCCCGGGACTGGAGGGCCGCGGGCCGTGCCGCCAGCTGGAGTCCCCGCGCCGCCGCCGGATATTTTATGATCTGAGGGTGGTGGTGCGTCCGTCTCCTCATGTCACCCTGATCCTAACTCCCGGGCGGACTGGAGTTTGCAGACCTCGCTGCCAGCAGCCAGGGGGCGGCGGGGAGCCGAGCAAGAGGAAAAATCCACCCATTTCCTGGGCGGATTGCGTCGGCCCCGCCCGGCCGAGCCCCGCCTCCCGGCCGCGGCCCCCGCGCGCAGCCCGCGCAGCGCTCAGAGCCGGACGGCGCTTCCCGGTGGCGGCGGAGGAGCCCGGAGGGACGCAGCCGGGCAAGGCAGGGCTCGGGGCGGGCGGCGCGAGGCGCAGGGCGCGGCGGGCAGAGGCCGCCTGGCCACCTTCCCTGGCGCCCGGGGAAGGCGCGGCGATGGCCGGGGCGCGCGGGGCGGCGGCGGCGGCGGGCGGGCGGCGGCGGGCCGAGGGGGCGCGGGGACACAGCCGGGCGCCCCTGCCCGCCGCGGTGCCCGCCGCCTGAAGGCCGCCTGGGCGCGGGAGCCGGTGCCAGCTCGGAGCGGGCGCTGGAGGCAGCTCGAGGCGCGATGTCGGTGCCGCTGCTCAAGATCGGGGTCGTGCTGAGCACCATGGCCATGATCACCAACTGGATGTCCCAGACGCTGCCCTCGCTGGTGGGCCTCAACACCACCAAGCTCTCGGCGGCCGGCGGCGGGACGCTGGACCGCAGCACCGGCGTAAGTGCGCCCGCCGGCCGCCTTGGCGCGGCCCCTCCTCCTCCTCCTCCTCTTCCTCCTCCCCCCACCTCGGTCCGGAGCCCGGGTCTGGGCGGGCGCTGCGCGGGACCCGAGTCGCCCAGGGAAGCGGCGGGGAGCAGGGCGGGCAAGGGCAGGCGTCGCGGGCCGGCGCAGCGGTGGCGACCCTGCTTCCCACTCCCCCAGCGTGGGCCACTCCATCTCCGCCCGCGCGCCCCTGGGACGGCGTTTCCTTCGCCTGGGCCCCTCGCCGCGGGGCCGGGGGGGCTTGGTGGGTTCTTGGAGGCTTGGAGTCCTGGGTCACTAATCATGAGCCCCTCATTGAAAAGGTTAGGAAACTAAGGCTGGGGACTTGGGGACTTGTCCAAGGTCACACTCAGCGAGTGAGGGGTGGAGCCGCCGCTAGACCCTAGTCTGGGCTCGGTCCAGCAGGGACTCTGAGCCCGCCCTAGTTTGTAAAAGCCAGACTGGCCCGACCGGGCTGGGAGTGGGGCCCCGGCTGGTGGGCTCCGGGGCTCCTGCCCGCGCCTGCATTCCCAAAGTCCCAAGGCGCCCTTTCCTCCCCAGTCCATAGGAGGGTTTGTTCCTTCTCCTCCGAGGACGGTGCCGAGGGGCTTGGGTGGGGCCCCTGGTAATCTGCCCTTGGGCGCTCACCCCCTCGCCTTTGCCTTCGTCTTCTGCGCGCACCCCTCCCTCCTGGCCTCTGAAATTGAAATCGCGTCTCCCTCTCGAGCCTAGCGGAAGGGGAACCGTGGCCAGGGCTGCTTCTGGGCAGAGCTGACTTAGATGGCTGAGCGAGGCTGAGCTGAAACCGCCACCCGGAGGGCCGCGCGGGGAAGGGGCCGCCGCCGGAAAGGCGCGCCCCAGACCACTGCCCCTTTAGGCTGAAAGGAGAGGTGAAGGACGTGAGTCTCCCTCCCCCTCTCTTTTTGCTGCCAGAGGTTTAGTGCTCTGCGAAGAGGGCACCGTGGTGTGGCTCCCTCCTAAGACCCCTCTTGAGGCCGCCCCCCCTGCTCCTTCAGGAATCGGAGGGCGATTCCTCCATGATGACTTTGTTCCGGCCTGCCGGTCCCGATCTTCTGGGGTTGGGAATGAATGAGATTAAAGATATGACTACTATAGATTCTCCCCGCCCAACTTCTCCTCCCCATCTTCATGCTAAAAATAGCAGAGAGATGACCTGATGCCACCGGAGGGGAGCGTGCTTGGAGACAGCAGGGCCAGCAGCAGGATGGAGCGTGTAGGCTTAGGAGTGCCCGCCCCGGTACCTGGCGGGGCTGGGCAGCAAGGTTAGACCAGACATGGGCAGCTCCGGTTTCTTGGCGGTCTTTGAGCAAACCTCAGGACTGAGGTTGGGGGTGACCCCTGCACAGCATGTCACCAGCAATTTGGCGACATCCACCAAATGGCTCGTGGGTGGAGCCCACAATGAGTTGGAAATCTAGTGTTTTCTTGGGTCAGTCTCTGCCACGCTGCCGGCAGGGAGGTTGCCGCGGCTCGGGGTTCATCACAGCTCTGGGCGAATAGGCTGCTGGATCTGGGGCTGTTACAGTGGGTGCTTCGTCTGCAAGTGTCAGGGAACGACAAGGTGAGGCTTGGTGGTGCCAGCCACCTGTGCTTGACTTACGGGAAGAATATCCTGTTTCTGAAATACGTGCCGGCTGCAAGCCACCCAGCGTTTGCTTTCCTGCCTTGCTCCTCGTCCAGCCTGTGGCCTCCAGTTGCCCGTCCCATCCACCCAGCAGATCAATTTGGCCAGATGACAAACTCCAGACATCCCTTGAGTTGAACTTAAATTTTAAGAATGTAAAGGATCTTGCCTCTTGGACATCCTTCCAGCCCTGGGCCCCCTAACAGGAGACCTGTGCCTCTGTGTTCCCAGGGACCCTTTCTTCCCTTTGGGTCAAACATGTCTTGGGACCATTTCCTCGTGTCTTTTCCTTGGGGGTGGATGTGGACAGTTTCTCCTGGTTGTTGGATCTGATACACAATCTCATGGTCTCCCTTTCTCTCCTTCCCTCTCCCTCCCCGCCCCGCCCCTCTCCAGGTGCTGCCCACCAACCCTGAGGAGAGCTGGCAGGTGTACAGCTCTGCCCAGGACAGCGAGGGCAGGTGTATCTGCACAGTGGTCGCCCCACAGCAGACCATGTGTTCACGGGATGCCCGCACAAAACAGCTGAGGCAGCTACTGGAGAAGGTGAGTCTGCGCAGAGTGTGTGTGAGTTTGTGTGTGTGTGAGTTTGTGTGTGTGTGTGTACATGCCTGTGTGCTCACGCCAGCACCAAGTCTTGACTAGCTTGCAGGCCCCATTTCGACTCTTTTCCTGGCTTGTCTCCACTCAAAATATTTGTGAATGAGTGAAAGGGTGGATGGACGGATGGGTGGATGGGTGGGTGGATGGATGGATGGATGGGTGAATGGGTGGGTGGACGGACAGGTGGATTGAGACTTCCAAAGGTGGCCCAGGAAGAGAGGACTAGACCTGCCTCCCTGTCACTGCAGGCTCCACTGAGAAGTCACATGGGCATGGTGAGACGGGACACAAGGCTCGTCTCTGAGTGATGTCATAATCTGTGTGCACAGGGCTGGGGCTGTCACCCAGCAGCTACCTTGGAGAGCGCCCGTGGGTCCAGGCATGCATGACCATTTGGATTTTATGAGATGAGATCTTTTTTCTGCCCTTGAATGGTTGTACCTGGCCAGTGGCTGGACAGGTGCTCATCACCATGAATACCTTCCTGGGGCCAAAGCAGTCCATGTTGTCACCTTCGGAACCACGTGGGAACAGCAGGGTGTCGTTTGCATAACATATTTTGAATCCATTATTTCACTTAATCTTCACAAGAACCATGTGAAGTTGGTGGGATTTTTCACTCCAGTTCAAGAAGAGGAAATTTGGCTCCTAAGAGGTGGACTTATTTGTCCCAAGCCAAACAGCTGTCAGTAGGGAAGCGGGCACTCGGACCCACATGGCCGAGCTCGTCACCTGGTTCAGTCTCCTCCACTCCCCACTTTAGTCAGGGGGCCTTCTCCTGATGGGCACAGCCCACCAGCCTTTTGGCACATTCTGCCCAAGGACCCCGTATTCTGTGGTTAACCTAGGTTCTGGGGGCCCCCTAGGAGAGTTCAAGGGAACAAGGAGGAATGGTGGGCCCTTCTGTTCCACCCATTGATTCCCCAGAAGAAAGGGGCATTTGCATGTAGTGTCTGTGGGCAGGGAACTTTCCCACTCTGAGGGAGCGGGGTCACACCACACACATACACACACTCACACACACACTAACACATACACACTCACACATAGTGACACACACACACACTCACACACAGTCAGTCACACTCACACACACACACACACACTCACACATAGTCTCACACACACACACACTCACACACACAATAGTAAAGCCATGACTCTTTCTGCAGGCTGGCCTTGGACTCTCTGGAATGGGCGTCAGCTCAGAAGTATGGCAGGAGGCCTGTGAGGGGTGGGGGGCCTCTGTGACTCAGGGCTGGCTCCATGCTGGGGGGACAGATGGTGCTGTCACTGCCCACCTCGTTGGGGAAGGTGGGAGCAGCCTGGTGAGAGGACAGCATTGCCCTGATTCGGGTCAACATTCCCTGGTGCTGAACCACAAACCCTCAGGAAACTCTGGACAAAGCAAGTCCCCTTTCTTGGAGAGGGAGAGGGTGGGCTAGAGGTTTCGAGTGCCCACTCACCTCTGATGGGCCTTGAAAGCTCTGAGTCACTGCCTGTTCTGTGTCCCAGTCCCTGCCTGGAATGGCCACAGGACCCTTGTTTCTTGGGCAAGAAGGATGCATCACGGTACCCAGGGCAACTGGCCTAGCTGGTAAAGCACGCTCACCTTGAAGGGATAGAATTTTTTTTTCTTTAGCCACCTGAGTAAATCGTTTTAAAAAAATTAAAGTAAGATGCATTTAACAGATTCCACCAACATTTATTAACACCAAACTAGACCAAAGCCTAATTGAGCCTTTAATTATTCAGAAGCTTAGAGTGGGGAGGCGGCACTTGGAGGGGCCTCTGGGCTGTGGCGGCCGGCGAGAGTCAGGAGGGGAGAACAGAGCCCTGAGCCCAGGGAGGAGGCATTTGCGGGGACAGCAGAGAGTTGGGAAATGGATTCCAGAATGCTCCAAGAGCCCCTGGGACTGCAGGCCCTGGAATGTTCCTTCCTGCCTGTGTGTGCCACAGCATTACTGCTTAAAAATTTAAAGCCCCATTTGATACCATAGCGGGCACTCTATTTTCAGAGGGCATGAGCTATTTGCTGTGAAAGAGGGCCCTTGCTCCTTAATGCACTGTGCATTTTAGCAGGAGGCAGTGCTGCTCCGTCCTCAGCTCCCCCGCACACCCTGGCCTGTGTGCTATTTTCTTTCTTTCCTCTTTCTCTTTTCTTCTCTTGCCTTCTCTTCATGGGCAGAAGCAGGACAGGATGCTCCAGAAACTTCAGCCCAGTGGCGCCCTGTTGATGGGGCTGGGTCACAGTTGAGCATATTCCAGCCAGGTCGGTGCTTCTGTGGCCTGGCTTCACCTTTAACTCACCTGGTGAGGCTGCAAGGTACTGAGTCCCAGGCCCCCACCTCCAGAGTCTCTGATTTCTGTTGCCCTGGGGTCCCTGTGGGGAACCCAGGCATGTACAGCCCTGGAAGCCTCACTAGGTAGTTCCATGCAGCTAGGGTCGAGCACTGCAGGGACACAGATAGTGGCAAGCGTGTGACACGAGCTCCGTTCTCTTTGAAGAAGCACTTGGCTCTGGGTTTGAGAGTGTAGGCTTTGGAGCCAGTCCAGCTTGAACTGGCAGGCCTCCTGGCTGAGTGACAGTAAGCAAGTTGCTTAACTTCTCTGAGCCTTGGTCTCCCTATGTGTAAAATGGGACTCAAAATAGTATTTATTCATCTCCCGGGGTTTTGTAAAGATCAAATGAGATAAATAACACAGCAGACTCACTGCAGTGCCTGGAACATGGGAAAGGATGGGTAATTATTAGCTGTTAGTTATCTTGAGGCCAGGTGTGTCTTCGTGCATTGCTGGCCCCCCTCCCGCTTCTTAATGCCTGCTGCCACGTTGGGTAGGGTGTGGGATAGACTGTCATCCCGTAGTTCTGTGACCCTGAGCCTGCCAGTTGGCTCCTCAGAGACACATCCTGCAGGCAAGAAAATGAAGGTGCTCAGAGGAAGGGCTGTGCTCAGAGGAACGCCTTCCCGAGGGTTGGGAGATGGGTGTGTGATTGCAATCCTAGACTGATTGTGAGCTGGAGGCAGACCTGTGCCTGTGCCTTGTCCATGGCCAGAAAGGAAAGTGCCTTCAGGGTTAGAAGAACTATAGGAGAGTAATTGTTTGGTTTTAAGGCAGCTCAATAGCTTGGTATCTTCAAAATTTGTTTTTTAAATCTAAAGTCTAATCTTTGAAATCTTTTAAAAGCATTCTTCCTCTGGGGAGCAAAAAGCCTGTGGCACCGTGTGTGGTCTCCTGACTGAGGCCAGCATGAGCTCAGCATGAGCTCAGCAGCTTTTCCTCGGCACTTGTGGGCCTTGGCTCCTGGGGATTTTGCCAGGAGGGGAATGGAGAGAGGGGTCTGGACTGGCGCCGCCATTTGTATTGTTGCTTCCTCCGGCCATGTGGCTGCAGGGGCCACTCCTGTGCACTAGATTTACTGGACTTTGTGCAGGGGTTACAGATGTGGATGAGACCCAGTGTCACTCCCCCCATGAGCATCCTGTCCAGAAAGCTGTGGGGGGACAGCTGTGTGGCTCACTCCTAGGCAGATATTGTGCCAACAAAGTGACGTTGTTGTTTCCAAATAGTTTGCAGCTAGTTTTAACTCAGTTCATCAGAGAAGCCTCCCTGGAGGAGGTGGCATTTGGTCTGGGCCTTGAAGGACGAATATAGACAAACTTTACATCTTTTCTTGAAAAAGGTGCTGTAGTTATTCAAAGTGACAGAGGAAGACAAGCAAGGGAATCAGGCAGGTGGTATAAGAAGTATGCTTCCATTTCCCAGGGAAGAGAAGGGATGAGAGGGAGCTAAAGCCACCCCATCGTGTACTTTACAAACTTAAAATTTCAAGATGAGTTTGTGTGTGTTACTTTCTAATAAAAAGATATGAAATTCCTTGCATTTTGGGGTGCTGAGATTGGCAATAGTTGTTTTCCTTCTACTGAGGAGGCTTGGTTTGCTCTCTCATATTTTACTTTATTTGGCGGGGTGGAGGATGTGTAGTAAGAAGTAGAAACCACACTGTCCTCTTTTCACACTGACCAGGCAAAGCTAAGCCTCATCCCCAAATGGTTTTGTTCCTAGAAGGGAGAGTATTTTCAAATTCAGCAAAAAAGTCAGGAGTGAAGACATGCTGTCATGGAAGTAACTTCCTCCCTAGTAATTGGATTCGATTCTGAGAAAATGACCCAAACACCACTGCGGCAATCCTCAGCTTCCTCCCGCCTCCCCACAGCCCTGAACGCATTTGCACAGAAGCACACGCCAGTTTCCTGCAAATAAAATGCACTGGCAGGTGGTTGCACTGAAACTGTTTTTCTAAGCTCCCTGGAATCCTGTTGAATATTAAAGTTCCATCTTGAGGCTAGACTCAATTCAGATCTGCCTGTAAAGATGTAAAACAGCGATTCTTCATTTGCTGGGTGATTGATTCCTGACTCTATGCTCAGAATGTACATGTTTGCAGAGCAGTCATCTACCTATGATACTGTGGGGTGTGATGGATGGCGTAGCAGATAGGGAAAAAAGCTTGATGCAGAGTTAGGGAGAGCGGCTCCCTTGTTCCTTCACTCTGCACTTAAGTAATCAACCTTATCAGCAAGACATTCAATGAGATTTAGGAGGAAGGAGAATTTATCCCTTGGTGCGGGGCAGCCTAAGAGTGCCATTCCTCTCTGCTGGTGTTTATGCTTGCCTAACTAATGTTGACTAGGAACAATCCCCACCCACCACCACCAAAAAAAAAAAAAAAAAAAAAAATAGAGAAATCACCCAGCCTGTGCCTGGAGCTACAACCAATAACGGAACTTGAGTCTCCCGCACCCCTGATTTGCATCCCTGATGATAAGAACAGGTTGGCAGAGGAAATGTTTACCCAACCAATTTGCTGTGTTTGGGGAGTTATCGGTCCTCACAGTCCGCGATGCTGGTGATTACCTTGTAAATAATGCATGGGCCACTTCTGGTTCCCAGTGTGCTGGCTGTGTGGGAAAGGGCAATGTCGGTACGAGCAGGCAGAGAAGATTGCCTGGCAGCTACTGCGGCTGTTTCGCTGAACCTGTTGCCCTTTTGATAGGTGCAGAACATGTCTCAATCCATAGAGGTCTTGGACAGGCGGACCCAGAGAGACTTGCAGTACGTGGAGAAGATGGAGAACCAAATGAAAGGACTGGAGTCCAAGTTCAAACAGGTGGAGGAGAGTCATAAGCAACACCTGGCCAGGCAGTTTAAGGTATGCATGTTCCTTCCCCTCTCCCTCCCCTTATCCTCCTCCTCCTCCTCTTCTTCCTCCTTCCCCTCCCTCCTCTCCTCCTTCTCTTCTTCCTTCTCCTCCTTCTTCCCCTCCCTCCTCTCCTCCTCCTCTTCCTCCTGCTTCCCCTCCTCTTCCTCCTCCTTCCCCTCCTCTTCCCCTCCCTCCTCTCCTCCTCTTTCCCTCCTCTTCCTCCTCCTCCTTCCCCTCCTTCCTCTCCTCCTCCTCCTCCCCCCTCCCCTCCCTCCTCTCCTTCTCCTTCCCCTCCCTCCTCTTCCCCTCCTCTTCCTCCTCCTCCTCCTTCCCCTCCTTCTTCTCCTCCTCCTCCTTCCCCTTCCCTTCCCTTCTCTCCTCCTCCTCCTCTCCCCCTCCTCCCTCCTCCTCCTCTCCCCCTCCCCCCTCCTCCTCCTCTCCCCCTCCCCCCTCCTCCTCCTCTCCCCTCCCCCCTCCTCCTCCTCTCCCCCTCCCCCTCTCGTCCTCCTCTCCCCCTCCCCCTCTCCTCCTCCTCTCCCCTCCCCCTCCTCCTCCTCTCCCCTCCCCCTCTCCTCCTCCTCTCCCCTCCCCCTCTCCTCCTCCTCTCCCCCTCCCCCCTCCTCCTCTCCCCTCCCCCCTCCTCCTCCTCTCCCCCTCCCCCTCTCCTCCTCCTCTCCCCCTCCCCCTCTCCTCCTCCTCTCCCCCTCCCCCTCTCCTCCTTCTCTCCCCCTCCCCCCTCCTCCTCCTCGTCCTCCTTCCCCTCCCCCTCCTCTCATCCTCCTTCTCCTCTTCACCTTCTCCCCTATTTTCTCCCTTTCTCCTCCCCCTTCCTTCCTCCTCCGGCTCCTCCTCCTGTTCTTCCCCTTCCTCCTCCTCCCCCTTCCTTTCCTCCCCTCTCCTCTTCCCCCTTGCCCCTCTGCCTCCCCTTTCCTCTCTCTCCTCTTCCTCCCTTTTCTCCTCCTCATCCCCCTCCCCCTCCTCCTTTCTCTTCCTCCCCCTTCCCTTCCTCCTCCTCTCCCTTCTCTTCCTTCTCCTCCCCCTCCTCTTCCCCCTCTCCCCCCTCCTCATTCCTCCCCTCCCTTTTCTTCTTCCCCTTTCTCCTCCTTATCGCCCCCCTTCCTCTTCCTCCTTCCTTCCTCCTCCTTTCCTTACCCCTCTCCTCTTCCTCCCCCCTCCTCCTTGCCCTCTTCATCCTCCTCTTCCTCCTCCCTCTCCTCCTTCTCCTCCTCTTCCTCCTCCCCCCTTCATCCTCCTCTTCCTCCCTCTTCATCCTCCTCTTCCTCCTCCTCTTCATCCTCCTCTTCCTCCTCCCTCTCCTTCTCCTTCTCTTCCTCCTCCTCCCCCCTTCATCCTCCTCTTCCTCCTCCCTCTTCATCCTCCTCTTCCTCCTCCCTCTTCATCCTCCTCTTCCTCCTCCCTCTCCTTCTCCTCCTCTTCCTCCTCCTCCCCCTCTTCATCCTCCTCTTCCTCCTCCCTCTCCTTCTCCTCCTCTTCCTCCTCCTCCCCCTCTTCATCCTCCTCTCCCTCCTCCCTCTCCTTCTTCTCCTCTTCCTCCTCATCCTCTTCATCCTCCTTTTCCTCCTCCCTCTCCTTCTTCTCCTCCTCTTCCTCCTCCCTCTCCTTCTCCTCCTCCTCTGAGGCTGGGTGTGCTTTCCCTTCATGCTCTCCCTTTCCCTACAGAAATGGTCATTTGGGGCAGGGAGAAGCACAGCAAAGCTTGTTCTGTGCCTTGAAAGGACTGTTGCCCTTGGCAGTAGGGAGGCCACCACTGGCCTTGGCTTGGCAGAAGCCACCTTGACAGGGGCGGCCTGAGTGGTGGCAGCAGCACACACTCGCCCCCAAGCCCCCTTCAGTGTGGTTTGGAAGCCAGGGGTCTGAGATCCTGTGCTGCCCACGCCAAGTCGAATATTAGCTGGGAAGGGACATCGTTATTGGCCCTTGTCATTCTGCAGCTGCTGCAGGTAAATCACATTAGCCAAAGATTAGCTGAATTGATGAGAGCCATTCTGGAGCAGGAATCTCTCAGGGCAGTTTTTCACATCTGACCTAATCTAGCCATGACAAGGCACGCCATAGACTTTCAGGGAAAAAAGACAGAGATGCCAACCTCCTTTCCACCTCGTGGGAAGTGTTCTGCTTCTCCGGGTAACTCTGGACATTAAAACTGGTGTTTGCTTGACCTAAAGTCATAGATACAGATGTGCAGCCAGGTAGAGATATGCCCACAGTTGACTCCATCTCAGTACGATTCGACTGCAACGTTATATGCCACCTTAATTAAGGTATACATGCATTTTAATTAGAAATCCAGCCCAGATGTAAATGAACAGGTCAAATTACACAGCCTCGCCCAACTGGAAACTGCTGATGTGCTCTGTCTCTGTCTTCCCGTCCTTTTTATGCTAATGTTTTTCTTTGATGTGCTCCCTGCATGAGGCAAGAACTAATTCTCTTTTAAAAATGATACATTAAATAGATGAAATGGCAAGCTAATGAAATTATAAATCTGTATTATAAATAAAATAATAGCAGGCCCAATCCTGTTGAGGTGAAATGAGCTGATTGTGCTCATCAGAGGCAGGTGGACATTTTGTCCTTGCATCTGGCTGGTCATCATGAATTACTCTGGAGGGAGAGATGTTGACCTGTCTAACCAAAAAGCATTTATGTCTCTGAGCCAGCACTCCCTTCTCTGCGGCCGGCAGACTCCTCTAATGATGGGGGTGTCTTCAGCAACTGGGAGGTAGCTCATCTTGAAAAACGTTGTTGACACAGGCATGTCTCCGAGTTTCCAATTTTGGGGTGCTGTGGCTCTGGGGGAAGAAAAGCAAGCGCTTGCCTATACTGTGCTAAACCGCATTAAAAAAATTCCAACAGAAATTGTGATGAGGGAATCTCAATAACTCTTAAAGCAGTTTGTTTTGACTAACTCGAGCATTACAGTGGGATTTTTCTAAGTGACCATGCAAATATGTGTTTCCTGATGGCTGTCTGTTTCAGGCAGGCTAGTGAGCTAGTTCTTCAACAGTATTTCATTTTCTTACTTGCAGGGCTAACTTAAAAGAGTTTTTTCAATGCTGCAGTGACTGAAGAAGCAGTCCACTCCCATGTAACCATGAAAGAGAGCCAGAGAGCTTTTTGCACCATGCATTTTTACTATTATTTTCCAATACTTAGCACCATTTCACTAAGGAACCTTGAATACAACCAGGATCCTCCTTTGCATGCGACTGTAGCTGCATTTCATGAATAGTTTGAACCCTTGTCAATGCATTTTTTGAAAAAGAAAGAAAAAAAAAACTTCGTGTATGTGACTCAAAGCATGTAACCTTAAGATGTTGCATTCTAAACTGACAATAAAGACCTTTCCCAAATATGTTGGTGTTCTGAGGACTGTTTAATATGCTCTTCTAACTCATTTGGACCAGAACAAATAAGCCTGTAAATAAAGCGGGAATATACACACTTTCCCTCACCTAGGGAGAAGCCAGGCCAAGGCAGGGTGTGAGAGTTCTTGCATGCATCGCACTGAACCAGCTTATTTTAACCTTGCAGGCGATAAAAGCGAAAATGGATGAACTTAGGCCTTTGATACCTGTGTTGGAAGAGTACAAGGCCGATGCCAAATTGGTATTGCAGTTTAAAGAGGAGGTCCAGAATCTGACGTCAGTGCTTAACGAGCTGCAAGAGGAAATTGGCGCCTATGACTACGATGAACTTCAGAGCAGAGTGTCCAATCTTGAAGAAAGGCTCCGTGCATGCATGCAAAAACTAGGTAGGCCCAGTACCCTGCGGGACGTGGCGCTGCACTGCCCACCTCCGGCACACGCACAGGCTTAGGGAGTGGTGCTGAAGTGGACAGCGCCCGCCTGGCTTCGCGAGGTGATGGCTGGATTAGGGCTCCTGGGCAGGGCTACCTTGAGAGACAGCAAAGGAGAAGTGTAGGCCACACCCATCCTAGGGCATTGTTCAGAGCCGGGTCTTGTGCAGAGGCCACAGACCCCGCTGAGTCGCACATCTGGAAAAAAATAGCATACCATCTGGTGGATTGTGTGTGCGTGTGTGTACCGTATGTGTGTGTGCATTGAAGACACCAGTTTAATAGGGCTGGAAATAACATCTCAGATTCCTCCGGATTGAGAACGGGGGCTGGTGGAGCTCCTGAAATATTGAATCATGCATAGTTTGAATAAAAAAGGGAACAAAATTCAATCACATCACAGTAGAGCTGCCATTCACAGCACGGGAGGGAGCCCCCGCTCACAGCCTGGAAGGGAAGGAGCGTCTGAGCAAATGAGCCCCTTCCTCGGGTGTGTTTCCTAAGAAAGACCCCCCAGTGTGGGGCGATCCATTTGGATTCTTATTTCTGATTGATTACCCATTCACCTTACCAACTTTCCAGTTAATTACTAGGAGAAATATTAACACATTAGTGTCTGAGTCTGCTTTTAAATAGCACATTTCAAATCCCAATTCCACTTTTAGTTTTTCTTAAGAAATATTAGCCATCCATCCTCACCAAGCTGTTTTTTTTTTAATAACACAAAGGTTGTTTCCATACTACCTACTTTTTAGGGTAACTTAGGGTGATTTTGCCTTATGAAGTTTATCTCAGGCTTTCTCTGATGTTCTAACTTGATTCCCTTTTTATTTCTACTCTCCCTTCCACACACACACACTCCAAGTGCCTTATTATAAACCTAAAACATCCAAAAAGAACACTTTAAAAAAAAACCTCTAATGTTGTTAGTCAGGTGAAGAGAGAGAATATTCAAGGGGAAAGAAAAGAGTCAGCCAAACCCTTGTTTTCCCAGGTTCCCACTTTAGGTGATTTTTAAACGCTGTTCTAGGTGTCCTCAGTGAACGCACAAAGCTTTAAGTTCCCCAGTCCTGAAACAGAGGCAATAAGAAATGCTTGGAGTCAGAGAACTAATCCATTTTGATGTGTGCATGCTGGCTGTGTCCCATGGGGGCTGCTAACAGCATTCTTTCAGCTCCATGCTCCATGCTGCCCAGCCCTGGTGTGACAGTGGCTGGGTGACCTCAGACAGTCCCTGGAGGGGGGTCTGGGCCAGATGGCCTCTACCATGGCTTCCCAATTTGACTTTCTAGGAGTTGGTGTGAGTGTTTGACTTTCTAGGAGTTGGTGTGAGTGTTAATGATGATAGGTATTATCATCAATGATGATAGGTTAATGATGATAGGGCTGTATTAACGATCATGGGGCTATATGACTATTTCCCTTGGGTACTATCTTCTGCTTGCTACCCATCATGACCTTGAGTGACCTCACCATTGCCCGTCTCTCCAGGACCTCCAAACACTCCCACTTAAGGGGTCTCCCTCAGCCTCCGAAGAATCCAGTGGCAGGGTCTTTTTGTTGTTGTTATGTATTTCCCCATGAGCAGTGTCTTCCCTCCCTGGAATAGACAGGGCACATCACGGAGAAACCCAGAGAAAACCTCCACATTTTCCAATCAAGGAATCAAGGGAGCAAAGTGGGGATTTGGAGTAAAAAGTTGCAAATAGTGAGAAGCCAAGGGCCTTTCCGAGGGGGCACCACCCCTCCCGGATGAGCTGGCCTTCCCATCTGTGCTTGGCCTATTTTTAGTAGCTGGGTAAGTTTACCTTACGGCTTAAAATCTTGGTTCTTGTGAAAGAGATCACATGGCTGTCCTTGGGCTGCTAACACCATTGATTTGGGAGTAAAGAGAGAGGGTTAATAGGCCTCCAGAGGCCCTCTTTTTCCCACCTTTGGAGTGCAGCTGCCTGGTTTCACCTCTGCGTTTAATTCTTTCTTTGGAAGGGCTGCGACACGTAGGCAGAGCTGCTGAATCAGAGCGTCTGCAGGTGGGGCCCTGGCATCTGCCTGTAGCCAGCACCCAGCTAATCTTGACACACAGCAAACTGAGCTCCCCCGTTAGAGGAGGCAGCTTTGTAAGGTAGTAAATGCCACTCCATAGCTGTGCGACTCCCCCAAGGCATTTACCCTCTCGAGTTTCAGCTGCCTCCTCGTCTGTAAAGTGGTGCAGGGGGTCCCTGAGCTCCGGGGTAATGCATGGAATGATAATTCATGGAAGTCCTTCAGATCCTGAGCTCAGCACTGTGCCTGGCAGAGGAGGTGCTGATAGGTAGGTAGGTCGATGGATAGAGAGGTGATGATAGCTGACTGATAACTGGATAGGTAGGTAGATAGATAAATGATTGATTGATTGATTGATGATTGACACACAGATAGATTTGGCAGCTGCTGATCTTCCTCCTCCCTCCTCCCAGGCTTTCGTTCAAGCTCAGTAACTTAAGCACCAAATTAATATCCTGCAGCTGCTTAATTTAGCTTCATTTTAACCTTGCAAATAGGTACCCATCTCAGGACCACCCTGGCAGCCTGTTCCCTTGCTGGGAGGTTGCCGAGGAGACCGGCCTTCTGCAAGGTGGAGCCAGCACACGCTGCCGGCCGTCTTGGGTGGTCAGGGCTTCTGTGAGATGTGGCATCCAGTAGCGGGCAGTTTCCTCCCCTGTCCCGGACCCCGCAGTTTCTTGGTGTGCCTGCTGCACCTGCTGGTGTGAAGTGTGACTGCAGGTTCCATGGTCCAGTGAACAGGGTCCGGGTTCCCTTCCTGCGGTAAGCCTGGAGGAGAGGCTCTCCCAAAGTCTTCTTGATAGTTCTCTCCTTGCTGCTACCTTCTTCAAGTCACTGTTGCTGACAAGCCCAGAATATACTCAGAAACAGAGAAAACAGGACCAGGGCTCCAACAGCTTTCAGTTTCCAATTCTGAAGATCCCTCTTTTGATGGCATTATATGATTTTCCTAATGGCCCAGCCAGAAACTTGAATCTGAACCTCTCCTCTCAGGCATCCTCTGGAAGGGAGGCAGTTTGTCGGTTCCCCTGGAGCAAGTCTTGTTGCCAGGCAAAGGGAGAGGCAGTGCTGCCTCGTGTCCCTGGCCTCGTCCCCTGAGCTGGGCGTGGGGCCCTCTCTCCAGGGGAGCCCACAGAGTCAGATGCCCCAGCAGCGAAGCTGAGCGAAGCCAGAAGCGTGAGGGTCAGTGCACGACGCTGCTCTACCCATGGAGCTCCCGGGGCATGTCATGTGCCTGTCAGCTTCAGGTCTCCGTGGTCCTCTCTATAAATGAGGGGTGAGGGGGCCAGCTGCTTTGAAGGGCTCCTCCCAGATATACCATCCTGGCACTCTGATGCTAAAGGCTTCCTTAGTTTCTTTTTTTTCCCAAAGGGTGAGAAGGAAGCCCCCAGACACCCATAAGCACAGACAGAGCCTGGGCTTCAGGGTCAGTCAGGTCTTTTTGTTTCACTGGAACATGTCTTAACAAAGCCCGCTGGCTCCAGCTTCAGAGTCCCCTGTCAGCCGCTGGGAGCTGGGCCTGCCTGGGTATCTAGGTTGATGCAAGTCCAATTGCAGGCCCCCGTCCCAGCTCGGGATCGCAGGGCATGGTGCTTGGCTCTGGCACCATGCCCTACACTCTGTCCTGGGGGAGACAAATCTGAAGCCTCCCTCTTGTTCCCTGACCCTAAGATGTGAGAAGGGGTCAGCCAGGCAGAGAGAGCATCTGTCTTCTCCTGCCCCCGGCCCTGAGTGGAGCTAGACAGTGAGCCACTGTCACCGGCACACATGGTGCATTCAAGGGTAGAGAGTTAAGCCCTTGCCAGTGGATTCTGAAGGAAAACCCACTAGAATGACAGGGCAGGAAATAAACCAAAATCTAAAAAGCCGCTCAGAAGCACTGACTGAGTGGGGCCCGGGCGGCCAGGGCTCCTCCCAGGAAGTTCTCCAGATGATAGGCGGTGAGAGTCTCCTGGAGGCCCGCCCTTCCTGCCATGCAAGGAGGAGGGTCTGCCGTGACCCTTTTCTCAGTGGCCGCCCCAGCCCAGGCCCTGGGTCTGATCTCAAGGCCTGGCAGGGATGCTGCATGGTTCTCAGCTTCTTTCATCTGCATCTTGGACATTGGTTTGTCCAAGTTCCCAGCTTTACAGACTTCTTCCAGCTTAAGTCTTCCCGGATTGCAGGGAATAAAAGCTGGGACCAAGGAAGATAGGCTCAGAGGACAGGCAGCAGGACAGGAACCCCATCTGCCTGCTTCAGGGCACTCAGCCCTCCTGGCCTGTCTCTGTTGTTGCCCAGAGACCCCTCTGGCCTGAGGTCCTCAGTGGGCATCTCCTCGGTCCTGTTCTATGAGATCGTCCAGGCTGCTGCTCAGACGTGGCCTCCTCCTGCGAATAGCAAGAGGCAGATTGTCTCATCCGCAGGGGCATCAGCTTGTCCAGGCTCCCGGCCTTGCACAGCGCTCTGCCTTCTCAGCCCGCCTGGGGCCCTCGGGGGGCCTGCCCCTCCAGCTGAGCATGCCGGCCCTCCAAGCCCAGGCCTTCCTAGGAGAGAGAGCCCATTGGGGCCATTTCCTGAGCCTCCAGCAGTGCAGGAAGCCTGGCCAGCCCTCTCCTGCCTCTCCCCTCCTCTTCCCTCCTTGTGTGTGCATCCTGAGTGCTCGTGACTGGAGAGGGACGCTTTCCTGAACTGGATGTGCCAAGATTCCGCTGAGGCTCTGCCATGGGCTTTTTTAGATCCTGTCAGTTCCTGAGGTCTTGGCAGAAGCGGTCTGGATGGAGAACCAAAAATAACTCCCTGACTCAAGGAGGGCAGGTGGCCTCCAGCCCCAAGGGCCCTGGGAGCTGTGCCTGCAGCCAGCAGTTGGAAGATCAGGGTGCAGAGCCAGCCTCACCCTGCCCTGCCCTTGCTAAGCCAGGATTTTAAGGCTTATTTCAAGGGGTCACTTTTGCATTTAAAAGAGGGAGCTGGAGAGGGTGATGCTCAGCTCTGAGCCAGTGGGGCCCATGCAGGAGGGAAGAGGGAGCCCTTGGCCTGGGGCAGGGTGGGCCTGGGGCAGAGCCGCCCTCTGGAGAACAGAACTGCAAGGTCCAGGGTGGGTGGGATGAAGTGGGAGGGGTGAAGACCACGTCCACCTGGGCTCACCTTTTCTGCACATCCTCAGGCTGAATCCCCAGCGATGCCTCCTGACCTCTGTGGAGCTCTGACTCTGTGGCAGGTGCTGTCCCAAAAGCTCTCTGGTGGTCCCTGCCCTAATTCTCACAGCAGCCTTCCGAGGGGGCACTGTCGTTATTAGCCCATCTATAGAGGAGAGGGAGTACACAGCATCCTCCAGGGAAGAGGGTCACCCTCCCTCCTTCACTGAGACAGAGTGAAGCCTTCGACTTAGGAGGCTTTTCTGAGCAATGAGTCATTCGTTCATTCATTCATTCATTCCATACAAACCCCAGGCTGAGTTTTGGAGGAAACAGGGTGAGTGCAGGAAGCTTCTTCCCTGGGGCAGTAAGACCCAGACATTCCTCGGCAGCTCCAGGAGATGTATGGTGGGAAGCTGGCTCTGGCTCCAGTGAGGACAGGCAGGCCAGGCAGAGTGAAGGAGGGGCACGTCTTTAGGGCAGAGGTGTCAGTTTGGGGCAAGCCAGTGAAGGTGGGTGGGAAGGTGGGGCTGGGACCGGCACGCCAGGTGGAGGGACAGCTGGAGCAGAGCTGCGTGAACCAGCAGGGCGGGGCTCTGGCCAGGCGGCATAGAGGAGCCCGGCACTGACTTGCTGCCTCTGGCCTCTGCCGGCTGCCTGCAAAGTGGAGGGCAGACACCTGGTCTCCTTCCAGGAGGTCATGCGACCGGGATGAGCCTGCCGCGGGTGTGGTTCCGGGCGTTAGTGTGGGCCAGCGTCACAGAAGGCCCAGCGTGTTGACTGAGGAGGCTGAAGTGGCCAGAGCCCGTGTGCGCTGCTGGATGGAAACCCAGCATGGGGCCTCCGCTCCTCTAGGCTTCTCCTTCTGGACAACTAACAGAACCACGGCGTGGAGAGCCCTCACGGGACGTTCACAGGGCCAAAGCACTGTCTTAGGGGACACCAGCCTCTGGACGGCAGGGAGGGCTGGAAAGGGGCTGTGAAGGGCTTCTCCCAGCGCCCACCCAGTGCAGAGGGAGCTGATGTCTCCCCCAAAGCCCAGGGCCCCCCAGCAGCCGGAGGGTGAGGGGTGAGCCCAGCCATGGCTCCTGCCTCCTGCTCCTCCAGGGCCTTAGTGAAGCTGCCCTGAGCTCCCCCTCTCCGCCAGCGAGTTGCACTGGGGTGAAAATCTGGGCCGGGCTCTCCTGGAAGAGGAGTCTCTTGTGAGACTTCTCAGACCCCCCACATCTTCTTACTTCTCGTCCCCATAAACGCCGGTCAGCTGTGGCCATCTCCTCTCCATCCCTTTCTTCTGCTGCTTCTCCTCCCACGGATGGGGAGCATGGCCTGGCCCAGAGCCCGTGTGGACCACGACCGAGCAGACCCTGGCAGCCTCTCACCCAGCCCCACTGCTGGGAAGCCTCCAGCCATGAGGGGACAATATTTACTTGGGAAAGCACATAATTCCTCCTGAAAGTAGGAATGGGGGACTAAGCACGGAGGAGGAAGGGAGGGAAGGGCTGTGACATTTCTTCCAATCGGGGCAGAGGCGGCAGCCTGGGAGCCAGGTTGCCAGGGCCTTGGAGCAGTGCAGCCCGACTCGATGGGAATTTGGGGGCAAACCCAGTCTTTTTCTGTGGGCAGTGGGCTCCTCGTCCCTCTGAAAACTCCTGGTGCCCAGATGCATGCTCTCCCGCCGACCCACAGAATCGGAGATGCCTCCACGCCAGTGGGGCCGGGAGCGTTCATCTTTCTGGTCTTGTGTGATGCCAGTAACAGGCCACTTCCAGTTGGGAGAGAGTAGGAAGCACCCCAAGACCTGCGCTGAGCATGGGAGTGGCCAGGCCACGTCCTCCCGAGGACCAGCCTGGAGCCCACCCCACCCTGCTTGCCTACGGGATTACCCTGGCTGAGCCGAGGTCCAGGCGTACTCACCTGCAGTCTTCCCCCACACATGGATGGCCTCTGAACTCGTGTGCTCGTGCAAGCCCACCGAGGGTGCCATGCAGACCTAGGAGGTCACAGGCGGGCTTGGCCGGGAGGGACAGGGCAGGGTGCGGGGGCTTGCGGCAGAGGGGCCCTTCCTCTACCCTCCGCAGGGAAGCCACCCACTTCCCATCCAGGGTCCCTATTAGAATCAGGGAGCATTTGGCCCTTCAGAGGGCAGCCGAGGCTCGTGCATTCTCGAAGAGCTGCGTGGCTGTGCAGACACGCCGGCCTCCGGGCAGGAGGAGTTGTGTTCTTGTGCAGTGGGTGTGGAAGCCGCCCTGAGCCCTCGGGGGTGTGGGGGGCTCCAGCCTCAGCCCAAATCACCGGGTGGCCGGGTGTGTCCCTCCTCACCTCCATGGTCCTCTGTGAAACGGGAGGGCTGCTGAGGTCACATACAGGATCCCATCCGCCCTGGTGCTCAAAATCCCAGCGCTCCAGCCTGGGCTCCTCCCACAGGCAGAAGCAACTGGCTCACGCCTGTGGGAGAAGCGCGCAGGCTCTTCCTGCGGGAAGGCAGCTGTGGCCTTTGTCCCGGGTCAGTTCCGGGGCAGCTGGTGGTGTTGCTGCTCCATCGTGGGACAGGGCCTGCCTGGATGCAGTGTCTCACACTGGGCCTAACTGTGCCCCACGCGGGCTGGGCTGTCAGGGCATGACCTCTAATGCCCTTGGGGGTGGAGCCGCTGCGTTCCCATTTCCAAGAAAAGAAAATTGAGTCTTGGCAAAGCTGACCCCCTCTCCTAGAGGTGCTGCTCCGGCACCCCCATCCCCAGGCCACGGGTACAGCAGGCTGAGGAGGTGTGAAGCCTGGGAGGGCGGCCGTCTGCCCATGGCTCTTCCCTGCTGTCCTGGCCACAGCTGCTCTGTTTTGGAGAGGAGGTGGCTTTTCCGAGACTGGGGGAGTTGTCTGTGAAAACAAGGGCATAAGCAGCTTTCCACGGCACCCCAGACCCCGAGAACAAGAGGAGAAGCCGCCACATGCCACGTGTGCTCTGGGCAGTCGGGGTCAGGGTGACCACCGCGGGCCGGGGCCCCCCGCCCTCCCTCTCCTGACCTGCGTGCTCTTTTCCAGCTTGCGGGAAGTTGACGGGCATCAGTGACCCCGTGACTGTCAAGACCTCCGGCTCGAGGTTCGGATCCTGGATGACAGACCCGCTCGCCCCCGAAGGCGATAACCGGGTGAGTGTCCCCTTATGTCATAGGGGGTCATTTGGGCAAGGGTGCTCTCGGATGCCTGGTGGGCCCCGGACATGGGTACAAGCCACGCCCACCCTCCAGGGCCTGTGGATTAGGCAGCTTGGTGCCTGGGGGCGTTTGTTCCTGGAAGACTTTCGGGAGGGACCCAAGCCTCTGTGCTAATCCAGAGTTGTGGATCATGGGCCAGGGAGTGACATGAGGGTGATGGTCTCCCATGACATGGCTGCAGACCCCTTCAAGGCCTCCTACCCGGCCCCGGTGGGCTGGGCTGGGCTGGGCTGGGCTGGGCTGGTGCCCCAGGTCCATTTCTCTGGAGCCAAAACCCAGCCCTGACTTTTCCGGTCCTTGCATCTGCTTCAGGAAGAGAATTCATTAGGCCTTTCTTGTTTTAATGACATCTCATTTGTATTTCATTTGCCATTCCTTTCATGGCTGATGGAGACTCATGTTCCTTTTGATTTAGGAAAGAGGCCATGTTCTTTTTTCCCAGGCTTTTCCACCCTGGATGAAACCTCAGAAGAGGAGAGAGAAACAGGCACCATATTTGCCTTTATCTGGGGAGCTGGGTTTTATGTTCGAGCCCCTTTGATAAATGGGGAGGTGAGGGTGGCTGCCTGACTGATGGTGAGGCCTGGCCTCGCTCGGCCCCTGGGCCCCAGACCCCTGGATACAGGCAGCGTGGGCTTAAAGCCTCCCTCCAAAGCGAGCACCCTCTGAAGGCTCTCGCTTGGGGAGGGAAGCTATCAGGGCTTCGCTGTGCCTTGATTGCAAACTGACCTCTGGATGCCAGAGTGGGCATTTCTCACCCAGCCCCCACTTCCTTCAGGGGTTTGCAGGACACTTAGAAAATAAACACTTAAAAACAAACAACCCAGCTCTGCCCTGGGCCGACTGAGAAAGGCCCTTTGAAATGTGAGATCCTCTAAGCTTTATCTGGAGCGGGTTTGATGGAAGGGATGGACCCAGCCCTCTCCCCTCCGATTTCTGATCTCTTTGCCTCCCTCCGTCACCATTGCCACCATTTCCACGAAATCTCTTATATTTAAAACATGGGCGGCACTGCCTCTGGCACACTCCTTCCTTCCAGGAAGATGGCTGGGGAGGGGAGGGGACTGGCAGGCTTGCTAGAGCCTGTTGCATGTGTCTTGATCTCCCAGCCTCGCCTGGGAGTGGCCCCCGCCCCCATCTGGAGGGGCTGGCCAGACTGCAGAGCTGGGATACAATTGGTGTTGGGTGTTTGTCAGGGAGGTTTTTCTGTCCTGTTTTCTAAATCGTGACAGCTGAGGCTTGGAAGTTTTCTAACAATTTAATTAGCTGTGAAGACTCTGATCACTCTTTTATTCTACATCCCACCTGGAAAACCCCACTTATGTTCAGAGTTAGGAACTTGCTCCTGCCACAGATGTTTTTGTAATGATCATAATACAGAAGAAAACAAGGTGATGCTGGCAGGTACTTAGAAAGCAGGGCCGGGCTCAGTGGCTCACACCTGTAATCCCAGCGCTTTGGGAGGCCGAGGCAGGCAGATCACCTGAAGTCAGGAGTTCGAGACCATCCTGGCCAACATGGTGAAACCCCATCTCTCTAAAAATGCAAAAATTAGCCAGGCTTGGTGACTCGCACCTGTAATCCCAGCTACTCGGGAGGCTGAGGCAGGAGAATTGCTTGACCCTGGGAGAGAGAGGTTGCAGTGAGCCGAGATCGTGCTACTGCACTCCAGCCTGGGTGATAGAACGAGACTCTGTCTCAAGAAAAAAAAAAAAAAAAAAAAAGCTAGCGGGTCCTGTGTGCAGGTGCTGTCCAAAGCACTTTCTCTTCATGCATTAAGTCCCTTAATAGCAGGGGGAAGGACGGGGCCTTCATGCAGCCATCTGCATGCCCTTCCTGGTTTGTCCTCCCTGGGACCTGCCTGCTTCGGGGTCATCGGCATCTCAGTGTGGATGACAAGACTGTGTTCTCACCCCCAGAGGCAGAAGGGTCTCAGGATCGTGGGGTGCCTGTCTGCAGCATGCACTGACACTCCAAGCTGAGTCCCCTTATACCACCCTCCCCCCAACAAGTGCCCTTCCCACACCTCCCCGCAATCTGGCCCACCCCACTATGCAGAGCAGGAAAACCACCCCACAAACCCACGCTGGCCACATTGAGATCTGTGAGCAGGAAGCAGTCACCTCGCTGCTGTAGAGGGCAACCCCAGGGCTGGACTGCTCTGTCTGTATCTAACACCCCCCAGGACTGGACTGCTCTGTACCTAACGCCCCCCAGGACTGGACTGCTCTGCCTGTACCTTACACCCCCCAGGGCTGGACTGCTCTGTCTGTATCTAACGCCACATGTGCGTGCCTCTTGACTTCTGTTTTTGTATCACCTTCCTTTGTCGTAGGGAGCACTAGTCGAGTTATCGCTTTTCTAGGTACCACGGATCTGGGGCTCCTGGAAGCCCCGGCTGTTTGCTTTGCACAGCGCAGCGAGGGTGTGGGTTTGCAAAGCTGTCGCGGTGCTGATGGATGCTTTTGATCATTAGGCATCTATTTTCTGCTTGATGACTGGATCGCCCTCCAGGAAAAGAGGCTCTGGTGGTGGGTAGAGTGAGGGGAGAAGAAGCCCCAGGAGAAGGGATCCCTGGCAAGGGGGTGGGGGAGATGGGTGATGGGTGCTGGGGCTGGCAGAGGAGCCACCGGGGGTCTGCTCAGAGCACCCTCGGCCACAGCCATTCCAAGCCATATGCTCAGCACAGCCTCCAACTCCCAGCATGCTAAGTGACATGTCCCCAGGTCCTGCCATTGATCTAGGCCAGCCGTGGTTTGTTTGTTTTGATCTTTTCCAATCTCCCATTCAGTTTTGATCACACACACAGGAGCCCAATAACTCGCTCCAAAAAAAAGAAAAAGAAATCAATGTTGGCTTCAGTGCAGGCTGCCATGGAGGGCATTGTAAGACGGGTGTAGCCAAGGGCAGAGGGGAGAGGTTCAATGGGGCTGCCTAGTAGAGAGCCCGGCTCAGGGGGACCTGCAGAATCTCTGTGTTCATGTGACCACAAGAGGGACGGTCCTGAGCCAGCTTGCAGGGCCTTGCTAAGCTGTCAGAATAAGGTTAGTTTGGGATGCCTTTGCATCAGGCCTTTCTGGATTCATTTATTAAGCACTGACTGTATGCCCGGCCTGTGCTGAGCACTGAGAACCCCCAAGTTCTTCTCAGCAGGGAGCCACCCCTGCGCTTCCCAGGGCACCGGGCCCCAGAGCCCCTCCTTTCCTTCCCGCCTGTCCCATTGCCTCAGTGTTGGAGGAGGGAAGGGCTGTGTGGAGGTTGGCCAGCTCTCAACCTGATGCATGAATGCCCTGCCAGGCTGTGTTTCTGCCCACTGGGAGACCACATGAGTTCTGGGACCCCTTCCCCAGCTCGGAGGCTCCTGGCCTGCTCTGACCATGGGCTGCCTTCCAGAGCCCAACATCTGCTTACTCCTTTCTGACCCGCTTCCTATAAAAGTCTCAGGTCAGCTCACATCAGACACCAGACACCAAAAAGGGGGCCAGCGCTACTCCCACCACCCCAGTAAGTTCATGTTTGAAGGGGTGATATAATTAGGAAAACGCCGTCATTTACAAACAGCAGCGAGCTTAGCTGAGTGTTTCAAAGTCCTTTCCCATCATCTGAACAGCATCAAGGCCATCTAGATATTTTATAAGGATCCTACAGAATCTTTTTTTCCAGAAGGTGGAAATATCCAAAATGCATAAAACCGTGTGGGTGCAGGCAGTGGTCAGCCCACCGCCAGTGGTGCAATAAACATCAATGTCCCTTCAAATCACTTCTCAGTGTGAGGAGGGACGTTCCCAGGACCGAGAATCGTTGTCTGTTCTCCTTCAGCCTTCACTCCCCAAGTGGAGCCTCCGGCAGAAACTGCCAGCATCCCCCCCCACCTCTTTCCCACCACCCATTCAGCTACAGCCCCCTTTAGAGCGTCTTTTCCAGCGGCCCAGGCTCCCTGATGTTAGCAACTCTGTCAGGAGGACATGTGACAGACGCTCGCCAAACCAAAGGGAAGTGCCAATGCGGGCCCAAGTCCCTACGCCAAGGCCCTTTAAATAGCATCCGCTTGCCACTTCCCGGGGGCTGTATCAGAGGCGTTTGGGACGGCGGTGCCAGATCCGTGCCCATCGTCCAGCTGTACCCTGAACCGAGAGGCCCTTTTCACTGGGAAGCTGATGAAAGTAATCGGGACAGTTAGGAAAATCCCACGTTCTCAGTAAACTGCACCACATGTGGCTGAAATGCGGTCCAGAGGTTCAGACAGCCAGTTTTTCTTATATGGGAAGCTGTGTCGGGCCTCAGTTTCGGAGAAGCCTGGTCCCCTGAAAGCATGGTATTTATAAATGCATTGTGTGTTTGTGAGAAGGAAGAACCCACCCGTTGCTTTATCTTTTCCGGCAAAGAAACCCTCAGGGGTTGGGGAGGGGATTTGGGCAGGAACTTGGGGCCTTCCAGCCTGTGTCGTCGAATTAGAGTGAGGCTGTGCTTGGGGCAGGGTGGCCTCGCTCACCGTCTGGCCACAGGCTCTCAGGGACTGTCGTGCATGGCCCATTGAACTAGAGAAGGATGATCAGTATGCAGAGACCCCCACGACTCCCAGGAGGCCTGAGTCCAGCCGTTGACCCCCTGCTCTTCCTAGATCTCAGGGCTGGGAATCTGACCTTTCCTGCCTGTGCTGAGGGTGAGTGTGTTGCAGAGCTGTTGGGGACATCAGATGTCACCAGTGAGCTCCTGTGTGGGGTCCCTGTGGGTGGTTCGGAGCTGCTCCACACGAGTCTGCATCTCTCTGTTGCCCCTGCCAGCTCTGTGACCTTTGGGACATTCTTTTTTTTTTTTTTTTTTTTTGAGACGGAGTCTTGCTCTGTCGCCAGACTGGAGTGCAGTGGTGCAATCTCAGCTCACTGCAACCTCCGCCTCCTGAATTGAAGCAATTCCCAGGCCTCAGCCTCCCGAGTAGCTGGGATTACAGGCGCACACCACCACTTCCGGCTAATTTTGTGTGTGTGTTTTAGTAGAGACAGGGTTTCACCACATTGGCCAGGATGATCTCCATCTCCTGACCTCATGATCCACCTACATCGGCCTCCCAAAGTGCTGGGATTACAGGCGTGAGCCACCGCGCCCAGCCAGGATATTCTTAACCTTCTGTTCCTCGGGGTCATGATCAGAAAGGGCACACCTGCACAGGGGGCTCTCAGCATATGCGGTGGCAGCAGCACCAATGGCTCTAATATACCAGGTTTCAGCCCATGGCACACAGCAGCCCGTCCAGCTGTGAATGAAGAGCAGTTAGGTCAGGGAGGGACATGCACTGGCCGCTGATCTGCCAAGAGGGCTCCATGGAAAGACGGCACCAGGGGCCACCTGCCCTGTGGGGTTCTCAGTTGGGAGAGGCACCTGCAGAAGAGTCTCTGGTCTCTGCTGTCTAAGGTCCCTGTTCCCTCCAGGCTGCACTGGCCTTCTGTTCCCAGAATGTTCTCTCTGGTCTCCCCTTCCTATGCCTGGAGAACCCCAAGATTCTTCCAGCACGAGGATTTTTGCATGGAACCATGGCCCCTCGTGAGGTCAGAAGCTTTGGGAGGACAGGGCCTGTGTCCCCAGCACCTGGAAAATACGAGACGAATGGTGGCCCTTGGTGGAGCTTGGGGCCCAGCCTTGGGTCTCTGTGTAGCCAAGACCTGGGGCAGGATGGCCAGCCAGCCATGCACACCTGCTTTCAAGCACCTCTCTCCCAGTCAGGGGGTGACCCGTCCACCCAGTCCGCACAGGGCCACTCTTGGACGGGTGTCTCCTGGGCCACTGTGGATGCCTCGACACTGGGAGAGCTCAGCAGCAGGGGCTCGTGTGGACACCGTGGTGTCCTGGGAGGACGGTGGCATGAGAGCTTGCCTTCTGCAGGGGCACAGACAGGGGCCACCACATGGGGCTGCCAAGTGAGATTGGGACAGGGTCCCTGAGGGGGAGAAGGAAGGGGGATGAGAAGAGACCATGACAGGAGGGAAAAGGGCATTGCTGGGGGCATCCAGCCAGGGATGAGCAGGTTCGGGGAGCCGCTGTCTCCTTCATAGATGGAAGCCGCTTTGTGGGGTGGGGGAGGGCAGCCTTGGGAACCTGGGTGGAAGCAAGCTGTGTCGGGGTCAGGGCAGGCTTTGAATGTGCTGTGTGCAAGATCCAGACCAGCGTGCACGCTTCGTAATGCACAGAGCAGGTGGCAGCCGGCACAGCCGGCCATATGACCCTGAGAGAGGCCTTCCTTTTCTCTGGGCCTCTCTGAAGTGGGGATTTGGGGACGGGGTCCGTAAGCCTCTGTGATTCTGTGGAGGGATGGGTGTCATGGCCTGTCTCGCTGCATCCTGGGCTAGTCTGAAGGCCAATCCCCCTGTGGTCTCGGTTTTCAGATGGGGTGACCCTACCACCACGTCCCCACAGGTGGTCTTATGGCCTTCTTCCTTTGGGTGGTGCCTGGGCCTGGTGAGCTCCAGCAGGCTCTAAGGGCTGTGTCTAGCTTACCCAGAACCACCAAGGCCACTCAAGTCCTGGGCTATAAATGATGTTAGCTGGCATTTATTGAACCACTACAGATGACAGGTCCTCACAGGACCTATTTTACAGCAGAGGGAACTGAGGCACAGAGAGGGGTGGAAACTCCCCAGGTCTCGCTGGAGACTGGCGGTGGCTGGCGGTGGAGGTGCTTCTTGGTGCCGCATTAACAGGAGTCCAGCCACGTGGACACCCCTCACTCTGTGGGATCCACAGAGCAGTGCCTGGGAGGCCAGAAAGCTTTGGCAGACCCACGGTGTACCCTGAGCTGAGTGGGGGTGCTGGGTCACAGGCAGTGAGGCCTCCCCTCCGGGCTCACGGTCAGGTGGGGGACACATGCCTGATGCCCCAGCACACGAGTATGGAAGCCCAAGAGGTGCCCTGTGGCTGCTGCAGGAGCTCCCACAGCCTGGGGGGCACCACAGGGGCTCACTGCCACCCAGTGCTGGAGGCTGGAAGCCCCAGACCAGGGCGCCTGCAGGGCTGTGCTCTGAAGATGCCAGGGGAGGACCCTCCTGCCTCTTCTCGTGGCTCCAAGTGTTCCTGGCTGTGGCTGCGTCACTCCGTTCTCTGCCTCCGTCTTCACAGGGCTCCTCCCTGTGTCTGTGTCCCCTCTTCTGTCTCTTACAAGGACACTTGCCACTTTAGGGCCCACCTTCATCCAGGATGAGCTCATCTTGAGATTCTTTTTTTGTTGTTGTTTTTGAGACAGGGTCTCACTCTGTTGCCCAGGCTGGAGTGCAGTGGTGTGATCTCAGCTCACTGCAAGCAATTCTCCTGCCTTAGCCTCCTGAGTAGCTGGGATTACAGGCAGGTGCCACCATGTCCGGCTAATTTTTATATTTTTAGTAGAGATGAGGTTTCACTGTGTTGGCCAGGTCTGGAACTCCTGACCTCGTGATCCGCCTGCCTCGGCCTCCAAAAATGCTGGGATTACAAGCGTGAGCCCCCACGCCCAGCTGAGATTCTTAATCCTATCTGCAAAGACCTTTTTCCCAAATAAGGTCCCATTTGCAGGTCCCAGGATGTGGACCTATCTTCTGGGATCCACTATTCAGTCCACTACAAGAGTGGACACCTACCTGCCTAGGGGTACAGGGGTTTAGGAAATACCTCCCGAGGGAGTGAGTGTGGCCTGGGGCAGGCATGGGGATAGGGCGAAGGGGCGGCTTCCACAGGCACAGAGGCAAGAGATGGAAGCTCTAGGACGGAAGGATGTGACTGGGCAGCCTGGGGAGGGAGGGAGGGCTGGCTGGGCAGCAGTTTGGAGCTTGGGATCAGAAGGGTGTGTACAGGGGACTGGGTAAGGGACAGTCTGGACTGGCATTCTAGAAGGTTCACACAGGCCACACCAGAGCTGCAGAGGCCAGGAGGGAGCTGCCAGCACCACTGAGGAATGAGGCGGCGGGAACCAGGCCCCGGACACAGATTATTCCTGTGTGCATGGGGAACAGCCCTCTTTGCACGAGGCACAGTGTGGCCCCTGGGGCTGATGTCATCCAAGCCCCCCACCCACCCCTGCTCTATGGCAGGAAGGATGAGGAACAGCAAGCTTCTCCCTGCAAATGCGTCCACCCTATTTGGGACACTTTCCCCGCTGGAGCTCGACACACATAGATCCTTTCCTCAAGACCGCTAGGGCCAAAAAAGGTCAAGGGTGAATGTACTTCTTTGTAATTCAGCCCTGCTAGGAAAGAAATATCCTCTATTGTGGGAGCCTCCGAAATCTTCAGCCAGGGGTGCCATCTTCACCTCCCTACACATTCACCACTCAGGTCTGCAGCTTCAGGCCGAGCCTTCAATCCCACGTCCATATCCGGGTTGCATCCGTCGGAAGAGGGAGGAGGCCGGCGAAGCCTTACCTGGCCAGGCCCCACTTCCCCAGCACAGGGACGAGATTGCTTGCCCAAGGTCAGGCCTGGTGGGTGATGCGGGGACAGAGGGTTTGCCCTCCAGGTTCCCCTGGGGCCAGAAAGGATAAGTGGAAGGAGGGAAATGGGCCGTTTACCTGGCAGGTTCACGGCGTGGATGGCAGCGCGTCAGGGCTGGTGCTTTTCAGCCTCACCCACTGACATGTGGGACCGGATCATGCCTCGTTGCGGGGGGCTGTCAGTGTGTGGGGATTGGTAGCAGCACCCCTGGCCTCTGCCCCTAGATGCCAGCAGCACTTTCCCCCCTTCCCAGTCAAGACAATCCAAACTGTTTCTAGGCATGTCCAGTGCCCCCAGGGCAGATCACCCCTGGCCAGAGCAGTGGTTTCAAGCTCAGGGTTTGGAGTCCCCTCCTGGCTCTGACCACTGGAAAGTCACCAAACCTCCCTGGCCTTCATTTTCTAGTCTAAAAATGGGGCGATCATGGCTCCCTGGGTGCACGGGCTCATGTGATAATTGAAGGCAAGAGATGATGAAGGCAAGAGATGATGCCAGCATCCGGCACAGTGAATGCCCTAAGTAAGGGCACACAAGTGACCTGGCATTCAGGCAGCCTGGTTCCACTCTTGGCCTTTTGCTGGGTGCCCTTGGGTCTTTTTGGAAAGAATGATAGGTCCTGTCCGGAGGCGCAAGTGCTCAATCTCCCTAAAAGCTGGCACTGTATTTGGGGCCGCCTCCCCAGAGAGGAAGCTAGCAGGCATTGATGGGATTTGATCTGAGCCTTGGGACTTGGAGAAAGGAGAAGAAAAAGGCCTTTCAGATGAGAAGGTTGAGGGAATGAACTCAGAGGAGGGGGTCTACTGTGAAGCATGGGGCTCCTTATCCCAAGGCCTTTGGAGTTCCGCGTGCCTGTCTTTGCATGGGTGCCTTCCCATTGGTAACTGGATCTCAGCCTCGAAGGAGTTTTTACTCCACAGAAACTGGCAAACGCTCAGAGCGGCCTCCCCTGAACCCTGCCTGAGCCTGAGCACCATGTGCCGATTCTCCCTCCCACCCCCAATTACATCTTCAGAGTGCGGTGTACTGTGTCTGATTTGCTGGTGTACTGGAAGAGAAGGTGATTTAAAAATCCTTAGCAACTTGATGCTGGTGTCTCCCCGTTCTGCCCATGGGAAGGAGGCTCTGGACCCAGGGTACAGGAGTGAGTCACCCTGGGTCCCCGTGATCAAGGGCTTGTTTGTGGGGGTGATGTGTGAACACAGTCAAAGGTGTTCTGTGTGCTGTGATGGCAGGGGTGGTTCCCCTCCAGGCAGGTCAGGAGAGGGCTTGAGGAGGAATGTTATTAGATGTGAGTTTCAGAAACAGTGAGCTCCCTGTCTGATGAGATAGTCAAGCAAAGAAGGGGCAAGAGGGCAGCTTTGTGGCAGTGTCATTAAGGGGGTTTCAGCGCACTGCCCCGTTCCCTCCAATACCCCTCCCGGTTCTAACCTGTGACCCACATCATTGAGGTTTGGTCTGTGGGAAGCTAAGGATAATAGCCTCAAATGAGGCCCAGCTGAAAAAAAAAAAAAAAATCTCATTAAAAACAAAAAGTGCATCTGCCTGTAAGTATCTGAATGGATGTCTTCAGAAGAAGGTTATAATTTTTTTTTAATTTTTAGCGCATGTGTAATGCCAAGTCTGAAAGTTCCCTCATCCTTAGTCTCCTGCAGCTCCAGAGCCCTCGACGGATAAAGCAGCTGTCTCACTGCCAGACAGATGCATGCAGAGCGGCACCAGCCTGCCAGACTCCCTCTGCCTAACTGAGTTGCTTTCTAATTTGCTCCCACATTGGTTGAAAATGACTAAAGCATTTTGCGCAAAGTCCAGACAGTTCTCAAGTCAACTGGCATTTCATCAGAAATCTCTTCTTCTGTAACCCCAAACTTGGGCCATTACTGGGTTTGCTATCTTGGTTGATTTCGACAACCAGAGCCGTCTTCAAAGCCCATATTCTTCTCGGAGAGGCACTTTCCCTGGATTAGGGGTGACAATGAGTGATTACACTCACAGCATCCCAAATGCCAAATTAATGACATTCCGCCCTGCAGACAGGATGACTCAGTCCGTGCTGCAGTGATGGCCTGGTGAGAGGAGAGGCCTCAAGCATGATGTCTCGTTGGGATATGGGAGCTGGCCCTTCCCGGTGACTTTGAGAGTTGATCCTCACTGCAGACAAGAGCTGCCCGGGGCTGTGAGCGTTTGCCCTCGGCTAGGCCAGGCGGCTGTGCCCCTTCGAAGGCCCCCTTCAGCTCTGGGTTCTGTACTGAAGGAGCTCCTTTCTTGCACACATATGTATGACCCCCACTATGGGCCAGGCCCCTGGCTGGGGGTACGGCAGTGAACAGATAGGTGCAGCTGCTGCCCCACAACCTGGTGTCATCCCAAGCAAGCAGAGGACAGGATTGGGGCGAATGGCTGCACATATACGCCTGTGTGCTCCCATCCCACCTTCCCGCTAGATTCTTTCTTCAAATTGGGCCTGTGTGTCCCATCCCACCTTCCCACTAGATCCTTTCTTCAAACTGTGTGTTCCCATCCCACCTTCCCGCTAGACCCTTTCTTCAAACTGGGCCATCCTTTCTCTGATAGCACAATAGCTGTGTCTCCTTTTGAGGAGTGTGCTGGGTTTGGAGGGAGGACGTGGCACCCTTTGGTCATGACTACTGTTTCCTGGCTCTTTCAGCTCCTTCTCCTGAGGCCCAGGAAATTCCAAGTCGGGGAACAGCTTCCCACCCAAGGAACAGCTTTCCACACAAGCCTGTTCCGCCCCACTTTGGAAGTGCTCACCGGGTCTTTGGAAGTGCTCACTGGGTCTTTGGAGTGCTCACTGGGTCTTTAGAAATGCTCACAGGGTCTTTGTAGTACTCACTGGGTCTTTGGAGTGCTCACCGCATCTTTGGAGTGCTCACCGGATCTTTGGAGTGCTCACCGGATCTTTGGAAGTGCTCACTGGGTCTTTAGAAGTGCTCACCAGGTCTTTGGAAGTGCTCACCATGTCTTTGGAAGTGCTTGCTGGGTCTTTGGAGTGCTTGCTGGGTCTTTAGAAATGCTCACTGGGTCTTTGGAGTGCTCACCAGATCTTTGGAGTGCTCACCGGATCTTTGGAAGTGCTCACTGGGTCTTTGGAAGTGCTCACCGGGTCTTTGGAAGTGCTCGCCGGGTCTTTGGAGTGCTCGCTGGGTCTTTAGAAATGCTCACTGGGTCTTTAGAAATGCTCACTGGGTCTTTGGAGTACTCACTGGGTCTTTGGAGTGCTCACCACATCTTTGGAGTGCTCACCGGATCTTTGGAGTGCTCACCGGATCTTTGGAAGTGCTCACTAGGTCTTTGGAAGTGCTCGCTGGGTCTTTGGAGTGCTCACTGGGTCTTTGGAGTGCTCACTGGGTCTTTGGAGTGCTCACTGGGTCTTTGGAAGTGTTTACTGGGTCTTTGGAGTACTCGCTGGGTCTTTGGAGTGCTTGCTGGGTCTTTGGAGTGCTCGCTGGGTCTTTAGAGTACTTGCTGGATCTTTGGAAGTGCTTACTGGCTCTTTGGAGTACTCACTGGATCTTTGGAAGTGCTCACTGGGTCTTTGGAAGTGCTCACTGTGTCTTTGGAGTACTTACTGGATCTTTGGAAGTGCTTACTGTATCTTTGGAGTACTCACTGGGTCTTTGGAGTGCTCACTGGGTCTTTGGAAGTGCTCGCTGGGTCTTTGGAAGTGCTCACTGGGTCTTTGGAAGTGCTCACTGGGTCTTTGGAAGTGCTCACTGGTCTTTGGAAGTGCTCACTGGGTCTTTGGAGTGCTCACTGGGTCTTTGGAAGTGCTCACTGGTCTTTGGAAGTGCTCACTGGTCTTTGGAAGTGCTCACCGGGTCTTTGGAAGTGCTCACTGGGTCTTTGGAGTGCTCACTGGGTCTTTGGAGTGCTCACCGGGTCTTTGGAAGTGCTCACTGGTCTTTGGAAGTGCTCACTGGGTCTTTGGAGTGCTCACTGGGTCTTTGAAAGTGCTCACTGGTCTTTGGAAGTGCTCGCTGGGTCTTTGGAGTACTCACTGGGTCTTTGGAAGTGCTCACTGGTCTTTGGAAGTGCTCACTGGGTCTTTGGAGTGCTCACTGGGTCTTTGAAAGTGCTCACTGGTCTTTGGAAGTGCTTGCTGGGTCTTTGGAGTGCTCACTGGGTCTTTGGAAGTGCTCACCAGGTCTTTGGAAGTGCTCACCAGGTCTTTGGAAGTGCTCACCGGGTCTTTGGAAGTGCTCACCGGGTCTTTGGAAGTGCTCGCTGGGTCTTTGGAAGTGCTCGCTGGGTCTTTGGCGTACTCACCGTGTCTTTGGAGTGCTCACCATGTCTTTGGAGTGCTCACCATATCTTTGGAGTGCTCACCGTATCTTTGGAGTGCTCACCATGTCTTTGGAGTGCTCACCATGTCTTTGGAGTGCTCACTGGGTCTTTGGAGTGCTCGCTGGGTCTTTGGAAGTGCTCACCATGTCTTTGGAGTGCTCACCATGTCTTTGGAGTGCTCGCCGGGTCTTTGGAGTGCTCACTGGGTCTTTGGAAGTGCTCACTGGGTCTTTGGAGTACTCACTGGATCTTTGGAAGTGCTCACCGTGTCTTTGGAAGTGCTCACTGGGTCTTTGGAAGTGCTCACCACCGGGTCTGCTCTCTCCACAGGTGTGGTACATGGATGGCTATCACAACAACCGCTTCGTACGTGAGTACAAGTCCATGGTTGACTTCATGAACACGGACAATTTCACCTCCCACCGTCTCCCCCACCCCTGGTCAGGCACGGGGCAGGTGGTCTACAACGGGTCTATCTACTTCAACAAGTTCCAGAGCCACATCATCATCAGGTTTGACCTGAAGACAGAGACCATCCTCAAGACCCGCAGCCTGGACTATGCCGGTTACAACAACATGTACCACTACGCCTGGGGTGGCCACTCGGACATCGACCTCATGGTGGACGAGAGCGGGCTGTGGGCCGTGTACGCCACCAACCAGAACGCTGGCAACATCGTGGTCAGTAGGCTGGACCCCGTGTCCCTGCAGACCCTGCAGACCTGGAACACGAGCTACCCCAAGCGCAGCGCCGGGGAGGCCTTCATCATCTGCGGCACGTTGTACGTCACCAACGGCTACTCAGGGGGCACCAAGGTCCACTACGCGTACCAGACCAATGCCTCGACCTATGAATACATCGACATCCCCTTCCAGAACAAATACTCCCACATCTCCATGCTAGACTACAACCCCAAGGACCGGGCCCTGTACGCCTGGAACAACGGCCACCAGATCCTCTACAACGTGACCCTCTTCCACGTCATCCGCTCCGACGAGTTGTAGCTCCCTCCTCCTGGAAGCCAAGGGCCCACGTCCTCACCACAAGGAAACTCCTGTGAAACCGCTGCCAAAAAGATACCAATAACACTAACAATACCAATCTTGAAAAATCATCAGCAGTGCGGATCCTGACATCGAGGGATGGCATTACCTCCGTGTTTCTCCCTTTCGAGCCGGCGGGCCACAGACGTCGGAAGAAACTCCCGTATTTGCAGCTGGAACTGCAGCCCGCGGCGCCCCGGTTTTCCTCTCCGCCCTGTCCCTCTCTGGTCGAACAACATACTAAAGAGGCAAGGCAATGACTGTTGGCCAGTTCTCACCGGGGAAAAACCCACTGTTAGGATGGCATGAACATTTCCTTAGATCGTGGTCAGCTCCGAGGGATGTGGCATCCAGGCTCTTTGAGAGCCGTGGGCCACACCCAGCCGTAGGCTAGTGTAACTCGCATCCCATCGCAATGCCGTTTCTTGACTGTGTTGCTGTCTCCTAGATTAACTGTGCTGAGACTCCACGTAGCTCCTGGACCTGTGTCTAGTACATACTGAAGCGATGGTCAGAGTGTGTAGAGTGAAGTTGCTGTGCCCACGTTTGAACTCGCGTACCCCGTAGATATATTGTGCAACGTTCTTCTGTTATTCCCTTGAGGTGGTAACTTCGTATGTTCAGTTTATGCAATGATTGTTGTAAATGCAATGCCGTAGTTTGGATTAATAAGTGGATGGTTTTTGTTTCTAAAAAGAAAAAAAAAAATCAGTGTTCACCCTTATAGAGACATAGTCAAGTTCATGTTGATAATAATCAAAGGAATTACTCTCTTCTTGTTAAATTAGCTAAATCATGTAACCGCAGATAGGAAGGGCTCGCCTGGGGAAACTCTGGTTTCCGATGGGACAGGAAAGTCATACGGGCAACAGTGTGCGGAAAGTACATTTTTTAAGTAAAAAACAAAGGCAAACTTTGTACTATCCAGTTATCTAAGGAACAATAAAAACATTAGGAGATCTTTTTGCTTCACTTGTCATTTCTGAGAGTTTTAAAAATGACCAAGACATCCAGGTCCTTGCAGACGGATTCCTGGGTTTGAGTGGCCTTTTGAGAAAGGGAAATAAATCCTTTCTTTCGGAAGAGGGGACAGACAGGTCCCTGTTGGATCTCCAACCTCCCATCCCCACAACCTGGAGAAGCAGCTTAGAATCTACCCCCCACCCCTTAGGTGACTCTGGGGCGCTACTCCAACTTGGGGCTGTGCACCAGGGACACCACCCACACCCCATCTCCACCCTGCTCTCCCTCCAGACACCGCTGGAGGGGGCCTGGGGCAGCACCCACTTTAGACAGCCCTGGCATGGTCGGCAGAGACCCTGCTGAGGAAAAGTTCACTCATCTAGGGCTGCAGCAGGCCCTGGAGGTGAGTGACAACCCTCTCTGGGACCCGTATCTCCCCAGGCCTTGGAGACCGTGGCCAGATGTGTGCAGCCCTTGGCAACCCTGAGGGGCCCAGGGCGTCACATGGGCTAGATCCTGGGAGCCTCATGAGGCCCCTGCCACTCAGCAGGCCCTGAGGTCTCTGCAGGACAGGCCACAACTCAAAGTCCGGAGTCTTTGTGGAATGTACCGGCACTTCCTGCCAGCCAGAGAAGGAAGAATGTCAGAGTAACTCCCTCACAACATTCCTGGCACCAACTTGGCAGAAGAGGGCTGCTTGTCTGGGTCCCCAGGTATAGTGTGAGGTTGGGAGCCACACTGCTCTCACCTGTCCTCTGCTTGGGGGCAGCTGGCACCCCCAGCAACATGGATGGCAGGGCAGTGATGTGGGGCATTGGGGAAAGCCGGGCAACCCTGTGAGCCTGGCCCAGTGGCACCTGCTCAAACCGGTGAGTGGATGAGCTTCCAGCATTTCCGTCATTTGTCCTGGAAAGACAGCCAGCTGGGCGGTACCCAGGTGGAATTGTGGATGGCACTTAGTCAGACGAAGCTGATGTCTGTAGTACCCGGTGGAACCGAGTCCAAGAATGTCTGAGAAGGTGCGACACCAGCTCCTGAAACCACACGGAAGTTGGGGCTGCTGAAAGAGTGAACTGGTCAGGGAGGGAGGCAGCTGGGGACATTTGGGGACCATGTCTGTCTCCCTTGTTACTTGGCCCTGGACAACAGTTAGGAAGATACGGGATGACAAATAGGGCACAGGTGAGCCCTAACCCACTGGGTGGGAAGGGAAGGAGAAGCCAGCATCTGGAGAGGTGCAGAGCCCGGCTCCCAGTCCGCATGGCCATCAGCCGCTCGTGGAGTCGAAGTCTGCCCCAGGTCCCTTCCTCCCGCCCGCTAGGGCCATGTTTCTACAGTGGGTTGGGTGGCCCAGTGATGCCCCAGTCCCAAGCTGCCTAGAACCCCACGGCAGGGGCTCAGTGCCTGTCTCTGCCCTGCACATGCATCTCCCAGTCAGGGTGGCCACTTCCCATCTGCTCTCCCAGGCTCCACCCACCTCCAAGCCTCTCGCCTGCCCTGCCTGCCCTGTGTGCCCTGCTGTCCCCGCTCTCCGCCTCCCCCAGGGGCCAGCTCAGAGGCCATCATTTTGGGAACGACTCCTTCTCACCTCCAGGGAGCGTTCCTCCTTGGCCTGTGTTCTCCCATTCCCCGGCTATCGCCAGCCCCTGCATCCAGCATCTATGAGTCTCTTGCACCTGACATGACATGTTCTTTGGGATTTGAGGGAGATTTGGGGGTATCCAAAATAGGTAAATTTCCAAACCCAAGACAAAAAAGCCCGACATTTGGGAGGGAGTGGGGCAGAAATGCCTAATCCATAACTACAGCCTCACTGGCAGGAAGGCAGCGCTCACACGCCACTGCAGAGTGCACGTGCAGTGAGGACTTTCAGGGCTGGAGGCACGTTCATACTTTTGTTTACAAATTGTCTCAGAGCGCGGTGGCACACAAAATGCCCCCTGCAAGACACAGGAGTGGATATTCAGAGAAAAGCCCTGAGTTGCCATCAAGCCATAACTCAGTCTAGCAGGCCAATGACTTTACCCCGATGAGACAGAAACCTGTCCAAGCACAATCAGGTGGGAACTATTCTACAATTACAGGCTGTGATTACGGGCTGATTTCCTTGTAATCTCCCCTTAATGACATAGTAAAAAACAAGCATTCAAATATCTGTTCTGAGTCACCAGAAGACACAATAATGACCTGACAGGTCCAGGCTGTCTCAGGCTGAGTATTTGCTAGGGAAAATATTCCTCCAGGATATTACATACTCAAGAAAAATGGTTCTACCCAGAGAGCAAATAAAATAACCAGGCTGCCATTAAATCTCCCGGATTCCAATAACCGAATATATTGGCTGATGGTGGAACATCTGTGGATGAATTTTCTTTATTAAAAGTTTGGCCCAGAGTCAAAATCTGGCAGTTATTCGCAGTACTCAGAGGCCGGACGGAGCAAGAGAAATTCTCCTAATTTCCAGAGGGAAGCCTGTGACTGGTGGTCCCACAGCTCCCCACCGAATCTTCCCCTGGCCCCGTCAGAGCTGCAGGTACTCAGGTAGCACTTGGTGGGGGAAACAGAAGATGTGGGTGGCTCTGCTCTCTGAACCAGTAAGCAGGAGGGGTTGGCTCTGGGTAGGCAGCTCTGGGTGGGGCGCTCCGTCTCCACGATCCTTGGGAGGTGCTGGGTGGACAGCCAGTGCCCAGCTCTGTCCTTGGAAGGGATCCAGAAATGAAAGACACTGTTATTTCCAATAGCTGAACACTCTGGAACAGCCAACAGTCAGCAAGCCAGGTGACATCGGGGCAGGTACTAAGTACAAACGGGCCCATTGTCTCAGCCCCAGGGTCTCTTCAACCCAGAAACCCGTAGGTCATCTAGTCATAGTCCATAAAGCTGTGGAGTGTGAAAATGTTTTTTATTGGAACATTTCACCTAATTCGCTTTGAAAGCAGCAAGTGGGCCGGGCACGACGGCTCATGCCTGTAATCCCAGCACTTTGGGAGGCTGAGGCGGGCAGATCACAAGGTCAGGAGTTCAAGGCCAGCCTGACCAACATGGTGAAACCTGGTCTCTATTAAAATACAAAAATTAGCTGGGCGTGGTAGTGTCTGCTTATAATCCCAGCTACTCAGGAGGCTGAGGCAGGAAAATTGCTTGAACCCAGGAGGTGAAGGTTGCAGTGAGCTGAGATCGTGCCACTACACTCCAGCCTGGGCAAGAGAGCAAGATTCCAAAAAAAGAAAGAAGGAAGGAAGGAGAGAGAAAGAGGAAAGGAAGGAAGGAAGGAAAAAGGAAAGAAAGAAGAAAGAAAGAAAGAAAGGAAGGAAGGAAGGAAGGAAGGAAGGAAGGAAGGAAGGAAGGAAGGAAGGAAGGAAGGAAGGAAGGAAGGAAGGAAGGAAGGAAGGAAGGAAGGAAGGAAGGAAGGAAGGAAGGAAGAAGGAAGAAAGAAAGAAAGAAGAAGAAAGAAAGAAAGAAAGAAAGAAAGAAAGAGAGAGAAAGAGAGAAAGAAAGAAAGAGGCGGCTTAGAGCAGATAATACCTGGATGCCATGCCCCCAGCAACCCTTGGACCTCACCGCCCTGTTGAAGAGGCGTCAGGCCCCATGCTAGATGGAAAAAAGTCAGGCTCTGAGACACCAGCAATTTCCCTGGGCCACTGGGCTTCCGACCCAGAGTCCACAAGATGAGCACAGCCCAACATGGAGAAGAGTCTAGAATAGCAGTTGAAGCTTGGAGATCAGCTGAGCCTGCGATTTGGGACAGCAGACAGTTCCTGGTGCTCAAGGGGGACCGGGAGGCAGAGGAATTAGGTCAGCTCCTGGTCCAGCCTCCTATAAGGCCTGGCCAGTGAGTAATTCTGCCTCTGTTTCCACCCTCAGGGGAGTGAGGTGGAAGGGAGCCATCATTCAGGGCAACGGGGAGGACTGACTCTGTTTTCTGTGAACTTTCAGTTCCTATCTTCAGCCCCTTGTTTTCTATTCAGTTGTTGGTCTTTACTTTCTCAAATTTTGGGAGTTCTTTCTATGTGTGGAAAGTCAGTCTTTGTGATTCTGTGGTCTGAGGTGCACATATTGTCTGTTCTGTCATTTGTCTCCTGATGTTGGCTATGTGTTGTGTGTGTGTGTTGTGTGTGTGTGTGTGTGTGTGTTTGAGTGTAGTCAGAGTTATCCATCATCCTTGTGAAGCTCATGGCTTCGGGGTGGGAGTTAGGGCCAACGTGATCCCTACTCCTCTTGGTTCTTGCAAAGTCTGTCTGTTTACCCTGGGGCTGTCCATGTCCTGGCTGTGATAGCGTGAAATGTGGAGCCAGTTTCATCTTCTTCCAAAGGCTGCTCCTTGGCCCCAGTGCTATTTGTTAAATGGCCCAACTTTCTCCCCTGGACCCTTTATCCTGGGGTCCATCCCTGGGCCCTCCTCTCCCTGGGTCCGTGCTGGCCTCTGTGTCCAGAAGGCAAAAGGACCCATTGACTCACCTGGGCAGGAGCTTTTTCACAGGCAACCACCTTGAGAACTTCCTATATGGTTTTTTAATTTTTAACTTTTTAATTATTTTTATTTTTATTATTATTTTATTTTTGAGACAGGATCTTGCTGTGTTGCCCAGACTGGAGTGCAGTGGTGCAATCCCGGCTCACTGCAACCTCCACCTCTTGGGTTCAAGCAATTCTTCTGCCTCAGCCTCCTGAGTAGCTGGGATTACAGGCAAGCACCACCATGCCTGGCTAATTTTGTGTGTGTGTTTGTTTTGTTTTGTTTTTGTTTTGTTTTGTGTTTTTCTAGTTGAGACAGGGTTTCACCATGTTGGCCAAAATGGTCTTGAACTCCTGACCTCAAGTGATCCATCTGCCTCGGCCTCCCAAAGTGCTGGTATTATAGGTGTGAGCCACTGCACCTGGTCCCTGGATTGTTTTATAAAGTGATCTCTGAGTAGCTTATAAACCATGATGCCTAACCCCTATGATTGTCAGGCCCTACTCCAGGAAGCATCCGGAAACCTGAGCACCATCTTTTGCCTTCACCAGTGTTGTTAAGTCAGTAAAGACTGCAGTGACTTTGGGGTGCTGTGTCTCTCGGACACAGTTCTTGGTTGTTCTACACCAAGTGCCTAACTCCAGAGACTCTGCCAGGATTCTAAGGCAAGGTGAGGTCTTGTCTTCGGAAGGATCTTTCAGGGAAACCCTCACCCCACGGGGCGCTGTGTGACCTTCGTCTTACAGAAATAGACACGGGGAGATTACGCAGCAGCCCAGACCCACCGATGAGCCGCAGCTCCGGGTGCAAACCTGGGGCTGCCGAGCCTGGGCGCTGCTCTTTCCCGCCTTCAACCGGCCTGCTGGCACCCACGGTGCGTCCTCCAGTTGGTGAGTCACCGGCCACTTATTCATCACGCAGCAGGCAGTGGAAGGTGCCAGAATGGCGTGCCCTACGAGGCTCTGTGCTGGTGAGTCACTGCTGCCAGCATGGAGTAGGGCAGCGGAGGGAGGCGAGGCTCTGGCCAGGGAAGGCCGAGCCAGCAGGCGGCATCACTTCTGCCTCTGCCCTCTCAGGGGAGGATGGCTGATGTGGAAGCTGAGCCTTTCCTCTGTGCGCTCTCTATCCCTGTGCCCCCCCACACACACACACGTGCACACACACGTGCACACCCACGTGCATGCATGCACACACACGCACACACACACACATGCATGCATACAGCAAGCGCGCCAGCTAATACAGAGCACCCCACCAGAGGCCGAGTAGCTGCGGGTTAACAAGCGGGCCTTGCAGACTCGCTTTGCTTCCTCTGGTTTAATATCCTCCCTGGAAAACGGGAGTGGTAACTCCACCCTGCCTGCTTCCCGGCAGACTTCTGGTCCCATGTCCCACGGCTCCAGTCCCCCAGCCTGGCAGGAGGAGCAAAGCTCAGGCATGAAGTCACCCAGACCTGGGCTCGAACCCTGCCTCCACTACACACAGCCTACTCTGGGCCACAGTTTCCCTACCCGACACCCAAGGATACCAACGCTGGTGTCACAGTGAGAGGGCTGTGCTGGGGAAGCATGGGTCCGGTGCCAGCAGACGCCACTTCCCATTCATGGAAGTGGCAGCCACAGCTCTTGCGACGGCTCCCCCAGGCTGGCGGGGGCACCGGGCATCACATCAGATGACTTCAGGGGTCTCTTTGCTCCCTTTACCTGGAAAAGGCCTCAAAGTCAGACTCTTCCTGGCCTCGAGGCAAAGCACCCTCTGGCTGGGCGCAAACCTCCCTCTCCTGTGCTCATGCAGTTCCTCCCTTCAGGGGCTCCCACAGCCCTTTGCTCTGCCTCTGAGGCATTGTCATCCCCACTCGGCAAGTAGAGACATCGCAGCCCAGAGAGACTAGTTAACACCTGCCCAAGTTAGCATGGTAAGGGAGAGATGGGCCTGAGACGGAACCCAAGTCCCCTGACACCCAGCCTCAGGCTTTTTCCAAGAGCCATGTTTGCAGAAATTGGTGTGATATCGAGCAACTGCCTTCGAATGGGCCAAAGTTTTCAGAATTGCTGGGGGACCGGAGCCCACTCCTCCGGAGGCCGCTGTCTTCTTCCTGAGTCAGACTCAGGAGGCTGGGCTGTAGCAACACTGCAGGTTCCAGCACCTGACTCTGTGAAAAGAAACAGCAATTTCCTTATTGATTTTTCCTTCCCGCTACGGGCTGGAAAATAAGGTCGCCAAGAATGATGTTGTTGCTGCGTGTCTCTCGTTGTTTCAGTTTTTCTTATTGAATTGTTATTCCTGGAGGACCCCAGCCTCACGGCCACTACTCCACCCCCAAACAGCTTCTTGTTTCAAGGACATCAGTGGCTCATCCAGATTCCACGAAAAGTGCCTTCTCTGGCTAGTGCCTCCAGCACTGACCCCTCCGCTGTCCCCAGCGCAGCACAGCCTGAAAGGTGGCCAGCTGTCTGTCCACCAGCATCATGATTCCTCAGCTTCCAGCCTCCTCATTTCTGTAATTAGCAGGACGGGCTCTCCTATCAGCCCCCAGGCTGTTTGTCTCGCTCAGGCTGGCTCCTGTTGTCCCTGTTAAATTGGCTGTGGCAGGCCATAATAAGAAAAACTGTGGCTGCATCAGGTCATTCCAAGAAGCTGACATTAGTTCCAGAAGGGCTGGGAAAGGAGAGATTCAATTAAACTTTTACTGCGGCCCGTCGGCTCCTGGACTGGCCTGTGAATTCTGGAGCTGAGCTGAGGTTTGGAGAAGACTGACAGCCAGAGGAGCTTCCCCCGGGTCCCTCCTACCAGGAGACTGTCAGTCTGCACTGGTCCCAGGCAGGCGGGGGGAGCGTGGCCCTGTGGGGTTACCCTGCAGCCCAACTCTGCAGAAGGTTAATGATCGCACAGCTCCATGCTGAAGGCTCAAACCAGACACCCCAGCCTCAAGGGGCTCTGAGCCTACCACAGAAGACAGAGACAGAGACAGACAATTCCAGAAGGTGTTCCCGAGTCTCCAGTTCTTGGATATAAAACCAGCGGCTAATTTAGCCCCCTCAAGTGCAATAAAATCACAGACAAATGTAGGCGGCCTCTTCGGGCCCTTACCGATTCTTTATATACAGGCTGAGACTAATCTAAAAGGTGATTTTCTGGATAAAACCATGCGATTCTTAGACCCCTTCACCTTCTCTTGCTCCCCTCACTAGCACATGCTTTTGGGGGAGCCATTTTTCTCAAAGGAAGCAAAAAGAAACACACGAGTTTAACGCCAAGAGAGTTTCTGTGGATACTGAGGTGGGGTGAGGGCTGGGGATATTGGGGCTCCCATCAGAGTCCCTGCTCCAGCACTGGCTGCTGTGGGTCCCTTAATGGGCCTTAGGTTTCAAATCCATAAAACGGGATTCACATAGGACCCACCCCTGGGGACCTTTGAGAGCAGGCCCTGAGCCAACACTGAAAAAGCAAAACGGCTGGGGGTGACACAGGGTCCCGGGGCTGGGACAGTGAGGTGGGGACAATAGGGTGCCGGGGCTGGGGCAGTGGGGTGGGGATGGCAGGGGGTAACACAGGGTCCCTGGGCTAGGACAGTGGGGTGGGGATGGCAGGGGGTAACACAGGGTACCGGGGCTGGGGCAGTGAGGTGGGGACAATAGGGTGCTGGGGCTGGGGCAGTAGGGTGGGGATGGCAGGGGGTAACACAGGGTACCGGGGCTGGGGCAGTGAGGTGGGGACAATAGGGTGCTGGGGCTGGGGCAGTAGGGTGGGGATGGCAGGGGGTAACACAGGGTCCCTGGGCTAGGACAGTGGGGTGGGGATGGCAGGGGGTAACACAGGGTCCCTGGGCTAGGACAGTGGGGTGGGGATGGCAGGGGGTAACACAGGGTCCCTGGGCTAGGACAGTGGGGTGGGGATGGCAGGGGGTAACACAGGGTACCGGGGCTGGGGCAGTGGGGTGGGGATGGCAGGGGGTAACACAGGGTACCAGGGCTGGGGCAGTGGGCGGGGAGGACAGGGGTCTTGACTGGTGGGCACCAAGGCTCCGTGGGGATTGTGGTAGGAATGCAGGGGCAGTGAGGTGTGGGCCTGGGGGCTGCTGACCATTCGCGGCTCCTTGTCACCCCCATTTGCTGAGCACAGGGTGCTGGGCTGCAGGCTAAGCCCTCATGTTCATTACCTCCTCTCATCACTACAGCAAGCACCATTTCTCATATTGGAAAATTAAGGCTGGGAGTAGTCAGGTGACTGCCACTGGGCCTCAGAGGGCCAGGCAGGCTGTGCCTAACCACCTTGCTGTGCCCCAGACAGGCTGTGTCCACATCCCAGCCAGGCAGCTCAGGCGTTGGCTCCATTGTGAGGTCTCAAGGCCACACGTGAGGGAGGGAGCTGCCGCTGTCCGATGGGCTGCGCTTGCTGTCCCTGGGCCAGGCCTGCTCTAGGACACTGATGGGCTGGCAGCTGCTCCATCTGCAGGTGAGCTCAGGTCCCTCCCAAGCACTGTCTACAGGTGTTACCTGTGGAGAGTCTTGACTATGAGTTGTCCAGGTTCTTGGCATTTTGAACAAAGAATTGGACAAAATATACAAAGCAACAAAGAATGAAGCAGGGAAAGCACAGATGTACTGAAATGAAAGTACCCTCCACAGAGTGGGAGTGGGCTGGAGCAAGTGGCTCAAAGAGCACTGGTTACAGAGTTTTCTGGGTGTAAATATCATCTAGAGGTTTCTCATTGGTTACTTGGTTACACCCTATGTAAATGAAGTAGTGGCCGACATTGGTTTGATTGGTCTGATTGTTTACAGTCTGATTGGTTACAGGAGGCAACCAATCGGAGGCTGAAGGGAAGTTACCAGGTTACACTCTTATGCAAATGAAGACTTGGCTGGCAGCCAGTCTGATTGGTTGTGGGAGGGGAACAATCAGAGGTACTTTCCATTTTTCCTCTGCCAGGCAGTGCAAAGTGGGGGGTTGCAAAGGGAGTAGCCTCTGATTTTTTTGTTACTTGGGCATGGAGGTGTGGGGTTTTCCTTTTGATTTAGTTATAGGAAGTCAGCGTGACTCAGCCTTAGTTTCTCTGCCTCACAGGAGCCCACTCCTGAGTGTCTGTTGCGCCCTGCAGAAGACTCCAGGCGAGGTGGGAGTCCCTATGGTCCTGCCAGCCTCTGCTGCTCCCTGGGCCCACCCTGTGCCTGCACACGAAGGTTCTCAGTCTGTGTGTGTTGAATACATGAAGGACGGTGCACACCTCCCACCGTGAAGCATTGTGAAGACACGCAAGGCGGGGATGGGCCTTCAGAAGCAAACTGAGGTCTGGAGGCAGCCAGTGCCCGGCTTCTGGCACCTTCCAGTCATCGTTCCAATTCAACAACCATTTCCAGAGCTCCTTGGGGGTGTGCAGCAAGCTGAGCTGGTGGGACTGTGAAGAGGTGGCTCGCCCTCCCTCGAGGCAGGGCCTGGCTTGGTTCTGGCTCTTGTCCTCACCTGGACGCTCTGTTTTTGGAATGAGGGCCGCTCCATGTGCCCTGGACATTCAGCTGCGATGCTCTGAGGCATGGAATGGATTCTCCTTTCTGCTTCTCAGAATTGAGACTTGGGCCATGATGTAAAAGGAGGAGAAGCACCCGGAAAGCCCCGAATTCCTGACACGGGAAACCTCTGGGGGACAGGGAGGCCGGCCCTGAAACCCTCTTGTCTTTTGAAATTGTCCACAGCCCCTCATCAGGGACAAGGAGGAGGAAGCCAGCACCTCCTTTCTGCTCGCCGACCCCCAGCCAGGCCCTGCAGACTCTCCCTCCCGTGTCTAGGCAGTCCGAGAAGAAGCAATTTGGTGCATGTGACTTATTCAGAGCAGTCAAAGTGAGAGGAAGGACTGAGGCAACCCGTCTAGAAACAGCCAGAAAAGAGATCCCAGCTCGAAACCACTCATAAGGTTGATCTTGAAAACAAATTAGCGGTGAGTTAAGGAAAACATTTATTTGATTAGATGCAACCAGTTGTTTCAAAAACAATACTCATCAATTGTTTTTCTCCAGACAGGATTCTGGAGAACCCTGTGCTCTTCTGCAGGCTTTTCAATTACTGGCCTGCTGACATCCACCTCTGGCAACCCCGCTTCATCACTGACTCCAGAGAGCAAAGGTCCTTCGGACTCGCTCATGGTCCTGTCCCAGCCACACGTCCGGCCAGCTCAGCGCAGGTGCGCAGTAACTCTCTGTGGAGGGCAGGAAGTCGCGTCTCTAATGATCTCACAGGAGCACCTCCTATGTGCCTCAACACTGGTCACAGCCTGTGCCCCTGACCCCAAGCCATGGGAATGCCCAAGCCAGGGCTTTCCACCACCCTGCTCAGGCCCCGCCGTGAGGCGCATCGCATGCCTGGTTGGGACTGTGCACATCCCTTTATTGTAAAATTATCCCAAATTTGGTGCTGCTGGCTTGGGGCCATCTCCAAAGACACTGCACGTTTGGCCTTAGCTGCGAAGGTTCATGTTCACCCCTAGACGGGACACTTCCTGTGGAAAAAGTGGGGGTACAGCAATTGTGCAGATAACAGGCAAAGCAGACAAAGACCTCAGGAGTCTAGAATTTTCCCCTGCAGGAAAGGCGGGGTGTGGGCACGAGGCCTGGGGCCGGGCAGCACCGGACGTCAAGGTATCGTGGAGAACGAGACGCACCATCATGATGGGGAGAATCTTTTTCGGCTTCTCGTCATCACACGAGCGTGAGAGGTGAGAGACGGGATGGCGTGCAGGGAGTTGGAGTGTGGGTGGCGGTGGCCTGCCTGGGATGGGACTGCTGAAGCCCGTGGCTGTCTCCACGTGGCTTCCCCTTCTGAGTAGCTGGGTCACTGCTCAAAGGTCTATGGCCCTTCCCTTCCACCACTCTGTGTCCTGTTCATGGGGCTCCTGCCGTGTGGAAGGTCCTAGGCGGGAGCTGTCCGCCCAGCACAGGGAGGAAGGAGCTCCTGCCCTTGTAAATGGCCAGAGGGCCCCATGGTCCTGTGGCTGCCGGGATGGGCTGATGGCTGGTGGATCGGGGCCATAGGTATCCTCTCATCCACTCTTCAGCTCAGTTAACCAAATAACCACGAATCACCATTTGTTCCTGATGCCATTTTGGGCCTGGGAACATGGTGGTGGCCAAGACGGCAAGGCCTGGGCCTCCCGTGCAGAAAGGGGAGTGGAACGGGCAGGCCAGTGGATGACAATGTCAGGGGTGCTGAGTGGTGACAGGAAAGCAGTGGCAGGGAGAGGTTGACGGTGCTGGAGAGAGGAGGCAGCTGCAGGAGCATCTTCGGGACATCGCCAGGGAGTGAGTCCAGGAAGAGTTGGCCCCCGCAAGACTTCACCCGAGAGTAGCAGGACAGAGCAGAGGTGATAATGGGCGGTCAGGGCCGGAGGCGGTGCCTTTCCATCTGCTCCGACTTTCACAGTGAGGCCTGCGTCGAGCTCAGGGTCAGGGGAAGGGGAGGGGCCGGGGCATGTAGGAGGGCTTGCAGGGAGCAGGTGTAAGCCCGTTGGTTTGAAGGGTGGGAAACCGGTTCCCTAGGACTACGCAGGGTGGGAAGTTCCTGCCAGTCAACAGAGGAAGGGAGTGAGGGGGTCAGGGAGATGGTGCTGGGTGAGTGGGAGTCAGGGGCACTACCTCAGGGGCCATAGAAATCCAGTGGGGCGAGGCAGAGGTGGGCAAGGGCAAGGGCAGGCAGGAATTAAGAGTGAGAATGCGGCTACAGCCAGGAAGTGAGGTCTGCACGCAGCCAGGGACTGGAGCACTCCATCAGGCGAGCTGGAGAGAAGGGGGCTTGGAACCAGGATTCGGGAGGAGGAGCTGCCGCCAGGGCTGACAGGGTCAAGGGCATGGCCCACCAGGAGGGTGGCTCGGGTGGGGGACAAGCTGGTAGGCAGGGCCAAGGAGCTGAGAGGCTACACTGGGATCAGGAGCCGATGAGGCTACACGGGAGGGAGCTGACCCACAGGACCAGGACAGGAGGCTTGGAGGAGGCGAGCAGAGGAGCTGGGGCTTTGCGGAAGGTGAGGAGAGAGGGCTCAACCACATGGGAAAGGGAGGAACCACCCATGGGCGTGGAAAACAGCCTTCCCTGGAGAGCCTGCGGGAGCAAGGCCTCACCTCTCCACACAGCCAGTTGTCGGAGCAGGCCGGAGGACATTCAGAAGGGAGGTGTTCGTGGGTGCAGATTTGCGCCAAAGGGCCTCAAAGCAGGGTGCGGGGAGGGTGAGTGGGTGCAGGTGGGAGCAGTGTGCATGGGGCAGGGGTCTCATGGAGACCCCAGGGGAGCAAGGGTCAGAGCCACGCCCTCTTGCCCATGTGGGCTCCACGCAGAGCCCACAGGAAGCCGTGCTGATGCCAAGCCTGAACTCCTCCCTCCTCACCACTCTGCCTGCGCTGCCCCTCAAGGGCTGGACTTAGTTCAGAAGACTCAGAGTCTACATCAGAGCTGTGTGTTCTACTCAGTCCGCATCTGTCCATCCCTCCCTCACCCATCTGGCATGGACTCGGAACCTAGCAAGTGCCAGTGCTCATACTCAGTATCAGCATGCCGGGGGGCAGGGAGTCTGCAACTGAGAATGACCTTCTGCCAAGCTGGGTATCCCAGGGATGGCCCGCGCTGGCCGCCTCTGTCTGGTATCGATTGCAGCCTTTGCTTCTAAAGGAGACAGGATGAACCTTCAGCCTTAAGACTCGCAGCCACTAGCGCGGTAGGTGCAGGGAGGAGGCCCGAACTCCGTGCAAGGAAGAGTCTTCTAAGCATGGTGAGCTCCCCACTACTGGTGGTAGGGAAGCAGAGGGAGGAAGCCATTTCCACCCCTTCCCCTGGGGAGTGGGAATCCGTGTCCCTCAGCAGCCTCTGCCCACTGAGTTTCATTAACGGGCAATCTGCCAGGCCGCGGCTCGCCCCTGGGGAGCAGGCACCAGCCTAGCCGAGTAATTTCTCCAGCACTGCTCAGAGGCACCGCCCCACCCCAGACCATCTGTTTGCGTGCAGCTCCAGATCATTTTTCAACACATCAGCAGCAAGACCGAGAAATCTCTCTGGCTCCGGACCACCCCACCAGCTCCCGCAGTCAGAGCTCACCCCGAGGACGGCATTTCAGCCCCTTCTCAAAGTCAGCAGAATATGATTTTTTGATTGGAAGCACTGGGCTTGTCGATTTCCTCCGTGAGGAAAAGCATGCATTTTCCTCTCTTTCTTAAATAAGTCGTAAAATAGATTGTGCATCTAAAAGGGCCACATAAAGCACTGGCCACAGTGAGCTTCATGGAATTCGCTGACTGCATAAATCAGGGAGATGAGTTTCAGAGAAGCCTTGTTCTCCCTTTCTGGATATAAAATGGTTGACTTCTAAATTGGGAGAGAAGTCAGCCCAAATGTCCCTGAGGCTGCCAGAGGGCATGGGGACAGAGGTCCTGAGAGGGGAGATTGGGTTTTCTAAAAGGCACCTGCCAGGGAAGAGGCAAAAGATGCCAATCCCATGCTGGCCCTGAGCCTCGGGGCTTGGGAAGCACCTTCTTTCTGCTGGGGAAGCAGCAGAGCCCAGTGCTGGCATTCCCAGACATCCTCACAGCCACCTTCCAGATACGCCATTTCCAAGGATCACCCGTGCTATTTACTTAACAGTTTTAGAAAGAGAATTCCCTCACCCTATTTTGTAGCCACATTTTAGCAACAGTATCTCTAACCCATGGTTTTATATATATATATGGGCAAGCTATATTTTTTCTGATACTTCACGATAAATGGTAGTAGATTAATTCCTCCAGGTCTCATCCTCTCTTCTCTCTTCCATAGGGTGCTGCAGGGATCCAGGCATCTCCATCTGTGAGCCTCCAGGGTCTCTGCAGAAGAGGAAGGCTCCACCCACACTTCCTTGGCTAGAACCAGTCATGTGGCCACAGCCTAGTGCAACGGAGGCTGGGAGGTGTGGTTTCGGGATACCAGGGAAGCAGGAAATGAGAAGAGAAGGCGACCTGTTTCTGACATTATTAAAATAAAAAATGCATCTCTGCATACCTCTCAGGCCACATCTGGGAAAGGCTGACTTTTCAGAAAGGCCAGCATGCAGTACTGGGTGACCTTGGGCAGGTGACTTACCCACTCTGAGCTCAAGTCTTTGCCACACATATGGAGAGGCTCACTGGAGTTTTCTAGCTGGGAAGATTCGATGCACAGCCCACCTAGCGCCTGGCCCAGAGCAGAGCCCGCTGTGAGCTCGTTCCGCCCCCACCCCCACAAACCGTGTTGCAGACACCAAGGGCATGGCCCTGCCAGGTGCCCTCTCTTAAATCTTCTATAAAAGGAGAGGACTGGCTGGGTGACTGTTTCCAACCCAACATCCACAAAGTGGATAAATGGGCAGACGCGAGTGACTTTCTTAAGTACACAGCCAGCTTGTTGTGGGCCCTGTCTAGGGTGATGGCATCCCTGGGGGCCACAGGCCGTGGGCCCCATTGCCTCAAGCCTGCGAGCTGGCTGCCACAGCTCACCCACTGCAGGGGGCACACTGAGGGGCTTCAGGTCCCTCCTCCAGGACACAGGGAGGACAGGGATGGAGTGTTTTTCAGAAGACAGGTCAAGGCTGATGACAGGTCCGGGCTGATGGGGAGCAGCCGTGAAGCAGGCTGTTTGCGTCATCACTGTATTCTCCACTCTGGAAAACCAAAACTGGGTGACTCGCTGAATTCAAACCAGGGAAGGCTGAGCCAGAGCCAGAACTGGGGTCTCCCCTCTGGGCCAAGTCTGACCGAGAAGCTGGGAGGCCTGTGGCTGGTGCCCAGCAGTTCACTTGGTGGGGGCTCTCAGCAGCAGCCAGGCCAGGCCCGAGCCACACAGACTCCCACCTCCGTTTCTGCGGAAAAATAGCGAACACAATTCCTCAGGAGACCAGGGAGAGGAGGGGATGGGGGTGCAGCTCAGACCAGGACCGGGGCCCTGACAGAGGACCCCAAGCAGAGAGCAGGGCAGTGGTGCCAGGGAGGCAGGCCAGCTAGCTGCACCTCTGATACAGGCCGCAGAGCTCGGCTGCTCTTGCCTTTGGGAGGACCTCTACCACGGCTTCGGCAGTGCTGGCACCGAAACCTGTCGGCTGTTTCTGAGCATCTGGACATATGATTTAGCGCTTATTGATGGCAGTAGAAGCAGGGAGTGACCACGCATGTTAGCACGTAATTTATTCCACACCCATAATTCTGTTCTGCCACCAGTAATGACAGGGAGACTCGCTCCCTCTTATCAGGCAGTGGCACCTTCATGACATTGGCCCCTCCCTGGAGCCGAGGCCAGGTGGGCTTTATTCAAGGACCGCCCCCCGTGCTGTTCTCAGGTTGAGCTGAAGCTAGGATGATGGGATCCAGCCGGGTCAGCACTGGCAGAAATGTCTGTGACTATGGCAGACAGACAGATGCCACATCCTCTTCCCCAGAACCTGTGAATGTTCCTATCTAAAGAGGCTTTGCAGATGAGCTTAAGTTAAGGATTTCATGGAAAAGGGAGATTATTCTGGATCATCTGCACAGGCCCTGTGGAAGCTCAAGGGTCCTTATAAGAGGGAGTTAGGAGGCTCAGAGTCAGAGGGGAGACATGAGGACCGGCCAGGGGGTCGGAGGCGGGAAGATGCTGCCGGCCTTAAGGAGAGGGAGGAAACGAGGGGAGGGAGCCCATGGCCTCTGACCCCTGCCTCGAGGCAAGTTAGTCAGAGACCTCTGCCATCCACAGAAGACAAGAGGCAGCCCCATGGGCTCCAGCTGCTCTTTGGTGAAGCCTGGCAGGGGTAAGAGAGGCAGTGCCCTGGACACCCCGGAGAACCCACGCTTTTCAGGCTTGAGCCTGGGGTGGATCCACAGCACACTGGTGACCTTGTTTGTTAACTTCCAGCCGTGGGGATTGAGGCCCCCACTGGGGGCAGGGACGGAGGAAGGAACAAGGGGAAGGGATCTGAGGCTATCTGTGACCCTGCCCTGTGGGGAGCCCAAGGTCTGTGGAGCAAGGTCTATGGACAGGGACCCACCCTGGCCCTGCAGTGGGCCCTAGAGCTGCCAGAAACCACCCCAAAATCCCTTTTCTAACTCCATGAGCTAATTTCCCAAAGGATTTGGCTAAAAGACACCTGGGGGGTTGTGACAAATTTAGATCTGCCACAAAAGTGCTGAGTCACGCTTTGCCTGTTTGGAAAACAGCAAGCTAATTAAGTTACTGTTGGAGGCAGAGGCTGCAGCAGGAGGAGCAATGGAAAAATCCTCTGTGATGCTCGGCTCCACTCAGCTCAGAGAAACGTGCACCACCAGGGAGGTGACCCCACGTGCTGGGCTGTCAGCAGCCAGAGCCTGGCTGGTGGAGCTGTAAGAAGAGGCCTTGGGGAGCCCAGCACCCCTCGTGGTATAGATCATAGGGTGGCCTCACTGAGGCCCAGAGGAGGGAGGAGCCTGGTCCACAAGGGGGAAGAAGAGGCAGAATCTGGAGAACTCAGCTGTCCCTGTAGTGTGAGTCAAGCCCTCCTTCTATGAAGGGACTCTTAGCATCCCCACCCGCACAACTCCACCCCTGCCTCCTTCCCTCACCCAACATCTGGGGAACCTCTCTGAGCCAGGGGATTTGGCTGCATTCAAACAGCAAGTGAGACATACATGGTCCCTGTGCTTCAGAGCTTACAGTCTGGCCACGAAGACCCCTTGGGAACAGCCACAGCTGCTGCACATTAATTAAGGTGGAGGGTGAAACTGATGACACAGGAATGGAGAATGTGAACTCAGATGAGGCAGGCAGGGATGGTTAGAGCCCTGATCGGAACAAAGGGACCAGCATTTGACTTTGAATGAATTGCTTAACAAAGATCTGCTGACCCCCATTCTGGGAAGAATGACTACAATGGTTGGGCCTAAGGACAGACCAAACCCATCCCAGCCCCCAAAGAGCTCAAGCCCAGGGGGACACGAGTCCTGTTCAGATGAGAAATAAACAGGATGAGACAGGGAGACCAAGTCAGCTTCCCCAGCTCCTGTGCTGCATCAAGTCCTCTGCCCTCCAGGTCTCACCCCCTACTCCATCCTACTAGCCCGGGAACCCGAGGCTCCGAGAAGTGAGTGGATCCACCCAGACCCCACCTCTTGGCCCTGCTCCTGCAGGTTCTCTCAGCCTCTTTTGAGAGCAGACGCTTGGGTTACCAACCACGAGTGGAGGGGCCCACAGCAACGCCACAGTGACTTGGGACCCTGAGAGCCCCTCTGTGCCTGGAAACCGCTCCCTCCACAGCTGACCTGACATGAAGCAGTTGTGGGGTCTGATCTTCACCGTGGAGGGGTGTAGGGTGGAGCTGACTGTTAATGTAAGTCCTTGAGAGGCTGGGCTGGATCTGGAGCCCAGAATTTTACTTGGCCTCATGCCAGTGATGGGGTTCAGGCAGGAAGACATCCCCACCTCAAATACTTCTCCTTGGTGAAGTCTGAAGCCCCTTCTTGGGGGACAGAACCTCTTATTCAGTTTTGGGGTGGGAGAGTCACCCCAGAACTTATGTTGACATTGCAGGCGTGTGCAGAGGCCCTGTATGGAACCCTTTCCTGAGGATGAGTTTGCATGGAAGAGGCAGGCGGGACCCCAAAGCAGCTGGGTACACAGACCACCCACCTCCCTTGCCCCAAGAATATCCAGGTTCTTTCCCTCCACACTCTCCTTCCCAGACTCCAACCATTCTCAGCCTGAACACCTTGCTCTGAACACCAGGCCTTGGCTCAGGCTGTTCCCTCTGCTGGGAGAGCTTTCTCCACTCCAGGCTGCCCAACTCAGAAGCAAGGTCACATCCACAGAGACACTCTCTCTGTGAAGATTAGGCTTTCTGTGGGCAGCCCAGGGGTGGTTTGGCAGTTCAGCTACCAGGACAAAGAGCCTTCCAGCATCTGCTCTGCCATCCCTAGATGTGGCTTTTGTCCTCATGGCCCAGGATGGCAGCTGAAGCTCAAGCCACCACATCTCTGTTCCAGGAAAGATGGGGCAAAGAAGAAAAGAGTTACAGTGTATTCACAAATTGCCTTTTAGGGATGGTATCCAGGGGCTGTCATATGACACTTCTGCATATCCTATTTGTCAATACTGAGCCACATGACTACCTACTGCTGCAAGGGAGGCTGGGAAATGTAGTCTTTATACTGGGTGGTCATGAGGCCAGCCAAAAACCCTGGATTTTGTAACTGGGGAAAAAGAGGAGGAGGTGAACAGCTGTCTACCCCAGCCTTCCCACACCCTGTCATATTTGGTCAGCGTTCCTGTCACATGGTCAGACAGAGCTCACACCAGACTTGAGCAAGGCCCAGCCAGTGGGCAGATAGAGCCTGGAACCAGGCAGGGGAAGGAGGGAGGCATCACACACATGCCAGTCCCACCCAGTCCCCTCCGTGCTTCTGGGCTTTTCAGTAAATTATCCTTTTGTCTCAGAAAGCTTTAGAAGCCTCCTGGCAATTCCAGCTGGAGTTTTGAGTTGTTAGGGGTGGAGAGATGGTACAAGACATGAGCTGCCATTGCTGCTTTGGAGCAGAACCAAATGTAAACATGTGAGCTGCATGCAGCCACGCCCCCCTCACCCACTCCCATGGGCGCCATTCACCCAGCATGGCAGGGGAAAGGAAGGGGGCATGTGGGGAGATCTGTCTCCTCCCCAAGATCTGCTTGTCTCAGAAACAGATGAGCACAGCATACGACACTTCTCAGAAGCTGGTGTCAGCCATGAGGCTGGGGCCTCTGGGCAATTAAAGGACCTTCCCATCTATTATTCTGTGTGTCCCTGCCTCCCTGGTAGCATCTCCGGGAAGGGAGCAGCTTATTGCTATTTGATGGGGGACACGGAGGCACTTGAGTGCTGCGAAGGACAGGCAGTTCTCTCCCTGGGTGCCTCTCCACCCGCGCTCGGCCATGCCCTCCACTCACTCCCACACAGCAGCACCACCTGCTCTGTCCTGCCTGGGAACCTCTCCACCAACTCAGCACCCACTGGGCTTCATCTTGTCACCGGCCTCTTCAGGCAGCAGTCTAGGCCTTCTGGGCCCCACCCTACACTGTTGTTGCTTCCTCAGGATGCCCCAGCCTGGGCTGCTCTCCCCTGCAGCTCCCTCTCTGCACACAGGTGTGCGTTGCCTCTTCTCCCATCTTTGCTCGGGCTGGTGCCCCTGCTCAGAATGCCCTTCTTTGCCCTGGCTTCTCTGTGGATCCTCATCTTACCCACCATCCAGGCTCAGCCAGAGCTTCACATTTCTTATGCACTGGGTCCCGGCTGGGGGTCAGAAAGACTGGTGCTGGTGAAGGGGGTCCTGAGATGAAGAGAACATGGCCTCTGGCTTCTAGGAGCCATCTGCAGGATGAAAATAGACAAGTGACCAATGGGTTCTGGACCAGTGACCAAGGAACCCAGAGAAGCAACTGTGCCCTGCTAGGCACTCCATGGTCCCGAAACACTCTCTTCTCACTTGCAATTATTTCATCTCTATTATCTGTCTCCACCAATGGAATCTAGCTCCATGAAAGCAGGGCCAACTCTGTAGTGTTCACTGATATATCCCCAACACTCATGATACCATCTACTCAGAACACAAAAACATTTGTTCACAGGATGTATGGATGGATGTATGGCTGATGGATGGATGAAAGGATAAGCGGATGGATGGATGGATGGATGGATGATGGATAAATATATGGATGGATAGACAGATGAATGGATAGATGGATGAGTGGAAGGATGAATGGATGATGGATAGATGGATGATGGATGATGGATGGATGGATGGATGGATGGATAGATGGATGGATGGATGATGGATGGAAGATAGATGGGTGAATGGATGATGGATGGATAGATAAATAGATGAGTGTATGGATGAATGATGGTTGATGAATGAATGGACAGATGATGGATGGATAGATGAGGGATGGATAAATGGATGATGGGTGATGGATGGATAGATGGATGAATGGGTGATGGATGGAAGATAGATGGATGAATGGATGATGGATGATGGATGGATAGATGAACAGATGGATAGATGATAGATGTATAGATGAGGGATGGATGAATGATGGATAATGAATGGATGAATGAATGATGGATGGATAGATGAATAGATGGGTGGATGAGTGGATGGATGGATGATGGATGAATGGATGATGGATAGATGGATGATGGATGGATAGATGAATAGATGGATGGATTAGTGGATGGATGGATGGACAGATGATGGATGGATGGATGGGTGATGAATGGATGATGGATGGATGGATGATGGACAGATGGATGACAGAAGGGGGCTGAGTCATCCAGTGGCATCCTATCCATTCAGCCTCACTGACCACTCAGTGGAGACACTTACTCCTGGCTCCCTCCCCATCCCCTGTGGCATTCTTCTCCATGGGGCTCATCACCACCTGGCACAGATTCTAGATGTTTACTTATGTACTTGTTCACTGTCCATCTGCCTCCCCCAATCTGAGGCTTGTCTGCTGTGTTTGCTGATGTATCTTTAGGGCCTAAGAAAGTGCCTCCAACATTTAATAATGAGTTAGGAGGCAGGACTCAACTCTGGAGCATATTGGAAGCTAGCTGAAACAGGGAAGAGGCACCAAAAGCACCTTTCCATAACATGCCCATCATTGTCATGGCAACACCTGAAAGTTACCATCCCTTTCCATGGCAATGACATGGAAATTACTGCCTCTTTTCTAGAAATTAATGAATAGCCCATCCATCCACATCCATCCATCATCTGTCCATCCATCCACTCATCCATTCATCCATTCATCTGTCTATCCAGATTTGCATATAGTTAAAAATGAGTATAAACATGACTGCAGAACTGCCTTCAGCCGCTCTCAGCACGTTGCCTGTGGGGTAGCCGTGCTCTGCAGGAGCAGTCATGGAGCTGCAACACTGCTGCCTCAATAACGTCGCTTCCTTCTACCACCGACTGCCTCCTGAATTCTTTCCTGAGCAAAGCCAAGATCCTTCCCAGGCTAAGCCCCAATTGCGGGGCTTGCCTGTCCCGAGACAGGAGAAATAAAACAAACTTGTGTTGTATGTAAGAATAGATGAGTGAGCTAATGAAAGAACACACACACAAGACTCTTCTCCCAAATAGAGACCAGGATTGATGCCTGGCTTCCACTGAAAGTCACCTTAGGGGAAAAGCCTTCCAGAACCAAGACCAAAATAGCATCGGCCTCTGTCTCTGTCCACTTCCCTTACTTTAGCTTCCACACAGTGCATTTCACCATCAGCCATGTTACCTACTCATTGTTTCCCATCTTTACTCACTCAGCTTTAAGCTCTGAGAAAGGGACTTTGTTTTGTTCTCTGCCAAATCCCCAGAGTCTAAAACAGGTCCTGGCACACGATAGGAGCTCTAGCAATATTTGTGGCAGGAGAAAGTGCTGTCAAAGCTGGAATGTGCAGGAGGGCTAGGGGTTCCCCCAGCAGCCCCGGTCGGAGCCTCCAAGCCTCTCTGGGGCCCTTCTCTTAGAAGCAGCTCGGTTTTAATTTGCTGGGGCTGCCATGCAAAGTACCACAAGCTGGGCAGCTCAATCAATGAAATGTATTTTCTCACAGTTCTGGAAGCCAGAACCCTAAGATCAGGGTGTCAACAGGGTGAGTTCCTCTGAAAGAAAGTGAAGGGGACACAAACAGAAGACAGTGCTATTTTGGACTTGGGCCTGGAAAGGCTTTTCCCCCAAGCTGACATGTAGTGGGGGTCGGGGTCAAGCCGGGGCTCGATCTGGGGGAGTCTGCTGCACACTGTTTCCATAGCTCCTATCAGTTCATTCATTCAACACAAATGAGTTCTGTTCCTGTCGGGAGGGGCATCTGCTCCAGGGCCCTCTCCGTCTGGGGTCTGCTGGCCGTCTGGGGTGCTCCTCGCCTTGTGGACGCCCCACCCTGGTCTCTCCCTTCATCTTCACATGAGGTTCTCCTTGTGTGTATGTCTGTCTCTGCGTCCAATTTGCCCCCCAGTTTTTTGTTTGTTTGTTTGTTTTGTTTGTTTTTTGTTTTTTGAGACAGAGACTCGTTCTGTCGCCCAGGCTGGAGTGCAGTGGCACGATCTCGGCTCACTGCAACCTCCGCCTCCCAGCTTCAAGTGATTCTCCTGCCTCAGCCTCCCGAACAGCTGGAACTACAGGCGCCCCGCCACCACACCCAGTTAATTTTTTGTATTTTTAGTAGAGATGGGGTTTCACTGTGTTAGCCAGGATGGTCCTGATCTCTTGACCTCATGATCCACCCACCTCGGCCTCCCAAAGTGCTGGGATCACAGGGGTGAGCCACCGCACCCAGCCTGAATTGTCCCTTTTTAAAGGACAGCAGTCGTATTGGATTGGGGCTGCCCTGCTCCAGCGTGACCTCATCTTACCCAGTAACATGTGCAAGGACCCAATTTCCAAATAAGGCCACCTTTTCAGGGACTCAGGGTCAGGACTGCATGTGGACTTGGGGCGCACGTTTCAACCCGCGACAAGCCAGCTCCCCTGCTCCCTCCTTTTCTGCCCTCCCACGTCACACTCAGTCCTGCTGATCTGGCTTATACAAAATTACCCTCAAATCACAACATGGACATTCCCTCTGCCCCCCAAGCGGGGTCTCCAGGCTCCATCCTGCTTCCTCGGATCCCCCCAGGCCTGGCAGACGCTGGTGCCCAGAGAGCGCCAGGTCATCTCACGAACTGGCTGGAGTGTGATACGGACGTTTCTGCCTCCACCAAATCCACGCTCAGGCACCTCCAAAAGTCTCTTTTATTCAGCAAAGAAGAGGATTCCTGTCTGGGTCATCAAGAAGGAAATCCAGAAAGACTTGAAGCCCAGGAACGGGGAGGAAGCACGTGCCCCTTCCACCCCATGTGGGCACAGGAGAGCTGGCCTGTCAGTCAGGACAACAGAAAATGGCTCATTCCCTGTCCCCCAGGATCCCCACCAGCTCTGCCCCCAGCTGGGAGCCCCAGGGTGAGCAGTGCTTGTGTTTATTTTGGAAACTGTGAATCTTTGTGTTTCCCTAGAAAGCCCCAGCCCATGTCTCGTCAGCACCCTCTTAGCTTGCCAAGGTCAGACACGGGGAGGCTGCCCTCCCTGGCTCCCCATGGTGGCAGCCAAAATGCGTCTGCAGGAGACAGCTATGCAGGGGGCCTCAGAACGAGATCAGCAGGTGTAGGGCATGCCCCTGGGGGAGTCTGACCCAAGCTTGATGCTATTTCTTTTGTCTGGAGGAACGAGGGTTGCTAAGGCCTGGAGGGCTGACGGTGTGGCGCATCCTCGCCTTCTGCCTGGATGGAAAAGTCAGATCCCCTGATTCCAACCAGGGCCCAGAGGTGGGCCCCAGAGACACTGAGCCAGGATGGCAGGGAAGGGAGGGAAGGCCACTGAGGGCTCACCGCCTGGGCCTTCCTTTCTGGCAACCTGCTGGCGTGGCTCTACACCGCAGGCGGCTCTGTGGAGGCTCCATCCTCGCTGGACCCGACCCTGGGGACAGTGCTGCTCTTCCAGGCTGAGTTGCCCTCCACACCCACCTCCAGCCCTTCCCCTGTTTCCCTTGTATCTGGGGAGAAAATCTGGAAACAGAGGGACCCCACATCTACTGATCACCTGCTCCAGCCAGGTCTTTCCAGGCATGCGGCCACAGACACCCCTGCCTTGCCTCACTCCAGGCTCAGCTCCCCACTTGATGTCATGTCCACTCGGCGTGTCGAGGACGGATCCGAAGGTCTCACACCAACACCCCACGCCCTCCCACTCACTACCCACTGGCCACCACGTTTTTCTAACTGCTCAGACCACAGCCCAGGAAGGGCTGTTGACTCCTCTCCCTCACCCAACACCCACCCCAGCAGGAATCAGTGCTGACTCAACTCCCAAAGTGCATTGTGGATCCGCCTGGACCCCTCCACCTCCTAAAGAACGTTCATTCCACCCTCATCTAAATTACCACCATCTTCCCACCCAAAGCCAACGCCTCCCCTTGGGTCCCCCTCCCACCAAGCCCATCATGCATTCCCCACAGTCCACAACTACACACCACAACCACCCTTTCCTGCTTCCCCGGAGCCTGGACACCCTGGCAGCCCACAGTGCACCCACCCTTCTGAGCACCCTGGACCAGGACACAGCCCTGCCCAGGATTTCAGCCAAAGCTCCTCTCCCTGGAATGCCCTCCCCAGACCTCTGAGGGGTGAAGTCCTCCTTGTCATTCAGATGGCAGTCTAATGTCCCCTCCCTGGAGCCTGCATCCCTGACCCCACTCTCCCAGGCCTCTTTCCCACTCTGCCCTGCTCAGTTCTCTACATAGCATTTGTTCCTGGCTGGGGTTTCTGTGTTCATGTATTGGTTCCCTCGCACCTTCCCATTGGAAGGTACACTTTACCACGGAGCGCCTCCTCTCTGTTGGTGCCCAGACCATCTGGCCTGCCATTGGCCATTGGTCAACTGGTGATATCATTGAGCGTTCCCCAAGATGGTACCACCGGGAGATGGCAGGGCCATGGACCCCAAGACTCCATATACTTTCCATAGCCCATGGTAAGCAGGCCTTTCTTTCCTCTGCCTCCTAGGATTCCTCCTGGGCTTTGATTGCATCTTGGTGCTTCCAGGCCAGCACCTTCAATCTATGGAGAGCAGAGAAGCTAGAAAATGCACCCAAAGACATAACACAAAGTGTGCCTCTCAGACCCTCCCGAGCTCTGGGCAGCCCCCTTCCTCCTCACCTCAGATGACCTCTAGGGTTCAGGGGAGCTCCTGAGAGGCCCCCGAAATTTTGTGTATGGGTATGTATTAGTTTCTTGCAGCCATCATAACCAATTATCACACACTTGCTGGTTTTAAAAAAACTGAAATTTATTCCCACAGTTCTGGAGGCCAGGGATCTGAACTCCAGCTGTGATCTGGGCCGTGCTCACTCGAGGCTCTAGGGGAGGGTCCTCTCTGCCCCCTCCAGCTCCTGGTGTTTCCTCAGCTGTGGCTGCATCACTCCAGCCTCTGCCTCACGCGGGCTCTTCTCTTCTGTCTTCTCTCCTGTTTTATGAGGGCATTTGTCGTTACATTCTGGTACCACCTAATCGAGGATGATCTCACCTCAAGATCTATAACTTAATTACACCTGCAAAGACTCTTTCTCAGCAAGGTTATTGAAGATGCCGGGTGGGGAGAGCTGTGCTTTCTTCTCATTTTCTAATATCTTGGAGCTGCAAAAGGTTAGCCCCCTTATGAAGGCAGTGAATGGCTGTTCACCTTTGAGTCCTCCATGCCTGGCCCAGGCACATGCTCCGTGAATGCTTAGCCTTGTGCTCTGAGATCCTGCAGGACGGAGAGCAGGAGGCCATGCTGGCTGCCCGGCCCAGGACAATTAAAGAGGCAGCACACACTGGACCAAGCCCCACCCGCCCTCATGATCCACAGGCCTTCTTGGTCCCTGCACTGCAGCGCAGAGTGGGTCAGACAGCACAGTGAAGGCACAAGGTCAGACTACCTGAAGGACTTCCCATGGCTGTATGTGAGGTGCACAGACCTCCACCGTGGAAGCTGCCAGCAGACCTTGGAACCCAGAGATAAATTGGCACCCAGAGAGGACGAGCCGGTGGGCAGAGCCCCCCTCTGGCTGGCAGCTCATCACGGCCCCGGACTGCTCAGGAAACAGCCGAGGTGCTCACGTGGATCTGATTCATCATTATTTTACAGAAGTCCAAGAACAAGGAGGAGGCAAACGTGTGACCCACTTCTGCCGCTGATGGGCCTGGCACTGGCAGGAATGCTATGGCAACCAGATGCACGGGCTTAATTACGTCAGCCTGGTGCTTTCTCACAAAGATGAATGGGGACAGACACTTTCTCCTCTCATAGTCAGAGAGGAGAACCGGGAGCCGGCTGTTTACCCGGGGAGCTCCTGTCCATAGTGCCCTCCCTGGGCAGGTGTCCCCGGGCACCTGCTAGGAGCCTGGGACAGACAGGGCCGTGAGCCAGGGCTGCGCCCGACCTCCTCCTCCTCCTCTGGCTCCCAAGGGTTCCGCACCAGCTGGTCCTCTTACCGTGTGACAGCTGCTTGGTCTGGCTGGGCTGGGCCAGGCCGGGCAGGTTCTCCAAGTGCTCCCCTGCCCACGTGGCCTCTGTCCAGGCACCGAGAAAGCAGAGGCTCCACACGGCAGGTGGCGGGCGGGGCGGCAGGGGCAGCCCTGGGAGGGGCTACAGGAGAGTGATGATGCCATGATGCCATTGCTGAGTGCTCACTGGCTGAGGCCTCATCTTCAGAGTGTGCCCACGACGGGTTTGCTGCTCTCTGCTCTTTCCAGAGGAGGGGACAAAATGCACAGGAGTTAAACCAGCATAGCTGGCCCAGGGCAGGACCTAGGACCCTGGGTGCCAGGAGCTGCCCCTTCTGAGTCGCAAGTCTGTGGGCTCCATGGACACACGTGCACAGGCTTGGGGCTGGCTGTGCGTATTTGACATGGCCACCTCTGTGGCAAAGTGGGTGACATTGTCTGCCTTCCACAGCGTGGCCCTGCCAGCTCGCAGGTTATTAGCTCCTGGTGAGGGCAGGGCCCTGGTGGCAGTGAGGTCGGCAGTTCCTGCTGTGCACCAGGCACCCCACTGGCAGTGCTTTCAGTGTGGTGTTTCCTCTGGATGACAAGCCCAGGATGAGGACAGCAGGGGACAAGGGAGGGAGGTGGAGGCCCGGCAAGGCTTCCTGGACACAGCCTGCAAACTGGGCCCCAAGACTGAGGAGGAGAGAAGGACTCTTCCTCTTTCAGGGCAGCCCAGGGCCCAGAGCAGCTCTGAGCCCAGCAGGCCTCACTGAGGATCCCAGGGGCATCTCAGGTCCCCCAGAACCCTTGGCTCTCCCAGCCCTCCCATCCCTCAGTGCCCCAGGTACACAGACAGAGGCAAGGGCGGGGAGAAAATTCGTTAATTCTCTCAGCAGCCATTCGACAGAGACCGGCCGAGCACCTGCCCTGTGTGTCTCCATCTGGGTGCTGGAGAAGCAGCCAGAGACACAGGTTGCAGGACCCCTGCCTGCGCGGCCAACCTTTACCTGGGCTGACGGTGAAGGTTGCACACGGCAGTGGCTGGGGGCTGCCTTGGGCTGGGCTCACTGCCATTTACAGGAGTCCAAAAGCAATGGGTCAGTGAAGGACATGACATGATACAGGAGTTAGAGGTGCTCGTCCCTGTGGCCATAGGCCAGGTATCCTGAGGAGAGGGTCAGGTGACCACAGCGTGGCCAGGGCAGGTGGCAGGAGATGGCAACAGCCACACCACACCTGGAGGAGTGACGGAGTGGCAAGGTGGACACTAGAGGGAAGGATATGCCAGGGCAGGAGCCGAGGAATGAAGGCAGGGGAGGGGAGGCAAGGGCAGTCGGGGGGGTGCAGGGCTCATGGAGCTCCCGGGCCACTGCACCCAGCTTTTACTTGTCCTGAGACGTGACAGCACCCAGGGCCTGAAGCCTGAAGCTGTGGCCTAATCTGTAGCTTCAAGAGTCACGGTGGCGGCCAAGTGGAGTCAGAAGACTTGTTGGGAGGCCGCTGTAGCAATAGAGAGGCACTGGCGGTTCCTGCGGGGCCCTGGGGAGGTGGGGAGAAGTGAGCCCCAGAAGGCTGAGCCTAAGGGGGGACCCGATAAACTGGGAGCAGGTGTGAGAGACAGCGGGGCCAGGTGTGACTCAGGACTTGTGCTTGGTGGTGGGTCGGTGGTTCGGGCTGACTGCTTGGTTTTTGGCCCCACTGCCTGGACGGTGTGGCTGCTGCCAGCTGCAGCGGGAGGGCTGTGGACAGTGTGGGCTGCAAGGGTGGCAGGAGTTTGGTTGGGGCGTGCTGAACTGGAGGTGTCCACCCAGCAAACAGGTGCAGGCTCTGAGAGGCTCCCAGAGCTCAGGGTGAGGCCTGGGGGGCGCTGGACGTACTGCAACCCAGCAGGTGGAGGGCCCAGGATCGAAGGGGTCATTGGGGGCCTGGTGGTGTAGGGACCAGCCCTACGGGGCTTAGTGGGTGTTTTCCCTGTGTGTGGAAACGAGAGATTGTAAGAAATAAAGGCACAAGACAAAGAGATAAAGAGAAAACAGCTGGGCCCAGGAGACCACCACCACCAAGACGCAGACTGGTAGTGGCCCCGAGCCGCTGGGCGCACTGATATTTATTGCATACAAGACAAGCGGGCAGGGTAAGGAGGGTGAATCTTCCAAGTGATTGATAAGGTCAAGCAAGTCACGTGATCATGGGACAGGGGGCCCTTCCCTTTTAGGTAGCCGAGGCAGAGAGAGAAGGTAGCATACGTCAGCATTTTCTTCTATGCACTGTAAGAAAGATCAAAGACTTTAAGATTTTCACTATTTCTTCTACTGCTATCTACTACGAACTTTAAAGAGGAACCGGGAGTATGGGAGGAGCATGAAAGTGGACAAAGAGTGTGACTATTGAAGCACTACAGGGAGGGGTTTAGGCCTCCGGATGACTGCGGGCCGGCCTGGATAATATCCAACCTCCCACAAGAAGCTGGTGGAGCAGAGCGTTCCCTGACTACTCCAAGGAAAGGAGACTCCCTTTCATGGTCTGCTAAGTAATAGGTGCCTTCCCAGACACTGGCATTACCACTTGTCCAAGGAGCCCTCAAGTGGTCCTTATATGGGCATGACAGAGGGCTCACCTCTTGCCTTCTAGGTCACTTCTCACAATGTCCCTTCAGCACCTGACCCTATACCCACCGGTTATCCCTAGGTTATATCTGTAATGCAACAAAGAGTAATATTAAAAGCTAGATGATTAATAATGTTTATCCTGATTGATAATTGTCCATGATCATCTCTATATCTAATTTGTATTATGACTATTCTTATTCTAACTATTTTCTTTATTATACTGAAACAGTTTGTGCCTTCAGTCTCTTGCCTCGGCACCGAGGTAATCCTTTGCCCACATGGTGGGTCCAGGCCGCTCTCGGGGCACTCACCATTACAGATGGGGAAGGAAAGGGCTGGATGTGCTTCCTGGGGCTGCTGTAAAAGTTACCACAAACTGAACAGTGCACAGATTTACCACCTGACACTCATGCAGGTCAGAGGTCCAACATCTCTCGCCTGGCTGAAGTCAAGGTCTGGACAGGGCTGGTCCCTCTGGACACTCTAGGGAGAGCCCGTTTCCTTGCCTTTTCCAGCTTCTAGAGGTCATGAACTCCTTGGCTCCAAGACCTTCCTCCATCTTCAAAGCTGAGAGATCGCATCTCTCGGTGCCTCCTGCAGCCGTGTCTCCCCTGGCTCTCTCCTGTCCCTCCTCTACTCTTAAGGACCCTGTGACTTCAGGGGACCCACCTGTGGAATCCCAGATAATCCTCCTAGCCTATGGTCAGCTGATTAGCAATCTTAATTCCAACTACAACTGTCATCCCCGTGGCTGTGCAGCTGAGCACATCCACGGTGCTGGGGACTGGGACATGGGCATCTTGGGGCTGTTCTTCCACCTACTGCAAAGGATGATAAGCTGTGGGGCACGCATGGCCCAAGTCCCAGCCTCCTGGAGCTCAGAGGGCCGGGGGAGACGAGGCTTGAACAGGGCCACACACATCAATGTGGGATGGGCACTATGACGGCAGAGACCAGCACCGCTAGAGAGGACACCGGAGGCCTGGAGCCTCTCCAGGGAGCTGCTGCTGGAGCTCACAGTCAGGGAGGAGGGCGAAGGTCACGCCAAGAGTGGGCACAGCTCAGTGACCCTATGCGTTGTGATTTGCCAGCCATGAAGGAAGTCCCTGTTTTCCCGGCTGCAGTTGCCAGCAATGTGACCCCCAAATTGCATGGCCAGCCAGGCCTCTCCCCCAAGCTCTAGACCTGCCTGGGACCAGTGACCAAACATGCCAGCACCTGGTGTCTTCCACGTCCCGCCCTCAGCTCTGCCTTCCTCCACCCCATGCTCCCTCCATGGGATTCCACTGCGTGATGGGCTCTTCCAGGCACCATAGTACCCGACGCACAGGGACCAGATTCATCGGTGTCTTTACTTCTCCTCCCCCTCACATTGGGCCATCCCAGCTGCAAAGGCAACCTTGAATACCCCCAGCCTCCAGGCCGCCCTCGTCCCAGCCTCACCATCTCAGTACTGGGATCTTTGCTCCAGGACCCCCCCAAATCCATCTTCCAAAGTGCAGCCAAAGACCTCCTGTCCCCCAGGCCTTGGCCTGGCCTCCCAGCCTGAGCCTCCTTAGCCTCCTCAGCGCCAGCTCTGCCGCTGCTGGCCATGGCTCAGACGGGCTGATTTCCTTCTGTTACTTCAGTGCTCTGGGGTTGCTTTTCCCTCTGGCCTGAGATGTCCCTTCAGTGAACAATGGAGCAAGACTGGCTCCTCCCTCTGGTCTTGACTTGTGTGCCTCTTCTTCCAGGAAGCCTTCCTTGACTCCTACAACTGCTGCAACCCAGATGTGGCACAAGCAGGGCTCACAGGGGTGTAAGCAAGAAAATAAATTTATGTTTGTATCTTTTAAAGAGCTGATGGTCCCTTTAAAATTCAGTGTGAAATTTCTTCTTCCACCCCAAATGAACCCTCAGGCTAGTCTGTGACTTCCTGTCATTCTTAGGTAATGAGACCCACCTTTCCCTACCTTGTTCAAAGACAGTCGGTAGTAAAAAATAGCTTTGATTTAGCATTAAATTAAATTAAAGTGTTAAACACAGATTTAACATTAAATGTTTGTCTTCCCCTCAACTTGGGGGCTGGTCTATGGGCACGGCCAGGGTGAGCAGCCTCTTCCCCCTGCTGGTTTCTGCCCCTTGGGGTTGGAGTCTAGGGAGAAGGCGGTAAAGTCCTCACTTGCCTGGTGCTGTTAAGAGACAGGCCGCGGACTCTGTGCTTGCCACACGCTCTGAGCTGACACATTTGCCTATGGCTGTGTCTATGCCTACATCCCTCTGTGCTCCCTCTTCCTGGACTTGCAGGACCCACCACCCCCCACAACAGGAACTAGGACAGGGACTAGCTGAGCCCCAGGCACAGGGGCTGTGTCTGTTAAATGAATATATTAGTGCTCACAAGCAAACAGGACGCCTTTTGTTCTTGGAAGGCAGAGCTCCCAGGGCAGCTGCTGTCTGCTCTCCATCTGGGTATGGGGACACATTCCTCAAGTGTGATCACACCCACTCTGACATGACATGGCTCTGATGGCAAAATCTGGGGCCAGGGCCTAGCTCCGCCCCTCAGAGCAGAGTCCCCTTCCAGCCTCATGTGACAGCTTGGAGTGATTCACACCTGCTTCCTCCTGTGCGGGGAGGGTGGGCTCCTGTTGGCCTCTGGTCTTTCCTCCTTTTTCTCTGTGATGGAGCCAACAGGAGGCTTCAGGGAAGCACGTTCGAGGCTGCCGATGGGGTGGAGGCGGGTGTGTTCCACCCCTCCCTGCTGCCCCTCCACCTGTACCCTGGTCCCAGCTTCCCATCTTCTTTATCCACGACATTCCCGCCAGACAACTGTAACCTCCAGCTCAGGTCTGAGCACGTCCATCCCCTGCCCCTGTTGGTGGCTTAAGAAACTGGCTGCAGAAGTGACGATGACACGTCATGGAGGCTGCTGAGTCATGGCCAGATCCCACTTTGGGGAGACTGAGCTCTAGAACTCGACGTCCCTGGCCTCTCTCCCTCTCCTGCTGGCCTCTGACCTTCCCACGTTTGCTGTCCCTGCTCCTGCATGAACTTCCCTCCTCCCTCCCTCAGAGCCTCCTCCCGAGGCTCCTGCGCTGGCAACTCTGGTGTTTGGAATTACTGGAATTAGAGCCTCCTTCCTCTGACCACCCCTCTTCCCTGCCCTCTGCACTGCATTTGCCACAGTGACTGCGTGGTGAACACATCCCGTCACCGCCATGTTCCCAGCGCCTCGAGGAAGGTGGGGCCCGGCCACTTAACTCCGTGGGGTGGGGCAGCCCTGGTAGATGGAAAAAATCAGACCTAGAGAAACTGAGGACTTGACACTGTGGCTCTGCAACATCCAGCTGGGTGGCCTGGGGCGGGTCAGTTCAAAGCGCTGAGCCTTGGTTTCCTCATCAGTCAAAGGGGCTAATAAGTGATGTTGCGAGGTGGTTGTGATGACTGGGGGGTCGCGCATGGACTGTGGGGAGCTCTGAGCCTGGTGTGTACCAGCGCTGGTGCTCATGACCACACCACCCCCACTGCAGGGAAGGGAGGGCAGCTGGTGCTCAGTCCCCACCCCTCTGCACCCCAGCAGGGACACAGGCAGGACACCATCAGCTGAGCCTGCATCTCCTCCTGTACAGTGGGGACAGCAACACCAGCCACTCCAGGCTCTTGTATGACTTCCAGGAGACAGGAGCTGTAAAATTTCTAGCTCAGGGCCGAACACCTAAAAGAGATGCAGTAACCGGCTGTGGAGATGACATTGCTAACTGCTCGGTAGAAACATGGCCTGAATGGATTTTCTCTTCATCACGCTGCTTCTGTGCAGAAGACCTGGAAAGGAGCTAACATATATCTTATTTACATATATGCGTGTGCACACACACATGCACATGGCTGTGCAGAGGGCCTGGAGAGCAGCTAGTGTGCTGTCTCACTAACACGCATGCACACATGAACCGACATGGTCAGACACACACACAAACACACATGTGCACACACAGGAGCACACGTACACACCTGCATACATGCAAACATGAGCAGTCACATGCACACATGCACACACTCACACGCACACACAGCATGCAGAGAGGAGGTGCTTTGAGAGAGGTCAAGGGCCAGCAGTGGTTGCTGGCTCAGGAGGGCTGTGGCTGATCCAGGGAGAGAAGATGGATGGGCCATGCGCTGGAGTCTCTGTCCCCAGCTGCACATTTGCCTGAAACTTCAGGGGCAGCACTTTTCTGTCCAGCCAATTTAATGTCGATTTCTTTCAGGGCTGAGTTAAGTGTTCTCAACGGGGAAGAGTGGTAGCTGAGGGGCCTTTTCCCTGGAAAGGTCAGAGAAATCCCATGGCAAGAGAAGCCCGGGGCTGGGTGAGGAGCTGGGGCTATTCATGTTTTGTAAGGCTTAGGGGACATCCCACGTGGGAACAGACATTGGAGCAGGTCAGGAGCTCAACTGCAGAGGCGTAGGACTCAAAGGGGAAGGGGCTGGAGCTTGTTGAAGTTGCAGATTCCTGCCTCCTTCCTCCAGGGATTGTGATGAAGGGAGCCTGGGCAGGACTCAGGAATCTGTATTTCCACAGCCTCCCCAGGTCATCCTGATGCAGGTAGCTCCAAGTCCAACAGGCTGATAGGATATTCTTCATGAACTGCAAGGCCAAAATCAAGTCTGCTTTTTTTCTGTGATGGAGATTAGGCTTCCTTGAAACTCTGCAGTGAATTCTGCCACTCAAAACTAAGCATTGCTATCTTGTATCCTTCTGTCTATGAAAAGAACTGGTCCAGGCAATTGTCAAGAGAAGCAGTTCAGTGTTCACATCCATTTCACATCCATTTCCCAAGGCCTCGTCCTGCACAGGACCAAGAGGGTGGTCTAAATGTATTCCTTCATTAGAGGCTCCAGTGAGATGGGGGACCACCTCGAGGTGGAATTCAGCTGTGTGTCACAGAAGCCTGACCACGGGTGCTTGTCCAGATTCAGATTTATTTTTCCACAGAACAATAAGTCCAGAGGCCTGCAGTCATGCCCCACTGTGGTGGCCCCAGAGGAACAACACGGATGCAGGCTCCTTCATCGTCCCACTCTCAGCCTCATGGCCACAGAACAGCTGCAGTGCCCCGGACATCATTCACATTGTAGGCTGTTGGAAGGGGAAAGGGTAAAAGACAAAGATGTGAGCAGCTGAGTCTGCTTCCTCTAATCAAGAAACCAGTAGCTTCCAGAAGCCCCCCACAGTAGACTTTTGCTTGCATCTCATCACTGGAACCGGGTCCCATGGGCAGCCCCTGCGTCAGTGCTGTGTAGATCTGAACACCGGCAGCCAGACCTGCTGCACCAAACTGTTGCTGCCAAGGAGAAACGAGAGGAGAAATACTGGGTGCATGCCTGCCATGCTGTTCCCGGAGGATAGCCTCCTCCTCATGTCACAGGATGAAACACAGATCATTAGGGTCTGCATTTGGCTGACATGCAGGCGTTTTCTTCTGGCGAAGAAGCTCCAACCCCACACTGTTAAGAAAATCTGGCTTCCGGCCAGGCACAGTCGCTCTCGCCTGTAATCCCAGCACTTTGGGAGGCTGAGGCGGGTGGATCATCTGAGGTCAGGAGTTCAAGACCAGCCTGACCAACATGGCAAAACCCCGTTTCTATTCAAAATACAAAAATTAACTGGGTGTGGTGGCACGTGCCTGTCATCCCAGCTACTCAGGGAGGCTGAGGCAGGAGAATCGCTTGAACCCGGGAGGTGGAGGTTGCAGTGAGCTGAGATCGCACTGCTGCACTCCAGCCTGGGCAACAGAGTGAGACTCCATCTCAAAAAAAAAAGAAAGAAAAGAAAAAGAAAGAAAGAAAGAAAAATAGAAAAGAAAATCTGACTTCCTTGAAGCCCCTCCCTTTAGTTGCACAGCCACAAGAAAGCCCCTCATCCTCCCGAAATTGCTTTATCAACAGCGTGGAAGGGAGCAGGAATAGGTACCTCGGTCATGCACAGGGAACACTTAGCACGGGCCTGGCAGGGGGCGTCCGATGATGACTGTAGCTGGCATTCTGCTGCTCACATCAGAGAGCTGCATTTACTTTCGTGTTGGATGAATCCATCGCTGCAGAGGCTCCCTGTGCCACCAGGCCCCCCAGAGACAATGCATCTTCTCCCCAGCTTTGGATGGGACTTACCTACCTTGGAAAAATATACACTTTTCATTCCTTGGCAATAACCAGATTTTGGACTTCCACAAGCTGCATGGAGAAGTGAAAACTGGATTAAAAGGAGTAGGGACAGAGGTCTCCAGAAACTTAGGAAAGGTCTCAAGTTTCATTAGCACTGCCTGGCAAGCTCAGCATTTTCTCCTCCACCGGCTGCCTCTCGGGCCTCTGGTTTGCAGCCTGGTGGTCACTAAGGTGTGAGCACGGGATGATTCTCCGGCCTACGCAGAGCTCTGACCATGCTGCCTCAGGTGCTGACAGGGCCCTGGAAAGGCAAAAGCAGCAGCAACGCCCAGTGGCCCGAAGTCCGAGAGCCAGCGCATCAGTGGGATCTGTCCATGGTGCTGACCTCCCAAGCCGCCTCAAGGTCTTAGCTCCAAGAGGCCAAGAATTTCCCATCTTCTCCAGCTCTATCCACGTGACGGCGTGACCCCACTCTCCTAGTTGATGAGGCCTGTGGGGCAGAGCCCAAGCTGGATGGAAAGGAAGGAGCTAATCAATTAGGAATGTCTGTAAAGAGTGGGAGGATGTGAGAACAGCTTCCCACGTGGCTCCAAGTCTGCCCTTCCTCTTCCAAGGCTTCCAGGCAGAAGAGCTAGGGTCCTATCTTTGCTTCCATTTTCAAAGAGGGAGACTCTAGAAATAGCTCCTTTAGAGGGTCAGAGCTCAAATCCAATTTAAAGCCCGCTCTAGGATTTGAGATGAGAGAGAGTGTTGTTATGTTAGTCTCTCCTGCCAAATGGCCCTGTTGGAGATTTTTTACTACTTCACTCCTCCCTCCCTCTCTTCCTTCCTTCCTTCCTTCCTCCCTCCCTCCCTCCTTCATTCCTTCCTTTTCTTTTGTCTTTCTGTATCTTCATAACAGGATGCTTCATAAAAATTGCATGGGCACCCACTGCTTCTCCAGAATGAGTCTGTGCTAGGCTCATGTTGAATGCTCCCCATGCACTATCTCATGTAATCCACAGCAACCCTGGAATCCACTATTATTACCTCCCCATTTCATGGATCAGGGAGTGTAAGTCCCGGCTCAAGACTGCAGAGCCGATGGGTAGCAGAGCCAGGATTCAAACCTAAAACTCTCTGACAGCAAAGTCTGAGCTTATATCCAACTTGCCATAATGGTCCTTTAACTTGTTTTTAGAGATGGGGTCTCGCTTTCTCACCAGGCTGGAGTGCAGTGGCGTGATCTCGGCTCACTGCAACCTCCGCCTCCCAGATTCAAGCGATTTTCCTGCCTCAGCCTCCTAAATAGCTGGGAATACAGGTGTGCACCATCACACCTGGCTAATTCTTGTACTTTTAGTAGAGTCGGGGTTTCACCATATTGGGCAGGATGGTCTTCATCTCTTGACCTCGTGATCTTCCTGCCTCAGCCTTCCAAAGGGCTGGGATTACAGGCGTGAGCCACCATGCCTGGCCAACATTTCTTAAGTTCCAAAATGATAATTGGAAAATGAAAAGAAGAAGAAGAAGAAGAAGAAGAAGAAGAAGAAGAAGAAGAAGAAGAAGAGGAAGAGGAGGAGGAGGAAGAGGAAGAGGAAGAGGAAGAGGAAGAGGAAGAAGAAGAAGAAGAAGAAGAAGAAGAAGAAGAAGAAGAAGAAGAAGAAGAAGAAGAAGAAGAAGAAGAAGAAGAAGAAGAAGAAGAAGAAGAAGAAGAAGAAGAAGAAGAAGAAGAAGAAGAAGAAGAAGAAGAAGAAGAAGAAGAAGAAGAAGAAGAAGAAGAAGAAGAAGAAGAAGAAGAAGAAGAAAAGAAATCAGCTACGTTGTTTCATGGAAAGAGAAACATAATTAGAAATGTGATCTGTGGCAAAGTTTTCCGGTGTGTCTGGAATACTGCTGGAAGGTCAGGGAGAGGTGGTGAGATGGGGCCGAAGAGATTATCTGGAGCTGGAGCCCCAGGCCGTTTTGTTTGCTGTTCTTGAGGTTCATGCAAGACCTGCGTGCGGAGCCACTATCGTCTGGGAGCGGAAGTGGAGTTATTAATGTCCTCTGGTCCTGGAATCGAGACTGACGCATGCAAGGTGACTTGTCCTCTGAGTAAATGTGTCCCATCTCACCTGGAGAATGAGCCTGAATAGGGTGATGTGACCGACAAGAAGATCTGAGATGGATCTTTGTGAAAAGCAGGGACAACTGGGAAAATCTGAGGCTAATTAACTCTTCCCAGCCTCAGGCTGCAGGTCTTGAGTTACACATGAAGGCACATCGGGTTGGCAGGCTGGGGAACCACAGGCATGTTTTTATGCAGCTGAGAGGAGGTGGAGCCTCCCAGTGGTTTGGAAATACCCGTTTCCCCTGCTCATTCATCTAAGGAGACCGGAGCCTGAGGATGAAAGGGCTCCATCCCCAAGGCTGGCCTCTCCTGCCCATAGCCAGAGCCCTGAGACACGGGTACTCCACGAGCTCTGGGACTTGGGTCTTCATGCATGCACACCTCTTTGGGAGTGGGGAGATGGTGAAAGTTTGTGTTAAATTTGCTCCAGATGTCCTTAGGCATCCAGACTTCTGCAAGGAGCTTGTTCAAAATCCTGAGGATGAAGAACTGCTGTCTCTCCAGGCAAGACGCACATTGTTCACCATGACCATTCACAGAATCCCACTAGACACCAAGAAACTCTGCTAATGCTGACTCCAGCGAAGGGGCAGGCTCTGCCACAGCTGGTGCCACTAAGTCCCAGGGTACGAGAGTCTGTGAACCAGGCTGTATCCCCTGGCTCCACTAAGCCGAATACAGACAGAGGCTCTGCGCACTCGCCCCATCCAGCAGAGGATGGCTGTGGCGATCATTTTAGTGCTTACCGTGGAGGGCAGGCTGATGGGTCAGCGTGGCCATCACAGCTTCAGGGAGATGTTCAAAAAGGCTGGAGCCAAGTGGGTAGAGGATGGGGAAAGGAGGGGCTGTCTGGGGTGAGACAGATGTGCTGTGAACCTTGTCACTGCTGCTGGCTGTTGGAGTGACCTTGGACAAGTCCCTTGTATTAGCTGAGTCTCTGAATTTTGCCTGTAAATACAGAGTGCCCACTTAGAGGGGCAGTTGGGGTTCATCGAGTTTGTATAGCACCCGGTCCAAGTGAAATACCCCCTCCCCTCCTGGGGTCTCTCCCTGGGTAGGAGGGAAGCTGATTATGATGGTGATGGTTGACAGTTACCCAGCACAGGTGCAAGCCCCAGGCCCTGCACCTGGATGGCCTCACCCTGACCTTTCACCCACTCAATGAAGGAGGTGCCCTCGTTAGCCCCATTTTATTGATGGGGAAACTGAAGCCCCAAGGGACTAAGAGAACATCCTTTCTGGTCATTTCCACGCCCTCAGGACCCCACGCTGCTTCTTCCAGAGTAGCTCTACTCTCCTCTGCTTCAGATCAGTCTGGAGAAAAAGAAATTTCTGCCACTAACAAAGCTGGAGAACCACTGAGCTCCAAATGCCTCCATTTTAAAGGCAGGGAAATTGAGGCACAGAAATATAGGAGATTCAGCCAAATTGTACAGGGACATAGAATAAGACTTGACAAGTCCCGAAGACCTGTGGGACTTGAACCCCCAGCTGGTCTTTTGGTGTTCAGCTGTCTGATGGCCACTGGGACCTGGAGCCCAGGGTGCCTCTTTGCAGGGCCAATACTGGCAAGGAAGGAAGGCGTGTGTGTAAGATACGTGTGCACTGGGGGAGGACTGGATGTCAAAATCATTCACGGAAAACACCCCCTGGCTTCCCCGTCTCCCACACCTTCATTCCAGGTCCCCTCGTCAGACATCCCTGTATCTGCAGATTGTCCTCCATCAATGAACACGGAACCAGAGCAGGCACTGCCCAGCTCTCAAGGACACCGCATTCTGGTGCGGAAAACAGATCTGTACCCAGATACTCATCTGCAAGTGACACCACATGCCAGGCCCTGTGCAAAGCGCCAGCTCCACTTTAGGAAGGTGCTGTCCGTGTTCCGATTTTACTGAGGGGGGAAAGGAGGCTTGGAGATTAGGTAGCTAGCCAAAAGTCCTGCAATTAGTAGATGGCAAAGCTGAGCTTCAGAGGTGGTGATCCACACCTCCCTCTCCACGCATGTGGGGCTACAGTCTTCAGATACTGGAGGCAGGAGGACAGAGCTGCCAGCACGGAGAGGAGGGACACCAGCAGCTGGGCCCTCTGAGTGATTGCCACCCCATGGCTGGGAGGCAGAGCGCAGCGGCCTCACTGCCTTGAAGAATCAGAGACCAGGGTTCTGAGAGACCAAGGTGGCTGGGGTTTGCAGAGCAAAGTACCAGGGAGCAGGGTGACATACAGACAGAGGTCTCAGGGCTTGCAGGAGGGCCTCAAGCCGCTGGCAGTGCTCCTATCTGCACATGTCTATATGAAACTGCACGTGGACGTGGACAGAACCCCTGGAAAGCAAGAAGCCAGACAACTCCCAGAACTCACATGGTCTGGGAATAGCTCAGATTGTCTCAGCCAAGTAGGATGCAACAGCAGGTAGCAGCCTTAGGAAGGTAGTACCCCAGTCCCAGACTAAAGGCTGCTCCCTACCTACCCTAAAAACATGTAAAGAAAGACTTGAAAGGGGCGGACGGACGCCGAGTAACTTCACTGAGAATCAAGAGAAAGTCCCACACTCTTTAAAGGATGAAAACAAAGTTAGTAATTGTCAACATCCCGTCAAAAATTACTTGGCAACAAAGAAGCAAGAAAATATAACCCAACACCAGGAGAAAAATCAACCAACAGAAGCGGACCCCAAAATAACACAAATGATCAAATCAGTGGAGAAAGACATAAAAATAGCTACTATAAATAGCTTCGTATGTCCAAGAATATAGAGGAGAATGTGGAGATAATGAGGAGAGAGATGAGAGGTAAAGACCCATGGGGATGAAAAATACACTAGCTGCCATAAGATACAATAGAGAAGGTTATCAGCCAATTAGATAGTACAGAAAAGAGAGGGTCAGTGAACTGAAAAATGTCACTTGAAGACGCCGTCCAGCTGAAGCACACAGAGGAAAAAGACAGGATAAAAAAGCACACGGGTGTGATCTGTGCGATCCCACACAGTGACAGAACACACTGGATTCAGGGTCTCACAAGGAGGAAAGTAGGAAAAAAATATTTGAAGAAATAATTGCTGAAAATTCTCTACATCTGAAGAAAATGATAAAACCCAAAGATCTAAAGATCTCAATAAAGCTTTAGAGGTAAAAACACAAAGGAAATCAAGACAAAGTGTGTCGTAATCAGGCAGGGCTTGGTGACTCACACCTGTAATCCCAGCACTTTGGGAGGCCGAGTTGGGTGGATCACTTGAGATCAGGATTTCGAGACCAGCCTGGCCAACATGGGAAAACCCAGTCTCTACTAAAAATACAAAAAAACAAAAAAAATTAGCTGGACATGGTGGCGCACACCCGTAATCCCAGCTACTTGGGAGGCTGAGGCTGGAGAATCTCTTGTACCCAGGAGGTGGAGGCTGCAGCAAGCTGGTATCACACCACTGCACTCCAGCCTGGGCAACAGAGCGAGACTCCACCTCACAAAAATAAAAAGAAAAGAAAAAAAAAGCATGCTGTAATCAAATCGCTAACAACCAGAGACTTTAAAAAGGCTAAAAGCAGCCAGAGATAAACAAAGGAACATGAATAGGAAGGACATCAGACTTCTCACCAAAACTCATGCAGGCCAGGAGAGCGTGGAGCAGCATCTTTCAAACACATAAATGGGGGGAGAGCTGCCAACCTAAGATTCCATACCAGAGAAAATATTTTTCAATAAAGAAGGTGCAGGAAACTTTTCTTAGACATACAGAATAAGGAAAATTATTGCTAAAAATGTGAAAGAAAATTCTTTAGGCAGAAAAAAAATGATGCTAAACGGAAATTTGAATCTGCACTAAGGATTGAGGAGAGCCAGACAGGATCACTCTGTGGGAAATTATGTTTTTCTCATTGCTTTGCTCTCTCTGAAATACAATTGTCTGTTTATAGCAAACTTATTAAAAGCTTAGGGCGGGGTTTATAGCACAGGGAAGTGAAATGATCACAGTGGTAACACCAAGGATGGGGGTGGAGATGGGCACAGGTGCTGCATCCCGACCCTCGTGCAATCACAGAGGTAACACCAAGGACGGGAGGGGAGACGGGCACAGGTGCCTTGGCCCAACCCTCATGAGATCACAGAGGTAACACCAAGGACAGGAAGGAGATGGGTACAGGTGCTGCGGCCCGACTCTCGTGAGATCACAGCGGTAACACCAAGGACGGGGGAGAGATGGGCACAGGTGCCATGGCTCAACCCTCATGAGATCACAGCGGTAACACCAAGGATGGAGGAGGAGATGGGCACAGGTGCCAGGGCCTGACTCTCATGAGATCACAGCAGCAACACGGGGGGGGCGGTGATGGGCACAGCTGCCATGGCACAACCCTCCTGAGATCACAGTGGTAACACCAAGGACGGGGTGGAGATGGGCACAGGTGCCACGGCCTGACCCTCGAGAGATCACAGTGATAACACCAAGGTTGAGGGGACGGGGGGAGATGGGCACAGGTGCTGCAGCCCGAGTCTCGTGAGATCACGGCGGTAACACCAGGGACATGGGGGAGATGGGCACAGGTGCCACAGCCTGACCCTTGTGAGATCACAGCGGTAACACCAAGGATGGGAGGGGAGATGGGCACAGGTGTGGCGGCCCGACCCTCCTGAGTTCACAGTGGTAACACCAAGGACAGTGGGGGAGATGGGCACAGGCGCTGTGGCCTGATCCTCGTGAGAAGCGGCACACTGTTACACGAAGGACGGCTGTGTGTGGTGAGTTAAAAATGTAAGTGATGAACTCTGTGACAACCACTGGAAATGTTCAAAGGAAACAAGCGGAGTGTTCTGACTTCAGAGTCCCTGCTGTGACCCCTGGGACTGGCCTGCTTCCTGGTGAGACCTTTGTGCCAGGGGACACGGGACCCTGTCAAACAGAGCTGTTAGCTCTAAATTTTCTTGGGGGGTGGGGACAATCACGAAAGGCTTTTTATTTTATTTTTTACTTATTTTAATTTATTTTATTTTATTTTATTTTGCGACAGGGTCTCACTCTGTCACCCAGGCTGGAGTACAGTGGTACAATCAGGGCTCACTGCAGCCTCGACCTCCTGGGCTCAAGCAATCCTCCTGCTTCGGTCTCCTGAGTAGCTGGGACCACAGGTGCACACCACCACGCCTGGCTAATTTTTGTATTCTTTGTAGAGACTGGGTCTCGCTTGCTGGTCTCAAATTCCTGAGCTCAAGTGATCCTCCCACCTTGGTCTCTCCAAGTGCTGGGATTATATCGGCATGAGCCACCACACCAGGCCAGGGAAGGCTGTTTAAAGGGGACGTTTGAATGGTGTCAGAAAAGTGAGTCATTTTGGTCGGACGCAGTGGCTCACGCCTGTAATCCCAGCACTTTAGGAGGCCGAGGAGGGTGGATCACGAGGTCGGGGGATCGGGACCATCCTGGCTAACATGGTGAAACCCCGTCTCTACTAAAAATACAAAAGAAAATTGGCCGGGCATAGTGGCAGGCGCCTGTGGTCCCAGCTACTCCGGAGGCTGAGGCGGGAGAATGGCGTGAACCCGGGAGGCGGAGCTTGCAGTGAGCCGAGATCGCGCCACTGCACTCCAGTCTGGGCGACAGAGCGAGACTCTGCCTCAAAAAAAAAAAAAAGAAAAAAAAGAAAAGTGAGTCATTTTCCTGCTTTTGAGCAATGGAGAGGGTGCAACGCATTCTTCTTTGAGCGGATGGCTGATTAAGGATGCAGAGGTGAGAAAAGTATGAGAAAAAGATAGCCTGCTCCTGAGTGGCAGGCCTCGGAAAATGGCCAAAATCTGGAAATGCAGCTGGGGTCAGAGGTCAGGTCAAAGGTTGCCATTGGAGGGGCCTAAACTCCTCCTGAATTTTTCTTTCTCATGCTGCAGACAATTTTTATTAACATGGCATGTCTGAGAGGCAGGCTGGAGAACTTCTGCTTTACAGAAGCGGACATGGAGAACAGGGTTGCCTTACACACAAGACATCTGGAAGCGGAATTCGTATCTATTGATACCCCAACCAATGCAGTTCCCACGGGATCATCCGTAGATACACTCCAGGCAGTGGCCTCTCTCTGGTGACAGCACACTTCCTCTACCAGCTTGGAACCTGGCACCACCGTTTCCAGGCTGGCGTTTCTTGAACCTTCCTGTTTGTCTAGGCCATAATTGAGACATCACCTTCCCTTCATTCCTGATCCACCCTAGGAGAAGTTTCATCGTAGGATCTTCACACCCTCATTAATCTCTCATCTAATGCAGTGAGTTATGAATTGTAGAATATCGTACTGTACAATATCTTGTTCCAGCCACAGGATTCCAGTCCTGTGAGGAGGAGGCCGGGGACCCCATGTCCCGCATGGGGGAAGGAAAGGCGGGGGAAGGGGGTGGGAGTGGGGACAGGCCCTGGGTGCTCATTCTGGCCGAGCCTCCTACACCCGGGCAAGCTCACCTGTTGGCGAGTTCATGCCAGCAGACTGTGTGGAGCTCCCCTTGCCAGCCCATGCCACGGCATCGCCTCAGGCCCAAGGAAAGATGACGGACAGAATGCACCTTGCAAACACCTCAGCTTGGCAGCCAGGGGCCTTGTGTGCCTGGAGCCTGCATGGGGATGGGTGAGGGAGAGAGAGTCAGAGCTGGATGTGTAGCTGGGTAGGAGCCTCGAGGGTTCTCAGCAGGGGAGTGACTGCCTTCTTCCCAGGAAGGCAGGTGGGTTGTCTTCCTGCCGCCAGGCCTCAGCCCCAAATTCCTCAGGCCTGGGCAGTGGGAGGAGGCGGGGAGCCTCTAAACTCTGTCACCCTGTGGCTAGCGTGACCGACTGGCCCATCCTCAGTCACTGGTTTCAATCAGAACCTTCTGATGCTCCAGCGCCTCCTTCCCAGTTGGACCACCGATGGGGAGGTGCAGGGAGAGAGGCGCTTGCCCACCCCGCGCACATCCACGTCGCGCACAGGGTGATGCCAAGCCGTGGTGAGTGGTCAGGGATGGCCAAGGACAGGCGGGCCAGGGCTGCAGGGGCCTGTGAGTTGCCCAGGGCAGGAAGAAGCAGAGAGCGCTTCCCACACTTAACTGAGAACAGGGCGTTTTTCCACGGAGCTTCCCAGGGGACCGGTGCTCCTGAAGCATATTCCAGGAAATGGCTTTGGTTGTGTTTGGACGCCAGCCCTAGAGAAGGTTATCTGACATCCCTGGGCAGCCCAGGTGGGTCATTTTTCTTTCTCAACCATGAGCACCTGGCCAGAGAAGCCAAAGCCCAAGGCCCCCATCCAATGGGTCGCAGAGTTCTAGGGGGCCCCCAAGGGACAGCCCGAGCTCCGAGGGCCTGGATTCTGCCTGCGACTCCACCACCCTGGCTTTAAACTACACACCCAGGGCATTTGTTTTGGAGGCTAGAGCCTGTATTCATCATTGCTAATGTATTTTCTTGGGAGGGGATGTGCTGCAGCTATCTATAAATTTAGGAGGTGTGGAGATGGATCCGCGTGTCAAGAGCGCGGCAGTTGGCAAGGCTCAGAGAGAGACAGATCTCCAGCTCGCTGCTGAGAGGCAGCTCATTTATTTGGGGGCTAAGGAGGGAGGTGTAGGGGACTGAGCCTCCCATTTATCTGAGGATGCATCACATGCTTCCTTGCCTTCCAAGTACCTGGGACGGGGCTGCCCTCGTCTCTGGGGCCCCACAGCCTGCCAGGACCAAGGCGAGGAATAGGCACAGGTGGATGGCCAGCAAGGAGCTCGAGGAAGGCAGCAGCCCAGATGCCTGGCACTTAGGGCAGCAGTGCTGGTTCCTGGTGCTCAGCAACTGCCCTGCTGCATGACCCTGGAATTAAAGAATCAGAAAACAATGGGATACCAGAGAGAGGCTGTGGCTGATCATTATTCAGCAAATCCTCCCTCCCTCCACCCCTCACCTCCCAGGGAGGAGCCCTTTCCCCTCCTGTTATGGCGAGCTTGGCCAATGGGACCTGATGTCCAGTGGACCAGGTGCCATCCTTAAGAGGCCTCCCCTATGTCCACAGGAGTGACCTACCTCATGCCCCAGCCAGGGGCTGCCCTTCCAACCTGGTCCCAAGCAGGACACATGGAGCCAATTTTCTGGTGCAAAGCGAGAGGCTCCACTGACTGAGATTGCTGGTTACCTGGTGGAATCTGGCCCCCTCGGGGTAGGATAGGGTGTGCATAGATGCACCCTTAAGCCCTGGGTCCCCATGCCAAGCCCGTGCCCTGGCCGGGGACTTCATGGCCACCTCCCTGAGGCCACTCTCACTGATGCTGGAGGCTCGGTGCTGATTTCTGCCTGCCTGCCTGGGTAGGCGTTGTAATGAGAGGATTAACAGCTTTGACAAGCTGAAAGCTCTCTGACATGCTAATTAGTGTTTTCATGAGGCTGCTGGTGGGGCCTTCAGGGGTGTCAAAATACATCCTTCCTGGAGACGGTGACGGTGACGGGGCTGGCTCGTGGAAGGGGGTTGGGGCTCAGCACTTCCCCGGAACACACTTGCAGGGCTGGCAGCTGCCTTTGCTACAGGGCTCCTAGAAATCTTCAGGACTCATGGTGGACAGGAGAGTGGAGCAGGCTTTCTCTTTTCTCAACGGGAGGCAAAGCACCCACCCCGAGGGCTCACTGCAGCCTCGACCTCCTGGGCTCAAGCAATCCTCCTGCTTCAGCCTCCTGAGTAGCTGGGACCACAGGTGCACACCACACCACCACGCCTGGCTAATTTTTGTATTTTTTGTAGAGACTGGGTCTCACTTGCTGGTCTCAAATTCCTGAGCTCAAGTGGTCCTCCCACCTTGGTCTCTCCAAGTGCTGGGATTATATCGGCATGAGCCACCACACCAGGCCAGGAAAGGCTGTTTAAAGGGGATGCTTGAACGGTGTCAAAAAAGGGAGCCTTTTTCTGTTTTATGCACCTAGCTAGTGTGGGATTTCCTAATGATTCATGATTAAGATTTTCAAACTGGACCAAGAGACCCTCCCTCAAGAACCCCTCCAGAGGCTCCCTTCCTCCCAACGAGCCCAGGTCCACAGGCACACACAACCAAGAGATATGATAGGTCAGTTCTTTTGAGTAAAAATTTGCCAAACGCAAGAGGTCTCCTTGCAGCCCAGGCCCAGGGTCTTTTGGAGCCCCCAGAAATAGCAGCATCCAAAGAGAGACACAAGACCCAGATGCCTGTGAGAGGGGCGCGAGGGAATTGAGGTGGCCAATGCCTGCAGAAGGGAGGGGATATCTCTAGCAAACTCCACATCCTTGGTGTTTCTAATGCTTTCTGCAAGGTGTCATCTCTGTTCCAGGATGTGACTCTGACAGGCTCCTCGTGGAACAGAGAGAACCGGGACTCAGCTCTCACAAGTCTTCATCCTCCTGCCACCGGGACCTTGGGGGCAAGCAGCCTGCCTGCTGGGGGCTCACACTCGGGAGGGGCACTGGCATCAGGGAGAGGGGTCAATCTCAAGAAATGTGGAAGCAAAAACTGGGCAGCTTCAGCCCCGGCAGATGCTCCAAAAGGGACCGAACAGGGAGCTCGATGGGGCGTGATGGGCGGGGTCATTTCGGATGAGGGCCCTGGGAGGTTCTCACAGCCACATGTGACTGTGGTTCTGCCGATGACATCGCCTGCAAGGAGCCCATTGCTCTGTGGTCCATGGGTCGGGCAGTGGCCTCCATCCTTCCCATCCACCACTGGACAGAACCGGGGCCCCTTGGGTCGGGGGCAATGCAGGGTTCACTCAGTGTCCCAGAGCAGGCTGACCCCCCTCCCTCCACAGGCAGAGGAACAAGGGCTGTCTGGGCCGATGCGGGGGATGGGGGGGTGGCACGTTTTGTGCTAAGTCACTCAGCAGAGGGCAGCTGTCAGTCCCGCTGAGTCCAGCTGGATCTTTGGCTGACCCCACCCCAAGCCGAGGGAGGTATTTGCCTACTGGACAGAAGAGTCTGTCCCATGTCAGCCCAGGGCAGTGTAGTGTAGGAGAAATGCTTCTTAATAAGTGAAGACCTGGTGGAATTGTCTCTCCTGCAGGGTCAGAGCAGAGCAGGAGCTGCGGGAGATCCAGGCGCCCGCTGGTTCCGGATTTTGTCATGCCGGTAAGCATTATTAATTTTACATCTCAGAGCCTATTGGAAAACTGGAAGTACAGGGTTCATGCTCAGCAAAAATCTTTTCCCATGCATAGCATTCCTTAGAAGAGGCAAGTTTCGGACAAAGGAAAAGGCCACACATGGACACAAGGTTCTCTGTTTATCATGAACGACCAAGAAGACTGGGGCAAGAATGGTTCTGTGGGTTTGGAAATCAATGGTTCTGTTTGTGAAGAAGTAGGAAAATCGCCTGTTATCCTGAGAAGTCTACGGGCCGTGGTCAGAGCTTTAGGCTCCTGATTTCCCACTCGGGTTGAGGTCACCGCTCAACCTCTGCAGGTGCATGCAGGAGAGAGGCAGTGAGTGGGTACAACCGGACTGTGAATTTGCCGACGGAGGGATTACAATGATGGCTCACAAATCCAGGCTGGGACCACATCAAGGATTATGGCGGGAGTGCTGTTGAGAGCTGAGCTAGGTGCTTAATTACCCAGGAGGGCAATGTGTGCTCCCTCCCCTTCCCCCCAGACAGCAGGGACAGAGGCGTCAGCCAGCATCACCCCCTCTTGACACAGAGCTGGTCCCTCAAAGTAAACCTCAGGGGTCATGACTGGTGATTGTAGGAAGTGATGTGCTTGCTCTTCCTCAATGGGAAAGGGGATCTGAGCCAAGCAGTGGCTCCCAGCAACCACACTGTGACCATAAGAACAGCCAGCCACAAAACAAAGACAAGACTGGGAAGATAGAGCCGAGAGAACCACAGGGAAGCAGGACCAGGGACCAGATCATGCTGTTCCTGAAACCCGGGGGCCTCTGGTGCCTCCGTTAGAAGAGGAAATAAGCTCGCATTGTTGTTTGAGCTGGTTAGAGCTGGATTTTACATTTTGCGCGGCCAAAGTCTCCTAACAGAGTCAGATCCTCGCTACGGAGTCCGACTTGCATCCCAGGCTCTGGAAACGCTCTAACGCACGATCCTATTCATCTGCACGAGGGCCCTAGGACCTGGGAGTGATTCATCTTCCATTTTTCAGATGAGGAGACTGGGGCTTAGAGAAGCTAAGAAGCATGGGGTGGCCTGCACCCTGGAATCCCTGGAGCCAGCGTTGGATGTGGGTCTGCTTGGGCCAGAGTCTTGATCTAATTCACACTCCCTTCCACCTGGTGCTTAGGAGTCAGAGTGGCCATCCCTGGGGAGAGGAAGTGGATAAGATAAGCTGCAGGCAGCCAGGGGTTCAGACTTCCCAGCGGGGCAGGGGAAGGAGACATCACTGGGAACAAAGATTTTACCGCTGGCCCGAATTACCTGGTCCCCCTGACAACCAAGTGGACGGCGGCTGCTGGGGAACGTCGGTGCGAAGTGTGTGCACGCTGGGGAACAAGACACATAGGCAGCTTCCACTGATGGGAAAATAATGAGGCCACATCGCCCGGCTGAAAAATGTACCTGTCTTCATTATTCCGGCAGAAATGAATAAAAACTTTCCATTTGGGGAATGGAGCCAATTTCGGCGCGTCGGGGGAGGTGGGCGAAGAGAGAGCTTGGTTTGCAACTATGTGTCTTCTCAGCATGGCTGCATGGGAGGCATCCGTGGAAGAAACAGGCGGTGTTCAGAAGTGATGTGGGAGAAATTCAAGGAAATATGCCATTCTGAGTTCAGCCTCCTCTGAACCTCTTCTTAAGTCTCAAATACTGTATGAGTGTCATGTGATGGCTGTAACCCCAGGAATGGAGCCCGGCTTCCAGTAGGGAAGCATGACGGGAGGTCAACAGCTGGCCCCCCTAGCTTGCCCCCAGTGAGCTGGCTTGGCTCCCCTTGGCAAGCCGAAGGGGCTTCCACGGATCCAGGGGCCAAGAAGACTCCTCGTGACCACGCACGTGGGGAGACAGCTCCACACAGAAACCCTGCGGATGTTTTGCACTCCACCCAGCGGCAAGAAGGTGCAAGTGAAATTGAGTTGTCCGCAACCCCAAAGCACTAAGGAGAGGCTGTGAGCTGAGATTAAAGGGTGGGTGTCTGGGCCTCAAGGGTGCCTGGAGTGTGTGAGTCATGTCTGCTTGGAATGGGGCCTGGGAGCCTTCCTCTCTTATCAGAGGAAGGAGTGAGATGGTCTCCTCTTCCCGAGGACATTGTCAGGGGAGACCTCTTGCGTTCAGCGAATTTTTACTCAAAAGAACTGACCTATCATATCTCTTGGTTGTGTGTGCCTGTGGACCTGGGCTTGTGGGGAGGAAGGGAGCCTCTGGAGGGGTTTTTGAGGGAGGGGCTCTTGGTCCAGTTTGAAAGTCTTAAGCATGAATCATTAGGAAATCCCACACTAGCTAGGTGCATAAAACAGAAAGGAATCTGTGATAAATAAAAATCCATCTGTAGAGGAAAAATACCACCTTCATGAAACCCATTATGCATGGAACACGTGTTTCATTCTTACGAATTTCAAACTGAACGCATGACATGATCAAAGTGGAAATATGGGGGCTGAACCCTTATCCAAACCACGTCAAGAGTGTATATGAAGTTTTTCAGAGTGCCAGAATCTGGCTTTTACATCCCACGCAACTTGAAATACTTCCGAGACTGTTGGCTGGAGGAAAGTTTGGGGTCTGAGGTTTGTCGTTGTAAGATCTGCCGTAGTCCAAACAATCTTGCTGCAAATGTCAGTGAGGACGTATTTCACAGGAAGAGTTTTTGGCCCAGCAGATGGCTTGACGTGAATCTGTGACCAGACGTCAATCGATGGTGGCGTCACCATCAGTTGGAGCCATCTGAGGTCACTGTGATGACAGAAAGAAGGAAGAAGGCCAGGGAAGAGGCCCTGGCATTGAGGAGTTCTGGCCCACGTGGTCCCAGCTTCTCATGAGCCCTGCCCACTGGTCCCCAAGTGGGTGGACTCCCTGGGCAGGGGAAGAGGCGGGGGTTCAGGGTTCAGGACACTCAGGTGTGGGTATACCCCCATTTTGTACAGTTGGGCGGGCACACACAGGACAGAGCTGGAGCCCCACTTCCTTGTCCCTCACCGGGGAATATCCATGCTTACCCTTTTGTATGTCTCACAGTGTGGCTGCAGGAAGGTGATCAGGCCTGTGCTTCCCCTCCAGGCTGGTGTAACTGGCGAGACCCTCACAGGGCAGGCGACTGGACCACCTTTGCCTACCCAGCACTCCATCCTCACGGCCGGGAGAAGCCAAGCCAGTCCCGTCGGGATTGATTATGGGAGGCAGGGGCCCCCGCTCTCCCAGCTGCCACCGCAGCAGCCCCGGTCCAGAATGCTGCCAGCCGCAGCCCTGGCCTCCCGGGCTTAGCCCCAAGGGTGGAGACAGGTCTACATTTGCATTTTACAGCAAAAGCCTCATTTCCAAATCTTTTTCACGTAAGATTGCCTCTGTGGACGGAGATTTACCAGAGTCCTGAAGCCACGGATGGCTTTTAACATGATGGGAGTTCTCCGTTTTTTTACTAATTTAATTTCTGGGGCTATTAAAGCTAGCCTGAAGAAGTGCCATCTGTTGAGTGGATGACAGACCAGAGGAGGAATTTCAGCAGCAAGACTGTAAATTTCCACTTGATCAGGGAACTTGGTGTCTAAAATCAATTTGCGGAGGCCTTGAAATGCTTATCAGGAGAATTTCTCAGTCAGGGGCCTCCCCTTGTTCCATTTTTCATTCCAATCAATCAACTCCCGACACCCTCATCCCAGGGAAGGACCCTGACACTCCATGTCCGAGCATGTTTCAGAAGTGCCTGCAGAGCCTCCATCAGAAAATAACATACGGAAGGGGGTTTTATTTTTATCAAAATTCCAAGAGTCCCGAGCATGCTTCACATAGAGAATGCCGGGCCTATTCCCACAGGAAGCGTCTCTTTCCCGCAGTGGGAGCAGCCCGCTGTGTAAGCTGGTGCCCGCCTCTACCTCAACCCTCACCGCACAGGAAGAATCCCCTTGTCCAAAGCCCCCCTTCTCACAGGGAGGGCTGGGCTTATGCACCAGGAAGCCCTCCTCTCAGTGATCTTGACTTCCAGCGCTCCCTACAACTCGGTCAGGACTGTTTCCTAAGCATCCACCAGTGCCAGGCACCGGGTGGAGCAAGACAGAGTCCCTGTCGCCCTGAGCTCATGGCAAGCAGGGCAGCAGTGGACAAATGTCTGTGCCCCCTGAAATCCATACATGGAGACCTAAGCCCCAGTGCGGTGGGACTGGGAGGTGATCCAGTTCGAGGGTGAGCTCTCCAGGGGGGATCCGTGCCCTCATCAAAGATGCCCCAGGGAGCTGCCGTGCCCCTTCCGCCGGGGCAGGGCATGGGAAAAGAAGCTGTGTCTGAGCCAGGAGTGGATCCTCACCAGACACCGTCCGCCGGCAGGTTGACCCTGGATGCCTGGCCTCCAGGGCAGTGGGAAAGATGCTGTTTCTGAGCCACCCCAGCTGCTGTATGTGGCAATGGCCGCCCCACAGACAGGCACGGGCACAGACAAGAAACATAAACCCACATACTCGCAGGGATTGATTTCAGCCGCTAGAGTTGAACCGAAGAAAGGGAACAGCCAGGTGTGCGCGGATCTGGGAAGGGTGTTCCCCACGAGAAAACAGCAGGCAGAAAGGCTGCTGTGGGAACCAGTGTGTTTCGTACAAGGGCAAGAAAGAGAAGTGCCCTGAGTTGGGGTCGGGGGTTCGAATTGAAGACCAGATCCTCTAGGGTCCAGAGCACCACAGGGACAAGGGGGGTACAGCAAGCCTGACCCCAGCCACAAGGGCAGGAGGGTCCTGGGGGTAACATGAGTGAGTGCAGAAGGAAGAAAGATAGTTCTGGATGAGGCAGTGGGGCAGGCCCTGCTCAGACCCAGCTTTGAGAGCCGGGGCCACTTCTGGATCCTTCACACAGTGGCCTTGGATATGTGATCTCTCCAGGAGTCCTGTTCAGTCAGGAAAACAATCACTGCTACGTATTTTCAGTCAGCAGAGACAGAGGAGAGACCCAAACACAGAGCAGAGAGGTCCAAGGCAATAAAGGGCTGACAGGCTCTGCATCTGTGTGTGCATGTGTGAGTGTGCATGTGTGTGCACATGAGACTATACATGTGCATACACGTGTTTGTGCATGTGTGTCCATGTGTGAGCACGTGTGTGGATGTGTGTGTGCATGTGTGTCTGTGTGTGAGCACGTGTGTGGATGTGTGTGTGCATGTGTGTCCATGTGTGAGCACATGTGTGGATGTGTGTGTGTGCATGTGTGTCCATGAGCACGTGTGTGGATGTGTGTGTGCATGTGTGTCCATGTGCTTGTGGATGTTTGTGCATGTGTCTGTGTGAGTGCACAAGTGTGCGTGTGTGTGTGTGCATGTGTCCATGTGCTTGTGGATGTGTTTGTGCATGTGTGTTCGTGTGTGTGCATGTGTGTGGATGTGCGTGGATATGTGTGTGCATGTGTCTGTGTGAGTGCACAAGTGTGCATGTGTGTGTGTGTGCATGTGTCCATGTGCTTGTGGAAATGTTTGTGCATGTGTGTTCATGTGTGTGTGCATGTGTGTGGATGTGTGTGATATGTGTGTGCATGTGCCTGTGTGAGTGCATGGGTGTGCATATGTGTCCGTGTGTACATGTGCCTGTGCATGTGTGTCTGTGTGAGTGCACGAGTGTGCATGTGTGCTTGTGCATATGTGTGGATGTGTGTGCATGTGCATGTGTGAATGCATATGTGCATGCATGTGTGCTTGTGTATGTGTGCACAGATGTGAGTGCAAGTATATGCATGTGTGTGTGCACATGTGAGAGAAACAGAAGGTTCTTCTCTACAGGTATAGGAAGTGCTTCTCCTTCCTCATAGAGGCTGCCCCAGCTCCCACAGTTAGTTCTTGTTGCAGACAATGCTGTAGAAATGTGCTTGGCCCTGGTGCTCGGGAGACCGGCAGCAGGAGAAACAGGCCCTAGAGGAAGGCTGGGGTGGGCAGGATGGCTGACCAGTGCTGCCAGAGCAGGGCCCCAGAGCGGTGGTCCCAACTGAGAGTCCCAGGGCAGTCAGCAGCCTCACCTGTCTTGGGGTCTGGCCTGAGAAGGGAAAGGGGAGCAGTACTGGGGAGAACATGAGTTCGGGGGTCAGACTGATGTGTGTTCAAATCTCACTGCCCGTACAGTGGGATCCCACAGCTTTCTGCACAGGACAGAACTGAAATTGGGGAAATAAATCAGACAGTACCCGGCAGAGAGCTCTCCACACATGTAGTGCTGCTTCTGGGAGCAGCTGTGGCCCAGAGCAGGTGCACGTAGTGCACAGGGAGCCGCCCACTCGTAAGCCACAGTTTCAGCGGCTGCCCTCACACCTCCAGCTCCTGCCGGGTCTGTCATTTCAGCAGCTGCGCTCCTGCTTTCGGGGTTCTGAGGGTTTTTATGACTTTCCAACCGCCTTTGAAAGGTTAATTCTTTGAGACGGCTCATTCCATTAGCTCTCATTAGCTGGCTCCTCATTATCCACTAGCATTTTCATTACCAGCAGCCACTTTCATTAACAGGTAACACCTCTGCCAGGCAGGCGGGCAGCTCACTGGGAGCAGAAACCAGGGGAGGGTGGCACGGCCACCATTGAGAGGCACCAGGGCCAGTAGGACAGGAAGGAGCCAGGGCCTCTGCCCTGGTGGCCATGGAAATCCCTGTGTGCAGAGCCTAAGGGAGACCTTCTGAGAAGCGGGGAACCTGCCACTGCTGGGAGGCCAGAGCCAATAACCACAACTGCAGCAAAGCCGGCTCCTGCTCATGGGACACTTCAAATGTGGTCCCCACATAGCCCAGGATACCTGGGAGGGGGTGGCGAACTTGCTCATAAAAGGCCACGTGGGACCAGGCATGGTGGCTCACGCCTGTAATCACAGCACTTTGGGAGACCAAGGCAGGCGGATCACCTGAGGTCAGGAGTTCAAGACCAGCCTGGACAACATGCTGAAATCCCGTCTCTACAAAAATACAAAAATTATCCGGGCATGAGGGTGGGCGCCTGTAATCCCAGCTACTTGGGAGGCTGAGGTGGGAGAATTCCTTGAACCTGGGAGGCAGAGGTTGCAGTGAGCTGAAATCACACCATTGCACTCTAGCCTGGATAACAGGGCGAGACTCCATCTCAAAAAAAAAAAAAAAAAAGCCGCATGGTAAATATTTTAGGCTTTGCAGGACATAGGGTTCAGTCATAGCCACTCAACTTCCATGGTAGTACAAAAGCGTCCATAGGCGCTAAGTGAACGAATGGATGCAGCTGTGTGCCAATAAAACTTTATTTCCAAAACCAGACTGATGTGGCCTATGGGCCATGGTTTGCTGACCCCTGTACTGTGGCATTTAACCTTAAGCACATCCCTGGAAGCATCTATGATGCCTATCTTGCTTCTAAGCTGCCTGAGACTTAGGCGGATCCCACAACTGGCCATCATTACACAACCAGTGAAGGGAAGGGCAGCCGGGAGTTTTGGCCGTCACTGCTCCTGCCAGCCGGCTCACCTGCTTGACCCATTGCTGAGGCTGGCCCCATACCCTCTCCCTTCACTATCAACCAAGCTCCTTGGATTTCTCAGGGTTATCCAGAGAATCAGAGGCAACAACATATATTTAGAGAGAAACCTATCATAAGGAATTGGCTCTCCCAGTTTTGGAGTTTAGGAAGTCAAGATCTGCAATCAGCAACCTGGAGAACCAGTAGTGTGCAGTCTGATCCATGTCCAAGGGCAGAATGAGGCAAGAAGTGGGACTTGACTCAGGAGGTGGGGCTTGGACATCAGACCTAATTGAGGACTAGCGAAAACAGGGATGGAGCCAAAGCATCTCTCTATCAGACCCACCCATCAGTGTCCGTGTCAGTTTACTATTGTCATGGCAACACTCAGAAATTATGGCCTGTTTCTAGAAATGTTTAGTTTGTGCATAATTAAAATTAGTATAAATATGACTACAGAATGGCTTCTGAGCTGCTGCTCTGGACACACCTGTGGGGAGCCCTGCTGAGCAAAGAGCGGCACCTCAGCTTCAACAGAAGTTGCTAACACCACCAACTCACCCTTGAATTCTTTCCTGGGCGAAACCAAGAACCCTCCCAGGCTAAGCCCCAATCTTGGGGTTGACCTGCTTTGCATCAAGAAGACCAACAACCCCACTCAAAGGCAGGCAGAGAGTCCATTCCCTCTTACCTAGCTTCTTTGTTCTATTCAGGCCTTCCACAAATCAGAGAGGCCTGCCCACATCGGGGAGGGGAAAACTGCTACAGGTTCCTATGTGAACCTCATCCAGGATACTCTGTGACACACACACCCAGAACCATGCTTGGCCAAATATCTGGGCACCACATGGCCCAGTCAAGCTGATAAGTGAAATTAACTATTACACTCCTGCAGGAGTCATTGCTATCATTATTGTGATCATTATTAATGATTCCATTTTGCAGATGAAGGATTGACCCTTCAAGGGTTCACAGCTCGCCCAGGGCTCTGGGGCTACCAGGCTGGGAGCTGCAACCAGCTCAGCATCTCCCCTCCCCAGCTGCTTCCTCAACCTGCACCAGTCAGCCTCAGAAACCCCTGGGGTGGAGGTGTGACTTGGGAGGTGGCGGGGACGCCCCTGCAGCACCCACACTTTGCTTTTCCATTAGGGCAGTTCTGTGAGGACCCCTCAGAGCACGCTCCCTGTCAGATGCCAGCAGCTTCCATGGGGCCAGGCAGAATCTCCTGCCTTAGGAGCGGGCTTTATTTTTCCTCTCTTCTTTTCTAGTTCAGGCTGGAGATTTAACGGTTCCCTCTCCTCCTCTCATCCTGTGAACTCTTCCTCTTAAAACCACACACAGTGGTTCTCAGCCCCTACCGGCACCCGGCTCCATGGCTGGCCCTAAGGAGGGCAGCTGGGAGGGGAGACGTGGCCAGGGCATTGAGGAGAGCAAGGAGGAGCAGACTTGGCTTGGGCTAGCAAGCATATGGAGATGAAGTGTGTTGTGGGAGCTGCCTCTGTCCCCTAATGTACTCTCTCCAAGAACCGGGTCTCAGGGGGCCCACGGGCACCGTCTCCCAGACAGTCCATCACAAAGTACCACAACTGACTGGCTCAGCGTAACAGAAATCCATTTTGTCACCATTCTGGAGGCCAGAAGTCCAAAATCTAGGTGTCGGCAGGGCTGCTTCGTCCGCAGGCTGTGAGGGAGAAGGGCTCCCAGGCTTTCCCAGCTTCTGGTGGCCACCAGCATCCTTGGTGTTCCTGGGCTGGCAGATGCTGCCCTGGCCTCTGCCTCCCACTTCCGTGTGTCTATGTGTGTGTGTGTGTGTGTGTGTGTGTCTGTGTGCGCATGTGTCGTCTCCTCTCTGCACAAATCTCAGTGTCTTCTGCTCCTCTGTAAGGACAGCAGTCATGTTGCATTAGGGATGTACCCTGTGCAGTCTGACCTCATCTTAACTAATTACATTTTCATGACACCTGCCAAGACCCCAATTCCAAATAAGGTCACATCCACAGGTACCAGGGTTAGGGCTTGGACATGTCTTCAGGGGGATTTAAGTCACCCACAACAAACTGATATGTGAGTTTCTCGAGCATTTCCAATACTGGCTTCAGCTCAGGGTCCCTGTGCCTGGCCCTGGTCAGGGCATATGACAGGTGGGAGTGACTGTGTGGCCTTGGCCGTGGGGATCCACTAGCAGCCCCAGTCCCCAGGCAGCCAGGGGCAGGATCAGGGGTGGGGCTCAGGGACTCAGGGACTCAAGACGCTGTCGCGGCCAAGGCACTGGGCTGAGGAGAGAACACAGGGCCTCCCTGCCCACCTCCTGGCCGGCTGGTTAGTGACAAAACCTGGTCAGGAGCCTGTGAAGGTCAAGGGCACAAGTCTCCTGCACCCCAGTGGAATGCCACCGGACTGTTCAAGCGGTGTGGTGCTGTCTGGAGGTACAAGGTGGCCACCCTCCACAGCTGGCCCCTGACTCTGAAGGCTGCTGCCCTGGGAGGGAGGCCCGTGGGATGACTGGCCTTCATGTCATGGCAGCTGGTCAGCAGCACTCAGGGATGAACCCTCTGTTCTCCAGCCACGCCTTCTCCCCTAGCGTGGGAAGCTCGTCAGTTGATTCCAGCCCCTTCAGTGGCCAGGTTCCTTCAGTGGCCAGGTCTGTGCTGGGCGCTGAACAGATCAGAGGGTCCCAAGACAGGCACTGCCGTTCAACACCTTAGGGAGGTGCTGTGTGTCGCTGGGACATAGCCATGACCAGGAGGCTCCAGCCACTCCCAGCAGCCTGTCTGCATCCCAGACTGTGGCCATGGGCTCCTGACTTCAGCCAAGGCCTCAGAACACATTCTTTGCTGGTCTCAGAGCATGGGTCTTCCAGAATATTTTCCCAGTGCTGACATCAAGCAACTCAGACATCTTCACAAGCGTGCAGCTCCCCGCCTTGCACTGGGTCACCCTGAGCTAAGAAACATTCCTCTAGTTTCATGTTCTCAGGGCTTCCTGGTGGCTGCCCCTCCTGGGGGTCCCGCCCATGGCCCAGGCATGTACCTGGGAGCCCTGTGGCTTCTCCCTGACATGCAGGTAGCCTGGGCTCACTCTCTGACCTCTCAGAGCTCCTACCGTGGTTCACTGGCACCATGGGGGCCACTGAACATGTCAAGGCATCGGTGCCAGGTGCAGTCCAGGCATAGAAACTGTTACAGAGGCACTCGATCAGCACATCAACCCTGCCTCAGAAAGGGTACTACTAGGGAAGCCTCAGGAGAGCAGACAGCATCAGAGCTGGGCCTTGAAGGTGATAAGAAATAAGAAGGTCATCTGAACAGGGAAGGACATCTTAGGCAGAGCTGCATGTGCAGACCTGCCCAGCATGGCCAGGAGGCTCACCCTTGGTCCAATCCATTGAAGCTGCTGGCACTGAAGGCCAGGGAACTTCTTACCTGTTGCACAGGTGAAGGGGGCTGGCAAGCCAGGTCCCCCCCCTCGCCCTCCTTTGCCCCATTCTGACAAAACAGAGCATGGCCTTTTCTCCCCTGAGTCCCCATCAGGCCACAGTCACTCCCACCCCACCTCAGCCCCATTGCTGAGCTTCTGATACCAGGGGCTGGTTTCCAAAATCCAGGAGGAGGCTGGTTGTCCCCACAGCCCCCAGAGCCAGGGTAAGATGGCTGCTGTCTTTCCCAGAGTTGAGCTGGGGCCGTGGCTTCCCCCCAGGGCTCTGAACAACAAGCTGTCTTCCTAGATGATGATCCACCCCAGAGTGACACAGCTGGTGTGTCTGGGCTCTCCTGGGGACCAAGCCTCACTTGGCAACCCGGTGGAAACCATGGCTGCTTTTCCATCCTTCTTTCTGATGGTTTGTCATTCACGCCCTTGTTGATGCCAGCATTGTAGGAGGCGGCCACGCACAGGCTTTCAGCTGTGACGTCACTGGCCATCAGCAATAACAGGCTTCCCAGCGCCCAAAGCTCTGGGCCTGAGGCAGGCATGACCGCATCTCTGTCCCAGCGGCAGGAAGCCCCAGGCACTCTCAGCCTGGAGTCGTTGAGGACACTGGAAGGCAGCTCCCACTTTTGCAGAAACCCTGTAACACGGATATTGTGTGGTGTTGTCTCACCCGGATGTTCCCTAAGCCTCGGAGTGACCCCTTCCAGCCTCCTTTCCGGCTGTCAGAGGAGGCTCCATGGTGTGGGGCGGGGCCGCGGAGCCCGGGGCACCATGCACGGCCCAGGAGGACTCCAGAGGAACATCGGCGCTGCCTCGTACCACGAGCTCATCTTCCTCCAACCCCGTCTCTGCGACCGGTGGGGCCACACTCATCCCAACAACCCACGGAGGTGCAGCAGGCCCCAGACAACTCCCGGGAGGGGGTCTTGCCGACAGCCGGCGGGGCAGGGCCCCTGGTCTGGACAGGCCCATCTGCAAGACTGTTGGGGGCACATGGCCCAGCCCCTCCTGCCCCACCCCAGCATCTGTGGCACGACAGCACCGGTGCTGGAATAATCCATCGCTCCTTGCCACGTGCCAGGGTCTGCAGTGTCAGGGGTCACTCTGGGAGGCACAGGTGGATGTGGGCACCATAGTCACAGATGATGAAGGGCCTGTGAGGCCTGGAGATAGTACCCAGAAATCTTTCACATCCAAGGACCTTGGATTTCTTTAGTCCGAAACAAGAAAAAAATCATATCCACACACCAGTCCACCCTGGGTCCGTTACATTCAGATGTGCCCGAAATGAGCTGCCAAGAACTCCCTGGGGAAGGGCACGAGGCAGGAACCCACCTTCCTTGTCCAACGGACTGCAAACAGCCTCTTGTGGGGACCCCTGGTCACCAGGCCACACCACAGTTCTGTGTCTCCAGAACACGTGTCTCTGTGCTCCTCCCTGGCTCCACAGCCTGCAGTGGCTCCCAGCTGCTCTTAGACACATTCCCCAACTTTCTACAACCTGGAACTGATAGCACAGAAGGTCTCCCTCTCCCTACGTGTGCATTTGTCCAGGATCTCCAACCTTTCTCATGCCACACACACACACACACACAGAGGACATAATAAGAGGTTCAAGGCACGCCAGGGTGAATGGTCGAGGCAGTGAGAGGGCAGAGGTCTGGGCTCTGCCATTGAAATCCTAGTTTCTTTTCCCCACTGGGTGTGGACTTGGGGGAAAGCTGGAGGCCACTTACATTGGCCTTTCAGCTCCTGGAAAACACCAAGCACTTTCCTGACCCACACAAATATCTTGTAGATGCTGTATCCTCTACTGAGACTGTGGTTCTGTCCACCTCATATGCAAACCTGTACACGTGGACACAAGTCTCTTCATCTGACATGCAAACTTGTACACGTGGGCACTTCTGTTCATCTCACACGTACACCTATATACATGGGCACATCTGTGTTCACCTCACATGCAAACCTGTACACATGAGGTGGACACATGTCTGTCCACCTCATATGCAAACATGTAAACGTGGACACATGTCTGTCCACCTCACATGCAAACCTGTAAACGTGGACACGTCTGTCCACCTCACATGCAAACCTGTAAACGTGGACACATGTCTGTCCACCTCACATGTAAACCTATAAACGTGGACACATGTCTGTCCACCTCACATGCAAACGTGTAAATGTGGACACGTCTGTCCACCTCACATGCAAACCTGTAAACGTGGACACATGTCTGTCCACCTCACATGCAAACCTGTAAACGTGGACACATGTCTGTCCACCTCACATGCAAACCTGTAAACGTGGACACGTCTGTCCACCTCACATGCAAACCTGTAAACGTGGACACGTCTGTCCACCTCACATGCAAACCTATAAACGTGGACACGTCTGTCCACCTCACATGCAAACCTGTAAACGTGGACACATGTCTGTCTACCTCACATGCAAACCTGTGAACGTGGACACATGTCTGTCCACCTCACATGCAAACCTGTACACCTGGACATGTGTGTGTGCAGCATATATACACCCACACCCATACACACTCCTTTGGCTGGATAGTGCTTCAGATTTCAGTGCAAAGATTTTAGCCCAAACACTGCTCTCTGAAGCAGATTTCTCTAACCCTTGGGCTCTCTCAAGGCACCCTGCAATCTCTCCTTCACAGCACCTCCTGCAATTGCAGCTGAACAACGGATCCAGGAGAGGACTTCCACTCCAGCCATAAGGAAGGAGCCTGTCCCACACTGGCTCTCTTGCTGTAAACATCCATAAGACTGAATGAAATGCTCCGTGCAATGGGTTTCAGATTAAACAACACGCAGGACTGAAAGCTCTGAGAGATGAGACGTAGACCATAGGTCCCGCAGCCACTGGCTATTGACCGAGGCACCTGCTGGACCCTGGGGGTCCCACCTGCAACCTGGCTCATAAGGTTCTCTTTTCTTAGCTATGTCCCAGCTCAAGCAGAGGAGAGTGGCTTTGCTGAGCTGGGGAGGTGGGACTGGAGCTCAGGCTGGTGAGAAGCTGGAGTTTGGGGCCAGAGGCCAGAGCCCAGGAACAACGCAGCTGCACAGAGGAGCTTGGGAAATCTGCACTGGGGCCCCAGATATGTGGTTGCGCATGAGGCAGCTGCTCCACGTGACCTGCAGGAACAGCTGCTGGGGAGATTCCAAATGCTGGGAATCAGGAGGTCTCACCAGCAAGAACGGAGTAGACACGCCAGCAGGTGACTCTGGAGTAAGGGCCACCTGCCCCAGGCACATTGAGAGAATTCATGGCCTACACTGTAAGAAACGTTCCAGGAAGCTCTTCGGGATGAAGGAATGGACGCCAGATGGAAATTCCCATCTGCAGGAAGGAGTGAGGAGTCCTGCATGGGAAAATGTGTAGAAGACCACGAAAGGGGTGTTTTTTCTCCTCTCAGTTTCTTGAAAAGACCACGTCTGCCTCCTGAGATGATGCACTGAGAAAGAGACAAGCTCACTTCTAGGCTGCACCTGCCAAAAAGGCGGGGCCACATCTTCACTGCCAGGAAATGGAAGACGAGGCAAACTGGAAACAACCTGCAAAACAACTGACCCACACTTCCCACGAAGGCCACGGCCAGGCCACATGGCGGTCAGGCCACACGGGGTCCAGGCCACATGGGGGTCAGGCCACACGGGGTCTGGGCCACATGGGGGCTGGGCCACATGGGGTCAGGCCACACATGGGCCAGGCCACACTGGGGCCAGCTGAGGAATGCTCCAGAATAAAGGAGGCAAAAGACATAAGAGGATTCAGTGCAATGGGTGATGCCAGCCTGCTTCCTGGACTGGGGAACGAGAGCTCTGCAGGAACCATGGGCTCCCTTGAACAAACATGAATCCAGACAGACCACAGCTTGGTGAAAAGCAACTCCCTCCTGATTCTGACAATCGCGCCGTGCTTACGTGAGAGACTGCCCTCGCTCTCGATAGCGCCCCGTGCTTACATCACGGCCCTGTGGACAACTATGAGCAGGACCTGGGGCCCACGGGAGGATCATGCAGCAGGCTGGGTGGAGGGACAGTTCTGTCCAGCCCTTTGGGACTCTCTGTAATCCCAGCCCATGAACCCGCCAGGCACAGCTGCCTCAGGCTTGGGTGTTGAGACCCAGCTCCTCCATATGGATCCTGGCCCCTGCACTACCCCCTGCGTCTCTGGACAAGTTCTCACCCCTCCAAGCCTCTGTTTTCTCATCCACAAAAAAGACACGTCATCACATGGTTGTGGAATTAAAGGAGAAGGTGGCGCCCAGCACTGGGCAGGTCCCTCACTGGTGGCATGGCCTGAGCACAGCCGGGGCTCGTACATTCATAGTTTTCTCAGAGGGCAAGGACAGTTTTACCCAGCGGGCAGTCCCTCCGGATGTCCCGCCGCCTGCCCTATCCCGGCACTGGGCCTCAGCTCTCAAGAAGCCGCAACAGAGGATGCTGCAGGCAGTGCTGGAGTCAGAGGTCTCGGGGCCGTCGTCAAACGTTCTCACGTGTCCTTCCTACCAGTGTTCCTATTCCTCGGAGGGAAGTGTCCATGTCCTTGGAAAGCCCGGACTTGGGCCTTCTGGCTCTCAGTGACAACAGGAGGAGTGAGGTGAGAAGCTGCTGCTGGACACGCTGAACTGCATTCTGGCCTCTGTCACAGCCTGAGGCCTCTGGAGGCCGATGTCCCTGGGATTACACGGTGCTAATTATTCTGGAGCTGACTGGAGCCCAGAAAGCTGAAGGCAGGACCCTGAGTCTCACATATGGGTGGAGGGCTTGGCTGTCCTTACATTCCGCTGGGACGGAAGATTCCAGAATGAGGCTGTGGTTGTGTAGCCTGGGTCAGGTCTATTTGAAAGCCCCCCAGAAGGAAGTTCTCTCCAAAGAGAAGCCCTCCTGCTGATGAGGAAGCAGCCAAGTTCCAAGATCCCTGCTTAGGGCTAAGCCTGTCCCAACACAACGGCAGTGAGCAGACCCCCCAGGCAGGAGGTTGGGAGGGGGTGGCCCGTTTCCACTCCTTTGTCTCCAAGGCCTAAGAGTGACCATCCTGTGACCCCACAGACCTTGTGTTGACCCCCACCCCCAGGATCCCTATAGCTTTCCATGCCTTGGCACACCCGATCAGTAGCACACAGGCTGAGACGGGCATGGAGCATCTTCAAGGTCAGCTGTTTCAGCCCCTCTCTCAGGGAGCAGAAGGCCACCCCCCGGCTGGCACACCCACTCTGCCCTCCCCACTGTGGGGCTGGACAGCTGGTTGGCTCTCTGAATGTCATCCCTGGAGCAGGGCTACTGACAGCCACCTGCGGCCTCTTCTCCAGAATAAAGAATGGGACTCAGCGAGTGCTTGGCCCATAAGTGCGTGATAAATAACAGCTATCACTATTATCTAGTTATAAAAGCAAATGCCAAGAAAATTAGCAGGTGCCTGGTGCCACAATGCCACTGATACGAGGGCCATTCCAGGATACAGGTGAATCACCAGAGTCCAGTTGACCCAAAGGCCGAGCCACTGGGCAGGAAGGGTCCCCGTGGGCTGGAGGGACAGGGTGGGTCTCAGGGGGGTTTGATGACGTCCTCAAGGAAGCCATGGAGTGACAGATGAGGGACTTGGGGGCTAAGGGAACAGAAAGGCCTGGAGACTGTGGTACTTTGAACACCGTGGAGGTGCTGGTGCACCAGAAGGTGGGGGCAAATGAGGGCCCAACCCTGTGGGAAGCCGAGCGCTTGCTGAGTTCATCCTGCTGCAGGCTGCATGCCCCAGCGTTGGGTTAACCCTGCCATGCCCCGCCCTCCCCGGTGTCCAGGGGTTCTGTGCATGGCCGCTCAGCAGCCCAGCCCTGCCTGTCCTCCCACAGCCCGACCAAATTCAGGTCTGAGTGGCTTCTGGGAGCTGTGTAGAAGGAGCACAAGAGTCACACTTGTAGAAGGAATGCAAGAGTCACACCTGTGGTTCCTGGCTGCATCCCAGACCTCACTGGCGCACGAACACCATCCACAGGTACACACACGTGACGCTCCTCCACTGTGTTGGGCAGAGCAGGCACAGGCATCTGTATGAGTCAACCACCAAGCAAGCCAGAAACGAGTGCTCTCAAAACACTGGCACTGTTGCAGCAGGGTTGGTTGGAGGCTGAACATTGATGGCAATAGTTGGTGTAATGGTTAATACTGAGTGTTAACTGGATTGGATTGAAGGATGCAAAGTACTGTTCCTAGGTCTGTCTGTGAGGGTGTTGTCAAAGGAGATTCACATTTGAGTCGGTGGACTGGAAGAGGCAGACCCACCCTTAATCTGGGTGGGCACCATCTAATCGGCTGCCAGCGTGGCTAGAATAAATCAGGCAGAGAAAGGTGGAAGGACTGGACTTGCTGAGTCTTCCGGCTTTCATCTTTCTCCCGTGCTGGATGCATTCTGCCCTCGAACGTCAGACTCCAAGTCCTTCAGCTTTTCAACTCTTGCATTTACACCAGTGGTTTTTCAAGGGCTCTTGGGCCTTTGGCCACAGACTGAAGGCTGCACTGCCGGCTTCCCTGCTTTTGAGGATTTGGGACTCGGACTGATCCACCGCCAGCTTCCTGGCTCCTCAGCTTGCAGGCGGCCTATCATGGGACTTCACCTTGTGACTGTGTGAGTCAATTCTCCTTAATAAACTCCCTTTTATATGTACATCTATCCTATTAGTTCTGTCTCTCCAGAGAACCCTGACTAATACAGTCTGTCACCCCCTAATTCCATTAGACCCTATACCAAGCCTGCAGGGGACAGAGACGAGCAAGTCCACGTTCTCATACCTGAGATGTCACTGTCACACTGCATTGGCAGGACCTGCACTCAGAGAGCTCATGCTGAAAGTCGGGGCAGAGACATTTGGGTTGCCCAGGCCGCAGCACTGATGGGCTTCAGGGCTCAGCTCGGGATGTGAAGCAACGGGGCCTATGTTGGCAGCTCCCGCCATGCAGGAGGTTTACGAGCTAGGCCCTAATAGGTTAATGGATCTATTACGAGGAATAACTTTTTGCAGCAAGGAGCCCCAGCAAATCCAAAGTGGATGCTATTTCTCAAGGCTGCAGCCAAGAGTTTTCCTTTCATCTCAATTCATTAGTTGGTGCAAAAAGACAGCAGCAGAATCTCTCAGGGGCAGCGAGGACCTTGCGGTAGTCTCCGTGTTTTCAGAACCAGGCCACTCCGTCTTCACACTCAGCCTGGAGTTAGCCACGCTCCTGTCCTAGAGAGTGGAGGGACAGGTGGGCCGAGGGCCAGCAGAGTGGGCGAGGCCTTGCCCTTCAGAAACTCAACCCCACCCGGGCACAGCTGGTGGTAGGCCTTCTCAGCCCCTCTTCCGAGTGCCCTCTCTCCGTGGCCCTTAACTTGTCACCTGGAACATAGGAAATGTGGGCCCCAGTTTTCAGGAATTGTCAGAGACGGTGACAGTAATGGTACCTGTAGCTGCTGGCCCTGCAGCTTGCAAAGGGCCATGGGTCCAGCAGAAGGTGTGGGCTTCCGATCGCCCATCTTCCGCAAGCCCCTCCCACCCTGGGCTGCGTGGCCTGTTTGCAAACTACGGGCATTGAGTTATTCTTTCTAAGAGCCACATAGATGTTCTTGGGTTCGATTCTTAAACATATTCGCAATCACACAAAGAGTGACCCAGTGACCCAGCAGTTCCTTTTTTTGAGAAATTATCTTGGAGCTAAATCAACCAAGTGAGCAAAGACTAAGCAGCAAGGATGTTTAATGTTGTGATGTGTAGCAGAGGAAAACGGAAAACTCACAAGCCCTTCAACATGGATGCATTGCTCTGGTCATGTGTCTGTGCAGGGAGTCCATGACAGGAACCAACAGAAGTGGGGGTCATAAAGAGTGCTGTTTGGTGCAAGGTCTGAGCCAAAGCTTGTGCAAAACAGAGCTGTGACTCGCCGCAGCCCGGGAGCAATACTCTGATGGACGAGGTGTTGTAGCCCCTGTTCCCCAAAGCAAAACTAGAGCCTGGAGGGTTCCCTGTCTCACCCTGGGTCACACCTGGCCTAATTTGAAAACCAGGTTCTTAACGGAGACTCAGTGCGGCCAACAAAGTGACCACATGGCACTACATTTCTGGCTGTGGATGGATCTCACAGAACCTTGGGTGGAAAAGATCTGGCTACTACAGTGCAAGCACTCTAGTGGCAAACAGGCACATCTTCCTGCACAGACACTCGGAGGTAGGCTAAGCAGGCTCCCCATGTCCTTCTGCACACTTTTTGCATTTTCTGATCAGTTTGTTTGCAATAACAATGTATTAGTTTTATTATCAGGGGAAAATAATAAAGCTATTTTTAAAGGCTGGCAATGGATACCTTGGAGATGGGGAGCATTATCTAGCTGCAGCCGCCTGCAGATGAATCATCTGAGGACACTAAATTCAGCGGCCTGGCGCTAGGGACTCAAATGAACTGGAAAGGCCAGGTGACTAAGACTCGTCAACCCCTTACCCAGGGCAGGGGCCAAAGGGGCCCTTGGAGGAGGGTCCCAGGGCAGAGGGGGGGTGAGCAGAAGGGAGGAGGGTGCCAGCCCCTGATAGCCATGGGACAGCTTTGTCACTGACGTATGGGACATCCTTCTGCTCTCCCTGGCCCCCCTGACAACAAAGAGAAAACAGCAGCCCCAACTTAAACTCACACGTGTGCCCTCCTCTCAAGTTGGTGGTGGGTGGGGGGGTGCACAAAAACACCATGTCCTTTTTAGGAATAGCAACACGTGGAGGGAGCACCGTCCAGCATGGAGGGAAGACGCTGCCCAGCTGTGCCACTGCCCAGCAGCCTCTGGGCAAGGTCCTGCTTGAGCTGACTCCAGCAGCCGAGAAGGTCTGTGCCAGCCATGCACACACCCCTGAGCGTGTCCCCTGCCAGGACTGAGCATGTCCCCTGCCAGGACTGAGCACGGGCAGCCTCTGGACATCTGCAAATTAAAAAGAAAACACCCCTGCTCTTTCCAGCTGTATGAACCAGCCCTGGACCAGACGCCTGTGTCTGATCAGGGTTTTCTTACTCATTTGCTAAACCCCTCTCCCTGCTCTAAGAAGGGCACCCATCCTGCCCACCTCCCCATATAAGGTCTCCCCTGGCAATGAAATGAGAAGCACTTTTGGCCTCATATTTACTTGACGGATGGACAAAACACAGAACATGACGCAGTCACCGCTGCCGATGGCCACAGAGTGACAGGTGATCGCGGGAAATTAAACAGCCCTCCTTAAGTCATCCATCATGAGAACCTCATTCCTTCCCTCAGCCAAGGGTCGGCAGTGCTCTCGCGGAGCAATTCATCACCAGCGGGCCATGTCATCGCAGGCCATCGCCTCTCCGGGAAGCCAGGATCGACCAGGCCCGGCTCGCCCGCCCGGAAATGCCTTTTAAGCGCCATCCTAAGTGGGAATTTAATTGAAGTGTAATAAGGCATCTAATATGAGATTAAAGGGCAAGGCCACCTGGAATGAGCATCATTTAAATAATTACTTTGCTTTCTCGGTCACAGCTCCCTCACCAGTGGCCACGTGGTCATTTAGCATCAGCGTTGGAGGTAGAGGCGGTCCTGGGGGCTCGCCGGGTCCTGATTCCCAGCCTACCTTCTGGGCAGTGGGAGAGGTGGAAGACCAGCCTGGTGGGGAAGTGGGGTCACGTGGCCGGTCCTGGTCAATGAGATGCACAGTCCCTTTTCAGGACTGGGCCCAGGTCTCTCTGCGCCTTGCTCTTCCCTGCCCTCCCCAGGACGAACGCAGGCCTGGCACTGGGCTGACGGAGTCGCCGCTGCCCGGGTCACGCCATAGAGGCCAGCACCTGCAGTGGCCTGGCCTGGCCCCAGAGCAGTTTCTATGTGCATGAAAAGACCAAAGACTCAGGTCACCATAGCATAATGCAGACCAGATGGACACCCCACATAGGGCCCCTGCAGCCTGCGAGCTAGGGGTGCTGCCTGCCAAGAGGAAGGACGTGGGGTTTGCTTCACCTGCCTCCAGTTTGGATGAGACCTCAGGACCCATTTCCAGTTTTTCCATTTTAGAGGTGAGGGCAAGGAACTATATTTCAAGAAGGGGGGCCATGCCCGGCCACCGGGCAGCAGAGCCTGAGCTGAACCTGCTTGGCCCTCCCAACCTTCTCAGAGCTCCTGCCTACCAGGACCTGCTGTAGGAGCTTTTGGGGTCTTGGTGACCCAGTCAGAGTCACTCAGTCACAGGATCAGCTGCTGCCTGGTGAGTTCCCTGTTACTGGCTTCCCCCTAAGGCCACTGGTAAGGCTGGGACCTTCATGGGTAGAGAGGCCCGGCTGGTCACGACCACTGCCCTGTGAACATCATTCTGAAGTCAACGGCACTGACTTGTAAGGGGAGGGGGCAGATACAGTAGAAAACGCACCGCGGGTTTTGTAGATGGTGGGAAGTCTTTCAACAGGCATTTTTGGACAGCCTGCTGTGCCCACGGCACCCAGTGTTCTGTGAATCTTGCCATTGATCTCAAGGCCAGCCAGATGCCCATGAAATATTGGGCACATTGGACAGCAGGCTTTTATTTTGGTCGGAGTTCAGCCTGCTCTTATTACTTCCTCATCTTTTCTTTTCAGGTTTCCAAAAGCCTGGGCCCGTGGTGAATCCTGGCTGGGAGGAATTTTGAGGGCACCCCTGGGCTCCTCCTCTGTGCCCTGCCCCCCGCCTGCGCCATCCCTGATAGTGTCCAGATTCTCCTTATTTCCAGGAGCGGCAGCGCTGGCTTTCTCAGTGCCTCCGGGGACAGGTTGCTCACCCCTCCCGCCACTACTCGGGCCACTTTGGACCCCCGGGAGTATTCGGCAACAAGTCTGGCAAGAGCATCAGTGTGGGTGGCCAGTGACCACGTGCAGCACTTGGCCTGCAGCAAGAGCCACCCGCATGGGCTGGGCTGGAGTCAGGGGCTTGTCTGGACCTCATCAGGATGCAGAGGAGGGATCTGGCCTGGAGAACACTGCCCTGCACGTCCGCCTCAGAGCCAGGGTGACCCTTTGCCTTTGTCCTTGAAGAAATGCATTTCAGGGACTCGATGTCGCTGATTGTCCCGATCCAGAGTCCAGAGCAGGAGAGGCTGTCACTCCCTCACCTGTCCCTGGAACATTAGAACAGCCCATGGGAGGGGGAACACTGTCCTTGGGAGACCTCAGTCCTCATCCATCCCACCCTGAACGTCAGAGCCACGTGACAGAGTTCAACCAGCTTCCTCCAAGCTGGCCATGCCTTTCCACACCCATCTTTGACGGGTTCCCTTCTGAAATTCCTCCTTTTCCTCCCATGTGCGCCTTCCCACGAATTCCATGCTTCTAAGGAGCAATCGTGCCTCCTGGATCCCTCTCTGTCAGCTTTCAATGTGGGGAATAAAGACCTACGGAAGTGTTGGCAAGCCAGTTAAAAATAGCCCCATCTATTAAAAGGTGAAAACGTGGTGAGAAATACAGGCAGGGTGGGGGTGAATGTGCTGCCTGCCTCAGCCCTGCCCTCTTTCTGGAAGAGCCAGCCCTCCCCAGACTCAGCAGCCCAATCAGATGCCCTGACCCCGCCAGCTGCCTCCAACCCACACGAGCCCTTTGGGTGACGGCCCTGGCTGCCCAGTGAGTGTCTATCTCAAGCCTGTGTGGATGCCAGTTTGCTTTTTAATCTTGTTACCTTGACACATATCAGCTTTTAAATCAAGGAATGTGTCTTCCCAAATGAAGAGGCTTTTATTAGGCACCCTGTATCGCTTTCAAAAGAAAAAGTCACATTAATTCCAAGTATGTGCCGTGTGTTTGGATTGATTCCGATATCACAGTGTCAGCAGTCCGTTTTCTTCACAGAGAAATTCTGTCATCTCTGACACCAACATCAACAGCAGCCAAGGGCTCTCTGGTGTGGGCAGGGGACCGTCCCACACAGACCTCAGTTGCAGAAGCAGGTGATGAACAGAAACCTCAGGAGAGCTGAGAGCTCCGAGGAGTGGCGGGGAGGTAGGGCTGTGGATGAGGGCGCTGCTGCTCGCAGCCAGGTGAGGCAGGGCCTGAGTGGTGCTGCAGCCCCCACACTGCCTCCCACGGCGGGTCACATTCCTCTCCTCTTCCATCCACCACAGTTCACACAACTGCCAGAGCAGGGTTCAAGGCCCCAGTCCCCTGCCTGAGACCCTCTGAGACTCTGCAGCACCCACAGGCCATGCCTGTGCTGTCCACACGGTCCCTGATGCTCCCCAAGGCCCCTCTGCAGCCCCCAACACCCCACCCCCACCATCTGCATTCCTATTCCCCAAAGTGAGTTGTTCCCTTGGGCCTCTGTGGTGCCCTTGCACCCTCCTGAAAATCCCTCCTCCAAGACCATCCATGGTTCCCTTCCTCTCTGGAACCTTCCTTGATCCTCCCAGGCTTAACTCACTGAGTTCCCCCTTCCCCCGAGCTCCACACAGTACTCAGCAACCCCCACTCCTCGAGCAGAAGCCACTTCCTGCATGGGCTCCTCTCTGGAACCTTCCTTGATCCCCCCAGGCCTAACTCATTGAGTTTCCCCTTCCCCCAATCTCCACATAGCACTCAGCAACCCCACTCCTCGAGCAGAAGCAACTTCCTTCTTGGGCACTGGCGTTTTTGCCCATCTTTCCTGTTGAAATGCAGTTTCTTAGGGCACCAGGAAAGACCATCAGTGCTCATTGACCGAAAGTTCAACGTGCTCACAGACTCTGAGCGTGATTTTGCACCATCTGTCAGTAGGTCCTTGATTTTCTTCTTTTTTTCAGAATCTCGGGCTAAAGATCTATGAGTGCTGGGACCACTTTCCTTGTCAGGTGGTAAAAAGCTCTTTGGCAAATCAAAGGTCTCCTCTCCCAGGCAAGCAGTGGGTCCTTTCCTCCCCTGGAAGCTTCTCAGGCAGGACCACAGTTGGGAGAGCTGAGATGCTGCGGTAGAGAGAGAGGAAACGAGGGCGCCACCCAGCCCTGCCCCTGCACCTGCACCTCAGCTGTCTCCTCCGTGAGGCACGCCCCATGACACACTTGCCACATGCCCACTATGCCATAATCCTTCTGCCCACACCTGCCATGCCCCCACTGTGCCACACCTGCCATGTCACACCCACCCCACACCTGCTATGTCCCCACTGTGCCACACCTAGGTCACACCCTTGCCACATCCCCAAGCCCCCACCATGCCACGCCTACTGCGTCACACCCTTGCCACATCTGCCATCCCCCACTGTGCCACACCTACCATGTCACACCTATGCCACACCCACCAAGCCCCCACCATGCCATGCCTTTGCCACGCCCCTACTGTGCCCTGCCACACCCCATGCCACATTCCCCATCCCCTGGTTGCACTCTGTCACTCCCCCACTACGCCACATCATATACCCTCTCCACTTCAAGATCTGCCCACTGCTATGCCAAGCTCTGTGACACCAGGCCCCTGTCACACCATACCCCCATTACGCCACACCTCACCTCCACCAGGCCACACCCCCACTATGCCACACCACACCCACGCCACGCCCCGCCCCACCCCACCACGCCCCACCACACCCCACACCCCCATGTCACACCCCCCACCACGCTGCACCACACCTCCCCACCACGCCACACCTCACCCCCATGCCACACCTCCCACCACGCCACACCTCACCCCCATGCCACACCTCCCACCACGCCACACCTCACCCCCATGCCACACCTCACCCCCATGCCACACCTCCCACCATGCCGCACCACACCTCCCCACCACGCCACACCTCACCCCCATGCCACACCTCCCACCACGCCACACCTCACCCCCATGCCACACCTCCCACCACGCCGCACCACACCTCCCCACCACGCCACACCTCACCCCCATGCCACACCCCCCACCATGCCCACCACACCTCCCCACCACGCCACACCACACCCCCATGCCACACCTCCCACCATGCCCACCACACCTCCCCACCACGCCACACCTCACCCCCATGCCACACCTCACCCCCATGCCACACCTCCCCACCACGCCACACCTCACCCCCATGCCACACCTCCCACCATGCCGCACCCCACTGCTCCCCCATGGCAGAGGCCCGTCCTCATCTCTCCCTCAGGCAGGAGCCCCTCACTGGTCTCCATCTCTTGCCCGGCCTTACTTACATCTTTCAGTAATTCCCCTCCACTGTGGCTGTGTTCGCCTGGCTTAGGTACACCCTGGACCTCACTTCCTGCTGTAAAGGCTTCTGTGGATCCCCTGGAGCTGGGATGAAGTCCGTGTCCCAGGCTGCCATCCACAGACTCTACAGATAGTCCCAGAAGCATGAGTGGAGCCGTCCTCCCTCCTCTGACGTTCCCGGCTGCTCTGTGCCTGGACCCTCGACTCCTCCGTTCCCCAGTCCTTATTCTTCCTCCACCCACTCACGAAGAGAGGCTCAGCCTCCATCTTTTCAAGGAGGCATACTCCGACCAAAGGAGATGAAGTCATCCCTGGGTTTGGGGGAGCGGTCGTTGTGAATCCTCACAGAGCATATATTTCTCAGCCATTGCAGGGGCCAAGCCCAGTACTGTACTGTATCTGCACTGTACCAACTGTGTGAGGCAGGGACAAGGGCTTGGCCCACTGTGGGAGGTCAATCTGAGTTTGCTGAGCAGTCATAATTCTTAATGCAAGCTAGGTCTCCTCTGCGTGGGAGTGCTTGCACTAAGGGAAGTCACAGAAGCCTTGGAACACACTCAGCACCCAGTACACCCGGTCACAGAGGCCTGCACGCAGCCCCATGTGCACGGGCCCTCAATGCACCCTTCTGATTTGCCCTCCAGCCTCTGGTTGTGGCCACCAGCTCTCCTCCACTCAGCTCCTGCGGGCTGCAGCCTCCTTGAGAGAGGGTTATGATAATGTGGCTGAGCCTGCAACGGCCCCTAGGATATGCACTTGAGCCCCACTTAGCTGCCAGCTGTTTAAAAATGGAAGGAAGAGATTAAAAATGAGCAAGCGAGACGGCTTTGAATAAAGCCATCAACAGCCCAAATGTGCAAACTAATTCAATTTCTGCATCTTTCTTGCTCTGAAGTGTGCACACTCGAGAGCCACAAGTTTCCTCTGTCAAGGCAGGAGGAGCTGAAATGCACAAAGCGGACCTGCCTGCCTTCCTCAATGGCCACTCGTAAATTTCCCAAACTTCATCCAAACACAGGCATCTCCGTGAGAGCTCCTCATAGAAATGTCCGCGTCCACTTGGTAATCACCCACACGACTGCTCAGGGCAGAGAGAGGCAAAGCTTAACTAACAAGTTCCTCACCATGCGAACTGCCTGGGGGCCAGCCACTCAGCACCCACAGCCTGCGGGAACCCTCTGGCTCAATCCACACGGCGCCTCTGCCACGGGACAGATTGACCACCCATGAAACTCAGCTGCAGAAGACAGCAGTGAACATCTGTCATCCCAGTGTCCTGTTGGTCAGGAATTGGGGAGTGGCTTAGCTGGGTGCTTCTGGCTTGGGGTCTCTCCTGAGGTTGCAGTCAAACAGGCAGCAGAGACCACCTCACCTGAAGGTCTGCATGGCTTGGAGGATCTGCTTCCAAACTCACTCACCTGGCTGTTGGGAAAAGGCTCCATACCACCTGGACCTCACCGACGAACCACTCACGATGTGGTAGGTGGTTCCCCCCACAGAACATGACAGAGAGAGACAGAGAGAGAGAGAGACAGACAGAGAGAGGGAGAGAGAGAGAGAGAGGCACCCAAAATGGGACCCACAGTGCCTTTTATAACCTAATCAAGGGAGGGGCTAACGCAGCTTCTGCCAGCCTGAGGGTCGCTGGGGGTCATCCTGAGGCTGGCTTCTGCATGGGCGTGGTCTCTCCATATTAAGATGAGGAACCCAGTCTCAGACCATGCAGGCCACCTGCCCGAGCTCATGCAGCCAGTGGGGCAGAGGCAGGAAGGGACCCCAGCGGGCTGATTCAGAGGTGCTTGGACTCAGGGGCTGTGGGGGGAGCCCCATCCCTGCGGCTGCTGTCCACTGGGCCCGTGTAACCCTGAGAGAGTTGCCCAGTGGCCTGGGTCTCAGCTGCGCCATCTCTTCAAAGAGGACAGTCATCCCGGGGCCTGATGGTCCCAGTGCCCGAGGGTGACCTGGGGGCCAGTGTGGGGAGAAAGCGGAATCATTCCACACATCTGAGGGGGCCGTGGGACCTGGCCAGGATGGGACCCAGCCTGGAAGCCAGCACCAGTCTGCACAAGCCAGTGTGGCAAGCAGGGAAACTGAGGCTCAAAGAGCTACTGAACCCAAAGCCAGACCACCAGTGGGGCTGGGGGTCAGACCACAGGGACCCTGGATCCCAAAAGCTTCACTGCAGGCCCCACACACAGAGGATGGAGGGACTGACTCTAAGAGCAACAGAAAGGGCCCATGGTAGGGGCCTGTTCGGGGTCAGGCCTGGCTTTATCACCAGGACCCGCAGGGCCACCATCTGAGGCAGACGTTGTCATTGTCACCCCACTTAGGTGAGAGGAAAGTAAAGGCCAGCGACTGTCCCAAAGTGGGACAGTTGGAGGTCAGCCTGGGTCCCACCCCAGCCCACCCTCAGCCGCTGTGCTCCCACCACCTCTCCCCTAGAGCTTAGCTGCCACCTCCCTGCTGCTCCGTCCATGTGCATCAGGAAGACCAGCTGCCGACACAAACATGCCATGCCTCAGAGGCTTAAAGCAAAGTGCATCTCACTCTATTAGGCAACAGCTCCCTCCTCAAGACTGATCTGTCCCGGGGTCCTCAGAGCCCCTCCACTCAGCCCTGATGGGCAAGAAAACAGGCAGCCAACCCACCGTGAGGAATTTGGGGGTTGCAGCACTTCTGCCCACACCCCATTGGTCAAAAAATGGACACCTGACCCCTCCGGACTACAGGGGAGGCCTGGAGTGCAGCCAGGTGCCCAGGAAGGAAAGGAAACTAGAACTGAAAGGCTCCCAGCGCTCCCGACCACACTGTGCTCTCTGGGTCCTTCCTGTTTCCACCAAGCCATGTCTCCATCGAGATCACAGGTCATAGTGGGCAGCAGAGCCAGAGTTTAAACCGGCCCCGCCCCTGGAGTGTCTCAGGGGACCTCTGGTTAGTGGCACAGATGGAGGGCTGAATTATTGAATTTCTCCAACTGACAGGGCCCTGGTTCCTCCATCAAACTGATATCTCTGATCTTGTTGGGGAAGTCAGGCTGCTGAAGCTGCCGGCCCACAGTGCCCTGCCTCCTCCTGAACTTGACACCCAGGCCTTGACATAGGAGCGCAAGGAGCCCACATCCCAGTGAAAACAGCACTGTGCCCTCCACAGGGAGCAGGGCTCCATCCAGGCTGCCGGGCCCCATCCTCCACGTCTTCCTCCCAGCACCAGCCCATCTTCGTTCTTGTGGTTCAGAAGAGGCTTGGCAAGGAGCCAGAGGGAGTTTTCAGCCCGCAGACAAGTCACTTCACAACTCAAAACCCAAAAGAGGCCCTCACTCACCCAGAGTCAGGCCAAACTCCTGGTTCTTGAGGCCCCCAGTGCTGCCCCCGGCTCCTTGACCTTCTTTCTCACCCCAGCTCTCCCGCTCCCTCCCTTCAGTGCTCCTGGCCTCCTCATTGCTCCTACCTCAGGACCTCTGCACTTGCATTACCCCCTGCCTGGCATACTCTTCCCTGAGTTCTATGCGGCCCTCCCTTATATCCTCAAGTCTCTGCCCCAATGCCCCTTGCCCACAGGGATGCACGGACACCCTGTTTAAAATGAGAATCCCCCGCCCCTCCCTCCCATTTTGCAACCCACTGCACCTGAACACTTGTCAGTCACTTGTTTTTGTCACTGCCACCCCCCTCTTTCAGAATGTGCATTCTGGGATGGGGGATGTTTTTCTGCCCTGGTGACCACTGTGTCCCCCGCCTCTTGCACAGGGGACATGCCTACTATTTGGTTGTCGAATGAAGATACAGAACATTCTTCTTCTCGTCACCATCTGTGCACCCCTATCCGGACTGATCACAGGAAGATAGCAGCTGTGTCCCCACCACAGTGATGGGGACTGGGCTCACCCGGCCCCCCACCCACTCCCACCCGCAGTAGCTGAACAGACCCCTGGGCTGCACTCACATCTGAGGAAAGGCGTTGCACCCGTTACTTTAGTCCTTGTCTCCTACCCGAGGTCCCTGGGAGGCTGCCCTGTGGTGGGATTTCTCCCTCATCAACAGCTCTGCATTCTGACAGCCTGTCCCCACGGCAATGGGCAGAAGGCCCCATCTCTGAGACCTTTCTTTCCAAACAAGTGACTTTGCTGAAAGGCCGGGCTGGGCTGTCACACGGCTGTGGCCCTTGGGCAGCTCAGCATTTCACTGTGTTCAAATGACAATATTCTCAACCAAGAAGAGGGTGCAGGTGGGGTTAGAGAGGCCCACGGGACCTGACAGACAGCTGGAGGTTCCAGCCCCTGCCTCTCATCTCCAGGAGAGTCACGGATGCCGGTAGGGAATGGGCTAGCCAAGTTCACACTGGTCCGGTGGCTGCGTCAGGATGGCCAGAGGCATCCCCAGGGCCAGAGCAGCCAAACCTGAGAGGCGGCCCCAGGCAGTAGGAGGACACAGACTTGGCCATCGGGTCCCCTGCCCAGCCACCGCCTGGCTGACCAAGCCTTTCTTGTTATCCCAAATGTAATGTGACAGTGACGACTACAACACAGTTGTGCCCACCACGGTGCAGGGGTGCCCAGACCCTAGGTCTGCACAGACTCACGTTGGTGCCCTGTCTCTCCTTTGGATTTGCTGTCACTCCTCTGGATCTTCTTGTCCCCAGGGTCCAGCCCCCTGGTTCAGCTTGGCCCTTCCCCTCCATTTCCAGAGGCTGCCAGGATCGCTGGAACCGGGTGGGGCACGAAGCCAGGACGCGGACTCCAAACCTCGTCTCAGCCAGGGAGAGGCTCAGTGGCCAGGCTGAGGGAGGCAAGGGAGGGCTGCTGGGGTCGTTTCCTCAGCAGGCTTCTGCAAACACAAACCAGCCTGCGAGGAGCTGCTGGGCCTGAGTGGCACTGAGTTTGAGAATCCTCATGGTCATAACCTGGATGCATCGTCTCTCGTCTTGCTGCTCACAGATATGAAGAGAATGTTCTTCCTTGACGCCATAGACAGCACCTCCACTGTGCACCAAGCCCAATGCCTCACTTACAATGGGCCTTTGATACCCAACCTAGGACAAATAAGTGTCGTACCCTCCTGCTGCCCGGATGCTGGGATTGAGGCAAATACAGTCAAAACGGGCGGCCATGCCTTCCTGGGATCTGGCCACCAGCGGTGGCAGCCGCACCTGCCCAGGACCACTCACCTGCTGCACGGCTGGAGGACCCCAGCTGCCCAGTAACCAGTGCCACACAGTCTCTGCCAGGGTCTGGGCCCAGCTGGGAAGGCAGTGCCAGCACTGGCAAAGCCAGAGGGTGGGGCCCTGTGAGCTGCCACCCTGGCCATGTACCCCCAGACCTGCAGGGGCCCTGCTAAGGACCAGTCCTGGGATGAATTTGAATAAGAGTCTATCTGGGCGCTTGGAGTTGACCCCAGAGAGAGCAGGGGTCTGAGCAGGGCGGGAGGAGGGGCCCCCGTGCCTGCTGTGGCCCCCGCCCCCTCTCTCTCCCATCACCCATGTGCCCAGAGGCCCTTCCCTGCCCTGGTGGGGACCACCTTCCTGTCCACCTGACACCCCTGCTCAGATGGGGGCATGTTGGCTCAGCCCACAGCTGGGTATGAGCAGTCAGTCACCCCAGAGCACCTTCATTTTGCTTCCAATGAGAGCTTTGATGGTCTCATTGTCACCGACAGCGCCTGGAGAGGAATCTGAAATCATACACCACCCAGGTCCTTCTGCCTTGAACGACTGGGCACAGAAGGAAATTCTAACCACAGAATCAGGCGCAGCCCAGGGTGACACGTGCTGGGGTCCTGGATGCTGATCGTGGCACTGCCAGGGGAGACATTGGGAAAGTCCCTCCCCGCTGTGACCCACACTTCTTGTCTAAAGGGTGATGGCAATGGTGAGTGAGACAGCCTGGGACCACTGCAAACAGTGGGTGGGTGAGTGGGCTTAGGGACTCCGGAGCATGCTCTGTGGGTCCCTTCCTACAAAAGAGGGCCCTGTGACCAAGGAGCATGGGAAATTCTCCTCACACACACTCAGCCAGTCGGTGAGGCCAAGCATGGCCAGAACACCTGTGACTGCCCTCATTTGCAGGCATCTCATTGTATCTGCCAGGCCAGGCAAACAGCCCCCAAGGCCTTGCAGCTTGAGAAATTCCAGTTCATTCCCAGATGTGCTCCATGTCCATCATGGGTCTGCAGAGGAGCTCAGTAGCTGAAGTGGCTGGGAAACCAGGGTGACGAAGGCTCCCTCCTTGCACAAACACCCTCACTCATCTCAGAAGTGGGGCAGAACAGGGAAAGTCACCAACCATTCTGGCTCTTAGCGCGCCCTTCCCCTTCCCATTTCCCCTTCCTTCTTCCCCTTCCCATTTCTCCTTCCCATTCCCCTTCCCTCTTCCCCTTCCCAGTTCTCCTCCCATTTCCCTTCCCATTTCCCCTTCCCGTTTCCCCTATTTCCCCTTCCCATTTCCCTTCCCATTTCCCCTTCCCATTTCCCCTTCCCATTTCCCCTTCCCTCTTCCCTTTCCCATTTCCCATCCCCGTTTCCCCTTCCGATTTCCCCTTCCCATTTCCCCTCCCATTTCCCTTCCCATTTCCCCTTCCCTCTTTCCCTTCCCATTTCCCCTCCCATTTCCCCTTCCCATTTCCCCTTCCCTCTTCCCATCCCCATTTCCCCTTCCCATTTCTCCTTCCCATTTCTCCTCCCTGTTTCCCCTCCCCATTTCCCCTTCCCATTTCCCCTCCCATTTCCCCTTCCCATATCCCTTTCCCATTTCCCCTTCCCATTTCCCCTTCCCATATCCCTTTCCCATTTCCCCTTCCCATTTCCCCTTCCCATTTTTCTTTCCCATGTCTGAATTGCCAAAGCAAAGCACAAAGCCATGCCCAGCCCCCAGCAGCGAGGCAGTGCCCCCTCACCTGTGCCCAGACAGAGGGAGTCTTTGGCAATGGACACTTCCAACCACCTCTGCAGCTGTGAATGTCCCCCTGAGATGGTCCCACAAAACAGACTTCAGGAAATGCAGCATTTGCTTATTAATAACCCTGAAGTGGGAGAAATGTTTTAATTCAGGATTTAAACCCAGCATTTCAGGGGAAGGCGATCGCCCAGTGTAAACATAAACAAGGCTGCCTTTCTGCATTTCCCCAGGCACAGACATCTCCTCCATGTTCGCAGTTTGGACTCACATGTCTATTCATATGGAAAGCGTTTCCCCAGCCAATTGTGACATTTGGATACTGAGTCACTGTTTGAGTTCATCCCTGACATCCCACAAAAAATGGAAAATATTGTGGACACAGAGTCTTGCTTATATGTTTCCTGGAAGCAATTTTTAAATAAATGACTAACATGAAATAAAAACAAATGGAATGCAACTGCATTCTGTCTCGGAGGGAGCAGGTGGAGTTGCCCCTTCAAACTCACAGCTGAGGAGTTAGACTTGCGCATGGCCGGGGAGGCTGCGCTTGAAGACACTGTGAAGCTGGGAATGTCCCAGGAAGGCAGCCTGAGCTGTCCCTTCCCCAGCCTGTCCGTGTTTCTCAGAGCAGTCAAGGAAAGCCCCAGACAGCAAGGTTTCTCTGGTTTACCCGGCGATCTAGGGCTGCCAACTTCCCTTTTCTTCCCTCGGTTTCCCCATCTGCGGTGGAAACGACTGTGCTCATCTGCAGGGAGCACGTGATCAGTTTCTTCTTTTCTCCTCTGTGTTTGTCAAAGTCTTTTCTCCCCTCTGCAAGACCCCACCTCCCTGTGAAGATGACAGTGGTATGTGCTGTCTGGTCTACTTTTTGGAGAGCCGGGTTGGGGTCTGATCCTGGGCAGAAGGAGAGGCAGCGGCCAGGGCCCCATTGAGCCACGTCACGTCCCTGAGCTGGGCTGTGTTCTCTGCACTAAGAGCTGTACGGGTTCCCTCCTTGTAGAGGACGGACCTGCGGGTTTTACACGGTGTGGGGCCAGCACCCACTCACAGCAGCAACTGACTCGGGGGCTCAGGCAACGACGTCTCTGCTCTTTCTCTTTCCCAGGCACAGAGAGCACAGCCTCACTTTCTTACTCTGCAAAGGAGATGGAATTGTCTCCAGCCAAATCAAACTTCTGGAAGGTTCTTGAAGCCACCTGGCTCAAGCTACATTGCACCCTCCCACCGGGATGCTTTTACTCTTTCTCCCTTTTGTCGACTCCTCTTCATCCTCCGAACACCACCTTAGCCCATTCCCCAGGAAGCCTTCTCAGCCCCCGCCTGGCTGACACATACCAGGTGGCGCAGGCACCCGAACCTGGGTGTGGGTGCACCGCACGGAGGTTTAAATCACAGCTCCACCCCTTGCAGCCACTGCTCTGAGCCCCTACCGGCTGGCAGGGAGAGGAAGGAGCCATCCTCACAGGCCTGCTTGGGCTCCCTCCCTGGATCCCGTTTCCCCACCTCCCTAAAAGTGGATCCTGGGCCTCTTCCTTCAGAGCTTCTGCCCTGTCACTTAACTGCTGGCTTCACGTCTGTTTTGAGTAACTCTTAACTCCTCTAGGGTGGAGACGGTGTCTCTTGTGACTGTGTCTCTCTGAGTGTCACCCTGAGCCCTGCATGCTGCAGACTGTGAGTGAGTAAGGGCTAGGCTGGGTGAACAGGTGCTCCTGCAGCCAGAACCTCCACTGAGGGTCCCGCTTTGACATACAGACCCCTGGGATCTTAGGCCTCCAGATACCTGATCCCTACACCCCACAGGAACCTGCAGGCCGCCCAACACCAAAGGGAGAGCAAGCCAGGGCTCAGAGTCACTGCAGTCCATAACTCACAGGCCACTCAATTAATGACCCATGGCAGAAGCATGGTGAGTGCAGCCGCCTCTTGGAAGCCACCCCCCATGTATACAGCACTTGGATTTGTTAAAATATTGAACCTGTTAGGTGGGAAATGAAAAATGCTAGACGAGCTGCTTTTCAGTCTGGCTTCGGGCACATCATGGGAGAGCAAATGCAATCTGCCCCGCCTCACTGGCTCGTTCAGCCCAAGATTAATGGCAGAAGGGTCTGGAGAGGGGCAGGTCTCCAGGCTGGCTGGCTGGAAACCGGTGAAATACGATGGTTTGTAATCTGTGTACTTGTCATGTAAATGAGTGTCCTTAAAGGGCTCTTACATGTGTCTTGGCTTCCATGCAGAAAGCCGAAAGCACCAGACTGAGGGAGGCATTCATCATCCGACGGGTGCAGCTCCGCAGCCCAGAGGCGCCACCACGTCCTTCAAGGGCAGATTCAGAAGCTTTCTTCTCCCTTCGCAGAGGGGAGGGAGGTGCCTGGGGAATTCGTGTGGCCATAGCTGCAGCACTGGGGAGGGTTAATCACCCCCTGCCCCACCCAGACCATGGATTTTCCCCTCTGGGGAGGGTACCTGGGAGAAAGGGAGTCAGCCCTAGGAGACTTAGCATGCCTGGGAGTTAGTGAAATCAGCCTCTTAGATCCATCTTCCAGCATGTTCTGTTGACAGGGACAAGAAGGCTGATTTTCGAGAGCTGCTTGGGTGTGACATAGATTGGACGTCGGTAAGGACTTCCATCAGACCGGTCTTGAATGGCAAGGAGAGGTTTTGCAGCTGGTCTTCCTAAAAGCCTAGAGAGTCCCCATGCCTGCTAGACCAGGGAAGCCTGGCAGAGTGTGGAATAAAGATGGAAGGGATGAAGGTGGACAGCTGAATTTGGCTCCAGACCTCTCTTCTTATGCTGTATTCAGGACAGACATCACTAAGCAATCGGCCACCCTGCTGAGCCCAGAAAGGACAGCAGACACCTTCTCCACACAGCTCCTGGGCTGTAAGCAACATAAGCTGACATTGACTAGCTTAAGCCGCACAACCTAAGCAACAATAGCAAAAGACAATGGGCTTGCTGGGGGACATGAGCAGTTCACAGTGTCCCCGCCAACACTGAAGAGCGGGACTCAACAAGGACAGACCCTGGAGCAGCTCCAGGGGTCCTGGGACCACCACTCAGATTCTCCAGAGGAGGGGTCACTGCCAGGATGCCTCCTCTCTAGCCACGTCTGACCCTTGTGTCTGTCCTCTCAAGCTCAGGCTCTGGGGAGGAGAATGTGGTCAGCTGGGGCCATGTGCTCACCTCTGGCCAGGTGAGGGCATAAATCAACCAGTAACCCCAACCAGACAGATTCCAGAGGGAGTAGCAGTGAGGGGTGCTGGAGCCAGAGGATGGGAACTGGGCCGTGTGCAGATGGCAGCTGCTGGCCTCTGTTGGTTCCTCCACAAGCCCCTGCCCAGCCCTGGACCTTAGACCAAGCCTCTGCTCTTGCCTGGGCTGGCAAGCTCTTCTGCCGTTGTAGTAGTCCATTCTCACACTGCTAATAAAGACTTATTAGACTGGGGAATTTATAAAGAAAAAGAGGTTTAATGGACTCACCATTCCACACGGCTGGGGAGGCCTCACAATCATGACAGAAGGTGAAGGAGGAGCAAAGTCACATCCTACATGGTGGCAGGCAAGAGAGAGCATGTGCGGGTGAACTGCCCTTTATCAAACCATCAGATCTCATGAGACTTATTAACTATCATGAGAACAGCACGGGAAAGACCTGCCCCCATGATTCAATTCCCTCCCAGTGGGTCCCTCCCACAACACATGGGGATTATGGGAGCCACAATTCAAGATGAGATTTGGGTGGGGACACAGCCAAACCATATCAGCTATCAGCCATGGAGGTGAAAGAAATCATGTCATTGGCACTCACTCCAGATCTAGGGGACTCTGGAGAAAAGCAATGTGTGGGCAACGGTGATGTGGAGGCTCCATTTGGCAGAGTGGGCAACCCACTCTTAGATAACCCAGATCCACAGGTAGCCCCCCACTCTGGTTCACAAATGGGCAACCCGCTCTTGGAGAACCCAGATCCGCAGGTAGCCCCCCACTCTTGTTCACAAGCGGGCAACCCACTCTTGGAGAACCCGGATCCACAGGTAGCCCCCAACTCTGGTTCACAAGTGGGTAACCCACTCTTGGAGAACCCAGATCCGCAGGTAGCCCCCCACTCTGGTTCACAAGTGGGCAACCCACTCTTGGAGAACCCAGATCCACAGGTAGCCCCACACTCTGGTTCACAAGCAGGCAACCCACTCTTGGAGAACCCAGATCCGCAGGTAGCCCCCCACTCTGGTTCACAAGCAGGCAACCCACTCTTGGAGAACCCAGATCCGCAGGTAGCTCCCCACTCTGGTTCACACAGTTCAGCCTGGGACTTTGACCCCGCTCCCTAGGCCCATCCCATTTCTCCACAAAGACTTAAACCCGTCGCCTTAATGCTGTCTTACATTTTATTTACATGTGTGATGGATTTGGATAAAACCAAGAAACAAAACTGTTCTGATTTTTTATATTATTTGATCTGGTTCCCAGTACTGTTTTTAACCTACTCTGATATTGGGGCTGTTTTGCTTAAAATGAAAGTTGGGGGAGCCCAACCCCATGGATGTGACTGTGATCCGGCATGTGGAGTCAGGCTGGCCCATGCGTTTCTTGATGGTTTTCCTGTAGGTGATTGTGTCCCTAAGAAGTGATTTTTCTGTTTGAAACCCTGTAGAAATGCATCGCTCTGTGTACTCTGCTGCTTTATTGTCACTTAATAGTGAGTTTTGAGATCGTTCCATGTGGATGGGTGAATTGCTGGTGCATGCATGTTCGAGGCTGCATAGTATTCCAGGGTGTGGCTGTATAGAACTCGTGTCTATTTGCTTCCTGATGAACAACAAAAAAAGTGGGGAGGGGAGAAACCAGCCTAGCTCAGCTGAGCCAACGAATGGGACAGGGGAGACCTCAGGTTCCAAGCACTGGTGTCATTGGTGTGTGTGTGTGTTTGTGTGTGCGCATGTGTAGGTGATGCACACACACACACGTGTACAGGCCCCTGAGTGATGACTGTGGGGTGGACCAGCCTGGGCTTTCATTGTAGCAGCTGCCAGAAGCTCACCTTCAAGCCAGCCAGCAGTCCCAGCCGGGCCGTGGTGCTTCCTGCTCTGGTGTTTGGAGCCTAACAACTTCAGTATAAAAAGCGGGCTGCCAGTTTTGGTTTTTGGTTTCTTTCAAAACTGTAATACACTTGTCAGATGTGAAACTGCATTGGAGCACAGCGCCACACATGTGTCATCCCACGGTGGTACCTGGTTATTAAATATTCGTGTCGGCTTTAACCAACCCTGCTCATGACCTGCCCAGGGAGCCCGCTGATGCCTGGCACTGGGAGAGGCTGCTGGAGGTGGTGAGATCATGCCCTCCAGAAGGAGCTGGTAAGCCCTGGGAAGCTGGAACGATAGGGTCACCTGCCCAAGGCGTCTCTCGCCTGCACCTGCCCGAGGCATCGCTTGCCTGCACCTAACCTAGGCTTCTCTCACCTGCCCTGCCCGAGGCCTCTCTCACCTGCACCTGCCCGAGGCCTCTCTCACCTGCACCTGCCCGGGCCTTCTCTCACCTGCACCTGCCCGGGGCTTCTCTCACCTGCACCTGCCCGGGGCTTCTCTCACCTGCCCTTCTCTCACCTGCACCTGCCCGAGGCCTCGCTCACCTGCCCTGCCCGAGAGAGAGGCTTCTCTCACCTGTACTTGTGGGACCCTCATCCTTACTCACCCACGCTGCGGCCTCTGCCTTCACTGGGCAGGATGACGGCCCCTGGACAGGAGTGAGTTTCATTCCCCTGGGACTATCAGGCCCATGGAGCCCTCCTCTCCCCTTCCCGGTTCTGGAATCCCACCTGGCATAGCTCAGAGGGCCTGGCTAAGTCCTCTGATTCTGACCGAACCTCAAGGAGGGTCCGTCTTCAGTCAATATCAGGTGACCTGGAGCCTGAGGACCTGGGGGCACCAGCCAGGCAGGGGATTTCTCTGAGCACCTGAGGGAATGGGAATGGGGTCAGCCAAGGCAGGCAGTGGCCACCACCACATGGGCTCAGGGGTCCAGGGTCTGAAGTTCTCAGTTGGAGGGCAGGGCATCTGCAAGCTTGATGGTGCACACCCATCTCTTGGGGACAGCTTGTTAAAACGAGCCCCTGACTGCTGGTCTGGATAAAGTGAGTCTGAGGCTTCTGAGCTGGGGCCTGGAAGGTCTGTTAGCTGACTGGCACCTTTGCTCCAAGTCCCCTTCCCCAGCACAAACGCCGTGTGCCACTCTGTCTCAGGGAAACTGCCGCAGGTTTTAGGTGAGCCAGCCTCATGGGGGACTCCAGGGCCCGAAGCCCAGGAGATGCGCAGCTGTGAGGACCGTGGAGAACACCAGGCCATCTCACAAGATGGGAAGTGGGCTCAGCTTGCAAGTGACTCCTGCCTCCTGCGTGGCCTGACTCTCCGGTGGCAGAGACCCCACCCCCACCCACCACATGCCTCCCCCAGGGCATCGATCTCGCTGACGAGAATGACAGGTGCCACTCCCTCTCTCCCCAGGGCGGGGTCTGTCCGGCTCATCCCTGGTCCTCTGCAGACCAGGACCCTGCTCTGTAGCTGTTGGAGGGACAGGGGCAGACCGTCCCTTATCCCTCCGGCTATGCCTTCCAAGCCCCGCCTGGTTTCCTTCCTCCCTCTCCATCAGTCTCCCTAAGAGAGCCCACCTCCTCCTCCCAAATTAGGTCTTCCAAGAAGGATGGATCTGCCACAGGTATGCCTTGCCCAAGCTGCTGGGCTGGATTTGGGGGAGCTCAGCACCACCACTGTAAATGAGAAAGACTCTGATGACGAGAGCAGCATAGCCAAGCAGGGGAATATTCCATGGATGCTGCTTTGTATGGGAAATTACACATGCACCGGCTTAACACACTAATGTCAGAGCAAATAAATGTACATGGCCACCATCTCCCACCCCAGCTGTCTTTCCCCGCCCCATGGTTACTCTGGGGCCTCACATCTTTAATCTTACTGATTCGTTCTCCTGCCTTCCACGTGGCATATTAATGTTAGGTCAGAAATTATTTCATCACTTATTCTGAAGGCCTTATTTCATTTTTATTCAAGAATGTGTAATCCTGAGAAAAAATAATTACATATGAGAGCAACAGTGCAGCTCTGTCCTGAATTCACAGACTCATGAAATCTCAAAACCAGGAAAAGAAACTAAATCCAACCCTCTTGTTTCACACACAGGGAAACTGAGGCCCAGCAGTGGGGAAGTGGTGTGTGGCCTGCCCAACTTGTGAGTCTGTGCCAAAGCCAGGCCTGGCACCTTGTTCCCCTGAAATGCATCCCCGCGTCTTCACAGACCAGGTGGGGACAGAGGTTTTTACCTTGGTCATTTCATAAGAGAGTGAGCTTTCTGGGTTTGGAGATGATTCAGCAGACCAAAAAAACACCTCTCAGAGATGCTATATTGATGATAACCACTGTCGTTCACCAAGCATTCCTGGGGCCAGGCCCTATGCTATGTACACTAATGTGCACCACCTTGTTGAATTTTCAGCTGCTGTGACTGTTCCTATTTTGCAGATGGGGAAACTGAGGCATGGAGCATTTTGGAAAGTCACCAAGGCCACACAGATAGTGAGTGAGGTGCCAGAACCAGTATTCAAGTTTATCTAACTCCAAAGCTTGTGCTCTTAACCAGCACGCTATCCTGCCATGGTGAAGTTATCGTGCGGAGGTCGTATGACATGGCTTCTAAGGTCTCACTCTGCTCTGAGAACCCACAGAATACTTGAACATATTTCGAGGGCACTTCAGGGTAGCCACAAAGGACGGTATTCATTTTCTATTGCTGCCGTAACAAATTGCCACAAATCCAGCATGTGTCATCCCACTGCCATGCAGGTCAGAAGTCCATGGGGCTTGGCTGGTCTCTCTGCTTAGAGGCTCACGAAACACAACTCAAGGTGTCAGCAGAGCTATTTCTTCCTGGAGGCTCTGGAAGGCTATTTCTTCCTAGAGGCATCGGGTGATGCTCCTGCAAGCTGAGGGCACCAGAGGCAGCAACAGGACCCCAGGAGCAGGGGAGATACCTGGGGCAGATTGTCCCTCACAGCCTCGGAAGGAACCTGCCCTGCCAACACCCTGATCTCAGACTTGGAGCCTCCAGAACTATGAGGTGATACATGTCATGGTTTAAGTCACCCACTTTGTATTAGTTTTTAAAGCAGCCCTCCAAAACTGACATAGCCTCCCAAACTGTTGCCACCCGGGGGGTTCAGACCACACCTGGGTGGTCTGATGAGAGGCATCCCCGGCTTTTTTTTTTTTTGAAACCGACTCTCGTTCTGTTGCCAGGCTGGAGTGCAATGGCGCTGTCTCGGCTCACTGCAATCTCCGCCTCCCGGGTTCAAGCAATTCTCCTGCCTCAGCCTCCCGAGTAGCTGGGACTGCAGGCGTGTGCCACCATGCCTGGCTAATTTTTGTATTTTTAGTAGAGGTGGGGTTTCACCATGTTGGCCAGGCTGGTTTCGATCTCTTTATCTCGTGATCTGCCTGCCTCGCCCTCCCAAAGTGCTGGGATTACAGGCGTGATTATGTGCCTGACCAACAGGCACCCCTTTTAATAGAGTGGCCTCAACTTGCCCTCTGTGGATGGGGCGTGTGTGGGTATGATGGTTCATATGAAGCGTCAACTCGATTGGATTGAGGGACACCTAGATGGCTGGGAAAATATTGTTTCTGGGTGTGTCTGTGAGGGTGTTGCCAGAGGAGATGGACATCAGAGTTGGTGGGCTGGGAGAGGAAGACCCACCCTCATTGTGGGTGGGCACCATCCCATTGGCTGCCAGCGTGGCTGGAACAAAGCAGGCAGAAGAAGGTGGGATGAGCTGGCTTGCTGGGTCTTCTGGCTTGTTTCTTTCCCCCGCGCTGGATACTTCCTTCCACTCCTCCTACCCTTGGACATCAGACTCTAGGTTTTTCAGCATTTGGACTCTTGGATTTGCACCAGTGGCTTGCCGGAGGCTCTCGGGCCTTCAACCACAGACCGAAGGCTGCACTGTCGCTTCCCTAGTTCGAGGCTTCCAGACTCAGACTGAGCCACTGCCAGCCTTTCTCTTCCCCAGCTTGCAGATGGCCTATCATGGGGCTTCGCCTTGCAACCGTGTGAGCTAATAGACTCTGATCAATAAGTAGGTAGGTAGGTAGGTAGATAGATAGCTAGACACATAAATACATAGATAGAGATAGATAATAGATGGATAGATAAATAGATAGATGGATAGATGATAGATACATAGAGATAGATGATAAATACATAGATACATAGATAGATACCTAGATGCATAGATACATAGATACATACATAGATACATAGATACATACATAGATACATACATAGATACATAGATAGACACACAGATAGATACATAGATATAGATACATAGACAGATAGATACATAGATAGATAAATAGATAGATACATAGATAGATGATAGATGGATAGATAAATAGATGGATAGACGATAGATAGATACATAGATAGATGGATAGATACATAGATAGATATAGATAGATACATCTATAGATACATAGAGATAGATAGATAATAGACGGATAGATAGATAGATGGATAGATGATAGATAGATACATAGATAGATACATAGATACATAGAGATAGATAGATGATAGATGGATAGATAAATAGATAGATGGATAGATGATAGATACATAGAGATAGATGATAAATACATAGATACATAGATAGATACCTAGATGCATAGATACATAGATACATAGATACATAGATAGACACACAGATAGATAGATACATAGATACAGATACATAGATAGATACATAGATAGATAAATAGATAGATACATAGATAGGTGATAGATGGATAGATAAATAGACGGATAGATGATAGATAGATACATAGATAGATGGATAGATACATAGATATAGATAGATACGTCGATAGATACATAGAGATAGATAATAGATGGATAGATAAATAGATGGATAGATGATAGATAGATAGATAGATAGATAGATAGATAGATACATAGAGATAGATGATACATAGATAGATAGATAGATAGATAGATAGATAGATAGATAGATAGATATGATAGATACATAGATACATAGATAGATAGGTAGATAGATAGATAGATAGATGATAGATACATACATACATACATACATACATACATACATACATACATGCATATATTCTACTAGTTCTGTCCCCCTGAAGAACCCTGGCTAATACAGTGGAGGATTTGGAATTTCTTTCCCTAGCTTCCATTAGCCACCTAAACCTACTGACAGCCTTAGGCCTCTCCAGGCAACGCTTTGCAGTAACTGAAGTCAGGCAAGGGGCTTATGCAGCCGACTGCAGAGGAAATGGAATCATTTATTGAAGACTCATTATTACGGGGCCTACGGGGGGATAAGTTCTTGTCAGATGGGACATACTTCTGTAGCATGTAACCTATGCCTCTTACCAGCGGCTCGTAATGTGGTATTCAGGACACAAGGACAGATAACCAAGACCTGGAAGTCAGAGCCACACACGATCACCCACCTGTAAAAGCGTTGCCTCCCATCCTCAGGCCTCTGCTCTCTGCTGGTTTGGGGGTACTAGAACCTAACACTTCCACTGAGGGGCCACAGCGGCCATTTCGGATTCTCTATGCTGCCATGCAAATGGGCAAAAGGAAGATACGTGCTGGGTGACTGAGTCTGAAAATTCAAGGTAACTAGAGTTGCACATGGTATTAAATATAAAGCCGGACACTAGAGTGGTCAGGACAGATTTCAACGAGTAATAGCTACTGTAATAGCGAAGATGGCAGCGTGAATGAACTCGACTTCCATTTGCATAGAGGCGAGCGGGTGTTTGAAAGGGAGAACGAGGGAGTAGAGAGGGGGTGAGCTCAGGAGAGTCAGCGAAAAATTACTAAAAGCAGGAAGGGGGACTGGTCCGTAGGAAGCCCATCTGGATTTGCTTACTGGTGCTTGTTGGAGTCAGGCCCCTGTCTGCCTTCAGAGGCTGGGAGACAGGTCCTGCCTTCAGGTGTTGGCTAAAACAAACAGGAAATTCTCTTGGCAGCCTTGAATTTCTCAGGAAGTCTCTTCAAGCGGGGCTAGGGTCCCCCTAGGGTGCAGCTTTGAGCCCTTGGAAGTGATTATGTGGAATCTCCCCTACAGACACAAAGAATCTCACCAGATGACCTGCTAGCTGAGGGCAGAGGGGCCTACTAGGGTGGCAGAGGAGCAAAGTCCTAGACACCAGCACAGCTTCACCCAAGTACTGCAGCACCGGACCCCTACCCACCTCCTCACTGCCATTCCCATTCATGCCCTTATCCCACCAATATGTTACAAAGCCAGTGCCAATTGTGGGCATTATGTAACAAGTCAGTAGTTGTGGGGGATTGAGAAGAGGACAGGACTGGAGTGGGAAGCACTGGCTGATGAGATTTAAGAACTCCTTCTGGGGAGGACAGGACTGGAGTGGGAAGCACTGGCTGATGAGATTTAAGAACTCCTTCTGGGGAGGACAGGACTGGAGTGGGAAGCACTGGCTGATGAGATTTAAGAACTCCTTCTGGGGAGGACAGGACTGGAGTGGGAAGCACTGGCTGATGAGATTTAAGAACTCCTGCTGGGGAGGACTAAGTGGTTTGCACGGGGTTTCAAGGGAGCATTCTTATAAAACATCATGTGAAAATCATCAGAATCAAGATGGAGTCACTAGGGTCAAACCCAAACAAAATAGTCAGGAGATTAAGAAGGCCCCCACTCTCTGCACACATCCCTGTGATAGGAGCTATCACAAAGGCTCTCTGAAGGGTTCTTATGCACATATTCCTGTAGCAAGAGCTTTTCCCAAGGACTTTCCAACTTGCAGTTTGTTACATGAGTCATGACGACAGCTGGCCAGATGCACAAGAACCTCTGCCTGACGAGCTGTCTCCACACATGAACTGATGTCAACTCCTGCAATAAGACCCTGTAGCCAGGGATCTGTTTGCTTCAAAGCAGGTGGAGTGTGGTTCTTTAATCTGCCATTAGGAGCTTTGCCTTGTCTCAGCCTCTTTGGACATGCTGGTGGTCCCCATAGCCTGCACAGCTCAGACTTGAAAGCCCCTGCACACTTATGCATAAACTCAATATCTTTGGTGAATCGTTGTCTATTCATAATTTAGGTTGAGAGTAAATATGGATGAAGGGTGTTGGATGGACAAAAAGTGACCTGTCTTATTTTTCAGCAGCCTCATTAGCCAGGATTCCATTGCAGAAAACAGAATCGACTCCAGTTGTTACTGCAGGAAAATGTTTATGGTGGGGCACTGATGGCTTCGATAATCACGGGGGCAGGGGCACTGCTTGAGAAAAGAACTATAGGCCAAGTTTCAGGGGTCACTCCCAATGTCACACCACAGAGCTACCATCCCTGGTGCCATCAGGAAAACTCGGGCTCTGGATGCACATCACCACGTTGCTAGGAAGACTTCACATTCCGGAGTCAACTGGAGCAGAAAATGACTTCTTCTGCCAGCTACTGGTCTTGCTGCATCTTCTGTGATCAACACTAACAGAAGGGGTGCCTACATCTGCCTGTTTACAAAGATAGCAATGGAACCCTAAGACCCCAGACCAAATGCCTGTGCCACTGTGCTTGCTGGCAGAAACCAGGGCAGCCACAGAAGTGTGGCCTCTTCCCAGTCTCCTGCAAGGACACCTGACTGCCAAGGCTTCCTCACACAGAACCCCCATGCTCTGAGGAAGTCTGGGGATGCCAGTGGTTCTCCAGGCTCTGCACATGGGAAGGAGCCTAGAAGGAAGGTAGGCAAGGTGTTAGGCAGCAGTCAACGGAAAGGGCCAACCCACCATTTTGGTCACCCATCCTCTGAGCCCTTCCCTCCATCAAAGGAACTGAAAATGTCTGATATTCTATGCCTGGCTTCCTTTGCAGCTACGGTGAGTCACATGACCCAGACATCACCAATTGGAAGCTTCCACACCAGGTTTCGAATCATAGTGAGAGGCAGTGCAGAACCCAGTTTTTACAGCAGGACAGCAGCAGGAACAGCAGTTCCAATGCTGGCATCTGGAGCTCAGTGTCATGCCAGTTGCAGCAGGGAGGTGTGGCTGGGAATGCACCCCCTACCGAGCAGGCAGGAGCCCCACCCTCTTGGGTGAGGCTGCAACCACCCAAGTTGTGGCTGCAGATCCAAGCCTCCTTGTGCTCTTGGGAGGCGGGGAGCAGGCAGAGCTCTGCCCTCCCCAGTGTAGCTGCAGCTGCCCAAACCAAGGCTGCAGACCCAGGCCTCCCACTCCACAGGAGACCCCTGGGTGCAGCTGCAGACCCTGGGTATCCCTGCACTCTTGGGGGCCCAGGAAGGCCCCCCCTGCCCTCACAGGTTTAGAAGTGTCTGCTCTCACTGCCTGGCTTCTCCCTGCTGTCAGCGCCTGCTCTGATCTTGGAGCAAAGTCAGGGCCAAGCCTGAGCACCATAAACAGCAGAGGGAGGCAGACAGATTCTTGGGCAGAAGGGGGCAGGTACCCAGTGAGACCCCACCTTCAGGCCAGGGAGGGCCTGAAGGCTGGGGGCTGGGCTGCCAGTCCCACAGGCTAGCATGGGAACTTGTGGTGCCTTTTCTGGGCCCACCCATGGCCACCCATTGACCAATCAGCACACACTTCCTCCCCTCTGAGGCCCATAAAAGCCCTGGGCTCAGCCAGAGCTGAGCAGACGTTGGGATGACCAGCTGCAGAGAGGAGCTATCCTCTGCTGAGAGCTTCAGAGGCCCACAGAGACATCGGGAATGCCAGCTGCAGAGAGGAACAACCCACTCCAGGGCCTCCTCTTTGCTAGTAGGGGGGCAGACATCAGGACGACCAGCTGCAGAGAGGAGCTACCTTCTCCAGGGCCTCCTCTCTCTCTGCTGAGAGCTGAACACTCAACAGGACGACTTGCCTGCAGAAAGCAGCTACCCACTGTGGGTCTCCTCTGAGCTGTTCTAACACTCATAAAGCTCCTCTTTGTCTTGCTCACTCTCCACTTGTCTGTGTACCTCATTCTTCCTGGAAGCAGGACAAGCACTTGGGCAAAGGCACCACTGGCCACAGAGGTTTCTGGCCAGAAAACTGACACTCCAAAGATCCCATAACAGTGTGAGAAGACTAACCTTTGCAAGCTGGCACTTCAGCAGGACTTAAGCACCAGTCCTGACTGCAGCTATGTCCGGCCTGGTTGTCTGGACTCCCTCGTTTTCTGGGAGCCTTCAGCATCCTTTCAATTGGTTCCTCTGTGTGTGTTTGCTGCAGGTGGTGTTCCTGCTTTTGACTCAGAGCCCTGCTGGATGTGAGATACTGTTGGAGGAGCTCCAGAAGTACCCTCAGCTGTGTGGACAGGGTTGTGGAGGGAGGACGACCCTAAAGACTCACAGCTTCAGAAAAGGCATCCACCGATGCATCCCACACATGCTGTGTGCAGGCACATGACATGGCCTGGGGACCTCAAGGGCAGGGACTCCCGGAGGAAATGCAGCCTGAATGTTTTTGATTCTGAAAAATCATTGACTGGAGAATCCTTGAGGACATAGGCACTGTCTGTGCATGGCCCAGCCACAGCTTTTTATGCATGGTGAATGACAGAATGTCTTCTTCAAATACAAGCTTTGAGAAATTCCAGGTTAGGGTGGGAAGAGAAGTTGGGTCAGGCAGCAGAGACATTTGGGTGGTAAATTAAGGAGTTTCGACTTCTTCCTGCTGGGGCTGGGAAGCCACTGTCCACATTTCAGAGGGGAAGTCAAGTTCCACCTTCAATAGTAAATGTGGCCTTTTGCCCCCAGACAGAAAGTGCCCCACATCCATCATGCCCCAGAAATATATCCATGTGATTCCAGCACCAAGACTCTCCCTCAGAATCCTCCTTAACACAGCGCTCCATGCAGCTGCTGCAAATCCATCCTGAGCAGCAACAAATAAACCCCCTCCTGGCCGGGCGTGGTTGCTCATGCCTGTAATCTCAGCACTTTGGGAAGCCAGGGCGGGCAAATCATTTGAGGTCAGGAGTTCGCAGCCAGCCTGGCCAACATGGTGAAACCTTGTCTCTACTAAAAATACAAAAATTAGCCAGGCGTGGTGGTGGGCACCTGTAATCCCAGCTACTCAGAATTGCTTGAACCCGGGAGGCGGAGGTTGCAGTGAGCCAAGATTGCGCCACTGCACTCCAGCCTGGGCGACAAAGTGAGACTCCGTCTCAAAAAAAACCAAAAAACAACAAAAAAACAGCTCTGCAGTGGCCCCTACAGTAGCCTGCATTAGCGGGGCCAGGGCATGCTGAGGCTGCCGGGGTTCGATGTCTAATGCCTAGCATGCTTTCTGGCACAAAATAGGGGCTTGCTAGGATGGATCAACAGGCCTGGAGAGTTGCCTGGTCCCAGAGGAAGGTGCTGGTCCAGGGCCCACCGCAGGCACGGAGTAGGGCAGGCCTGCAGCTGCACAGACAACCACCCTCCCCCGGCTCTGCTTGCCAGAAGAATGAGCAGCTACTCAGAGCTTTGGAAGCCCCCTGGGGCAAAGGGCTCTGAGTACTGCTGGGAGTCACTGGCGGTCAGCAAACGTGCTGAGGCCATTTTGCCCCTGACAAATAGAATCAGCAGCATTGACGGGTGAGCTGCCTGCCGGGGACGTTCAGATCTGGGCAGCATTTTGGGATGGGAGGAAGCCTGGGGCCACTGGGTGCATTGCCGCTCTGGAGAGCTAAATGTCTTCTGTGGCAAATAAAAAGGGCCTTTGATTGACATGTGGGATGAAGCCAGGAGGAGAGGAAATTGGAGCCTTTGACCTGATCATTTGGGCCCTGAAAAAAATAAAGTCCCCCCACCCCCATTCCAAGTGTAGAAGTGAATTCAGGTCTAGGGGCTCCAGCGTCCTCCAACGGCCCTTTCCTCACACCCCAAAACATGCACTCCCTCTCCAATACCACCCCCGATTGCTACGAGCAGCAGGCCCTGGCCTCCCGGCATTCCTGTTGCCATTCACAGTGACTTCCCCAGATCCAGCACCTTTTCCAGGCCAGCAGCTGTGTGCCTGACTTACAGTCTTGTTCCCACTAACCCCAGAATCCTGCTGGGTGGATATCACCCTGCCCCCATTCTACAGAATTGGAAACTGAGGCTCTAAGAGGTTAAACACTGACCTACTGGCCAGGAGCGGTGGCTCACGCCTGTAATCCCAACACTTTGGGAGGCCGAGGCAGGCGGATCACGAGGTCAGGAGATGGAGACCATCCTGGCTAACACGGTGAAACCCTGTCTCTACTAAAAATACAAAAAAATTAGCCGGGCGTGGTGGCGGTCACCTGTAGTCCCAGCTACTAGGGAGGATGAGGCAGGAGAATGGCGTGGACACGGGAGGTGGAGCTTGCAGTGAGCCGAGATTGTGCCACTGCATGCCAGCCTGGGCGACAGAGCGAGATTCCATCTCAAAACAAAAACAAAAACAAAACACTGACCTACTGGTAGCACTGACCCGTGAGCAACAGAAAAAATCACCCACAGCAACCCCACATTCTAATATCGGGACCCTGTGGGTATTTTACTTTACATGGTAAGGGGGAGTTATGTTTCCAGATGGAATTAAGGTGGCTAATCAGCTGACCTTGAGAGAGATAACGTGAGCCCAGTACGATCATAAGAGTCCTTAAGAGTGGAGGAGGGAGGCAGGCCAGGGAGCGTCAGGGAGACAGCAGCGTGAGGAGCAAGGGTTGCAGGCAGCCTCTGGAAGCTGGAAGCGGACGCTCCCTTGAGCCTCCAGAAGGAGCCAGCCCTGTGGACACCTGGACTGCAGCCCAGTGTGGTTTATTTTGGACTTCTGCCCTGCAGAGCTGTGAGACAGCACGTCTGCATCGTTTTCAGTTCTGAACCTAGTGAGGGTTAGCGCAGCAGCCTCAGGACATGCGCAGTAGCACCAAAACCTGGGCTTGAACCCAGCTCCGTCAGAGTCTGAAGCTTCCTACACACAGGTACCAAGCTCTCTGTGATGCAAGGGAGTGGCCAGAGAGGAGAGGGAGAGAACCCGGGAGGCACCGCAGCCTCGGCGCTTGGCTGAGAGCCCAGCACGGGCCCCAGGTGTTGGATTTCCCCAGCCTGGGCCTTCCCCCTGTGGTTACTGAGGATGGCACCGAAGCCCGGCTGGACGGGACTCTCCACCTCGGTGGGTCCTGGTCGCCCAAGGCCAGAGACCTGCTGTCCACTCACACTCCCCTCCCACACAGTCAGGCTCCCCGCTCTGGCCTCAGTTTCCCCATCAGGAATGATGGTCTCAGATCTACTGATCTCCTGGGTGCTGGAGCCCCCGGCTCAGACCTTTTAATAGGGACAGGGTAGCCCCAAGCAGGGAATATGGCCCCCATGTCAACCTCCACAAGGACGTTGCCGCTGGGTTTAGGAGGCCAAGTGCCTGATGTGCTTGCCCTCAGGCCTCTCCTACAATGTGGCCCAAGGAGTAGGGCCAAGGCGGTGCGGGGACCTCGGGCCACTGTCCACCTGTCCACACCCTGGTCACCCTCAGCCTTCCCTGTGGTTATTCTTCTTGTGAGGCACAGACCCTTTTCAGAAGCTACTGAAACTGGTGCCCTGACCCCGGGCCTGCGCTCTGCACACAGGCTCTGCCTGATTCCAGGTTCCCTTCCCTTGGGCCCCAAGAGCCCCACGTCAGGGTCTGGGGAAGAAGCCATGGCTGCCCATGCTCGTAGGTAGCCAACAAGACGCAGTGGCTTAACAGGATCCTAGACTGTGTTGGGGGGGTGTGGGCTGGGAGTGGGGTTGCCAGATATATGGCCTGACACCCTGTGGAGTCTGAAGTTCAAATAAACAAGAAATTATTATGTTGATGTAAGTTTGTCCCAAATATTGCACGGGACATAGTTGTACAAAAATATATGTGTTGTTTCTCTGAAATGAGAATATAACTGGGCATCCAGCGTTGTTTGGCATTGTTTTGTTTCGTGCTTGCTAAATCTGGCAGCCCTCGTGGGAAGGAGAGTGAGTGTGAGTGAGGAGGGGGAAGGGGATGCATCTGGAGCCTGGTTTTCCAGTGACATTTCACAACTGAGAGAAAAAGCACTGAAACGTGGGACACATTGGATTCGACACATAGAAGACAAGGAGGAAAACGTGATAAGGTACGGATGGCCTTTCCAATGGCCTAAAAATCTTCCCAAACACACACGATTCGAAGGGCGGCGCGTGCCTTCCAGGGCTGCCTGCTCTTGGCAGGACCTCAGGCTTTTGCGAAAGCACTTAACTCTGCTCCTATCTGTTCTCATGGGATGTAGCCAGGCCCTACACTTCCAGGCTTGTAAAGCATCATTCAGAGGTGCTGTCAGCTACCAACAGAAATTACTCCCTTCCCCATACAGTGTGGCAAATCGGCGCGTGCGAGACTCGAAGCCCTTATAAACCTGCCAGCGTCTAAAACACAAATTCCAAAACATTACAGGCAAACCTAACACGTTGAAATTGAAATCCGATACCTAGCCGTCAGCAATCCCACCCCACCGCCAGACGTTAATTACCCCACAGCCATAATGAAATGCCGGGATGCCCGGATGAGCTCTGAAAATACTTTCTGCTTGGCACAAAAGAAGCTGTCGAGGAAGTTTTCGTGTTTTGATTTCTTTCCCGCTCCCTGACTATATTTTAGATGAACCCTTTGAAAACTCACAAATGCGATCTTGTTTTCTGGTGTGTCCTGGCTCCTCCCCTCTCATCTCAGCAACCTTCTCCCAGCCTCCCTCCCTCCCTCTCTCCCTTCTTTCCTCCCCTCCTCCTTCCACCTCTGTCTTCCTTTTCTTTCATTGCCCGTATAAACCTAGTTTCTGGGGTACAGTGAAGATAGGCCTTGGACGTCAGGGAAAGGTACCTGTAACCTGGGATGGTTATTCAGGGGAGATGTGAGTGGTGCCCAGTGACCTCAGCTGAGGCCAGGTCTGCTGCAGGGGCCGGGCTGCCCTGGGCAGATGGGCTGGAGACCTCACCAGGGATTAGATCTGCCTTACCAGTGGCTTCCAGTTACCTGATGACTCTTACCTGCTCTAGGTGGTTTAACGACAGATCTGCCCCAACCGCCCTGTCCCCTCCCCTAAATATAACCTGGCTCTCAGCTGGCACTCCCAAGCCCCTCCTCCTCCAGGATCATCCAGGGAACTTAGACCCAGATGGCAACACCTACTTCCTGGGGACCTGAAGGAGGTAGAAGCTCACTCCACTGGGGCTCCGGCCTTGGAGCAGGTCCAGCGCTCTGCGGCTCAAGCGACTGGGTGGGAATGTGGGGTTATGGTGTCAGCCCCATTCCTGGGCCAAGAAAGGACAATGTAGTCATGGACAGTAACCTGCTTCGAAGAGTTAAAAGGGGACCAAGTCCTCCCCGGCTCCTCTGGGGGGTGGTTACTACGGTGATCGAGGGGGCTCCAGTTCCATGCCAGGTGATGCTGCATAAGGCATCTGAAGGGGGAACCGCATATGCTATTTGACACGCGTGTCACTTCCCAGTGTGATAATCATTCGTTATTAAAAACGGTGATTGGCAGTACTGCTCTTCACGTAGATTGGCAAATCATGGAATAGACTGTAATGTATTATAGTGACTGGTCATGGTCTGGTCACACTGCAGGCGCCCTGCCCGGGACAGCTGGGAGTGAGGAGTCCGTGGACACTCGGTAGGTGGCACCGCCCTTGGCCATGGGCAAAGCTGGGCATGAGCAGGATCAGTGGCTGCAGCCCAGCTAAGAGCTAATTTCCCAAAATGTGTGTTTTGCCTCCATGCTTAGAATCCGAGGGAAGCAAAGATAGCTCCCCTGGGAGCTGCTTTTGTTTTAAGGGGAAATTTAATTTAAGACCACATGACCTGGTTTTGTCATTTGGCTGTGACCCAGAGAAACCGGCTGAGCAGTCGTGGTGTGGGCTGTGGAGTGGGGGCATTCTCAGGCCCTGGCTCTTGCCTCGCTGCACCTCTGGAGCTTCCTCTTCCAGGCAGGCAGTGCGTGGCTCTGATTCGCAGTCTGGCTGGAAAAGCTCCCCAGCCCAGGATGGTTCCACTGCTTGGATTCCTTTTCAGCTCTCACTCACAGTTGCAAGGACTGCCCCTTCTCAGCATGGCCATGAAAAAAAGTCTGTGTGATTCTGCCCCCTGCCTGTTTTTCCCCAAACCTGGGGACCCCAGCAGGCAGGAATTCTGCCCCTTTCATCCACCACTGTGTTCCTGGCTTCTACCATCATGCCTACATTCCGGCGGAGATTCGAAGATGCTTTGCTGAATGAGCAAAGGGCGGAATTAACAAACTTCCCTGGCCCCTGTGTTTATGAAATAAGAAAATGTGGCCGGGCACGGTGGCCCACGCCTCTAATCCCAGCACTTTGGGAGGCCGAGGCGGGCAGATCACGAGGTCAGGAGATCGAGACCATCCCGGCTAACACGGTGAAACCCCATCTCTACTAAAAATGCAAAAAAATTAGCTGGGCGTGGTGGCGGGTGCCTGTAGTCCCGGCTACTCGGGAGGCTGAGGCAGGAGAATGGCGTGAACCCGGGAGGAGGAGCTTGCAGTGAGCCGAGATCGCGCCACTGTACTCCAGCCTGGGCGACAGAGCGAGACTCCTTCTCAAAAAAAAAAAAGAAAAAGAAAAAGAAAATGTGTGGTTTGATGTCAAGTCCAAAGAACCCAGACCTCAGAGGAAGAAAATCAGAGAGAGAGGTCGAGTCTGTCAAAGATTCCTAATTATTCATCATTTCTGGGCCATTGGTTAGAGGCCAGCCTGGGACACTGAGGGCTCCCCTGAGTCCTTCCCAGGCCTAGGGTGCGTGGCCTTGTGCGTTGTGGCGCAGTCAAAGATGCCCTGGTCTCAGCTCAGCATCCCCCTCCAGTAACCTGTCCTGTTTTTCACACCCGCAGAGAAGGTGCAGTGGTCCCATCCCATAATCAGGAAACCCAGGCTCAGAGACTGGGAGCCAGAAGAGCTGGAGGCCACACGGCGGGGAAACGGCAGGGCAGACTGCTGGCCCCAGGACCCAGGCTGAGTCCCCACGCTCTTCCAGCTGCCCCCTCACCCAGGCCTGGCGGCACCCCAGCACCCCTCTTCTTCTCTGGGCAGACATCCAGGCCCAAACCATGGGAAAGGGGCTCCTTTCACTGCCACAGCCAGAACTTAGAAAACAAAACCAGCCCGAAGCTCAGTAAGTCGGCATCCACGGAACATTCACTGCTTACCCAAAGGGTGGTGCCGCACCCCGGGAAGTGTGAAATTGGCCCTCGGGAATTAATGAATGAGTGAATGAATGAATGACTTTCCCCATCTGCCACCATGAGTGACTGGAGAGAGCCCAGGTCCCACAGACTGATGTCCACACTCTGCGCGTGGCATATGGGAGCAGAAAAGCCATGAAACGGTGGATTCCCTGCAGATTTCAGCCTCTGTGGGGAAGGTTGGGCAGTACCGAGACACAGGCCCTCTGACCCACCCTTGGGAGAGACCGTCCCAGTGCCTGAGGGTCCTGAGCTGGCCCCTGTCTGCCACTGGATGCCAGTTCCCCATGCTCTGACCGGGCATCCTGAAGGCCACAGCCAGAATCATTCCTGGGTCTGGAAGGTCCACCTGGGGGCGGAGCTGGAGGTGAGGGTAGGTGGACAGCAGGGCTGCTGGGGGTGATCTTAGCTGCCTCCATGGGCCCCTCTTATGGGCTGCTGATGGAACGGTGGGGAGCAAATCCGCAGCTGGCCCAGATCCAGCACCACTGGACCCAAACCCCGTCACCTGCTGCGAGTGAGGAAGGAGGAGGATCTACTGCCTCTGTTTCCCCTGGTTGCTCAGTCCGCAGGGTACAGACACGAGGTGTCTGAGCTGGAAGATGATGTCCGGAGCCCCCACCCAGCACCTCGTGGACCTGGGTCAACCTGGCTCAGCCTCTATGAGCTGTGAGGCCACCGGCAAGTCTCCGACCCTCTCTGGACCTGGCTTTGTATCTGAAACGAGAAGCACAGCTCTCTCGCGGGCTGGCAGAGGAGGTGCCGTCCTGAGCTGGCACCTGGCTTCCGTGCGTTCTCCTGTGGAAGAGGAATGGTGCCAGGCGGGGCAGAGACATGGGAGCTGTAACCCGAGCAGGACGGCCCTGGGCCTGCCGGGAGCCCACCCTCGTGCTAGAAAGCACCCCAGCCACCCACACGCCAGATGGAGGCCTGGGGCTTCCTGTGTGGGGTGCGGCCCACCCCCTAAAGGCAGTGCAGGAAGGCCCCTTGGAACTGAAATCTGCAAGAGGTGCTGAGCTGAGAAGACACAGCGGGCACTCCCGGGCGGGTGAGCCGGGACGGGAACGGTGTCTGTGAAGGCCACAGCAGGAGGGCACCCGGACCACTGGGGGACCACAAGTGTGGGGAGAATGTCCAGGGCCATGGTGGGCAGTGATGGTATGAGCCTCGAGGCCAGCGAGGATCTGGCCTCTGTTAGGACAGCCAGGTCTGCTGAGGAAGGACGGATGTTAGTTGCCCAAAGATGGCGTGCCTGCGCTGCAGCCATGTTACAGACCCTTGGTGTGTCTCCAAGTGGAGATTGTGACTCAGCCTCCAAGGGTGACCATGGGGGTTAATGAAATCCCTGTGGAAGGGGCCCCGTCACTACTGGCTTTGGCACAAGTCCAGTGGGGACAGTGGGTCTGGCTGTGGACAGTCAAAACCCTGGAAACAGGTGGCCTGGGCTCAAATCCCAGCTCTGCCCCTTGTTGGCTGTTGCCCCTTGGGCCAAGTCCCTGACCTCTCTGAGCCTGGAAATAACAATGGCTCCTCCTGCCCAGGGTGGGTGTGAGAACTGAATCAGTAGGTGGAAACGCACCGAGGAAGCCGCTATTCTTACACCTGTTGTTTGAAACCCACCCGGCCTGTGTGACACAAGCATTCCTGCCCTGGGAGGCGAGGGAGGACTTTGGAGGAGGCACCCTGCTCCCTCCAGACACACTCACGGCTCCTGGGACCGGGTCTCACTCCATATGTGGGGGGCCCTGGAGCCAGAGCCCGGGGAGTCTGTGGGCATCGGACTGTCCTTGCACTGCCCTGGGCTGTGCTCTCCCTTCCCCAGTTGAGACGCAGGAGCTTCGGCCCTGGATCTTACAAGGCTGACCCTGGAACTAGGCTTGGAGGAGAGAGCCAGACCCTTCCCAGGAGAGCACTGACCCTGATGTTTGGTGGGATGCCAACAGCCCTGAGGCACCAGCAGCTCGCAGGGAGCAGATGTGGGGCCACCAGCCACCAGCAGGGGTGGCAGAGGGGCTGACTCGCTCAGTCCTTCGCATCCTGCCCCCTCTCCTGGGGTCATGAGGTGCGCATTCCCAGGGGAGATGCCCCAGCCCACTCCAGGGCCAGGTGTGGTGGGGAATTCCAGCCCTCACTCCACAGCAGCCTGGGAGTCAGGCTGTCTCCTAGGTTACTGCCACAGGGTGCACCTGAGTAGCCCTGACTCCCACAGGGCCAGGCCTCCTGCAGGGAGCGAGGTTCCAGCCACAGTACTGGGCCCCTGGGGGCCACTGGCCTGAGACAGGAAACAAGTTAGCGTCTGTGCTGCTAGGGAGGCGAGGCCTGGTCTAGCAGGGGCTTCCAGCGCTGAGGTGGCTCAGCCCAGGCATCCCATCCACCACAGCTCAGCTGAGAAGCTGCATCTCTGGCAGTCGCAGAGCAAAGGGCCCCAGAAATGCGGCAAGGACCCAGCCTCCCCTCCTCCCAGAAGGAAAGGCACAGCAGCCCTGAAACACAATCGTCCCCAGCACCAGGCTTCCTCATCTTAATGGATAGGAGGCATTTTTGTAGCAATAAAAACAGATTTAATAACCAGACAGTGAAATTACTTTTTTTAAGGGAAAAAAAACCAAAAACAAGGTAGTAAATATTCATTGATGTTCCCTGTGAGATGGCTGGGGTCATGTTTTGGAAATAGATTGCAACATGTATGCATCTGCGCGCACAGCACGCGGCCATCCAGAGGCGCACATCCATCCATCCGCTTATTGGAAGCAGAGGCCTCCGTCTGAGCCGCACATGATCTCACTGCTCCCTGACACAGGCCCTCCTTACTAAGCCACAGTGGGATGAGTACAAGCTCCTGGGTGGCAAAGCATGGCAGAAGGCGCTAGGGGAGGGAGGGTCTGGGTGCTGCTGGGGTCTGGGGGCCACATCTGCTGTGGGCTGGGGTCCCCGAGTCAGACTTCCCTCCATTTGGTGAGTGAAGGAAGCAGCCAACAGCAACAGGCCCCCACCCCAACCCGGGGACCTCCTGAAGGCAGGCCCTGGCTTGAGGCCCCCTTAGGCAAGGATTCCAGAGCCTAAATTGCAAGAAGAGAAAAAGCTGTCTCCTAGCCCTGGCTGCCGAGGCCACGACTTCTCATCCCTGGGGAAAATGCAGGCGCTGTGTCTGTGACTTGCATTTTCATTCATTCGGCAAATCTGCCTCAAGCCCCTCCGAGGTGTGGGCACTGTGAGAGACACCTGGGTAGGAAAGCAGGGGCCCTGGTCGCTGGGAACCCAGAGTCCAGCTGGGGCCCTCGGGCAGAGTGAGTGCGGCCAGAAGTGGACAGGACGCAGAGAAGGGGGTGTGCAGGAGGGCCAGCGTGCGTGGGCTTTATCCTGAAACAATGGGGAGCCACAGAAGGTGTTGGAGGAGCAGGGGAGTAAGAGGGAGGGGTGCTCATTTGCAAAGATTATTCCTGTAACTCCAGGGGTAGGAGTGGGGGTGGGGGAGCAGCCTGAAGGGCGGTGCACCACCCGAGCAAGCAGGGAGACACTAATGAAGGAGCCACCCCAGGGGGGCTTCAGGGGTGGAACCCCTTCTCTAAAAGTCTCCTGAGGGGAGACACGAACAGGCCTTCTGGGCTCTTCCAGCGTGAGCTGGGCCCCAGGAGGAGGTTCTTTCTTCATTAGGGCTTGTAACTAAGCGACGAAGCAGCAACCAGGCTACGGAGAAGATTCTGGGTGTGGAGGGGCCAAGCCACAGTCCCCGCCTTCAGGACGGCACACCCTGATGGCTCCATCCCGGGAGCAGGGCGTACTGGTCCTGAGGGCACCCTCTGGTCCTGGGCTGTGTCTGCCTCCGTCTTGGGCACGCCAGGCCTCCCAGCCGCCTATGGGTGCCCTGGCTCCAGGCGTGGGGCTTTCTGATGCCCTCTGCCCACACTAGCAGGTCTCCACCCTGTCTCTTAGAACACAGCCCTAAATATCCTACAAAGCCAGCATGTGACTGCAGCCTGTCCAGATCATATTCCCTGACCCTTCCCAAGGGGGAGCACGGTGGCCAGTTCCCAGCTACCTGTCCAGATCATACTCCCTGACCCTTCCCAAGGGGGAGCACGGTGGCCAGTTCCCAGCTACCTGTCCAGCTCATACTCCCTCACCCTTCCCAAGGGGGAGCACGGTGGCCAGGCCCCAGCTACCTGTCCAGCTCATACTCCCTCACCCTTCCCAAGGGGGAGCACGGTGGCCAGGCCCCAGCTACCTGTCCAGCTCATACTCCCTCACCCTTCCCAAGGGGGAGCACGGTGGCCAGGCCCCAGATCACAGCAGACTGTCAGGTTGAGCCAACTCACACTCCCTGGGTGCTTGGCACAGGCAGCACTAAATGTCATTGCTCTGCCGGATTCAACAGCAAGGGGCGCGGAGGCATGTGGGGAGCCCCTCCCTGTCAGGGGCTGCTGTGTTGCACAACTCCAAGGGGGGCCAGTCACAGAGAAGGAAATATGAGCAGAGGCCCTCAGAGTGAGCAGTAAGGTATTCCTGCTCTTCTTACAGAAACCCCGGAGGCAGTATTTATCCACCCTATTTGCAGTCCATGTGGTGGTCCTGCAGCTGCAGACTAGCCTAGTGGGGCTCACACTCAGGGGCGGGGCTTACCCCAGAACCCACATGTCCATGAGCCCACTCTGTTCCTGCCTCCTCCTGGCAGAACCCCACCCCTGCAGAGCCCCCACTCTGAGGACAGCGCCTGATGCCTTGCCTCTGGCCCTGCTCTAGCCCCGCAGCCATCCCCAGCCCCGTTCCAGGTATGAGCCAGCCCCAGGATCTGCTTAATTCACACCCCCAGGGAGCTGCGTCCCCACCTGTCCTCTCCAGCCACCGCAGCCTTTGTCAGGGAGCAAACGGTGCAGGCTGGCAGGTGGTGGTTTTGTTTTAAGACCAGCCAGCGCCCATCTCCTCTGGAGCACACTGAATAAATTTCCTTTTATTAGACACAGACTTTTCCATTACCTCGTCTTCCCCTCATTATTCCTGCATCAGCTGGGGCATAATGGGCTCCAGCTCGGGCATAATGGGCTCCAGCCCCCTCTTCAGTCAGGAGCCTGGTCCCTCAAGGATGCTGTCAGACACGGCGTCGTGCAATTTATGGAAAGGAGCAGGGAGGCAATGGGCAGGCGCCGGGTGGGCACACCTGCTCTTCCTCACACATCAGCCCATGCACCCCCCACGAGGCTTGGGCCCCTCGAGCTTGGTTTACAGTGGAAAGAAAGAGGTGGAGCCGCAGGGTGAGCTCTGCACAGCAGGGCCAGGGCAGGAAGGGAAACGGGAGCTGCTGGCTGACAAGGCCTTCTACACACCTCCGAGGGCCTAGCACGCTCACATGCACACCCACACCCACGTGCACACACACATATGCACACACTTATATGCACACTCACCCATACACGCATGCTCACACACCCACATACGCACACACACACACGGACATGCACACATGTGCTTACACACGCACACGCGCTCACATACACTCATACACACACACTCGTATGCACACTCACCCACACCCACACTCACACATCTACATGCACTCACACACATGCACACACACATATGCACACTCACACCCACACGCTCACACCCACATACACTCACACACTCACACACACATATGCATGCTCCCCATCACACATGCTCACACACCCACATGTGCTCACACACAGATACACACATGCACACTCATGCACATCCACATGCACATACATGCTCGCACATGTGTGCTCACACACAAACACATGTACACTCATATGCACACATGCTCACACACCCACATGTACTCGCAGTCACACACATATTCACACATGCACTCACTCACATGCACACATACACTCACATGCACACACACACTCACATGCACCCCCACACTCATCTTCACACGCATACACAGATACCCTCACATGCTCACACACATGCATAGTCATGTATACTCACATACACATGTACATACACACATGTACACACATATGCACTCAATCACATCCACGTTCACACTCTCACACGCACACACACACATTCACACACATTCACACACAATACATGCACTCACACACGCACACTCAGACGTACACACACACATTCACACAGATTCTCACACTGCTGAACAGTCACACACATTCTCATACACGCTCATGCTCACTCACATGCACACTCACAGATGCACACTCACACACATTCACATGCACACACAAATGCATACCCACATGCACACCCACACATTCACACACATCCACACCCATGCTCACACCCACACTCACAGGCATTCACACAATCACACACCAATGCACACTCACACACATTCACACACACCAATGCACACTCACACACATTCTCACACACCAATGCACACTCACACACATTCACACACACCAATGCACACTCACACACATTCTCACACACCAATGCACACACATGTACACACATTCACACACACCAATGCACACACATGTACACACATTCACACACAATGCATACACACACCAATGCACACTCACACACACTTTCACACACCAATGCACACTCACACACATTCACACACACCAACACACACACATTCACACACACCAATGCACACTCACACACATTCACACACCAATGCACACACATTCACACACTATTGCACACTCACACGCACACATACACTCATGCACATTCACACACACATGCTGTCCTCTCTCTCCTGCAGAACCACCTCCTTCCCTAGACCACTTGGCCCTCGGGCTGGGTTCAAGACCCTCTACCATCCTCCTGCAGCCTCTGGTCCGCACCAGAGCCCCCTGTGTCCTAGAGGGCGATGTCCCGAGTTCTGGTGTGACTGGGCCTCTGATCTGCTGTGTGTCCTGGGCCTCAGTCTCCTCTACTGACCTGTGGGATGGGGGTGAAGCCCAGGCTCTCCAGGCCTGCTCTTGCTCCCACCAGGCTTCCTGTTGCCCATCACCCTGCACCACTCTGCCTTCCTCACCAACCACCCATGCCTGCCTCTTCCCATCAAGCCAAATCTGGACCCACGAGGCTTCTGCATGGCTCTCTGGCTCAGCCTGTGCAAGGGTCGTGAGGCTGGGGTGCTATCCCAGCCCTGCTGCCCACCCACTGGCACCTCCTCCTCCCTGGGCCTGGGATCTGGACGTTGGTGCCTCCTTTGTTCTCTTTGAAGCTTCTCCAGTTTGAGGCCAGGATCCTGGGAACAGGCTGCATTTGGTGGGGAAGAATCTGCCTCAGCAGCTCTGCCCACAGCCAACAGAAGGGGCTTCAACCTGCAGGATCCAGCCAAGATCAGGGCAGGAAAGGGAGGCTGTGGGTCCCGCAGCCTCCCAGCCTCAAGCAGCCCATGGCCCACAGCCCCGAGCTGACCCCCACTGACCCCTACTTGGCCCCAGAGCATCTGATGACGCCTAATGTTGCATCTGCACTGTCAGCTGAGCTTGTTGGTAGCCTGGCAAGGCCCAAGACCCCGAGAATCCACTGAGAGTCAGCCAGAGACACAGCAGGGCAGACATAAGACAAGAGGCATATGACCCTCTGCAGCCTCCTGGCTCAGGCTCTGGGACCTCTGGGCCTCCCCAGCAGGGAAGTGGGAGCCACAACAGCTGCAGAGCCACCCTGCATCCACCTGCCCTCTCAGGGCAATTTGCAGCCCACTTTCTCACTTTGCAAAGAACGGAGACTGGGCACCACAACTGAGTGTCAGAGAATGGGCAACACAGCGTCCACCCTCAGAGAAGGAAAGGCCAAGGTGGGCTCTGCCCTAGGACCCCCTCTCCGCCTGTCCTCCCTCAGCCCTGCCCCTGCCCACTCAATCCCCCAGCTGAACATCCCCCCATCAGTGCTGACACCCCAGCAGGGCAGCCAGGGCGAGAGCAGCGTGCAGGCAGAGGGGGCGTGGCCCGTACAGCAGGGGCTCCCTCGCCTCCTGTGGGGCAGGGGCTGCGGGTTAGACAGGGAGGTCAGGAGAGGCGCAATTAAGCGGAGACCCCAGTGACAGGGAAGAGCAAACCATGAGGGTACTGGGGGCACGGCATGTCGACCAAAAGCCCAGCTGCGCAAAGGCCCTGAGGCAGCCGTGAGCATGGGTGGTTGGTGAGGAAGGCAGAGTGGTGCGGGGTGCTGGGCAACAGGAAGCCTGGTGGGAGCAAGTGTGCAGGGGTACAGCCAGGAGTCCAATGTCATGCTCACAGCAGTCTGGAGGACCCCAGCCCCACTGTCGAAGGAGGTCACCCGCTAACTGCTCCCAAGACAGGGAGCTGAGCAGTCAGCACTTGTCTTGCCTGACCTTTTAGAATTCTTCTTAATAAAGAAGACAGGGTAGCCACCAGCACATCGAAAGGAAAGGCTTTTTCCTTCTCTCCGCCTTGGGGTCGGCCAGGGGAGGGAGGGAAGATGCCTTCGAAGCGGGCAGGCCCACTCTGAAAAGGAGCCAGAGAGCAGAGGAGGTGCTTTCCCTTTTCTTTTCTGGGAGAAAGTACACCTGCCGTCTCCTTGTGCAATTCTGAAGATCATCAACCTTCACCCTCGGGACCGACAGATTCTTTACAGGACAGAGTGGGTGGGAAGACAGGGTGCGAGGAGAGGGTGGGCAGATAGAGAACAGCTCAGAAAGGAACTGAACCTTGCTCCTCTCCTCAGGGCAGGGAGGACAGCCAGGGACACAGGGATCCATCGTGGCTGAGCAATAGTGACTCAGCAGCTGTCGGGGGCTCCAGGCTGGGGTCCTGCCCTGGCACACTGTGGGGGACCTGAAATCACGAGCCTGGGCTTTGCTCTCACCTGCAGGAGTCCCCTCTCCTCTCACCGGCCCTGCTCTCACCAGCTGGGTCCCCGTGTTGCAGGTGGGGCTGCTGCAGCATCAAGCGCTCATGGGGCCACCTCCAGGACCTGCCTCTGACAGCCACCAGGTAGCGTGGCCGAAAGTAAGAGCAAACTCCACTGTGCAGCTGGACACTGTTTCCAGCCAGTCAGCTGTTTGGTGTCATCCTCTAATACAAAGTTCAGGAAAAAGCACCCACGGGCCTGGATTCCATACCAACCTGCTGGGTGCTGGACTCCACACCAGCCTGCTGGGTGCGGGACTCCATGCCAGCCTGCTGGGTGGCGCAGGCAGCCGGCCTCCTCTGCCACAGGTGCCCCCACCAGCTGGGGCTCTGCTCTGCTGCTCCAGAGTGAGAGGCAAAGCCTGAGGACCCCTAGAGTCCACCAAGCCAGAGGAGTGACGAGCTCCAGGCAGGTCTTGGGTGGCCTCAGTTTCCCTGTGAGCCTTTGCAGGAGCCAGTACCACCTGGATATGACAGCAGCCACTCTGCCCTGGGAGGAGCAGGATGTCCTGACTACAGACACATGCAGGGGCACAGGCATGACGAGGAGCCCCATGTGGAGCCTCTGGCCCCATTCCCTGAGGGATGAGGAGCCTGGGGCCATAGCTGCTGTTGAAAGAGGACAGACTGTGTGGGCGCCCCACTGCCTCTAACCCCTCAAGAGTCTGCACGCTGGCATTCCTGACTCCACATGGTCAAGCGAGGGCAGACAGGGCAGGTGGGAGGCTCCAGGTCTCACAGAGGGAGAGGCAGACCCAGGTCTGCGTCCCAGGAGCACCGTCCCTCCACCTGTCTCCATGTTGAGGTTAAGTTGGGCAACGTGAGTGAGCATCAAGCTGTCGTTGCTCTCCTTCCCTCTGCTAGCCCCTCTCCAGAGTCGTGTCTGGTCCTTTTCTGTCCTTTCCTGTCCTCAGGTCCCTTGGGAGATGGAGACCCCTCCTGGCTATTGTGAACTGACTGACTTGGGGCCGCCTCCCTCCCACCCTATGCACATCCTGCTCTTGCAGCCACGTTGCTTCCTCCCAGCTGCACAGCTCACGTCTGCCCCAGGATTGCTCTCTGCTAATGTGCTGTCCCTGATACCCTCAGGGTTTGCTCTCTCGGGTCATCTGGGTCTCTGCTTCCCCACGCCTCTCAGAGTCAATCAAGTGGTTTCCCTTGTGTAAACCAGGAGCAGGCAGTGGGAATGTTTACCAGGGCCTCCTGGCCACGGGCTGGGAGGAAGGCACTGGAAGTGAACGCGTGCCTCTGTGTGGATGCCCATGGCCCGGCCCAACTCCACGCATTTTTTTTTCCCCCAGGAATCCCAGGATGGGACCTGAGGCAGGTGGAGCGCTCTCTGGGCTTTCAAAGATGCACCACGACTCAGCTTCTGCCGTATCCTCCCCTGACACGCAGCCACCAAAGGGCATCTTCCTTGCAGGCCATTCATGTCACTGTGAGCAGGTGACACGCATAAGTCACCCTGAGACCCCACAGGCCCCTGGAGTGGATGCCCGGGGAGACACAATGAGATGAGCCGCAGCTTTGCTCATCCAGATGCTCCCCCTCCCTGGAGAAGTGTGAAGGGTCTGCACTGCCTGAGTGGTGCCATGCTTCAGGGGAAGAGAAGGTGCAGACCAGCAAGGCCATCTCACCTTAACTGTTCACTCCACAGGTGTGTGCCGCCAGCCCCCTCTGCGCAGGGGCTACACTCAGAGGTCCCAAGCCCTGTCCTTAGGGGACTTACCATCTGCAAGGGACAGACCATGGGACAGGAGCTCTGTGTGTCACACATCAGCGGGACTCATCCCTCCCCAGCGTGACAGCCACCCATCGGTGTGCAAGGCCCCAGCCACTCCTAATGCACTGGCTGGAAAACGCCCCTCCTACCCCACACCACAAAGCATTTGGGGTGACAAGCAACAGAGACCGAAGCTATTGGAGGGGTCGCCGCCAATCTGCTGAGTGTTCTTCATGAAAATGTAAAGGTTTTAATTGAGATGATGGGCTGAGCAAATGCATGTACTTTTCTTCCCTCCCAAAATTCCATCAGAGAGAAACTGATTTCGAAACAATAAATCTGAACTTTCTTACACTTCCAGCCATGATAGAATAACAGAGACAGGATTAATGCTCTTGCCTTAAGCAACTAAAACAACCGGGGAAATATATGAAGCAGTGGTTCTCAGACAAAACAGTGATCCCAGAGAGCAGGCAGCACTCCTGCGGGTGAGCCCTGCAGGAGCCCCCCTCATGCCCAGAGAGAGTTTTCAGATGAGCCCCTGTCCTGCTGCCTGGAGGAGCCACAGCCCAGGGTTCAGGGACTCCGAGGTGCAGGCATTCACAGTGCTGGTTGCTGGACAGGAGGAAGCTTTCCTGAGAGTGAGCTCCAGAGGCTGCAGAGAGGCCCTGGGAGCCACTGGCTGTGCATGCCCCTGAGCAGGCTGCGGCAGCCAGGGAGAGACCACACCGAGTAGCAGACAGAACCATCCCCAGAGCTCGCATGGGAGATTGGGAATAGCTCATGTCCCCTGCAGGCAGAGTGGAGAGACGTCCCGGCACAGCGGACACTAGGAGAGGGACTCAACGGGGGGCCCACCGCAGGAGTGGGCTCAAATTAGCCCCAGACCAAAAGATCATTCTGGACATCACTAAAAAGAAAACTTCAAATAGATCAAACTGATTCCAATGTTACCATGTCCCAGGACACAGACCCGAAATATTTTTCAAGATACAAAAATATTCAGCCCCAAACAATGTAAAATTAATAATCTCTGGTATCAAAAAATGACCAGGCTTGCAAAGAAACAAAGTATGCAATCATAATTAGAGAAAAATAAATCAATAGAAACAGACCCAGAAATACCACAGATTTTTCAGATGAGGACATTAGAAACACCATTATTAGTACATTTCATATTCAAGAAAATAAAAGAGAGCGTGAATGTGATCAGGAGAGAAATTAAAAATATAAAAAAGATCCAAATAATACTTCTAGGGATTAAAGTCAACATTTGAAATGAAAAAATACTAAATGAGGTTTAACACAGATATTATAGAACAAACGATTAATGAATTTGAAGATACAGTAATAAAAACTATTCTAAATAAAACACAGAGAAAAATATTGAAAAAAATGAACCAATCGTCATAAACTCTGGGACAACATGAAGAGTCCTAGCATCTGGAATTGGAGCCCAAAATAAAGGCAGAGGTTGGGATGGACACAGAAATCATATTTGAAGAAACAAAGATAAAAATTTTTCCACGTTCGATACAAACTATAAACACACAAATCCAAGAAGCTCAGTAAAACCCAAAGAGAAGAAATGTGAGAACACCACACCACAGAGCTGAAAACCAGCCAATGGCTGAAAACTCATGATAAAGAGGAAGTATTAAAGCAGGCGGGGGAAAGGATATTACACACAGAAGATCAAAGAAAGAGTGAAATTTGATTTCTTGTAAGAAACAATTCAGGCCCGAAGACAACAGAGGAACAAGTTAAAGCACTGGGATTTTAAAAGCTGTCAACACAAGAGTTGTAGAAATAGATGCCCGGTAAAATACATTTCCATAATGTAAGCGAAGTAAAGCTGTGTTCAGACATACAAAAGCGGGGGGAACCCACCATGACAGCAACACTGTGAGCAGTGTTAAAGGACATATTTCAGGCAGAAGAAAATGATACCAGATACAAATTTAGAACTTGACGAAGAAAGGAATGGGGCCAGAAATAATGAATATATGGGTAAATAAGTAAGTGATGATATGTATTATCTTAAAATTTATTTAAGATAATTGTCTAAAACAAAGTAAATACAAAGTATTGTGGGACTTCTCATATGTGTTTAGATAAAATGCATGGCAAAAACCCGATAAAGAATGAGAACAAGGAAACTTACACTAAACATGGAGTAAATTTTCACTACACATGAAGTGGTGTGACATTTTTAGCTAGAATGTGATACGTTAAAGATGTTTATTGTAAACCTCAGAGCAACCACAAAAAAAAACACCCAATAATAGAGACCAAATAGAGTTTCTATTCAATTAAGTCTATATTCAATTAATCCAGAAGATTAAAAAGAACAGATGAGACAAACAGAAAACAAATAGCACGATGATAGATTTAAACACAATCATATTTGTATTTATATTAAATGTAAATAATCTAAACATTTCAATTAAAGGGTACAAGATGATCAGATTCAACAAAAACAAGTGAGATTTAACCATGTGCTATTATAAGAAACACACCCTAAATTTAAGACACAAAGATATTAAAATTTAAAAGATGCAATATGATATACTCATGAAAATTCTAATGAAAGAAAGCTGGAGTGCCTCTTTTTAACATGGGACACAAAGTATTCCATAGCAAAATATCTTATCAGGGATAAAAGGGTTATTTTATAATGATAAAGGGGACAACTCCTCAAGAGGACATAACAATCTGAAATGTGTATGCATTTAATAAGCAATCTCCAAGGTACACGAAGCAAAAGCTGGTAGAACCAAAAGGAGAAATAGACAAATCCACACTATAGTTGGAGATTTCAACAACACTTTCTAAATAATTGATAGAATAAGTAGACAGAAAGTCATTTAAGACATCGAAGACTTGAACAACACTATCAACCAACTCAACCTACTTGACATTTCTGGAACATTTGTCCCAACAAGAGTAGACTACACATTTTTTACAAGGACACAAAGAACGTCCACCAAACTGTATTCTATTCCATAGAAAAAGCCTCAATTCTTTAAAAAGATTGAAGTCATAAAAATGTGTTTTGACCACAACAGATTTAAATTAGGAATCATTAAGAGAAGGTATTTGGAAAATTCTCAAATATATGGAAATTAAACAACACATTTCTAGATGGGAAAAGGAAGACATTGCAAGAGACATTAGAAAATACTTTCAGTTAAATGGAAATTAAAAATGCAACATATCAAAAGTCTCGGAAATTCACAGGCTGCCAAAGTTCACTCAAGAAGACTTAGAAAATGATATCTATTAAATAAATTGAATTTGTAATTAAAATTCTCTCCACACATACACACAAACCCTCAATGATCAGATAGTTCCACTGGTGAATTCTATCAGATTAACACCGATTCCACACCAACTTATCCAGAAAACAGAACAGGAGGGAGAATTTCCCACCTTATTCTATGAATCCAGCATTTCCCTGATGCCAAAACAGAAGAAATTACAAGAAAAGAAAACTATAGGCCAATATCCCTTGTGAACATAGATGCAAAAATCCTCAATAAAATATTAGCAAATTGAAACTCATGCTATATAAAAGGGATAATACACACCATGACCAAGGTTTTATCCAGGAATGCAAGGTTGGTTTAACATTTGCAAATCAATCAATGTAATTTATCAAATTAACAACAAAAAAAGAGCATCTCAATAGATGCAGAAAAATCTTTTGACAAAAATCTAACATCTACTCATGATTAAAATAATTATCCAACTAAGAATAGAAGGTGGCTCCCTCAACCTGATAAAGGACATCTATGAAAAGCGTGCAGCTGACATCATACTTAATGGTGAAGGACTGCTTTGGCCCAAAGATTGAGAATGAAGCAAGAGTGTCCATTCTCACCCCTTTCATTCAACATTGTACTGGAGGTCCTAGCCAGTGCAAGAAGGCAGGAACAAGAAACAAAATGTACACAGATTAGAAAGGAAAAAGTAGAATTGTCTCTATTCACAGACAGCAACAGGATTGTCTAGGTAAAAAACCCTAAGGATTATTTTGAAAGCTACTATCTCTAATAAGTGAATTTAACAATTTCCCAGGACACAAGTTTGCCAGGGCTGCCTCAACAAAGGGCTGCAAGCTGGGCAGCTTAAACAAGATAAATTCATTTTCTCATGGTCCTGGAGACTTAAAGTCCAAGATCAAAGTGTTGGCAGGCTTGGTGTCATTTGAGGCTCTCTCCTTGGCTTGTAGATGGCCATATTCTTCTTGTGTTTTCACACGGTCGTCTCTCTGTACCTGTGTGTCCACATTTTCTCTTATCATAAGAACAACAGTAATGCTGAATTAGGACCTACCGTAATGACTTCATTTAACTTAATTACCTCCTTAAAGCCCCTATCTTTACAATCATATTCTGAGAATCTGGGGGTTAGGACTTCAACATATAAATTTTGGAGGAGCCACAATTCAGTCCATAACAATCAATATATAAAAATCAATTGTATTTCTATATGCTAGAAACAAATAATCAGAAATTACATTTTTTAATTCATTTAATCCATTCTAATCCATTAATACATTTTTAAAGTACCATTTAAAAGAACATCAATGAAATAGTTGGGAATAAATTTAACAAAATATGTTCAATTCTTATATACTGAAAGTGATAAAAAAGCTGAAAGATATTAGATAGATGATAGATGATAGATAGATAGATAGATAGATAGATAGATAGATAGATAGACAGACACATACATATACAGATACATAGATAGATATCCCATGGTCATGAATTAGAAGACTCAATTTTGTTAAGATATCAGTTTTTCCCTAATTGATATACACATTCAGTGCAATTTTGATCAAAATCCTGAGAGACTTTTTCACGGGATTTGACAAACATATTCTAAAATTTATTTGGAAAAGCAAAGGACCTGGAATAGCAAAAACAATTTTAGGGAAAAAAATCAAAGATAAAGGACTTACATGACCTAACTTCAAGACTTATTACATTATAGTACTCAAGACAATGAGTAACCAGTACAAAGATAGACATGGATTAATGGGACAGAACAGGAACCTCAGACATAGACCCAAACAGATATGGCCACTGATTTTAGAAAAAGATGCAGTAAATCCAATGGCAAAACCTTTTCGGCAAATGGCGTGGAGACAGTAGGAGCTTGCATGAAGAAAATAATTCAATCCCTACCTCACGCTGTTCACAAAAAAGCAGAAGAATTAAAGAGTTTGGTATTTTAATAGGCTACAAAAGTTTTGGAGGAAAATAAAGAAGCACATTTTCACATTATTTGGGAGAGGGAAACGTGAAGTAAACTGAAACCTGGAAGCCATGAAGAAAATGACTGATGTCTTTTACTCGTAAAACTGTTTTTATAGCTTCTGTTTGACCAAAGGCACTATTTCTAAAATTCCAAAGACAAGTAATAGTCTGGGAGAATATATTTGCAACCCTTAAAATAAACAAAGGATTCTTATCATTCATAGAAAATATGAAGAGCCCTTGCAAGCAAAGAAAAAAAATTATGACAAACCCAACAGAAAAATAACCAGAGGTCATAGCAAGCAACTGAGGGTGTAGGAGGCAGGCAATTAGAATAATTCAAATAAATTCAAATTAAAGTAGTGAGATAATATTTAGTCTCCAAATTTTCAATTTTTTTTTTTTTGAGACAGTGTCTTGCTCTCTTACCCTGGTTGGAGTGCAGTAGCATGATCTCGGCTCACTGCAGCCTCCACCTCCTGGTCTCAAGTGATTCTCCCACCTCAGCCTCCTGAGTAGCTGGGGCTACAGGTCCCCACCACCACACCTGGCTAATTTTTTATTTTTTGTAGAGATGGGGTTAGCTCTGTTGCCCAGGATGGACTTGAACTTCTGAGCTAAGCAATCCACCTGCCTAGGCCTTCCAAAGTGCTGGGATTACAGGCGTGAGTCACTGCACCCAGCCAACAAAAATTTTAAGTAGTGAAAAACATCCAGTCCTGGCTCCAGGGTGGGGAAGCAACCAGCCAGGGTTGTCCCACACGATGGAAGTGTCGACGTGCAAAGCGTATTTATTGAACAACTTCACAGTGTCAATAGAAATGGACAGTGAGCACACACTTCAATGGGGCAAATTCATGTCTAGGACTCTAGTCTATAGCAGCAGCCAACCAGGTGCACAAAGATGAGTGCATTCGTCTCCCATTGCCACTGTAACAAATCTCCACAAACTGAATGGCTTGAAAAAGAACAAATTTATTCTCTTACAGCTCTGAAGGTCAGAAGTCTAAAATCACAGTGCTGGCAGGTCTTACAAGAACGTTTGCAAGGGCCCATGAGTTGATCCAGGATCATCTTCTATCTCAGGGTCTGTACCCCTAATTGCATTTACCAAGTCCCTTTCACCATGCAAGGGGACATAGTCACAGGTTCTGGTGATGAGGGTGTGGACAGCTTTGGGAGTGTGGGGGCAGGATTCTCTACTACAATGGTGATCCAAGCATGTTATTTGCAGCACTATTTGAAAAAGTGAAAAACTAGATGAACCACATGCCCATCAATAAGGGAACCAGTCCATAAAAATACAAAAGCTGCTCCACATTAAGAAGAATGAGGCCGGTGCTGTGGCTCACGCCTATAATCCCAGCACTTTGGGAGGCCGAGGCAGGCAGATCCCTTGAGTCCAGGAGTTCGAGACCAGCCTGGCAAACATGGTGAAACACGACTCTACTAAAAATACAAAAACTAGCCAGGCATGGTGATGCGTGCCTGTAGTCCCAGCTACACAGGAGGCTGAGGCAGGAGGATCACTTGAGCCTGGGAGGTTGAGGCTGCAGTGAGCTATGCAGACTTCTGAGCCCCATTGATGAGGCTGGGCTGTGCTGAATCTGATCCCACTCGATTGAAATAATCTTGATGATGATGATGATGCCGATGCTGCTGCGTATGATATGCTTACCAGTGGTTAACGTGGAGCAAGTCACAAAAGAAAGAGACGTCCAAATTTTATTCTATAGACATTTACTTGAATATTTCAGAATAAAAATATGTGTGTTCACTGCTTGTATAATAATAACGTTAAGGGTAAATGAAGTATATTGTTTGCCCTCTGCAGTGCCAAGCTTTTCCCCAGTTTCCTGAGGATGGGATTCTTGTCCCCACTCCACAGACAAGGGCCTGAGGCTAGAGGGGACTCTCATGGTGGGTGGCAGAACTGGCTTCTACCCAGATCTCCAGCTCCACAGCCTGCAGCTGTGGCAGCTGGGCCCCCACCACCTGCTGATTATTTTGGAGCCCTCCCCAGGACTGCAACCCATTACGTGTTTCACTCTTCCTACCAGCTTCCCAGGACACAAGGACAAAGACCCCCGCTCCCTAACCAAACCTCAGCCAGCCTCCCCTGAGCCTACTTTTTGAGGCTTCACTCATGGGCCTCGTCTTCGGCCACACAGTCTGGTTTTAGCAAAACTCCTGCTGGGTTTGCTTAGCAACAGTCCCCCCACCCTTGATATCTGAGGTCAAGAACCCTCCTGAGCTAAGCCCTCACCCTGGTTGTTGGCTCAAGCTCCTCATCCCCCATCCTGGATATCAAAGTCCTTGACCTGCCTGTAGCAATAATCCCGGCTTTGGTGTCTAACTTGGCTCTTCATAACTTTCCACCCCAACCCTCGCTCCACTCAATGCCTGCGAATCCCAGCTGCCCTGTGGCATTCAGAGTTGAGCCTGGTTTCTCTCCCTCACCGTGATTGTTTTGACACCTATTGCAATAGTCCTGAATAAAGTCTTCCTTGCACCCCCTCCTTTTTTTTGAGACAGAGTCTCGCTCTGTCACTCAAGCTGGAGCGCAATATTGCAATCCTGGCTCAGTGCAACCTCTGCCACCCGGGTTCAAGCAATTCTCCTGCCTCAGCCTCCCAAGTAGCTTGGATTATAGGCATGTACCACCATGCCTATAATGCTAATTTTTTTGTATTTTTAGTAGAGACAGGGTTTCACCATGCTAGCCAGGCTGGTCTTAAACTCCTGACCTCAGGTAATCCAACAGCCTCAGCCTCCCAATTCCTTGCCACTTTTACAAGTGTCAGGTTAATGTTTTCTTTAACGTGCCAATAAGCAGAGGCCACTGCAGAGAAACAGCACAGTCTGAGGTCCCACACGGGAGCCCAGGGTAGCTCTGAACAGCTGCAGCCTCTGATCACGCCTTAGCGGATCACGTGAGTGCCTCAGGAGGCAGTCAGCAATCCTTTGCCATGAGAACACGTTTTCCAGTAAAACCACAGTCTTTTACCCCAAAAGGTTGGCAGGTGGAATCAGTAGCTGGTTCAAGAAAACTAAGAACTCTCAATTTTTTACATTGTAAATGTGTTCATCAAACCAGATGCTCAGAACCTGCGTATTCTAGATTCCCGAATAACCGGGTCTGAATTAATGAGTTTTTACTCTGCTTTGAACATTTTTGCCCTAATGATCTGAAACATATTTTTAAAAGCAAAACAGGTGACAGGGATGTGAGGAAGCAGGTCGGCAGGCGGCCTTGCGGGTGCAGGGCCTAGGTTGCTTCTGCACTGCAATCCATCCTCGTTGTGTTTGTTGAGCCCAGAACTGTGTCAGGTTCTCTGAAGGATACAGAGAGGCCAAAGGTGTGTCCCTTGTCCTTGAAATGCTCTCAGGTATCATCAGAGTACAAGTACAGATCCTCTGCTGAGCACTGACCACCCTGGGTGCTGAGCTCCCCTGGCCTGTGGGCCCTGAAGGGTGAAGAAAGCCGATTGGAGCTGGACCTGCCACGTCCCCAGAGCTCAGGCACGTGACTGTTCAGCAAGTGGACCCCCTCACCCAGGCTGGAAGGCCCAGTTTTCTGCTCAACCTGGTGGCAGCTCTCAAGCTCTCAGAGCAGGCCATCCACCTGGGGATCTCCTGGAGCTTGGGCCCTGGGTGGGGCCCTGAGCGCATCCCTGACAGGCGCCCAGTGTCATCAGCTGCCATGCTGCTGCATGTGGCCCCACTGTGAGCACAGGTTGGCTCCCGTCTGCCTCTCTCTGCCCCGTCTCCAAGCTTTCCCCCTCAATGCCTGGGCCCCTTTGCTTCCATGGTGCCCTTTAACGTGCCAGCCCCTTCCTGCCTAAGCCATCCCACACGCTGTTCCCACCGCATGGAAACCTCTCTCCCATTAGTTGTCTAGTGAACTCCTATTCACCCAACAAAGCCTCAGCTCAAATGCCCTCATCTGATAGGCCATGCCTTGTGGCACATTCTTCTTTCCTCTCTCATCATGTCCTGATGTGTGATGGTGTATGTATGAGAGTGTCAGTGTCCTTGGCCTCTCAGGCTGGAAGGCAACATCATTAGAGGCAGGGATGCGTCAAACCTTGCATTTGGGAGACAGCCTGGCTCTGCAAGGGTCAAGAATCAACTGCCATGAGTTCCTACGTGTTCCCTGGAGACACAGAGGACCAGGAGGGGACTCTGCAATGCCTTTCTGGGCAAGGCCTTAAGTGGCCTTCTCAGCCCCCAAAACCATGTTGCACCTGCTGCTCGCTGGGGAGCTCACTTAGATCAGTGCTGGCTCCAACACAAAGGGGCAAGCCAGCTTTCTTTCTAACTTAGGAACAGGAAGCTGTTCTCTTATCAGAGAAGTTCCAGCACCAGGAAGCAGGTGGAGGAGGTATTTTGGGGTTTGGAAGAGGCCCTCAAGAGCCTGTGAAATCACACCAAGTAGGCAGCCACCTACTCAACCTAAATATAAAGCCAGGCTCAGGCTGTCAGAGCGGCCTCCAGTCAACCACCCCCACCTGGCAACGTGGGGCCCCAGAGTGGGGAGCCACTTGTCCATCCGGCGGGAGCCCCCAGACCACCCCTCTGCTGAAAGTCACTCCCAATGTCCATCTCTGCTCCATCCCAATGTCCGACTATTCCCAAGGCCTTCATCTTCATGGGCGATGGGGAACTGGTGTGATTCAGAAAGTTTAGTTAGTTGGAGTATTGATGGTGTATTCACGAGACATAAAAAAAGCAAGTGAAATAAAATCCTTTGGCCATGCCTTGGAGGGTCCATTTTGAAGCTTCCGGGGTCCTTGGAGTGGTTCTCCTTTTCTTCAGCTTTCTAGATCCCTCCCTTTATTTCACAACCTCAAGGGTGTTCAAGGTCATCTCTTCTAAACCTCCATTAGCCTAGTAAAAGGACTTCAGAGTTGGGTGTCTACAGGGCTGGGGCCAGTCTCACCCTTCCCTGGCTACCTTCCAGCCATGGACAAGGCATCAGCCTCCGCATTCTTCTTGCTGAAACAGAGGCAGCAGTGGCCAGGCCTGGGAGAGGCTGTGAGGATGAGACACCGCCTGGCGCACGGGAGGTGCCCAATAAACCCTGGCGGGGAAGAGCTTGTTTCATAAAGTTTCCAGCATGAGATCATTCTGGTCCATTTTATTTTCAAGCCTGACAAGTCGGCACTGAATCTCTGCTTTAACGCCTTCTATGCCTCTCTCCGGAGCGTCTCCTGTGTGGAGATGATTGGATGCTCTCCTGAAGGAGAGCCCAGCCTGCCACCAGGCAGCAGGCCCCCAACCAGGTCAGAAGGAAAGGACCAGCAGGCTGGGGGAGGGGATGTAAAGGCCACTAAGCCCAGGGTGGGCTTTTTTCCATGTTATAAAAATAACAGGTTGCAATTCACTTGGAAATCGGGAGATCCACTCAACCAAGAGTGCAGCAGATACATTAGCCACAGCCAAATCCATCTGCAGGGGCTGAGCACCTTGTGGACTGATAAACGAGGAAACCTCAGGCTTCCTGGCAGGGTGCAGGCCATGGCCTGTGGCTGCCCTGCCCCTGAGTTTGAGCCGGCTGAGAGCCAACCATCCTGAGGGCTCTGGGTGAGATGATTCTCAAGGACAAATCTAAGTTCATTCTGGTTCCCACCGACAAATCGCCCATTGCTCTCTGCAGCGTGACAGCTGCGGTCTGCACCTTTGTGGGAGATGAGCGATGCCTGCTGGTCGTTTCAATGCCAGGCCTGCCTCTCTGTTTGCTTCTCCTGATGCTCCAAGAGGAGCCAGCCCGTGAATTTTACAGAGCTTCTCCTGGCATGCGCCATGAAGCTGCACAGGTTTGAGACATGCCGGGATGGTCCCCCGACCCTGCAACCCAGCAAGCCCAGGCCTGCAGGAGGAGCCATCGGGCAGCCACAGGCAAGGAAGAGGCTGCCAGGGCTGCTGGGGCCTTTGCCAGGGAAGTTTGGTACTTAGAGGAAAAGCGTGGAGATTAATGTGAGGGGTTGGGAGAGGTTGCTTCCCACCCTGAGTGCCCCTTCTGAACCCCCAATGTCTGGTGTGTGTCCTGGGCCAATCCGCCCTCCCCACTCCTGCTGCCTGCTCCCCGACCCCAGGCCCCCGACCTGCCTTCACACCACCTCTCTGGCGCCTCTGCCACACCTTGGCTCAGGCTCTCCTGACCGCCAGACCAGTGCCCGGTGGCCTTTCTTCATTGTCCTCCTCACTGTCCCCTCCAAGGCCACCCAGGCAGGACTCTCCCTGAAGCATGGCCTGAGCATGGCTCCTTCCCCACAGCCTCAGGGCAGCCTGTGTGACTTCCCACCTCCTCCAGAGGGTGGCTCCACCCTTATCCGCTGCTCCGCCATCCACTGCCCAGCCCTCACCTCCTTTCCAGCCCTCACCTCCTTTCCAGCCTCTCCGCTGTCCCCTGCATCCTGGCCGTTCATTCATTCATTTGCTCAACCTTCGCCCTGCGTGAATCACTCCTGAGTCTAACCCGGGTAACCCCTGAGCAGGTCTCAGGGCACCACTCCCCTCACCTCTCACCTTGCCCCACATGCCATCTGTGCTCCTGCCCCAGGGCCCTTGCGACCTCTGCTGTCCCTGCTTGCTGGCTACTGTCTCCTCCCTTGGACATCAGAAGCCAGCAGTTGGTGATGAGTGTGGAGGACTCAAGCTGTGCCAGCGTCAGTTGGGTCCCTGAGGAAATCCCAGCCCCGCAGCTTGCCCTGGGGGTGGCCCTGGGCTCTCCGAGTTTCCATTTCTTCCTGCCTTGGAAGGAGACTGAGATAGCAGAGCAAGGGGCCTGGCTCCAGCCTGGCAGGCAGCAGGTGTCCAGTGAAAGTTGTGAGATTTCAGCCGCTGTCAGGAACGTAGTCTCCAGAGAGATGATCTTGGGGGCTTTTGGGGGACCCGAGGCCCGTCTATGGTCAGCAGACCAGCCCAAAAGTGCACGAGGGGGACCAGGGCACCCCCATGCCCCCCTGGCAGCCCAGGCAGCACTGTAGAAGGGCGGGAGGGGCATCTGGAAGGCCCCTGGGCTGCAGGTCTGGACGCTGGCATCTTAGCCATGACCTTGCAGCACCGAGCTGGGGTCTTGGCGCAATTCCTCCTCAGAGAAAACAGCATTAGACGGAATGATCCCTGAGGTCTCCTGCAGCTCTCCCTTCCTATAACTTGTATACAATGCACTGCAATCGCTATGTTCATTTGAATACCTGTAGTGACACATGGTTCACTCCCTCCAGAGACAGCCGGTGAGCCTTCCCAGATGACTTTTTCCAGCCACTCTGGGCTGAGTGTTCGTGGCCCACCTCTGATAAAGGAGCCCCTGTTCGCAACCCAAAACTGTGCTCCCTGCACCCACAGACATTCGTCTTTGGGATCCCCAATGCCAGTCTCAACCTCCGCAGGACCTCCTGAGACAGCCTGGGAATCTGGGAGCTGCCACCCCTCCCAAAGGTCAGAGCCCATGGGCACAGCTTCCGGCAAGGCCCCTGTTCACTTCCTGTTGCTCCAGCAAAACCAGGCACCTTCTTTCACCAGGGTCCGAGCCTGGACAGTGATGCAGACCCCTGCACCTGTGGGTCTCCCTTCCTGCTGCCCATGTGGTTCAGCATTTAGGTGGGACAACGTTCCATTTGCGCCCCGCATTCTGGCTCCAACTGCCTCTCCACCCTGTCTCCTAGCAGCCCAAATGTGTGCAGCACCAGCCAGACAGGCAATGCTCCGGATCATGCCTCAGCATCTGGGCAAACAGATCATGGGCTCCCCTCCCCAGGCAGGTCTCCGGGACCGACTCAGCAGCTACTTCTTGGCTGTAGCTGCACTCTGACTCCAACGGGCCTAGAGCAGTGGGCGACTGCCATCCACCACCCTGTCTAGACCCCGCCTGGCGGGCAGCTCTGCTGGGAAAGGCTGGGGCCCCTGCGCGTGGTGGGGGTTTCAGCTCCCGCCTCCCGAATCATGACTCACCAAGGATCTGGGCTGAGTGAGGTTTTATTTCATAGCAATGGGGCTTTTTCTTCCCTCTGGGAGCTAAAAAGTTGCTATAATTCTGCCAGCGTGTCTCACCATTCTCCTGTGCTGGAATAAAGGGGAAACACTTTTTTGGTTTCAAAAAGGGCTATTAGCTGTTAGGAAGCAATCTTTGCCTGATTGGAGGTTCTTTTTGCCCGGGTTCCTGAGTCCCCTGCTCTGCTGCCTGGCTGCAAGCCCCCAGCCAGCGAGTGGCACCGTGCGGCTCGGCTGTCCTCCCAGCGGGTGATGGATGGTCTGCCTGGAGCTTTGGGGAGCACCGACACCCAGCCCAGCAGGCCAGGCGCTGTGGTCCCTGCTCACCAGCAGGTCTTCACCCCAGGCTGTTGCGCCTCTGGCAACGTGAAGTGAGCAAAGCGTCTCCGAAGCTCGAGCGTGGGGTGCGGGCGCTGTTGCCTCAGCGCCTTCGGGACAGCGCCATGTCCAGGTGACAGCCAGAGCTTTGGACCACATGGTCAAGACTTTGGACTCTGGCACTGCCCCCACTCCCCGCCCTGCATGAGGTAGGCAGGCTGCTCGGCTTCTCTGAGCCTTGGTCTCCTAATCTGAGTCACAGGTGGTACCTGGGGTGGTTGTGAGAACAAAATGAGATGCATCACATTTGGTCTGATTAATATTAATAAGTACTATTCATATGAATGCTCACTAGACCATGGCCCATCCAGGCAAAGCCCTGACGGAGCTGAATTCCAGGATCATTTCTGAAGCTTGGCAGCAGCTGGCAAAGAGGCAGGTGGGAGGACGCGCTCGGGCCAGCCTGGGTCCCCTTGCCTCCTGCCGGAGCAGTGCTCGCTCTAACCCTGGGCTCTGCCTGCTTGTCTGCCAAATGCCTGCTCCAAAGGTAGGTGTGGTGACTGCGCAGTTGGCTCAGGGCAGCTCTGGGAACAGTGCCCAGAACACGCCGAGGCTCTGGGGACACTCGGGGGTGCCCGGTGGGGCCTTCTTCTGAGCCCTTTGCCCAGGTCACACCATCTGCTCCTGGGCTTAACATGTGAAGCCCGGTGCGGGGTTGTTTGCTCTCTCTTGTCCATCTCTCCCCAGCTAGATGCAGCTCCACAGAGCTGGAGCCTCATCTCCCATGTCCAGTGCAGAGTCAACACTCAGAACATGCTCAGAAGGTGGCACTGGCCGGTCCCGGCCACAGGCTTGCATGCCATTCACATCAGACCTCAATAAGCTGAGAATCGTAACCCTGGCGTCCCTCTCTTCTCTCCACTTCCCCCAGGCTGCCAGGGCACTGAGCCTGGAAAGGAACATTCCCTGTTCAGGGAAATCACTGTGATGACTTGGCTGCCTCTCTAGGGCCTGCCCTGCTGCCCGAGGCCCGAATGCCCCTTGTCCCAGCTCAGTCTGCCCCCTTCGTGATCCTGCCCAGGGAGTCTGTCCCCAGGACAATAACATCAGAAGCCCCAATCCTGCAGCCCTCACCAACCACCAAGGACAGAGGTGTGGGTCTCCCACGCCCAGGAATCTCTCGGGGCTCCAATCCATGTTCTGTGGCTGCTGGAGCGAAGCACCACAAACTGTGTGGCTGAAAACAACAGAAACGTATCTCCACAATTCTGGGGGCCGGCAGTCCACAACCAAGGTGTCATCAGGGCCACGGCTCTCCCAAAACCTCTAGGGGAGGAACTTCCTCTACTCATCCGGCTTCTGGTGGCCCAGGTGCACCCTGGCTTGTGGCCACTTCACTCCAGCCTCTGCCTCCGTCTCCACGTGGCCGCTTCTCCTTGTGGCTTTGGCGTCCTCTCCGGCAGTCATTGGATTTGGGGCCCACCCAAAATCCAGGATGCTTCCAGCTGGAGGTCCTTACCTAATTGTATCTGCAAATATTCTGTTTCCAAATAAGGTCTCATTCTGAGGCTCTGAATATACATGAATTTGGGGGACCCTGTGTACCCCCACCACAAGGCTCACACCTTGAATCCCCACAGGGCTAGGGGCAGGGTAGACAATCACCAACCTGCCAGGATCGGGGCCATGAGATCCACTGAGCTCATTTAGCCCAATCCCTCCACGTACATCTGGGGAAACTGAGGCCTGGGGAGAGAGGGGCTTTCTCAGGTCCTGGCAAGCTGCTGGCAGAGCTGGGCTTTGCTGGGTCTTCAGATGCCAGACAGAGCCTCTGTCCTCAAGTTCTATGTGAGCAGGAGAGAAGCAGTGCGTCCCCGATGTTACATCTCCCGGGGTAAATGAATAAGCGGATAATCAATGGTCCTAGGGAACATTGCTGAGGCAGCAGGAGGACAGGGCTGGGACAGACATCTGGAAGCTGCCCTCACAGAGGACACACTGAACAGGGCCATGGGGGCTGGTGGATGCTTTGGGGCGTGGGTTGCATGGAGAATCGGGACCTACCGTGAGGCCCAGGAGGACAAGAACTAGGTGGGAGGTATGGAGCCGGGGCTGGGTGTTCTTGGTGTGGGGCTCAGGGTAGCCACGAAGTTCAAGGAGAAGCACAATGGAGCTGGTGTCTATTCCGGGGGTGGCTGGGGACGCTCAGATCTCTGAAGCACTCTTCTCAGGAGAACAGGAGGCTTGGTTGGCAGGAGGCAAACATCTGTTCTCCCTCCTTCCTTCTGCTCATCCTCCCCCACCCTCTATGAGCAAATGCGGAGGCCCAAGAGTGGGCACAGACCCACCGTGGAGCCCTGGAAGCCTGGGCTGGCCTGGCTGCAGCCTCTCATCCCAGAGTATGGGCAAGAGAGGTGTGACTATGGGATGGTAAAGGCAGGTGTGGGACCTGAGAGGCCGGGGGCAGTAGAGAAGCCAGGAGAGGTATGCGGGCTACATGTAAGAGAGGAGGAAGAGGGGAGGACAAGGAGCAGGTGAGAGAGGAGAGACTGGGAGGAGGAGGAGGAGGGAGAGGAATCCCCGAGGCACGTGAAGCTCCACAGGCCTCAGGTGATGGAGAAGCCCTGGGGCTGGCTCCCCGGCCCCCCGAGTCCTGACACGTCCCAGCAGAGCCCCAGCATCACCCCTCATCCTGCAGCGACAACTCACCCAAATCCCTAGCAGTGCGCCCTTCACTGGCTTCCCCCGTGTCTTCAGGAGACTGGAGCCGGCCGCTGTGTGTGTTCCTCTCCCCATCCACCAAGGGGGTTTCCGTGGCTGGCCAGGCCTATTTGTTTTGGTTTGTTTTTTTTTTTTTTTTTTTTTTTTTCCATTTTTGAAACAGACTTAGCAGAAGGGAAGGAATATTAACAAGGATGAGAAGCCCCAGGGCTAGGGGGTGGGGAGAAGTTAGAGGCTGGGGAGAAGTTAGGGACCGGGGAGAAGTAGGCTTGTTTTGTGTTGATTTCAAGAAGTCTGGGGCAGACGAAAGGCACCGGGCATCGCCCCTAAGGGGAGTGGAGGAAGAGGAGGAGGTTTAAGGAGAGTTGATGGGTGCCACATGCTCCCTTCCTGGCGTTAGGAAAGTCTGGTAAAGAGCTGGAGTTATGCCGGAATGAACCCTGCAGGACTGGGTTTCTCTGGGGTAGCCTCTGGGCCGGGATGCCAGGGGCCTGACTTTCTCAGAGCCTCCTGCCAGGCACGGTGTGCTGGGAGGTGCCACATGCTAAGGTGCCTCCTGGTGCAGGGGTGTGTCGGGCACACTGGGACCGTCCATCTACAGCCTCTGGCACAGGTGCCGTCCAACCTGAGGGCCATCAGTGACACCGACCCCAGGCCAGATTGGCCTGCTCCGCCGCATGGAGCCCTGACAAAGGGGTCGGCAGTGACAGGCTCTGAGCTCTCATCGACATGCTTCTAGGGAGGAGCCTGTGGGCTGCAGCGGGCTGACTCCCAGGCCTCGGGACACCGGTGCAGGGTGGACGTTGCCATGAAGGGCCACTTGGCCTGGCCAGGGAGGAGCTGTTAAGGTTTCTTTGCTGTGGTTCATCCATCCTGGAATGCAGGAACCAACCTCCTAGGGGGTCCGATTATGATTAAATGGAGAAGAAGAGAGGAAAGCAGAATGCAGGAGTGACAGGTCTCCCATGCTGTCCCCAACCACAAGATCACTGTGGAGATAAACAAATAGTTCAACTCGTGCCTCCTCAAACCCTTCCTTTGCTCCATCTGGGGTTGGCATGTTGGAAATTCATCAAACCAGGCTTCTAGGCATGTTTCTGACCTGGCTGTTTGGGAATGAACCCCAGGCCTCAGGATGTCCACAGGCATGCAGGTGCACTGCAGACACCCCGTGGGTCCCGGCCACTCCGCCTCTCCCTTTTCCAGAAGTCACGGTGTTGGACTCCCATCCTACAGGGCTCGCATTGGGCAACAAAGGCTGGGTAATGGGAGCTATGCGGAGGCTGGCAGAAAACCTGGTGGGAGGAGCTAAGACAGGAGGCAAGGCCCCAAGCACTTCTGCGGACGGAGTCCACCCCTATGGACTCTAAAAGACCATGGAGGGAGGATGTTCCAACCCTGGGACTGGACAGAGGGGAGCACCAGCCAAGCCCTCGCTGGGGAGCAAGGGCTTCAGGGAGAGGCAGGAGACGGACCACCATGGGACAAAGAGGTCCCTTTCTCTGGTGGATGCCAATGCAGGAGGCCCGTGCTATTTTCTCTACCTATGGCAGGAGCAATAGGCTAGTACCCCAGGCTGTGGCCACAGTCAGTCCTAGAGGCAGCCCCGAGCTCCAGGGTGGCAGGTGCCCCTGGGAGGGTAGAATCAACTGGAACAGCCTTGCTTTGGGAGACAAAGCACTGGAATGTTGAGGGGTTCCCTTGCCCGCTCAGGACAAGGCCTGGACGCCCCTCACCTGCGCATTGCCCTGGGCAGTTTCTGCACCGGCGACGCGTGCAGCCCTGCTTTCCCACCACCTGACACCTGAGAAGGCAAAGCTCCAGAGTCGGTGGCCAGTGGCCTGACCTTTACAGGATGGCGTCCAGGTGCCCAGCACAGTGACCACGCTACCCTGAGGGCCTCGGGCACCACACCAGGAGCCAAAACCACTAGCGCTGAAGAGAAAATGATGAGAATCCTTGTCGAGCCTTCCTGGGTGGCCGCCACCCCGTGCCAGCCCTTGAGGGCACCGCAGACCTTCCTTCCTCCTATCCCCATCAAGGTGCTGAGGGTTTGCTATGACCCCACTTCACAGACGCAGAGACTGAGTCATGGAGACGGGCAGTCCTTTCCCAAGGTTGTAAGCAGCTGAACCAGCCTTGGACTTTGGCAGTGGCTTCAAAGCCTGACCCTCCAACACGAACACGAATCCCCTCAACCAAGGGGCTCGTTCCTGCTTGGAGCCGAGCCTTGCAAACAGCAGCCACCACTGTGTCTGGCCCCTGCCTCCAGGCCACCTTCGGACAACGTCCTTGTCAAAGAGGATGAGGCCTGGGCACTCATAGTTCCTTGAGCCTCCAGAAAGCTCTTCCCTTGCTCTCCTTGCTGCCACCCAGCCTCACTCTGCCCTGCCTAAGTGTCTACTGAAGTGGACATCCACAGTGCATCTCCCAAGGCTGGAAGGCTCAGTTTCCAGAAGGGTCAGCAGCCCAGGAAGGCCCAGGAAGGAAGGCCGAGGGAGACACACTGGGGCCATTCTTGGGGCCCTGGGGAGAGAAGGGAAGGGAAGGGACATGAGGGGAGGGAGAGGGGGAGGGAAGGAGAGGGAGGAGAGGAGCTTATGGATCCTGCTTCCCCTTGGCCTTCACTGCCCGGAGGATGTCCAGGTCCTGTTTGCCACACGATCCACTGGGGCAGGAGTGCGGGCAGCCACTTAACTTTACGCTCTCCCCTCCCCACCCCAAAGGCTCGGAACCAGCTGCCAGGTGGATCGCCCTGGGTGGGGTGGGCGTCTCCACTGCTTTGCCAACATCAGTTGTGGAAGACAAGGCTGCCAGGGTGGAAACGCATAGGTGACATTCCCGGGGCAGGAGCTCCCAGCCGCCCTGTGCATTGCATCCAAAGACACCCGCTCAGCTCCCAAAGAGCCGGAGCAGGACAGAGCGAAGGCCGGAGAAGCAGGTTGGAATCAGAGCAAAGGCTGGAGAAGCAGGTTGGAATCAGGCACTATTACAACAGAGGGAAACAGAGCTCCATGGAGAACTGGGCTCCGCTCAGGATACAAGGACCAGTGGGGATTTACAGCCGAGGAGCCGGGGGGCAGTGGGTGGAAAATGACTCTGAGGAGGCATCAGGAGTCCCGGGGGCTCTGGCTCAACTGAGCCAACAAGATTCTTGGCAAAGGCCAGCCAGGGTGATCAGACATCACTGGGGATGGTGGGGGATGAGGAATTGGTCGGATATCAAGGGCGATCAGATACTGAGGATGGGGATTCTCTCTAACTGACGCCGAAGGATTCTTGCCAAAATTGGACTCCTTGGCTGGGCACAGTGGCTCATGCCTGCAATCCCAGCACTTTGGGAGGCCAAGGTGGGCGGATCACGAGGTCAGGAGATCGAGAGCATCCTGGCTAACACGGTGAAACCCCGTCTCTACTAAAAATACAAGAAAATTAGCCGGGCGTGGTGGCAAGTGCCTGTAGTCCCAGCTACTTGGAAGGCTGAGGCAGGAGAATGGCGTGAACCCGGGAGGTGGAGCTTGCAGTGAGCCGAGATCGCGCCACTGCACTCCAGCCTGGGTGACAGAGAGAGACTCTGTCTCAAAAAAATGAAATAAAATAAAATAAAATAATAAAAAATAAAATAAAATTGAACTCCTAATGACAAGGCCCAAGGCTGGGCTTAGTTGAAAAGCGGCTCAGAGGAGCCTGTCTGGAGGCTGCTCAAGAAGGGAGACTGTCATAATCCAGCGTAAGGAGGAGCAGTAAGGACAAGCCACCTTGTGAAACTCCAGGACAGCCATCTGACAGCCTCAGGGGACCCTGGGGGACCTGCAATCTCGGCTCCACAATCCTTTCCCAGGAAGCAGGGTGGAGCCGGTAAAGGAAGTGCCGTGCTCACTCTGGCCCCCTGCCACAGATCAGCAGGACACTGGAAGCCTTCAGCCAGGATCAGGGAGGGCCGGGCTGCACCCAGCTAGCCTGTGGGTTCTTCCAGCACCTCAGCTGAGGGTGAGTGTTCTCAGCCAGGCCGGGTAGCACTGGAGGGGCTGCCAGAGAGAGCTGGATTTGAATCTCCCTCATCTACTTAGCAGCCTGACAGGTGTCGTGCGACTCAGCTGGCCTGATGGTGGGTCATATGGCCATCTGGGCGGAGAGCTCCCTGCAAGCGCCAGGCATGCAGTAGGTGCTTCATAAGCTCTCATTCGATCCTCGAAACCTCATGAGTCAAAGAGAGATGACATCCCAGCACCACTCATGTTCACCGGCCAACTGAGGCTCAGGGGGTTGACTTCCGTGCAGCTATTTGGGAAGCAGACCCCAGCCTGCAGAGCAAGAAGTGGGGGTCCAGATGGCACTGGCCAAGCATCCACTGGACAGGACCCAACAGGACCTCCTCACTCCAGAAGGAGCAAGCCTGTGCCCCTGGTCTGGGAGGTGGGTGATGGCATGGGGGCTGGACCGGTTTTGACTATGGGGGCTAAACATGTGTCATCCCGGGGCCCCTTCCAATGTGGGGCCAGCCAGTCACCAGGGCTCTGCAGAGATGACCTTCCTCTTGGTGATGACTTTTGGCAAAGCAAACAAAGTGTGCCCAGGAGATCTGGGCCAGCTGTCACAGCAAGTGAGGGGACCCCTCAGATGACAGATCTGTCCCCATGGGCTCCCTGTGCTCAGCCAAGACAGCAGTCCGGGGCCAGGAGGGCATTCTACAGGGAAGGGAAGCCCCGCACTTCTCCTCTCACAGCCTTGTGGTGCAGGAAATGAGCCAATTCTTTAATCGGTGAAATGGCACTGTCCCCTCAGGACACTTAACTGAATATCTCAGGCCACTTTTCTAAGTGCCACATCGAATTGTCAGTGCCACACAATTTCCCATAGTGGCATGGTCCTGGGCTCTGTGTCAGAGGGCAGTGCAGTGCTCCAAGTGGTGTGGAACCTAATCCCAATACACGTGAAGTCTTATTGCCCACTTCCTGTGGAGTTTCATTCACAGCTGTTCACACACCCACAGCCCGGGTGCACACACGCGCACACACTGAAAATAGCTCATGCATGGACATGCAAATGTACACACAGAACAGCACACTTCACACGCGTTCCTAGACACCCGCACATGCCTGTGCACCTGTTGATGTGCCTGTGACATGCATGTACCTATCTTGCACATGCACGCATATACATTTGAACACACGCGCTTTCACACATGCAGCCACACATCTGCCTATGCACACCTACGTGCATGTGACACAGATGCACACGTACGCAACACAGGTACACGCTCACCTACGCCTCCACGTGGCCAACCCTGGCCTCAGCTCCTTCACTGTCAGTGCTGGTCTGAATAGAAAGGACTAGAAGACTTGCATCCCCAGTGGTCTAAGAAACATCCAAAGTTTGAGGGCTGTGCAGACTTAAAGCACTACCTTCTGCTGCTGGGCGGTGCCTGGCAGAGCCGGGCTGTTTGATCCTTGGAGCAAGCATCTGCCCTCAGTGAGGGGAGGAGATGTTTGATCAATCTTTGATCAATCAGTGTCCAGCAGGCCGGCAGGGCCTTGACGAAGTCTGGCCAGGAAAGTTGCAAAAATCCATGATCCCTCTGATCAAAGATGGCCAGTTTTTAGTCCATCAGCTGCTCCCCTGGGCCTGTCCTCCCTAGAGCAGTGGCAACATGGACCACAGACACCCTCAGAAAACTGCCTTCTTCCTGTCCCCGTGCCCACGGACACAGGCTCACCACGGGCTCCCTAGTCCCTAATTATCCCACAGGCGACTGGGGAGGAAGAGCTCCCCAAGGGGCTGCGCAGAAGGATGACCCCAAAGGCATCGTCACGTGCTGATCCCGGACCCAAATCTCATGTCACCTCACACAGTGAGCGCTGTGATTAGTTCAGGCATCTTCAGAGAGGCAGCCCTCATCTGGATTATCCAGGGGGCTCCAAATGCCTCCTAAGAAAGAGGCAGCACAGGCTAGAGACAGACAGAGGAAGAGAAACAGGAGCACACAGGCAGAGGCCGGAGGGACGAGGCCCCACACCAGGGAGTGCCTGGGAGCTCCTGGAGCTGGAGGAGCGGGAAACCTGGGAGAGCATGGCCAGCCCACACCTGGATCCCAGGCTTCTGGCTGCCAGGGCTGTGAGGGAATAAACGCTGTGGTTTTAAGTCACCAAAGTTGTGGTGATTCGCCATGGCAGCCTACAGGCAGGAAATTAACACCCTGATCCGAAGCCCTACCCTCGCCTGGTCACTCCCAGTCTCCCCGAACCCACAGCACAAGGGAGAGCCAGGCCTGGGCCTGTGGGGGATCACAGAAGGCCAAGCAGACCTGGTGCTGGCTGAGGCTTGGGGAGGGAGGATGTGTGTGTCATTCAAGCCTCAGGCAGGGCTGTCTCTCCAGGCAGAGCAGCGCTCCCAAGGCGAGCAGCCCAGACTGGAGGTGGGGGATGGGAGGTGGGGGGATGGCTGATGGCCTCTGACTCACCCCTGATGCTTGGTCTGGGGGCAGGGGTGGGGTGGGGAGGGGGACATCTACCTCATCCTTTGGCTCCAGCCTCCAGGCCCTCATGCTCCTCTTCCTGTCTGCAGCAGTCGGCATAAAAGGCCAAGTAGCAAAAACAGCCAGCAGCAGAGGAGTTGAAACTCTGCCCCTCTCCAGCAGGCGCCACTCTCAGGGAGAGGCCGCTGGGGGCCCAGCCTCCTGCTGCCATGCTGTCGGGCAGCCCTCAGCTCCTGCGTCATCTGTCTGGCCACAGTGGGATCGCCGTAGGACAGGAAGAGGGCGTGAGGGAGCACTACCGCCGCTGCCGCCGCCGCCACCGCCACTGCCACCATCTACTGCCTGAGCCTGCAAAAGCCCAGGAGGCTGAATCACAGCCACGCCCACCTCATGGCGTGTGGGGGGTGCTGCCCAGCCCTGCATCAGGAAGGAGGGAGCATGGATTGGGGGACGACCACTGCCTCTTTGGTCCACCAATGCTTTCTTTCCACACCTGCCAGGGCGAGGACCCATTCCCATTTCCTGAAGCACTTGTGGCCTGCGATCATTTAGGGAATTAACTCCCCAAAGGGTCAACACTGCTGGTCAAGAACGAGCTGAACCTTTTCCAGCTAGTGTGAGCAGAAGGGGATTGATTAGAGGACTCTGGATGGCTTAAATTATTTCTGGGACAGGGTGGGATGTCTCATGGGAACAAGGAGCTGGAGTGTCCCGTGTAGCCGGGAGGTGCCAGCCTTCCCCCGGACGGTCACAGCACCTGCTGCCTCCACTATGGCCGGGGTGACCCCAAGTCAGGTTCCCCGTGCGTGCCACTGCGGCAAACTGCTCCCTTTCATACCCAAGACTATCGCGGGGATAGCTGACAACCAGGTCTCATGCCTACACCTCAGCTGTGAGGGAAGCTTCGTAATTATCATGATTATATTTCACCTCAGAAGGCAGAATTCATGGTGGAGGGAAGCACCAGGATGGCTGAGAGGATGCCCAGGGTAAGCGGCCATGAGTGACAGCTGTCCACTTCCATGGATTCCACCCAGACCACTGCCCGTCTGTTGGGCTCAGCTGGTGCCCAGGGGCCAGGTGTGGAGGGAGCAGTCTGCACACAGCTGTCCTCATCCTGGTGTCTGCTGCCCTGTACTTCAACAGCAGACCCAAGGGTGCAGTGCCGGTGGGACCCAGCCGGTGGGGAGGAAAATGGGGCAAGGAACTACCTGAAAGGGAAAACCATTCTCAACCCCTGGACGGCGTCATCTCTCCGGTCCCCTCTGCAGGGCTGGGCCACTGTCTTGGCTTCCAGACAATTAGAGAGTTAATCTCTTAGCAAAGGAGGCCCTGCCCGCTGGCCTGGAAATCAGGATGAGACAGGAGGGCTGGCCTGTCCAGCTCGGGGCAGCAGGAATGCAGAGCACCCCAGTGGCCCAGCATGTCTCGGCCATCCATCTTCCTGCGGACCATGGCCACACCCCACACTGCAGGGGCCCAGGAAGGCTCCAGAGAATGCCCCACCTGCCCACAGAGCACAGGCTCATCCCTCCACTTGCCTCTTGGGTTATGGGGGGCTGAGGTCGCCGCAGCTTCCCCTTCCTCCCTGCACACAGGGTTCCACGGTAGCCCCAGCCCCTTTGCTCTGGAGCCTTTTGGAGCCTTAGGCGGTGCCAGCAGACTCACTCTCAGGTTCCTCCATGGAGCTGGTCACCCTGGCCACAGGCCTCTCTGTGCTCACAGGTGCCGGGATGCACTCTCCTGGGGTGGGAGGTGCAGCCCCAGAGCCGCCTGCCTACTCGGCCAGGCTACAGCAGAAAGGGATTCATCAGAGGCCTCTGATCAATCCCTCTCGTCACCCTGCGGCGCACTCCATGCTCCCAAGTGAGGCCTTGTCTCCTTGGACCTGGAAACAAAGACGTGGGTGTGGGGAACCTGCTGAGGGGTAACTCTAGGAAATATGAGCAAGGTGGGGGGTGAGGCCTAAAGGGCCAGCGTCAGTAAAGTGTAAGGAACCGGGCCAGTTACCACCTCAGACTAGTTCCCTGGGACCCTCCCAGGCCTCTGTGAACTTTGCATGTAAATTGTCCCTCAGAGGTCAGCGCGGCTGGGCGCTTGTCAGCAGAGCCCGGGGCCTCTGAGCAGAGAGGCTTCAGCAGGGGCAGAACTGCCCACTACTCACCTTCACCGTAGCCTCCTGTAGCTCACACTTCCCGCCTGCCTCTGCGCACCCCAGCCTGTCTCCTCCCACCTCCAGTGGGAAGCCTCTGCTGGGAGCAGGAACAGCAGCGTTTACCAGGACCAAGTCCGCAACCCTGTCCACGTCCTCCCTGGCCTCTTGCAGTGCCCCATGGTCCACTCTCCATCTGTCTCTTTGCTCCTCGGACCCCGCACTCACACGCCCCTCTCTCTACATTGGCCACCGTTTCTGTAGCCCCTGCATCCCCTCCCTCCCGCTGCCCCCTCTCCCTATCCTCCATTGCAGAGGCCCCTGGGTCCTGGGCCTTTCTCTGTCCCCTCCACATGCTCTCCCCAGGGCAGGATCTGGCCCTCAGCCTGAAACAGCCTCTCTATGCACTAACTCCTCTGCTGGATTCCAAGTGTGTGGTGTCCAGATCCTACTGGAAGATTCCACCTGAATTCATGCATCTGCGTGAATTCCGTGTGGCCAAAACAGATCTCCTGACCCTTCCTGATTCCTTGCTGCCGCCATGCTCTGCCCTCTACTTAGTGACACAACTCAACATCAGGTCTTGTCCTTCAATCTTCCCCTCCCCGACCCAGCCCCGGCACAGCCGTCCGAAGTCCTGCTCCATCCCTTCCTGCCTTCTGCCTTCTCTCCACCTGGGTGCAGCCCCTGCCTCTGGCCTGCACAGGCCTCCCTGGGCTCCTCTCTGTCCCTGCAGGGCTGGGCAGCCCCTTGGAGTGTTTGCGCTCAGGATCCTCTGTGCCCAGGGCGCGCCTCCCCGGCTTTAACTGTCTCCTTGACATTCACGATGCTGCTCAAATGGCTCCTCCTTGGAGACTCCTGCCCTGACAACGCAGCCCTGTGTGCTCAGCCTCACGTTGGCAGAGTTCTCTGCATTGCAGTGATTCGAGTTGAATTTTCCCATTTGTGTGTTAATGATCAGCTCCCCTCGCCCTGCACACTTGCTAGAACATGAGCTTTGTGTGAGTGGGGACCTCGGACATCCCATTCTCCGTGGGACCCCTATGCCCCAGCCCAGCCTGGCACGCGCAGGTGGTCCACGCAGAGTCAGCAAGTGACATTGGTGACAATGACGGGGTCTAAATCCTCTTTGTAAAAGTGTCTTCCCTCCGTCATGCCAAGGCCAGTGTCATTCTGTCTGGCTTATAAGCTGGCTCCCTCCCCTCCCTTCCTCTCTCTTTCTCCCTCTCTAGCTCTGTCTCTGTGTCTCTTTATGTCTCTCTCCACCCTCCACCAACCACTGGCAGCTCGTCTCCCCTCAGACGGAAGGTGGGGCTGGAGGTTTCCTGGCTCCTGGCCCACGGTGCCTCTACCGTATGGGTTCTCAGAGCCCCACACAGAGGTGGGTGCATTTGTGTTGCCCTGATGCCCAGCCAGGGACCCCAAGGACTCTGTGTGGGAATGGGGGGAACCCACTGGGAGCCTCCCTGAAGGGAAGGGCCTTTTTCCCCCGGTCCACCCTGGTCCTCCAGCGGCCCCGACAGCCAAGTGCTGCAGCAGCCCATAGTGCTACGTGGTGCCCCACAGCATAGGGAGGGCAGGCAGCGAGCAGAGGCTGTTCTCCTGGCAGCCAAGGGCTCCCTCCAGCTAGTTGCATCCCAGCAATGTACACAAAGGTTTGGTGCCCTTCCTGAGCGGCCCTAGGCCCTGGGGAGAGCCAGCTGCAGGACAGGTAGTGTGAGGCTTCAGTCTGGGAGGCACGGATGTGACATGGGACCACTCTGCTGCCAGCCTCCCTGGGTGCAGGAAGGAACATGGCAGGGGCACAGCTGGCCACCCTGGGAGAAGCAGGAGGGATTCGGGAGCACCGTCCTGACCAGGGTAGAGCTGGACAAGCCACAGCCCTGGCCTCCCTGGGTCCAGCGTGGCCCCTCCCTGGCCATATCTCAGCATGGCCTCAGGAGCCTTGAAAACTCCCAGGGACAACTTCCATCCAAGGCCCTCAGAGCACCTCCCAGGGGATGGGCCAGGCTGGGCATCACAATTCTTTTAACATTCCTCATTTGGCTCAAATAAGCAGCAATGTGTTCAGCCCCATTTAATCCTGGCTTCTGCACCTCCACCCAGGCCCCAGCAGCCACCCCCTCCACCAGCACACACAGCCTCTTCTCCTGGTGCCCCAGCCACGTGATTCCAGGGCCTGTGACCTTTCTGGCTGCCAAAGTAGACGGTGCCTCTGACAGCTTGAACCAAATGGAAGTCTAATTAATATCATTTCCAGAAGTTTTCTGGGGTTTTCTTGAGACAGAGTCTCACTCTGTTGCCCAGTCTGGAGTGCAGTGGCGCGATCTCGGCTTACTGCAGCCTCTGCATTCTGAGTTCAAGCCATTCTTCTGCTTCAGCCTCCTGAGTAGCTGGGATTACAGGTGCCCACCACCACGCCCAGCTCCTTTTTGTATTTTTAGTAGAGATGGGGTTTCACCATGTTAGTCAGGTTGGTCTCAAACTCCTGACCTCAAGTGATCCGCCCGCCTCAGCCTCCCAAAGTGCTGGGATTACAGGCGTGAGCCACCGCGCCCGGCCCAGAAGTATTTCTTGAGCACCTATAGGGCCAAGCTCCCAAGTGGAAAAAGGAAGAAGAGAGCAGTTTGGGGCCAGAAAGACCAGTGTTGGGATCTCGCTCCCCTGCCTACCCCCACCAGCTGCTCTGCCTGCAATTTCTCATCTGCAAAATGGTTGGAGAAAGGCCTTGTGTCTGAGGGTGACGATGGTGATGCCGACTGTATGGGGTGACCGTGGTGATGCCGACTGTATGGGGTGACCGTGGCGATGCTGACTGTATGGGGTGACGGCGGTGATGCCGACTGTATGGGGTTGACTGTGGTGATGCCAACTGTATGTGGGACACTCGGACACTCCTCCCCAGGAGCTGCGGGGCAGGTGCTGGTGATGTCGCCTCTGCCTGGCGGTATGCACAGGCCACGTGGAGCTGAAATGGGCCTCTGTGTGCTGCTCAGCATGAACAGGGATGGAAGAAGTGCTCAGCCAGCCCACGCTAACTCTCCCAGCCTCAGTTTCCCCCCATAAAAGGGCCTCCAGTGCCTGCTTTACTTTCCCCAGGAGAGGCTGGGTGTGGTGTGTTCAAGTCCAAATATAAAGCAACCATTCTCGAAGCCTCTCCTTATGGGTTCTGCGGGATTACATGACCAAATGCAGAAGGAAAGATAGAAAACCTGTGTTTCCAAATTTCTAGCTCGTTGGTTCTTAGAATAATAAGTCCTTATCTCCACAGTACTTTCTTTTTCTTTTTTCTTTTTTTTTTTTTTTTGAGATGGAGTCTCTCTCTGTTGCCAAGCTGGAATGCAGTGGCATGATCTTGGCTCACTGCAACCTCTGCCTCCCGGGTTCAAGAGATTCTCCTGCCTCAGCCTCCCTAATAGCTGGGACTACAGGCGCCTGCCACCACACCCGGCTAAGTTTTGTATTTTTAGTAGAGATGGGGCTTCACCATGTTGGCCAGGACAGTCTTGATCTCTTGACCTCATGATCCCCCTGCCTTGGCCTCCCAAACTGCTGGGATTACCAGTGTGAGCCACCGCACCCAGCCCTACATAGTACTATTACAAAGCATCAAACTCTTCCTGACACTGCCACTGCAGGCTCTGTGAAAGCTCCCTGAGTTGGTCAGGGTGAGACATGTCACCATGTCACAGCAGAGGAAACTGAGGCTCGGAGAGGGTAGGGAAGAACAAGTACACACGCCTATCAAAGCTCCCAAAATAAGCATCGCTACAGTTCCAAACACTTCAAGGAGGCAGAGAAACTGGGGCACGCCGCCGTTGCTGGTGGGTGTGGACGGGAACCCAGCCACTCTGGAAAACAGCTTGGCAGTTCCTGTAAAAACTGACCCTGCAGCTGCGATATGACCCAGCAATTGTACGCTGGAACATTTATCCCAGAGAAATGAAAACGTATGTTCACACAAAAGCCATGCACACGTGTTGGTGCAGAATCCTGCTTGGCGATGGAAAGGAGCCAGCTGTTGACACAGACAACACTTGGACACATCTCTAGAGAGTCAGGCTGGATGAGGGAGAGCTGGTCCCCAAAGGCTGCATCCTGGATGAGCCCATTTATAGAACACTTTTGACATGACAAAATTGCAGAGATGGTGCACCAATTGGTGGGGGCCAGGGGCCAAGGAGGGCCGAGGCAGGGGGAGGCGGGTGTGGGTATGGAAGGGCAGCAGGGGGTCCTCAGGGCATGGGTGTCTGCGTGTCCACCATGTCAGTGCCAATAGCTGGTCCTGATGCCGTCCCGGGCTTCTGCAAGACGCTACGCCTGGGGGGAAATGGAGTAAAGGCTGCAAGGGGCCTCTCTGTACTATTCCTTCAAATTGCATGTGAATCGACAACACCTCAAAATAAAAAGGTTAATTAAAATAAGAAAGGGAACAGGGACGGAGGATTGGGAACCAGGATGGGAGGCAAAGCTGTCCCAGCAGACCGAGGACTGGGAACCAGGACAGGAGGTACGGCTGTTCCAGCAGCCCCTTTCCACACGTGCACTGGGCAACTTTATTTTCTCAGTGGTGGTGGGAGCTTGTGTGTCTTTGTGTGTGTGCATGTGAGTGTGTGCGTGTGCCTGTGCCTCTATCTATATCTCTGTGTGCCTATGTGTGTCTGTGCGTCTGCTTCTCTGTATCTCTGTATGTCTGTATGTATCTCTGCATGTATATGTGTGTGTGTGTCTGTGTGCCTCTGCATGTGTGTCTCTGTGTATATGTGTGCATGTGTGTGCCTGTGTGTCTGTGTGTGTCTCTCCGTGTGTGTGTGCCTGTGTGTCTGTGTATTTCTGTTTGTGTCTCTATGTCTGTGTGTGTCTTTGTATGTATATATGTATCTGTGTGTCTCTATGTGTCTGCCTCTGTTTCTGTGTCCGTGTGTTTGTGTGTATGTGTGTCTATGTGCATCTGTATCTGTGTGTCTGTGTATCTGTGTGTGTATCTCTGTGTGTCTGTGTGTGTTTGTGTGTCTGTGTGTCTGTGTCTATATGTGTGTGCGTATCTGTCTCTGTACATCTGTGTCTCTGTGTCTGTGTGTGTCTCTGTGTGTCTGCCTGTGTGCATGTGTCTGCGTGTGTTTGTGTGTCTGTATTTCTCCGTGTGTGTCTGCTTGTGTCTGTGTGTCCACACATTTCTCTGTGTGTGTCTGCGTGTCTGTGTGTCTGTGTGTGTCTGTGTGTTTCCCTATGTGTCTGTGTGTTTGTGTTTCTCTGTGTGTGTGTATGTCTGTGTGTCTCTCTGCATGTCTGTGTGTCTGTGTATGTCTGTGTGTCTCTCTGCGTGTCTGTGTGTGTGTCTGGGTATGTCTGTGTGTCTCTCTGCGTGTCTGTGTGTGTGTGTATGTCTGTGTGCCTCTCTGCATGTCTGTGTGTGTGCATGTGTCTGTGTCTCTGCATGTTTCTCTTCATGTTTCTCTGCGTGTGTCTATGTGTGTCTGTGTGTGTCTGCTTGTGTCTGCATCTCTGTGTCTCTGCATGTGTATCTCTCCAGGTCCCTCTAACATCACGAGCCAGTGGGGCACCCCCTGGCAACCCTTATATACGTGCTGGGCAACCATAAGTATTTAGGGAGACAGAGGTGCCTCTTCTGCTGAGTCACCCGTGGACTTCAGGCTGAAAGCCAGTCCTCCTTGGAAAGTGTGGAGGAAATCATGAGTTCAGGCAAAGCCATCGGTGCCACCGTACGTCATTAGGAGCTAGTGTTTCCTGAACCGAATCCCCTCTTGGATGACTTGGTTTTCCTGGACTGCTGGGCCCACAGACCCTTCTTCCTTGGGGACGGACCCAGTGGGGACAAGGAGAGCAGGAGAGAAGCCCAGACGGGGAGCGGCCGTCGAGGAGCTAGAATGGGGCCCAGGAGCCATGCTGTCCTCACGAATGCTGTAAGTGATGGCTATGTTCCAGCATGCTCCAGGGTCCTGGCTGCAGGATGATGGAGCGGGGCTGCCTGGGCCCTGCTGCCTGTGACAGAGGCCAGGCTCCCCTCAGGAACCCCCAAACTCCTGGTGAGGCTTCCGGAGGGCCTGTCCTCACCCGAGAAACATCCCTGCCGGTCACGACAAAGGAGCCATGTCCTGCTCCCTGCCTTCAGAGGACCGGGCTCAGTTGCCACTGTCGGCAACCCCACGGGACGGGGAGTGTGGAACAGAGCTCCGTGGAGGCCTGCACACAGCCCCAAGCCACAGCAGCCTGCGACTGCAGCTTTTCGCGCCCCATAAAGGGTAGAAAGCAAGTGCACAAGGGTCCGGAGGAAGCGGAGGCCTCTGCCCCGGGGAGGCAGAAGGAATCTCAGAGGAGTCCCCACGGGCTGGGCCCGGCTCGGGGCAGGACGGGGTGTGCAGGGAGCAAGAGATTTGACACTCGGGTAGCACAACATGAGGACAGCAGAGAGACTGAAGATGCTGTCCGTAAAGACGGGAGCATGCGGCCCCAGCCGGGAGCACCTGGGACACCAGGAAGAAGCAGGCGGGGTCCTCGCCCGGGAGCCTCCGCGGGGAGCGTGGCCCTGCCAGCCTGGATTCCTGACTCTGCCCCCCAGAACCCAGAGAGTGCATTTCCGTTGCTTTACCTCACCAACTTCGTGTCAGTTTCTTTCAGCGGCACAGGAGATGAACCCCTCAAGCCTGAGCCGACCAAGTGTGTGCTGGGGCAGAACACGGTTTCCTTTCCAGGAGAACCCGCCTTGCTGGGCTGTACTGAGGGTGAAACCTGAAAACTCAGATGCAGTCAGCCACACTGGCCCTCACTGGGACCCTGTTGCTGCCGTCCACATTTGGCACTCTCTGGCATTGCACAGGTGGCCTTGGCAGTGCCCTCTACTTCCTGTGGGTAGCCTACTCTGGCCCTCCCAGCAGCTGAGGCAAAGAGCTCACCATCCTGGTTTGCTATCTGGCCAGGGGATGCGTAGCCCTTCTACTCAGATCCATACAGCCCCAAGGTCCTTCCTCGCCCCCTCCCTGCTCCCTCCCCCTACCCCCTACCCCACCCCTCCTCCTCCCTCCCCTTCCTCTCCCTCCCCCTCCCTCCCTCTCCCCCTCCCCGCCTCCCCCTCCACCTCCCTTACTTCCCCCTCCTCCTCCCACCCCTCCACCTGCCTCCTGCCTCCCCCCTCCCCCCTGCTCTCTCCCCCTCCCCCCAGCCCTCTCCCCCTCCCTGCTCTCTCCTCCTCCCTCCCCTCTCCCCCTCCCTGCTCTATCCTCCTCCCTCTCCCTTCTCTCTCCCCCTCCCTGCTCTCTACACCTCCCTCCCCTCGCCCCTCCTTCCCCTCGCCCCCTCCTCTCCCCCTCCTCCCCTCTCCCCCTCCTCCCCTCTCCCCCTCCTCCCCTCTCCCCCTCCTCCCCTCTCCCCCTCCTCCCCTCTCCCCCTCCTCCCCTCTCCCCCTCCTCCCCTCTCCCCCTCCTCCCCTCTCCCCTCCTGCCCTCTCCCCTCCTCCCCTCTCCCCCTCGTCCCCTCTCCCCCACCTCCCCTCTCCCCCTCCTCCCCTCTCCCCTTCTCCCCTGTCCCCTCCTCCCCTCTCCCCCTCCTCCCCTCTCCCCCTCCTCCCCTCTCCCCCTCCTCCCCTCTCCCCCTCCTCCCCTCTCCCCCTCCTCCTCCTCCCCCTCCTCCCCTCTCCCCCTCCTGCCCTCTCCCTCTCCCTTCTCTCTCCCCCTCCTGCCCTCTCCCCCTCCCTGTCCTCCCCTGCCACCCCAGATGGATCCTGCACTTCCCCTCATCCTGTCCTGTCTAATGACCTGTCCAATGTCCACCAGGACTGCCAGCTCCCCATGAGGGGCTTCATCTCCCTGTTCTCTGTAGGTCGTCGGCCCGGGCTTGGCATAGCACTGCCGCCTGGATGGGCACGCAAGGGAGCAGTCCTAGGTTCAGGGAACTGTCCTTGAGTGTCTTTACTGGGGGTCCCTTGAGAAACAGAACTAACAGGACATGTGTTCCCACATAGAGAAGGAGACTCAGGATTAGGAGGGCTCACGGGATTATGGAGCTCAAGGAGACTCAAGATCTGCAGCCGGCAAGCTGGAAACCAGGAGACCCAATGGCGCAGTTTCAGCCTGATGTCCAAAGGCGGGAGAAGACGGACGCCCCAGCTCCAGCAGGCAGGAGGAGCAGCTCCCCTTACTTGTCTTGTTTGTTCTCTTTGGGCCGCCGGTCCCCCTGCCTTCTCTTTGTGTTCTGACCCAAGATCAGAGTGCCTTGACCACTCTGCAGGTATTCCCAGCAAGCTTGAACCCAAACCCAGGCCTTGAGCACTCCCAGGCACTAATAAAAGTAGCTAGGTCATTGCCCAAAACACCGAAAGAAACCAGCCCTAGCCCTGAGCCAATTCCTCAAATCTCCCCAGGACCACCACACCTGACCCCTCGCTGTGGACAGACGTGGGTGCCGTGAACGCCACACCTGACCGCTTGCTGTGGACAGGCGTGGGTGCCATGAACGCCACACCTGACCGCTTGCTGTGGACAGGCGTGGGTGCCATGAACACCGCACCTGACCCCTCGCTGTGGACAGGCGTGGGTGCCATGAACGTCCCACCCTGACCCCTCGCTGTGGACAGGCGTGGGTGCCATGAACACCACACCCTGACTCCTCGCTCTGGACAAGTGTGGGTGCCATGAACGCCGCACCTGACCCCTCGCTGTGGACAGGCATGGGTGGAACCTCCCTTCCTCTCCCTATCGGTCTCGCGGTGCTGCAGCCCTCTGCACGTGAGCTGTGAGCTCTCCTAACAGATGTCCTGGGCTGATCACCCTGGTGCTCGCTTAGGGCTTCTTTCTTTGGAGTGTCAACAGGCCCCTTCGTGGGATGGTTCGGGACACCCTCTCATGGGAACTTCCCTGCTTCCGCTTTTGGGTCAACTCCAGCTTGGGGTTTAGTGAAACAAACCAGAGGCCACTCACGTGGCAGAGGGCATCCACGCTCCTCGACCCGCCATTCCAATGTTGATCTTACCCAGAAACACCCAAGGTAAGTCCCCGGGGCCTCGTGGCCCAGGCAAGATGACACAGAATTCACCACCCCAGTGTGGGAGGGCTGCCACGTGATTCGTGCCAACTGGCACAGACCCCGGCAAAGACGATCAGATGCTAAACTGTCCCTCAGGCCTGTCCCCCAGCCCGCCATGCTCAGAAAATTCTCATCCTGTTCCATGCTGTTGTGGCAAACCCTTCCCCCACAAGTCCTCCGGGAGCAGGAAGAAGGGTGGAGGAGAATGTGGCCCTGAAATGAGGCACCCCCACTTCCAACACTCACAACATGCTAAATCATGAAATGCCTCTGTCTCCTCAATCTGTTAAAATACCGGCTGTGTGTGAGGACCTGTCAGACAGGGCTTACCTTGAATAATGCCGGGATGACCCATGGTTTCCTGTGGCTCCACCTTACCTCCCGTCAGCTCCTCACCAGCAGAAGGCAGATGCCAGCCCACGAGCACTGGTCAAACATCAGATGGCTTTGTACTGTCACCCCTCTCGTTCACCAGGCCAGGAGGCTGCTGTTGAGGGGGTCGTGGGTGTGCAAAGCTCATGAGGCTACTTCCCTCCATACACACACATGTGGACACACACATGCTTGCATAGACACCCACCTGTACACACATGCATGTGTACACATGCAGACACATACATGCATGCATATCTTCATGGCTGTGTGGAGAGGCAGGGTCTTCCCTTCCCCCACTGTAAAAGGAAGGAGTGCATCTCCCAGTCTTATCCACCCTCCCAGTCTGCCTCCTCCTGGAAGCCTCTCCGGGTTGGAATCCTCACTCCTCCCAGAGCTCACTCGGCCTCTCTCCTGGCCTCCAGGCATGCTCACTCTCTTGAATTATGATGCTCGACCTTGACCTTGTGCTCCTGTCTATCTCAGCCCGTAGAGCACGCAGCTTCCCTCTCGTCCTGTCCTGCTCCCACTCTGACTCCAAGCACAGGACATTTTCTAGAGGTGAGATTTCATGAACACTGGTTATATGAACAACGGAATGATAAGCTCATCCCCCAAGACACTCACTGCTCAATCAAATGGCTGCCGCTTACCATCACATAACCGGAGTCCCCCCATCCAGGGCGGGGCACAGCCAGCGTGAGGGCTTCCCTGAGCAAAGGCGGCTGTGCCCTTGGCCCAGCGGAGTCACAGCCAGCAGCAGGGCCTTCGAGCAGCCCCTGGGAGGACATCTGCTCCCTCCCGTCCTCCTGGCTCCTGTCACTCCCTGTCCCCTTTCCCCCATGCCCTGTCCTGCCCTGGGAGCCGCAGGAGCCTCAGGAACCCACTTTGTGGACAGCAGTTGAGGTCCCTCAAGTCGCGTGTGTGCTCTTGGACTGACAATGGAGGGTGACCTGAAATCCTGACTCCGGTTCTAGCTGGTGCCTTTCCCACCGCACCCACTGGGCTTTGCCACCAGGAACGGACGTTTTGAGTGCACGTTACAGCTCTCAAAGTACAGCCTCATTTATTGTTTCTCACTGTCCCCAGCTCTGCAAAGTGCATTTTCTAACTTAGAGGGGTCAGCAGGTCCCCCCGAGCTGCACAGAAAGGCAGCAATGCAGCCAGGAGCCCAAGTCTGGGTCCTCTCAGATTCCCCCAACACCCTGACATGCCCCAGAGGCCTCCTTAGAGGCGACGCCTCTGGAGGCAGCAAGTGAATTATCCACGCCCTCCTGCAGGACGAGGGTTCCATTTCCAGAGCCATCAGGACCAACCACCTTCTTTCCCCACCACCTTCCCTCCCTGGCCCTGCCACCAGGTCCTCTGGGGCTCCTGAAATGGTCCATCAGACACAGTTGGCAGGCGCCTGCCCAAGCATCCGCATTGATGGCCGTGTGAGGAGACGTGGCATAATCACAGCTTGGGGCTAATTCAAGAAAAGTGGATCAGACTTTGGGCGACGGCATGCCAGTTCCACGAAAGCTTTAAACGCCGCTGAGAACTCTTCCGTATGAGGTCCGAGCGCGGCCCGCACTGCTTACGTTGCCCCTTTGGAATTGTCTTAGCCAGTTGCCTTCAGTTACAGATGGACTTTGGTTTCCGCATAGGAGACGATAGATAATGTGCCCAGAAAGGGACTGCTTGTGTGGCCAGACGAGGGGCCCTGTGCCCTGAGTAATGAGTGGGTAAGCCACACCCCTGCGGCAGCATCGTGAGACTTAGCTTGCTCTAGAAAAGCTGTCTGGGAGCTGCACTTGGCCTCTGCGTGGGGGGCTCTCAGGGACCCAGGAAGAACCCCTCTTCCAGGTTCAGATCCTTACCCCTTGGGACCCCATTAGCAGACACAGAGCCCAGCATCAAGCAGTAATTTCATAAGAGCAATGCAACCTAGGGCCCCTTGGTCTCACCTCATCCTCTCCTCCCTCATATTAGGAGCCCAATTGCTGCTCCGCCCCCTCCCCCTGAAATAAACTTTTCACTAGAAGTAAGAGCCTGGCTGGTATCTTCGGGCACAGCCCCCCTCTGAGAGCAGCCCAGCCTCAATCCCAGCTCCAGAACCAGGAAGGACAGAGTCTTTTCAAATAAAGCAGTGTTTGTTTTTAATTATTGGATTAACTACCGACATCTTTGCTTGCATCCTCTGCACTCTAAGGCGAATTGGCGGCAAAGCAAATTGTAAAGACTTGGAGCCAGCATTTCTCTGGTGAACTCCTTGCCTCGCAGCGTGGCTGGACTTCCCTTGCAGCGTCACCGAGTTAGCACAGGACTCAGCACTCGTTTCCCAGTGAGGCTGCAACTGCTGGGCCAGCCACACAGAGCTTCCAGGGCTCAGGATAATGTCTCGGGGTGGCCCGGGGACCAGGCCTTTTCTATCTTGGCTGTAGAGACGGGGACAGGCAAATTCAGAGTCAACGCCAGCCCGGATGAGAGTGCAGACTTTCTTCTTTGGAGTCCTCCCACAAGCCGGGGTGCACTGGATAATGTTTCTCATTGGGGCATCGTCATATTCTTTGCTTTGAATCAGGACACTCATTAAGACTCTGTCCACTACAGTGTCCAGCCCTAAGCTAGCTCGGCGTGGAAGCCACTGTGGCCCCCATGTGGACACATCCCCAAACCCCTGTGGGCTGCTCCGAGCCAGCATTCCTTCTGCTACCCCTTGGAATGACTCAAGTAGAGAGCAGCTAAGGCCTTGAGAGATTCAGAATAGGGACAGAGGGTCCTGGGTATAGGAGCCTTAGAGCTAGCACAGAGGATGGGGCTGCTCCGCCCTCTAGGATAGGCCAGACTGGGACAAAAACTGGCCTCTGGGATGGAGGAGACAGCACTGATGTCCAAACAACGAGTGGGGACCCTGCCCTCCCATGGTCCTGGGCTCCTAGGGCTGGGCCTGGCCTCACAAGCTCTGGGGTCACCCACAGCCTCAAAGGTGACTTCCAGCACAGAGCTAGAAGACCCAGATGGTCTACATGTTCCCCTCTAGCTAAAGACAAACCCAGCTCCCTGCACCTCCCTAAGAGAGCCCTGTGCCTGGGGCCTGAGGCTGAACAGGGGCATGTCCCGACCAGCGGGCTCCTCCAAGGGGACAGTCGGTCATTTGTGGAGGTATTTTTTGTTGTAACAATGGGGGAGTGCCCTGGCCTCTAGTGGACTGGGTGCTGCTGGCCAGCCTACCACACACAGGACACACCTGGGCAATGACTCATCCAACCTGAAAGGCAGCAGTGCCAAGGCTGAGAGGCCCTGCTCCAGACCAGAGGAGGAGGTGGTGCTCTGATGCCCAGGAGTGATGCTCCCTCCTCAAGGCTCAGACACCACAGGAAGCCCACATGCATCCTCAGACCTGGGCACAAACAGGCTCTACAGCTCCAGGGCTACTGGGGAACCAGGGCCCCTGTGCAAGGAAGTCCCTTTCTAGGCACATTATCTATCGCCTCCTGTGTGGAAACCAAATCCCATCTGTAACTGAAGGGAACTGGCTGACCCCGGCTGACAATTTAGGTGTCTGCTGGATTAGGTAGGGCCCTGGGTGCCCCCATGGGACAGAGTCCTAGGGCAACATCCTTAAAACGCATGGGTGTCTTCTTCCATTATCTTAGCAACATCACACGCACCACACACACCACACACATGTACACACACATGTTCACATACACCATGCATCTATGCATGTATCCCCGTTCACACTGCCCACACATATGCCCACATACACACAATTCATTTAGCCAAACTCTCAAGCTAATTTTAAAAACATATAATTTTCTAATAAAAACTAACTGCACACATGCCCACTCCACACACATGCCCACTCCACACACGTGCCCACATACACAGTGCACACATGCATGCATCACATATGCCCACATACATAGTGCACACATGCACACACCACACATATGCCCACACCACACACATGCCCACATATGCACACAGTGTATACATACAGGCACCACACACATGCCCACATATGCACACATGCACACACTGCACACAAGCCCAAATATGCACACATGCACACACCACACACATGTCCACATATGCACACAGTGCACACACCATACACATGCCCACATATGCACACAGTGCACACACCACACACATGTCCACATATGCACACAGTGCACACACCACACACATGTCCACATATGCACACAGTGTACACACCACACACATGTCCACATATGCACACAGTGCACATATGCATGCAACACACAAGCCCACATACACACACAGTGTATACATACACACCACACACATGTCCACATATGCACACATGCACACACCACACACAAGCCCAAATATGCACACATGCACACACCACACACATGTCCACATATGCACACAGTGCACACACCACATACATGTCCACATATGCACACAGTGTACACATGCACACACCACACACACGCACACATGCATCTACCACACACATGCTCACACCACACACACAATGCACACATGCACACACCACACACATGCACACACATGCACACAGTGCTCCCACCACACACATCCACATATGCACACAGTGCACACACCACACACATGCCCACATATGCACACAGTGCTCCCACAACACACATCCACATATGCACACAGTGCACACACCACACACATGTCCACATATGCACACAGTGCACACACCACACACATGCCCACATACACACAGTACACACATGCACATATGCACATGTCCACATATGCACCAAGTGTACACCTGCACATATTCCGTGCACACATGCTCACACGTGCACCTGCACACACACCTTGCTTTAAAGGGTTGCTCCCATTTTCTCCTGCCCCGTCACCTCCTGGCTCATCTCGCCTGCAGGAGAAAAATGAGCTGAGATTAAGATGTCTTGATGGAATCTGATGTGGCCTCTCGCATTACTCTTCTGTGTGTGGCTCCTGCGTGGCGAGGCTTTAGTATTCCCCGCACTCTGTTCCCCGCTCACCCCGATCCTTCACCGCCCAGAACGCATCCTTTTCATCCCTAATATTATTGTTCACATCCTCGCTGAGCTATTGTGGCGTCCGCTGTCCTTCTGAGGCTGAGGTTTCACCAAAATGAATGCAAACGACAGAAGCAGATATTTACAGCCCAGACCTGAAGCAGCGGCTGGGCCCTGGTGGCTTTTATCATTGAGGGTGAGCCACAGGCTGCCCTCCTCTAGAAAACCCCCCAAACCAATTTTGCTTGATCTCTTGGTAACGATTTGGTTCAAAGCCTCCTTTCTTATTATATTTGCTCTTTGGAGCATTTTTGCCCACGGTGATCACTTTATAATCACTGGATTATGAGACCTGCCAGGATTCACACGGCCTGCCCTCCCCAGCAGAGCCGGCTTCGGGTAGAGCCGTTTCAGAGCAAGGGAGGCCTGCGACAACCAGAGGGCCCCCAGCCCGGCTCTTGCCTCCAGGCCCGGCAGTGAGTCTCACCGCAGTTTCTCCTGCTTTAGGACTCATTTTCCTCCCTGCTGAGACCCGCACTGCTCGGCAGGCCTCTTGTCTGCTCGTGGAGGGAGGGGTCCCAGCTGGGAGGCAGAAGGTTTAGGAGAATCAGGAAGGGCAAGCTCACCTCCAGAGACACAGAGTGCTCTCCTGAGAAACTGAGCTCTGGGCTCTGAGCTCCAGAAGTTTCTCTCAAGCCCCCTCGGCCCCTCCAGCCAGCACCACTGCCCAGTCTGAACAGTAGACAGCCCGCAGCCCCAAACACTTCATCGGCCACCCCACCCCCTGCTCAGAACATTCACACACAGCCTCGACTCTAGGCTTGCTTTTTCCTCCCAGCCCTGAGTTCAAAAAAAAAAAAAAAAAAAACTCCCCAAAATATGAATAATGTATTGAAAACCCAGGCAGAGCAATCACGGGCAATAAATAATTCCAAGCTACAGACACATTAGTTAGCTGTACAATTCGCTTACAGGCCAAACCAACCATCTCATTAACAACCAGCAAAAGCAGGGCTGCCACCAAGGCGTGGATGCTGAGAAACTGTCACGCTGCTGGCCAGAGGCGTCTCCGCATCATCCCGTGTGCACGGGCCCCCGGAGCCAGGCACAGTCCAGCGTCACTGGCGCGCTTGGCTCAGGTGGGAAGATTCCATTCTCAGACAGTGTGGAAGACATTTGAAGACATGCCACTCTGTTGAATGGCAGGCATGTCCGGGTGTACAAGACAGTCCAACCACGTGTTGCTAGAAGAGCCCTCCTTTATGGGCTTGCAAAGAACTCCATGCAGCTCTAGGACTTTCTGAATTAACAGATAAGAATTTTTGGAAATTAGCACTTAATGGACTTGTGGTTCAAGTAGACATTAAGTGCTTTGTGGGGGATCATTTTGCTCTCTGGGTTATTTTCTCTATTATCCCATTAAACTTGTTGGCATAATGAGTTGGCAATGTCTTGATAAATTAGTTGCTAAGCAAGGTTCGATCTTGACCCTGAACCTTCTTAAATAATCCCAAATTAGCAGTCATGTCCTTGCTGGAGGTGGACTGGGTGTGATCATCTTTGGTCTCTCCCTCCGGTTCAAGGAAGGCTCCGAAACATCTTCATCTCCAGCAGCATGTGCCAGCATGTGCCAGCATGTGTTTTTATGGAGCAATATTTCATTGGCACATTTCATGGCCATAACTTCTGAGTGGTTTCTTTGTGCCAGGCACTGTGCTGATTGATGTGAATTAGCTCATGGAATTTCAGTAATGTTACAAAATAACTATTATCATTATCCCCGTTTACCTATGAAACAACAAGACCGGGGAGCTTAAGCAGCCCGCTAGGGTCCCAGGGCTGGTGGGAGGAAGCAGAAATGGGACATGCCCCAAGGTCAGCCCCCTCCCTTGACTTCTGAGCTATTCTGGACCTCATCATGCTGCAGTAGGGTGAGCACGGCGGACATTGCGTTGCAGGCAGATGATGCTTTTGTCCTGAGGCACGTGCCTGGAGAGTGGCTGGGCCTGGGAGAGCCAGGAGCTGCCTCTCAGCCTGCAGAGCAGCCACATGTATCTTATTTCATCGAAGACAAGGGGTGGGCAGGGACCTTCCTCAGAGCCAGGCTCTCTCCTGAAGAAAGCTCCATCTTTCCCTCCAGAAGTCAGGCCCCCTGGACCCACAGCAGGCCACCATCCGGCACGCCTGCCCTCTTCCCGTCCTCCCCCACCTTGGTGAGAAAACGTACAAGGACCTGGACAGCCCGTGGCCCCAGTAGCCTCTGCAGAGACGCAGCCTGCAAAGTGCTATCCACACTCTCACCTTCTCCAATTAGGGATCCATTTGGCCCGAGGCAGCCCTGATCCATCACGGCCCTGAATCGCAGGCTGTAATGCACTCACTGCAGAAGAGCTGGGCCCACTGTCCTGCCTCAGCAGCTGCGCCGGGGGCAGCACGTGGCCGGGAGGCTCCGAGAGCAAACATTTTTTTCCCTTTAAGTGAAATTCATGCTGTGTCTATCCAAGCTTCTCTCAGCATCTTAATGCCTTAAAAGCTTCAGCTTTCTCTCTGGGTCAATTTTCTTCCAACAAAATATGAAAATGAAGGCTTGAAAGCTCGCTGCTGTGGTGTGAGCACCAGACCAGGCCATCAGAGCCTGAGCATTGCATCACGCCTGCTTAATATTTAAAGAGATGCCGGGTAGCAAAGAGCCCTCAGGAAGTACAGGGCTGGGGAGGGTTGCGGGGTGCCAGAAGGACATCGGAAGTCTGTCTGATGATGATAGGAGCCATCTGGCGGGGAACTGCCTGAGCCTCCCAAGGTGGCTCCTGACAACAGCTGTGAGGACCAGCGATGGTGATACAGGGATGTGGTCTCTGCAGCCACTCCTCCAGGGCCCAGGGAGGGGGCACCACGATGGACCCAATGTCGCAGATGGAGAAACTGAGGCTCAGAGAGGCAGGAGCCCTGAAATCTAATCCAACCCCCTCCCCTCCCCCAGGAAACCTTGGTATCTGCTCCTGCATCTGTGTTTTGGGCACTCCCAAAATGGCACAGCAGGAAGGATCATGAGACTCATCAGTCCAAACCCATTAGTTTCCAGAAGGGAAACTGAGGTCCAGCCTTGCTCAAGGTCACCCAGATTGGTCAGGGTGAGATGAAAAACCTGACTTAGATTTTGTTTCTCAAACATTAATTTGTTTGTTTAATTATTTATCTCACAGATGTGTGTTGCACATGGTAGACCCTCAACTTGTTGAATGAATGAATGAATGAATGAATGAATGACATCTACTCTGTGCCAAGCACAATACTGGACACTGGGGACCCTAAGGTGGGAGGACCATGGGTCTTGGTCCCAAAAAGTAGAGTAGAGAAGACAGATCATCCATGGCCCCGGGCAGGGGCAGGTGCTGGGCAAGAGGGCTGGTGAGAGCTGGGACGGACTCCGGGCTGCTGCCCAACTGAAGCTTGTATTAGACTCATCTCTGAGCCGCACAGCCTGGGGACAGTGCATGTGGCGGGAGGTTAGCAGAGTGTAAGAGGCTGCCTCTGAGCAACCAATGAGTGAATGATCCACAACACACCGTCACAGGGTCTGGTCCATATATACACCCACGAATAAAGCGGCTGGTCCATGTACACACCCATGAACAAAGGGGCTGGTCCACGTACACGCACACGAATAAAGGGGCTGGTCCATTTACACACCCACGAACAAAGGGGCTGGTCTATATACAGATGCATGAACAAAGTGGCTGGTCCATGTACACACACACGAACAAAGGGGCTGGTCCATGTACACACCCATGAACAAAGGGCTGGTCCATATACACATGCACGTACAAAGTGACTGGTCCATGTGCACGCCCACAAAGGGGCTGGTCCAGATACATGTCTACGAACAAAGGGGCTGGTCCATGTACACATGCAGGAACAAAGGGGCTGGTCCATGTACACACCCACGAACAAAGGGTCTGGTCCATATACACACCCACAAACAAAGAAACTGGTCCATATACACACCCACAAACAAAGGGATTGGTCCATGTAGATGCCTACTAATGCCTGTGGGCTGGAGCACCTAGCACAGCCAGACAAAGGCTTGTGAAGCCCTATGCAGGGACAAGGCTAGTGGCTGCCCTGGTGTGATGGTTAATTCCATGTCAATTTGACTGACCACAAGGTGCCCAGGTTAAAAGTGGTTTCTGAGTGTGCCTGTGGGGTGTTTTCAGATGGGGCTGGCATCTGCGCCTGTGGACACAGTAAAGCCGCTTTCCCTCCCCAGGACAGGTGGGCCTCATCCAGTCCGCGAGGGCCTGAATAGAGCAAAACGGCTGGGGCAGGAGGATCATGCCCTCTCTCCTCCTGCCTGCTGGCTGGTCTGGGACACTGCTCTTGTACAGCCCCTGGTGCCATTGGCTCCTCGGCTTCTGGGGCTTTGGGACTCAGACTGGAACTGGACCCCAGCTTTCTCGGGCCTCCAGCCTGCAGGCAGCCTAAGGCGGGGCTTCTCAGCCCCCAGAGTCATATGAGCAGAGTCCCACATCAGTCAGTCTCCTTTATACATCTCCTATGATTCTGCTTCTCTCACTTCTCTGGAAAACCCTGACTAACATACCTGGACAGAGGGAACGCTGGCAGAAAGCCGCCTTGGTTCTTTTTCCTCTGCTCTGCGGGTCCTGCACTTAGCCACCCTCCACGTCTGCCTGCACAGATCCTCACCCAGGGTTTGGAGGGGACAGCCTGAGGTCTGTGCCCACCTCCACCACTGGCTGGCTGTGTGAGCTTGGCCAAGCCACCTCTTTCCTCTTTCCATGTCCTCATCTGCAGAGTGGGGGAAGAGCAATGTGTCCGTCCTCTGGTTGTCCTGAGCCTGCCGGGATAGCGTCCAGGGGAATGGCCATCAGTGTCCTGCACACAGCAAGGGTCAAAACACTGGTAGCTCCATTTCCTGCTTCTCCAACCCCTGGATCCACCTCCCTGTGTCCTCCTCTGGGCCGGGGCCCTGCCCTCAGATACTTGCAGGCTCATGGAGGAAATAGCCAGGAGAATCGAGGATTTCAAAACTGGAAAGAGGAGCAAGCCTGGTCCCCCGGGGACCCTGGTACGCCATCCAGAGTGGGAGCCTTCACCTTGGGCAACGCCCCTTCTCACTGTTCATGGTGGGTGAAGGGTGTAAGCTGCCATCTACACTTGGCAGGAGGTGAGACCAGCCAGTGGCCTTCCTGCAGGCCTGAGGAGGAACTACCAGGACTTGTTCTCCCAGGCACCACTTAGCAGTGACGGCGTTGCCAGAACACAGACTTCCAGCGCTTTCATGGAAAGCCCAGAACTGCTGGCTTAATTGGCTTGGAGCACCACTCCCGGGTGAGGACACAGCTCCCAGCCAGATGTCCTGGCAGGTGAAGCCTGGAAAACACAATGCGTCATGCCAGAGACCGTCTCAGCTCTGGAGGGAGGGGACTTGGCGTCACAGCTGTGTTGGGGACTAGAAGGCCCTTGTCCCAACTCTCTGGATTTCTCCCTTATTTCAGTGGTGGTCCCTTCTAAGTCCCCTGGCTGGCTCCTCCTCCCTCCCTCCCTGGCCTCCCTAACAAAGGCAGTCTCCAGGGCTCTGCCTTCAGCCATCCTCTCTCCCTGGACACCTCACCTGTTCCCGCCTCTTCAAATATAACCTATTTGTTAAAGGCTCTCTAATCTAAAAATGTCCCCAGCCCGGGCTTCCTCAGCCCCTCACTCCTCCTAGAGGCCTCCACCTGAGAACACCCCAGGTGCCTCAGTGACAGGAACAAGGCAGAACCCATGGATCCTCCTTCAACCCCATAGCCACGCTCAGTCCTGCTCTTTCACGCTCTGGTGTCCCATCACTGGGATGCTCACGTCAAAGGGCTGGGAGTCCTTGCAGAAACCTCCCAACCCCTCCAACCTCCTGCCGCACAGACAATTGGTCAAGGTGCCCTCGGAGCTTGGCCTTTAAAACACGTCACGCACCAGCCCACCACAGCCCCTGGGTCAGGCCGCCAGCGTCCCCTTTTCCTGGGCGCAGCCGTGGCCGCATCGGCCCCCTGCTTCCACTCTTGCCACATGTAGTTGGCAAACCGGCCCTCTGTCCTTCAATCTGTATCAGGCCACTTGCTTCTCAGAAACATCTGACAAGGTCCAAGGATCTGGCCCCACCACCCTCCATGTCACGTGACACCCCTCCCTCCTGGTGCGCTCTGGACCCCCAGATCCCCCTCCTCCTGGTCCCATTGCAGCTGCAACAGGTCCCAACACCTGGTGGCTTCAAACACCACACGGTGGTCACATTACAGAGAAGAGGACGAGGCTGAAATGGGTCTCACTGGCCTAAATCCGGGCACTCCCTCCGAGATCTTCAGGGAGAATTTGAATCCCGCCTTCCCCAATTCTGGAGGTGCCTGCATTCCTTGTCTCAAGGCCCCTTCCTCAGTCCTCAAAGCTGGCAGCATCTTCAGTTCCTCTCTGACTCTGGCCTCTGCTTCCCAAGTCACATCCGCCTCCCCCCGACCCTGCCCAGCAGAAGTGGCACTTTCATAAAATCACGGCTGTGGGGACAGGGGCCAAAGAAACACCAGCAAGAGGCCCTGGTAGGAAGACATCATGACCAGGCCATCGGAGCTCAGAAACTGCCTTCACGTGGATGCCTTTGTCATGGCAGGGCTCGTCCCACACAGGGCAGGCAAAAAGAAAAACACTCTGGGAATAAGACACATCCTCCTTGGATGCCCAGACACAAGTGCCTGGAACCCCACCAGCCCCAAACCACTGCCTGACCCCAAATCAAGCCCTGGAGGTCAGCAGGGAGAGCCCCGCCCCTAAACCATTGCCTGGAGATCCCTGGCCTGGCTGAAAGCGTGCAGCAGTCTGAGGCGGCATCCGGGTATTTGGAAGATTAGATCTGTTTGACCTCATAGTAAAACAAACAACGGTGGCCAGAGCCAACTCTGCTAAGAGCAAGGCTGCAGGAAGCCCGGAATGGCCTCCTCGCTCAGACCAGAGCTGGGGAATAACCGCGGATTTAGCAGCCGCAGTGAGTGCCTCTGACTACAGAAGCCCTCGTCTTGCCTGATTCCTGCAGCAGGAGCGTGGAGTTTTCCTCCCTTTGAACAATCGATGCTGGAGCTGATCCTGTTCATCGCTTCCCTCCTGAGCCGCCAACGCAGGCGGTTTTGCTCAAGTCCCTCAGAGTCAACATGACAACCTTCCAGTGAGTAAAAAAAGGCTGTCGCCACTCTTGATTACTTCAGAGATGGTTTTTCAATTGTGCTATTGGCTTAAAAATTGCATTTTACATTACTGGGGTGAAAGGCTCCCACGTTGCCATGTTATCCAGTGAAAAATACTGTCAGAAATCGATGCTTAAAACCTACTAAATCTCTTGGCTGGGGTTCATGGAAAAGCACATTTCAAGATGGTTAGAAACTGTTCTTATTGCAAGACAAATAATGATTGCACATATTTCAACAACCTGTTGCTGCTTTCCTGCACAATTTCGCCATGGACGTCAACATCCACTCCACCGACATCCCTGGAGCACCCATCACGTGCTGGGGACCCAAGGGGAACAAGATATGCCTGGCCCCCATTTTCACCACCAACGTCCCCGGAGCACCCACCACGTGCTGGGGACCCAAGGGGAAAAGGATATACCTGTCCCCCATTTTCACCACCAACGTCCCCGGAGCATCCACCACGTGCTGGGGACCCAAGGAGAACAGGATATGCCTGTCCCCCATTTTCACCACCAACATCCCCAGAGCATCCACCGCGTGCTGGGGACCCAAGGGGAACAGGATATGCCTGTCCCCCATTTTCACCACCAACGTCCCCGGAGCATCCACCACGTGCTGGGAACCCAAGGGGAACAGGATATACCTGGCCCCACCTTCACCAGACCAGCCAGGGCTTCCATTGCAGCCTCCTGAGAGATGGACTTGATACAATTGTAAGAGAGTGGGGAGGACACAGATGAGAAAGGGCATGGCCCTGGTGCTGTGGGAACATCTCAAGCACACATCCCAGAGCCTGGGATGGGGACGTGTGTCCGTAGGCCATGGATTGAAGAAATCTGTAGAGAAGTCAGTGGGGGCTGGTGCAGGGCTGGGGTGGGAAGGGCCTTCACTCCCTGCTGGGTGTGAAACAAGACTCTCAACTGGGTTAACCCCCTAGAAAACAGAAGACATGGAGTCGGCTGCTGATCTTCCAAACACCCCATCACTGCTTCTCAATTTCATTTTCCAGACTCCCACCACCCCCTAGCTAGATTTTGTCAACTGAACACGTTTGCTCCATAACCACAGATGGTCCCCCACTCCCACCATCTTGAATTATTTGTTCGTTTGTTTTCTGGGTGTGTAAAATCAAATTGCTACACTCGCTTTGGATTCTAGCTTCTAGAAAAGCAGGTAACTGAAGCAGTGGTCATGCCATGTCACAGACGGCTGCAGCTGACCCACATTTCAGGGGCATCAGGAAGCACTGTAACCGACCAACGACTGCATGGCACGCGATCAGCAACATCAAGGACCTTCGTGAACATCACTGGAAATCAGCCAAGCGTCCGGAGCCCTTAGAGATGAGAGCCCAAAATGGCCTCGAGTGGCTGGCACAAAGGATGTCTTCCGAAAGGCCACCATCCAGCCTGCTTCGAATGCACACAGCACAGAAAACACCTCGGTCCGCCAGACGCAGTGGCTCATGCCTGTAATTCCAGCACTTTGGGAGGCCGAGGCGGGCAGATCACGAGGTCAGGAGATCGAGACCATCCTGGCTAACGTGGTGAAACCTCATCTCTACTAAAAATACAAAAATTAGCTGGGCGTGGTGGCAGGCACCTGTAATCCCAGCTACTCGGGAGGCTGAGGCAGGAGAATCGCTTGAACCCGGGAGGCGGAGGTTGCAGTGAGCCGAGATCAAGCCACTACACTCCAGCCTGGGTGACAGAGCAACACTCCATCTCAAAAAAAAAAGAAAGAAAAAAGAAAAGAAAAGAAAAAAAAAAAACACCTTGGTCCTCTAGTTCCAAGTGTGTCCCGATAAGAAGGAGGCGTGAAGGGACGAGAGTCCCTTCTCTGTCTGGTGGACAGAGAGTATCTAAACTGACTCTCACAGCAATGCTCAAGTTCCCGGCCATTGTCATGCCCATTTTACAGGTGAGGAAGCTGAGGCTCAGAGAGGTGGGAACAGCTGGAGAGCCACTGAGACAGCTGTGGTGTGGGCCTGCCTGGGGACGTTCAGACAATGGGACAGCAAGGGGATAAAGTCGAGGCAGTCGGCCCTCGCTGCTTCCCTGGGGCCAGAGCCATCCGTGGGATCCAAGCAAAAGGGAAGAGGGTCACTCAGAGCTGCGTCTGTGGCCCCAGGACAGGCCCCAAGAGTCCCTGTGGCCGTGGCGGAGGCGCCCTGAGCCCTGGGAGCCTCGAGTTGCCAAGTCCTTGAGGGACAAGTGCCCCTTTCTGTCCCTCGTCCAAACCCTGGTGATGGCATTTCCAGGGTCACGGTGGGCTGAACGTTTCATGGGGGAGCCTCGCCTCCCAGCAGACTCACATCCCTGTCTCGCGTGGAAGGAGTGATAGAACTTCCGGGTATCGTCGGCATCTTTCGCCTCCGGATAACCCGACTCCTGGCATCACAGGGGAACGGCCTCAGAGCCACCAATACCAAAACAACGACTGGGAGAATGTGTTCAGGTGCCCCATGAAATTTCACCAATGTCAGGTGAGATTCTGTGGGGTGCTTGATGAAATTCCAGAGGGTGGCTGATGGCAAAGTGTCCTATGAAATCTATAGGGCTGTGGCAGAATTCCACAGAGGGTCCCGTGAAATCCTGGGGCCTATGAAATGCAATCTTCCAGCCTCTGCCCACCTGTGGCCGTGATGGGTCTGGCTGGGCACGGGAGCAATGGCAGGAGCTCAGCCCTGCCCCCACAGCTCTGGGAGCAGAGAGCATGCCCTGGAGGCTTCAGGGCTGAGTGGCTCTGCAGGTGGGAAAGTAGGATCGGACCTGCAAGGAGATGCCACCCAGACTGCCGCACTCACCCAGAGACAGACATGAAAAGAGAGAGGGTTGCCATCCTCATGTGCATAAAGGGCAGTGGGGAGGAAGCGGGGTGGAAAGGGGTCAGAGTGGACGGTGGGGAGGAAGCGGGGAGGAAAGGGGTCAGTGTGGGCAACAGGAAGCCGGATGCCAGCTCAGAGCGGGAGGCTCTATACCATGTGGCGGATCATACCCTGTGTTCTCTTGGCAAGGTCTGGCCACATGAGCCTCAAATTCAGGCGGGTTCTTCTCGCCAGCAATAGCTGCCTGCCCTTGGGCAAGTCCCTCAACCTCTCTGAGCCTCGGTTTCTTCATCTGTAGAAGAGGAAGAATAGCAGCCCCTCTCGGGTGGCAGGAGGAAGGGGAAGATGACCTGAAGGATGGTAATGGAGACTGGGGTGGCAGCTGACTTGAAAACTGGTGACATGAAGAAAAAGACAGTGCTGTTCTCCCCGTCACAGATGAGGAAACTGAGACTCAGAGGGTCCGAGGCACTGGACTGAGGTGGCACAGCCGGAGGCAGCGTGGAGCTGGACCCGTCCCAAGCACCGTCTGACTCCAACTGCAGCCTCCCAGGCCCGCTTCTGGCGCGAGTCTATTGACGTAGGCCTTAGCCACCAGAGCCAGTGCTTCCAACAGAGCTCTCTGCAATGACAGAAACGCTCTAGGTCTCTGCCATCCAATAGGACGGCCACGAGCCACATGTGGCCTTTGAGCCCCTGAAATGTCAGCACAGCCGAGAAGCCAAATTTCTAATTGTATTGAATTTTGATTAATTTAGATTCAAGGAGCCACACGTGCTGAGCAGCCTGACTCTGGGCGTCATTGCAGGTTAATTGAGCATCCCCCCAGCACTCGAAAGCCACCACCCCCAGCCAGATCACAGGCTTTTTGAAGAACCACCTTGCTGGTGGCTACACCCAGTGGCGCTGGGGGTCTCTGAGGGGCCCATGGATCCATGCTAAGGCCTGCGGTCGGGGCATCCACCTCCCAGCCTCAGCCTGCAGGAGGAGCTGTCAGCTCCAATAGACTGGCCTCGGGATGCTACTGGCTCTAGGCCTCGGGAGGCTGCTGGGCCCACCCAGACGGGGTCAGCTTTTGCAGAGAAGGGTCACAAGGTGAGGCAGGGTCTGTGTACCTGGAGGTCCCGGGGGGGCCCTCAAGTGCCACAGGCTGGGTCCAGGCCTAACTCTGCCCCGCCCTGACCTGGTGTCCCTGAGCAGGTCCCCATCTGCAAAAGACATAACGGGACACCTTCCCCCACCTCCGTGGGGCTGGGAGGACTGACTTGGATTCCTTGTGGGGAGGGAGGGCCAAGTCCCAGGCAACCTCGGGCTGTGGAGGGCAGCCCATGGTCTCCCCGTCATCACTTTGCCAGGTGGCTGCCCACTCCAGAAAGCACTGTAACTACCCTAGTCATAACTTCCTAAACCCCTAGAAGTGAAGGTGGCAGCAGGCAGGCGGAGGCAGGGCGTCCCCACCACATGGCCCCCGTTCTCCTAAACAGCACTCTGGTGCCCAGATACTTCCAGGAAGATTAAGCTGAAAACTCCAGCGCAAGCTGCTGGAGGAGAGGGGGTTGCTGTGGCAACCGCATCTGGCCTGTTCACTTGAGTTTTGGAGGTAAGGGACGGAGAACGGAAAAACAGAAAAACAGCAAAACCCCAAGAGCAAGGCCTCCTTCGATTTCACAACCAGCACGTGTGTGGGGTCGAGCGGAGAGAGGCGAGTGCTTTAAAACTCGCTGAGACAATCCACTCAGGGTTTGTCTGTGGCTCTTTAATATCCAGCCACACAGCCTGGTTCTGAGTGTTCTATTGCCAAGAGGTGACATCAGACGCTTGGCAGTGTGACAAGCCGGGGTGAGGCCAGGTGCGAACTTCACAGCACCCGGTGCTTCCTGAGAGACCTCAGGCAGGGACAGGAGGGGCTTTTTAGCACCAAGGCTGGGGCGGGAGAGGAGGAGGAGCTGCTCACAAAGATGCCCTGCCCTTTCCACGGAGATCCTCCTAGTGGCTTGCAGTGAGTCTGCGTCCTGGTGCCGAGCACACAGAGTCCCACAGGAGGACACAGCAGCTAAGTGTTTGTGTATATTCCATGTGTATTCCGAGTCCACTTGCACACTCCTGGAGCATTTATCCACAAACATTCAGAGCTCCCCTACACACCAGGCTCAGTGCCAGGTGCCAAGAGCCAGGACTGAGACACATGTGACCTCATGGAATTGCCATTGGTGGAGACAGAGAAGCCAGGAAGCCCCCACAGTGCAGGGCCTGGAGTAGGCAAGGTGCAGGCTGCCTGAGCACAGACGACGAACAGCTCATCTCCTCTCAAGGATGGAGGGGGAAAAACCAGGGAGGCTTCCTGGAGGAGGTGGCATCCAAGCTGAACTCTGAGGAATGCCTCAGCCTCATGAAGGAGCAGCACGAGGCTCCTGCAGCAAGGACCTGACCAATGTTCAGCCCAGTCAATCGGGGACACAGGGACAGCACAGGTGGTCAGGGCCTGTCCTGGGGGCCTCCTTGGCAGAAGCTCCAGCACAGCCGGAGCTCCCTGGAGGGTGCATGGAGGTGGTGCAGTGCCCATCCTGCATGTCCAAACCATTCTGGCTGCCAGGTGAGGTCCAGGTGTCTGGGGCTGGGGCTGGAGCTGAGACCAGGTGGAGGCTGCAGCTGAGATGCAGGAGGACACAGAGGCAGGCACTCAGGCGGCCTCGGCGGGAGGGGCAGTCCTGTTGGGTGCTCTGGCTTTGGCCCTTGAAAGCCAGTGAACTGGAGGATGAGGCCTGTGGGGCAGCGGGAGAGCCATGGGTCTGCTCCTGGGGAGGGCAGTGTCAGGGGCTGGCACAGGGACCCGGGAAAAGAGACCTCGAGCTGGGCCTTTGGGTGCAATGCCAGAGGGGAACTGGGATGCCTGTTTCGGGTTTAGGCTGGGTGGGGAGCACATGGGCAGGTGGGTGCCCTGAGGACAAGAGCCCTGGGCAGTCCTGGAAAAAATCAGAGTGACCTGCAGGATGCTTCCTGCCGCACGCCGTGTTAACATGCAAATGGAGACTGTGTTCACTGCACATATTTCGTAGTCTAATTTCATAAACCATATATTCATCAGAGAACATCATGGAACATATTGGAAAGTCCAAAGAGAAGGTGCATGCCCACAATCCCACTCCGAGAGCGAGTGACAGGTGACGTCTGCGAGCACAGCGTTCTAGCTTTTCCCGTGCATAGATGTACTTTTCTTTTCATCAGCATGCGACCATGCGTTCCAGTGTTTCAAAGGCTGTTTTTAAAATAAATACAGTCTGTCTTCCAGGCACCTGCCTGGCACTTTGTAGGTGATCAGTAAACATTTGATGAATAAATGAAGGCAGGAACAGTTTCTCCTGGTGAATGCTGAGTTTGCACCGTCATCAGTGGCTGCCTCATGCCTCGCTCTGTGCATGAGCTGCCCTCTCGGCCCCTCCTCTGCTGTGGGGTGTTCATGCCGTTTCTGGGTTTTTCACTCTTTCAGACGCTGCTCACTGGACGTCCTGGTGGTTATGCCTTTTTCCACGTCTCAGAGGATTGGACAAAGGACGGTTACTTTGTTAGAGCAGCTGACACATTTATGACGTTACTCTCAGAAAAGCCTGCACCGGATTCATCCCAGGGTGGGACGCCCGTGCCGGAGCCCACGCTCTTGCAGCACTCAGCTCAGTAGCTGTCTCCAAACTGCTTTGCTGAAGAAGGTGATTCTTTATAGTTTAAGTCTATGCTTCTCAAATCCTCTGTGGCAAAGACTGGTTACTGAACCTTTTCCAATCTACCTCAGACCAATACTAGTAAAACGAAGTAAAATATATATATATATTAGTTTTAAAAAAACACACATTTTAAGCCCTCATGTTTTAGTATGAGATTCAACAGACACAATTATCCTGTCAAATTGCTATAGAGTTTCTCCATTTTTGGATATTTTTATCATAAACTTTTACTCGATCATTCCTGGACCGGTTCTGGCCCCAGGTTTCACATTGGGTGGGACGGTTGAAATAATTCCCCCACTGAAAATAATTCACCCACTGGCCATCTGTTATTAATAATGTGGACAACCTGTGCGTCGGAACAGCGACTTCGCTTGCACGTCCAATCCCGCGGGTCAGCGGGAAGGAGCACATTCTTCCCATTGGAAGAAGATGGAATCAAGCCCAGGCTGCCAGGGCTGCAGCTGGGACCCTGTGTGAGCCCAGAGGCTACAGGATGGGATGGATCCCAGTCCTCCAACTCCCGGCAGGTATCTGAGGCTCTGCCACCGTTTTCCAACATTGAGGGACAGTGCTGCCCTGTGGAATGAGGACAGTGTCCAAGTTAATGAGGCTTCATGGCAAATGCCCAGCCTCTGTCGGGAGGCCTTCATCTTTGCCCTCCGATTGTGGGTGTGGGGGGACTCGATTGGGCCAGAACAGTCTGTACTGTGCTCTGGCTGGGGCTTGGACAGAGAAGCCTGCCTATCTGTGGACGCCCTCTAGGCAGGGCTGAAGGCACAGCCCAGAGGGCTCCTCCTGGTCCCTGGGTGCCCATTTCTGGCTCCAGCTGCCTCCCCTGATGGCCATGGGTACTAGGATGAAATCCTAGCACCAGGGCAGCCCCGGCCTGCAGTCACCCCTTTCTGGGATGAAAGCAAGGCAAGGTGCCTGGGCTGGAGCCTGGGGGCAGGTGGTGTTGGGGGCCTCAGGTGGTTGTGATTTCACCTCTGGATTCCCAGGCACACACGTGCACTAGCATCCCCCACACAGGCGTGTGCACATGTGACACACGTCCCCAGGCACACACGTGCACACGCATCCCCCACACATAGGCATGTGCACATGTGACACACGTCCCCAGGCACACACGTGCACACGCATCCCCCCACACATAGGCATGTGCACATGTGACACGTGTCCCCAGGCACACACATGCACACGCATCCCCTCCCACACACAGGCATGTACACATGTGACAAGTGCACAGCCTGCGACTGCCCCATTGGCAGCCCCTGCCCCGCATTGTCCCAACATGGTTCCCCCATGAGGACTGTGGTTACATGCTCCCCATTTTATAGACAGGGAAACTGAGGCTCACAAAGCTAGCCAGCCAGCCTGTGTGGGGCGTGCCCATGAAGCCTGGGCCTCTGGCTGCACACGCGCCTCACATCTCTCCAGATAGGGCTCCTTCTCCCCAAACGAACACCCATCCTCCCCCAGGCCTCCCTCCCCTTCTTTTGTTTCCTCTTCTCCTCCAGAATCTTCTTTGTTTTAGCCGATGTCTCTGGAACCAGTACACTTGGCTGTTGGCAGAGCAAAGGAGGCAGAGGCCAGACAGGAGGGTGCCCTGCAGCACCCCAGCCCCCCAGAGCAGCTCCAACCCAAGGGGCCCAAGGAGCAGCGGAGGACCTGGGGCCCAGCACTGCCTCCTGGGCCTGTCTCCTCATTCCTGAGTGTGAGGGAAGCTGGGTACTCACAGAGGCTCCTCGCAGCTCTGCCACCACGCAATGCCAGGACCCCAGAGGGCACCTGTGGGGGGAGAGGACATGCGGGGATGGGCCTGGGAACAAGGTCAGTGAACCCCCCACCACCCAAGGGTCAGGTGGACAAGGGGCTCTCCATCTGCCAGCGTTCCTGGTGAGAAGGAGTTCTGTGGAGAGCTCAGGCAGCGTATGTCTCTCTCTCTTCCTCTCTCTCTCTCCCTCTCTTTCTCCTCATACTGTGTCTCTCTCTGTCTCTCTGTCAGTCTCTCTGTCTCTCTATTTGTCTCTGTTGCTCTCTCTGTCTCTATCTTTCTCTATCTCTGTCTCTCTGTCTCTGTCTCTCTGTCTCTGTTGCTCTCTCTGTATGTCTCTCTGTCTCTGTCTCTCTGTCTCTGTTGCTCTCTCTGTATGTCTCTCTGTCTCTGTCGCTCTGTCTCTATCTCTCTATCTCTGTCCCTCTGCCTCTCTGTCTGTCTCTCTGTCTCTATCTCTCTCTCTCTGTCTCTATCTCTGTCTCTGTCTCTCTCTCTCTCTCTCTGTGTCTGTCTCTCTGTCTTCCAGCCTGTTTGAGACATCATCCAGCAAGCATCTTGGGAGGGAGAACTCCCCTTTTCTCCAGAGGCAAGCCACAGGGCCCTAACTGGAAAGGCTGGCCCAGGTCGCCATCATCCCCCGCAGTCTGCAGAGGGAAACGAAGGCCCAGACCTCCCCAGAGCCACCCCGAGGAGTCTCACAGACAACTCCTCCCTGACACGCAGGCTCAGGGCTCATGCGGGCAAGGGGTCCGTGGCAGGCAGGCAGGGGTGCTGGTAATAGGCACCGCTTTTGTTTTCTGAGCGGCCGCTGCAGGCCTGGCCCCTGTATATCCTGCATCTCATTTTACTTCAGAAACCCCTGGGAGCTGCAGACTGGAAGGAAGTCCCCAAGCTCGGATCCCACCTGGGACCGTATCCTGCCACATATGGAACCCCTGCAACTGCCTCACAGGAGGACAAACAACCCAAGAAGTGAGCAGAAGGCTCCAACAGACACTTTACAAAGGTCTAAGAGTGGTCGACGCGCACACGAGGAAATGCGCGGCCTCCTCGGGGACCAGGGAGTGCACACAAAGCCACCTCTGCTCCCCAACACGCCCGCCAGCACGGCTGACGCTCAAGGCCTGACCACGCCAAGTGTACGCAGGGAACAACCAGAACGCTCGGAAAACAGAATGACCACTTTGGAAAGCAGGTGGTGGCTTCTTACCAAGTTGGACACAGTTCCCACAGGACCTAGTGATGCCGCTCCCACGCATTTACCTGGGAGGAACGCACACAGGTCCACGCGGAGCCCGCGTGGGAATGCCCATTGCAGGTGTATTCATTACAGCCAAAACCCGGGTGAGGAGTGTCTCTAATAGGAGAATGGCCATACATGCCGCGGGCTGCGCAAGAGGACACAGAGGCGATCCAGAGCCCAGCAGCGGTTAGGGACGGAGCAGTGAGGGAGGACCCAAGGGTAGAACCTAGCTGTCAGCGGAGTCCTGCCTTCAACATCCAATCAGCAACCATAATGAAGAGTGGCAGTCCAGTTCAGCTATCCTGGCTCGGTGACAGGATTTCAACCCCCTGCCAGGCCTGGCCCGCAGCTGCCCTGTAAGCCGCTGGAGGGATCCACGCTGAGACTGGCTTCCAAAAGTAGGACGGTGCCTGGAGCAACCAGGGTACCGACACCATCTTCTCGAGTCCTGAGCTTCCATTATTCTAGGACTATCAGGCTAATTCCTGCTTGCTGGGAACATCACAGGCCTCAACAAGTCTGTTGGATATGGGAAATGAGTACCTTGAATGAGTGCATATCCGTATTTACTCCGCAGCTGTGCTCTGTGACTGGAGCAAACGCCCAACAGTTTCATAAACAGCTGGCGCTCTGTGAGCCTGGAACTTCTGGTCCCAGTTTTCTGTCTGTAAAATGGACAGTTTGAGGCAGGTGGTCTCCAAGGGTCCTCCCTTCCGGTCTGCTCTCCAGGACCCCTCAGACCTCAGCGACGCTCCTCGTTATAGACAGATCCGGGGGCTCCTGATCACGCAAGCACAGACAGGCCCCGCTGTTGCTGATGCAAAGGCACCCCTCCTGGACTGTTTACCGCCCTCGGATCAGGCTAATTGAATGCACTCCGCCAGTGACCCGGAATGACTTTGCTTTGGAATGAAGAGCCTCATGAAATCCCTGTTGCTGTATTTAATCTGGAATTAAACTGTTTGATGTTCGAGGTCTGATGTGAGCGCTTCATGAAAGATTGATTGTTTTCCTTGATGAGGCCATGATGACTAATTGTTCCGTGTTGTGTTATAAATGGGGCGGGAGAGAAAGTTTATTGAGGAAATAGCATCATCCTGTTTACTCCCCAGGTAGGCACTGATTCGCCGAAATCTATGCCACAGAAGAGAGGGGATGGAGGCTGCACCGTGGTTATCCCAGCCCTTCCTGAAATACCACATCCACGCTTCCATCCAACTTCACCAAACTGGGTGAGAAAGCTGTGTCTGCTCTGGAGTTCCCCACCTCTCTGCTCCGAATGCGCCCTTCGGATGCCCTCGGAGATGAATAGGGGTTCCTGGACGCTCGTCTCCTTGAAAAGGAGTGTGGTGTTAAGCTTCATCAGCAGAAGGCTTTCAGAGGAGGAAGGAGCTCTCCTGAGGCCTCTGTGTCGGCCAGGGACTGCAGATAGGTAGGAGGACACCGGGGGAGCCCACCCCAGCCACAGGCCCGAACACAGTCCCCCTGAGACCTTCTGGCCTCAGCCTGGCCATAACCCTCTCAGCATGGAAACCAGAGCCCCTCTCGGCTGAATCAACAACACCTTCCCTAAAGAGGTCTGAGCGCCTCCAGGTTTCTCCTCCCCTGGGCCCTAGGTGACCATCTAGAGTTTCCTTACAGTTTACAGTTATTCTTGTATCATCATTAATAATTCTTTATGTTCAACTCCCCTGTTTAACCTACAGTGTGGCTTCTATCTCCTAATAAGAGCCAAACTGCTACAAAAACAATCAGCAAAGATTTCTTGGGAATTTATCATGAGCTCAGTCCACATTAGGTGGGACAACAACTTGCCCAAGAATGAGAGATCATGTCAGCCCAGGAGTACCTCTGCCGGCACCCCCTGTGCATAAGCTGCTATTTAAGGCATGTAGAGATAAGCAAAGCGAACATGGCACCCTCGGCCAAGGACCTTCTGTTTCCACAGAGCCGGGGAAGCCAACCCGTGGAAACCAAGCCCTCCGAGAGAGCTCTATAGGCAGGATGATTCCTGCCACCGGACTCTTCCGTCCCAGCATGGGTTCCTCACAGCTGCACCTCCAGACAAGTCCTGGGACTTGAAGGCTGCACCGTGGTTATCCCAGCCCTTCCTGAAACTAGAAACCACATCCACACTTCCATCCAACTTCACCAAACTGGGTGAGAAAGCTGTGTCTGCTCTGGAGTTCCCCACCTCTCTGCTCCGAATGTGCTCTTCGGATGCGCTGGGGATAAACAGGTGTTCCTGGACCCTTAGGCTAAGATAATGTCAATCATGAATATTCTGTTTACTCAGGAAGAGAGGGGAATGACTAGAAGGGCAGCCATGACCATTTGGGAGAGACACTATCGTCCCGGGCAAGGAGTCCTGCCAGCTGAGCAGAAATCCCCAGATGCAAATCCCAGGTGGGATGACAATAACCCCAGGGACCGGGTGGGATGACAGTAACCCCAGGGACAGGGTGGGGTGACAGTAACCCCAGGGATGGGGTGGGGTGACAGTAACCCCAGGGATGGGGTGGGATGACAGTAACCCCAGGGACCGGGTGGGGTGACAGTAACCCCAGGGACCGGGTGGGGTGACAGTAACCCCAGGGACTGAGTGGGATGACAATGACCCCAGGGACTGGGTGGGGTAACAGTAACCCCAGGGACTGGGCCCAAATGCAGGACCTGAGGAAACTAATAATTAGAGGCATTAAAAAATTCCACTCCTAAAACACAAAATGTCTCGAAAGCATTTGAGATTCAACAAGAAAAAGAGGAAACTCCCTCTGCGTTTCTGCAGAGGGTCAGGGTTCAAATAAGAAAATATTCAGGATTAGACCCAGAGGACCCAGTAGGGCAAGGCCTTTTAAAGGCTAATTTCGTAACTAAAAGCTGGCCTGATACTACTAAGAAACTGCAAAAGATTGACGGATGGGATGAAAAACCTATTAAGGAATTACTGAGGGAAGCTCAGAAGGTTTTCGTAAAAAGAAAGAAAAGAGAAACTAGGAAAGGGAGAAAGAGAGAAAAAGTAAGAAGGGAAATCGGAAAGAGAAAGGGGAGGAAATGACAAATGTAGAGAGCCAAAGCTGTCCGTCTCACAGTGGGACAGAAGGGAGCCACGGCATGGCTCGCGCTGCTGCCCAGAGAGAGAAAGAGTTCATCTGCTGACCCCGAAGGCAAGGGAGAGCCGGCCGTGCAGCTGCAGGTATAGGGCGGCGGGAGCTGCAGAGCTGAAGCAAATGGCAGCCGAGATGAAGGTGGAGTGTGAGAGAGCTAATGCGAGTAAGCTGTTGCTTCACATGGTGGGTGCGTTGGCACCCAGAGAGAGAGACAGAGAGAGAAAGAGGGAGAAACTGAGTGTCAGAGAAAAAGGAAAAAGGGGATAAGAGAGAGAAAGAGAGATAAGAAAATGAGCGAGAGAGAGACTGGAAAAGAAAGATCAAAGAGGGACACACAAGTTGGGACTCGGGAGAGAGATAATGTAAAAGGGGGAAAGAATGCAAGAGGAAAAGAGAGAGAGAGGCCATAAAAAAGCAGGGGACAGAGACAAAAGTGCAAGTAAGCAGTAGCTGCCACGGCCCTGCTGGTAGAGGAGCGTCAGAAGCTGACCTTTGGTGGGGCCTGGTAGTGAACACAGGTCAGGAATGTATTCAATCAAAGAGCTGCAAGATGGTTGACTGATTCCCAAATTCTAAAATATGAAACCATATTTCTAAAGAAAAGATAATTTTGTCTCAACAACAGATACTTGCTTAAATCCAGCCAGTTTCTTATGGAAAGGAAAGGAGAATGAGGAGACATCAAACCATAACTGTTTGGCTGTCATAGAATAGCAAACTAAAGTGAGACCAGGCCTTAGAGAACCTGCAAGATGGGATGAGCTGTCTGCGGATGGGTCATCCCGAGTGATAGATGCTAAAAGACACAATGGCTATGCTGTCATTAATGAAAACAAACAATGTTTATATGAAAAAGGTAAATCACCCAATAACTGGTCAGCCCAAACCTGGAAATTATATGCTCTTAACCAGGCCCTAAAGCTCCTAGAAGCCCAAGAAGGCACGATATATACCGATTCCAAATATGCCTATGGAGTGGTGCACACCTCTGGAAAGATCTGGATGGAGTGGGGCCTAATAAATAGCAGCGGGAAAGAATTGGTACATGGGGAACCGGTCAAACATTTTAGGAAGCCTCCTGCTTCCAGCAGAGGTAGCCATAGTTCATGTAAATGGCCATCAGAGAGGAAACACTGCAGAAGCTGTAGGGAACAGGCTTGCGGATGAAGCTGCTAGGCAAGCCTCCCTGGAGGAAGGAGTTAGAGTGTTCAGCCTAACCCTAGATATCCTTAAGGTGATATTAAGACCCTAATTTTCTAGAGAGGAGGAGGAAAAGCTGGGCAAGATAGGGCCACTCAAACTAAGAATGGGAGGTGGGAGAGAAATGATAAGCAAATTGATGTCCATAGTGCATCAGGGGAATCACTGGAGTCCCCCAGCCATGTGTGATGCAACACTGAAGAATTATGGGTGTATAGGGATTTATACCCTTTGCTAAATAAGTGTGTGGGGGTTATGTGACCTGCCAGAGAATAAACAAAAAGGTAGTTAGAAAACAGACTACCGGAGGAAGACATCCAGGGTTAAGGCCATTTCAAAGCATTCAAGTAGATTTTACAGAAATGCCCCAAATAGGGAGACTAAAGTATCTACTGGTAACGGGAGACCATGTCTCTGGCTGGGTGGAGGCCTTCCCCCTCCCAGCTGCCACCACCAGGAATGTGGTCAAAATAATCTTAGAACAAATCATACCCAGATTTGGCCTGGTTAAATATATATAAATTCAAACAAGGGAAGCCACTTTACCTCGGGGGTGCTAAGGGGAATTATGGAAGGTTTACACATTAAATGAGATTACCACATCCCTTGGCATCCTCCCTCCTCTGGAAAAGTAGAAAGAATAAATCAGACTCTCTAAAAGCATATTTCTAAACTAATCTTAGAAACTAAAATGCCTGTGAGCAAATGTCTCCCAGTAGCAACTTCTTAGGATTAGGACAGCCCCAAGGAAAGATTTGGGATTGTTCCCTTACCAGTTATTATATGGACTCCCATATTTAGCTTGGACTACTGATCTTCTTACTATGGAAAACGAAGACCAATTTTTAAGAAATTATATACTGGCAGGCTGGGTGTGGTCGCTCATGCCTGTAATCCCAGCACTTTGGGAGGCTGGGGGGCAGGGGGGATCACGAGGTCAGGAGATCAAGACCATCCTGGCTAACACGGTGAAACCCCGTCTCTACTAAAAATACAAAAAAAAAAAAATTAGCTGGTGTGGTGGCGGGCGCCTGTAGTCCCAGCTACTCAGGAGGCTGAGGCAGGAGAGTGGCATGAACCGGGGAGGTGGAGCCTGTAGTGAGATGAGATGGCACCACTGCACTCCAGCCTGGGTGACAGAGCAAGACTCACTCTGTCTCTAAATAAATAAATAAATAGATAAATAAATAAATAAATAAACAAATAAACAAATAAATAAATAAATAAAAATAAAATACTGGTGTATCCTCCACCCTGTCATCCGTTAGGGTGAAAGGACTCCTGACTCAAACCCGGTCTCTTGAGTGCACGATTCACCACTTCCAGCCTGGCAACTCGGTGCTAATTAAGACTTGGAAAGAAGACAAGCTCCACCCAAGCTGGGAAGGTCCCTATCAAGCTCTCCTGACCACTCAGACAGCGACAGTGGTGCAAACAGCTGGAAGGGGGTGGACACATGACAAGAGACTGGTAAAAGAACTCCCGGAAGGAAGGGAAAGGGGAAATGGGAGGTGTATAGATCACCTAAGGAACCGTTAAGCTAATTCTAAGGAAAACCTAGAAGGAAGCTATGAGCAGGCTCTGTCATTGGAGGTGGATATGGTTAGGATTAATCCTAACACGAAAGGTGAAAGGAGACCTCAATATTGGATAGGGCCCAGCACTAGGGATAGAAAGTAAGGAATATCCAGTCAAACTAATAGTCAATGTAACTAAGACCTCCGTCCACCCCCCAGACCATAAAGTTTGATGGCCTGCCAAATCTTACATTGTGGGTAATTAGGGAACCAAAGGCAGCAGTCATGAGCAAACAAATATCTAGGTCCTGAAACAGGTCGCTATTGGGGAAAGCCCTGTGCTAGCTGGAATAAGGTCTAACGGACCACTCAATTTCGAGACTGGGTGAGTCATTCTTCCAAAACAAACCCTTAAAGAATAAAATACATTTGTATAAAAGCTCCACGCCACCCAATTGTAGAAATTTAGTATTCAATCCTACATGAAGTACTATAAACAACCCAGCTACCCTAGACCAGGAACCCGGGAGGTATGGATCAGGAATAGATATCTCAGGAAGGGATCCCATGGAACGATTAGCTCTTAGGCACGTTACCAATTCCACCCCGAGCCCACCCAGGATTACTATAACCCCCAGTCCCACTACTTCCTTTAACCCACCAGACAACGACCCTAAGTAAATAAAAATAACAAAGATAACTGACTTAAGGCCAACTCTGGAAATCGAGACTGGATATGGGGATGTAAATGCCTGAGTTTAATGGGTCAAATTTTCAGTACTAGCACTTTTTTTGGGGGGGGGGGGATGGAATCTCTCTCTGTTGCCCAGGCTGGAGTGCAGTGGCACAATCTTGGCTCACTGCAACCTCCACCTCCCAGGTTTAAGTGATTCTCCTGCCTCAGCCTCCCAAGTAGCTGGGATTATAGGCACATGCCACCACGCCTGGCTAAATTTTTTTTGTATTTTTGGTAGAGACTGGGTTTCACTATGTTGGCCTCGAATTCCTGACCTCAGGAGATCCTCCCGCCTTGGCCTCCCACAGTGCTGGGATTACAGGCATGAGTCACTGTGCCGGGCCTCCTACTAGCTCTTAATAAGAGCGACTGTTACGCATGATCTGCTGGGTGGCCTCAGGCACAGGTGGTTCCATTTCCCCTAGAATGAGATACCAATCCCAAAGGAATGCATTGCATGTTGGCTCTATACCAGGACAGGGACGCATGGGGAAATACGACTTGCAAAATTCTGTCATTGCTCTTTCCTGCCTTGCAGAGATCAGACCCTAGAGCAATTCCCTCGTTCTCCATAGGGAATATGAACCACTCCTCTTGCCGCTCTAGGTAGGCGGCAGAGTTCAATAAGTCTGTGGGAGAATTCTCAACTTGTACCCACATCCTAAACGTTACCAGTGAGTCCAACAAAGGCAACAACTCGGCTCTTCATAACCCCGGGCTGATGTCTGGTGGTATTGTGGGAAGAGGAGCCTCCATGACCTGTTACCGTCCAATTGGACCAGGACTTGGGCCTTAGCTCTATTAGCCATTCCATTCACCCTGGCATTCCATAAGATCCCCGAGAATCCACACGGCCACCAAAGTTGGAAAGATCTAACAAATTATTTTAATCCCAACATTTATATGAACTCAATAGCAGTCCCTAAAGGAATACCTAATAAATTTAAGAACCAACGGACAGAAAAATCAATGTGTAAATGGGACCAATAGGGGTAAAAAGAAAACGAGGAGGGAATTGAAGGAAATCATGTCTATAGTGGTCCATTTCCAAGACAAAGGGCCTTGAATCGGTTTAGGTCCGCAAACTACAGAAGAAACAGGACATACTAGGCCGCTACTTGGATAGCCAACGCCTGCTTGTCACCAGCCCACCCCTTAGTTGTTCTCACCCGAACCAAAGAAGTTTAGTCTAAAAGGAAAGTTTACTAGTCTGCAAAAAGCTCACTTTGTCTGTTCTTATCAGCCTGCCCAGCTACTTAAGTCATAAGTCAAGTACTTGAAGAGCTCCCGAGCTGACTGGGATTGCAATGCATATAGGTTGCAGCAAAATGCAGCAAGACAACCCTAAAGAAAACACCTAAAGCCCCTGCCCAACAACCAATAGGCAACGTCCAGGAAGATTGTGACCCCACAGTACTCAGCCTATGAGGAACCGGGGGAAGGACCTGCAGACTACGGAATAAATTGCTTGTTGAAACTGTGCTGGATGTGCCTGCTCATCAGACACCTGATCTTGCAAAATCATCATTAAAAGTCTCACTTTTGCTGTTCTCCGGGTCTCTGAGTCCGTTTCAGGTTTGGACAGGTGAGTTTGTTTCTCACAAAAATAAAAGCTGCATAGTGCCATACACATCTGGACGGGTGAGTTTGTTTCTCACAAAAATAAAAGCCGCATAGTGCCATACACATCATCAAAGACTGTGACAGTTGTCAGAGAGGAAAAATTCTTCATCCACCCTCTTAGGTTCGGTACCTGAGGAGCTGCAAATTGACTGGTAAAAGAGAGATGAACCGAAAAGAATACAAATTGCATGAACTGTTACAGAGTTCGCAGAAAAGAAGTGAAACTCAGAGAAGCAGTAAGATCCAGGGCCTTATATGCCATTTTAGCAAAGGAAAAGGGGTTCCATCTCCTAAGGGTGATACATCTGGGAAAGTGAGTAGGAAATATGTGGGGGGAACTAATGGAAGTTAAGGGTTATTTTACTGAGATCTGTTTCTGCAGACTCATCTGGGGCCGACTGCATCTCCAGTGATAAAAGTTCTCCTTATCCTGGTGCGGGAGAGGGGGCCACCTTCCCAAAGCGAGGTGTGTGCCCTGATTTTAGGCAGAAAAAGGGAGGGAACAGAACTCTTCCTGTATCTGCAGACCCTTAACTGCTTTCAGCTCGAGATCATCCTCATGCCAAATGGCATATTTTAGGGTGCCTCAGGCTGATCCTCTCGGGGTCCAGAGAAGGAGTTTACCCTGAAGGCCACATCAACAGGAGGTGAGGCAGGGCGGACTTCAGGGTTTTTACCGCTGGATTCAGTCAGAAGGAGTTCAGCTGCACCTGTGTCCCTGGCTGTGTCTGTCTGGAATAGCAGAAAAGCAGGGTCAACCTGAAGGTCAGACAATAGGAATTGATTAAATAAACCAGGGGGCATGCAAGTGGGGAGCCACTCTGCTGCCTGGTAAATGTGGCTGCCCAGACTCGATGGCAAGAAGCCAAGGTTGCAGCCTGAAAAGCGAAACGGCAGCCCCCCGTCCCCCGCCACCCTGTCCCCCGCCACTCCTGGGCTGCCTGAGACAGCAAGCAAGGGAGGCTGCCAGGCTGCTGCCTGTGCTGCGGGCCTCAAGATGGTGGAGGTTTGGGGCTGCCCTCCTAGTGCTTATTGGAAGCACCTGCCATTAACTTGCTTGTTTCTTTTTATTTCAGTGCGCCCGCAGGATGCTGACAGGCAGGCAGGGGTCCTGTGGTATTCACTGCCTCTTGAGAACTTTGCAAAACATTGCAAACCCCATCACTGAGGGCAAGTTCCCACTCCAAAAGCAGTGAACTGAAATCTCAAGTTTAAGCCCCACCTCCAGGCCTCCTCGAGGTTACCCAGGCACCAGGCCAGAACCTGCAGGACCCATGAGATGCTGGGTCGAGACCCCCTGGGCTCCGACAGAGGAACTGCCCCAGGTCAAGGGTGTTCCTTTCACTTAAGAGAAGTCAAAACTCCGGGTGTGAAATCTGCAAATACCTCTGTGTTTTCCTCTTTTCCAGGGCATGGCCTCGGGTGAAACTCACACAGTCTTCTGGAAGCATGCCTGGGTTTTAGAGTACCCTGTTCCCTCCTAATACAGGGGTGAGGAGAGCAACACTCTCCGTCTCTAGCCCCTGGACTAGAACCTGGATCTGCTGACACCATGGGGCCTGTCAGACGCCTGCCAATCCTGACTTTGGATGAGAAAAGTCCACTGAGACCACGGGGTCCCACCGGTGGAGACAGCCATGCCCACAGGTGGGAAGGGGCTTGCCAAGGCTGCCAAGCAGATAGCAACGGCCGGGAGCCAGTGCAGTGCTGGCCTGAGTCCTGCACCTGCACATAGTAGTCACTCAGTAAATGTTGGCTGCATGAGTGAGTGAGTGAGTCTTGCTTTTCGATCTAGCACAGGGAGGAAAATCTTTCCTCTACCCTCTGAGGTTCTGTGGCTGAGCCTGAGAATTAAACTGGCGAAAGAATATCAACAGGAGAAGAGCGTACACATTGGATTGATTTTTACAGGCACACAGGACTCATATCAGAAAAATGAAGATGTGAAGAGGCAGTTAGGACCCTGAGCATGTAAACTTTTTTTTTTTAATTTACTCTTGAGACAGAGTCTTGCTGTGTCTTGCCCAGGCTGAAGTGCAGTGGCACAATCTTGGCTCACTGCAGCCTCCACCTCCTGGATTCAAGTGATTCTCCTGTCTCAGCCTCCCGAGTAGTTGGGATTACAGGCGTCCGCCACCATGCTCGGCTTATGTTGTATTTTTAGTAGAGACAGGGTTTCACCATGTTGACCAGGCTGGTCTCGAACTCCTGACCTCAGGTGATCCACCCGCCTTAATCTTCCAAAGTGCTGGGATTACAGGCATGAGCCACCGCACCCGGCCCATGTAAACTTTTTAAACAAAGAAGCAGTCAGTTTGTGGAGAAGAGGTTTGGGCTAAAGGCAGAAAGCGTGGGTGCATGACTGGGGGAGCCTAAAGAAGGGAGGGCTGTGTCCACAGCTTTGTCTGTGCAAATCCACTTCTGTGTAGACTCCCGATCTACACAAAATGTTCCTCTCTTCCTGGCACAGGAAGGGCGCCTTTCTCATAGATTTTGTGACCTGTTTTAGGTAGAAAGAGGGAGGCCAGAGAGCCTTCCCTGTATGTGGTGCTCCTCTTCAGGTGCCTTTGGTTGGAAATTTTCTGTCTGCCAAAGCAGCGTGCTTTGGGGCAGTGTGTTTTGAAATCCTTCACTGGTACCACCATCTTACGGGGCGAAAGCTCAGGAGGACTCAGCCGGGCAGTTCCCGCAGGGGGTTCTGTCAGGGCTTGGCGGGGCCGCCGTCTAGAGGCTCCACGGAGCTGAGCCCATCCACGATCCCTGGGGAAAATCCACATGGCTCCCATGCTGACCATCTGAGGGCAGTGGGACTTCTTACGGGGCAGAGTGAGTGTCCCCAAAGTGGGGGAAGCTGCAGGGCCTCCGGAACGAGCCTATGTGTTCACCACATCCGCTGGTCACAGGTCAGAGTGTGGGGAAGACACAGACACCACTTCTCGACGGGGACAGGTCGGCCTAGAAGAGCCTCTGGCCCTGCCACTTGCCTGCCCCATAGTCTGTTTTGTTTTCTTCACGGCATTTACTCAGATTGAAATCGAGTGAAGGAGTTCAGGACACGCCACCCCAGAATACGCCGCTTGGCGCATTGATTACCTGAAAAACAGCAAATGCAGAGAACAGCTCTCTGAGGGCCCCTCCCCTGCCCAGAGACAGATCCTCCGAGAGCAGGAGAATCTCATCAACCAGGATGATGAGCCCAGGCTCCCAGGAGAAAAGGCTAGAGGTCGATGCCACACCCAGAAAGTCTTGTTCACACATGATCACCTGTTCTGAGGGCCCATTCATCTTTCCCAAAGGTCATTTCCTGCCCCCACAAGTCACCTATAACCCCGCCCCTCCCTGATGAAACCGGGGTGTGAGCTGGGTTTGCAGTGATCACTTTTCTTTCCCACGATGCCGCATGCACATGACACGCTTGGGAATCTTTGCTGCGGTTTATCAGCCAGTGGTTGGCTGTGGAGCCCTCAGAGGGTGGCGGGAGCGTCTCTCCACCCCATGCCAGCTGCACTCCCATGTCTGTGCCACCTCCCCAGGCAGAGCCCACACATCGAGGCCAGCCCTGCATGGAGGGGGTGCTCAGCACACACGGTAAGAGCATGACTGGTTAGTGAGCACAGCACCTTCGAGGCAAAGGCACAGCATGAAAGGCAGGGTGGGTGCCTGTGCCCCTCAGAGACAGCTCCCCTGAGGCAGGGCGGGCACCTGTGCCCCTCATAGACAGCTCCCCTGAGGCAGGGTGGGTGCCTGTGCCCCTCATAGACAGCTCCCCTGAGGCAGGGTGGGTGCCTGTGCCCCTCAGAGACAGCTCCCCTGAGGCAGGGCAGGCACCTGTGCCCCTCATAGACAGCTCCCCTGAGGCAGGATGGGTGCCTGTGCCCCTCAGAGACAGCTCCCCTGAGGCAGGGCGGGTGCCTGTGCCCTTCAGAGACAGCTCCCCTGATGCCCAGGCTGCGAGGCTTGAGCTGGGTCTTGTGGGATGAATAGGGGTCCACCAGGCAGAGGAGAATTGTTCCTGTAGAGCGCTCCAGGCCCTTGAGAGAAAGGATTGCTCTCTCTCCCCAGCCAGCTCCAGAAGGAGCAAGAGCCGGAGCAAACCAAGCTCCAGCCTCCTGGGCTGGTTGATGTCGGCTCAGTGCAGAAAAGGGGAGGACATCATTCAGTCATTCAGTCATTCAGTCATCCATTCGCCCAGTGAGTGCCAAGCACCCTTGGGCACTCAGCACCATGCTGGCAGCAGGGCAGTCAGTGGGAGCGAGGCAGATGTCCCTGCCTGGATCATCAGGAACGAGTCCCATGGGGTGGCTGTGAGGAGGGAGGAGGTGGTGTGCCAGGGTTGAGGATGTCTGTGAAGGGAAGGACTCTCTCTGGCTGACCCTGAATGAAAGCCACGTGGAGGGGGAGGGAACAAGGTGGGTGCCAGGGGACGTTCCCACTGAGGGAGCACCCGCAGAAAAGCCCCAGAATCAGGGCAGGGCATCTTCCCTGAAAGCTGGGGCTCCTCCCTGTCCCAGAGACCTGCTGTCCACACTCACAGTCCCCCCACTGACTGCAGTGACTGAGGCTCACCCTGGCCTGGGGCCCGATGCTTAGGAAGATGCCCAGATGGAGGGCTTGGGGCTGGACGTCCTGGGTGAGGGGAGGCTGGGAGAAGCATTTCCTGGCTGGAATTGGCACCACCAGCAGGTGTGGGCAGACGCTCAAGGCGGAGCCTCCACCTATGCCTGGTTTCTTTCCTTTCTCCCTCTCCCTGTGTCTCCAGGTGTCTGCCGCCTCCTCGGGAAGCCATGGGGTGTGAGCTAGATCAGGGCCCTGCGTCTCGAAGGAGGAGGAGAATCAGCTGAGTGAGAGGCTAATTCACCCAGCCTCCAGCTGTCTCAAACAGCAGCCCCCAGTCAGAACAGGAGACCCTGCCCCAAATCAAAAGTCCCAAAGAAGCCCACACTCCACCCTGGCTGGTGTCTATAAAGTAAAAATCCAAATTTCGGGTCCCTGAGCAAAGTTGCCAGCTAGAGTCCCCCTGTGGAAGGCAAGAAATCAACAACGCTTCCCGGTCACTCTGCACCGTGGGGCAGCTTTTTCAACTCTGTGCAGCCAGAGGTGAGGGAGTCCCAGGGGCGGGTCCTTGAGCTCAAACTGTCCCCCTCCCCCTCCACTGCCTCCTGCATCTGCCCCTGCCCCTGACCTGAGCCCCTGAGATCAGGCACCATCTCAGACCCTGAGGCAGGTTGGCAGGGGTGACTGCCTGGAGCCAGGTATGTCCCATCTCATCAGAAAACACTGCTTTGGGGAACTCTCCAGGGGTCAGAGATCTCCCAGCTCAAGGCAATGCCCGCCTTCTCGGGCTCCCACATGGGACTGCCCCGGGAGGCCCTGTGAGGTCGTGGCGCTGCTGGGCCGTGGGCATAGAGACCTGCATTCTCGTTCTTTCCTGGGTAAAGCAGGGAACTGACCTCTAGTCTCCCAGGACGATAGGAGGCGGAGGGGGGCGGTACAGGCACAGCAGGCACTGGATGTGTTGGTTGAATGAAAAGTCGAGGTGAGGAGTGAGGCCGCTGACTGTGTGAATTCTCAGGGCTGCTCATGACAGGCAGAATTCCCGAATCAGGCTTCTCGGACCCTGATGACACCGCAGGAGCTCACGGCTGTCTGGTCACTGTTGGGTCGGAGTGTGGGGCCGGCTTACTATGCCTCGCTGGGTTGGGAGAGATACACACCAGCTGCTGTCTCAAACATGTCCAGGGAGCCTGAACAGCTGCACGTGGAATCCACCAGGCCTCCTGCTCCTCCCCCCAGGACTGCTTCGGTGGGAGCCTCACTTGCTGGCCCCTGTGCTCCCCTCAGACACGGAGCAGGTGGCAGGCCTGGCACTCCTTCCTCTCTTGGAGCAGAGGCAGGGTCCAGCTTCCCCCACTCCACACAGAACTGGGTGGTCAGGGTCTCCCCGGGGAGCACCGAGGAGGAGCCCTCACCCTCCTGGGGGCTCAGGGCAGGGTCTCCAGATAAGTCAGCTCTCAGCGGAGACCCCGCCCATCAGCAGCATTAGCCTGAATCAAAATAGTCAGTCCCTTAATGAAGGCAATGGCATCTCAGAGCCAGCAAAGGCAGCCACCAACATCTTCATTTCTTGTGACTGTGAACATCAGTCCTGTCCCCTCCACTCCACTCCCTGTTGGACATGGTTGTCCTGAAGCCTTGACAAGCCGGCCGGCCACTCCGCTGCCACCCAGATGGGAGGAACACCTGGAACCCCTGCTCAGACTCCGGACTCAGGGGCCTCCTCTCCTCTCCTCTCTACGTCTGTGCCTGGTGGGGCAAGCACCCTCGGAGGGAATGCAACATCCCTCGGCCACAGATGAGCAAATGTCCCAAAGACAGGAGGGCAGGTGGTCCTGGCAAGGCAGCTGGGCTCCCCTCACACCAGTCCTGGAGCCAGCACTTGGGGTCTGCAGGGGCCATTCCTTGTGGGGACTGGGCTGGACCTGCTGCTAGGAGCCGGAAACCCCAGGAATGAATGAAAAGCTGTACAAATTGAGCATCCCGTTGCCTGGCCATTGCATTTCACGAACATGTGTCCTGAGGATCTAATGCTACGGGGACCCAAAGATGTTCATCTCAGCAGTGACTGAGTGAAAACCCTGAAGCTGCTTATTGTAGGGGCTGATGAAGCTGATTAGGACTCAGCACCTGAAGAAGCCCTCACCCAGCTGACATGGCTCCACCACCTCAGCTGTCACCAGGGAAAGGTGCCACGAAAGGTGCTCCCAGACAAGCAGGTCGCAGATGCACACAGAAGCTGGGAAGGTTGGCATGAACCAGGAAGGATGATGAGATGGTAACTGATGCCCTCGTCTAGATCATGTTTTACTTCCTAATCTTCCAAGAGTGGGCATGTAGTACTCGAGGGAAAAGAAGCAGGATGTTCCCGGACACACACTCACTCTCAGATGCCCCCCTCCAGCAAGTTCTCACGGTGCCGGGAGACGGACAGGTGGGGCTCCAAGCCACGTCTGGCCCTCACGGCAGGGAGCGCCCCGGCCTCCTGCAGCTCTAGCCTGGGGGGTGGGACCATTTCCCCTCCATCCAAGGCTGTTTTGAGGGTCAGGTGAGGACGGACTGGGGAAGGGATATTACCGACTGCAAATTGCTGTTTAAAGGGACATAACTATTACTGTTGCCTTTGTCTGCAGAACACAAAGTGAAACGGAAACCACAGCCCTGCCTGTCTGGGTACAATCAGCTCTGCACCTAAAATTTCAGCCCCTCCCACCTCCTCACTCTTCCCACGCACATGCCCAGACACTCAGGATCCAACGCTGTGTTTTAGCCTAAATGGGCTGAAATTTCCTGATTGGCCCTGGCTCCCCTCACATGAATTTATTGGAAGCCAATTGCTAATAACTTTCCAATTATATACTTTAGAAATCCCCAGTCCCTCAGACAGCCCACATGAGATTGAATGGGAGGTGGGAGGTGTGTTAGGTGGTGGCTACTCACCTTTCCCCATGCAGCCTCTTTCTAACCACACCTGTGTCCAGTCCTCCCAATATTTCCCTGCATCTATTGTGTCCGCTGCCCACACCTTGGGGGCACACAGGCGTGCACGCACACACACACACACCTCCAAATCCCATGAACACAACAAATTGTCTCCTATACACCCTTGTGTGGAATTAGCCCAGCCTGACATTTGGAAGGCTGGATGGATGGATAAATGGAGGGTGGATGGAAGGATGGATGGTTGCTAAGATGGAAGAAAATAGGATTAGATGGATGAGTGAATGGATGGATGGTGGGTGGGTAGATAAATGGAGGGTGGTTGGATGAGTGGATGAATGGATGGTAGGTGGATAGGTGGATGGATGGATGGATGAATGGATAGAAAGATGATGGAGGGTTGGTGGATGGATGGTGAATTAGTGGATGGATGGATGGATGGATGGTGGACGAGTGGACAGATGGATGGATGGTGGTTGAGTGGATAGACGGATGATGGAGGCTGACTGGATGGATGGAGGGCAGATGGATGGATGGATGGTGGCTGAGTGGATAGACGGATGATGGAGGGTGGGTGGACAGATGGATGGATGGATGGTGGATGAGTGGATAGATGGATGATGGAGGGTGGGTGCATGGATGGATGGATGGTGGATGAGTGGATAGATGGATGATGGAGGGTGGGTGGATGGATGGATGGATGGATGGATGGATGGATGGATGGATGGATAGATGGTGGATGAGTGGACAGATGGATGGATGGTGGTTGAGTGGATGGATGGATGATGGAGGGTGAGTGGATGGATGATGGAGGGTGAGTGGATGGATGGAGGGTGGATGGATGGATGGATGGTGGATGAGTGGATAGATGGATGATGGAGGGTGGGTGGATGGATGGATGGATGGATGATGAATGGATGGATGGATGACAGGAAGTGGATTGCATGCACTAGACATATTCTGTCCTAGGCCTTCTCAAAGAACATGTTGTCTGCAGGGTGAGAAGCCTTCAAAATTCCTCACAACAAGAACTAGACTACAGTTAGGGCATTGCCTCATCAGCCTTTGCCTTTGGCCACAGGAGCAGCAGTAGGTTTCTTATCCTGACATCTCTGTTATCTCCTTTTGAGTCAGAGATGCCCTCAGCAATTACAGAAGACCCCCCTTTCTGTTGTGTACCCATCAAAACCGATGGTCTGGGCAAGCCAGGTGGAAAGGCCTGTTTGAGGGCTCACAGCTCTGCTCTCATGGGCTATGATGGCTGGGCCTTCAGGTGCAACCCCTGCATTGTGTGAGACCACCAAGGGCCAGTTCCAGAGGCTCTTCCTGGGAGAATGGTGTGCAGACCCTTGAGCCACCCATTCCCCACTGTCACAGCTGCTTTTCAGTGGGGTTGGGGGGAACAACTTGTGTTCCCCAAGCTTTGTTGGGCCAAGGAAGCAGGGACCTGCCCCTTAGGACCTTGGGCCCATCTCCCCTCTTTTACTGTGTTCGCTGGTGAATTTCGTCCCATCTTGGAACCATTATTTCCCCCTGGAAGCTCATCTCCGACTGGCTGCTAGGAGAAAGTGTGGTTCCATAAGCAAATATGCGCTTTACATTCAGGTGCATTTTTGTCTTGTTTTTGAGCCCCTCAAATGTGCAGCAGCTTCTTCTCTTTGGAGAAGCTAAAAGCTCTTTCTCCACAATCCGTGAATTCTGGGCCCTCTTTGAGGGGAGCTGATTAAAGCAGGAGCCAGAGGAAGCCTGAGAGCGCGGCTGTCTCACAAGGAGCAGCCCAGAGGCCCCGCCGGGAGTGGCCTCCTTCCCAGAGGCTCTCCCAGGCTCCACGGGGGTCTTTTATTAAGCTCTGAAAGTCAGTGCATCTTGGAATTTCTTTTAAACAACTTAGATCCTGGCCCGTGGCGAAGAAAGGCAAGCTTTCCTTCCCCACGGCTCCTCAGGCCCCTCCTGCCCCTTGGCAGCCTGGCTCAGCTCTCTGGATTCGCAGAAGGTTGAATGGACAGGACCAGAATAGGTCTGAGCGGGAGAGCAGGGAGAGGGAGAAGGAGAACCCATTCCTGAGCCCCGTTTCCATGGATCCAGGCTCCATCCCCAACACATGGCCCCGTGGGGCACAGGTGACTCAGGGGGATCCTCCGTCTCAGGAGAAGTGCTAGAGCCCTCTGCCCTTTCGGCCACTGGACAGTCTGCTCAGACAGACAGAGGGACAGACAGGCTGGCCAGCATCCAGGTGGCCTAAGGTGAGTGGGGTCCTAACAGGGCCCTCCCTGTGATGCTGGGCTTCTGTTGAGATCCGTGTTCTTTCTCTTCCTTCCTCCCTCCCTGCCTTCCCTCCTCTCTCCCTTCTTCCCTCCCTCCCTTCCTCCCTCCCTTCTTCCCTCCCTACCTTCCTCCCTCCCTACCTTCTTTCTTCCCTCTCCCTTCCTCCCTCCCTCCCTTCCTACCTTTCTCCCTCCCTTCTTCCCTCTCTCCCTTACTCCCTCCCTCCCTTTCCCCCTCCCTTCCTCCTTTCCTTTCTTCCTCCCTCCCTTCCTTTCTTCTTCCCTTCCTTCCTTTCTTTCCTTCTTTTCTTCCTTTCCTTCCTTCTTTCCTTCCTTTTTTGGAACTTGTAATTTTATTTATTTGGAATTTTTTGATGGAATTCCAAGCTTACAGAAAAGTTACCAGAATAACACAAGGAACTCCCATATACATTTTTGCTGCATTGATTTCAGTATTTGTTCTATCTCTTTCTCTCTCTCTCTCTCTCTCTCTCTCTCTCAACAAATATCTATGATTTTCCTCTGAACCATTTGAAGGTAACTCAATGCCTCTTTACCCTTGGGCCCTAAACACTTCTGTGTGTATTTCTCAGGACAAGGAGATTTTCTTCCATAACCACCCACACAGTTAGAGAAATCAGGGGACCTTATGTTCTCGTCAAATCCACAGCCATGTCAGACATCTGCCGTGGTCGCACGAATGTCCTTCGTGGCTTTGGTTTGCTTTGAGTCCGGGATCCAATTTTGGATCCCACGCTGCATTTGGTGGCCATGGCTCCTAAATCCTCTTAGTCCGGGCAGTCCTCGGCGTGTCTTTGTCTTTTGTGTGACATTTGGCATTTCCGAGGAGCCTAGGCCAGTTCAGTTCCTCCGCAGAATGCCCGTCCCTCGGTCTTGGCCGTTGCTCCCTCACAACCAAACATGGGTTCTGCATTTCAGGCAGGAAAATCCCAGCAGTGATGTCGTGTCCTTGTGGGCGGTCTCACTGGGAGGCTGACTGTGTCCCTCTGTCCCATCCCTGAGATCCCCTGGATTGGATCCCCAACCAGACCCCAACTCTCAGTTCAGTTCCCACCTTCCCTCCCTGCAGGTAACCAGTCCCATGGCTTCTGATTTATCCCCCTGGGTTTTCTTTCCTCCTCTTCCTCCCCCAGCTCCTCCTTCTCTTCTTCTTTTCTTCCTCTCCTTTCAAAAATAACTAAATACATACATGCACGCTTTCTTAGTTCTCTTCCATTACTACCCAAATGTAGCAACACACACAGGAACACACACACTTCAGTTTGCAGGCTTTCACTCCCTGCCTCTCATGGAGCTCTTCTCCCCCTTTGCTAAGCTGTGTAGAGTGCTGTGTACATGCACAGAGTTTATTCACGTTCCCCTACGTGTACGCATTCGATGGATATTGCAGATATGAAAAACCCTGTGAGTAAGCACGTTAGCATTGTCGGAGGCGTTACCCCAGGGTAAATTCCTAGAGGCAGGATTGCTGGTCGGGGCCAGCACCAAGCAGCTGTGTTCAGTGCTGAATACCCTCTGCCAGGATGAGATCATTTCAACTTCCCACCAGCTACATGTTGCCAACTTCGTAAGATCTGCCAATCAAATAGGTGCTAATGGCATCTCCCTGAGTTTTATGTTACATTTCACAAAAATCCTTCGGACAGCTTTTCATTCTTATTTTGTTCTTCCTAATAAGGTCACTTGGCCTCACCTGGAGCCTCTTCATAGAATAAGGAACCTCACACACCTCTTCATAGAATAAGGAGCCTCACACATATTTCTTTTTCTTTTTTCTTTTTTTTTTTTTTTTTTTGAGACAGAGTCTCGCTCTGTCGCCCAGACTGGAGTATAGTGGCACGATCTCAGCTCACTGCAACCTCCACCTCCCAGGTTCAAGCGATTTTCCTGCCTCAGCCTCCTAAGTAGCTGGGACTACAGGTGCAAGCCACCATGCCCGGCTAATTTTTGTATTTTAAGCAGAGACGGGGTTTCACCATGTTGGCCAGGCTGGTCTCAAACTCCTGACCTCAAGTGATCTGCCCACCTCAGCCTCCCAAAGGGCTGGGATCACAGGCATGAGCCACCGCTCTCACCCGGCCCACACGTATTTCATAGCAACAGTAGCAACACTTACTGGGCCCCGAGTGCAAGGCCTTGTGCAGGGCACTTCGCAAACATGATCTCATTTGCTTATTTCATTTTTGTTTTCTTTGAGACAGTCTCGCTGTGTCACCCAGGATGGAGTGCAGTGGTGCAGTCTTGGCTCACTGCAACCTCTGCCTCCCGGGTTCCAGCAATTCTCCTGCCTCAGCCTCCCGAGTAGTTGGGATTACAGGTGTGTGCCACTGCGCCCGGATACTTTTTTTTTTTTTTTTTAATTTTTAGTAGAGACAGGGTTTCACCATGTTGGTCAGGCTGGTCTTGAACTCCTGATCTCAAGCAATCCACCTGCCTCGGTCTCCCAAATTGCTGGGATTGCAGGTGTGAGCCACTACACCCAGCCAGTTGTTTCATTTTACGGACAAGGGCTGAGAGCCCAGGGCAGAGCCAGGAGAACCCAGGGCCATCTGACTCGGAAGCGGCGCTCCTACAAATACCCTCCCCTGCCAGGTGTCCAGACCCTTCTCCTAGAGGAGGCGCTGGAGCTGAGAGGCTCCCTGAAGAGCAGGCTGCTGCCAGCAGCTTTTCCTAATTTGATGGCTTATGTCCCGGGTTTATCCAAGGTGCTGGGATCCACGGCTGCCTCATCAGGGACCCCGGCCCTCTGCTCTCCTACAAAGCCCCTGACAACGCTTTCGAATATGAAATGTTTCCAGTATTCAAGAATTAACACAGGAGGCACCCATGCACCCACCACCCAGATTTGACAGATGCTAACATTTTGCCGTATGTTCCAGAACTGCCTCTCTTAGGAAAGAAATGAAGCTGAAGACACAGCTGAGCCTCCGGCAGCACCTGCCGCTTCCTTCCTCCTCCGCGCTCTCCGAAGGAACGGCTCTCCTGGATTTGTATTTCTCATCCCTGCGAGTGCTTTACGTTCTCCCTGCGTGTGCGAGAACAGTGCCCGGTGTCACCTGCTCTGGTAGCTTTGCCGTGTGCATAGGTGGCCTTGTGGTGACTCTGTCCTCAGCAGCCTGCTGCGTTCGCGAGGGAGTGTCCTGTTGGGCCTGGGGCCCTCACTCACTCATTCCCACCACTGTCCGGTGTCTGTCCACAAACGGACCACCACTCCCTTGTCCCTTCTCCTTCTAGGACAAGGAGGCTGTGCCCAGCGCTTCGTGGTCATGAAGTGAAGCCCTGGGTGGGCAGCCTTGAGCAGCTCTGCCTGTGGAATGGCTCCGCTCGTGGAATGGCTCTGCCCAGGGGACAGCTCTGCCCCTGGGTGGGGTCTGCCTGGGGGACAGCTCTGCCTGAGGGCTTGCCCGCGGGTGGGAAAGGGCCCAGCTGGGAATGAACACACTTCAGCTCCACTAGTTCCACCAAACTGCTCTCCTAGGGTGTTGTGCCGCGGCACCCTCCCCAGCAGTGCGTGCCACATCCTTGGATGACATCCAAGCTCCTTCTGCCCACCTGAAGACATCCCTGCTGTTCCCACCTGCCTTGCCCTGCTCTCAGCCCACCGTCTCCGCACCTCCCTTTGGGTCACACTGGCTTCTTCAAGCACTTTCTCTTCTACTCAGGATCCCAGCAGGGACACAAACTAGGCAACTGAGGATGATTGACAATGCTGGAGGGAAGGGCATGGGGAAAGAACGTGGGGGAGTGCAGCCCTCCAGCATAACCACTCCAGAACTGGAGGGCAGGGAGGGTGTGATGGGGCGTCGTCCTGCAGAGGGACACAGCCTGCCTGCATCCAGTGCATCCAGCCGCAAGGACAAAGCCACACACCGGCCCAGCCTGGGTGACCCTTGAGGGCTGTTGATGGGCCGTTTGCCCTGAAGCAAGAGGCGCAGGGGGCCCAAGAGAAGTGTGTGCTGCAGGCCAGTGCCCCGGGACCCAGGGCAGGGAGGAAGAGCTGCAGCGGGAACTGGTGGGGGAACGGAAGACCCCCCAGCAGCCGTCCTTGGTCGGGGAGCACGGGCCAGAGGCTCCTGCACCAGGTCCTGGCTGTGGCCATGGGCTAAACCTTTCTGAGTCTCAGCTTTTCAAAGATAAACACAGCCAGACATCAGTTGAATTGGTGGAAACAGATTTTATTCCATAATTGCGAATGGTGGTGGGAGCAGCGCTTGGTTCTGATTTGTGCGCAGAGGTGATTGTGCCTTCTAAAGGGAGGCTGGGAGTGGCACAGAGCTCAGTAGACTCAAAGGAGGGGAAACTGGCAAAGGGCCCGTGGGTGTGAGTGTAATGGGGCAGCGCTATCTGTGTCTGGCAATTCTCCAGGTGATACTGGGAGCCAGAGGCACATCCTTCCTGGTACGGACGTAGAGGTGTGGCCTCCCAGGTCCTGGAGTTGCAGGAGACACAGGCACAAGCAGGAGCCCCGTGCAGTAAAAGTTCTAAGAAAAGGTAGCCGGGTGCTGACCAGAACACACAACAAATTCTCCTGCAGCACTGAGATCTCAGGCAAAAAGTGTTACTGGAAATAAAAAGGACCATATCTGCAACAGAATGTTAATTCCCCAAGAAGCAATGACAATTCTCCGCTTGTACGATGGGTACACGCTCCATGAAGTGAGAACAGACAAAACTACAAGGAGAAAGAGACTAACCCTCCAGCGAGGGGGAGACGTTATCACACCTCTCTCGTCATTGACAGATCAAGCACATCAAAAAAATCAGTGGGGACCCCGAAGGTTTCCATAACACAATTAACAAGCACAATCTAATGGACAGTTAAAACTAGCACCTGAAACTTCAGAGAACACACATCTTTTCCAGCACAACAGGAAATGCTTTTTAAAAATTGATGACACACTGGGCTAGAAACAAGTCTCAAGAAATAGAAGAGATTTAAAAACACGCAGACCACAGTCTCTGAGCACAAAGCACTTAGACTACAATCAGTGACAAAAGAGAAGCTAGAAAATGCTACGTTGGGAAATCAAGAAAATTCTAAATAACTTATCACTTGAGAAGGCATCAAAATGGAAATTAGAACATATTTAGTACTGAAAGGTAATAAAAATATGTATGTCAAAACTTGAGAAATCCAGCTAAAATGATATGTACAAGGAAATTTGTAGTGCTAAACAATTATTTTAGAAAAGAAGAAAAGCTAAAAATGTGTGAACTAAGCATCTATCTAAAAAATTAGCAAGAAAACAAAAAACTAAAATAAATGTAGCAGAAATTAAATGTTAAATAAAATAGAAAAACAGTCACCAGAGCACATCAACAAAACCAAAACCAGTTCATAGAAAAAAACTAATAATATTGACAAGTCTTTGGCACTGTTAATCAATAATAAAAGAAGATATAGAACAAATTAACATATAAAAGCATAATGAAGTATGCAACCATGCTGGGCACAGTGGCTCATGCCTGTAATCCCAGCACTTTGGGAGGCCAAGGCAAGTGGATCATTTGAGGTCAGGAGTTCAAGACCAGCCTGGCCAATGTGGTGAAACCCCATTTCTACTAAAAATACTAAAGTTAGCCAGGCCTGGTGGTGCACACCTGTAATCCCAGCTACTTGGGAGGCTGAGGCAGGAGAATTGCTTGAACCCCAGAGGTAGAAGTTGCACTGAGCCAAGATTGCATCACTGCACTCCATCCTGGGTGACAGAGCAAGACTCTGTCTCAAAAAAAAAAAGCAACCATGACTAAACAGTTAATAAGATAATATTATATCAATCAATAAATAGAAGCTTTATGCAATATATTTAAAATTTTAGACAAATATTGATGAATACCTAGGGGGAAATATGCCATTCAAAACTGACTCAATAATAAGTAGAAACCCTAAATAGTCCTATAGCCAAGGAATTGAAATAATAATTTAACATCTTCTCCCAAAAAACCCCACTAGGCCCATACAATTTTATCCATCAGTTCCATGGAACATTAAACAAACAATAATTGGAGTCTTGAAAAATCTGTTTCAAAGATTAGGAAGACAAGAGACATGCCACGTTTAATCAGAGACACAAGTTTAAGCTTGACACCCAACCTGACAGAGGCAGTACAAGAATGAAATTTGTAGTGCTAAAATATTATTTTAGAAAAAAAGAAAAGCTAAAAATGTGTGAACTAAGGATCAGGTCTCATCCTTGAACATGCTTGAAAATCCTCAACATGCCCTTAGCAAACTAAATCCAGCAATGTATAAAAAGGACAACGCATCACATCCAAGTTGACTCCAGGAATGCAAGGCTGGTTTAACTTTAGAAAATAAATTAATGTTATTGACAACATTAATAAATTAAAGGAGAAAATCAAATTATCACCTGTTTGATGTTTAGTAAACACCTCAAAGTGTTTCATAAAATTCAACATCCAAACTTCTGCTTATAGCTAGATCATTAGCTTGTGGCTGACCAATCATCCCAGGAAGAAAAAAAATCTGGTTAAAACACACAGACACAAACAACTGTTTGAAGGCATTGAAGAGCTATATAAGAAGCCGTACCTGAGGGACTGAGATGCTAGGGAGAAGGGAGTTGCACAGCAGCAAGTCTGGCCATCTGATCGCCTTCCTCCTCAAAGCATTTGGCCAGTGTATAAGCTGCATGGTCACAGAGAAGGAGAAACCAAGAAAGAATCAGATACTAAAATGATAACTATGTCTGCAGAACTTTTGAAAGTCTCAACAATGCTGGGAAAATACAACTGGGGTTCACGGACCAGTAAGGTGGAGAACCCCTGGGGAAAGTCTAGGGGAAGATAACTGGGAGCAAGAGGGGAATCAAGAATCTGCTGGGTGCGGTGGCTTATGCCTGTAATCCCAGCACTTTTGGAGGCCAAAGCAGGTAGATCACCTGAGGTCAGGAATTCAAGACCAGCCTGGCCAACATGGTGAAACCCCATCTCTACTAAAAATACAAAAAAAATCAGCTGGGCATGGTGGTGGGCACCTGTTATCCCAGCTACTCAAGAGGCTGAGACAGGACAATCACTTGAACCCAGGAGGCAGAGGTTGCAGTGAGGTGAGTTCATGCCATTGCACTCCAGCCTAGGCAACAAGAGTGAAACTCCCTCTCAAAAAAATAAATAAATAAATAAATCAGGACTTTAGACACTGAAACTCAGCCTCAAAGAAGTAAAAATGATCATTAGATAAAGGTGATCTGCTCTTACTATAAATGTCCAAAAGAAACATTAAAAAAAATTTTCTCCATGAATATTGCATCATTCAGAGCCTTAACAAGTTTTCATGCAAAGTGGCACTGAAACAAGTATTACCAATCAATCCAAGAGACAGATCAAGAGGAAAAAATACACAAAAGAAAGGCTCACGGGTATTCCAGATATTAAGCTTATCAAACGTGGACTTTACATAACTCTGATAAATACAATTTAAAAAAGAGATAACACAATTGAGCCACCCAAGAACTAGAATATTTATAAAAATAGTCAAGTTGAAGTTCTAGTACTGAAAACTAAATAATTAAAGTTAAGAATGAGTTTGAAAGCAGAATAGACACAGCTAAAGAAAGAATTGGTGACATGGGAAACAGGTCAATAGGAAATATTCAGACTGAAGGAAGGGTAGAAAAAACAAGATGAAAAAATACGCAAGCACAGGAGAGGCACATAAGGCACCCTGAAGAGGTGTGATATACGTCTCACAGGTGAAGGAGACAGAAAATGAAGAAAAAGCAAAATTTCCCAAACTGACAAAAGACATCAAGTCCCAGATCCAAAGAACCTATGATCCCCAAGCAGAATGAATAGAAAGAAAATGCATACATAGTCATCTCACATAGAAATTGCTAAAAAGTAAAGACAATGAGAAAATCTTTAAAGTAGTCAGCAAAGAAAGGCACATGACCTTCAAAGGAGCAATAATAGTAACTAGGCATCTAGGAAAATAGAAGAACTTTTTTTTAAATTTTATTATTATTATACTTTAAGTTTTAGGGTACATGTGCACAATGTGCAGGTTTGTTACATATGTATACATGTGCCATGTTGGTGTGCTGCACCCACTAACTTGTCATTTAGCATTAGGTATATCTCCTAATGCTATCCCTCCCCGCTCCTCCCACCCCACAACAGACCCCAGAGTGTGATGTTCCCCTTCCTGTGTCCATGTGTAGAAGAACATTTAAAGTGCTGAAAGAAAATAACTGCCAGCCAGGAATTTTGTACCTGATGAAAATACCTTTCAAAAATGCAGGCGTTTACACTGGGGACAAGACATTGTTCTTCAACACAGTACTGGAAGTTAAAGCCAGTAATAAGCAAAAAGAAGAAAAAATATGCAGACTTGAAAAAAATAAACCTGTCTCTATTTGCAGGTGATACGATTGTTTATGTAGAAAACCACAAAAAATCTTCGAAAATATCCTAGAACTATGTGAGTTCTACAAGATTATAGGATACAAAATCACCACACATAACTTAATTCCATTTCCATATGTCAATAATGAATATGTAAAAACCTAAATCAGGCTGGGCGCGGTGGCTCGCGCCTGTAATCCCAGCACTTTGGGAAGCTGAGAAGGATAGATCACAAGGTCAGGAGATAGAGACCATCCTGGCCAACATGGTGAAACCCCATCTCTACTAAAAATACAAAAAAAAAAAAAATTAGCCAGACGTGGTGGCATGCACCTGTAGTACCAGCTACTCAGGAGGCTGAGGCAGGAGAACCGCTTGAACCTGGGAGGCAGAGGTTGCAGTGAGCTGAGATCATACCACTGCACTCCAGCCTGGGTGACAGAGCCAGACTGTGTCTCAAAAAAAAAAAAAAAGGAAAACTAAATCAAAGACATCATACCATATACAAAGAAAATGAAATGCTTACATATAAATCTAATGAAATATGGATAGAACCTATATGCAGAAAATTATAAAATGCTAATAAAATAAATGAAAAAAAATCTAGATAAATGAAGAGATGCTGTGTGTTCACGGATTGACAGACCCAACCAGTGAAAATGTCAGTTCTCCCCCAATTGATCTAAGTTTAACTTCATTTCTATCAAAATGCCAGGGAGATTTTTTGTAGATATAGACAAACTTATTTTAAAATCAGCCGGGTGCAGTGGCTCACGCTAGCAATCCCAGCACTTTGGCAGGCAAGGTGGGCAGATCACCTGGGGTCAGGAGTTTGAGACCAGCCTGGCCAACATGGTGATATCCCATCTCTACCAAAAATACAAAAAATTAGCCGGCCTTGCTGGCACACACCTGTAATCCCAGCTACTTGGGAGGCTGAGGCACGAGAATCACTTGAACCTGGAAGGTGGAGGTTGCAGTGAGCTGAGATCCCACCATTGCACTCCAACCTGGGCAACAGCGTGAGACTCTGTCTCAAAAATATTAACTATATGGAGAAAGGCAAAGGACACAGGAAAAGCAAGATATAACAGGAATTAAAATCTACAAGGGAAAGCAACTTTATAAAAGGAGAATAAAGTGGAGGAATCATTTTATCAGATATTGAGTCTTACTATACAGGTATAGAAATCAAGACACTGTGAGGTTTTTTGTTGTTGTTTTGTTTGTTGTTGTTGTTTGTTGTTGTTGTTTTTGACACAGAGTCTCACTCTGTCACCCAGACTGGAGTGCAGTGGTGGGATCTTGGCTCACTGCAACCTCCACCTCCTAAGTTCAAGAGATTCCCCTGCCTCAGCCTCCCAAGTAGCTGGAATTACAGGCACCCGTCAGCATGCCCAGCTAATTTTTGTATTTTTAATAGAAATGGGGTTTCAGCATGTTGGCCAGGCTGGTTTCAAACCCCTGACCTCAGGTGATCCACCCGCCTCAGCCTCCCAGAGTGCTGGGATTACAGGTGTGAGCCACTGCACCTGCCCGACAGTGTGGTATTGGCAGAGGGGTAGATACATAGTTCAATGGAACAGGGCAGAGAACCCAGGAGTCACCACACCAATATGCCCAACTGATTTTTGACAAGGATGCGAAAGCAATCCAATGGGCAAAAAGTAGTATTTACAACGCATGGTGCTGGAGCAGTTGGACAGCAATAGAAAATGTCTCTTACCTAAGACATTTAGATGGAAGAAAGAAGATTAGCTTAAGGCTCACAACTTTTACAAAAATTAACTCAAAATGGATCACAGGCTTAAATGTAAAATACGCAATTATAAAACTTTTGGAAAAAAATAGGAGAAAATCATCAGGACCTAGGGCAGAGTGTTTTAGCTGACACCAAGAGCAATTATCATAAAGGAGAAACTTGATAAATTGGATCTTATCAAAATTAAAAGCATTGGCTTTATGAGCAATGTTTTATGTAAGTTATATTCCTGATGTTTAGCAAAGGGCCTGGCACATTGCAAAAGGCTGAATGAATAAAATAAGTAAATTAGTTAATGTTCTTTTAAAAAGAAAGAACTAATAAACATTTTTAAACATTCAATTACACTAAGATCAAAGAAATGCTAATAGAATTTTTCAATAGTCATATATGATTTTAAAGTAAACCTGTTAACAAACTAAATATAGCAGGAAATTTCTTTAACTTGGCGAAGGCTGTTTTCAGGAGATGGATAGGAAAAGAATCATGTTAATTATGAGGTGTTAAAAGCCTTCTCTGAAACCAAGAGCTAGACAAAGATGATCTCCTTTTCATCTTTCTCTTCAGTATTGACAGCAGTTTCTAGCTTGTGTCATGAGGTAAGAGAAAGAAATAAACAATACAGGGTTAAAACGAAAGAAGTAAAAGTGCCATTATTTGCAGATGGTATAATCGGGTGTCTGTATTAAAAGTCCAAAAGAATATTCAGATGAATAACTGGAATTAATGAGAGAATGCAGTACGGTTATTAGATACAAAATCAATATACAAAAAACAATTGCTTTTCTTTACACTGATAATAAGTAACATTAAATAAAGATAGAAAAGGGAAATTTTAAAGGTGTAATTTACAATGACATCAAAAATATATGTGAAAGGAAAATATCTTGGGCCTCTTCAAGCTGGAACCGCTTAGGACAAATCTGCTTCCCATTCTATTCAAAGTCATCTTTCTGCTCGGAGATAGATGCATGTTCTGATGGCCTCCTTTGGAAAGACTTATCAGAAACTCAAGAGAATGCAACCATCTGTCTCTCACCTACCTGTGACCTGGAAGCCTCCAGTTGGGGGACCTTGCTTTGAGTTGCCTCTGCCTTTCTGGACTGAACTGATGTACTTTTTACATATACTGATTGATGTCTCATGTCTCCCTAAAATGTATAAAACCAAGCTATGTCCCGGCCACCTTGGGCACATGTTGTCAGGACCTCCTGAGGCTGTGTCATGGGTGCGTCCTCAACCTTGGCAAAGTAAACTCTAAATTAACTGAGATCTGGCTCAGATTTTCAGGTTTCACATGTATAATACTTAGGAAAAATGTAGCAAAATATGTGCAAAATATTTATGAAGAAAATAATGAAAGAGAAATGTTATCTGAAAAGATAGAGAGATATATTATGCTCAAGTTGTTTGTGGAGCGTAACACTCAAAACCATACTTTATCAGATGCTGATGTTAATTTCCCCTCAAATGACCTACAATCTTGCCCTAATTTTATTTAAAATACCTACATCATTTGTGTGTGTGTATAGAGTTTGACAATCTATTTCTAAAATGCACATGCAATGGCAAAGGTCAAAAATGGCAAATATTCTCTTGAAGAAAACAGCATAGAGCCACCAAGAGTTATCATAAAGCTGGCTGGGCGTGGTGGCTCACACCTGTAATCCCAGCACTTTGGGAGGCCGAGGCTGGCATATCACTTCAGGTCAGGAGTTTGAGACCAGCCCTCTGGTCAACATGGTGAAACCTCGTCTCTACTAAAAATACAAAAATTAGCCAGGTATGGTGGTGCATACTTGTAGTCCCAGCTACTCAGGAGGCTGAGGCACGAGAATCGCTTGAACCCGGGAGGTGGAGGCTGCAGTGAGCCGAGATTGTGCCAGTGCACTCCAGCATGGGTGACAGAGCAAGACCCTGCCTCAAAAAAAAAAGAAGTTATCATAAAGCTGTCAGATATCACCACTTCTATTCAACATTGTCCTAGAGATTCCATTCAGTTAATAAGGCAAGAGACAGAAATAAAATATGTAAAGATTTCAAACGATGAAATGTGATTTTCATTATTTGCAGATTATACAATTATGCATATAGAAAATAAAATTTAAAACTCTACAAACTATTTGAATTCAGCAAGATGACTGGATACAAGACCAAATGCAAAAATAAATTGTACTTCCATATAATATCAACAAATACTTTGGAAATAAAATTATTAAAAATATCAGTTAAATAGCACCAAATACCTAAGAATGAAAATAATTTTTAAATGGCTAAGATCTCTCCACTCAACACCACAAAATATTGATGAGAAGTGTTAAAGACTTCTGTGAATGGAGAGTTATCCTGTGTTCATGGATTCGAAGCCTCAATATTGTAAGGACATCACTTCTCCCCAAATTGATCCCAGTCAAAATCACAACAGTTCTATGGAAATTGACAAGCTGATTCCAAATTTTTATGAAAGTGCAAAGAATTTAGGACAGTGCAGAGGAATATGCGAAACCAGGCCAGGGGACTTCTGCTGCCAGACATCAAGACACATTACAAAGTTAGAGCAGATAAGACATCATTGCCTTGGCACAAGAACAAATGAGTGGTTCCATGGAAGAGAGTTGAGGGCCCAGAAACACAGGCATGCTGTTCCCATACTTACGACAACAAGGCCTCTGCAATTCAATGGGGCAAAAGAAAAATCTTTTTCAATAAATGATGCTGGATTAATTGAATATCTAAATGGGAAAGAATAAACCCTGGCCCCCTACCTCATACCCATGCAAACAAATGGACTCAAAGTGAGCCAAAAATACAGTGAGATTTCTAGAAGAAAACATAGAACATCTTCATGATCTTTGGATCACCTAAGCTTTGTTAGGCACAAAAAAAACAATAATCCTAAAATAAAAGTTTGAGAAATTGGACCTCATTAATATTAAGAACTTCTGTTTATCAAAAGACATCATTAAGAGAGTAGAAAGGAAACTCACATATGAGGAGAAGATATTTGTAAAACACATGTCCAAAAAAGAACTTGGAGAAGAATATATAAAGAATCCTATAAATCAATTTTAAAAAGGTAGACAACCCAGTATTTTTAAATGGGCAAAAACCAAACACACTTCTCAAAAGAAGACATACAAATAGCCAATTAATATATTTTAAAAGTTGCTTAACACCATTAGTCGTCCAAGAAATGCAAATTAAAACCAGCACGAATTATTCCTACATACCTATCAGAATGGCTAAAATTAGATAATAATAAATGCTAGAAAGGTTTTAGAACAACTTGAATTCTCATATTGGAGTTGGTGGAGTGAAAAAAATGATCCAACACTTTGGAAAACTCTTCAGTGATATTCCCTACGACACAGCAATTCCATTCTTGGGTATTTATCCAACTGAAATAAGTGCATAGATCCACCAAAAGCCATATCCAAGAATGCCTGTGGCAGCTAGAGTCATAACAGCCAAAACCTGTCAGCAATCCAGATGGTTATCAACAGGTGAACGGGTAAACACATCAGCAAATACCCACACAGTGGAATCCTGCACGGTAGTGAAAAAATATAAACACGGGGAAATCTCACAGATACAGTGCTGAATAAAACAAGCCAGATGCAAAAGTATGCATAGTGTATGTTTATATTTACATAAAATTTTAAAACTGGCTACAATTTGATAACATAAATGGAATGAACCAATTCCTTGAAAGACACAATCTACCAAACTCACACAAGGATAAACAGACAATCTGAATAGATCAATATCTATTTTTTAAATTAAGGCAACAATTAACAATCTTCTAAAACAGAAAACACCAGGCCCAGAGGGCTTCGCTGGTAAATTCTACCAAACATGTAAGAAAGAAATTACACCTAGAGGTTTTCTACAACATCTTCTGAAAACAGCAGCAGAGGAAATATTTCATAAGTCATTCTATGAGGCCAGCTGTGATGGTTAATTGTGTGTGTCAACTTGACAGGGCTGAGGGATGCCCAGACAGTTGGTAAAATATTGTTTCTGGGTGTGTTGTGAGGGGGTTTTCAGCAGGAATTAGCATTTGAATCAGTAGACTGAGTAAAGGTCTGCCCTCACCCATGTGGGCAGGAACCATCCAATCTGTTGACAGCCCAGATAGAACAAAAAGGTGGAGGCAGGGCAACTGATTCTCTCTCTCTCTCTCTCTCTCTCTCTGCGCTTAGGCTGAAACATCCATCTTCTCCTGCCCTCAGACATTGGAGCACCTGGTTCTCAGGCCTTTGGACTTGGACTGAATTAAGCCACCAGCTTTCCTGGGTCTCCAGCTTGCAGACTGCAAATGGGACTTCTTGGTCTCCATAATAGTGCGAGTCAACTTCCATGATACATCTCCTCTTCTGTATACCCTAATATGTCAGCATTGCCCTCATATGCAAACCAGACAAAGAGAGCACAAGAAAACTACAGTCCAATGTCTCTCATAAGCACAGATGTAAAAGCAGGCCAAACTCACCTGTGGCGAGAGAAGAGGAACAGTGGCTGCCTTCGGGGAGGGGATTGCCTGGGAGGCGTGGGAAGTGTCTGCTAGGGTGCTGGGCAACATGTCTTGATCTGGGCCTCCATGTCTTGGCCCCACTGACAGATGGTCATATACATATGTAAAATTTCATCTAACTGCACATCCTGCATACGTAATACTTCAATAAAAAAGGAAAACATTTTTTAAAAAAACAAAAAACAACTCCTCAATGATACGACATTTCACTCTCATCAGGTAGACAAAAAGTGTGACCAAGGACAGGAGCAACCCAAACTCTCATGCACTGCAGGTGGGCACTCATGCTGGCACATGTTGCTGCTTAGTGAAGGCGGGTGCCGAGTCTGTGGATATCTGGAGACCAGCAGATCTCCCAGTTTTGAGCTTCATGGCACTTGTATCCACACAGGGCTGACATTTATAAAACAAAAATGGCAGCCTAGCTCCCACCTTCACATCTGTAGTTTTCCAGAGCCTAAGGCAGAACGCACCCTGGGACACCCCTCGCCCGGTCCTCAGCTATCCCCACTGAGAAGATGCGGGTGAGCACCTGCCCCAGTGAGCATGGCTCCTGCCCAGCCACGGCCCCAGCCACCCTGCTCCACTCCAGACTCCGCAGCTCCCAAGAGTGTGGGTGCTCAGGGTCCTGGAGCAAGAGCAGAGTCCTCTTGGGTCTGCCCCGCCCAGGGGACCACAGAGGGCGGGGGCAGGAGAGCCCAGGGGGAGGCCCTGCTCACTGAGAATTCTCCAGGAAGTGGGAAGTTCTCAGGCAGGCCAGAGAGTGCATGGGGCAGACAGAGGTTGCTGCAAGGTTGATGTCCATTCAGGCCAGCAGCGGGGGGCTGCCCCCCATCCTTCCGCCACCACACCCCATCCCATCTCACCCAGCCCACCCAGACCCAGAATTCCCCCTCATTCACAGGTGTGGAGAGGAGACCTGAGGCCCATCCCCAGGATGTGAGCATCCAAGAGCCCCTGCAGCCAGGCTAGGGTAGGGAGCAGGTCCCTGGGAGTCAGGAGGGCAGATCGGTTCCATTATTGCCATCAGGTCCACTCTGCCATGGCTCATTCTGGGGCTCCACTGCCCTGGGCTCAGCCTTGTCCAGTGAAGCACTTGTACAGGAGTCCCTTGCCTCCACCCACACTGCCCTTCCCACCTGCCCTGGATGGCTGAGCCTGGTGAAAAATGCCCAGGCTTCTGCATGTGACTAGGGTGGATCTCCAATCTGTGGATTTCCAAGAAAGCCCCCGTGCCCTGCTGCAGCCCCCAAAGGAGGCATCTCCCAAGGGGGCATCTCGAGTGAGTACAGCCCTGAGGCTGTCTTCCTCACAGCCGCACCTCATAACACTTAAGCCGTGAGCTCCTCCATCTTCCCTCTCACTTGGAAGGACTCTGTTCACCATCCTTGGACGAGAACGCAGGTGCCTGGCTCTCTCTCCAGAGGGTTTCTGCAGTGTCGTAACAGCAGAGATGAGGGTTATTGTGGAGTCTTCTCCACTTTCAGGCTTATGAGCATCTGCTCTGCGTGCAGCACTGGGAAGGTGGTAGTAAGAGGGCAAGAAGCAATGTGAAGGGTACAAAAAGAAGACAGGGACAGGGCACAAAATAAGGAGAAAATACTGGCCTCACTATTGGAAAGTTTTCAATCCGATTGAAGAGACCACTATGAGGTAGCATTCACCTGCCAGGCCATATTCCTGAGTGCCACCTGAATCCTCTCACTCCATCCTCACCAAAACCCTGGAAAGAGAGAGTAGTTGTCCCATCCTATAGGTGAGGAACAAAAGGCTCATGATATGGACTCCAGGTGACATGCAGGAATCTGATAGGCCTTTAAAAATGTGGATCCTTGTCCAATGAGTTCTCTCAAAGGTGGATTTTTGAAAGAGGCCCCAGCTGTTCCTATTTTCCTGGCCCGGTTGTTTAAACAGTAAAATTAACTTCAAAGGCCTCATTTTGCTTCCCAGTGAGGTTCCTGGGGCTTTGCTGGAGACTGCGTGGATCCTGGAGAGCAAGAAAATCCTGGAGTCCCCAAACCTTCCTGGTCTACTGATGTGAGGCCCACAGAATCCTGCAATGAGGAATAAGTGTTGTGCCGAGTTACTGCAAAGATTAGAGCCTTCAGTCCTGAGTGATCAACAAACAGACAATGCCATGCAAGTGGTTTCACAAGGGCAGGTAGTTTAGGACCACAGAGCACCCCAGGGGAGGCTGGATTAGGGAAATTGGCCACGCCACAGGATCCTCCTTAGCCAGTGGCCTGCTTGTCCCTGCTGGGTAGGTCTGAAGAGATGCTGAGCAGATGCATGTCAGTTTCACCATACACTCCATTGGCTATCCCTCGGGCTTAGAGGGATGATGCTTGGAGCCAAAGGAACTTGAGACTCATCGCAACCAGGTCTGTGAGGATCACCCTTGGGGCTTTTAACCACTCAGATGTGTCCCACCCCACTGTCTGATTCTCACTCCCTCTGGAGATTATAACACGTGCCCCTAGGTCATTCTTAGCATCAGGGAAGCTTGGGGAAAATTGATCTAAACCAACCCTCCCCCAGTCTGATGCCTGAATCCCATCCACCCAGCTCAACCCAGGTGCACATCACTTGTGGGGCCTTATAGACACTTACACAATTAAAGAAAGCCTAAATAAATAGAGAGACATACAATGTTCATGGATTGGGAGACTCAGAATAGTAGTAAGGATATCAATTATCTTCCAATTAATCTATAGATTTAGCATAATTCCTATCAAAATACTAGTCATATTTTTGTAGGTATGGACAAGCCTATTCTAAAATGCATATGGAAAGATAAATGACCTAGAAAAAAGCTAACTATAACTGAAAGTGGAATCTTCTATAAGCTAAAAGAATTTTGAAAAAGAAGAAGAAAGTAGGAGAAATCACTTTACCAGATATTAAGACTTACTATAGAGGCACAACAATTAAGACAGTGTGGTATTAGGAGAGGGATAAATACATAGATCAATAGAACAGAATATAAAAACCAGAATTAGACCATGCAAATATGTCCAACTTATTTTTGACAAAGATGCAAAAGCAATTAAATGGAAGAAAGATAGTATTTACAACACATGGTGCTGGAGCAGTGGAAAACCTATGGGCAAAAAGCGAAAGTCAACCTAAACCTCATGCTTTATACAAAAGTTCACTCAAAATAGATCGTGGACTTCAGTGTAAACTACAAATTAAAAGATTTTTTACCAAAAAAGTAGAACTTTGGACAGAGTGTTTAAACTTGACAAAGCATGACCCACAAAAGGAAAAAATGATAAATTGGGTCTCAGCAGAATTAAAAACTTTTCTTTTGCAAAAGTTTCCATTAAGAGGATGAAAAGACAAGCTACATTCTGGGAGAAAATATTTGCAAGTCACATATCCTACAAAGGACAAGTATTTATAAGATATAAAGAACTCTCAAGATTCAATAGAAAAAGAATTTATTTATGAAATGGGCAAGAAACATGAACAGACATTTCACCAAAGAGAATATACAAATAGCAAATAGGGATATGAAAAGATGTTCAACATCATTAGCTATTAGGGAAGTGCACATTAAACAACCATAAGCTATCACAACAGACCTATCAGAATGGCTAAAATAAAAACAACTACTAAACAATGGCAGGATGCAAAGAAACGGGATCACTCAAACCTTGCTTGGTGAGAACATGAAATGCTACAACCACTATGGAAGACAGCTTGCCAGTTGGTTGTAAAACAAAACACAGTGACGATACTCCTCAGTAATTGCACTCTTGGGCATTTATTCCAGAGAAACAAAAACATGTTTACTGAAAACCCTAACCACGATGCTCATAGCTTTATTTGTAATAGTTCCAAACAGGAAATAAGCCAGATGCCCTTCAATAGGTGAGTGGCTACACCAATTGTGATACATCCCCACCAGCACACTGGAATCCCACAGCATTAAAAAGAACAGACTATTAATACATCCCACAGCAACTGGGTTGAAGCTCAAGGGAGCACTCTGCTGAGTGAAAAAGGCCAATTGCAAAGGGTTCCACACTGTATGGTTCTATTTACGTAATGTCCTTGAAATGCCAAATTACAGAGATAGAGAAGAGAGTGGTGGGTGCCAGGAGTTACGGTGCAGGTGGGCACAGGAGGGAGGTGGGAAGCAGGTGTAACCATGAAGGGCACCCCGAGGGCTCCTTGTGGTGAAGGACATTCTGTGTCTTGCCTGTGTCTTTGTCAGTATCTTGCTGGTGACACTGGGCTGGAGTTCTGCAAGCTGTTACCATTGGGGAGACTGAGTAAAGAGTTCAAGGGACCTCTCTGTATCACGTTTTACAACTGCATGTAGCTGCACAGTGATCTCAACATAAACGTTTACAATTAAAAAATAAATAAATAACATCTGTGCTCTGATCTGGCCCAGTTGCCTCAAAATCTCCTGAATAGGGTGGGGAATTCCAGGAGATTCTGACCCTCAGACAGAGGGTTGAGACCCCAGAGCTGTGGAGAGGGGACAGAGCACTGGCATTGATTATTTATTTTTCCATGGGTGACTCTGAGTGTCTCCTGCCAGGCCCACGGTGGGCGCTCAGTAAAGAGGTGCGGCCACTCGGGGCAGCGGGCTGGTGGACACTCCCCATTTCACAAAGCCCTGTCTCACAGCGGCAAAGCCACCTGGGACTTTCTCCTGACAGTGTTGTCACCAAGATCCTGGAGCATCTTACCATAGTGAAACATCAGGAATGACCTAATATCCAACGATAAAAGGTGTTTACATAAATTAGGATAAGATGTTTCAATGAAATGTTACACAGACGTCAAAAATAAGGTTTGTGAAACATACAGAATACTGGGAAATGTTCCTGTTGAGGTTGCATGGAAATGGCAGGAGACAATTTACTTTGTTTTATTTTATTTTATTTATATTTTGAGACGGAGTCTTGCTCTGTTACCCAGGCTGGAGTGCAGTGGCGCAATCTCAGCTCACTGCAACCTCCACCCGGCAGGAGACAATTATATTGAAGTTACCTGGAAACGATGGCTCAGAATGGCCAACACTGAGTGTGTGCCTGGCTATGGCCATATTTGTTACAAGTGATGAGAACTGCATCAAACGTCTCTGCTGTTGTCTCTGGTCCTGGGACTGTGTGTGACTTTCAGGTTCTCCCCTCTGCGTATCTGGATTTTCATTATTTTCCTGATGCACAGGAATTTAACTATTGCAATTGTTATAAGGGGAGAGAGAAATAAACCACATTTGACAGCCGAGAAGAACCGTCCCTGGATTGTGACAAGGTGCCTTCTCACAGCTTCTCCCCTTGGCTCCTGGGTTTGCCCTCTGGGGTCACAGAGGACACGACGGCATTCTTCCCCCCACCTACCTTCAGTGATTTGAGGATGGTAACCCGAGGCGTCTTCATCATTCATCCATTCCCGTTTCTCATCCCACGAGTGTTTATGGGGCTTAAACTTAACGCAAGATCGACCCTCATAGCAGATGTTTAAGTGTACATTACAGTACTGTCAGCTGTAGGCACTGCCGCATGGCAGGTCTCTATGCAGTTTCAGTGAAGTGAGACGCGTAAGCCCATCCTTTGAAATACTCTGGGGGTGGCGGGAAGTGGGGCGCCGGCACTCACCCGCCTCGTGGCCCTCCTGCGTGTGGCTGTGGGGCCGCAGCCTGCCAGCCACACCAGCTCCTTTTCCCTCCCAGGCTCCTGAGCCTGGTGTGTGTCTACCCAGAGGAAGGCATTAGCTTCTCCACCAAGCTCCCGTGGCACATCCACATCAGTGACCTGGACGCCATGAAAGGCCAGTGTGGTCACAGCTCGCCCTTGCCCTCTGCCACCACATGTCTACCTCCCCGCAGCCAGCCCAGGCCCTGGACACACAGGCCCCGGACACACAGGCTCAGGACACAGAGACCCTGGACACACAGGCTCAGGACACAGAGACCCTGGACACACAGGCCCTGGACACACAGGCTCAGGACACAGAGACCCTGGACACACAGGCTCAGGACACAGAGATCCTGGACACACAGTCTCAGGACACAGAGACCCTGGACACACAGGCTCAGGACACAGAGACCCTGGACACACAGGCCCTGGACACACAGGCTCAGGACACAGAGACCCTGGACACACAGGCTCAGGACACAGAGACCCTGGACACACAGGCCCTGGACACACAGGCTCAGGACACAGAGACCCTGGACACACAGGCTCAGGACACAGAGACCCTGGACACACAGGCTCAGGACACAGAGACCCTGGACACACAGGCTCAGGACACAGAGACCCTGGACACACAGGCTCTGGACACACAGGCCCCGGACACACAGGCCCCGGACACACAGGCCCTGGACACACAGGCCCCGGACACAGAGACCCTGGACACACAGGCCCCGGACACAGAGACCCTGGACACACAGGCCCTGGACACACAGGCTCAGGACACAGAGACCCTGGACACACAGGCCCTGGACACACAGGCCCTGGACATACAGGCCCTGGACACACAGGCCCTGGACACACAGGCCCCGGACACAGAGACCCTGGACACACAGGCCCCGGACACAGAGACCCTGGACACACAGGCCCTGGACGCACAGGCTCTGGACACACAGGCCCTGGACACACAGGCTCAGGACACAGAGACCCTGGACACACAGGCTCTGGACACACAGGCCCTGGACATACAGGCCCTGGACACACAGGCCCTGGACACACAGGCCCCAGACACAGAGACCCTGGACACACAGGCCCCGGACACAGAGACCCTGGACACACAGGCCCTGGACACACAGGCTCAGGACACAGAGACCCTGGACACACAGGCCCTGGACACACAGGCTCTGGACAGAGGCCCTGGACACATAGGGCTGGACACACAGGGCTGGACTTAGGACAAGGTGGGCCAGGCGCTCACCTCAGGGGCAAAATCAATGGAGGTGCCAACAAACACGGTCATCGAGACAGATAACACTTTAATGCAATGTATTTTAAGTCGAATTGCGTGCAAACAATCCATGATGAACCAACATTTCTAAATGAAGACAGGACCAGGAATGATCAGGAATATGGATGTGCCGTGCCATAAGGGACCCTGGAGCAAAAGCCGGCATCAAAACATGGGTGATGGGGGGTGGCCTCGGCATCGCAGGAGGTCACACCCCTGTCAGGGAATTGCAGCTCCCTCCGGGTGCCTCTGTCTTCTGATCTGCTGGATTACTGCATCATCAGCCTGGAGTCTTCCTCGTCTTAGAGAGGAGAGACTGTGCTGAAAGGTCTCAGGGAGCTGCGCTGGACCACACAGGATGCACACCACAGGGCCGCTGCGGCTCCTGGGCTGGCTCTGCACTGCTGGTCATCCTCGTTCAGAAACCCCCATGGCTGGTGCCTCAGCTTGCACCCCAGCCTCCAGCCCTGGCTGTGCCCAGACACCCAGCCCAGTGTGGCATATGTGGCTGGAATCCATATTCCACGAGGCAGCAAGGAAGGAAACCAGCATGCTGTGTGGGTGGGTGTGTGGACTATGTTTAATTGATTAATCAGCTGAAAGCCGTGTGGAAGGCAGGTTTTGCGGAAGCCACGTGTGCTGCGTGGGGTCTGTCAGTTTAGCTGCTAATATAAATTTGCTCAGCTGTGACAGACACAGGGTTGTTCTGGCCGAGAGAAAAAATAAACGCCTGGCCCTTCGTTTTCTTGCCGACAGAGCTAAATGCTCTCCAGGGCCTGCCTGAGGCATCGGGCAGCCACGGGCACCGCCTCTGGGAAGATCAGCGGTTCTGGGGCCCAGCCTGTGTTGGAAACCTGCTCCACTCCTTTCCAGCCACTTGACCTTGGCCACATCTCAGGAAGGGGAAAGAGCCCTGCCCACTTGTGGGGTGCTAGGGATTGAAGGAGGGAGGGCTTTGAGGGGTCAGGGTCTGGGGAATGTGTGGATGCAGCTTGTGGGATAAGCCCTTGGGTGAGTGGCTGGAGCCTCCACCATGGCTGGCAGGAATGTAAAATGTTGCAGCCCCTTTGCAAAACAGCCTGATGGTTTTCCTTAAAAAGTTAAACACAGAGCTACTGCAGAACCCAGCACTCCCATGCCTAGGTATGTACCTAAGAGACTTGAAAACCTACATCCATGCAAAAACTTATGTCCACAGCAGCCTTATTCATAATAGCCAAAAGGTACATTCCACCCTAAGTCTATCAATAGATGAATGAATAAGCAAAAGGCACTCTTCATACAGCGGAACATTATTCAGCTGGAAAAAGGAGTGAAGCATTGGCACACACCACAATACGGATGCACCTTGCAAACACGCTGATGAAAGAAGCCAGACTCAAAAGACCACACACTGCATGAGTCCATTTCAACGCCACATCCAGGAGAGGCAAATCCATCAAGGCAGAAAGTAGATGTGGGGCTGCTTAGGGACAGGGGTCAGGGCAATAGGAAGGTAAAGGGTGTGGGGTTTCTCTGTGAGATGATAGAAATGTTCTACAATTGATTGTGATAAAGGTTGCACAACTCTGAATATACTAAAAATTATTGAATTGTACCCTTTAAAGTATGAACAGATAGGCACGCAAGTTATAGCTCAAAAAAGCCGTTACAAAAAAAACACAACAACTTGATAGTTGACCCTGTTCACCCTGTATCTGTTGTTATTTTGGTGTTGTAGAATTTCATGAACAACTAAATGCCAAAAACAAAGCACTAAAATGGGAATAAATGTTTAAATCAATTCCTAGTTTATTTCTTTAAAGGTAATTAGGTTGTCATCACCTCCTCCAGGGTCAGTGAATGGGGTCAGGACTCCTGGGTTGCCACCGACTGCCCTGGGACAGCAGGGGCTCTGCTCCAGCTCTCTGAGCAGCCCCATTTGCATGTGTAAGAGGAAGGCACTGCCCCAGCTCTCCCAGGCTGCCAGGGGATGAAAATCTGTGCAGTTTAAGAAGGGGTTCAGGGTGAGAACCCACAGCTGGGGGCCAGCTGGATTCCCAGGGACCCCAGGTTCTGAGAAGGCAGTGGAGTGGGAGCAGGGAGATGTTTGAGGGGCTGTGTTGCCCACCCTGGGAGTCGATGAGCCCCACCGTGTGCAAGTGAGACGAGGCTCTCCTAAATAGCTGAGCACTTCAGGCCTCCCCACCCACCTCTGCAGCCTCCCGGGGCCGCTGGGAGGATCTATGGTGACAAGAAGCCTGGGGGAGGCTGAGCCGTCTCTGGCCTCTCTCAAGCCGTGCACAGGCACCCACCAGGATGGCGAGGGGAGCAGTCAGCCTGCGGCACACGCAGAGAAGAGCCAGGGTTGATGACGGTAATCACAGCGACAGTTACCAGCTGCAGCCAGGCCTCAGTCCCCACCCCAGCCAGCCTGCCTGCAACACACGCAGAGGAGAGCCAGGGGTGATGACGGTAATCACAGCGACAGTTACTGGCTACGGCCAGGCCTCAGTCCCCACCTGAGAAGGACTCCCAGCCCCAACCCACCACCCCAGCCCCACCGGGCTCCCATCCTGACACCTCCAGATTCCCTGTCCTCTGTGCCCTGCAGGGAGTCAGCTTCCTCCTCTAAGAAGCCTCTACTGATGAGCACTACCCGGGCTGTCTTCCCCAGGCCTCACTCGTGCAGCATGGGTGCCAGCCAGCCTTGTGCAAGGCACTGTTCTTGGCCTTGCCCTAACCAGAGACCCAACTGCAAGACCCCTCCAGGAATGCCCAAGCCCAGGGAGGGGGACGAGGCAGCAGCAACCAGGCAGTGAAGAGAGAGGCATGGAGCATGGAGGCTTCCCAGAGGAAACTTCAGGCATCAATCCAAGACCTGGAAGTTGGGAGCCCTTGGGTGGGGGGTGGGGAGTAGAGGAAGGGAGGGACAGGGGCCTTGTGTTCTAGGCAGAGGGTCAGTGGCACCCTGCACCCTGAGCCCTACGAGCGCTCAAGTGGGACCGGAGGGTGTGGAGCCGCGGAGCTGGGGACGGGCGCCCAGACCACCTGGGCCCAGACTTGTCCTGGAGTTTGGTCTTTAGTCCTTGAGTCAACAGAGAGCACCACGCCAGGTGCCGGGGCCCCCACCCACCACAGGAGTGGTCACACTGTCTACTCTCAGCACTGAAACTTTCGGAGGCAGTGCTTCTCAGGACGCAAGGGAACTCTGCAAAGTGCAGCGTGGGTGCAGGTGGTCTGGGGAGGGGCTTCCTTCCAAGTCAGGAGGATCAGACCCTAGACAGCGACTTTGACTCCCGAGTCCTTTGCAGGACTTGCTCCCACCTGCTGCCTGGGAGGGGGCGGGCATCAGGCGGGTCTGCTCATCCCACGGGAGGAAGTGAGGCCCGGGGCCTGGTACAGGCAGCACAGAAGAAGCCCAGGTTCCAGCTGCAGCACCTGGCCCGGGGCCGGGGGCCTTCCTTCCACCCCACCTGCCTCGGGCAAGCTCAACTCCAGTGTTGTAGGCCCCCGGGGACCTCGCAGCAGTTTCCAACATACCCAGTCGAACAAACCTTATTTATGTTTGTTTTTCTCTTTGCAGTGGTTTCTGTCAGCACTCGTGATAGATGGGTACATGCTGATGGATTTTTCAATCTGCTCCCCATAAAAAGATTGTATTTTGACGCGTTTAATGCTTTGTTGTAGAGTGTGCAGCCCTGCTGTGAAAATTACTGAATAAATATCTACAGCCCTGCGGGGTTGAGAAGGCTGTGGTCATGAAACCCAAGGATGGTCACGCCCTTTCTCCCCAGGACTGGCAAGAGGAGGGGAGCAGCTTCCCCGGCTGCTGGGCCTTGTGCTGGATGCCCACTGAGAAAGTCCTTGGGCTCTGCGTATGGGAGCTGCATCCTCACCCTAGTCCCCTGAGCTGACCCTACTGGAAGCCAGTGCCCACCAACTGTTTCCTGGCTCTCAGCTCTAGGCTCTCAGGCTACTGGCTTTGGAATGAGGTGGATTGGGGCTGGAGGGGCAGACATGGAGAAGAGAGTGAGTGAGAGGCCAGGCACTGTGGATCAGTCTTCAGCTCCCTGGAGTTGGAGGATTTATCATCAGCCATGGGGGAGGCCTCATTTTTGTACACCAGAGGGACAGACGGCTGCTCTGCTGTGGGAGCAAAGTCCTGAAGAACATCAGCATGCAGCCCTCGCACAGCCCCCCGCCCCCCACACACACACATACACATGTGCACATAAACACAGATACACTCACACTCACAGATACGCATGCACACACAGATACACACATGCGTGCACACAGAGATATACAGGTGGGCACACACACAGATACATAAACGTGTACACACACAGACACTCACAGGTACATATGCACACACGGATACACACATGCACACACAGAGATACACATACATGCACACAGACACAGATATGCACTCAGACACACACAGACACAGATACACATGCACACACAGATATACACACGTACACATAAAGAGATATACACAGAGACACAGATACACACTCAGACACACACATTCACACACAGAAACACATGCACACACACATGCACACAGACACACATATACACATACCACACACATTCACAGACATAACAGAGATGCACGCATATGCACACACCAGGTGGCCCACCCAAGTGGGGCTACCAGATATCGACTCACCACAAAGCCCTGGCTGGGGAGCTGAAGCTTTGGGGCCACACCTAGGACACCGTCAGGCTCAGAGGGCCAAGCAGTGACTGTGCCCACAGGGCAGACCCTGAAGGGCTGGGATGCGGGAGAGTTAACTGAGGCACATGGCAGGTGTTCTGGGGGGACAGACCCAGGTGAGAGACCTTGTTGAGCCCCACCCCTGGGAGGACAGAGCAGAGAATGTGATGCGGGCTCTGGCTGGGGGATGAGGCCCCACGGAAGCTGCCAGGGTGTGGCAGAAATGGCCAGGGCAGGGGCAGGAGCCGAGGCTGGAGTTCATGGCCTTGTATTGGCAGTGGGCACAGTGGCAGTTCACAGATCCCGTGAGCCTCTTCCTTCTCTGGAAATGCAGAAGGCACCCAGGGAAAATGAAAAATGATGACGACAACTCCATGCATGGCCCTGGGCTAAACACTTTACAGGGCTTATGTTTTTTAATCTTCATAACAACCTTAAGGGGTATGTAAGCATTAGTATTACCCTCATTTTACAGATGAAAACACCAAGACACAGAGAGGCTAAGGAACTTTCCCAAGGTCACAAAGACATTAAGTGCTGGGCCAGGGTTCAAACCTGGGCTTTGCAAACAGGAGCTCAGGCCCAGAGTCCTGTGCTCTTCAGCCTCTGCCCCAGGCCCTGGAAGTCCCCTGAGGCTCAGACAACTCCCGCCTAACTGCCAACAAGAAGCCCCAAGCACTGGAGGCTTGTTTTCAGCAACGAAAGCACCAGAGCAAGGGATGACGAAGGATTGCAGGCAGGTTCAGCCTAGCAGGGAACTCTCCCAGGCTAAGTCTACCCCATCAGCCACTGGGCTCTGCTCCTCCGGCCCTCCCTGGCTCCAGCACCCGACTCCCCACCAGCCCTCCCCACCAGCTGCTCAGCAAGCCTGACAAGGGGGCTTCCGGCGTAATCCTGGTGAATAATTTATCATTTGTTCCTGAGCAAGGGGAGGAAATATAAATCTCCTGTTCTATGAGCGTGGCAAACAACACGCCTGTGTGTGTGCGTGTGTGTCTTTAACCACATAAACTGCTCCTCTGATCTCATCTGGAATAAATTACCCATAATGAAGGTGGTGGGTTACTTGCAAACAACACTTTGAATCCTGCTATCTCCACTCATAACAAGCCTCTTGCCGTGTAGGCTTTATCCATTATTATTTTGAGCCAGTTGCTCTTGTTTTTAATACAAAGAAAAAAAAGATCCATTTTGAGTAAACACAATGTACAGTCTCAGGTTTGGGCATTTGGGAGAGGGGAGTATCTGTTCTAGGGACTCTCCAAGCTGCAATGCCGGGGGCAGGAGCTGGCCTACCATGGCCACCGAAAGAGGTTTGAGGGGAGACTTCACTACTTGGAGTTGCTGGGTCCAGGCAGCCCCTGGCCTCTGCTCCTAGAGGCTGCCGTGGAACCTCCATGCTCACACCTAGGGTCACACAAACACCGTGACTCTCATTTTGCAGCTGAAAACTCCCCTGCCCTGTTTCCCATGGCTGCAGACTCCTAGAAGGAGGGAACGTGGGTTCTGGTCCCCATTCTGCCAATGACCCACACTTGACCTTGGGAAGGTCCCTTTCTCCCCCAGGGTCTTAGTTTTCCCTCTATCAAGAAGGGAAAGAACTGTTTCTCCCAGGTCAGGGAGGGGCTGAAATAAGCTCACAGATAGGAACGTGCTTTGGAAGCCATGGTGCTTTTACCCGCAGAAGGTGGATTTTCCATTTTGTGCTGACTTCATCACTACAAATGGGAGACACAGGTGTCCTCCCAACAGAGGAGTCTGGGTCACACAACTCTGACGGAGGGTGGAACCAGTGAGGCGGCAGTGCTAGGGCGGTTCTTCAGCGCTGCCTCTCTGGCTCTGTTGTGGCTGCCGCATGTGGTCACCTACCCATCAGTGCTGCCTGGCCAGACCTAGGCCAGAAATGGTGGGTCTCTCAAGGGTCCTGGGTCTTCAGGCAGGTCTCTGAAGGCAGAATCAGGACTGGAAGGTCTCTCAGCCTGGGACCTTGCTTTCCAGTATCCACCCCATAGTCCTGCTGAGAGGACTCAAGGAAACACCCCACAAAGGGTGCTTCATACAGTTCCTGGCCCACGGTAGCATCAGCTTGGCCCTGATGGAAGTTGTTGTCAACAACAAATTGCTGCAAAGGTCACTTGCTTTAGGGGCCTCTTGGAGACCACTGTTTCACACTTCTCTAACAGTGGAAATTCTCACACTACTATCCAGGTGTTCAGCCCATGACAGCATTCAATAACCCTCTGTGGAATAGACGATGATGGTGGTGATGATGGTGATGATGGTGGTAATGAGGATGGTGGTAATGGTGATGGTGGTGATGATGGTGGTGGTGATGATGATGATGGTGATGATGGTGGTGATGATGGTGATGATGGTGATGATGGTGGTGATAGTGGTGATGATGGTGATGATGGTGGTGATGATGGTGATGATGGTGGTAATGGAGGTGATGATGGTGATGATGGTGGTGATGATGGTGATGATGGTGATGATGGTGATGATGGTGGTAATGGTGGTGATGATGGTGATGATAGTGGTAATGAAGATGGTGGTAATGGTGATGGTGGTAATGATGGTGGTGGTGATGATGATGATGGTGATGATGGTGATGATGGTGGTGATGATGGTGATGATGGTGGTGATGATGATGGTGGTGATGGTGGTGATGATGGTGATGGTGGTGGTGATGATGATGATGGTGATGATGGTGGTGATGATGGTGATGATGGTGGTGATGGTGGTGATGATGATGGTGGTGATGGTGGTGGTGATGATGATGATGGTGATGATGGTGGTGATGATGGTGATGATGGTGGTGATGGTGGTGATGATGGTGATGGTGGTGATGATGGTGGTGATGATGGTGATGGTGATGATGGTGATGGTGGTGATGATGGTGATGATGGTGGTGCTGGTGATGATGGTGATGATGGTGGTGATGGTGGTGGTGATGATGGTGATGGTGGTGGTGATGATGGTGATGATGGTGGTGCTGATGATGATGGTGATGATGGTGATGATGGCGGTGCTGATGATGATGGTGATGATGGTGGTGATGGTGGTGATGATAGTGGTAGTGGTGATGATGATGATGAACAGTCTTCATTTAGTAGTGGTGATGGTGATGATGATGGTGGTGATGATGGTGGTGATGATGGTGATGGTGGTGGTGATAGTGGTGATGATGGTGATGATGGTGGTGATGATGGTGATGATGGTGGTAATGGAGGTGATGATGGTGATGATGGTGGTGATGATGGTGATGGTGGTGATGATGGTGATGATGGTGGTAATGAAGATGGTGGTAATGGTGATGGTGGTAATGATGGTGGTGGTGATGATGATGATGGTGATGATGGTGGTGATGATGGTGATGATGGTGATGATGGTGATGATGGTGGTGATGATGGTGATGGTGGTGCTGATGATGGTGGTGATGGTGGTGATGATGGTGATGGTGGTGGTGATGATGATGATGGTGATGATGGTGGTGATGATGGTGATGATGGTGGTGATGGTGGTGATGATGGTGGTGATGATGGTGGTGATGATGGTGATGATGGTGGTGATGGTGGTGATGATGGTGATGGTGGTGATGATGGTGGTGATGATGGTGATGGTGATGATGGTGATGGTGGTGATGATGGTGATGATGGTGGTGCTGGTGATGATGGTGATGATGGTGGTGATGATGATGGTGATGATGGTGATGATGGCGGTGCTGATGATGATGGTGATGATGGTGGTGATGGTGGTGATGATAGTGGTAGTGGTGATGATGATGATGAACAGTCTTCATTTAGTAGTGGTGATGGTGATGATGATGGTGATGATGGTGGTGGTGATGATGGTGATGGTGGTGGTGATGATGGTGATGATGGTGAGGGTGATGATGGTGATGATGGTGGTGCTGATGATGATGGTGATGATGGTGGTGATGATGGTGATGATAGTGGTAGTGGTGATGATGATGATGAACAGTCTTCATTTAGTAGTAGTGATGGTGATGATGATGGTGGTGATGATGGTGATGGTGGTGGTGATGATGGTGATGATGGTGGTGCTGATGATGATGGTGATGATGGTGGTGATGATGGTGATGATAGTGGTAGTGGTGATGATGATGATGAACAGTCTTCATTTAATAGTGGTGATGGTGATGATGATGGTGATGATGGTGGTGGTGATAATGGTGATGGTGGTGATGATGGTGATGGTGGTGGTGGTGATGATGGTGATGATGGTGGTGCTGATGATGATGGTGATGATGGTGGTGCTGATGATGGTGGTGATGATGGTGATGATAGTGGTAGTGGTGATGATGATGATGATGATGATGATGATGATGATGATGAACAGTCTTCATTTAGTGGACACTTGGTATAAGCCTGACCCCAGGGCTAAGCACCTTAAATACATTACCTCATTTAATCGTTTCATCAATTCTTGAAGAGAAGTTACTAGCCCTCTTTCCAGATGAAGAAACTGAGTCTCACAGAGGAAGAAGAGCTTGCCAATGGTCAGAAAAACCCAGTTTTGTCTGACTCCATTCTCAGGCTCTAAGCTACCATGCTAGAATGCCCATCAGGCAGGAATGCCTCCAAAAAAATAACCCAAGCTATCCTGCCTACTACCATGGCCAAGCACTATTCCAAGTCCCTTATACCCATCACACCATCTGAAATGATCGTCATAACAATTGTGTGAAATGGGTAACTTTATCACTTTTTCACAAATGAGAAAATTAAGGCCAGAGAGAGGAAGTAATTTGATTGACTGCTTAAAAAGTGGATGGATGGATGGATGGATGGATGGATGGATGGATGGATGTACCTATGATCTGGATGGATGGGTGATTGGACGGATGGATGATTGGATGGTTGGATAAATGGATAGTTGGTTGGTTGGACGAATGGAGGGATAGATGATTGGATACATGGATGGATGATGGATGGATGGATGGATGTGCATATGATCTGGATGGATGAGAGATTGGATGGATGGATGGATAAATGGATAGTTAGTTGGTTGGATGAATAGAGGAATAGATGATTGGATAAATGGATGGATGATGGGTGGATGGATTGATGAATGGATGGATAAACGGATGGATGGATGACCACCCCTTCAGGGCCCATACCTAGCTACAGATGAAGGCAGAGAAGGCCTAGTGAGTGAGGCTGATGGCACCACTGACCAGCATGCAAATGTCCCTGGGCTGGCTCTTGGTTCAGCAGGTCTGCCCTAAGAGGCTGTCATTAATGATGATGCAACTATAAAGCAGCAAAAGAGCAACCATTTCAATAAAATATGTAAATATCTGGGCAGGTGCCAGGCTACAGTTTAAGTCTCCTAATGGGAAGCATCTCCTACATGGCCATGGGAAAGTCCAGCTCACCAGGTGAACAAGTGGCACTAATGAGACTGCCATGGGCTATGTTTGCCTCCCCAGGAGTCAGACACAGGCCCTTAATGGCAGCAAAGTCAGAGTGGCAAGGTCCCCTTCTATAGAAACAGAAGACGTCTGTAAGCCTCGGATTTGACTCCCCACATACCAGCCACCCTTGCATGGTGGCTGTTAAAAGCAGTCTTGGGAGGCTTTGAATACCTCAAAGTAACGAGGTGATTTCTATGAAAATACAAGGTTGCCTGGTTGGCCTTGTCCCATCAGGGCCCCAGCACCCAGAGCGCCCACTGGCCTGGAACTGGCACTCATTGAGTAGCCCGTGAACTGGCAGCCAGCTCCTCCTCTGTGCATCGGCCTCCCCTGGGCCACACATTTCCAGGGCCCCCCGTGATGCTGTGGTCATCAAGATGGTCCCAGGACCATCTCCCCTGGTCAGGGAGTGACTCAAGACACGTAAGTGCCTGCTCCACCATCATCCTCAGGGTGAGCAGGGCAGCAAAAAGAGGTCCCTTGCGGCCCAGCTGCCTAGGGCCCCAGGTTTATGAGCACCAATTAGCCATGTGGGCCATGCCTGGCTGCTGAACAGGGTGGCAGCTACTGGCTTATCCTCCTTGCCTCAAGAATTGGGCCATAGTCAGAGTTCAGTAAAGGTTGGAGTGAACAAGTGCATGAGCGAGTGACTACGTGAACAACTGAACATGTTTGCTTCAGACGTTTCCTTCCTTCAAGTCAGTTACGATAGTTCTTTGTTTAGCCAGGACTTTTTTTCCTCCTCGTCTTTTGGAGCGAACATGGAAAGGGACTGCTCACCTGCAGGAGGAGCCCCAAGTCCAAATGCCTGGTGTCGACGGATGGCAGGCGGCAGCCCCTGGTCACTTGCCCATCTCTCCCTGCCCTCAGGCCTGGCCCAGCCCTCTCTGACCAAGGCAAACAGCGGCACTGATGGAGGATTGATGAGGTGCAGGGGCCAGAGCAGGTGCAGGGGTGCTGGGTGGATGCAGGAAGGCTGGGTGGAGGGGGGATGCTGGGTGGGTGCTGAGGCCTCCACGAAACTGCCATTTCTCTGGAAAGTGTGTGAATTTCCATTCACTGTGCCCACAGCACCCTTCATCCCCACTTTACAGAGGAACCTAGTCGAGGACAAAGCACTCAGTGAACACCGGCAGAATAAGGCCACATCCATGGCGGCCCGCCCGTTCGCCTCAGGTAAGTTCCCCGTGAACTGACACCAGCTTTAATTCCATGCATATTTGTGTGATCACTAGTTGGATTTCTGATCCCTGCTGGACTGTAACGGCCAAGAGAGCCCATGCCTTGCTCCACCCTCAACCCCAGCCGCTGGCACAGAACCTGGCACCTAATGAATAAATGACGCTTCGTGAGTAGGTCATGAAAGCATCAGTGAATCTTTGTAGAACTCACATCGCTAGACTCGTATGACCCTCAAGGGTAAAAACTGAGTATATTCCATCTCAAAATCACCCGAATTCGATATAGTGCTTGACACTCAATCAATGTTTAGATTCTGAATTTAATTCAAATTTCCCTGGCCAGCCTCTTAAGTGAAGGCAGAAAACATTGTTCATGGCTGAAAAAAAAGTTAGGAACAAATTTTAAGCAAACAAACTAAAGCCCGTGGGGTAGAGCAGCTGAGAGGGGAGCATCTGGAGGGGAGGCTTTTCATAATTCATATTTTAAAACGCCAGGCTCACCATCCCTCCATGTTCTCATGTTTAATTAAAAACGGTGAAACATTAACTGAAGCATCTCCCAGCCTCCTGGCTCTGAGGCACCCAGGAAGTAAGAAACGGGTCAGAGCAACTTCACGCTGTGGAAGGGCCCTAGGCTGGAGGGAAGGAACCGTCAGGGCAGTTCTCCCAGCCAAGACTTGGTGGGGCCTTCGGGAGATGGAAAGCTGGCCTCTCAGGGCAGAGCCTCTAATGGCATCCTGTGGAAGCCCCTCCAGCCTCAGACACTGTGCACATGTATGTGCATGGGGGCACATGTGTGCAGTATGTGTACGTGCATATGTGTGAGGATGTGTGTGCATGTGAGAGTGTATATGTGTGTGCATGTGTGTGAGGGCGTGTGTGCATGTGCGAGTGTATATGTGTGTGCATGTGTGTGAGGGTGTGTGTGTGCATGTGCGAGTGTATATGTGTGTGCATGTGTGTGAGGCTGAATGTGTGTGCATGTGCATGGGTGTGCACGTGTGTGAGGGTGCATGTGTAAGGATGCATGTGTGTGCACGTGTGTGCATGTACGTGTGTGCACATGTGTGTACGTGTGTGCACATGTGTGAGGGTGCATTGTGTGGGGCTGCAGTGGGTGCACATGTGTGTGTCTGCGTGTGTGTGAGGCTGTGTGTGTGAGGCTGCGTGTGTGTGCATATCTATAAGAGTGAATGTGTACGTGTGTGCACGCGTTCATGACCATGTGGGATTGTGGTTGGGTGTGTTCGTTCATGTGCATGTGTGGGCGTGGGTGGTCTGTGTGCCCAATTCCAATTCCCAACTCGAGCTGAGCTCACCTCGTAGCGCAACCTGCACTCCTGCTGGTTGATGTCTCACCTCGGCAGGGAAAGACCACCCAGGGAGGGCTTCATCCAGAGAAGCAGCCAAAATACAGAGGGGAGAGATTTCCGGGGCGGGTGAGTGGCTCAGATGAGGAAGGCAGAGAGCTCGGCCAGGACTTAGGGCCCTGGCGAGGAGGCCGAGCATCCCTGCCCTCGGCACTCAGCAACAGACACAGGATGCACGTGTGCCTGGGGGCATGTGGTGCAGTGTGTGAATGTGCATGTGTGCGAGGGGATGTGTGTGCAAGTGTATGCACGTGTGTGCAGGGGGCACGTGTGTGAGGGTATATGTGCGTGTGGGGGGGGTGTGCGAGGGGATGTGTGTGCAAGTGTATGCACATGTGTGCAGGGGGCACATGTGTGAGGGTATACGTGCGTGTGGGGGGGGTGTGCGCGTGTGTGTGCATATGTTTGAGGGTATGTGTGTAGCAATGCTGGCTGCAGCAGGATGTGTCCGCCCTGGGCTAAGTCAGCACACTTGCCTCCCCACCACGGCAGGGATGAGGGTCCATGCCTCTCAGGTGCCGTGGGAGTCCGCGACGCCCCTCCAGGATGTGCCCAGTAGGTGGCCACAGGTCCCTGCAGCTGCGTTTCCCTGCCTCCTACCTGACAAACCACGTTCCTGTGAGAATAAAACGTGACAACGTTGGGCGTGGACTCGGCTTTCATTTGTTCATTCAGCAAACACATCTCAGTGGCTCCTGGGTGGGGAGTTAAGCGAAGAGGCCTGGGACCTGGATGGGCTCAAGCTCCAGCAGGAACGTGCACAGGACCCCGAGTTCCCACAGCTCGGCCGCCAGAGCTCCCTGGATGTCCAGGGCCCACTCAGGAGGGTCGCAGAGGCTTCCGAGCGCTACGGCCTGGGCTTTGAATAATGAGAGAGAACTGGACACAGGCACAAAAAAGATAGGACTCCAGGCCAGGCGCAGTGGCTCATGCCTGCAATCCCAGCACTTTGGGAGGCTGAGGTGGGCAGATCATGAGGTCAGGAGATCGAGACCATCTAGGCCGACGTGGTGAAACCCCGTCTCTACTAAAAATACAAACATTAGCTGGGCGTGGCGGTGCATGCCTGTAGTCCCAGCTACTCAGGAGGCTGAGGCAGGAGAATTGCTTTAACCCAGGAGGTGGAGGTTGCAGTGAGCCGACATTGCGCCGCTGCGCTCCAGCCTGGGGACAGAGCTAGACTCCGTCTCAAAAAGGAAAAAAAAAAAAAGAGTCCAGGACAGAAGCCACAGCAAAGCCCACAAGAAGGGGAGAGGGGAGGCCTGAGAGGGGAACCCAGTTACTGGCAGCCACAGAGACTCGACTCAGCCAGAGAGGGCCTCACTCCTCACCCAAGGCCAACAGCGCTCAGACCCAGGTCAGCGCTCCAAAGGGAACGGTGGAATCAACCAACAGCAGCTGAGCGACAGGAGTGTGGTCAGCCTGCTCAGGCATCCCAGCAGAGGGGCCACGGGGTTCTCGAGGTCCTCTCCTCGCCCAGACCTTCCCAGCAGGGCCAGTACTGTGCACGATTCCAGATGACGCCGTTGACGTCATGTCTCAGATGACAAGGCCTCCCAGAAGAATGCAGTACACAGCCTGCACAGCTGTGCATGGAAGTCCTGGGGCCAGCCCTGTCCCAGCCCCTGCAGCTAACCCTGGTGTGGGGAGCCCCTTGCCCACATCCACGCACCCCAACTCTGAGCAGCTCCAGGCACCACCCTTGACCTCCGAAGACGCTGTGTGTGATCGGCAAGTCCACAAACATCCATGAGCACAGCCTGCCCATTGCAGTGTTGTTCATAAAAGTGGAAAACACCCTTCCCTTCCACTACAGGAGAACGGGCATGCAAATGATGGCACGGGCTTGCAGCAGATGCCAAGATGCTGCTGTGGAAGCTCATGCCCAACAGACGGGACGGGCATTCACTGTGCACTAGAGAGTGAGAGGCAAGGGCAGTGGGCGTGCCTCATTTTTGTGAAAACGTACATTTAAGTTTATAAGGCACATGGAAACGTCTGGAAGGCTCTGTACCACACCTGTCATGAGATTATTTCTAGGCAGTGAGATTAGAGATGACTTTCCCCTTTTTCATCTTATTTTTTTTTTATTTTAGCTTGCAGGGGCCTGGTTGGCTGGGAGCTCTCCCACACGTTCTGCTCTGAGCCTCACCGAGGTGGGGACGGCATGTCCATCACACTCCAGTTGGAGAATAAGCTCCAGGAGGCCAGCGCCGCCACAGACCACAGGCCAGCAAGAAGCAGTGCCTGGATCAGCCCCAGCACCTAGTCTGTCTCCCACCGGGGCTCCACAGAGGCTGGGAAGGCCAGGAGCAGCCCCTAGGAAGCTGAAGCCAAGAATGGTGGTGTGGGGTTGGACACTCTGTTCCCTGACATGCTTGCTGGGAGCAGAGGCCACCTGCCCACCAGGCAGGGTCAGCCAGACCTGAAGCTGCCAACCTTTGTCCTGGAGAGTGGTCATCTTAATGCCACCTGCTCTGTGTGTGTGCCAGCAGGCCCGGGTGGTCCCAATCTTCAACTCCGTCCCCGGGTCCCTACGCATTCACCCACATGTGTAAGGCTGCATGAGACACAGGAAAGGGGACCCCTCGCCAGTAGCTCCCCAGGTGCACCAACTTCTGCCCTTGAACTGCCCCCCCACCCCCGCCAACAGGAAGAAGGCTGGACCACCTCACTCCTGGCTTCTGGGGTCTTCCCGGGTGAGGGCTGGCTACCAAGTACATTACTGCAAGAGACAAGTAGCTCTTTTGCCCAGAAAATAAAGGGCTTAGAAGGGCAAATTAATTCTGGTGCTGCTTAAAGAGAAATAACTGCTTCCGCCCGGGATTTTAATTACGGAGCTCTGCAAGAGCTGTGAACTCTGTTTTTCTTCATTATTTTCAGAACGAGTTCTCCTCCTTCGCCCCCCACTTCCCACCACCACGTCCCTGTTTGCTCCTCGACCTTCTCTTGTGTTTTCCAACCCAGTGACTCAAAGCAAACCAGAGTTGCTGCTGGATGCTTTCAGGGGCTGGATTTTAGCATTCTATTAAAATTTCAATGGATGTCGTGTGAGTTGGGGAATTTCCTATCTGCAGAAACCTTTGCCTTCATTCTAGTTAAGAAAATAAAAAACAAAAAGGCTGTTCCCTGTGGCTCTGTAATCCAAACGCTATAAATTCCAAAGATTAAAGGGAGCCCGGCCCCCCTCGAGACCCCCTTTCCCTGTCGTGGCTGGCAATCAGGCCTCTAATTACGTTTCCTGTTTGCAACTGGCAAATAAAATATTTAGGCAGCCTACGCTGAGTGTTCCAGGCCCGGCCCGGCCCACAGCTGCACTGCCCCCAAACAGGAAGGCACACAGACAAAAAAATTAAATGAAACAAATGGCAGATAAATACAGGCGCGTTGTTTTAAAAATTCATAAACACTAGCCTCTGATGCAATTTATTTTGGTTAACTAGTGAAAAACCCATGTAACTTACTGAAGAGATTCGACTGAAGCATGATTTTTCAAGAAATGCCATTGAACGGCTTCTCCCCGTGTGTGCTGTGGCTCGGCAGGCGCCCGGAATGGGGTGTCCCCCAGGTCCCATCAGAACCTAACAAACAGACAAAGTGGCCAGCAACAGCTGCACAGGGGCTGCACGGATGGGGCGTCCGCTCTGCTGCTGACCAGATGGGCAGGCCCAGTAAACAACCCGCCTCAGTTTCTCCATCTGTGACTTGGGAGCCATCAGCAGAAAGCTCTTGCAGGGCTGTGGGGAGCTTAGTGCACCCATGAGAGCATCACAGGCACGGTGCCCTGCACCTCAGGGGTGCCCTGGGCGGGCAAGTTCTTCTTCCAGCCTGACTGCCCCAAGAAAGGGAAAGGGTGCTTTGCACAGACACCAAATCCACAGTCCAAGCTGCGGTGTAGTTTTGCTGAGATTCTGGAAATTCCTTTCTATTTTGCAAAAAGAGGAGCCAAGTACCAGCACCAGAGGGGTGGCCCGGGGCCCAGGCACCCACCCCACTGAGCTGCAGCGGAGGGCAGCGGGCTCCCTGCAAACTATAACAAGTTGGCTCTGTGGCCCTGTTTGTCAGAGGAGGAGGCTGTTCCCAGGAGACGCGGGCTCCACGGGAGACGTGCCGACTGCGCTCAGCGGGGAGAGGTTGTCGCTCCAGTCCCTAGTGGAGGTCTGTTTGTGCAGGAAGCTGTCATCAGCAGACAGGCTTTTATAGAAAGCCTCACCATTCCCCCCGCACCTAATTTGAGATGAAGGAACTCATTTGCTACGGAAGGCTCTAGAAAGTGGCTGCTGGCGTGGTGGCAGGTGTGTGGGGATGGGAGAGGTGGTAAGAGGTCCAGGGACCCAGGCAGGATGGCCACTTATGGGTGTCCAGGCACCCACAGCTGACCTATGGGGCCCAAGCAAGAAGGACGCCAAGGCCACAGCGGGTGGAAGGGACCTGGTGGGAGACCCAGCTGAGGACAGCAGAGGCCGAGGACAGCAGAGGCTGAGGTACCGAGGCTCGGCCCCACTTCCCCTGTGGTCCCTTGCAAAGCCCCTCCCTCTTCCCAGACTCCTCCCTGCAGAACCTTCTCCATCCGCCCACCGGCCAAGGCTCAGAGGGCTCTGGGGAAGCCGTGCGGGGTGGCAGGGCCCACCCAGGGTCCGGGTGCACCTGCAGGGCAGGCCCCGAGCTGCTCACCTGCCTGCTTTCCTCAACCTCGAAGCAGCCAGGGCTCCCGGGCAGGGCGCCACAGCAGCCTCTATTTACCCCTCTGTAAAATGGGAAGAAAGTTCTCCCCAGGTGAGGCTGTCTCATGGCTCAGTCAGACACTCCAGGCTGATGCTCTGAAGCCACAGGTGTCCCTGTGTCCCCGTCACTAATACTGTCCTCTTTCCTACCATGGACAGAGGGCTCAGCGCCCAGGAAAAGAGCTCCACACTTTTCTAGCATCCCCTCGGGAGCTCTGGTTCCATAGAAGTGGGCGCCCAGTGTCCGATGGGGCTGAGCACAGCATGCGGCTGGGGCCCCTGTGTCCTAGGGATCCGAGAGCACACTGTTGGGCAGCAGCCCCTGGACGGGGCCCACTAGCCTTTGTGCAAACAAAGAAGGAGCTCGTCCCCTGGTACCAGGGCACCCAGCTGGCAAGCACAGGTGGCTAGACCCTGGCTCCCTCATTGGCACCTGCGGGGCCACATCATGACCTTCGTGGGCCCCAGACACCATCCCCCCTGCACCTGATGGGTCCATCGCCCTGCCCAGCCTTGGCTCTCAAGGTGACCTTCAAGGACTGCTGCAAGGACTGCCCTGCCAAGGAGCCTGGCACAGGCTGTTGGACACAACCCCAATTACTGACAGGTTCACAAAGACACCCAAGCTGCAGAGCCTTGGCAGACGGGTAAGCAGCCTGATCTCGTCCAGAAATTCTTGTCCACGTGCACCTCCCAGGAGCCCTCCTTTGGAGATGGCCGAGGCCTGATGCCCCAGAAGTCACTGTGTCCAGCTCCCACCTCTCCTGCCCCTCAGCCCCTCAGTTCCTCCCTGGGAACCACCTGTCAGCTCCCCCAGCCTGGATTTGTGTTTTCACCTGGGAGTGACTTGGGGCCTCTGGTGGCCTGGGGAGATCGGGGAGCTTGCTGGGTCCAGGCACCAGCAGTCACCTCTGTCCCCAAGGAAGGCCCTGCCAAAGGGCCGGGCACCAGGTGCTCCACGTTTAGGCCATGACTAGTTGATGGCTGTCCAGGCTCCCAGTGACACATTCCCCTCCTCTGGGGTTGCCCCGGCTGGGCCTCTGTGCCAGCTGACAGCCAGAAGTCTGGCGACGGAGCCCGGTGGGGTCTCTGCCTGGAGGGGGTCTCTGGGTTTTGTCCCCATGCAGTGGGGGCTCAGGAAGTGCCCCCCAGCTTCCTCCTGCCTCTCAGCATTCCCAGCTGCCAGCCCAGAGAGGCTGGGCTCGAGTGTCCTCCAAGGCCAGTGCCACCGTCCACCAGGTCCCACTGAGCCTCGTGGAGCTGGCGGAGCCACCTGCCCACCTCAGCACTACATCTCCAGCCAGGGCTGAGTGGCAGTGTGGGCACCGCGGCCTGGGAAGGCAGCCTGGGCTCAGAGTCAGGCTTGTGGCTTCGCCTCTCAGCCTGCGTCTCCTCCCCTGTGGGATGGGGGACTCCGTGGCACCCCCATGATGGACAGGATGCCATGGGCCTCAGCCCAGGGGCAGACCTCAGTGTCCTTCCTGTGGCCGCTGCTGGAGGCGCATGACCACAACACAGGTGTGTATTGACGTCACTTTGCATCATGCCTGCGGGAAGGGCCCTCTCGCCCCATGGTCTCAGTGGGGCCTCATCACACCTGGGAGGTAACTGGGGCATCTCAATCTTACAGATGAGTAAATGGAGGCTCAGAGCAGTTACAGGCTGAGGCTGAGACCTGGGCAGGTCTTTGTCATCTTGGAGTCCAGCGCATATGCAGGGCTAGCCTCCAGTGGGCTAGATGGAGCTGCCTCCTACCCGTCCCTGCCCCCAGACACACCCACAGAGCCCCCACATATGCACAAGAGCATGCAGTCACAGGAGTGTGTGCAGGTGTGTGCGTGCATACGCATGCACACACATCCTTGCACAGAATGCACAAGGCACACACAGGCACAGGCGTGTGCACACACATGTCCACACACACGTGCACACACATGCCTGCACGCATACCTCCCGGCTCCACAGAGGGGAGGGGGCATTTCCCAGGCAGGCTATGCTTCTCCAGCAGTGAGTGAACAAAATCTGTGCTCTGGGTGCCCAGAGCCCGGCGATGAGGGGATCTCAACCCCTCCAGGGAGGGGACTCGTCCCCGTCATTGTGCTGACGCCTGAGTCTCCAGAGACCCACCTCGAACTCCGCCAGGCCTTCCTGGGTTCCGGACAGGCCCGCCACGGGCGTGACGCAGTGCCACCTAGCGGACAGCAGGGCTGCAGCGTGGACAGAATGGCCGGACACCCAGTCCTGGGCTGGTGGCTGAGGGAGCAGCCTCACAGGGCAAGAGGGCATGCAACACCTGCATCTTTCTGGCATAAGAACCTCAAGAAAAGCAAAGGAATATAATGCTGTGTTCTTTGGAGCCTCCGAAAGCTCTGTTCACATGGCAGTCGCTGAAAGTTTAAGGGAGCCACCGCCCAATGGGGGTTGGTTTCTTTCTTCCCTGTTTTTAAAGATCTTTTAAAATGTCTAGAGACACCCTGGGATCCAGCGCTGGACGGATGACGCAGGTTTCCGCGCATTTGGGTTCTTGCCTCACCCTCAGCCTCAGCCACAGCCACAGCATGGCTCCCTGGTGGTCTCGGGAGCAGGTGAACAGGGAGGTCCTGCTGTCGTTGCAGACCCCGCTCTCACATCAGCCACTTTGCTGGGTAGGAATGAACTGAGATACTGCAGGGCACCCCCTAAGACCACATCAAGCTCTAATTCCACAGTTATTTTACAAAGAGGATAATGTTCCCCTGAGGACTCACTGGATCATCTGCTCTCGGCCAGGGTGGCTGCAGGGCTGTGGGCAGCTGGTGCCTCTAGACAGGACATCTTCACCCCAAAACCCCAGGCCTGAAGTCCCAGGACCCCTTTCTCACCACAGTGACTGCCAGGTGGCAGGTCAGGTGCAGAGGGGCCCTCTGCACCCCCAACTCTCAGGGGGATGGGATGGGACACCTCAGGGCCTTCATCCCTCCTGTAAGTGGAGGCTTGCCTTTTGCATAGCGTGGCAGGGATCTCACATTCATGCCACACAGCAATTCGTGGGGACCTCAGAGATACGCGGGGAGGGCAAACAAGGCCCGCATCTGGAGTACAGCAGCAGGCTTGGCAGGAAAGATGTAAAGGGCACAGGCCGTCTGTCTCCACCCACAGCCCCTAGAGCCTGCAGGGTCGTGCTGCTGGTGAGAAAGACAGGGGCACCATCACATGCGAGAGACAGCTGTCTGTTGAGAGCCTGCTTGGGCTCCCAGACTCCCTCATCGCCTGACACCCCCACGTGGGGAGGGGGCGATGACCTTTCATGTAGAGGAAGTTGAAAGCTGCTCTTTTTCTTTTTGAATCTCATCTCCACTCAGGGCCACACAGAGAGGCTATTGTGTGTCACTTGCTGGATTAGGAACAGACGGATCCGGGCTTCTATGCTGCCTCTGCCTGGTCCTGGGAGACAGAAGCTCGCACAACCATCTCTCTGGAAGACCTGGGCTTCTCAGACCAGAGGGTCTGCCTGTGTAGGTGTGTGTGCCTGCATACATATGCCTGGGTGTGCACGTCTGTGCTTCACACAAACAAGTGTACATGTGGGCATATGTGTGTGTGTGCCTGCATGTGCAGCTCTGGGTATGTGTGTGTGCATGCATACATATGCATACGTGTGCATTTTGTGTGTGCACACGCGCCTGAGTCTCTCTGCATGTGATGCATTTGTGCATGTGTGTGCCGTGTGCCCGGGTCTGTGTCTATGTATATGCATGTGTGAATATGCATACGTATGTGCATTTGTACACATGTGTGCGTGTGCCTGTATGTGCCTGGCCATGTGCACACACATGTGAATGTCTGAACAGCTCCAGAGGGAGGGCCACCACCCTGCATGGTGGACGTTGGTTTGAGCCTGTGAGGACCACAGCGTCCCCAAAAGCCCCTCAACTACAGCCCAGCCCAACCCAACCCGGAGCAGATCACAGACCCCAGAGATGTCTCCAACCCTCACACATGGCTCCCAAACCCGGGCTATCCTTCACTCTGCAGGGGCGGGCCAGCCCTGCCCACTGCCAGGGACCCGCTCCAAGGCGCCTGCAGGAGGGCCGTGGGCGACAGTGTGGGCGCCCAGCAGCAGGAGGGCCTGTCCTGGTCTGCGCATGAAGCTGGTGCGCTGTCTTCTCCAGGAATTCGCACCTCCGCTCCCCCTCCCCTGCCAGCCAACACCTCCCTCTCAACAGGACCCTTCCTACTGGCTTCTAAACACTTTCAGGTTTCTGCCATAAAAGAGAAAAAAATCTCCCTCCCTCTCTACCCGCTCCGCGCCTGCTCTTTCTCCACTTTTTGCACATCAAACAGCGTGCGTGGAGTCGAGCCTGCTGGCTCTGTTCCGAGCTGCACTTTGGGCATCTGTGGGCTGCCTTGCTCCTTGTGGGGTGGCTTCAAGAGCAGGCCCCAGGGGTGCCTGCAGCAGTGCCGACACCCCTGAGAACACAGGGCACCCCAGCTTTCGGCGCCAAGCACACAGCCAGCAACTGGGCTTGGAAGCTTCCCTGAGATCGACACTGCCTGGAAATGGACTTTGCTGCCTGCATTCAGGCCAGGGGCCGTGTTTGCTCCCCCATTACAAGTTGGCCTCATATTAACATGTCTGAGGACTAAGGCTGGTATTCTAGAACACGCCTTTCACTGATTGTGTTAAATAAAAGAGAAAGATGAAAAAACTCAGGAGAATTGGCGGTACCCGCTGTCCCCGTTTCTCCCCTCCCACCAGCTCCACCGCCCACTCCAATCTGGCACCCAGGCCCGGAGCGCCTCCACCCCCAGCAGCTCCTCCTGGGCCAGGGACCAGTCTCGCCCCACGCCTCTGCAGCCCTGGGGTCACCACTGGCCACTCCCTTCAAGAAGCCTGCTCAGGTCTGGGCGTGGATGATGCCCCTGGTGGCCCTGGGGCACCCCTAGCACCTCCACCTCTGGCCTCATCCTCCAGGCCAGCCTGTCACACCCGGCTTCAGCTCCCACCTGCCCGAGGAGAATGCCCTCAGGCCGCCCTGCAGGCTCTGGGCCGGGGCTCTGCCTCCTCCTCCCAAAAACCCAGCGAGTCCAGACTTCACCCTCCTCCAGCTGCCATCCAGCCCCCCGGCACCCCCAGGCCCAGCTGCTCCCTCCTATCCCACCTGCTCCAATGTACCCTCCACACAGAGAGAATGTGTCACCACACATGCCTCATGGTACCACTGTCCTGCTGGCACTCTTCTCAGGACATGCTGTCCCCTGCCAACCCCACCAGTCTTGCCCCCAGCTCCTGGCCTCAGCCCCTTGGGTCCTTTATTCCATGTTTACTGTACCCACTCCCACAGTCAGACACAGCTTCCGTGTTCCCTGTGCCCAGAACTCCTCTCCCAGGGGGTCAGCTCATCCCCAAGATCTCAGCCACAGTCACCTCCCCCGGGTGTGGCTCCTGACCCTGGAATCAGTCAGATGCTCCGGGACTCGCAGTTTGGGGAGTGGGGCGGTAAGGTCCGTCTCTTGGTGGGCTGCCCAGTGAGCACACTGTTGTGTCCCTGCCCCAGCACCCGGCAGGCACACCCTGGCACTCTGCAGACCCTGTCACTCAGCGAAGGAACACACCCCTCTGTGGGCGAGACCTGCCCACCAAGGTGCACGGTTCTCCTATCTCACTGTTCAGTGAGAAATGGCTGGGAGAGTATCCAGAGAGTATTCAGAGCGCAGGACAGGACGGCAGAGCACGGCAGGGGTCCAGGAGTGCACGGCTGCTTCCAGGCCAAGCTTCTCAAGGCAGCTCTGAAGAGTTGTGACTCAGGAAGGCATCAGGCACTTGCTTGCTGCCAGGCAATGCCTCCTGGCTCCTGAAGGCCTCCTTGATTCCTTACGAGAAACAGGGGCAGGGAAGCGGGCTAGCCTTGGGCCTGGCTTCTGCTCTGCTGGGAATGCTTTCCCCGGACGTCTTCTTGCTATTCGAGTCTCGACCCAAACGTCACCCCTTGACAAAGACACCTGAGCCCCTGCACTCGGAAGTAGCAGCCCCCAGCCAGCAGACGGGCCTCATACACATCACCGTGTCTTACGCTCTTGCCTGTCACCGCCTCCCCTTATCTTCCCCTTTAGTGTATTTACTTCCCGCCACACTTCCCTCCACACTAGAATGTCTGCTCCATGTAGGCAGGTAGTTTGGGTCCTGCACCAAATAGACATGCAATACATGTTTGTTGAATGACTAAAGGAAAGACAATGGTCTTTGGAGATCCTCCTTTCGTGGAGGCCCTGGGCTTGGTGAGGTTAAGATCGGGTAGAATGAGGCGAGCTCCTCAAATCTCTGTGCCCTCCCCAAGCTGAGCGAGCATCCGGAAAGGACAGGGCCTGAGTTCCAGTGTGTGAGCCCCGCCCCGATTGTCATGGGATCCTACTGCCCTGGTCCCAGCTGGTCCTCACCAGCCCCCAGCCCAGTCCACCAGGGAGCAACTCACGGTGGGACAGCTCCATCCTAGAGACTCTTCCAGGAGGCCTGATCCAGGAAACACACTCCAGGAGCTGCTGGTGGTGGCACAAGGCTGGGGAACGCTCAGTTTTCTCACCACCAGCCCCTGAGATGAAAATCACAGGTGGGGAAAGTGAACCCCGGCTCCCAGTCAACAAGGTGCAGGGCGCTGGTGTCTGGGCCACGTTCCCTTCAGATACATGGAGAAGCCCCTCGCTCCTCTCGGGAGGGCCTGGACGCCAGGCGGCGTTTCTGCTGCTCTCCATCTGCAGCTCCTCCCACCTCCTGCCCCCGCCTCCCTGGCAGGACTCAATCTAGCAAGTTGTTCCGCCTTCCCAGGGCCACCCACCCACGCCAACGCCACAGATTCTGATCGAGTCTTTGACTCACTACAGCCCAAGGATTTGCCAACAAGGTCAGAAATTAGCAGGTGGGGCAGAACGAGGTCAGAAATGGGCAGGTGGGGCGGGTGGAGATGCCAGGGACCTGCAAAGAGGGTGCTGGGCCACAGCGGGTAGCATGCACTGACTCCCACCCCACACTGTACCCGGGTTCTAGACAGAGACGAAGGCAGCTGCAGCTAAAGGCATGTGCAGAGATTGGTGTGAGGGTGAGACGGAGGAAAATCGAGCTCAGGAAGCCTCCCTGTGCTCCAACCCAGGCTCAGGCCTCATCTGCCAGCACACTCCCTGCCCTGGCTCAGGCCTAACCCTTACTGGACCCACTTCTCATATGCAAATCCCGGGGGTCTCTGGAGGAGCCCAAGGCCCAGGCCCAAGAATATCAGGATCTGGTGCTTCAGCACAGGGGCCCCACCTCGGGGGTGCTGGGACTCCAGGATCCCCTGTACTGTGGTTTGCAAAGTGCTTTTCCAGGTGGGCTCCCACTCAACCTGAAAAACCCCTGGGAGGGTAGAGCACCCGGCCCTATTTTAAAGAAGAGAAACCTCAAGGAAGTCAGACTCGGCTGAGGTCTCTTGAGGAAGCCGGGGTCACGGGGCCGCTGACACCCACACTGGCTTTTCCAGGGCTCCCAGGTGCCGGGCTGTGGCTCTCCAGGCCGCTGCTGCTGTTGTTCTCTGCACAAGGAAGGGGTGTCAGGAGCAGCCCACCCTTCCCAGCTCATCAGCTCACGGGGTGGGCAGATGTTCCTCCAGCTGTAGGCATCAGCTGCGCGGAACCATGGGGCACTGGAACTGTGCCTTTGCTTAACAGATTTGCCCAGAGATGTCTGTGAAACTGTAAGAGTTCCCGTTAAGCCTACCACACCATAAGCAATAGTACGAGTTCATAAAAGAATGAATATGGGCCAGGCTCGGGGCTGATCAGGGCTCGGCCAAGAGCCAGGCTCAGCACTTACTGTGTGACTGGGATCTGAGCTCGGTCTGGGCCTGGGACCAGGGCTCGGCCTGGAGTGGGCAGAGGCTCAGTCTGGACTTGGGGTACAAAGCAAGAGCTCCCCATCCTGGAAATGGAGCCTCCTCCCTGCACCAGCCAGAGCCCACGTGACCCTCTGTTGTGCTGGGACCTGCACAGTATTTCCAGCAGCTGCCCAACGCGATCCCCCATAAAGCCATAAAGCAGAAACTGACTTTGAAATGGCCCTTTCTCCGCCTGTATCTTAGGACATAAATTTAAATAAAATGGCAATTTAAATGCCTGCGACACCGAGAAGGCAGCATGGACTGTCTCTGCGGGCTGTGCGGGGAGACAGACTGCGGCCCTCAACCCATCATCCTGTGCCACGCGGGCGAGTGTCAGCGCCGGGGCAGCGGGGAGGGCAACCAGCCCTTGGCAAGCGGAAAAGACACCCCTGGGGCCTCTGCCTCTCCCTGCTGAACCCTCTGCTGGCTCGGTTCCCAGGAGGCCCAGAGGAGTACACTCTCGCCTTAGGCAAAGTGCTGCAGTAACTGTGCCTCGGTTTCCCCTCTGGGGAGGTGGGGGAAGACATCATGTCTATGTTGTATACTCTTTGTGAGACTCACAAGGCATCGAGTGGGTTCCCGCCCACCGTAAGCATGTGCCAATGCCCATGCTATGTGTCCAGCTGCAATGGGAGCTCTTGGGGGCAAGCACCCAGATCTCACTCAGGCCAGGACCATTCTCCATCCAGGGCCTCAGCACCTGCTGTATGCGGGCCCCACCGGAGCATCCCATGCAGCGGGTCTGGGATGGGACCTGAGAATGTGCGTGTCTAGCAACTTCCCAGGGGCTACTGATCTGCCGGTCCAGGGACCACACGGTGAGACTCCCCTGCACCAGAGAGAGTGCCTGGGGTTGCATGGGGCCGTGGGTGGGAAGGGAAGCAGGAAGGAGTCAGAAGTCCTTGCTGGGGCCCAGCAGGAGGTGAGCAGAGGGGTCTGCGTGGGTGGGAGATGCCTGTGCCACACTTGTCCAGCCCCTGCCCCTCAGGGTGCCACCCCCCTTGCCCCCTTGCCCAGAGCTCCCACACGGTGTCGTCATCACTTTGAGCCCCCACAGCACCCGGCGCCACCAGGTCAAGTCTGCCTGATCTTTGGGCTCTACCAGGCCCCTCTGCAGCATCTCGTTCACGCCTCACAACGGCAGCCTGGATGTCACAGCACTGTGTCCAGGTGAGCAAAACAAAGCTCAGGTGGGAGACTTGGGTCATCTCCTTGGCCAGGGCCACTGGCTCCATCCAAGTCCATAAGTTCTCTCCTCCAAACTTCTGCCTAAACTTTGTCCCTTCAAACTCTGAGACTGAGCTTCCAACAGGGGCCCAAGCTCTGGTATCTGGGAGTACCTAATCCACATGGTCTCTAACCCTATCCCAAGACAAGCCTGGACCTGCGGCCCCCACACTCCTGGCTCCCCTCGGGATAGCCAGGCCCCTCTCTCCCTGTGTCCATGGTGCAGGCCCTGAGGAGAGCTGCCGGGCCCCAGGATGAGCATCTACAGCTCTCACAGGCAGTCTTTGCCAAGGTTGGCAGCCTGGCATGAAAAGGCAGACACGACTCAGTAATGGTGAAGAAGGACCTGCTTCAGTGCTGAGCTCCCAGGGCGTGTCCCCAGCCCGCAGTGGGTGGAGAATGGGGAGGATGGGTGTTCTGATGACATCAGTGAGAGGTGAGAGCCGCAGAAGGACCCAGCAGCCAGCTCTCGGGCGGGGCATCAGGCTGGAACCAAAACAGGTGTAGGTCGGGAAGCCTGATAAACCAGCCAGTGGCAGGACAGCCCAGAGCTTCCCGAGGAGTAGCAGGCAGACAGAGCCTGCCCAGTGGGAGGGCACAAGTGTTGCTCACAGGTGCATGAGAAAGGGGCTTTGGGGCTTGTACAGGGCTTTGTAAGTGGCAGGGACTTACTGGTCATTGATAAAAGGCCCAGCAGTGTCAGGAACTCAACCAGAGTCAAGGGTCAGAGACTCGATATGGTCTGGGGGCTCGGCTGGGGATCTGGTTCAAGGTCATCCTCCAGCCAGAGCAAAGAGTTCTCAATAGCCCTTGGGGCTGTCGTAGAGCTTAGGTCAGGGCGGGACCCTTGCCGTGGACACAGGATGCTGAGGAGCAGGCAGTCAGCAAGGAGCATGCAGAGCACAGACTCCTGGCTGAAACGGGCGGGTGTGGACGGCGAGGAGCACGCAGAGCACAGACTCCTGGCTGAAACGGGCGGGTGTGGACGGCGAGGAGCACGCAGAGCACAGACTCCTGGCTGAAACGGGCGGGTGTGGACGGCGAGGAGCACGCAGAGCACAGACTCCTGGCTGAAACGGGCGGGTGTGGACGGCGAGGAGCACGCAGAGCACAGACTCCTGGCTGAAACGGGCGGGTGTGGACGGCGAGGAGCACGCAGAGCACAGACTCCTGGCTGAAACGGGCGGGTGTGGACGGCGAGGAGCACGCAGAGCACAGACTCCTGGCTGAAACGGGCAGGTGTGGACGGTGAGGAGTGCACAGAGCACAGACTCCTGGCTGAAACAGGCGGGTGTGGGTGGGGGTGTTTGCAGGCAGCATTCCCAGTGCCCCTGCTTCTTCTCAACCTGGGATCCTTGCCCTTAGAGTCTGATAAGATCACTCGGACGCCTCCCAGTCTGTGGTCAGCCAGGCCCTCTCTGAGGGGCTTGGCCACAGGCCAGGCTCCTCCAACTCGATTTCCAGAAAAAAACCCCACCAGCTACCAGGCTCCCCCAGCCCCACGGGCCCCAGCAGCTCCTGCCAGCCATGAGCCAAGACAAGTCTCCACCCAGAAGCCTTCTCCTCCTCTGCCTGTCCCGATGCCACTTCCTCATCCTTTCCCTTCTGCCAGCCCAAATGTGGGACCCACCCCAACCCTGGCGGACACCACCCACCAGGACTGGGACAGCGGACAGGGGACAGGTGACCGGGCTGACACTGGGTGGAAGGAGAGCATTGAAAGCTGATGGGCAGAAGAGGCAGAGTTGCCAATTTCACTTCTTTTTTTTTTTTCATCTCTTGGCCTCCTTGGAGAAGAAGCTGATTCTGGGGCTGGAGCAGGGAAAAGGCAGGTGAGCCTGGAGCGTCCCATGAGGTCACGAAGGAAGAGGCGTTCAGAACCGCCAACACATGTCAAAGGGACACGGGGGCAAACTAAAGGGGCTCCCACAGCCAAAGAAAGAAAAGAAATAGGCCAGGTGCGGTGGCTCATGCCTGTAATCCCAGCACTTTGGGAGGCTGAGGCGGGTGGATCATGAGGTCAGAAGTTCCAGACCAGTCTGGTCAACATGGTGAAACCCTGTCTCTAGTAAAAATACAAAAAAAAATTAGCCGGGCGTGGTGGCAGGTGCCTGTAATCCCAGCTATTTGGGAGGCTAAGGCAGGAGAATCGCTTGAACCCGGGAGGCGGAGGTTGCAGTGAGCCGAGATCACGCCACTGCACTCCAGCCCAGGCAACAGTGCAAGACCCTGTCTCAAAAAAAAAAAGGAAAAGGAAAAGAAATAACAATAGCAATAAACAAATAAATGTCCCTGGGTCCATACCGGTATACATAAATTACTGACAGAAGACAGTTTGGGGCTGTCTCTGCGGGTTGCGTGGGGAGACAGTATGCCATCATCCTGTGCAATACGGTGAGGGTCGGCGCCAGCACAGCGGGGAAGGCAACCAGCCCTTGGCAAGGGGAAAAGACACCCCTGGGGCCTCTGCCTCTCCCGATGGAGCCCCCTGCTGCCTCGGTTCCCAGGAGGCCCGGAGGAGCACACTCTCACCTTAGGCAAAGTGCTGCTGCAGACATTAAATGGGGGAGAAGAGACAGCTCTTCTTTGAGAAGAAATCTCATTGGTAAACGTGGAAGGAACGAGGGAAACAGAGTGTCGCCGTGAGAAGACCACAGTCATACGCATTGCCACCGAGACTCGCCAACGGACACACAAATCAATAAACAAACTTGAGAGAGTGTCGCGGTGAGAAGACCACAGTCATAAGCGTTGCCACCGAGACCCACTGACGGACGCACAAATCAATAAACAAACTTGAGGGGACAACACATTTGCGTTGGCTTCGAGTGTCTCCCTTGAGGTATTTATTAATTTCAAAGAGAAAAATGGTGACTTCCCAGTGGAGAAACCCAGCAGGCGCCAGTGTCCTCCATCGTCAGGGTCAGCCTCCACAAAGACTTATCCATGTCACACTTCCACGATGGAACGCACACAGAAGGGCCCTTCCCTTCTCAAAAATTCCTGCCAAAAGTGCAGCGCCTCCATCTTATCATTAAAAACAGTCTCATGAGCCCAAATGGAGGGAGAGCCCACAGAACCACTGGCCCGTGCTGACCCAAAGGAAGAGACAAGGCAAGAATGGAGAGATGTCACAGGTTAGAGGCTGGGAGGCCTGATGACAAAATGCAGCATGGAATCTGGAGGTGGAGGACACTGGATCAGATCCTAAAACAGGAAAAGAACATTGGTTTAAAAAAAAAAAAGAAAAAAACTAGCAAAATCCAAATGGGGTCTGTAGCTTAGCTAACAGTATCACCCAGCGTTAATGTCTTGGCACTTGTATTATAATTATGCAGGACATTCACATCAGGAAAAGCTGAGTGCAGGGTACACAGGACATGTCTGTCCTCTTTTACAACTTTTATTTCTATTTTGAAATTATTTCAGGTTAAAATCATCTCTTTCACCATATTTCAGAGCTGGGACTCCAGCTGCCCTCACAGAAGCTCAGCTCTGCTGCACCTGCTCTCCTCTGCTTCCTGACCCGCAAGCCCCCAGCACTCCCCAGGCAGAGCTGCGTGGCCTTCCTCTTCCTAAAGCAGCAACTTTCGATTTTTTTCCAAGTGCAGGCAGCTCTCTCCCTGAGAGGAACTCTTGCAGCAGCTGGCAAAGAGAAACCCTTTCTCACCTAGTCCTGGCCCCACACAGGCTGCCCACAATGAGACCCCAGGAACAGCTGGACTCTCAGCTCCTGGACCAGCCTTGAGCAAGAGCAGGTGCCCAACCCCACCAACTGTGAGCCATGTCTCACCCTCCTGAGCCCTCCACACCCCTTGCCACGTGAGTATCCTCGGGAGGGTTGGAGGGATGGAGCCCTGTTCCCATTCCAGAGGGAGACCACGCAGGGAGTCAGTGGGATAAAAGCCCATAGGTGAACCCACCAGCCCCACTGTGTAGGGTAAGCAAGAGGCCTCCTCAGGAGGAGCCAGGGAAGTCAGCAGGTCTGGGGAAATGGGGCTTTTCGAAATGGGAACATGAAGTCAGAGAGGTCCTGGCAAGATGGTAGTCTTGTTTAATGATTCCTTTTGCAAGCATTGGAGACACTCACATCCTTGGGCAATAGGAGTGTCTTACAAAGATAGGGAAGGGGCCCTGGGGCCCAGGACAGCTGCCAGGAGCAGCCTCTCAAGGAGCTGCTGTCCCAGATGCAGGGGAGACCCAGCAGCCGGCTACCACAGATGCTCCCTCCCCCACTGATGTGGCCCCTGCTACAGCCACCCCCCTGAATATCTGCAGCTTCTGCCCCCACCACGTTCTTGGTTCTGTATACGTGCCCCCATACATTGTCTATGGTGGGCAGGTTAGCCCTGCCAGGCAGTGCTGTAGCACGAGGCCAACTCATAGCCATCACAGAGTGTATGGGTGGCTCCCTGGGGCTCAGATGCCCACCTCTGGCCAGGATGGTAGGTCATGTGATACAGAATATGCATAAACACCTTTATACAAAAAATAGAAATAAAAAATTGCCCACCCAAATGATTCTACCATCTCCCATCTCCCCTGATCCCTAGCCACATGCCAAAGTTTCTCTTGAGAAATTCCTCTAAAGAGTTTCTCAATAGTTTCTCAGCCTGCCTTTGGGGAATTCAGTCAAGGGAGGACGTCAACAAAGCCAGAAAGAAAAATCTGCAACTCTACCCATGGGCCACGTGCCACTGTGCTCTGTCCAAAAGGGCCCTCGCAGCCTCCAGGAAACAAAGAAATGGTCAGAGCTGTGAGCCTTCTACCCCGGTTTACCCCACACCCCTGTCCTCCAAGAACCGAACCCCTTTAACAAGCAATCACAGGGCCTGAGTCATTTCTACCCAATCCAGGCAGCAGCAGGAGGTATCTGTGAAACACATTGTATGACTTCACACTGTGAAATAGATTAATAAACCATTATGATTAGCAAGCTGATTATTAGCATGAGAATGAGGCTGCAGAGCTAACTGAAACCATCCAGCAAAATGTCAGCGTCTTCTTTGGGTATGAAATATTAATTGCACCCGAGCTTGGGCTGGAAGGTAGGGGTCGGTTTGTACCTTTTCTTCTCCAGACAAACATCAGATGGGGCCCTTCGGCTGGGACAAGGCCAGGGCCACCGCTGGGAGCCACCCCACTCCTGAAGGCAGTGGCCTTCTCCAGAGGAGGCTGGCATTTGGTTACATATGTGACCCTTTTCTCAGTCCACTTCAAGAGAATGGAGAAATTCCTGGAGTGTCGGGGAGCTCAGCCTCTATTCTTATGGGGTCTTATCCTGGGGAGGAGGTTTAGGGCAGCCTTTTCTATTGAATTTTGCTGTGTTCCTTTGAGGCGCTCATCCCAGGGACTTTGAACCAAGCTGGAGGTGACTTGCACATTCTGCAGGTCAGGGCATTGCCATTCCAGACCCCAAAAGGGGCCCTCAACCTCCTGACCCTTCTCACTGTTCCTCCTGCAGCCCAAGTGGTGCTTCAGCCAGCTCCAGTTGTGGTGGGAGAGCTGCAGACTGCTCATGGCCTGCCCGGCCCCTGTGTCGACGACCCCTCCTTAACCATCCAGGCGTTCTTTGGAGGCCAGGCCCCTGGTGCTTTCGGGGTAAGGACAACTCCAGTGAGGTGAGAGTTCTGAGTGGGAATGTACTTCCCCAGACCTGTCCTTCCTCAAACCCGCTTCCTGCTGGGAAGTGAATAGCCCAACTGTGCAAGGGAACACGGGGCCGGGGAAGGGGATGGGTGTGAGCTTCAACTCAGTGCTGGCAGCCGGAGCTGTAATTTTTAGACTTTGTATTTATGACTTCAGCAGAGCCTGGCCTGGAGTGGTGAATCCCGGAGCTGCAACTCACAGGCAAAGCAAAAGTAGCTGGATTGCGGGTCTGGCCTTGGCAGGCCAGAGTTCCCAAGCGACAGGAAGGCTGAACGCAGGCCTTGCCCAACCCAGAAAGCACTGGATGGAGGGTGGAACCCCAGGGACCAGTGAGCAGGAGGGGGGTTACTGCAGGCTTAGAGGAGGCGGTCGCAGCTCCCCTAAACCTGCGGGCACAAAGGTGACCCAAAGGAGAGGGGGCAGATTCTGAGTCCCCCGCCATGTGGCAAATACTAACGGCCTCTTTCTGCATTGTCATAGCAAACACACTTTTTAAGAAGTGGCCAGCCCTCTGCTGTGTGTTAGATTTCAGGAGATATATATCAATTTTCCAACGTCAACTAAAATTCAAAAAAATCCGCTTTATACTATGGCATTTTAAAATTAAGGTGAATTAAAATTCTTCTGGTTTGAAGATTGTTTTAAAGACTGCTGTGACAACCTGGAGATCATCACCACCCTCCTGGGGTCCCATCTGACCCCAGCTGTGACGCCGTCTGCACAGCACCCTCCATCGTCCCTAACACAGACACCCCCAACTGAGCCTACAGACGAGGACGCGCCTGATGCTGGCCCTGGGAGAACATACTGACCTAAAAGGGGAGGCAGAAGTGGATGCTCTCGTCTCCTGCTGTGCAGAAATGAAGGCGGCCTTTCAGCAGCCCTGAGTGGTAGCGTTCATTAAACCCCTTAAAAATACACACACCACCTCCACACGACGGGATTTTACCAGGCAGTAACAGGGAACGGTGTTCCAACACGTGCCTCCACATGGGCAAACCTCAGCACAGTATGCTCTGAGGAAGGAGCCCCGCACAAAAGGCAGGTATAGCAGGACTTCCCACGTGCAAAGCGCTCAGAACAGGCAAACCCACAGGTGAGAGCAGGTGAGTGGCCACCAGGGCTCGGGGAGTGGGAGGCAATGAGTGCCCAGGGGTACCGGGTTTAGAAAATGTTCTAAAATTGATTGTGGTGGTAGATGTAGAACACTGAATATACTAGAAACCACTGAGCTGGTATCTACTAAGTTATCTCAATGTATTGGAAGAAGGGTGGGTGGGGAATATACTGGAATAATTGTATGGGGTGTGAATTACATTTCCATAAAACTGGTTTTTAAAAAAACAGTACAAAGGCCGGGCACCATGGCTCACACCTGTAATCCTAGCACTTTGGGAGGCCGAGGCGGGTAGATCACCTGAGGTCAGGAGTTTGAGACCAACTTGGCCAACATGGTGAAACGCTGTCTCCACTAATAATACAAAAATTAGCCGGGCACGGTGGTGCATGCCTGTAATCCCAGCTACTTGGGAGACTGAGGCAGGAGAACTGTTTGAGCCCGGGAGGTGGAGGTTGCAGTAAGCCGAGATCTTGCCACTGCACTCCAGCCTGGGCTACAGAGCAAGACTCCATCTCAAAACAACAAACAAACAAAACCTATAAAAATATATTTATTATGGAAAAATATATATACATACATAAACTCTGACCCAGAAATCCCACTTCTAGAAATGTATCCTCAGGAAATAATGAAGGGTGTGCACACAGGTGTTTGAATACACTGGGAAGCAGACATAAATGCTGGTGCGTGTGCTCAGTGCAATGCCACACAGACAGCAGCTCACACCATGGGTAGAAACGTGGTTATTGACACAACTCTGGGTTCACAATAAACTGTTGAGTGAAATTAACAGGTTACAAACAGCAAGTGTGCATACTACAAAACGCTACACCTTACATACGTGGAGGAATGATCCATAAATTATAAATGGGGGTTTACTTCCAGGTAGTGAGATGGGATTTTTCTCCCTTTTTTTCAGTTTTCAGGAATGTCTCATTTTTCTATGTGGCCAGTATTATTGGTGCAATAAACAGATGCAATTTATTTCTTGGAGAGGAGGGAGGGAGAACAAATCAGGAGCCCAAATTGGTTTTGCTTTGAGCAAACTGAGAGTCAGCAGGCCAGTGGAGGACAGCCCGTGCCCGGCATCCCCAGCGCAGAGCAGACTTGCCTCCGGGGCTCCGTCGTATGTAAAGCGTAAATGACAAATCCTTCCCAGAATCCCCAGCTCCCAGGGCTGAGCCCCAGAGGGCCCTGAAGCTGGTGGAAGAGGCCGGTGCCATGCAGGGCCACATCTGGTGTTGGTTCCGCAGCCTCCCAGGGCCCCAAGACCAGGAGGTGGGCGCTGGGCCCGCTCCCTTCACCTGCACATTATTTCCCGCTAATCAGCATCACTCTGCCCCAAGGGATGCCCACCCGGGGCCCACCAGCTGCGCAGAGGAGCCACTCCCTGTTCCCAGCACGCTTGGCTGGGTTTGGGAAGACTGGGCGTAAGCGGAGCTGACAGCCCCATCTGTTTCCTCCCGAGGCGCAGGAGCGCTCTGAGCAAGCCTGGTACCTATGAACACTCGGGCCCAGGCTGAGCTGGGGAGCCTCCCCCTCCCCAGCCGGAGCCCCTGGCCCACCCCCTGGATGCTCCTGCCAAGGTGCAGGAGACCGACTGAGAGTCAGGCCCTGCCACCCAGACACCAGCCTGGGGGGCTGGACACTCTATCGGGATGGCCACTCAGGCCCTTGCAAGGCCGCATTGCCAGGAGCTACAGCGGAGCAACGGCCTCAATAGTGACGGGGCACGAGGTGTTTTCGCAGATTCCTTTCATTTCAACCGCCAGTAGTCACATGAGCTGGGTGCTCCTGGGTGCCCCCTTTATGGGTGAGTAAACTGAGGCTCGGCAAGATTGTCTCTCAGTTACTAATCTGCAGTGCTGGGGCCCAGCCTCGAGGCAATCTGAATCTGGAAATTGGGCTCCTAGGCTCCCGGCCAAGGGTCTTGAATGCCAGGGGAGAGCATGTCTGCATGACTTCCCACCGTGGGCTTCCAGGCTGGGACGGGGCAGTGGCACTCCTTCCCAGCAGCGGGATGGAGGGAAGAGGCCCTGTGGGAAAGGTCCCACAGAGCAGGCACGCGAGCCCACAGTGTCAGGAGGCTCCTGTGCGGCGGGTGGGGACCTGGTAGGTGGGGAGGGTCTGGGTGTGCAGGTGGGAAGGAAAGGATGGGGCCCGCCCCCTCGCTGGGAATTCCCTGGAGATGCTCCTTCTTCGGGGAGAGGGTCATAAGCGAGAAGGACCCTAGGAGATGGCCTGTAAGACTGAGGAAGGCAAAGAGGCCGACAGTCAGCTGCCCCAGGAGAAGCCTGCAGCAGCCGAGGCCTCAGCAGTCACATGGGGTGGGGGGGGTGTCTGGAGCTGAGATGGGACCCCTCAGAGTTGTCCTGAACTGAGACAAGGGGGCCGGGCCTTTGCACCCCTGCATCAGCCAGTCGTTGGCTCAGCCTGTCCCATCCCAGCCCAGCCCTGCACGGGGAGGGGCCTAGCCCAGGGCCCAAGGTGGCTACCAAGAGCAGACCCTGCCAGCAGCTGAGGCTGGGTCATCAGGCTAGAGGGGGATATAGTGGACCCCCAGAGCATCACAGCAGAGCCCTGAAGGGCTCAGAGCCAGCCAGGGACAGGGGCGGCCTCTACCTGCCCACAGAAGGCCAAGGGATCCAGGCAAGACCCCCCAGAGCTCCTGTCTGCTAAGAGACATGAGACAAGCCACTTCCGGTTCCCAGTGCCCTGAGGGAGCCTTCCCCATGGGCCCTCGTGGTTGTCGCTGCTGCACCCACAGGGTCCTGCATGGGCTTTGGTGCCTTCTTCCTCGGGGGCCGGGAGCTGTGGAGGAATGCGATGCAGGCGCCGTGAGAGGAGCCTGGGAGACCTTCGCCCACTCCACCACAGCAGGCAGCCACTGGGAGGAGTCCCTCGGCCTCTGCACCCGTTCCTGGCTCACAGCCCCACATAGGCACCAGGACGTGTTTTCGTAGGCCAAAGGTGGTACAGCAGCCTGAGGCAGCCCCTTGGGCCAGAACTTTGCTTTTTTTTTTTTTTTTTTGGAGACAGTTTCACTCTGTCGCTCAGGCTTGAGTGTAGTGGTGCGATCTTGGCCCCTCCACCTCCTGGGTTCAAGCGGTTCTTGTGTCTCACCCCCCTGAGCAGCTGGGATTACAGACACGCGTCACCACGCCCAGCTAAGTTTTGTATTATTAATAAAGATGGGGTTTCAACATGTTGGCCAGGTTGGTCTCGAACTCCTGGCCTCATGTGATCCACCCACCTCGGCCTCCCAATGTGCTAGGATTACAGGAGTGAGCCACCACGCCCGGCCACTTCGCATTTTTAAAAGTAGTGCTTTTTCTCTTTATGAACATATTAGAGCTCACTGTGGGGAAGCCAAACACGTCCATCCCCTCACTTCCCGTCACTTCCTGGATGTCCTCCAATCGTTTCATCCAGGAAGTGAAGCCTCTCCAAATCCCCCACCTAGAGAAAAGTTGCGGAAGCCTTGAGGCCCTCTCTCCCCGGCCTGCAGATTGTGTTTATAGATTCAGAGCGCTGTGCTTGTGTGGATGGGATTTTTCGTACTGGCCCGAGTCTGCTCATTTCACTCAGCAGTATGCTGTCCATGGATGCAGATGTGCATTTGGCCTTTCCTTCACCATCACGATTGTCAAAATTTTGTGCCAAAGCCTCTGTGCATCAGGACAGGTCCTCTCCCCCACTGCAGCAGGAGGACCCAGCCAGGTAGACAGCCGGCAGAGCAGACAGGAGCCTCTACACAGCAGAGCAGACAGGAGTCTCCATATGGGTGCTTCAACCCCACCAGGCATGGGAGGTGGAGCTGCCGGGGGCTCTGCCGAGTTGACAGCGTCGAGGACGTCCGCTAAGTGAGAAAGCTCTCGGGAGCCTTTGATGGTGGGAGGGAGATCAGAGCCCAGGAACTGCAGATGGCCCGGCTGCCGTAACTTCTTGCCTCAATCAATAGCTATTTCTCCGCTCCAAATTACTTTCTTTTCCCCCAGAAACCATCAGAGGCACCTGCTGCCGACCAGCTATGACACTTTAAAGAAATGCTATTGAAATTCTCAGACCCGGGAGTGTTGTCTGGGTCCGCTGTTTGCTCAGATGTCTCCGGCAATGCCAACAGAGATGGGAAGAGATAGGAGAGTGGGGCTAATGGGCTGCACTCAGCAGCTGGGCCCCGGCCACAGAGGGGCTGCCACAGGGTATGTGGGGCCACGGGGTCCCTGGGCAGCCCTGGAGGGGTCTCCACATGGTGGGGGGAACACAGCCTGACTTGCTTTGGCACTGACCTTGGCCATCCCTTTGTGGACCCAACATAACTGGCCCCCGACCATGTTCGAGCCCTGTACCAGGTACAGGTCTGCAGAGGCAAAGGGGACAAGCGTCCTGCCCACTGGGAACAGGTCGGGGAAGGAGGAAGGGACAGGAGGCCACACAGAAGCAACTCCTGGGGGCTAAAATAAAACACAGATGTTCCTCGACTTATGACAGGCGCTCACCCCAATAACCCCGTCGTTAATTGAAAATACCCTAAGTCAAAACGCACCTCGCCCACTGGGCACCCTGGCTCAGCCTCGCCTGCCTTAAACGTGCTCAGAACACGTACCTTACCCTACAGCTGGGCAACATCATCGGACACAAAGCCTCTTGTATAATAAAGTGTTGAATATCTCATATAGTATATTGAATACTGTACTGATAGTGAAAAATGGAATGGTTGTAGGGGAAGTGCGATTTCCACTGGACGTGCATCCCTTTGGCATTATCGTAAAGTCAGAAAGTTGTAAGTGGAACCATCATAAGCCGGGGACCGTCTGTAAAACCATGTTAGGGACAGGGTGCTCACAGGCTACAGGGAGGCCACCAGCTGCAGGGACACCGGGGTCTCTAGTCCTCTGAGAGGGAGGAGGAGCCTCAGGCAGGATTTTCCTGGAAGCATGTTCCACCTGTTCCCAACTGTAGAAGGTTAAACAGTGGCCCCAGACAGACAAGGCCATGTCCTAACCCCTGGAACTTGTGAATGGGACCTTATGGGAAAAGGGGCTTTTGCAAATGTAATAAATTAAGGATCTGTAGATGAGATCGCCCTGAATTACCTGGTTGGGCCCTAAATCCAATGACAAGTGTCCTCATAAGAGACACACAGAGGAGAGACACTGGGAGAAGAGCGAGGCCCTGTGAAGACAGAGGCAGAGCCTGGAGTGATGTGGCCACAACCCAAGGAGTGTCTGGGGCCACCCGGAGCTGGAAGCCGCAGGAAGGATCCTCCCCCAGAGCCTCCCGAGGGGGTGTGGGCCTGTGACACCTGGATTCTACTGGGCCCCAGAACTGAGAGGGAATCAACTCCTGTTGCTTTGGGCCACTCAGTCTGTAGTATTTGGCCACGCAGCCCCAAGACACTCCTCCACCAGCCACAGGAAGATTGGGAGGCTGGCAGTTAGGGTATGGCTGAGCTGTGAGACCTGGGTTCAAATCTTGGCTCTGCCACTTACTCACTGTGCTCCTGGGCAAGTTACTTTACCTCCCTGAGCCTCAGTTTCTACATCTTAAAATGAGAACAGCACTAGAATCTTCTGGGGGTCAGGGTGATCATATGAGATGACAGATAGGTGGGTGATTCACTGTTCCCAGGCCCCCTCCACAGAGCTTCCATCCACGTCCCATAGTGTCAGGTAGATAGTGGCAGGGGTCACTTTTCCCAGGCCCTACTCCACAAAGGTTCCAACCACGCCCCATGGCCTCAGGTAGGTAGGGGGGAGGCACCTTTCCCAGGCCCCCTCCACAGAGTTTCCATCCACGCCCCATGGTGTCACCTGTACCTAACAGCACCAAAGGTTCCCAGGGATCCATAAAAATGAGTTTTGGGTGATTAAGGGAGTGAGTGTAATTCCTGCCCATACCAGAAGGAAGCAGAGCCATGTGAGGACACACCCACCCTTCCAGAATGCCACTGAGGAGAGACACACAGCTTCCAAGCCACCTCTCAGAGCGCCCAGGGGAGCATGAGACTGGCGAGAAGGCAGGGCTGGTCTGCCACACAGAAGCCCCTGACCTGGCCTGGGAGAGAAGGTGGACGGGTGTTACCGGAGGAGTAGCCCCTGCTGGGCTCTGCTGAGCCCATGCCCAGCATGTCACCTAGGCAGGGCAGGCCAAGTCCCTAAGCCTTTGCACAGCTTTTTTTTTTAAGTTTTGAAATTACAACCGCTAACTCTGATCTCTGAGCTTGAAAAGATGAATATCCAAAGACAAGGCTGCAGGCCCTGCAGAGTGTCCTCCACGTGAACTGTCCACCCAGCATCTCAGTCACACACTGACTCTACAGCTGTGACTCTCAGCCTCCCTTCACCACCACAAATGTGCTCTCTTGGAAGATCAGAAAGAAAATTCAGGGAGGGGCAGGCTCATGCTTGGCCGGATTGGCTCTGCAATACGGTGGCCAGGCACTCCTCCCACTCCCAGTCAGCCAGGGTTCCCACTCCTCACTCTCACAGCTCAGGGACCATCATTCGTGGCAGCCATAGTAACAATAGCAGTGATGATAATACTTGTAGGAATAGAAAAACACTTACTGAACATGCTTCTGAGAATTTCACACTCATGAACACATTGACACCTAACAATAGGTATATAAGTTCAGCACTATTGCTATTCCCAGTCTATAGGTGAGCAAACTAGAGGACAAATAAGCCTGTAACTTGCTCAAAGTCAGGACCCAGGATGCCTTCTAGGCTTTCTGGGTCAGTATCCTGTTGACACTTCCCATAGTCTGTGTTACAGCTGGATTTATATGGTAGTCAAAGCAATGCCTCTCACCCCACCAGACTCTAAGCAGAGTCTTGTTTGGTTGTGCTGGCTTCTCTGTCTCCTGGCACGTTAATAGCTGCTCGATTAGTGCTTGAGGAATGAATAAGTGGGTGGGTGGGTGGATGGATGGATGGATGGATGGGTGGATGGAAGAAAAGAAGGAAAAAAGATGGATAGATGGGTGGATGGAGGGATGGAAGAAAAGAAAAGAAGGAAGAAAGATGGATCGACGGGTGGATGGATGCATGGAAGGATGAGTGGATGGGTTGGTGTGTGAATGAATGGATGAGTGGGTGGAGGGGTGGATATATGGGTGAGTGGATTGAAGGAAGGAAAGAAAAGAAAAGAAGGAAGAAAGATGGATGGATGAGTGGGTGGGTGGGTGGATAGGTGAATGGATGGGCGGATAGAAGGAAGGAAAGAAAAGAAGGAAGGAAGATGGATGGATGGATGAGTGGATGGAGGGGTGGATAGATGGGTGAGTGGATTGAAGGAAGGAAAGAAAAGAAAAGAAGGAAGAAAGATAGATGGATGGATGAGTGGGTGGGTGGGTGGATAGGTGAATGGATGGGTGGATAGAAGGAAGGAAAGAAAAGAAGGAAGGAAGATGGATGGATGGGTGGATGTGTGGGTGAGTGGATGAATGGGTTGATGAGTAGGTGGGTGGGTGAATGGATGGAAGAGTGGGTAGGTAGGTGGATGAGTGAATGGATAGTGGGCAAATGGATAGATGGATAGATGGATTAGTGGGTGGATGGGTGGATAGATGAATGTGTAGATGGATGAATGGGTGGATGCGTGGATGGCTGGATGGGTGGATGGATGGGTAGATGGATGAATGGATGAATGAGTGGGTGGACGGGTGGATAGATGAATGTGTGGCTGGATGAATGGGTGGATGGGCAGACGGCTGGATGGGTGGATGGATGGGTGGATAGGTGAATGGATGGGTGGATGGATGGATGAGTGGGTGGATGGGTGGATAGGTGAATGGATGGGTGGATGGATGGATGAGTGGGTGGATGGGTGGATAGGTGAATGGATGGGTGGATGGATGGATGAGTGGGTGGATGGGTGGATAGGTGAATGGATGGGTGGATAGGTGAATGGATGGGTGGATGGATGGATGAGTGGGTGGATGGGTGGATAGGTGAATGGATGGGTGGATGGATGGATGAGTGGGTGGATGGGTGGATAGGTGAATGGATGGGTGGATGGATGGATGAGTGTGTGGATGGGTGGATGATGAGTGTGGAGTGGGTAGATGGGAGATAAATGCCTAAAGCAAAGGTGCTGATTGTCAGGGCACACACTAACGCCAGAAGAGTGGAGAGAGTCAAGTCTGGAGTTTGAGGTCCTGGCCTCCATCCAGTCCCACAAATCCTGTTGGAGTTCATTGCTGGGCCCACACACTATCTCTTGAGGTGTCCCTGGGCTCCAGGATCAAGCCTATGAGTCAGAGGTCTGGCTTCTCCATTTTCTCCATATACACACCTGCATGTGCAGAGTGCAGTTTGCAAAGCAGGTTTGTGCGTGCTCTTTCACTGTGGCCGCCTAGGCCCCTAGATCAGCTCCTGAGCAACACTCATCAGGGAGCATCAGCCATGGCTCTCAGGGGAGAGGCTCCCCTTCCCAGGATCCCACAGGCAGTAAACAGTGGGGCTGAGAACTAAACAGACTCTCTTCCCCCAAGGGCAGGGCTCTTTCACCAACCATGAAGTGGCACAGAGGGAAGAACACAGAGCCACGAAAATGTGGTTTTGATTCTCGTCCTCATCAACCACCAGCTGGGTGATCTTGGATAAGCCACTCTCCACAAAGTGTGATATGGTTTAGCTGTGTCCCCACCCAAATCTCATCTTGAATTGTAGCTCCCATAATTCCCATGTGTTGTGGGAGAGACCCAGTGGGAGGTCACTGAATCATGGGGGTGGGTTTTTTCCATGCTGTTCTCGTGATAGTGAATCAATCTCACAAGATCTGATGGTTTTATAAAGGGCAGTTCCCCTGCACATGCTCTCTTGCCTGCCGCCATGTAAGATGTGCCTCTGCTCCTCCTTTGCCTTTGGCCATGATTGTGAGGCTTCCCCAACCATGTGGAACTGTGTGTCCATTAAACCTCTTTTTCTTTATAAATTACTCAGTCTCAGGTATGTCTTATTAGCAGCGTGAGAACAGACTAATACAAAGTGTAAAGAATGATGCTGACTTGCAGGGTCCTTGGAAGGACAGGTGTGAGTGCAAGGACAACATCAGCACCTTCTGGGGTCTTAATCATGATCAACAACATTACAGAATCCTGAGATCCTGCTTCATGCATTGCCATGTTCCACAGGGTCCCAAGGCTTGTTCCAGGAAGCATCACACCTTGGTGGCTCAGGGCGTGGATCCCGGTTTGCAAACAGGACTTGGATGGACAGATCAGTCACCAAGAGGCATAAAAGCCACCTCTGAGGCTCACCAGGCCATGATCCTGGCCAGGGGATCCACAGCCACAGCCAGAAGGCTCATCGCTCAGGTGGCTGCGAGGTGCCCGACCACACTCCCTCATTAGTGCAGCTTCTGGGTGGATGTGTGCAGCCCACAGCCTGCCAGGCATGGGCCAGCCGTGCCACATAGCAACAATGACGGGGCAAGTCCCCTGTGCTTGGGCCCGCAGGCCTCCCTCTTTCTCTTCCAAGTGGATACACATCCCTAGGGGCCAGGAGATGCTCCCTGGCTGCAGCCGCCACAGCCTTACCCAAATGTAATTAACAGAAGGAACAAAATAATGACCTTCTAATTGCCAAGAGGCTCTCGTGGGCAGTGCCTGCTCTCTCCTGCTAATTGGAGGGAACTGCTGCCAGACACTCGAAGTCAAGACTGCCTCCATCCTGGTCCCTGGCAGCCCTGGCCATCGCTCACCTCCACCTTCCTCCAGCAGGACTTTAGAGCGGATGAGGAGATGTCCCCCAAATGCCCTCCAAGTGAGCAAGACAGGACATCAGGGATTCTGGGGTGAACAAGGTGCTTGAGTTGTCCTATTTCAAATTCAGTCCAAGTACCAGCTGCTTCCAGGAGGCAGCGCAGACTGCACACCCAGCCCTGGGCGCCGAGCCATTGACCCCGCAGAGCCTCAGTGTTCTCACCTGTAAAATGGAGAAAATCTTCCCTGCCTCCCTGGAAACAGCGAGAACAAGAGGAGGCAATAAGCTGAGCGCTCAGCGGGTGCTCAAGGAAGGTTGTTCATTCCCCTCCCGACACTTCTGGTTTTTACAGAAAAAAATGGGAGGAAGGGAGAGGTCCAAGGCACATGGCAGGTGGGGTGGGGGAGCTGGCGTTGGAACACCTGCCAGGGGCTGATGACGGCTATGGTGAGGCTGGCACCCTGGACCCCCCACACAGCCACACTCAGGACAGGCCTGAGCCCAGCCCTCCACGGCCCATGAATGTCTGGAGCAGGAGACTCCAGCTGAGAACCACACTGTTTGAACTGGGTGTTCTTAACCTTAAAAAAGAACTTAAAAATAAATGAAAATGGCCAGGCACAGTGACTCATGCCTGTAATCCTAGCACTTTGGGAGGCCGAGGCAGGTGGATGGCTTGAGCTCTGGAGTTCTAGACTTGCCTAGGCAACATGATGAAACCCTGTTTCTATTCAAATCACAAAAATTAGCCGGGCGTGGTGGCATGTGGCTATAGTCCCAGCTACTTGGGAGACTGAGGCAGGAGGATCACTTGAACCCAGGAGGTTTAGGCTGCAGTGAGCTAAGATGGTGCCACTGCACACGCACACCAGCCTGGGTGACAAAGCAAGACCTTTTCTCAAAAAGAAAAAAAAAGAAAAGGAAAGAAAAAAAAGGTGTAGGAATTAAAGCCTGGAGGATCCCAGTGGAGCTGGAGTACCTGAACCCAGGCAGGTGCCCAGAGCTGAATGCCCGGTGGCCCTCAGGAGTGGGGCTCCAGGCTGCTGCAGCTGAACAGGCCCTCATAAAGCATTTCTCCTCCCTCCAACTCCCAGAAGCCAAACATCTGTGTGGCCTCGGCTCCAGGGTTTCCAGAGACCTAGGCCTGGGTCTCCACCCTTGAATAAAGCAGGTTTCTGACTCCTCTGAGCATGCTCAGCTCTGACCCCTCCAGCCTACAGGGGCTTCCCGCTGCCCGCCAGCTCCTTGGCTCATGCCTCAGGCCCTCCCTGGGGCCACAGCTGAGCCCCCATGCCCTCCCGTTAGCAGGAATTGTCTCACAGTGCACCAGCCTCAGACAAGGCCACACTGGGACAGTGAAGAAAGGGACAGAATTCAGCCAGCCCAGAATGTCGTCTAAGCACAGGCAAAAGCCAGGTCTCTGGGCCCATCAGAAAAGCTTCAAACCCGCCTCTCCTGGCTGGTCTGAGCCCTGCTGCATCTTTATGGGTCACGGCTGCAGCCTCGCCCTCGTCCCCTCTCCCTGCAGATAAGGTTTATTTAGATGCTTGGCCACGGAGTCAGCCTGCATCCTGACAGTACCAATCCAGAGCAAACCCCACTTTCTCAAATCCCCCCAAAAATCACTCAACACAAGCCACATCCTATTATAAGCCCTTTCTAACCCCCTCTTGGAGAGGCCCTGTGGGTCCCCAGGGTATGTGTAGCCTGTTGCTGCCCTGAGCGATAAACCGACTTGTTCTGGCACAGGTTGTCCCCTGGTGGTCCTTGGTGAGAAGACACGGGCAGCACCTTCTCACACGAGCCCTTACTGGCGTCTCTTCCATGAATGCCCCAAAAGCTCCCTGGGTGCCCCTTCCTTCACCCGGACTCACGGCTGATTCTCCCCTCTCCTGCAAACCTCCACACGGATGGCCCTCCTCCAGGAAGCCTTCCCAAGCCTCCAGACTGGCTTCACTGTCCACATCTGTGCCCCCCCACGCCCCTCTGGTCTCCCCAGTGCCTGGGGCTGGCCCCCCACAACAGGAAATACACAAGGAAAGTTGGGGAGTGGCCTAGCCTTCAGCCTGTCCTGACCCCAAAAGCCAGCTTCATCAGCATACGAGTCTGTCCACCCCACTGAGCCCCCTGCCTGGATGGCAGCAGAAACAAAGAAAGGGTGGAATGAAAGCATTTGATGTGTGTGCGCCCCTGCCCCCAACACTGTGAGTGTGGGATGCTGAGGAGGGCAAGTGATGAAGCTGACTTCCTCGGCAATCCTCTTGGGGGCCAGAGGCCTCTTGAGAGGCAGACACCAGACACCCTGCAGCAGGTACGTCCATATGGAAAGCTCCAGAAAGAAGAGAGGTTCCGGGATCCGATTTCCAGACCGTTCAGAGAATCCTCTGGGCCTGGGCTTATTTTGACAATGAGATCCTTTTGAAAACAGTTTTTGGCAAAACCAGGGGGCATTTCTTCCAAGAAGGAAAGAAGCCAGAGGGTGGCGTTCAGGCAGCGGGAGGGCGGTCTGCATGGTCCTTGCGGCAGGAGGATGACTCCCTGGTGAAGGCCGGTCCACTGAGCTGGCGCCTGCAGAGGGGGGCCTGGAGTGTTCACAGCCGAGCAGCCTCCAGCCAGGGCTGTAGGAGGGCAGAAGACGTGGAGTGCATTGAGGGCCATCAGCGGTCAGTCTGACCTTGACCTCTGTGCTGATGACCTCCATCTCGCTCAGGCCAAGGCCTCTTCAGAGCCACGCCTTCACTGGAAACCTTCTCCTGCCAAGGCCACTGCCTGAGGACAGCGGGGAAGGCCATCTGGTGCCCCAGGTGTCTGGCCACACCCCTGCCCCATTCCCCCTTACCATGGTGCCCAGCAGAGGATACGGCCAGGACTCCTCTGCACCCCAAGCTTGGCTGGTGGCATCAGTGGGCACAAAAGCTGCATCATCCAGGACCTTTTGTGCTTCAGAAGAGGGCCCAGCCCTGAATATCCACATGAGAAACAACGACTCCAGACACAGACCTCACATCCTTCACAAAAATTACCTCAAAATGGATCATCCACCTAAACGCAAAACACGGAACTAGAAGATAACTTAGGAAAAAATAAACAGGGGCCCTTGGGTTTGGCGATGACTTCTTAGATACAACACCAAAGGCACCATCCATGAAAGAAAAAATGGATCTGCTGGACTTCATTAAAAGTGAAACTTCTGGCTGGGCACAGTGGCTCATGTCTGTAATCCCAGCACTTTGGGAGGCCAAGGCAGGTGGATCGCTTGAGCTCAGGTCAAGGCTACAGCGAGCCACGATCACATGACTGCACTCCAGCCTGGGTCACAGAGCAAGACGCCTTCTTTAAAAGAAAAATTTTGGGACTGGGCGTGGTGGCTCACGCCTGTAATCCCAGCACTTTGGGAGGCTGAGGCGGGTGGATCACGAGGTCAGGAGATCGAGACCATCCTGGCTAACACGGTGAAACCCCATCTCTACTAAAAAAAAAAAAATACAAAAAAAATTAGCCGGTTGTGGTGGTGGTGGGTGCCTGTAGTCCCAGCTACTCGGGAGGCTGAGGCAGGAGAATGGCATGAACCCGGGAGGCGGAGCTTGCAGTGAGCCGAAATTGCGCCACTGAACTCCAGCCTGGGCGACAGAGCAAGACTCCGTCTCCAAAAAAAATGAAAAATAAAAATAAAAATAAAACTTCTACTCTAAGAAAGAACTGTAAGAGAATGAAAAGACGGGCTGGGCGCAGTGGCTCACGCCTGTAATCCCAGCACTTTGGGAGGCTGAGGCGGGCGGATCACAAGATCAGGAGATCAAGACCATCCTGGCTAACACAGTGAAACCCCATCTCTACTAAAAAAAAAAATACAAAAAAAATTAGCCAGGTGCAGTGGCCGGTGCCTGTAGTGCCAGCTACTCGGGAGACTGAGATAGGAGAATGGCATGAACCCAGGAGGCGGAGCTTGCAGTGAGCCAAGATCGTGCCACTGCACTCCAGCCTGGGCGACAGTGCAAGACTCCGTCTCAAAAAAATAATAATAAATTTTTTAAAGTGGACGAAACGTGGTACATCCATTCAATGGAATTTCGTTCAGCCCTGAAAAGAAGTGTACTATCAAGCCACGAAAAAGACATGGAGGAAACGTCACCGCATGTCATAAGTGAAGGGAAGCTGGTGTAGAAAGACCACATGCTGTATGACATGACATTCTGGAAAAGGCAACACTACAGACACAGTGAAAACATCCCTGGCTGCCAGAAGTTGGGGAGAGGGAGGGATGAATAGGAAACCGACCCAATTGTCTCATAGACATTTTTTTTTTACAAACATAGAAATTGACCCTTCTTGTCTTAAAGCTTGAAACTTACATTCATTTCATTTGAGTGCCTTCCTCAGGAAAGAACCCCCAGACCTCTCAAAAAGTATCAAAGAACTGAAACTCACCAGGTAACCACCTCCAGACAATGAGACCAGACCCCTTATTCATTCTGATTGCTTCTTTCCCTTTCTGAGTTCCTATTGTCCAATACATGGTTACATTTCTTCCTTGCTAGATAAACCCCTAGTTTTAGTCAGTCAGGGAGATGGATTTGAGACAGAGCTCCCCTCTCCTCAGCTGCAACACCCAATTACAGCTTTCTTCCTCAGTAATACTTGTCATCTCAGTGATTGGCTTTCTGTGCAGGGAGCCGCAGGATCTAGATGTTTCCACAACAGATATATGGGGCACGGAGGATTCTTAGGGCAGTGAAACAAGCCTCCTCTGTATGACGCAATAACGGTGGGGACAAGTCATTATACATTTGTCCAAACCCACAGAATGTACAACACCAGGAGTGAACTCCATTCAATTCCACTTAATTTTTCTGGAAACCCAAAACTGCTTTTTTTTTTTTTTTTTTTGAGACAGAGTCTCACTCTGTCACCCAGGCTGGAGTGCAGTGGCACGATCTTGGCTCACTGCAACCTCTGACTTCCAGGTTCAGGTGATTCTCCTGCCTCCGCCACCAGAGTCCTGCCTCCACCACCAGAGTAGCTGGGATTACAGGTATGCGTCACCACGCCCGGCTAATTTTTATGTTTTAGTAGAGATGAGATTTCACTATGTTAGCCAGGCTGATCTCAAACTTCTGGCCTCAAGCATTTTGCCCGTCTCAGCCTTCCAAAGTTCTGAGATTACAGGCATGAGCCACCATGCCCTGCCATCAAAATTGCTTTTTAAAAGTGTGTTAAATTCAAAAAAAGAAGCCAGAAGAAAGAAGGCAGAAGGTGTTATTCAGGCAGCAGGAGGGCTGTCCTCATGGTCCTTGTGGTGAGGGGATGACCTCCTGCTGAAGGCCAGTCCACTGAGCTGGCACCCACAGAGGGGGACCTGGAGTGTTTGCAACTGAACAGCCTGCAGCCAGGGCTATCGGAAGGCGGGGAGACCTGGAGTGCACTGAGAGTCACCACACAGGTTTCCAGGGACCTTCCCTCCCTTCCCTGAGTCAGCATTCATGCATACATTCCTTCCCTTATTCATTCAAAATGTTTCTGGCCAGCCTACCAGGCGCCCAGCACATCAGACCTCTGATCATTTGCTCACGGACTCATTCATTCGTTCACTTACTCACTGTCTCTGTCTAGGCAGAAAGCAAATATCTACTTCTGCCAGCCCTAGACAGAATGATTTCAAACCCTAATTAGTACTGTGGGGCTTAATGAGGTTTCCTGGGATTCTCATTATCAGGGAAATCATTTCAGAAAAGCTGTCCATGATACAGTGGGCAGGGGTACCTCACGCCAGTAAGGAGACTCTTCCTTAGATGAGCAACCGAGGAAACACCAATTAAGCAAGGAGGCTGTGGAAGGGGATGCCCCTGGCTTCCCAGGGTGCAGAGCATGGATGCTTAGCTGAGGGGTGGGGCTGGAAACTGGCTGCCAAAGCAGTTCTGCCAGCAGGAGCAGGGATGGCCAGGCAGCAGCACATGTCACTGCCCCATGTGGTCACCATGCATCCCAGATTTTAGCTTGCATTTACTGATAGCTTCTATCTACAAAAGACATAGTGGCACTCAGTTGCTCGTTTGTGTATTTTAATTAACTAATTCCTATTCACACACTTATTCATTTAGCCATTCATGCAGTTTTCAGATGTTTAATGAGCATCTACTGTGCGCCAAGCAGCTTCATAATAAACACACACTTATTCATAAATCCATGCATCTGTAGACTTCAAATGTTCAAATGTTCATAGATGGCTTGGGGCTTGCAGGGACAGATCTTCCAGTGTCACCAGGAGCCTCTGGAATGGTGGGAAACGCTTCCTACGGGGGATGGGGAGGGGGGTATTTGAGTTCCGTGTGGGGAAGGTCCTGGGCAGCTCTAAGCTGAGTGCAGAGTCCCAGGTCCCGAAAATAGTGAGGCTTCCAGGTCACAAGTTCACACCAGCATCCATGACGTCAGCAGGCCAGCGGCAGGCCCTTAGCCATGGAGGTTCAGCTCATGTGGGCTGTGGGTCCCACGGTCCCAGAGTCAGCCGGGCGCCCTCTGGCTTGGCCTCGGGATGCCCAGGGACATGCCTGGTGCAGCTGGAGCAGCAGGAGCTCGCTCTACCATGAAATATTCATGGCTGCTGGCAAAGCCCGGCCCTGAAATACAGTTTGCAGAAGAAAAAGAGCCATCAGGCATTTAATCGTTGTGTTAATGAGGCTTTATTTGGAAGCAAACTCCATCTGACTGCATCCCAGCCAGCAAGAGTCAGGGCCCGGCCAACGTGTGTTGCCGGCCACAGGGGCAGCATCATCCCTGAGACACCAATGGGAGACACGCCCGGGCAAGGCACAGGCCTGGCTCGAGGCCATGGCCAGTGGCCCTCCACTTCAGGGGAGCCCATGAGATTATAACGGCATCCTGAGGTTTGCCAAAAAGCATCCTTTTAAGCAGAAAGCAAGCAACGGCCCTGCATGGAGGCTCCACAGATCCAGTCTGGCTGAGCAGGGGCTAGACCAACTCGTTTTCCCGAAGCAGCTTCCTCGGGGGAAACACTACCCCTCCTGCCTCCAGCTCCCCCTGCTGCCCAGGCCGCCACAGGTCAGTGTCCTCCAAGGTGGGATGCACCCTGTGGACACCCCCACAGGAGCTTCCCAAGCTGACTTCCCGGGCTACCCCAGCTCAGCCCTGCCTTGGGTTTTGTTCTCCTGAGGGCCACTGTCTGGGGCAAAGGTGTCACAGCTCCACCAACACCAGGCTCTTCCTACAGTGGCAAGGACGCCCACCTGCTTCTCAGCCGAGCCTTCCGGCCTGGGTCTACTCTTGGCCAATGGCCGGTGCCCCTCTGGAAAGGGCTGTCTCGCGCGCCTACATGCCCCTCTGAGTTGCTTTTCAGAAGTAATTTCCATGTAATGAGAACACAAGGGAAATCTCATTATTTCAGACACCAGTAATTAGGGGTTTGTGATCAGCCTGTCTGGGGCCAGCAGAAGCTGACATTTGCTTTCTCCACAGACACTGCAAATTAACAGCCAGACAAGATTGCCCAGACCTTTACAAAGCCCGAAGCAGCTCCTGCAGCCGTGGTCAGCGTCAGCAGCCGCCCTTCTTCGCCACGTGTACTGATTGCAAGTCTCTCCCTGCGGCAGGAGGGGACGTCTCCAAAGGGCGGGCGTCCAGCGGCAGCACCGCAGGCCTGTGGGTGTTCCACCTGCAGAGGCCCCAGAGCAGCCCATGGAGGGCCACGCTAGTATTATTCCCATTTCACAGGGGAAGAAGCAAGGTCAGAGCTCTTCCCAGATGGCACAGTGAGTACATCATAGGGACGTGCCCCAGGCCACCAGGCCCCACGGCCTCCAGGGTCCTGGCAACTCCCCCCAGGAACGGTGGGTGGAGAGGAAGGGTTGCTGGCAAAAATCAGGGCCCCTGGGGAGCAATCCTCTCCTGTGGGCTACAGGTCTTCATCAGGGATGGACTCAGTGGGTCCCAGGCTCCCTTCTCCAGCTCTGCCAAATTCCATCCCACCAGGGAGACGTGGGGTCCGAGCAAAGGGACCCTTCCCCTTTGTGAACTTAGAGGTTCATAAAGGACAACAGTCCAGGGCAGCGAGGCACGTGGGGGTGGACAGTGACAGGGGAGCCGAGGCCCAGCCATCCTGCTGAGGGGGAGACGCCCCAAGGGGTGCACAGTGAGGCCTGGGCAGTGGGAGCCCCAGAAGCTGCAGAGCAGGAGCCACTGCTGCATGTCCAGAGCCAGGCTTTCCATTTCCACGCTGCCCAAGATGACAGAGCGGAGGACACACAGGGAGGAGAAAACGCCCCCTGAGAAGGCGGGCAGGGACCACGGAGCCCTGGAGGGAGTTCGGACAGGAAGGAGTGCCCACTGAGCGCATTTCCCGAAACTTCCAGCTCCCCCTCCCCTGAGTCTTTCCCAGGGCCGAGGCCATCCCTGGTCATGGAGCTCACACCGCCTCCTCCCTGCAGCGCCAGGCCCACGCTGCCCGTCCTTACCCACTCCTCCCATCCGGCGCTTGAAAGATGTGGCGTCTGGAAAGTCTGTCCCATCCCAGGTGAGTCCACAGTGAAGGGGCCATGTCGGTGGGACGCAGGGGATCTGGGGAAAGCAGTACTGCCCCAGGAGGGGCTGCTGGGAGGGGAGGCAGCGGGGAGGCCCTGTGCAGAGGCTTCTCCCACCACGGGAGTCCCAGAAGGGCACAGCCACGCCCTCAGATGCCACGCCTGTGCCCACAGAAGCCCCGCCTTCCTCCCAGCCGCAGGTGAGTCTGCATCCTGGGTCCCATGGGTGAGACCCCAAGGAGCTGTGGAGGCTGCTGTGGTTGACCTCGGTGGAGTCCCACAGCCACCTTGCCCAGAGGCCTTCAGCAACTCCTCAGGGAGGAGAGGTGGGGGTGGTGTGGGGCGAGGCTGAGCTTGGTGCCCTGGAGTCCTTCGTTCTTTCCTCCTCAGGTGTCACCTGGTGCCCCTGCATAGGCCCCAGGGCCCATCAGTGCCCAGCAGCACCCAGGGACATACCCAGACATGTGGGAGCAACAGGGCCTGGGTGGAGGACTGGGGGACTGGGATCTTGCCGGGAAGGTACAGGGAAGGAGAGAGGGAGGTGTGGTGCAGACAGGAAAGAGGCAGAAGGGTGGGGCTGGGGGGAATGGGCACTGGAGATGGAGGCAGGCTCTGCCGGCCACGAGGGCAGGGAAGGTGGAGCGGAGTCAGCGTCCTCTGCCAGTGCCTGGAATCCTGCAACCTGGAGGCAGCCTTGCCATGAGCCCTGCTGCAGACCTGTGGACACGAGCCCCACTGCTTCATGGTCACCCACTCCTTCTGTTAGAGTCTGAACTGAGTCCGTTTGTACTGGCAGCTTCCACAACACCCACTGAGACCCACGCCAACGCGCCCCGCCCACGAGAACCCAGGTCACTCCCGCTTGGTGACTGCGGAAGAACTTTCCAGGTGTCACGTTGGTCCAGTCCCAGGTATAGCCCAGACCCTGTGTCTGGGAATCAGTGGGCTTCACAGGCACACACACCATGGGGTGTGCACCCCAAAGCACCGCAGCTTGTCACAAGTGGGGGGACCCTGGGGTCTCCTCTCTCTCTCTCTCTCCCCCACTCCCCAGGCTGTCCTTCTCTCAACTAGGAGGTTTCCATCTGGATTCCAGCCCACCTCCACGCACGGGACGCAGGAGCTCTGGGTGCCCACAGCTCCATGAAGGGTGACCGTGGTGATGTATTTGACCTTCTGGCAGCAATTTAATCAAATCTGGAAATCTGGGCAGGCACCCGGTTCGGGACTCATCCCCTGTTGCTAGGAAACCCAACTCCTGCGGATCCCACCCTGCTCCATCCGGATACAGTGGGACAGACCCTCCTGCAGCTGAGGCCAGGGCTGGGGATGGCTGGAGACGGATGGGGACAGCAGTGGCCTTTGCACTGGCTGACTTCACAGCAGAGCTCCCACGGGTGCCGAGAAACAGCGTGTAGGGGCACTGCTCTCCCTACAAGCCCTTCCAGGCGCTGCAGGTCCACCCCTGGCCCTCCCCACAACTCCCCCTCCACTTCTCACACCCCCTCTACCCACCCTCTCCCTCCCCCTCCTCCACCTACTTCCACAGACTCCAATCTGTTTCTCCTGCTCCAGGTCACTTAGAAGCTTGTGGCGCATCCCTCGGTACCTCTCTCTGCCTGCGCACCATAAACACCCAGACTGCAGGGCCGTACCTGTCTGTTCCTGGTCTCCCCAGCATCCTGCAGATTAGTGGCCCTTCAGACACTTTGCACCCCAGTAGAGGGTGGGGAGGCTGGTGGAAAGCGAGCCCTGTGGCTCCTGGAGAAGCGGTGAGGAGCAGGCAGTGTCACACAGGGTCCTCCCAACCCAATTGACCTCACCAGGTCATTCATGCAAGAATGCGGGGCCAATGGGTTTCTGCCAGGCGTGCCAGGGCTGAGAGCACCCCTGGGTCCTCGCAGGCCCCACTGTCCAGGGACAGGAGAGTCCGCCTTCCCTTTGCCATTTCCATGTTTCTCATTTCAATAATTCTTGCAGCCCATGTTGTGTAAATGAAATTATTCTTCCCAAAAAAATCGTTAGCAGGGCCTGACATTAATTCCCCTGCAATCTGTGTAATTAACTACATGTAATATAGGGCATTAAAGGACCGGTTTGCTAATCACCACTTCTCCGCTCCACACACCTAATTAAATCTCCTTCCTGTTTATCCACTTACAGGATCCTCTGCAAAGATACCAGTCACCAGGAACACTGCTGTAATAAATCTTTGTGTAATTTTAGAGGGTGCAGTCCCACTCCGTGTGTTTGCGTTTCATTCCCACTGCTGAGCCCCTCCTCCCTGCAGCCACGTCTCCCCATGACTCGGCTGAGCCGTGGCTCTGTGGAAAGCACTCTGTGGCCCCCTCTGGGGTGGGAGGGCAGGATGCTGTAGTGCTGAGCAAGGTGGGCTCGGGAAGAGGCGATCACAGCACCCTGCAGCGGCACAGCCCTCTCGGGTTCCGGTACCTTCCCCACTGCAGCCGCTTACACTAGAGTCTTTCACGTGGTCCCACCCCCATGCCTGCCTTCATGACGGGGGCTGTGTCCCTGGGCCATTCCTCCTGGCTGTCCAGTCCCATTACACGGGGGCCAGTGAGGACGCAGGGAATGATGGTGCCCTGCCGCTAACGGGCCGGCCAGTGGGCCCCACGTGCCGTTACAGGTGCCGTTACAGGTGTCCTTAGAAGAGGGGAAGCGGGAGCTTTGACACCAAAGAGACTATGTGAAGACACAGCGGAGACTCAAGGGTGCCTGCAGCCGCCAGGAGCTGGAAGAGGCAGGAAGGATCCTCCCGAAGAGCCCTCAGTGGGAGGGTGGCCGGCCACACCTTGGGACTTCTGGCTGGCAGAACGGGGAGAGCATGGACTTCTGCCATTTTGAGCCTCCAGTCTGTGGCAATTTGTAACTGCAGCCCCAGGACACAAATACAGCTACTAAATCAGAATCTGAATTGGGACGAGACCCTCAGGTAATGCGACGCATGACGTTTGGGAGGCTCTGGACTAAATGCTCTCTGGAGCCTGAGTCATCCGTTGGCCCAACAAGACCTGAGTCTGAACTCAGCACTAATGAGCACACAGACGCCTTTATGTTCAAATGACCATGTGTTGCTCCTCTCCCTGCATCGGTCCTTTTAATCCTCCCACCCTACAGGAGCTGTCATACCATCACCCAGGCTGGGAAACTGAGGCTGAAAATGAAGTAACTTGTCCAAGAGCACCTCTCTAGCCAGTAGCTGGGTTGGGATTAGAACCTGGGGACTTTGGCTTATAGAATCTCTTAGCCATTGGGCCAAGCCCGCTCTCCCACTGGGGCCTCTTGCTCACGGCTTTGAGGATGATAATGCCACCCATCTCAGCCCCGTGCTGTCTGCTCTTAGCATGCAGGTGGGGTGGGAAAGCTGAACTTGGACGGCTAGGCTGAACTTGCTAGAAGAGACTGGGGTTCACTGTGAGAGCTTGAGTGGAGCTGGGTGAACTAGCGGCCATCTTTGCCCTGTGATTGTCGGATGGGATGCAGGTGGCCTGGGCACCAGAGGTGGCCGAGGAGAGGCAGCAGCACCACAGACACCCATGGCCTGGGCCTATTTGGGGCTCTGGGGACGTGTGGTCTGAGCTGGTGCTGGGGTCCTCAGCTCTCCCCACCTCTGCTTCCCTCAGCTGCCTCCTGTGGCACTGCCCAGACACTTGCCCACCTGAGGTCCAGGAGGGCTTGATTCCTGTGTCGAGGGTGAGTTCCCCTGAAGCCATGCCGGAGACAGAGATATTTGTGCAGGGGGTCTCCCAGGAGCCCTCTCAAACAGACCCCTGTGAGGGAGCACAGGAAGCTGGTCTGGGTGGGGGAGAAGCTGAGCTCTGGTGCAGTCGAAAGAGAGTCCTCAGGTCATCTCCCAAGTGCACAGAGCTACCCCGCGTCAGGGCGAGGGGCCCAAGACTTCCCAAGCCACACATCCTCCAGTCATGAGTCAGCTTGAGCCAGGCTATTCTCTCCAGCCAAGGGCAGTTCTGGAGAAGGTTGATCTGAGAGCCACCGTCGGCTGCCAGCACTCTCAGCAGGGGGATCACATGTTTCGGTACTGCACGGGGAATCTGGGCACTGTGGCCCCAGGTTCACCCCGCACACTGCCCTGCTGCCGGCCCCGCTGGGATACCCCCACCCCACACTCCCTCCTTCATACTGGGAGATCCCGGTTCCTGGTCAGCAGAGAGGGCCTCGAATCCCCAGGGCAGAGGGCCAGGGCAGAGTCTCGGGGTCACAGCTACTTCTCTGCCTGGATTTAGGGGTCAGTGACGTTAATCACCACTGGCCCCCAAGGCCCTCCACATGCATGTCTAACCAGGCGTTTTGCCAAGCCTGTCTCTGACAATTTCCTCCTGTTAATAACACTTCCATTCACCCCGTGCAGCAAATCTGTCACCACCAGCCCCCTTCTGGCCCATATTTTTTACTTTTAATTATGATCAAATGTGGAATATTGAGTAGTTTGATGCATTTTAGATGTCTACAGAGACTTCTTTTTAATAATGCAATTACAGGGCTCTGATGGCTCGTAGCTGGAGTCATTACTTAAATATGTGTGCAGCCGGGGCTCCCAAGTTGGACGCTTTCCCCCAGCGAGGGGTGCTGTGCGGGGATTGGGGGGTTGGAGGTGGCACGGGAGTAATTACAAAGGCGAAAGTGTTCTCGGACCCCAGGGGTGAGCCCTGACCTCCACTAGTGTGGGAAGACTGCAGGTGGGCACTTTCTGGCACCTTGTACCTAGATATCAAGCAACCCGCAGAGGCCACTGCGCATTCCCACCCTCACCAGAGGGTCTCTTCCCAGGAAGAAGTGACTGGCAGCACACGGCCCCATAAACTCACCTTCTCTGTCCAGGACACAGCCAGGGCGGAGGGGACACAGGGTCAGGTGTGGGTCTGAGCCTCCCCCTGTCCTCCCTGAGATGAAGCGTCCTGTGGTCGGTGAGGATAGGCCCCACATTGGTGGTAGTGTTCAGCCCGCTGGCCGCAGGTGCACTGTTCTGATGACCAGGCCGAGACGGCTTGTGCAGAACATGGACTGGGATGGTTAATCTGGGGTTGAGGGTCTTTCTAGCTCTGGAGGAGATTCTTGGGGGATGCAGAAGTCAGAAGGTAATGTGGGGGTGCGAGGGTGTGACCTGTCAGAGCATCACCTCGGCTGAGATGACCCAGCCTCAGCAGGTCCCTTGTTCAGTCCATGGACATGGCGTGGCCATGGGAGAGGCGGGTTCCTGCAGCTGAGGGGGATCCTCATGGGCTGGGAGCCCTCGTCCTCCCTCAAGGGGGTCTCTAAGCTTTCCACGGACCACCCCTCACTCACTGGGGTCCAGTCAAAGAGCGGCTCTCCAGGATCCCCAAGGGCCCCCTCCGGGAAGCTTACGAGGATGCTGGGGGCCTCCACAGCCCCTGCCCACCTCTGTCCTTCGGGTCTCCCTGTCCACCCTCCAGGCTCCATTCCCCCACCCCTAGCCAGCCCCTCTGCTGATGGGTGGCTCAGGCCCTCATCCCTGGGGGACCCTCTGGGTGGGGGTTACTGTCCCCATCCAGTTACTGTCACAGTCAGGCAAGGGAGCTGCAGGAGGTGCCCAGGGGGGTCAGCTGGCTCTGCACGCATGTCCCACCCCCATGTGTGCCAGCAGCACCCCCCGATGGCTATTGTCGGTCTCCCCAGCAAGATGCTGGCCCCCTTCTGGCCTGCTGGTGTCTGGAAAAAGAAGCCCAAAGGGCCCCACAGACTACCATGGCTCAAAGCTGAATAGGACACTGACTGTGTCCCTGTGAGAGCACAGCCACTCTGGAGAACAGGATTCAACCCTGTCGAACCTCAGCCATGGGGGTGGAAACACAGGTCCCCCAGTGGGTCGCTGGGAGTGAAGGGAGGTGCGACCATTCCTGACTCCATCCATTGGGTCCAAGCCCGTGTGTCCTTCCCGCTGGGGACACGGCACCACATCAAGGTCCTTGGGGGGTGGCACCACCTCTCACGGATCATTGGTGTGCCCACCACTCTCCCAGGCAGTAAGCTCCAATGGGCCGTATGCGATGGGAGCAGTGGCCCTGGGTAAGTGGTGCCCAGCCCAGGTCTGACATGGCATTACGTGGGGTCCCACGCCAAGCAAGCCAGCCACTCTGCATGGCCCCAGATAGCACTGCTGGCGGAGGCCCAGTAGCAGGAAAGGCAAACCCAGGCGTGGGATCTGCATCTGTCCCTGGAGAATGCACCTCTGTCCTTCCAGGAGGAGAGCCCAGTGTAGTCATCCAGGAGCCAAGCAGCAGCGAGGCTTTGCCTGGCCGCCCTCCCAGAGGCAGCCTCTTATGGACCTGTGGCTGCATCTCTGGACAGAGCTGCAGAGCTTCACAGACTCGGGGCCCGGCCGGCCAAGACTTCACGCAGTCCACACATCCCTAGCCCAGGAGCCTCTGCTCAGAGGTCTCTCTTTACCTCCTCGTGGGGAGGCAGAGGGAGGGGAGCTGAGGACACTCAGCACCCAGGGCTTTTGCACCCTAACCCTTGTCCCTCTCTGTTCCCCCATCCCAAGTTCATACAATGACAAGAGCCTTTAGCTTGGGGCTCCCTTGGAAGCGAGGCAACCCCCACATCTGCGCTGATCCCCTGAATGCAGGCCATTCCAGGTAGAAAAGTGGAATGGGGGAGCGGGGTCCAGGTTTTCTTTGCTCTGGCCTCTTGCTTATCCAGTTGTAGTAAGAGAGTGCTATGGGCTAAACCGTGTTCTCTTAAATTCATAGGTTGACTCCGTGCCCCATGTGACTATTTGCGGATAGACCTTTAAAGGGGTAACTAAGGTGAAAAGAGGTCCTAAGGGTGAGCCCTAATCCAATAGGACTGGGGTCCCCATGCGAAGAGGGAGAGACATCTGGGATGTACATGCATGGGGAAAGGTCATATGAGGACACAGCGAGAAGGTGGCTGTCTGCAGGCTAGACAGAGAGCCCTCACCAGAAACCACATCAGCCAACAGCTTGACCTGGGGCTTCCAGCCTCCAGAACTGTGAGAAAATAAGTTTCTGTTGCTTATGCCGCCAGCCTGTGGTCTTGTGTCACCACAGCCCCAGCAGACACCCGCAGTGATTAAAGCCTGGGCCATGACTCTCACCAGGGCTTGGTGCCTTCATTATCTACTCCAGTGAGCTGGCCCTCTCCAGCTCAGCCTAGCCCCTGGCAGTTTACCTGCCACCAAGTGGGCAGTTGTTCCCCAAGGAGTGGAGCCATTTCCCGGGCTCAGCATGGTCTCTTTTACTGGCAGGTTGGACACCTGGTGGCCACAGGAGCTGGGTCAGTCTGGCAGGTGGGAGCCCTCCTGTGAGGACGTGTGTAGTCTCCATCTCGGCCACCACGGTCCCTCCATCCTCATGCCCACTGTGTCAGTGCTGGGTGGCAGGTGACCGAAGCTGATGACGTCAACCAGCTGAGTCAGTTTGTCTCTGGCTGTTCAGTGGCCGCCTGTGGCTTTAACATGTGATACAGGATCTTCACTGCCTACATCTGCCCACGCGTCTCTGTGCCCGGCTCCTAGACTCCTCAGGGTGCTCCAGAGAAACACAATGAATAGGCGGTATAGACAGAGAGAGATTTATTATGAGGAATTGGTTCACACAATTGTGGAGACTGAGAAGCCCAGCCATTGGCCATCGGCAAGCTGGAGGCCTGGAAGAGCCCACATTGCGGTCCCAGCCCCAGTGTAAAGGCTGAGAACCGGGGAAGTGGATGGTGTGGGCTGAGGTCAGAGTCAGAGTCCAAAGGCAGGAGAACACCAGAGTCCCAGCTGGAAGGCGTCAGGCCCCGGGCAAGTCCTCCCTGGCACTGCCTTTTGTTCTATTCTGGTTCTCCATGGCCTCAATGAGGCCACCCACGTTGGGGAGGTGTCTTTATCTGTTTGGACCGCTATGACAAAAATACCATAAACTAGGTGGCTTCTGGAAAACAAACATTTGTCACCGATAGTCCTGGAGGCTGGGGAGCCAAGCCCCAAAGCCCCCGCAGCCCCCAGGCCCTGGCCTCTCCCCACTGAGCATTTGCCCTCCGTGTTGTCTTCCAAGGTGTCCCCTCGAGGGGGCCATGGTGCAGGTGCCGTCCGTGTTCAGTGTGCAGTGTGCACTCTCACGTCCATGACCCAGCTTGGGCCTGCCCTCCCCATGTGGCCAGTCTGAAGGCCTGAGCTGAGGGAGGTGCCTGGTGCAACAGGCTGGGTGCTGCGGGGCCAGGGCCACCTACCCATGTTGCTCGATGGTGCCTCTGGGCCTGCTCATGGGTGGTCCTGGGTCCTTTCCTTCTCATGAGGGATTATTACTAGACACATCCGGCCTTAGGACTGGGTAGGCCTGATGCCACCTAGCTCCTGAAGAGATGTTCAGGCCACAGAGTCGCCTGATGTCCTGTGGTCGGGTGTTCTGTCTCTCCTAGGGCCTGCTGGCATAGCAGGAGTTGTTTTCAGAGGCATTTATTTCCCTGCAGTCATAGGATGAGAACCCACGTGTTCTCCCTCTAGGCCTGGCTGTAAACTCTGCCCCACATCCTTTCCCACCACTGACACCTCCAACTCCACGGTGTCCGCCTGATCCTAGGGCCTGAGCAGCAGGGCTGCTAGCACTACAGGGCTTGACATGTTTTGGTCATGTCCCTACCCAAATCTCATCTCAAATTATAGCCCCCATAATTCGCACGTGTTGTGGGAGTGACCTGATGGGAGATAACTAATCATGGGGGTGGGTCTTTCCCGTGCTGTTCTCATGACAGAGAATAAGTCTCATGAGATCTGATGGTCTGATAATGGGGAGTTCCCCTGCACACGATCCCTCTTGCCTGCCACCATGTAAGATGTGACTTGCTCCTCCTTGCCTTCTGCCATGATTGTGAGGCCTCCCCAGCCATGTGGAACTGTGAGTCCATTAAAACTCTTTCCTTTATAAATTACCCAGTCTTGGGAATGTCTCTATTAGCAGCATGAGAATGGACTAATACAGAGCCATTTCCTGCCCCATTCAAATCTGGCAGCATCTGTGTTACCCCCTCTGTGGACGGAAGCTCTGTTCCTGCCTGTCAAATCTGCTGCTTCCAGAACCTGAAAACACCCACCACACACTGTGCTTCTTTTGCAGCAGGAGGTGCAGATGCAATAATTTATCTGTGACTTTGGAGGACAAATCCCAGCACACATTTGACCACCAGACCCCTAAACATTTTCTAGATGTGGCAGGTTCCCCTATCTACAAAGGGGCATCTCCCACCCTCAGGAGTGCAACCAGACCCCTAAACATTTTCTAGTTGTGGCAGGTTCCCAATCTGCAAAGGGGCATCCTCCACCCTTGGGAGCGCATATGTCACACCAGGGCCTCCAACGTGCATGCCGCCTTCTGCTCGTCTAACCCAACTGACATGATGTCAGCCACGTTCTGGATCAATACGACACTGTGTGGGATGTGTATTATGTCAGAGGGCAGAAGAATTGACATAGCCCTAGGAGAAAGTGTAAATCTATATTGTTGTCTGCTCCTGTGGAAGTGAACTCGTATCTGGGAGTGCCTCAGCAGGGGGTGCTGGCGGGCAGGCTCTGCTGGGCACCTCTCCTCCTCCATCCACCGCAGGGCCCCTCTCCTCCTCCATCCGCTGTAGGGCCCCTCTCCTCCTCCATCCCCCGCAGGGCACCTCTCCCCCCTTGTCCCTACAGCAGTGCAGTTGGGCTTCTTGCAGGGCTGTGAGAGCAAGAATTCCAAGAGGCCCAGGCCAAAGCACTGGGCTCCAGCAGACCTGGCCTCGGAAGCCAGGCAGCCACACTTCCTCCATATTCTACTCAGATACTCATGGCAAGGAAGCCATGAGCGTGAAGCCGAGGAAGGTGGGTGGGGCTGAGTCTACCTTTCCGTGGGAAGACAGAGAATGTGCAGCCCTCACTAGATGACCGCAGGCAGCACAGCCAGGCCAGGGTCAGTGCATCTGTCCAGGTCACTGCTGAGTTAGGAGACCCCTCCCAAATCACAAGAGACAGCCTGGCCATGGGCCTCCAGGCTGAGCCCCTCTCTGCACTGGCGGCCCTCTCTTCCTGCAGGCTCATCAGTGTCCACGCACGGCTGGGTGCCTCAGAGGTCTAAAGAGTAGTCAGTCTGTGTGTGGGGTCTCAGGGTGGGTCAGAGTGTGGCTCTGTGGACATGTCTGGGTCTGAGCTCCACACAGAGGCAGGAGGGCCCCCAACCACTCTGCAGAAACCGTGCGGAGTTCCTTCTTTCCTTTAAGGCTTGTGCTCAGGGCCACTCACAGTCCTGCTGGCATCAGCAGTGCCACCGTTCACTGCCCAGTCCAGCCTCGGCTCTCAGCACCCACACGTCTACTAGCACAGCAAGTTACGTACTAACAGCCCTAAACTACGTCCCTGATTGATGGCTCTTTCCTTCAACAAAATCTGCCGGGCTCCCTGAAGACTCCTAACTTCCCTCTGCAGATCCAGCCTTCACCCCTGCTAAACGAAGCATGGGTTGGGGGTGGGGGGGTGCCGTGCCCACTTCTTGATCAGGGCTGGCAGCAGAAGGCCCCAAGCTCCTCCACCTCTTGTGTGCCCCCTGCTCTCCAACAACTTTAAAAAATAGGCAACTGACACCAGATGCAGAGCCCCAGGCAGGGTCCTTGGCGATTCGTGGACCCTGGAGGGGTTGGGCGTTTGCTGTCCCTGAAATGTTCACCATGGTTTGCCTTCCTCTTCTGGGAGATTGCTCTCCGGCCCTCTCTGTCTCCTAAACTTGGCCTCCCCTGGCCCCCAGGAGCATCGCCCATTCTTTGGTCCCATGTCCTTTTTTTTTTTGAGACAGAGTCTCGCTCTGTCGCCCAGGCTGGAGTGCAGTGGCACCATCTCGGCTCACTGCAACCTCCGCCTCCCAATTTCAAACAATTCTCCAGCCTCAGCCTCCCGAGTACCTGGGATTACAGGCACACACCACCACGCCCGGCTAATTTTTATATTTTTAGTAGAGACAGGGTTTCACCATGTTGGCCAGGCTGGTCTCAAACTCCTGACCTCAAGTCATCTGCTTGCCTCAGCCTCCTTAAGTGCTAGGATTGCAGGCATGAACCACCTTGCTCGGGCCCGTGTCCTTCTTCTGCACTGGATGTGACCTCTTTGAGGCTGGTGGCTCCATGTGCCCCTGGAGCTGGGAATCACCATTTCAGCGTTTCCTCTGAGACCCACCAATGGTAGTTTCCACATGACCTGCACATCTAGAACCAGGATAGCCCACCCGAGAGCCCACCGGTGCGGGGCTGCCTGGGGCTGGGATACTGGCCCTGCCCACAACTGCCCCCTGCACCTCCACACATTGAAGGAGGACTTGAAGAGTCTGCTGGGAGTTTGGGAAAGCAGCATGAGCTTTCCCTGAAGAAAAAGTCGCCCCCACAGGCAAGAGCAGGGAAGCAGTGCGCCTCCTGCCACTGCAGGCCAAGTGAGGTGACCCCAGGGCTGGGGTCTCCCACCAGAGGGGGCAGCCCAAGGCAAGGGGCTGAGGCTGGAAGGTTTGGGGCAGGGACACAAGCCAGCTCCTCCAGAGGGGCCTGGGCTCTGGTCATCTTGAAAGAGACCCCTCCCATGAGGACCACTTGGAGTGACCAGGTGGTCCATGAGAAAGGCTGCGGCAGGTGGCCAGCCAGGAGGCTTCCCCCCCGTCCAGGAAGCCACAGGTGAGAGAGCCTCAGAGACGGGGTCTCCTGCACCCGCACGAGGACCCTGCCTCAGTCCTTTTGTGCGGCTCTAACAGAACGCCTGAGGCTGGGTAATTTACAGAGCAGAGGTGTGTTTCTCCCAGTTCTGGGGGCTGGGAGGCCAAAGTCCAGCCACCAGCAGGCTCGGCATGCAGTGAGTGTGCTCTCCCTCTCCACACTTGCCCTGGGGATGATGTTTCCAGCACACAGATGTAGGGGGACACATCTGGGCATGGCAAACCCCCAGGAGCTGGCCACACCCAGCAGCACCCAAACAGACACCTGGGCTCCCTCCCTGGGGACCCTTCCGCCCATGCCTCTCCCTGACTCTGCTTGGGGGGGGCGGGGGGCAGGGTGGACATGGTGAGGGGGCTGGAGAACAAGCTGACCAGGCCCCCGAGCCCCTCCCCACCTGAAGGGGCCTCCTGCGGAAAGGTAGGGCTTGACCTGGGCGAGTATGTGCAGATGGTCCCAGGGTTGGGAGGACGAGGAGGAGTGTGTGCTGAATGGGGACAGAGCATCCGTTTGGGAAGATGGAGAAGTTCTGGAGAAGGAGGCGATCATGGCTGCACAGCCATCTGAATGTGCTTAGTGCCACTGAGCTGTGCACTTAGGAATGGTTAGGAATGGTTAGAAATGGTTAAGAATGGTTAGGTGTGCCTGTGGTCCCAGCTACTCAGGAGGTCGAGGCAGGGGGATCACGTGACCCCAGGAGGTCAAGGCTGCAGTGAGCCAAGATCCTGCCACTGCACTCCAGCCTGGGGGGCAGAGCAAGACCTTGTCTCAAAAAAAAAGAAATGGTTAGGATGGTGAGTTAGGTTGTGTCTTTTGCCACAGTAACATGTGTTTATTTTTATCAGAACTTCTCTGCAGAGTGTACAGTGAGCGAGAGCAGTGTTCCTCCACGCAGGCCAGTGCTGGCCACCGTGCACCCTCGTTCCATTGGTTTGCTCCTACGGTTTCCACATGAACAGGAGCCACACGCGTCATAAACCAGCAAAGGCACACTGGCCAGGTGCTCCATGGGATGGAAAGGGGTACAGGTGACCAGATGGCTCAATGGACTCAGAGGCGGACACTGGGAGCGGGGTGGGGGCTGACCCTACTTTGGCCCACAGGTCAGCCTCAGGCTGGGGTCAGGTCTACCGTGTGTGACCTGGTGTGTGACTAAGCACTTGGAGAAGAAGCTGAAAAGATGATTTCTGGGGTGAGAGAGGATGGGAAGGGGCAATGAACGGGCAGAGTCTCGAGCTCTCTGTGTGGCCCTCCACCCTCCCCATGCCCACGCTGCGTCTGAGAGCTGAGCTGCAGTTCGGTGCAGCAGAACCAGCAAATCACTCCTGGTTGGTTGAGCCAGTGGGCTCCCAGGCCATTCATAAATGATGAGTGGTTGCCACAGCAACAGCCCCGGCCCATATTTCATCTCCTGGCAAGCTCTAGCAACGCTGCAGAAAACCAGACTGAAAAGGAAGGGGCCTCAGCCTCTCCACTCCATGGCAGCAAGACCCACAGGGCTCTGAGTGTGGGGCCCACGTGGCCCAGGTGAGACCAGGGTTTGGTGGGAAGAGAGGGCTGGTTTGGGACAAGAAGAGTGGCTGTCAGCACAGTTTGGGGACTGAAGGTGGCCAAATTCCACTCTGGGCTTTGACCTCGTACGACGTGTGTTCCATTGCCTGTGTCCTGTGACCCCCTCCAAGCCTCGGTTTCTTCATCTATAAAATGGACAGAGAATTGGACCTGCCCCAGTGGGTTTTTTGAAAATGGAAAGTGATTGCGGCCGGGCGCGATGGCTCACGCCTGTAATCCCAGCACTTTGGGAGGCCAAGGTGGGTGGATCATGAGGTCAGGAGATTGAGACCATGCTGGCTAACAGGGTGAAACCCCGTCTCTACTAAAAATACAAAAAATTAGCCAGGTGTGGTGGCGGGCACCTGTAGTCCCAGCTACTCGGGAGGCTGAGGCAGGAGAATGGCGTGAACCCGAGAGGCAGAGCTTGCAGCAAGCCGAGATAGCATCACTGTATTCCAGCCTGGGCAACAGAGCGAGACTCCATCTCAAAAAAAAAAAAGAAAAAGAAAAGAAAGTGATGCACTATGTAAAGTGAAGGCACCTGCAGTCATTCAGTAAATTAATGTTATGACTGTTTGTAAAAACATGTAAATTATAAGAAGAAAACATATTTTTTCTTTTGCCCACATATTACCATTTCTGGTGGTCTTATTCTGTCTGGAGTAAGATCTGTTCCTATAAGAATAGGGTATTTTTGGTTTTTGTTTTGTTTTGAGATAGGATCTTACTCTGTCGCCCAGGCTAGAGTACAGTGGCACAATCTCAGCTTACTGCAACCTCTGCGTGGTTCAAGCGATTCTCCTGCCTCAGCCAGCCAAGTATCTGGGATTAGAGGCACCCGCCACCATGCCCGACCAATTTTTGTATTTTTAGTAGAGACGGGGTTTTGCAATATTGGCCAGACTGGTCTCGAACTCCCAACCTCAGGTGATCCACCCACCTCGGCCTCCCAAAGTTCTGAGATTACAGGTGTGAGCCACTGCGCTCGGCCAAGAATAGGTCTTAAATATAAGAATACAGGAAGTGTTTTGGGCCAAGCGCGGTGGCTCACGCCTATAATCCCAGCACTTTGGGAGACCAAGGTGGGTGGATCACCTGAGGCCAGGAATTCGAGACCAGCCTGACCAACATGGAGAAACCCCATCTCTACTAAAAAAATACAAAAATTACCTGGGCGTGGTGGTGCGCATCTGTAATCCCAGCTGCTCGGGAGGCTGAGACAGGAGAATCACTTGAACCCGAGAGGTGGAGGTTGCAGTGAGTCAAGATCAGGCCACTGCACTCCAGCCTGGGCAATAGAGCGAGACTCCATCTCAAACAACAATAATAATAATAATTTTTAAAAGAAAGGCGTTTTGATTGGGCATGGACTCCAGATTGACAGTTCTGTTTTGTGTTTCTTTCTGTGTGTTGAAGATTTTGCCCCTCTGTCCCCTCGCTTGTCTTGGCTGGGAAACCTGCTGCTGTCCTTGTTCCTCGGAATGTCACACATCCTTTTTCTCTGACTCTTCTTAAAACTTTCTCTGTATCATTGGTTTTGGCAATTTGATGATCTCGTCTTTTTGCAGATTTTTTCATTCTTCTTGTGCTTGGGGTTCGCTGAGCTTCCCAGATCCCTGGGTCTGTGGTTTTTATCAAATCTGGAAATGCATCAGCCATTATTTCTGCAGATGTTTTATGCACTCCTCTCTTCTCTCTCAGGGACCGCAGTGGAGCAGATCTTCGGCTGCTCCAACCCTGATGCAGCCGAAGATGTTTGAGGGTTTTTTTCTCTCCACGTTTCACTTGTAAATCAAAAATAAAATTCTAAGGCACCCCAACCGTCTGAATGGACTGCCTCCTTGGCCAGGACACTCTAAAATTTAACCTGAAAGACTGGTTCAGGCCTTGACCCTGGATGGGAAGTAGTGGTTGGGCTTTTGCCTCATTACACCCTCCAGCACAATCAACACAGACCTTAAGTTGGATAAAAAGCATTTAGAAGGCCAGGCGCGGTGGCCCACGCCTGTTATCCCAGCACGTTGGGAGGCTGAGGTGGGTGGATCACCTGAGGTCAGGAGTTCGAGTCCAGCCCGGCCAACATGGTGAAACCCCTTCTCTACTTAAAAAATACAAAAATTAACTGGGCGTGGTGGTGTGTGCCTGTAATCCCAGCTACTTGGGAGGCTGAGGCAGGAGAATTGCTTGAACCCAGGAGGCAGAGGTTGCAGTGAGCCGAGATCACACCATTGCACTCAGCCTGAGCAATAAGAGTGAAACTCCATCTCAAAAAAAAAAAAAAAAAAAAAAGCGTTTAGGATCTATTCCCTCTGACGCCTTTTTGCATAGTCACAAACCAATCTGCATGCACTCCCCATTCTGAATCCATAAAAGGAGGCCTCATCTGCGAGATCGAACTTTGGTCTCTGCAACCTCTTATCATAGCCCAGATAACCCAGACATTCCTCTCTATAGATAGTAACTCTTCCAACCAATTGCCAGTCAGAAAAATTTTTAATCTACCTATCACTTGTAAGCACTGCCCTTTGAGTTGTCCCACCTTTCCGGGCTGAACCAATGTGTTACCTCAGGACCTCCTGAGGCCTGTGTCACGGGACATGGTCACTCACATTTGGCTCAGAATAAATATCTTCAAATATTTTTCAGAGTTTGACTCTATTCATCGTCACATTTCAGGTATCTTTTTGACACAGGGTTTTTTTCTCAGTCACTTTGCAAGCTGGGGACCTCCAGTTGGTGATGCCCCACCCAGGCCTCACTAAGCCACATTACCTGCTACAGGAGATGGCCCACCCACCCAGCCCACCTGGGCCAGGTCTGGCTTGAGCACCAGTTCCCAGGTTCTTGTCCCACACCCAAGAAGAATGAGGATGCACTGACAATCGAAGGGGGAGCAAGGCAGGGAGTTTCACTGAGTGATGAAACAGCTTTCAGCAGAAAGGGGACGCAGGGGTGGTCTCCCTACCTAAAAGCAGGAAAGTCCTCCATGTGGCTGGGTCCAGGGCCTTTTATGGATTCAGAATGGGGAGTGCATGCAGATTGGTTTGTGAGTACGCAAAAAGGGTTAAAGCGAAGACACCACTCAAAGGTGGGCACGACAGTGTAGAAAACCAATTAGGAAAGAGTGAGTATATGTAAAATAGAAGGGTGGGGACCAATCAGAAGAAAGCATGTCAAACGGGAAAATAAGCTCTCAATCCAGTCCAAGGATTTAATTCGTACGTAGCTTGGCTTTCAGGCTTTAAACTGTCTTCAGCTTGGAGGTGGGGCTTCACCAGGACCTGCCGCATCTGCCTGTGCATTTAGCTGTCTCCTGTCATTATCACTTTTTGCTATCTTCAAGTTCACTCATCTTTTTTTCTGCAACATTTGATTCCATCCATTGTGTTTTTCATCTCAGGCACTGTAGTTCTCATCTCTAGAAGCTTGATTTTGGTGTCTTTTATAATTTCCGTATCTCTACCTAATGTGTTCGGTCCTTCCTGCAGCTCTCCAGACATATAGAATACAGTTCTAACAATTGTTTTAATATCTTTGCTGATTTTAACATCTGTGTTAGTTCTCAATTGGTTGATTTCTCCTCTCCTTGTGTGTTATGTTTTCCTGGCTTTTTGTTTAATTTTTTAATCAAATGCCCAACACTATAAAATCCACTTTGGTGAGTGCTGAATATTTTTGTATTCATATAATTATACTCAAGTTCGGAGATGAGTTTATTTTGAAAGAGTTTGATCCTCTCAGGTCTTGCTTTTAAGCTTTATCACAAGGGACCAGAATCACGTTTAATGTAGGTGTTACGACTCCTTGGCACTGAGGCTAGACCCTTCTGAGAACTCTACCCAGAGACTCATGAGTTGTGGGATTTTCCCATCCGGCCAGAGGGAACAAGCACTACTCCCAGCTTGGTCAGCCCTGAGCACGTGAGCATGGCTTCGCCTACCACCCTCAGAGGATCCCTTCCTCCCTCCCTAAGCCTCCCCCCGTGCAGGCACCTCCTCTTCCCTGCAGCTCTCTCCCCTCCAGCACTCTGCCTTGTGAACTCCCGATGTCCTGACCTCCCTAGACCTCAGGTCCACTTCCTTGTTGACGAAGAGAGTCAAACTCTGTAAGATATTTTAAGAGACTGATTCTGAGCCAAATGTAACCATGACCCATGACATAGCCCTCAGGAGGTCCGAGAATGTGTGCCCAAGGTGGTCGGGGCCCAGCTTTTGGTTTCATACATTTTAGGGAGACAGGAGACATCAATCAAATACATTTAAGATATACATTGGTGTGGCCCAGAAAGGTGGGACAATTCAAAGGGGGCACATGACGGGTGGGGAGGCGCTTTCAGGTAATAGGTAGATTTCAAATTTTTCTAATTGGCAATTGGTTGAAAGAGTTATCAATAGAAAGGAATGTCTGGGTTGCGGTAAGTGGCTGTGGAGACCAAAGTTTTATCATGCAGATGAGGCCTCCAGGTAGCAGGCTTGAGAGAGAATAGATTGTAAATGCTTCTTATCAGACTCAAGGTCTGTGTGATGTAATGATGTAGATTGAGGCATGACGGACCCCCGCTTCCCGTCATGGCCTGGGCCAGTCTGGGCCCCTGCTTCCCATCACGGCCTGGGCCAGTCTTTCAGGTTAAATTATAGAGCCCCTGGCCAAGGAGGAAATCCATGCAGATGCTTGGTGGGGAGCCTTCGCATTTTATTTTCGGTTGACATCCTCAACTCGGGGTATCTGCAGGCCCTTCCTCAGTTTCCCCTCTGTGCCACGGCCCAGAAACTCCCCCGAGGCAATGAACTCCAGCCCTCGGGGATCCCTGTCCTCTGTGGCCCAATGTTGGTGTCTTTAAGAGCTGTGTCTCACATATTGAGTCTGGATTTGGGAGACGAGGGGATCACAGAGGCTTTGGGGCAGGTTCCCACCAAGACCATCATGACTCTGAGTTCGACATATGGGAACACGTAGCCACCAGAGCCGGCCCAAGCCCACGTCACCCCAGCAGCATCCCCATCTCCATTCTAAAAGGAGATGAGGACAACATGAAAACAGGGTGCCTCTCACGTCTCACACCCACTGGGTCTCGCCTTTCAGCCTCAGCCTCATTGCTCACCACAGGACGGGCTGGTCCTCGCCTCCTGGTGCTCCTGAGAGTGTGGGTGCTGCAGGCCCGCAGAGGCTCTTTGTGAGCTGGGGAAGGAGCAGTGGTCGGGCAAGCCCAGAGCTCGAGGGTTCCGGACCCATCAGGAGGATGGAGCCCCACAGGGGAGCTGGAAATGCCTCCTGAGCTCCAGCCACCCTGCCAATCAGGGGGCAGGAGGCAGGTGTGGGAGCCCCAGAGAGAAGGAAGGGGAAAGTCTTCCCAGGCCCCGGGGCCTTGCAATTTGTACCTACTTCCTTCTCACTGTCATTACTGTGTGCAGACAGGAGCTGGAGACCTGGAAGGATTAGGCCCAGCCTGGACTGTCCCCGGGTCCCGGCTGGCTCTACCTTCCTGCTGGGCCTGTGGCACTGGGCACCGTGGTGCCATTTCTGGACAAGGGCCCTGGAAGCCTTTCTCTGGTTCTGACCCTCTCTTGTCTCCTAGGCTTCCCTGAGACCCAGGAGAGACAAACCAAGCCACCGATCCACAGCCAATGGGCCTCTGTAATAAAAAAAGGTATCGAGAGTCCATGAAATGTTTAAACACCGCATTTAACTACTAACGAGTGAGGCAGAAGCCAGTACCTTCTGAGAAAGGACTTTCCAGATATTTTACAGATCAAAGTCATAGAATAAAATAAATATGACCAGAGAAGGCTGCGAGGAGCAAGGAGTTCTGTCAAAGAAAGAGCTCATATGAAGAAGGAGAGGGGAAGAGCTGGAGGGGCTGCTGGGAGCACAGCCCACCCTGTGCCCCTTGCAGATGCTCCCCACAGCCCATGCAATCTTGGAGGGCAGAAAGGCCCCTGGGGGCCTCTTCTCCCCCACAACTGGTCATAACCGTGTCCCACCACTGACAGGCAGGGTTGTTCACGTCTTCAATGCCCAAATAAAAAAACCGAGATCCTGAGAGCTGCATGTGTCCGAGGTCCCACAGGGTGGTGAAGACAGGCCTGAGCCTGTGTGACTACCAGCCCTGCTCCCCGCTCGGCCCCAGGATTTTCCAGGGCGGTGGCCTCATCCTCCCTCAGTGGATTCAACCAAACACTCGCTGTCACGCCTGTTTGTCCAAATTCATGGCCCCTGGGTTTCTAGAAAAGCAGAGCACATGCTGACCACAGAGTCGGTCTGATGCTGCCCTCCTCCTCCAGGAAGAAGCTCCAGAGGTGAGCGACAGACAGCCGTACCCTGGAACTGTGGTTCCCAGGCAGGGCTGGAGTCCTGGCTGCTGCCTCCAGCCCCGGCAGCCTCATGGGCCTGCTGTTGTCTTCCTGAAGTGCTTAGCCTTTGGTTGATGGGCCCACGTTTCCACTGGGCACTGGACCCTGCTGGTTGTGCAGTTGGCCTTGGTCCCAGGAAAGGAAAAGTTTTTCCTGAGCCCCCTGCACCAACCCACACCCAACAAGGTGTCTCGTGGAAGGATTTTGCATCCTATTCTCACCACAAGGGCAGGACAAGAAATGAGGGAGGAGGTGGGAAGAGAGGCAGTGACCCATGGAGGGACTCGGTGGGGGAGAAACGGGGCAGTGCCTGGAGGGCCCTTGCTCCGGGGAAGGATAGGGAGCCACCCGTCTGGGGGGCAGGTGATACGGAAGATGGGTCCGGACCACAGCTTCTGCAGGGGCTACACCCTGCATGGGGTCCTCTCCACTCCCACCCCTGGGACCCCTAAGGTCCTCCCAGCTTCTACCCTGGACAGCTCAACCTCCAGAGTGGGACTGGAGTCATGTCCCCAGCCCAGAGGGCAGGGGTCTCCCAGGACTGCTGCCTACTTCTGAGACGGTCCCAGGACTGCTCAGGTGGCCTGCCCGCTCTCTGCAGAGGCTCTGACCAGCCCGGATGGCACCAGGGCCCCTGGGGCTGAGCTCAGTGGTAGGGACCAGAGGACAGCATGCAGGTACTCCTAACTAAGCTAGTGTGCACCAGACATGGTGTTGGGTGCAGGGGATGTGGAGAGGAGCCAAAGGAGGGGGCAGCCATGGGGACAGGGTGGGGGTTCTCCAGGAAGGTGGACCCGGCTGTTCCTTAAAGGGAAGGCAGGTGAGGGCACTAGGGCACAACCATGGCCAGAGGTGGCCACACCCAGCATGCTCCAAGGATTGTGCAGCTGGAGCAGGTGTACTGGGGGGTTGGGGGTCCCAAGAGGCAAGGCCAACAACCCAGGGTCTCAAATGCCAGCCTGAGCCATGGGGAATGTTCCAGCTTTGTGGCCACCATCGGCAGCTTTAGGCTGGAGAGGATGAAGGCAGGATGCTAGGGGCTCGGTGTGGCAGTCGGGAGGGTGGGAATGTGGGGATCGAGCCAGGGATCCTGCAGGGTGTCAGGAGCTCATGCAGAGGGTGAGGGAGAAGGTGGCAGTCCCGGGGGCCCATCGGACTCACCAACTCTCCAGCACTGTAGCTTGAACAGGGAACTTCCTCCTGGATGCCATGAAGTGCTCTGCCCAGTATGGTGTGATCCAGAGGTAGGGGGACCCCTGCCCCTCAAAGAATCCCGTCAAAGTGGCTCAACTCCGATTCTGAGTTCCCAGGAAGCCTCAGGCCTCGTGGGTGTCTGAGCCCCACTTCTGTATGTGCCATGGGCACTGTACACAACATCGTACCCCAAGAGACAGACGTCCATGTGACACCCACTTCACACAACAAAGAGCATTGCCACGGACACCTGCGCCAGCTCCCCTCCTCCAGGCGGCTGCGCACGGCTTCCCAAAGCAGGCCCTCCTGCCTCAGGGCGCTGGGCAGACCACGGGATGCCTGTGCTCTCGTTCCCCCAAGACTTCTTTATGCAGCCTGAGTCTATCCCAGGGTCTGCCACAATCCAGTTCTAAGACCCACAGTCCAACCGCCGAAATGCACTCATCAAAGAAATTCTGGTCTTTATTCAGGCTTCTTTAAAAAGATTGAATCCACTTGATTCACGGAGCACAGAGACTCCACAAAGTGCTTGGAGTTTTCTGTTTCTTCTCGCACACCCCACATATGTTCCAGAGCCCCCTGCCCTCTGAAGCCACCAAAATCTCCCTCCCCAAGTCCGAGTCCCCGCCGCCTGCTCTCTCAGCCCCTTGGGCGTTCGGCCTTGTGTGGTTTTGTGGCCTCTGTACCCACACCCAGGTGCTTCGTGACATCAGGAGTCCAAGAGACCAGCCCCACGCCAGCCTCTGGCATCCTGCCTCCTCCCCACCTCTCCTGCCCTTTCCCCACACGCCCTCACCCACCAGGAGCCAGACTGCCAAGCCCAAAACTCCCCACAGAGGGCAGAGCCCATGAGCCATCCTGGGAGGGAAGGCTGGGTGCGCATGTGTTAGGAAATCTTGTCCCCAACGCATTGGAGGGTGTTGATTTTCCATTGTCCTACAGGGTCCCACTGTTAATAGCCAGTTCTCTGGCCCTGCCCTATCTCTCAGGTAGCCCTTAGAAATGGGACGATTCCATCCTAGAACAGCAAGACCACACGGGCCAGGAGTTCCAGCCTGGGAACAAGAGGAGCCTGGCGAGAGGAAGGGCCAGGAGTGGGCCACGGGGAGGACCTGTGGCCAACACAGCCTCCCTTCATGTCCCTCCGCAAGGAAGGGGGAGAGCGGGATGCCGCCCTCCACCCCGCAAGCTCTTCAGTAGGGAGGAGAGGTGTCAATGTGCTGGTGAGGCCTGGCTGGCCACACCGCCCCAGCACCAGTGGCGTGAGCCTGCCCCGCCGCCCACCCACAGAGGCAGCATCCACAAGTTGGAGCCAGATGGGCACAGCCAGGTCCTCACCCAGGTCAACCAGACCTGGCCAGGGCAGTCAGGCCGGTGACTAATGGCCTTCCCTGCCGAGGCCCTTTGTGCTTCCCAGCTTTTCTAATGCAGCTGTAAGCCTGAGCCTCTAATTATCACCTTCAGTGATCTGCCAGGTCAGGCTGCCCTCCACGGAAGCTCCCGACTGCTCTGCTCTCATCCTGCCAGAGGCCAGAGCAGGAGCTTCTAAGAGCACAGACCTCAAGCAGTCAGGGGAAGTGAGGAAAAGAAGCGAGATAGCTTGAGTCAGGGGTCACCAGGTGCCCTGGGCACAGCCTGTCCTACCTGACACCCCAGCTCCCCAGCTCGGCAAAGGCCCCTTCTCCTCCCAGATGCCCGAGACCCTGTCTCCTGGCCCCGCTTCCCACCCAACCCCTCATCAGCCAGAACAGGGGCCAGACCACAAAGGGGCCTCCCATGGGCCCTGCCCACTGCTCTGGGACTGGCTGGGCCCCCTCCCAGCCCCCACACCCAACCTGGCCCCTGGCCTGTGCCCACCTTGCCTGCCTCGAGCCCTTAGGATGCCTGTCCCCCCGTCTCCATCTGAACGCCTCCTGTGGAGCCTCTGATTTCAGCTGAGAAGCCCCTTACCCCCATGACTCGCCGGCACTCCAAGGGCACCCCGCAGCCTCCGGCGCTCCCCCATCTTTGTAGGGACCACCCCGCAGTACATCTGTCCCATTTCTTCTCTGTCCCCCACCCACTGTGAGCAGCAGGAGGGCAGCAGAGGGTCTGCTGTGCTCATGGCTATAGGGGGCACCTACCTCTACCCCCAATGCCTGGGACACTTGGGCTGTCACAGCGGAGGGGGAGCTGCTGCCTCAAGTGGGCAGAGGCCGGGGATGCCCCTCAACACCCAACAATGCACGGGCCGGCCCCTCACAACCAAGGATGGTCCAGCCCCAAAGGGCAAGAGTGCCTCCGAGAAGAGACCCAAGACTGACTCCCCACAGGCACAGGGCCCGGCCCGCGGTGGGAGCTCAACAGTGTGTACAGAGAACAACTGAGCCTCCAGCTCATTAGCAGGTGCTCTGTTGAATGCCTTCCCAAGGCCGGGAGGGATGACATGTATCTTAACACACACACACACACACACACACACACACACACACACACACACACACACACACACACAGAGAGAGAGAGAGAGAAAGAGAGAGAGATGTACACACACACGAGCACTGTTTGCCAAAGTAAACAGCCTGGCAGGAGACACCATCGCTGCATCCAGGGCACTGCCCTCTACCATTCTGCTCAGGCCCACACCCCATGTGCTTAATCCCGGCCCAGTGTGGGTGGAAACCACACCCACGGGACACCAGTGCTTTCAACTCCGGAGCCCTGTGCCCTCCCACTGCACCGTCCCTGCTCCCTCGGAGGAGGGGCTGAAGCACACAGAACTCGAGGCCCCGTACCAGCCCTGCCCCTGCAGGCTCTGCCACGCACACTCACTGACACCTGGGCCCCAGTCTTCACTTCTAGGAGGCAGCAAGGGGCCCTGCCTTGCCCCTCCCAGGATGGATGGTCACAGGAACTGAACAAAACACTGAAGAGAGAAGCACCTCCTGAACTGTAAGGTGCTGTGCCCCTGGGAGGAGCATCCCAGGTCCCACTGACCTCACCAGGCCACCCCTTCATCAGGATACCAGCCTGCTGGGCGCCTTGTGGGGCAGGAGCCCAAGGCCCACATGTGCATCTGCCCACTGTGCAGGGAGCATGACAGCCCACAGGTTCCAGCGTGCTCAGGGAAGGGAAGGAACCAGGCAGATGGCTCGTGGGCAGGCTGGCAGCACCACCCCCATGTGGGCGGTCAATACGGACATTCATGCTGTCTCCTCCTCACTGTATCAAAAGACACCATGGGCAGAGCTAGTTTCACCCAGGAGAAAATGCCTCCAATATCTTGGCTTTGCTGTCTGTCCTCCAGGAAGCCCCACCCCTCCACATGACACAACCTCCTTGACCCTCTTAGCACTCAGTGCTGCTGTCAGCCAACCCTTCTCCACGTGGATGGGTGCAGCCACTTTGCTTGTCTTTCACCCCAGCAGACTGTGGCTCTGTGAGGGCAGAAACTGGACCTGGCTCTTTCCCTTTGAATCTTTTCCTCCCAACCCCCAGGTCTAGACTGGGGTGTTTGAGTTATTCCAGGGAAACATGTGCAGAATGAGGGGATGCAAGTGTGGATGGGTGGGTGGATGGATGGAAGCGTGGGTGGATGAGTGGGTGGATGGGTGGTGGATGGATGGGTGGATGGATGGTGGATGAATGGTGGATGGGTGGATAGAAGGGTGGATGGATGGATGGTGGATGGGTGGGTGGGTGGATGGATGAGTGGGTGGAAGGGTAGATGGATGAGCGGTGGATGGATGGATAGAAAGGTGGGTGGATGCATGTATGCATGCACAAGTGAATGGATGCTTAGATGGATGTATGGATGGATGGTGGATGGATGGTGGATGGATGGTGGATGAATGGTGGATGGATGGATGGATGGATGGAAGGGTGGGTGGATGAGTGGGTGGATGGGTGGTGGATGGATGGTGGATGAATGGTGGGTGGATGGATGGAAGGGTGGATGGGTGGGTGGGTGGAAGGGTAGATGGATGAGCGGTGGATGGATGGATAGAAAGGTGGGTGGATGCATGTATGCATGCACAAGTGAATGGATGCTTAGATGGATGCATGGATGGGTGATGGATGGATGGGTGGATGGATGGTGGATGAATGGTGGATAAATGGATGGAAGGGTGGGTGGATGAGTGGGTGGATGGGTGGTGGATGGATGGGTGGATGGATGGTGGATGAATGGTGGATGGATGGATGGAAGAGTGGGTGGATGAGTGGGTGGATGAATGGTGGATGGATGGATGGAAGCGTGGGTGGATGGGTGGTGGATGGATGGGTGGATGGATGGTGGATGAATGGTGGGTGGGTGGATGGAAGGGTGGATGGATGAGTGGTGGATGGATGGATAGAAAGTGGGTGGATGCATGTATGCATGCACAAGTGAATGGATGCTTAGGTGGATGTATGGATGGGTGGTGGATGGATGGGTGGATGGATGGGTGGATGGATGATGGATGAATGGTAGATGGATGGATGGAAGGTTGGGTGGATGAGTGGGTGGATGGGTGGTGGATGGATGGGTGGATGGATGGATGGAAGGGTGGGTGGATGAATGGGTGGATGGGTGGTGGATGGATGGTGGATGAATGGTGGATGGGTGGATGAATGGTGGATGGATGAGTGGGTGGAAGGGTAGATGGATGAGCGGTGGATGGATGGATAGAAAGGTGGGTGGATGCATGTATGCATGCACAAGTGAATGGATGCTTAGATGGATGCATGGATGGGTGGTGGATGGATGGTGGATGAATGATGGATGAATGATGGATGAATGATGGATGAATGGTAGATGGATGGATGGAAGGGTGGGTGGATGAGTGGGTGGATGAATGGTGGATGGATGGATGGAAGGGTGGGTGGATGGGTGGTGGATGGATGGGTGGATGGATGGTGGATGAATGGTGGGTGGGTGGATGGAAGGGTGGATGGATGGGTGGTGGGTGGATGGATAGAAAGTGGGTGGATGCATGTATGCATGCACAAGTGAATGGATGCTTAGGTGGATGCATGGATGGGTGGTGGATGGATGGTGGATGAATGGTAGATGGATGGATGGAAGGTTGGGTGGATGAGTGGGTGGATGGGTGGTGGATGGATGGGTGGATGGGTGGATGGATGGATGGAAGGGTGGGTGGATGAATGGGTGGATGGGTGGTGGATGGATGGTGGATGAATGGTGGATGGGTGGATGAATGGTGGATGGATGAGTGGGTGGAAGGGTAGATGGATGAGCAGTGGATGGATGGATAGAAAGGTGGGTGGATGCATGTATGCATGCACAAGTGAATGGATGCTTAGATGGATGCATGGATGGGTGGTGGATGGATGGTGGATGAATGATGGATGAATGATGGATGAATGGTGGATGAATGGTGGAGGAATGGTGGCTGGATGGTAGATGGATGGATGGAAGGGTGGGTGGATGAGTGGGTGGATGGGTGGTGGATGGATGGGTGGATGGATGGTGGATGAATGGTGGATGGATGGATGGAAGGGTGGGTGGATGAGTGGGTGGATGGGTGGTGGATGGATGGGTGGATGGATGGTGGATGAATGGTGGATGGATGGATGGAAGGGTGGGTGGATGAGTGGGTGGATGGGTGGTGGATGGGTGGTGGATGAATGGTGGGTGGGTGGATGGAAGGGTGGATGGGTGAATGGATGCTTAGACTGACGCATGGATGAGCAGTGGATGGATGGATAGAAAGGTGGGTGGATGCATGTATGCATGCACAGTGAATGGATGGATGGATGCACAGATGGATGGATGGGATGGAGAAAGGGTGAATGGACAGGTGGATGGTTGCTCAGAACATAAGCAGAGGGACTATGTACTGTGCAGAGGAGCAGGAGGTACACAGAGGCAGGGTCTGGGCCTGGAGCCAAGACGGGAGGCCTAAGGACAGCAAGCCCAGACAAGCAAGACATGCGCCAAGCAGAGCCAAGAGCCAGGAGTAATTAAGCCTGCATGCATAGCCCTGGAGCCCCAGCAGCCCTGTCTTCATTAAGATGCTGACCAGGGAAATCTCATCAGAGATAGAAACTCTCGCTTGAGCTGCTTCCAGCCCTGGCCCTGTCACCTTCCCCATAAAGTGTCTCCTAATTTGGCCAGTGCCCTGGGGCAACACTGCCTGCAGAAAATCTCCAGGGTTGAAAAAACCCCTGAGCCCAGAGCAGGGTGGTGTCCCTGACTGGGGTGACTCACTTGACCCTCTGAGGCCTCCACTTGTCCCTTCCCTTCACCAAGTAAAATTCAAGGACCCAAATGCCATTAATTCCAAAAATGTCCATCTTGGGGCTGCTCAGAGCCACCCTTGGCAGGCTTGGCCATCACCACAGCCCTGGCCTCCTGGAGCTGGCGGGCTCCAGGACATATCACATGCCCCTACAAACCCCACTCATTGAGCCCCACACAAGGCTGTTTGTTAGGCCTCCATCTCCTCAATTAAATGGATGGAGAAACTGAGGCTCAGTGAGATAAGGAAACCGCCTTGGCCAAGAGTGCACGGCCCAGCGTGGCGGAGCCGACCCCAGACTCCGGCCTGCTGCAGGCAGCTGGGCAAGATCCCTTTCACAAATGCAGTGACCTTGGGGTTACCTGCTGAGGCTTGACACGCTGACCTGGGGGGACTTGAGTGTCCACCTGATGAAACTGGACACTCCCAGTCTTGGACCCTGAATGCACCTGGGATCTGGGAGGTGGGAGAGAATCGGGGAGGTGGGAGAGAACGTTGAGGACCTGCCAGCACTCTGAGCCCACCCCCAGAAGCCTGTGGACAACCGGGACACGTGGACTCCCCTAACACAGGGGTCCCCAAGCCCCAGGCCTCAGACAGGTACTGTTCCATGGGCTGTTAGGAACCAGGCCACACAGCAGGAGGTGAGCGGCAGCCGAGCGAGCATGACTGCCTGAGCTCCACTCCCGTCAGATCCACTGCGGCATTAGATTCTCGTAGGAGCAAGAACCCCATTGTGAACTGCGCTTGCCAGGGATGTAGGTTGTGCTCCTGATGAGAATCTAATGCCTGATGATCTGAGGCGAAACAAGTTCATCCCGAAATCACCCTCACCCTGTCCATGGAAAAATTGTCTTCCACGAAACCCATCCCTGGTGCCATAAAGGTTGGGGACAGCTGCCTTAACATGTGCACACCTAGAAAGCAGGTGTGGTCATCACATTTTACAGGACAGGGCGCCACCAGAGAGGTGTCAGCACCTGGCAGAGAGTGAGACATAGACAGTGTCTGCAGGACCGAGACTGGGAGGCACAAGCCACCCCTCCCAACGCTTACCACACTAGGAGTCAGAAGGGCTTCGCGCCTGTCTCAGCTTGGATGCACTGTGAGATCCTAGGCAAGTCCCTTCCCCTCTCTGGACCGCATCCTCACCTTCTCGAAGCAGGTGGAGTGCAGACCAGCCTCCCCAAGGCCCCTCAGAGCTCCGAGGGTGCAGAATTCTGTTCCTGGGCTGCCCTGCATCTCCCCAAGGCCCGTCCACTTCTGGA